>NC_044035.1:109631257-111036757 GCF_901765095.1 Microcaecilia unicolor
CAAGTGTGTATGTTTGAGGGAGTGTGTGTGAGAGTGACTGTGTGAGAGATAGAGAGTGAATGTGCGAGTGTGTGTGTGTGACAGAGAGAGAGTGAGACTGGGTGCGAGTGTGTCTGTGTGAGACTGAGAGTGTGTGTGTGAGACAGAGTGTGTGCCAGGGGCCCCCCTCCCTCCCTCCCAGTTCCAGTGTCCCCCTCCCTCCGTGTTCCAGGGTCGTCGTCCCCCCTCCCTCTGTTCCTCCAAGTTCCAGGGTTGTCCCTCCCCCCCCTCTCCGAGTTCCAGGGTCATCCCCCCTCCCTCCGTCACTCCCTCCTTCCAAGTTCCAGGGTCGTCCCCTCCCTCCAACTTCCAGGATCGTCCCCTCCCCCTCCCTCCCTCCGAGTTCCAGGGTCGTCCCCTTCCCTCCCTCCCAGTTCCAGGGTTGTCCCCCTCCCTCCCAGTTCCAGGGTCCCCCTTCCTCCCTCCTCTCTCTCTCCCAGTTCCAGGGTCGTCATCCCTCCCTTCCTCCCTCCCTCCCTTCAAGTTCCAGGCCCCCTCCCTCCGATTTTTAAAATCATCTTCACTTACCAAGTCAGGGTTACGGCGGCGGCCAGCAGCGGTAAAACGCGTGCAGGCTCGGCCCTTTTCTCTTTCTCAGCTGTGGTCCCGCCCTTGCGGAAACAGGAAATGAGGGCAGACTCCGAAACTGGATTCAGCAGTTGAACAGCACGAGGACGAAGAAGAACTTCAAAGACCTCGGCTAGCGGGGGTTGGGGTCCCCCGCCAGCAAAGGTAGGTGACGGCGACGGCGGGGGAGTGTTGACGGAGGTAGGGGGTCCAGGGCAAAATCTGCGGGGGCCCAGGCGATAATGAGCATGGTAGGCTTCTGAGGTCTTTGTCCCTCCCAATGAAAAAATTTAAAACCCTTAAAACAGAAAAAAAACTGGGGAATATTGATTGTGTTAACACTACAAGAGTGTATATATTATTGTGCACAGTGTGTGGTTGGAACGTGTTCTTTCTACCTTTGCTACAGTTTGTGTATGAATATTTTTCTTAACATGATAAGTGCTGCGTACAACTGGTAGCGTTATAGAAATGATTTGTAGTAGTAGTATTGCTGTAGATGTCTCAAACATTCAAAACAAGTTCCTCTGTGTCAAAATGTGATAGCCAATTGCTTAAAGAAATTAATCTGTTAAATGCTAACCTAATCTAACTTAAATTGACACTTTTAACACTCTTATTATCTATAAAGGTCCGAAGTGGCTTACCATTTAAAAAGAGCCGTAATACATCACATCTAATTAACTGAAAAACTACTACTACTACTTATCATTTCTATAGCGCTACTAGACATATGCAGCTCTGTACACTTGAACGTGAAGAGAGAGTCCCTGCTCAACAGAGCTTATAATCTATTTAGGACAGACAAACAGGACAGATAAGAGATAAGGGAATTACTAAGGTGGGGATGATAAGGGTACTGAACAAGTGAGTAAGGGTTAGCAGTTAAAAGCAGCATCAAAAAGGTGGGCCTTTAGCCTAGATTTGAAGATGGCCAGAGATGGAGCTTGACGTACCGGCTCAGGAAGTCTATTCCAGGCATATGGTGCAGCAAGATAAAAGGAATGGAGTTATGTAAAGTGTTGCCTCACATTTGGATACCATTCAACTACATGCCTTATTTTCCCTCTAAGAGGTGTGTCTAAACAACCTATAAATCTTTGATATCATTCCTCTTAATGAGGTCAGTTTTGTACACATTTGCTCAAATATAAACCAATATAACTGTTCAACCTCCAAATAAACATACTTTAAAAAAAAGAATGTTTTCAAATATATTTGAAATAGTGAATAAGAAAGTTGGAATTTTATAATAGGCATAATAGGCGGCAAAGTATTCCACACTTGTACAGCTTGACAGAAAAAAGAATTTTGCAAAGCACATTGTCTGGTGCAAGAGAATAATAGCTCAAACATCAAGTTCCTCTATATCGAAATGTCATAGCCAATTGCTTAAAAATGGTCCATCTTATTGACAAGAACTGGAAACTGTATTC
This sequence comes from Microcaecilia unicolor, assembly GCF_901765095.1. NCBI lineage: Eukaryota > Metazoa > Chordata > Amphibia > Gymnophiona > Siphonopidae > Microcaecilia > Microcaecilia unicolor. The sequence continues at coordinate 109,633,300 of NC_044035.1, forward strand.
TGTATCTTTGGAGGATATGCATGTTGTACCTTAGATCCTAAAAAGGCACTCATGTTCTACCTAAACAGAATGAAAGGTCATCATAAGTTGAGTCAGATCTCTGTATCTCTACGTTGCTGCAGCTCACAGACATGTGATCTATTAGTGCAGAGTCTCAAACATCAAACCAAGATCCTGTATGTCAAAATAAAGAAACTAATCAGTTAACATTGTCTGGTGCAAGGGATGACCTCTTGTCATTTATAAAACCTGCAACAGAAAAGAGAAGTTCGCATGGTACAGTAGTGGCAAGTATGCACATCTAGCAATCAGTTCAAGGTTGAGATATGCTGCTGAATTATCAGCCCACCAATCTATGGCAGATGATGAATAGGGAATAACTGGTTCATCGCCTAATGAATGAACTCAAACGTCATACCTATGGGAGTAGATTCATCATCAGAGTCATCACGTAAGTTAAAGCGTAACATTGAAGATTTGACAGAGCACTATAAAGATCTGAAGATGTTGCTGAAGAAGCAGATGAAGTTGCCAATGAAGATTCAATCAGTTCTAGTCTGATGACAACCCAATCAGACTGTCGTTTATCTTGAGGAACAAAGGTTAGTTTTTTGAAGCGAGGATCAAGTACAGAAGTGATTCGTATCCATTTGTGGTGATAGTTTTCAAACCATCCCATCATATTGAATGTTCATTTCTGGTGGAACTCAGTACTGCAACATCAGAAGTCTGAATTTGTCATTGCAGAAAAATATGGAACAATTCTCAGTAAGTGGAGACTTTGGTCCTCTATAGAACATTATTTACATAACTCAGTTGATGCTTCTGTATCCTAAATATGATGCATACTTACTGTTCTCTCTCTATTTTCTTTTAGTGCAGTGTATCTGACATTGTCTTTTTATTAGGTATTTACTTTTTATATTCTTTGTTTCTGTTATTATGCAAAATTTCAATAAAATATATGAAAAAAACCTCTGACAAGCTCCAACTGTATTGCCATCGTCTACTCTCAGTCCCTGAACAGAATCTCCAACATAATACGCTCTAGCAATAGGTGGCATAGAGTCCACAGTTATTTTCAGAACTTCAGTCAAAATTTTTTTTAACATCTCCAAAGGTGAGAGTATTGGTGACCTTGGAAAGTTTAAAAATCTCAAATTCAGGCATCTTTCATGGTTCTCTAACGCCTCCAGATTTTTATGAGACACAAGATTGTCTTTCACTAAACCAGCCTGAACAGACTTCAGTTCTTGAGTAGACTGCTCTAAATTTGAAATCCTCTCCTCTTGTTTCTTAACAGCCTCTCCCTGGGTATGTATCTGTGTTTGGAGAGAGTCAGGACCTTCCAAAATTCTATCAAACTTATGCAACATAGTACTTTCCAAAGATCCGACGGCAGCCAGTACCTCTCTCAAGTCTGTGAGTTGTCAAACTCCCTCTCTCCCAGCTGAGCTTCCGTATCACCTCCATCAGCAGCCACTGCCACCTCCAGAGGAATTGTCTAAGGAGAAGACACGCCAGCTCCTGCTACACCATCGAGTGGGTTCACCGCGGCTGCACTTCCAGCTTCGGCAGCGTTCCCTTGCAACACTGAGCTGCCTGCACTACCAGGTCTGGGAGAAGTCTTTGACAATCCTGGACTCAGTGTGGTATCTAATGCTGTAGGAAAGGGCTCTCCACTGCCCAGACCTGTTCTCGGGTCGCTACAGTAACCAAAGTCACAAAGCCTATCAGCGTCAACAAACCTCCACTCTGTCAGCCATCTTGCCCCCATCTTATTGCTTGTTAAAAATGAAATTTCCTTTCAATATACCATCCATTTTTCAGAAATCAAATGGAACTAAAAAAAAAACAATAAACCTGTTTATTTCCGGTTGCTTGAGAGGCCATCATCCCACATTTCCTCATATCTTTGTCTGTCTTTCTCCACCATCTTACTAGAAGCATCTCCATTATTGTACCTGCTTTCCTCTATTATTTAGCTTGTGTCTCTTTTATGGTCATAGAGGAGGATCTTGCTACACACCTCTAATGCTCATCCCTTTAGGTGAGACCCACAATATTATCCCTAACCCCATAGAACAAAATATACCACACTCCTCAAAGTAATCCTGAATTACTACCCTCTTATCCCTACAGAACATACACATTGCACTAACTCCTTCAAACCAGACCCCACATACTACCCCTAACGCTAGAGAACAGACACACGGTACTCACTCCCTCAGACTAGACCCTAATACTATCCCTAGCCCCAAAGAACAGTCACACTATACTTCCCTCCCTTAGACTATACCCCAGATGCTACAACTAACCACAGACAACAGACACACTGCATTCATCCCCAACCCCCACCTCAGAATAAACCCCCCAATGCTATAACTAACACCAGAGAACAAGCATACAAGCTCTGATTAAGGGTCCCTTTTACTAAGCCACGTATGCACCTATGCGCACCCAACGTGTGTCAATTTGGAGTTACCGCCCGGCCACCATGTGGCCCTTATGGTAATTTCATTTTTGATGCGTGTCCACTACGCGCGTCTGAAAAATAATTTTTATTTTCTGACGCACATCAGCTATGTGCATCAAGTGGCAATCTATGCGCATAGGTCATTACCGCCAGGTTTACGCGTGAGACCTCACCACTAAGTCAATGGCTGGTGGTAAGGTAGCAGACCGAAAATGGACGCGCATCAATTTTTATTTTGCTGCACATCCATTTTCGGCAAAAATAAAAAAAAAGGAATTTTTTACAGGCGCCCTGAAAAATGGATCTGCGCACATCCAAAACCCGTGCCTACACTACCGCGGGCCATTTTTCAGTGCACCTTAGTAAAAGGACCCCTTAGCTTCCTGTTTCTAGGTCAGACAGAGCCAGAGGCAGCACACATATTCTGACACTGCCACAGCTACTTTTAGACCTAGAGAAACAGCGGGCATAACACAGGAGCAAGAGACCAGGGGGTCAATATTCAGCCGCTGGGAGGTAACCTGCATAAGTGCCGTGGTTGGCGCTGACCCCAGATATTCACTGACAGGCCATTTCCAGTGAATGGCATTGAATATCCCTTTTTTTTTTTGGACTGTACTAAGTTAACCAGCTAAGCAAATATTTGGCGCTAGCCGTTAAATTAATAGTGGGCAAAGATAGGACTGCCATTTATGTGGTCAGATTTGCCCACTAAACTTAGCCAGTCAGCATTGAATATTGCTGGCTATTGTGTGCTACAGCCAGTTAACTTTATGGCACTTATCCTATATATTCAGTGGAAATAGCCAGTTAACCCATGCTGAATATTTGAGGCTGGGTGCTGAAATGCTGTTTAACCAGTTAGCTGCCATTTCTGGCCAGTTAAATAGCTTTGAATGTCATGGAGCATGTATGTAATTTATTAAACCTAAAAGCAAATGTTACTTTACCCTACCAATTAAAATATTCCATATAACTAGGCACTGCAAAGTACTCTCAAAGTACTCATCATATTTTCTTTCCCATGTTTTATTTTGTTTGATTTCTATTGATTACCTCAAAATATTAGAAAGAGAGAATCAGAAAGAGACAATAAATGCAGTGGCAGAAGAAACTTCTGTTGCTCCTCTAGTGAGTTACTGCAGGTTTACAAAAGGAGCCCCATTGTTCAGTAAGCACATTCATATGTTATTTATTCATATGATGCTGTGTTGTCCATTTCTGTAACAATTCAACAAACTCAGATTGCCCTAGTTTTAATAGAATCCATTTGGTACAGGCTATTGCTAAGCACATTTTATGATGCTTATCAAAGGAAGGCAATTCTTAAGGCCATTTAATATGCCTATATGTGTATCAATTACAGAAAAGAAAAGGAAAATATTTAGGGAGGCCTTGTCAGATGTGCTTAGCATTCAGGAGGCTAAGGTGCCAACTGCCTGGATTCTGTTAGGACTGCACAGATTTTTGTATTAAAATCAGTCTACCAGAACGATGGCTAAAATATCTTGGAAATGTTTGTTTCCAATCCTCCTTCCTGTGTGAGTGAGCCTGCCCCATCTGCTTCCAGTGTCACTAGTAGCAGTGACTTTGGTGCATACAGCTAATGGGAAATTGTCTGGTCACTGGAGAGGTGGAGAAGTTTCTCTACTGTAAAGTGAGATGGTGTGTGTGTGTGTGGGGGGGGGGGGGGGGGGGCTAAACTCTGTGCACTTGGCTGACATTGGAGAAAGCCAGTAGAACAAGTGAGTGTCCTAGATGGAAGGGGGTGTGCTGAGAAGGCGGAACGTGTCAGGGAGCGGCTGCAGGTTGAGGGAAAGAGGAGATAGTAACTGGGATAATTTACATGAAGATGTACAGAGCACATTAGCAGCAGAAAAAAATGTGGATGGGGGAAGGGAAGGGTCTGTCTGTCTGTTTGTGTCTAAAGAATGGCCAAATGTGTGCATATGTCTGAAGAGTGAGAGTGTGTCTGAAGAGCAAGAGAGTGCATGTGTACATATATCTAAAGAATGATTTAAAAAATTACATTTGTGTCTGAAGGGTAAGAATACATATGTGTGTGAAGAGTGAGACAGTGCTTGTGTGTGTTTGAAGAGTGAAAAAGTGTACATGTGTGTCAGAGAGTATTTGTATGTTTCTGTGTACTTTCTTGGTGGGGACGGTATGATATAAAGAGTTTTCCTTTGGAAATTTGTACCTATGCTAGTAATAAGTGGAGGGAATTTTTTCACCCCAGCGAATTTACCCAGTTTATTATTAGGGGTCCTTTTACCAAAGTATGGTAAGTTTTTGCTCTTATCCCACTTTAACTGCAATGCTCTATATCCTGGGATGCCATCTTTGAGTATCAGGGCATTGCAAGTGGTCCAGAATAAGGTTGCTTGGGTAATAGTGGGCATGTCAAAGTTTTCTCATATGACACTAATTCTTAAGCAACTGCATTGGTTACCTATAATGCAAAGAATTCAGCTTAAGGTATTGACAATTGTACATCAGACTATATATACATACATATGCTCCTTTTTATTTAAAGCAAGTTCTGAGTGTTTATCATGCAAGACAGACATTGAGGTCTGAGAAAGCCATGCGCCTTTCCTTGGATATAGTGGCACAGATACATCATACTGATAGAGCCTCAACTACGCTCTAGTTTGCTTCACCGTTGTGCAAATACTTCTCAGTTTAAAAAACTTTGAAGACACACCTTTTTTTGTGACATTGTTTTTTTTGATGCAGCTGTGGACTTAGATAAGACTTGTCTCTAAACAGCAGCCCATTGATACTGGAAGCAGAGCTTGGTGCATTGCATTTTTGTGTTTGTCTTGAATGCAGTTTTATTTGGTTTTTATTATGTATGTTTTTTATGGAAACCACATATGTTATGAGTGGCATATACATTTTTAAAATAAATAAATAACTGCAAACTTAAGGTGTGGTTAATGCAAAACCTGTGTGGCAAACGCAAGGGGCATTCTCAGCATCTGTCTGAAAGTGCATGACCCACGTTACCTATCTTCAGTTAAAAAAATATGTGTCATGGCAGTGAAACAGCCTCCTCCTGATCCCCCCCCCCCCCCCCCAACAGTTTACTTGGATTGGATTGGAATTATTCATTTTATATACCACCTTATACTTTAGTGCCAACGTGGATTACAAATGCAATCACATAAAATAAAATAACAATTACAATACAGAGGTGGCTGGTTCAAATCCCACTGCTGCTCCTTATGATCTTGGGCAAGTCACTTAATCCTGCATTGCCTCAGGTATAAAATTAGATTATGAACCCTCCAGAGACAGGGAAATACCCAGTGTACCTATGTAACTCACCTTGAGCTATTACTGAAAAAGGTGTGAGCAAAAATCCAAAAAAAAGAATTTTTTTTTAAGTCAACAATACCAGGCAAACAGTATCTGCGATAAATTAGACATAACATTGATGAAACTTTAAAAGCTTGTGAAACACATTGTATGAAGAAGTATTTTGAAGTTCCTCAGGCAAAGAGCTCCAAAGAAAAGGACCAGAGAAAGAAAATACATGCTTTCTAGTAGATGAAAGTTTCATAACATCAAGATTGGGAAGTTACAAAATTATTTTCTGGGAAGAACAAAGTTTCTGCTGAGGAATATAGTTCTGTAGCTTACTGCAAAGATAGACTGGATATTGCAAATGAAATGATTTATAAACCAAACACAACAGCTTGAAACTGATACATGCTGCAATAAACAACCAATGCAAATGAAAAAGCACAAGAATAATATCATCTGATCTTTTAGACCCGGTTATTAAATGTGTAGCCATATTTTGCACCAATTGCTCTCTCTGCTTTACCCCTGAGCTGAACTCTCCCTCCGATTCCTCCAAGAAAAACCCTCCTTTGATCTTCCCCAATAATTCCCCACCAATTCTCCCTAAGGAAGGGCCCCCTCCACAGTAAGACTCCCCACCTTCAATGGGACATTCTGGTCCTTTCACCACCACCCCAACCCTCCCTCCCACTTAGTAGTCTAGTTTGGCAGGCATGTCTTCCTCCATTCCCACCCTGCTCCCATCGGAGTTCAAAATGGTGTCTATGACCCTTAGCAGTAGCTAAAGGAAGATGGGAACCTGCTCTTTCCATATGTTTTGCAGAACTCATACATTCCAAGACATCAGCTTACCAAGGAGTAGCAATCCCTGCCAATAACTCCTCTTTTCTAATAAGTCCATCAGGACCCTGCAGTGCTTGCTAATTTAACTTGAACAATTGAGGAGGTGAGTTCCAAAACCCGTTAAGTGCGAGCAGCTGTTTTCTAGATAAACGCAAGTTTTTAATTTCAAGAATTCTAGTCAACATAAGAACATTTTTTTCAATGAATATCATATATATTATGAATACAGGCCTTTTAGTGCCAAATTCACACATCCTATAGCTGTCTATAAAGGCAGTCTGTTTTTCAGCATAAACTCGTTTTTGAAAAAAATATACTTAACAGGTTTTGGAACTAAGATCTTCAATTGAAAATGCTTCAAAAATTCCACCATTATTCGTCTGAGGCTAAAACTTGAGAGCGATACAACTGTTAGGAAAAATCTTTAAAATGTTCACAATCAGTTGACCAGTTGGGCCCCTTTTAAAAAGTTGCGGTAAGTACTAACACATGCTTACCACAGCAAAAAATGACGTAGTGGGAGGAGCACTATGGTGTCCCACAGTAATTTTGCAATGTGAGCATGCTACCCATGAACTCTGGGGAGTGGCAGAGAGTGGGCATATTCTGCGCTAATTGGTTAATGCAGCTACATTGCCATGCGCTAGCCAATTAGCATGTGCTTTGTGCATGAGCCCTTACAGCCTACATAATGAGTGGTGGTAAAGGCTCACATGCTAATCTGTTTTAATGGCCATGCGCTAATAGCTAAATTAATGTGTGGCTATTACTACAAAAAAATAGGAAATTCAGCCATTTTACCAGTAAAAATGGCCTTAGTGCATGGGAAAGACCCATGAAGGAGTGCGCTAAGGCCACTTTTTACCACTGTTTAATAAAAGGTCTCATTGTTTTTTGAACTGACCTGCAAGAATTCTCTTTGCCATTTCTACCAATGTAAAAACAGGCACTTTTGTGAATGTAATTGCAGCATGCAAAACTTTTTGTTTGTGAATTTGGCCATGTTTTCTATGTGAAATAGATAATGGGTTGATTAAGTATGCCAAGCAAAGGAGCCACTGTCAGGAGAACCACAAGACCAATACTATCATGGCAATAGCAGAGAAGGTGGCTACGGTCGTTCCTGGGCCACAGCAGTGGAGGAGAGAAATCAAGCTAGTCAGGAAGAAAGAGATTCAGCAGTCAAATTGGCCCTAACCAAAAACTGCCTAAGGGAAAGAAAGGTTCCCCCCTCAGGTCCCATAGCTATGATTTGAAGATTGGTTTCCATAGGATGGAAAAGAAAGAAACTTATGGAGCCTGATGCAAAAGGGGTTAAAAAAAAAACACATCTGTGGCATCCATTTGCTGAGAAGAAGAAGAAGCCAGTGAAAAACAAGCTCTTGGACAGGAAGATTCTTATCAGAGGAGAAACAATGGATGTGAGTCATTGAGAAACTGAAAGGGTGGGAGGAGACTATGCTGAGCTGAGTGGCCTGTAGCTGGACTTCCAGGGAAATATGCTGCTGATAGAGAGAGCCCAGCAGCAGAGAGAGACCAGAACCACGCTCTAGAGGTCACCGGATCTGGTGAGAGAAACCAGCTGATAGAGAGGACCTGAGCTAGTAGAGTACAGCCAGATCTAGTAAGAGAGAACTGAAGCTGAGGTATGACTCGAGCCAGTGAGAGAAGTGCCGAGAGCACAAAAGAGACCAGAACTGGTGAGAGAGATCACAACTGTACAGAAGTGAGCAGAACCAAGCTACATAGGTAACCAGAGCCTAGCTGAGAGGTGACCAAACCCAATGAGCGGGTATTTGGATGTCAAGCTTTGCAAATTGTTCAGAATTCAGTAGCGAGGATGGTTTCAGGTGTCTCTAAGTTTGTACGTGTGACATCAATTCTAAGACAGCTGCACTGGCTAATCATTGCTAGTAGAATACAGTTAAAAAAATGTATACTCATCCATCAGGTAGTGTATGCTACAGCTCCTTGGTACCTTCCCCAGGTATTAAAATTTGTGACTCACCAGCTGGGTCAGAAACCCAGGGGTCATAGAGGTTAGGAATTAGCCTATGGCTATACCCTATTAAAACTCAAAGGTCCAAAAGAAAAGCAGAAACAAAGGTTAAGATAAGTCGTTACCTGAGAGATATGCCATTTGCTTCCAGCAAAAATACCTTTAGACAAACATGAGAGGAGTAGTAGGGGAGGGGTAGCTGGAAACAGGACACGAGAGAGAGACTTAGCAGACAACCTGGTAAGGAAGCCGCATCTATTGGGGCCCCGATGCTCAGAAGCAAATGCAGGTGCTAGAGGCAGGGGAGTAGCCAGACACCCAATTTTGGGTGGGCCTGGGCTCAAGATGGGTGGGCAGAACTCCACCCTGTCCCACAAGTGATTTGGTTTCTCCCCCTCTCGTCTGCATGCCATATGGTTTCTCAAACATCTCCCCTCCCCACATTCCTTTTAAGCCTTCCCTCTAATGCAACTTCCTGTTTCCACATAGGCAGGAATACATCAAAGAGAAGGCTGTGGGGCCAGTGCGAGCAGTATGTATCAGTTGCTGCTCGCTGCAGGCGAACATCTGCTATTTACAAGGTATGCAGGAGGGGCAGTTGTTGGAAGTTTTCTGCTGGTGGAGCTTGGGAATCCTGATAGCCACATCATAGGTGTGCTGCTACTGGGTGGGCCTGAGCCCAAAGTGGGTGGGCCTGGGCCCACCCTTGGCTACGCCACTGGCTAGAGACCTTTAGAGCTGGACTAGTGCCTGCATTTGCTAGCGCCGAATACTGAGAGCCGGAGAGCAAGTTAGCCAGCTCCCAGTGCAATGAGCATGCAAATGCATGCAGATGGCTGATTCCCTATTCCTCTTCAATGCTCAGTAGACAGCACACCAACAAGGGCGCTCTTTCTACCATCAACCCTACATCAGCTCAGAGCTGGCATTTGGGTTGTGCCAAGCTGTGGTCTGGAACAGGGAGGACAGGAAAAGGTGCCAGAACCATTGAAGGAATTCATTTTACTTGCAAAAGTTTTAACATTAAGATTGTCCCACATGGAGCACTCTAAACTATTTCAGATCTTCATGCACTTTCTTCTTTCTGCTGTCTCTCCTGTCCCCTCACTTCTGTTTTATTTTCCTTCCCTGCCTTCTCCTCCTTTTTCTTCCTCCTCCTTTCCACCTACACTCTAGCATTCTGGGCATGCACTTAAGAGCTGTGCTTAACTCACAGCTCTTGAGTGCATGCACCAGGCATAATCCTCCCGCAGAAGTCCCTAATGCTCAACGCTATGAGCATAACTTAATTTTCATCTCATTAGCATTGAGGATTAGGGAGTTCCTTTGCTGCGCTGTTCGGGCATTGGTTTTCTGGTACTATTCTGTACAGCACATGTGTTTTGAGAATCGGGGCCTGAAAGATGAAGTACAGGAGCCTGTTTCTCCATAGGTGGGAAACATACTAATCTAATCACCATAGTAGCTCCAGAGAAAGGGGTGTGGCTTGAAACACTCTAACAGGACTGCCAGGGAAAGAAGAGGGGGGAGAGGTTGGGCTGAAAATCCATTGGTTATAAATAGTCCCCAAAGGAATAAAAAGCCAGAGGTGGGTAAAAGCCAAGGTTAGAAGACTTGGGAAATGTCTGGAAGTGAAAAAAAAAAAAGCCTATGAAGGTTGTACTTGGTAGCCTAGGAAGGATTTGGAATTGGATGGTAAAGGGAGTTTGGAACTACTCTGGTTTGAGAATAGGGTTGTAACTGCCTCAGATTGTGAATAGGGTGTGGAATTGCCATGGATTGTAAAAGGGGTTTAGAATTGCTCTGGCAGACTGGACATGGACAACCTTCGACCAACTCTCCCATGAGATAGTAGCTCAAGTGATACAAAAATTCTCATCTACCTTCTGCAAACTAGACACATGCCCCAACTATATCATGAAAGTATCCCCTAACCAGTTAATTGAACAACTCATATCCCTTATAAACCATGTTAAATACAAGACAATTCCCACTAGATAAGGGACACATTCTGCTCACACCAATCCCAAAGACATCAAGAAAAACACCAGTAACATCTCAAATTACAGGCCAGTTGCATCCATACCACTAACAACCAAAATGATAGAAGGTATGACAGCCAAATAACTGACAGAATACATCAACAAATTCTTCATACTCCATGAATTCCAATCAGGCTTCAGACCCCATCACAGCACAGAAACAGTACTGATCACACTACTGGCCAAATTCAAACAAGAAATCTCTGTGGGCAAAAATATTCTCCTACTCCAATTTGATATGTCAAGTGCATTTGACATGGTGGACCATCATATCCTACAAAGATTACTCAATAAATTAGGAGTCGGAGGAAAGGTACTTGCATGGTTCAAGGGCTTCCTGACCACAAAGTCTTACCAAGTAAAGTCAAACTGTGCAATTTCCTCACTTGGGTAAGCGCAATGTGGAGTCCCAAAGGGCTCACCGCTCTCACCTATATTATTCAACTTAATGATGGTCCCACTAGCCAGGTCCCTATCCAAACGAGACTTTAACACCTTCATCTACGTCAACAACATTACAGTCTATATCCCATTCAAAAATAACCCATCAGAAATCACATCCATAATCAAGAACAGCATGAACACCATGGAAACCTGGGTATCAGCCTTCAAGCTGAAACTAAATAAGGAAAAACACATTGCCTGATACTCTCATCTCCACACAATACTGAGTGCTTCACAACCATCAACGCCTAGGGATCATCTCCTTATCTCCTTAAAATTCACTTTAGACTGAGACTTATCACTAGAAAACTAAACGCAGGCAGTGGTGTAGCAAGGGCGGGGCGGTGGGGGCGGTCCACCCCGGGTGTCAGCGGGTGGGGGGTGCTCTGTTGTCTCCTGCCACCACTTTTCCTGTTTAAAAAAATCCATCGCAGCGATGCAGGCAGCGCTTCGCGTCTGCCCTATGTGTGCTGTAAAAGCTGAAAATCGCTTCGCTGGCGTCGGGCCTTCCCTCGCGATGTCCCGCCCTCTTCTGAGGTAACTTCCTATTTCCTCGAGGGCGGGACATCGCGAGGGAAGGCCCGACGCCAGCGAAGCGATTTTCAGCTTTTACAGCACACACAGGGCAGACACGAAGCGCTGCCTGCATCGCTGCATGGATTTTTTTTTAAACAGGCAGGGTGGTGGCAGGAGAAGAGGGCCCTGTCAGCCTGGACGGAGGGGAGACGATGGAACCGGGTCAGGGGAGCCCAGAGGGGAGAAGGGGATTGGGGAGGGGTGGGGTGCTCAGAGGGGGCTCAGATGGGAGAGGGGGAGCTTAGAAAGGAGAAGGGGATTGGGGAGGGGTGGGGGTGCTCAGAGGGGAGAAGGGGAGCCCAGAGAGGAGAAGGGGATTGGGGAGGGGTGGGGGTGCTCAGAGGGGGCTCAGATGGGAGAGGGGGAGCTGAGAGGTGAGAAGGGGATTGGGGAGGGTGGGGGTGCTCAGATGGGAGAGGGGGAGCTCAGAGGGGAGAAGGGCATAGGGGAGGGGAGGGGGTGCTCAGAGGGGAGAAGGGTCTGAAGCTGGAACTGGGGTCTGACAAGGGGCAGGAGGGAAAATGGGTCCATGCCTGGGCAGGTGGGAGAATGGGTCTGGGGCTGAAAAGGGGGGATGCAAGGCATGTGGTGGATGAAGGGGGCTGGAACTGGGGGCTGAAGAGGAGGGTAGTTGGGATAAGGGGGCTAGTACTGGAACTGGGGGCTGAAAAGGGGCAGGGGCTGAAACTGTGGGGACTGGGGGCTTTAAAGGGGACAGGGAGAACTGGCTGGGGCTGAAGCTCGGGACTGGTGAGAGAAAAGGGCTGGGGTTGAAACTAGGGGCTGAAAAGGGGACAGTGAGAAGTGGCTGGGGGCTGAAGCTTGGATCTGTTGGGAGAAAAGGGCTGGGGACTGGTGGGATAGTGGGGCTGAAAAGGGGGGCAGGTGGGAGATGTGGGCTGGGGCTGGAACTAGGGACAGGTGGAATAAGGGGGCTGAAAAGAGGGGCAGAGAGAGAGAGAGGGGACAGACCCTGGATGGAAGGGGGGAGCGTGAGGGAGGGCAGACCCTGGATGGATGGGAGAGGGACAGCAGACGGATTGAAGGGGCAGAGAGAAAGGGCAAATGGTGGGTGGAAGGGGGGGAGAGAGAAAGAGGGCAGACTGGGGCAAATAGTGGATGGAAGGGGCAGTGATAGAGGGCAGATGTGGATGGAAGGCAGAGAGAGGGCAGACAGTGGATGGAAGGGGCAGAGAGAGAGGGCAGACAGTGGATGGCAGAGAGAGAGAGCGAAGACAGATGCTGGATGGAAGGAAGACAGTGAAAAGAAGATGAGGAAAGCAGAAACCAGAGACAACAAACTGTAAATAAAATATATATTTTTATTTTTTTGCTTTAGTATATAGTATTGTAGCTGTGTTAATAAATGTTTATAAATAGAACATGTAAATAAGGTAATCTTTTTATTGAACTAATTTTAATACATTTTGACTTAACTTTCAGAGAACAAAACCCCCTTCCTCAGGTCAGGATAGGATACTGTAACAGCACTATACTGTATTGACCCGAGGAAGGAGATTTTGGCTTCTGGAAGCTAAGTGTATTAGTCCAATAAAATGGTATTATTTTATTTTCTGTATGTCTTTTATTTCTATTTGTTAATTTGTAAAGTGGTGATTGGTATTTGTTAGTTTTTTCAAATTTACATCTGCTGTCTTTATATTTTGCACAGTACTAGGGAACATTTTCTGTTTCTGTGGTGTTGCATTGTATGCAGAGTCTGGCATCGGGGGTTCAGTTTAATTTTTGTCTAAATAGAAAGTTTGTGATTACTTATTCTATAGTGGATTAGGGTGTATCTGTGTTTGTGAAATAGACGTGGCTTTTGGTTGGCATTGACTGTGCAGGATCGACGATCTGTACTAATCTGTCTGTTTTCGTTTTACAATAGGTGAATATATGTTCTAGTGCTCACTGTAGTGTTTAAGATGCTTTCCTTTTCCTTGTGTGACACGTACAAATTACTGCTTATGGCATGGTAGAATTGCTCTATAGGTCCTGAGTGTTTTGTATTCTCGGTATGCCTAATACTGGAATTTTTTTTTTTGGGGGGGGGGGGGGGGTTAAAAAATGACCGGCCCTGGGTGTCAACTACCCTAGCTACACCACTGAGCGCAGGCACTACAAAGAAAATGTTCCACATAATGTGAAGACTTAAACACATTAAACAATACTTCCCAAGAGATGTATTCCACACCCTGATCTAAACCATGGTCCTAGCCCATGCAGTCTTTTGCAATGGAATCTATGCAGGGTGCAAAGACCAAACCCCAAAGTAACTACAAGCAGCACAAAACATAGCAGCCAGAATCATATTAGGAAAAAAAACAATACGAAAGCACTAGACCCTTATTCCAAGAACTACACTGGCTACCAATCAAAGCAGGATAATATTTGGTCTCTCACCAGGCTACATGACCAGCCTACTTGATCTACCAATCTGAAACACAACTAAGTCAGCGAGATCTTATCTTACCCTCCACTTCCCTAAATGCAAAGTCCTTAAATACAAGTCAACGTATGCCACCGCTTCTCATGTTTGCACTAAACTCTGGAACGCACTACCGAAAGACCTAAAACTCATGGACAACTACCTAACCTACCAAAAACAGCTGAAAGCTCATTTATTCAGAAAATTCCTTCCTGCCAAACCAACCTAGCCACGCAGATCACTGGAAAACACTACATTAATATGACAATGGACAGAACTGAAATAGGCTTCTGACAGTTCAAATACCCCAAACACTCAACATATCCATTTAAGGCATGTATAAACCATGTCAAATATAAGACAACAGTTACTACTACTACTATTAAACAGTTCTATAGCGCTACTAGAATTACGCAGCACTGTACAAATTAACATGAAAAGACAGTCCCTGCTCAACAGAGCTTACAATCTAAATTGGACAGATGAACAGTTAACCTCAATGTTCTATATAAATTGTAACATTGTTCTATTTAAACTGTAACCAACTTCCTCTAAACTCCTGTAAGCCACATTGAACCTACCAAAAGGTGGGAAAATGTGGGGTACAAATGCAGAAATAAATAAATAAAGATATAGACAATCAAATTATCTCCAGAGACGTATCTGCCATCTTGAACAATAATGAAGCTGGAATATTCTGAGAAACATCATCCACAAAATATTTATTTTTGATTTTTAAAGGAATGAAATATGTCAGCTTTGAAAATGTGCTGGGTCAATATTCAAAGTGATTGAGCCTGCAAAAAGGTGGGAAAATACGGGATACAAATGTAACAAATAAATAAATAAATTTATCCAGCCAGAAATGGCTTCTGGCCTGATGAATTACTTTTGGGGGGGGGGGGGGGGGGGCTAACCAGCATATTCAGTTGTACTTAGGGGCCCTTTTACCAAGATGTGGTAAAAGGGGCCAGCGCTAATGACAGTGCATGTTTTTGCCACGCACCAAGACCCCTTTTACTGTAGAGGATAAAAAGGCCGAAAAACGAAATTGCCATGTGATAAGTTCGCACTTGCCATGCGGCCATTTTGGGGGGGAGCACTTATTGCCACCTATTGAGGTGGCAGTAAGGGCTCCCACGTTACAGTGGTAAAAGATACGGAAATAAATTTCCGTAGTGCCGGAAATGGCACACGCTGGGGGCAGAATTACCACCGGGCTGCTATGGTAACCTGGCAGTAGTTCCAGATTGGCGCACGGTAAGCCTATTGTTGCTTGCCACCCTTTAGTAAAAGGGCCCCTTAGGGCTGCTGAAAATGTACAGTTAGCACCTATCTCAAAACTGGCTATTTTGGGGGCGTTTCAGGGGTGGAATCAGCACTTGGCCAGTTAAGTGCCAACATTCAGCACTTAACCGGTCAAGGTAACTGCATAAATGGGACAGCTTAAAAGTCAGTCCTATCTTTATGCGGTAACCCAAGGCCGATTAAGGGCTCCTTTTACTAAGTGGCAGTAAGCCCAATGCGGGCTTACCGCTCGCTATTTAGGAAGTACCGCCGGGCTACCGTAGCAGCCTGGCGGTACTTCCCACCCCTAGCGAACTGTAATTTCCAGCACTACAAAAATGTATCTATTTTTGTAGTGCCAGAGTGTACCTGGCGGTAATTGGGCAGTGCCGTACGCTGCCTGGTTACCGCCGGGTTAGCGCGGGAGCCCTTACCACCACCTCAATGGGTTGCAGTAAGGGCTCCTCCCCCCCCCGAAATGGGCGTGCGGCAAGTGCTTTACTTGCCACACGGCCATTTCCTGTAGGAAAGCGAGACTTCCCTTTTACCAGCTGCAGTAAAAGGGGGCCTTGGTGCACATAAAAAACATGCACCGATGCCAGTGCATGCCTCCTTTTGCCACAGCTTAGTTAAAGGGGCCCTAAGTGCTGAATATCACACCTACTGTAACAGGCTATTCTTTAGCCAGCTAACAAACCCGGAAATTTAATACCAGTGTCCAGACATGGCTTGGCATTGAATTTCTGGGCATAACGCGGGTGGCTGTCAGCAAATTGCTGAGTGTCACTGGCTGAATATCAACCCCTGTATTTCTTGTATTTTATTCATTACAGAAGGAAATGCATTTCTATGTCTATTTCTTTAGTGTTCCACTGTTGACAGGGTCTGCTTTTGGGGTGTTTCCACTGCATTTTTTTTATCTGCATATTTATTTCTAATTTATAGTCTCTTATTCTTTACTAGGTGATGGCCTATGTTTTCCATGGGTAATTGAGGAACCACTCTGTTTGACCTTAACATTAAGAGTGATATATCTGTAAATAAAAACATATAGGTTCTGGGTAGGCATCTGTAGCAGTTCAGCTTGTCCTCTTCTCCCAGCTGGAAGTGTACTGGTGTTTTAAAATGTTTGCAGTACTAACTTTTCATGGGTTGAATTGGTAGAGCTTGAGTTCTTGGACTTAGGGGCCCTTTTTCCTAAAACACTTAACATGCAGTCACTGCATTAAGGGGTTTTGTGGTAATTTTGCAATTACTGCATTTTAAACTGTGCATTAAGTGCTTTTTGTGGCATGGCAGAGGTGGAAAACATGTATTTGGCAGTTTAATATACTGCATTTACTAACATGTTTTTTTTTTAAGCCCGACATGCTCTCTCTCCCCCCCCCCCCCCCCCCCCTTTCTCTGGTACAATCAAAACAGTTTACATATGGCATTCAGTTACTTTTGCTTTACCTAGCAGGCTCACAATATACATTTTGTACCTAGGGCAACAGAGGATTAAATAACCTGCCTAGGATCACAAGGAGCTGCAGTGGGGATTGAATCCAGTTCTTCTGGCTTTTAGACCACTGCAGTGACGTTTCTGGGGGGCTGGCACCCAGGGCGGATCGCCGATGCGCCCCGCCCCCCGGGTGCAGCGCCCCCCCCCCCGATGCAGCGTGGACCCCCCCCCCCCCCCGGTGAAAGGACACCCCCGTGAAGGAACCCCCCCCCCCCCCCGCCTGCCCTCCGTTGTTCCATACTTCTTCTCTGCCCCGGAACAGGAACCTGTTCCGGGGCAGAGAAGAAGCATGGAACAACGGAGGACAAGTGCGCGCGGCACCCCCCCAGCGGCGTGCACCCGGGGCGGACCGCACCCACCGCCCCCCCCCCCCCCTAGGAACGCCACTGGACCACTGCACTAACCATTAGGCTACTTCTCCACTCTCAGTTTAATTTTTGTCTGCACATTTCTATTTTTATTTTCTATACTTGATGAGGATCTGTGTTTGTGTTTGAAAAAGACCAGGTATTCTGTTAACATCAAGTGTCTGTGTAGGACTGATCTGTACTATTCCAGCTTGTTTAGTTTTCCAGTAGATGTATTGATGTTCTTCTACCCACTGCAGTGTTTACATTGTTGGCTTTTTCTAGGAAGAACCTTGTGTGACTCCTGGAATTTAGTGTTATGGTGTGGTAGAATTGCTTTATAGGTACTGAGTGATTTTGTAGGGCTTTGTATTTCTTCACAGTATGCCTGGTACTGGATTTTGGATTTGGATTTTGTTCATGCTTTTCTCAACTGTAGCTCAGCTAGAGTTATGTTAAGATACAGTATTTTCCTATCTCCAAAGGGCTTAGAAATCTGTGTTAAAGTACTTGTATTTATTTCCAGAATACTACAAATATTGTTCTGTTTAATATGTTGTATTATTTTGGTGCAATATTTTCTTTTTTTTTTTTTTTTGGCACATAATTCTTGGAGTGTACTACTACTACTACTACAAATCATTACTGAGATACAGGGAAGACAGCTGATACAGCTGCACCAGAGCCACACAGTGAAAGACTCATTCTTCACAGTGTTCAAACTGCTCCATCATTCTTATACTACTGACATAGGTGTTGCTCCCCCCCCCCCCCCCACACACACAGAGCAAAGATTTTAATTGCTGTGTTCTGTTCCATTCTGTCCCATACCCTGACCCTATCCCCACCCTATAATCTCATCTAGCCCCACCCATTTTAGCTTCCCTAAACAACTGAGTCACCAACCGCCTATGTATGGAGGAAGAGAAGGGAAAGAGGTGATGAGGGAATTGTGGAGAGGCCTCTCTGCTATGGCCCAGAACTGTGCCAGGAACCAAAACAACCACCATGATCCCTAGCAGTCATCTTGCAGTACTACTGGAGTGCCTACAATCTGAGTCCAAATCCCACACTGGAATTTCTTTAAGGTTGCTGCCTTTTGACCAAGTCATTGCCAGTATCCATCCATTTTCATTTGGTGCGTTCCCAGCCTTACCCAGGAGATAAATACGACTGGAGAAGGCATTGTCGAACCACCCCACTAATAGTCAACAAGAAATCATCACACAAATGACAGTCTCCATATGTTGTTCTCAACTTGTGTACAGGGACTACCTTTAAATGAAAATAAAGGAAAATATTCTATCATCAGGCTAGACACACAGACAGACAAAATATTTACCATTCCAATCATTTCTATATGTTACTGCTCTACCAGATAGAACTCCATTGAAGTATTATCATATTACTCAGTCTCTACAAGATGCAACACTCTCTGTGCTCAGCTTCCTCCTCCAGCCCAGGAAGATAGAGGCGGATGCAAATGTTATGCATTATGTAGCACACATACGTTTTCTTGCTCAGATTTGTTGCAGTATGAGAGTGCAGCTTCCAGTGCAGAGTTGAGAATTTGAAATCAAATGTTGAGGAAAGCAAAGTTAACTCCATAAGAGCCCAATGGAACAAACGGCACAGCTTGTGCCACTCTTCAGAGGCAGAGGAGGGATTTTTTATTATTTATTTCTTGCATTTGTATCCCACATTTCCCCACCTATTTGCAGGCTCAATGTGGCTTACAGAGTTTGTTATGACATTGTCATTCCATGATATCACATACACTTATTATTGTATAGAGATGAAGTAAGGGAAGAGAGAAGGAAGGTGTTAGGCAGGATAGTATGGAAGGTGGACTTTAAAAATTGGAAGGATTGGTGAGGTAGTTTTGTGAATTAACAAATTTAGGTCAACAAGAAGAAATTATAACTCTATCCCTTCCCCTTTAAAAGACTGCTACTATGTGAGAGAAGTTAACACTGATGTTAGTTATTAGGCTGTCCAAATGAGTGTAGCATTAACTTATTTAAGTAACACTGATGCATTGCCTTTGTGCTATTTCACTATAGAACAGGGGTTCTCAGCCCAGTCCTTGGAATTCACCTATTCAGTCAGGTTTTCAAGATATCCACAATGAATATGCATGAGATAAATTTGCATGCCTTATCTGCATTCAATGCAAATCTACCTCATGCATATTCATTGTGGATTTCCTGAAAACCTGACTGGCTAGGTGTGTCCTGAGGACTGGGTTGAGAATCCTGCTATAGAAGGAAATTTTTTAAAGCCATACCCGCGGCTAATTTTACCCACAGAAATGGCTTTTAAAATTATCTTTTATAAGCTAAATTTTCCAATATTTTTCACAGAAATGCCATATACATTGGAAACTTTCTACAACAACCATTCCAATATATAGGCTTTCCTATTAATCAGTAAGGGGCCCTTTTACAGAGCGGCAGTAAGCCCAACGTGGGCTTACCGCTCACTTTTCTGGGACATATTTTACAAGTGGAGGTTCACATGAGCAGAGCCAAGGCAGGACTCTCATATGCATAACTTATAGAATACTGAAATTATGCATGAAACTCCAATATTTAGCTCTATGACTGCCTCTTATGCATATATTTAAGTGCTTACACTGGTATACTATAGAGAAAACTTGTCACCTACATTTCTCTATAGAACAGGCTCCTGCCAGGTGCCTTCTGTGTTTGTACAGCGCTGCGTACACTTTGTAGCGCTCTAGAAATGTTAAATAGTAGTAGTAGTAGTATTACATAGTAATGCCAGTAACATAGTAGATGATGGCAGAGAAAGACCTGCACAGTCCATCCAGTCTGCCCAACAAGATAAACTCATATGTGCTACTTTATGTGTATACCTGACCTTGATTTGTATCTGCCATTTCAGGGCACAGACTGTAGAAGTCTGCCCAGCACTACCAGATATGTCTCCAAGTGCTGCCCGGGAGGGAAAGGTTAGGACAGCTGTTGTAGTTGGTGATTCGATCATTAGGCATATAGATAGCTGGGTGGCTGGTGGACGTGAGGATCACCTGGTGACTTGCCTGCCTGGTGCGAAGGTGGCGGACCTCACGTGTCACCTAGATAGGATTTTAGATAGTGCTGGGGAGGAGTCCGCTGTCTTGGTACATGTGGGTACCAATGACATAGGAAAATGTGGGAGAGAGGTTCTGTAAGCAAAATTTAGGCTCTTAGGTAGAAAGCTCAAATCCAGATCCTTGCAAGATCCTTGCATGACGTAGCTATAATTCGGGTTCTTTTTTCCCACATGCATCACCTTGCACTTGCTCACATTAAACGTCATCTGCCATTTAGCCGCCCAGTCTCCCAGTCTCGTAAGGTCCTCTTGTAATTTTTCACAATCCTGTCGCGAGTTAACGACTTTGAAAAACTTTGTGTCATCAGCAAATTTAATTACCTCGCCAGTTACTCCCATCTCTAAATCATTTATAAATATATTAAAAAGCAGCGGTCCTAGCACAGACCCCTGAGGAACCCCACTAACTACCCTTCTCCATTGTGAATACTGCCCATTTAACCCCACTCTCTGTTTCCTATCCTTTAACCAGTTTTTAATCCACAATAGGACATTTCCTCCTATCCCATGACCCTCCAATTTCCTCTGTAGCCTTTCATGAGGTACCTTGTCAAACGCCTTTTGAAAATCCAGATACACAATATCAACCGGCTCCCCTTTGTCCACATGTTTGTTTACTCCTTCAAAGAATTGAAGTAAATTGGTCAGGCAAGATTTCCCCACACGAAAGCCGTGCTGACTCGGTCTCAGTAATCCATGTCCTCGGATGTGCTCTGTAATTTTGTTTTTAATAATAGCCTCTACCATTTTCCCCGGCACCGACGTCAGACTCACCGGTCTATAATTTCCCGGATCTCCCCTGGAGCCTTTTTTAAAAATGGGCGTTACATTGGCCACCCTCCAATCTTCTGGTACCACGCTCGATTTTAAGGATAAGTTGCATATCACTAGCAGTAGCTCCGCAAGCTCATTTTTCAGTTCTATCAGTACTCTAGGGTGAATACCATCCGGTCCAGGAGATTTGCTACTTTTCAGTTTGCCGAACTGCCCCATTACGTCCTCCAGGTTTACCGTGAAGTCAGTAAGTTTCTCCGACTCGTCCGCTTGAAATACCATTTCCGACACCGGTATCCCACCCAAATCTTCCTCAGTGAAGACCGAAGCAAAGAATTCAATCAGTCTCTCCGCTACGTCTTTGTCTTCCTTGATCGCCCCTTTTACCCCTCGGTCATCCAGCGGCCCAACCGATTCTTTTGCCGGCTTCCTGCTTTTAATATACCGAAAAAATTTTTACTATGTTTTTTTGCCTCTAATGCTATCTTTTTTTCGTAATCCCTCTTGGCCTTCTTTATCTGCGCCTTGCATTTGCTTTGACACTCCTTATGCTGCTTCTTGTTATTTACAGACGGTTCCTTCTTCCATTTTCTGAAGGCGTTTCTTTTAGCCCTAATAGCTTCCTTCACCTCACTTTTCAACCAGGCCGGCTGTCTTTTGGAGTTCCGTCTTTCTTTTCTAATTTGCGGAATGTGTATGGCCTGGGCCTCCAGGATGGTATTTTTGAACAGCATCCACACCTGTTGTACAGTTTTTACTCTCTCAGTTGCCCCCCTAAGTTTTTTTTTTACCTTTCTTCTCATTTTATCATAGTCTCCTTTTTTAAAGTTAAACGCTAACGTATTTGACTTTCTGTGTACAGTTACTTCAAGGTCGATATCAAAACTGATCATATTATGGTCACTGTTATCAAGCGGCCCCAGTACCATAACGTCCCTCACCAGATCATGCGCTCCACTAAGGACCAAGTCTAGAATTTTTCCTTCTCTCGTCGGCTCCTGCACCAGTTGCTCCATAAAGCTGTCCTTGATTTCATCAAGGAATTGTATCTCTGTAGCGTGTCCCGATGTTACATTTACCCAGTCTATATTTGGATAATTGAAGTCACCCATTATTATCACATTGCCCATTTTGTTCGCGTCTCTGATTTCTTTTATCATTTCTGTGTCTACCTGCTCATCCTGGCGAGGCGGACGGTAGTACACTCCTATCACCGTTTTTTTCCCTTTTATACATGGAATTTCAACCCACAATGATTCAAAGGTGTGATTTGTGTCCTGCTGAATTTGTAATCTATCTGAGTCAAGGCTCTCGTTAATATACAATGCTACCCCTCCACCAGTTCGGTCCACCCTATCACTACGATATACTTTGTACCCCGGTATGACAGTGTCCCACTGGTTATCCTCCTTCCACCAGGTCTCAGTAATGCCTATTATATCCAATTTTTCATTTAGTGCAATATATTCCAACTCTCCCATCTTATTTCTTAGACTCCTAGCATTTGCATATAGACATTTCAGAGTATGTTTGTTGTTCTTATTTGCATGATGCTAAGTACCTGACACTATTGATTTGACATCTTTTGTCTGATCTTTAGTTGTATTTAAGGGCACCTGGTCTACCACGGTCTGTTGTGCAACCTCACTATCCAGAAACCCTATCTTCCCTGTTTGTGAGGTATCTTTGCAAGATACCTTTTCCCGAACCATGCGCTTTTGAGCGACTGTCAGCCTTCCCCCCATTTCTAGTTTAAAAGCTGCTCTATCTCCTTTTTAAATGCCGATGCCAGCAGCCTGGTCCCACCCTGGTTAAGGTGGAGCCCATCCTTTCGGAATAGGCTCCCCCTTCCCCAGAATGTTGCCCAGTTCCTAACAAATCTAAAACCCTCCTCCCTGCACCATCGTCTCATCCACGCATTGAGACTCTGGAGCTCTGCCTGTCTCTTGGGCCCTGCACATGGAACAGGTAGCATTTCAGAAAATGCTACCCTAGAGGATCTGGATTTGAGCTTTCTACCTAAGAGCCTAAATTTTGCTTCCAGAACCTCTCTCCCACATTTTCCTATGTCATTGGTACCCACATGTACCAAGACAGCGGACTCCTCCCCAGCACTATCTAAAATCCTAGCTAGGTGACGCGTGAGGTCCGCCACCTTCGCACCAGGCAGGCAAGTCACCAGGCGATCCTCACGTCCACCAGCCACCCAGCTATCTATATGCCTAATGATCGAATCACCAACTACAACAGCTGTCCTAACCTTTCCCTCCCGGGCAGCACTTGGAGACATATCCGGTAGTGGTAGGCAGGGCTAGTGCTGGGCAGACTTCTACGGTCTGTGCCCTGAAATGGCAGATACAAATCAAGGTCATTAGCAGTTACGGACCAAGAAAGGGATCTGGGTGTCTTCGTCGATAACACACTGAAACCTTCTGCTCAGTGTGCTGCTGCGGCTAGGAAAGCGAATAGAATGTTGGGTATTATTAGGAAAGGTATGGAAAACAGGTGTGAGGATGTTATAATGCCTTTGTATCGCTCCATGTTGCGACCGCACCTTGAGTATTGTGTTCAATTCTGGTCGCCGCATCTCAAGAAAGATATAGTAGAATTGGAAAAAGTGCAGCGAAGGGCGACTAAAATGATAGCGGGGATGGGACGACTTCCCTATGAAGAAAGACTAAGGAGGCTAGGGCTATACAGCTTGGAGAAGAGACGGCTGAGGGGAGACATGATAGAGGTATATAAAATAATGAGTGGAGTGGAATAGGTGGATGTGAAGCGTCTGTTCACGCTTTCCAAAAATACTAGGACTAGGGGGCATGCGATTAAACTACAGTGTAGTAAATTTAAAACAAATCGGAGAAAATTTTCTTCACCCAACTCTGGAATTCATTGCCGGAAAATGTGGTGAAGGCGGTTAGCTTAGCAGAGTTTAAAAAGGGGTTGGACGGTTTCCTAAAGGACAAGTCCATAAACCGCTACTAAACGGACTTGGAAAAATCCAAAATCCCAGGAATAACATGTATAGAATGTTTGTACGTTTGGGAAGCTTGCCAGGTGCCCTTGGCCTGGATTGGCCGCTGTCGTGGACAAGATGCTGGGCTCGATGGACCCTTGGTCTTTTCCCAGTATGGCATTACTTATGTACTTATGTATGTACCGGCTCTGCCACCCAATCTCCGCTAAGCTTCTGAGGATTCCTTTATGTTTATCCCAAGCATTTTTGAATTCCGTTACCGTTTTCATCTCCACCACCTCCCGCGGGAGGGCATTCCAAGTATCCACCACTCTCTCTGTAAAAAAAATACTTCCTGACATTTTTCTTGAGTCTGCCCCCCTTCAATCTCATTTCCTGTCCTCTAGTTCTACCGCCTTCCCATCTATGGAAAAGGTTCATTTGCGGATTAATACCTTTGAAATATTTGAACGTTTGTATCATATCACCCCTGTTTCTCCTTTCCTCCAGGGTAAACATGTTCAGGTCAGCAAGTCTCTCCTCATATGTCTTGTAACGCAAATCCCATACCATTCTTGTAGCTTTTCTTTGCACCGCTTCAATTCTTTTTACATCCTTAGCAAGATACGGCCTCCAAAACTGAAAACAATACTCCATGTGGGGCGTCACCAACGACTTGTACAGGGGCATTAAAACCTCTTTTCTTCTGCTGGTCACACCTCTCTCTATACAGCCTAGCAACCTTCTAGCTACAGCCACTGCCTTGTCAAGCTGTTTTGTCGCCTTCAGATCCTCAGATACTATCACCCCAAGATCCCTCTCTCTGTCTGTACATATCAGACTCTCACCGCCTGCTATTAGAGAACTGTCTTCTTCTCTCAGATTTTATATATGGCACCCAAATTTGCACTCCCAAATGTGAGCATGCTGCTGAGATGTGCACATAAATGAACTGATTAATGAGCTCTTAACCATCAATAATTGCACCATATATAGAATCAGTGAGTTATGTGCATAAGAAGGTCATTTTCAAAAAAGATGGGCATCATTTTTGTGTTCGAAAATACCATGGACGTCCTGTGATTTGGACGTTTTGCGATTTGGATGTCTTTGATTTTCAGCCATTTTCTAAAAAAAACCCACATCCAAGTGTAAATGTCTAAAATCAAGCCATTGGGACGTAGGAGGAGCCAGCATTTTTAGTAGACTGCTCCCCCTGACATCCCAGTACAGCAATAGGGCACCCTAGGGGGCACTACAGTGGACTTCATAAAATGCTACCAGGTACACATCTGACCATAGATCCCTTACCTTGTGTGCTGAGCCACCCAAACCCCCCCTAAAACCCACTACCCCCAACTGTACACCACTACCATAGCCCTTATGGGTGAAGGGGGCACCTATATGTGGGCACAGTTGGTTTCTGGTGAGTTTTGGAGGGCTCGCAGTTTCCTCCACAAGTGTAACAGGTAGTGGGGGTATGGGCCTAGGTTCACCTGTCTGAAGTGCACTGCTAAACTACTCCAGGGACCTGCATGCTGCTGTCATGGACCTGAGTATGACATCTGATGCTGGCATAGAGGCTGGCAAGTAATGTTCTTCAACACACTTTTGGGGGGTGGGAGGGGTTAGTGACCACAGGGGTAGTATGGGAAGGTCATCCCTGATTCCCTCCAGTGGTCATCTGGTCATTTGGGGCACCTTTTTGTGCCTTATTCGTAATAAAAACAGGTCTAGCTCAAAACGTCAAAGTTTTAGTCCTGCACATTTTTGCTTTGTTCCATTATGGCTAAAAGACAAGTCCCGCCTTGAACACGCCCATGATACACCCTCTTGAGATTTGGACGTCCTTCTGATGGACTTCGGAGAAAGGCGTCCAAAATGAGGTTTCAATGATACCGATTTGGAAATTCTGTGAAATGAACGTCCAAATGCCGATTTTTGTCACTTTTTGGACGTCCATCTCTTTCGAAAATGAGCCTGTAAGTCAATTTAGTTACATGCGTTGTTATAGAATATGCTTAGATTTCAGTGCAGAATGCTAGGCATAATATATAGAATATGCCAGTAAGCACTATTCTATAAAGGGTGTGTGCCTTTTAAGGAATTGTACGTACCACCGATTCTGATGCCTAAGCACTATTCTATAAAGGGTGTGTGCCTTTTAAGGAATTGTGCTTACCACCGATTCTGATGCCTAACTTGTGTGCCAGAATTACGCCTGCTGAAACCTAATGTAAATGTTGGCACCCAAGTTAGACGTGCTAAGGCAGTATTTTATAACTTTGCATGTAATTTTTGGGAATGTCCCTGACATGCCCATACCTTTCCCATGGCCACACCCCCTTTTGGGATGCATGCTATGGGAGTTAGGCACCTTTCCTTATAGAACAGCACACAGCCAGATACAAATGCAAATTTTATTGAGTACCAATTAACATCAATGATTAGTTGTTAGCACCAGATTCTATATATGGTGCATAAAAAATCCGCACGGAAAACATTTCTGCCTAGGCATATTCTATAAGATTTAGGAGCAGTATATAGAAAATGCTTAGTTAATATCTGAGCGCCTAAAACTGCATGCTTCCATTTACACCACTGAAAATGTGGCATAAATCCCTGTGTGTAGATGTATACGCACTGTGCCATATTCTCCAACAACGTGCATAAATTGGGAATGCCCACGAAACACCCATGTCCCCACCCATAGCTGCACCCCTTTTGAACTGCGCATATTAGAATGTAGGCGCAGTTCAAAAGGGGTGTGGCTATGGGTGGGGACATGGGTGTTTCGTGGGCATTCCCAATTTATGCACGTTGTTGGAGAATATGGCACAGTGCGTATACATCTACACACAGGGATTTATGCCACATTTTCAGTGGTGTAAATGGAGGCATGCAGTTTTAGGCGCTCAGATATTAACTAAGCATTTTCTATATACTGCTCCTAAATCTTATAGAATATGCCTAGGCAGAAATGTTTTCCGTGCGGATTTTTTATGGGATAGGAGGAAATGTCCTATTGTGGATTAAAAACTGGTTGAAAGATAGGAAACAGAGAGTGGGGTTAAATGGGCAGTATTCACAATGGAGAAGGGTAGTTAGTGGGGTTCCTCAGGGGTCTGTGCTAGGACCGCTGCTTTTTAATATATTTATAAATGATTTAGAGATGGGAGTAACTAGCGAGGTAATTAAATTTGCTGATGACACAAAGTTATTCAAAGTCGTTAAATCGCGACAGGATTGTGAAAAATTACAAGAGGACCTTACGAGACTGGGAGACTGGGCGGCTAAATGGCAGATGATGTTTAATGTGAGCAAGTGCAAGGTGATGCATGTGGGAAAAAAGAACCCGAATTATAGCTACGTCATGCAAGGTTCCACGTTAGGAGTTACGGACCAAGAAAGGGATCTGGGTGTCGTCGTCGATAACACACTGAAACCTTCTGCTCAGTGTGCTGCTGCGGCTAGGAAAGCGAATAGAATGTTGGGTATTATTAGGAAAGGTATGGAAAACAGGTGTGAGGATGTTATAATGCCTTTGTATCGCTCCATGTTGCGACCGCACCTTGAGTATTGTGTTCAATTCTGGTCGCCGCATCTCAAGAAAGATATAGTAGAATTGGAAAAGGTGCAGCGAAGGGCGACTAAAATGATAGCGGGGATGGGACGACTTCCCTATGAAGAAAGACTAAGGAGGCTAGGGCTATACAGCTTGGAGAAGAGACGGCTGAGGGGAGACATGATAGAGGTATATAAAATAATGAGTGGAGTGGAACAGGTGGATGTGAAGCGTCTGTTCACGCTTTCCAAAAATACTAGGACTAGGGGGCATGCGATGAAACTACAGTATAGTAAATTTAAAACAAATCGGAGAAAATTTTTCTTCACCCAACGTGTAATTAAACTCTGGAATTCGTTGCCGGAGAAAGTGGTGAAGGCGGTTAGCTTAGCAGAGTTTAAAAAGGGGTTGGACGGATTCCTAAAGGACAAGTCCATAAACCGCTACTAAACAGACTTGGAAAAATCCAAAATTCCAGGAATAACATATATAGAATGTTTGTACGTTTGGGAAGCTTGCCAGGTGCCTTGGCCTGGATTGGCCGCTGTCGTGGACAGGATGCTGGGCTCGATGGACCCTTGGTCTTTTCCCAGTATGGCATTACTTATGTACTTATGTACTTATATATAGAATCTGGCCCTTAGCGCTGATATTTTTTGACAACTATTTTTACAGCATTATTTATAGATTTACCCCTTCTGTGACTACAACAGTGAAGTATTCTCTGTTAGCAGTTATTAGGAATCATAGTGTGGTTCTGATTGCATTTACTCAACTATAGGGAACAAATAGTATTCCCATAAAATTAGGTAAATTTAAGTATTTTAACTACTGATTTGAAAGCTAGTAAATATTTCTAGAAATATTCTTACTATTTATTCAAATTAAGGTTCGATAATATGTAACAGCCCAGGCACTTTTCAGTTATTTGAACTGTAATATTTTTATTCTAACTCTGTATTCAAAAATGCCATACCCCCTGTAAACATTCTCCAAACTATAAATATGTTCAGTGAGTCTAATCCTGCACTATAGAGTTAGTTAGTTTTTGTCCTCCAAATTCTGCAATATAAGTTGACAAATAACTTTGCTAACCTTCCTTTAACCCTGAAATGCTCTCTGAATACTATTTCTAGTATAAGGAAATTGTAAGTTCATGGTTCCAATTATGCTTCTATGTTAAAAGGTCTCGGCCAAAACTTCCTGTTTTTCAACACTCCGCTCCCTCCCTTCCAAAGTATTTGCCTTTAATCTTCCAGGGCTCTCTTTTAAGAAGTTATCATCCATAAATCAAGATAAGATAAGGTCTGTGTTCATAGTACTTCCAGATTCATCTCGCTATAATATGTACTTAAGTTTCTTGTCAGGACTTATTCTGAAAGTGATGAGCCCAGCTTGGTGTGTTAGTCACCTTTCACACTATCAGTGACACCTTTTCCTATGTTAGTCTGGACTGAATTTAGTGATGCCTGTTTGGCATGATGGATGTCAAAGGAGCCTTATCGCTTAGGATTTTAGTTCACATTTAGTCATCATTTTGAATGTTTTGGTGAGTTAATTTCCCCAGTACTAACTCAGTCACTGTTGTCTCTATTCCAAAGCATATAGTCTATATTAAAAGGGGGAAAAGGAACCAAAAAAGAGAAGAGTCTCACTAAATTCAAACCCTTCCCCTGTTGTGCTACCAGGAACAGAGGAAATCTGGTGCTGGTTTCAATACCTGCCAGCTGGTTTAGTTTATTATTAGGTAGGCATATCCCAAGAGGTTCTGGGATTTCCTTTGTTTCAAAATCTCCTACTTACTTGGACAGAGCAGGATAACCATACTTGACAACTGAGGTGGTTTACTCCTGTCCTGTAAGAGTAATATATTTGACTAGACTACATAATAGAGGCAGGAAGCTTCTGGGGAAAATAACTTATAGAAAAGTGCAGAGGATGGATATGAAATGTCATTACGTATCGCCCTGCCTCAAAGTGATGACAAGGCCAGATAATTGGTGTTTGTAGTCATGGCCTGGATTTTGGACCCTTGACACACACTTGTGCAGGAGAGTACAATTCACTATCCACATCCACAAAATCCTAGATTAAGATGAGGAAAATAACTTAAGTTAGGCAAATGATAACATGTTCATAAATTAAACATTTCTTCTCATTTTAGAATTATATAATTCAGCTGAATTTTACAGTGCTTTGCACTCCAGCAACAAGTGGATCTCTTCAACAAATGACAAGTTCCCCAGTATCAGATATGTATTTGACCAACTATTTTGTCTGTCCCAATACCCAATTTCGCAGTTATAAATTTGTTGACCTTTTTTCCCTAAGGACTAATAATCCTTTGTGACTTTTCTTTTTCCACAGGTGTTCCCTTGACCCAAGCCCTGACTACAGGACTTTATTTACCAGGTAAGTTTTACAAATAAGTGTTTCTTCAGGCTGAGAACCTTGATCCAAACCCATGTGACCTTTAGCTCCCAGCTAACTTGTAGCCCTCCTCATTATTTGTGTACTAAGTCCTTCTAAAGATGTCAGAAGTGTTGTTGTTTATTCACTTAGCTCCTCTGGCTACTTTCTTGGCCTAGACTTTGATCTTGCTTGGATGCTGGAGCCCAGTTCAGCAAAGTCCACTCAGCTACCCAGTGGTGAGTTACTATCCTATTTATAACAACTCAAAGGAGATAAACTTTAACTCCCTATTCTCACTGGTAAAATTCTCTATTCTGGGATTTTATTACCAAAATCAGTGGCCTTTCTAGTTAACAAAAAATGTAAATTATATTGCCCTGTCTGAGTTTCCTAAGCGTTATTTTGTTCCCTAATCTCTGGAAAAGCACAGGTCCTGACACCAGCACAGCATACCACAAGCACTGCCACACATCAAACCCAACCACCCTGAATGCCTTTCATATCACCCATGCAGAAATTAAATACTTTATTGCCAGTCACCATTTACCCTGATCACTCAAGTACCAATTAAGACAGAAATCCTTTAAACTTCTCACTCAAACTTCCAAAAATCTCACTGACTGCTCAGAAACACACGATCCTTACTGTCCGGAACCATTCCCCATTCATTCCAGACTCATCCCAGTTAAACTACAGTCACTACTATAGGCCACTCTTAAAAAGCCAGTTTTGACTGATTTTCACAATAAATTCCTTACAAGCCCACACAAACTTGTCACTTCTCACAGTTTCTAGCATAGTCTTTAATCATTCACTTAACTTTCAAAAGAACAATTGAATGATACAGGTGTAGAATGTCACTGGCAATTTTGCATACATTATTTGAGTCATAAAGATATGCATTCATTAGCACACCTTAAAAATTTATAGGGCATGCAAAATCAATTTCATGTGCACGAATTAAAGCACGTAAAGTCAATTTGTGCATAAAGTTCTAACATTTGCTAATATTTGTTGTTTTATTAAAACAACTGACACTTAATTGGAGTACTCAACAATGTCCCTTTCTCAACAGGAAACTGAACAAGGAACAAAAAGTGAAGTGATCAAATTTGCAGTTGACACAAAACTTTTCAAAACCGTTAGATCACCTGCAGGTTATGAGGAATTTCAGGGGGGCCTTGTGAGACTGAAAGGCCATTTTACCAGGGGCAGCTCAAAGCAATCTGCCACTTGAGGCAGGGATGAGATGCCGCCCCGCCCGTACCCCTGCCCGGCCACAATCTGGCATCTCTCCCTTCCCCACCTCAACCCTCTTCCCTGCGTTTACCTTCTTTTTTTCTTTTCCAAAAGGTGGCAGTGGCAGCAGCAGTGATTCCCATAAGCTGCCCTGCTGCTGGCACTTGCCTCTTTGCTCTACTGTGTCCCACCTCTGAAGAAACAGGAAGTTACGTCAAGAGGCAGCCGCAGTAGGGAGAAGAGGCGGGTGCCTGCAGCAGGGCAGCCTATGGGAATCGCTGCCGCTGACACTGCCACATTTTGGGGGGAAAAAAAGGAAGGTAATATGAGGAAGAGGGTTGAGGAGGGAAGGAAGAGATGCTGCTCCATGGAGAATGCCGCCTGAAGCTCCTGCCTCAGTCTAATGGTAGGACTGCCACTGCATTTTGCTAAAGGGTATTAAGTACTTAACATGTGGTTAACATGCAGAAACAGGCTACCAAGCAACTACATTAAGGGGTTTTGTGGTAGTTTATTTGTTTCTGCATGGTCTACCAAGTGCACGTAAATCTCCACACTGGGATGCCACATTTTCATTGGTGTAAATGGATGCGCATAGTTTTAGGCACTGAGATATCAACTAAGTGTATTCTATACACTGTGCCCAAATCTATGCACTGCTTATAGTCGGCACTGATTTCTGCGCCAATGTTTTAGGCACCATATATAGAATCACCTCCTCCACATCTAAAGTTAGGCATGGGCATTTACGGCAGGTTTTCATTGGCATAAATGGCTGCGCCTAAATTCTAGTTGCATGGAAGATTAAGGCGTATTCTAAAAATCCTTCTAACTTTAGGCATGGTTTACAGAATACGCCTAAGCATGTTCTCCTTCGGTGCCAATTTTTTAGGTGACATATGTAGAATTAAGTCCTAACTGGTTAACACAGAGTTAATGCGGGACCATTTACCGCTTCCTAAATAGGAGGTTCTAAGTGCATCTGGGTTAGTTGGAAGCAGATTCCACACATTAATCTGAATGTCAATGCACAATCTGCAATTAAAAAAAAAATACTGGGAACATCCCTTCTTGATGCAGTATTAGTTTTGGGCCTGCTGCATGTTAAAATCCTGTGTTATAGCACATTAAGCCCAAACTTAATACACTTTAGTAAAAGGTCCCTGAGTTTCCAAATGGCAAATTAAATTTAATATGGACAGTTGTAAAGAGATGCTCATAGGTAGAATAATCCAATCTATAACTACATGATGTTAGGTCCTACATTTGGAGTGATTACACAGGAACAGGATCTAGGTATCATTGTAGACAATACTTTGAATCCTCTGTTCAGTATGTAGTGGTGACCAAAATAGCAAACAGAATGTTAGAAATTATTAGGAAAGGAACAGAGAATTAAACAATAAAAAAAAGAATACCATAATGTCTCTGTATTACTCCATTGTACAGACAGTACAAACAGCAGCAGTGATTCAAGGAAGGATGTGACAGCAAAAGTTCACTCAAATGTAACTTTAATGGAAACTAGATCCAACCTGGCCAAGTTTCGGATAACCTTCGTCAGGGGTCACACAGGTTTCCAAATATATTTCAACTGATTCTTCTTCAGCACAGGAATTGCAGTATATATTGAATACGTCTACATTTACCAGAGAATATATTCTGGAAACCAGTGTGACCCCTGGTGAAGGTTATCCGAAACCTTTGATACTGCAGCGAGTTGTCTCCTGTTTTGTTTCTGCTTTACTCCACTGTACAACTGCATCTTGAGTACAGTGTGTAATTCTGGTTGCTGCCTCTCAAAAAAAGATATAGCAGAATTAGAACAGGTACAGAGAAGGGTAACCAAAATGATACAGTGAATGGAGCAAAAGCTCTCTGAGGAAAGCATAAAGAGGTTAGGGCTTTGAAGCTTGAAGAAGATGGCTGAAAGGAGATAAAATAGAGATCTGTAAAATCATGTGTGAAATGAAATAGGAAAACAGAAATTGGTTGTTTACTCTTTACAAAATTATTCAGAGTATTGTTATTCCATGTTTTGATTACTGTAATGGTCTTTTTCTTGGCTTGCGTAGAAATATTTTAAAAGCCTTGCAGGTTGCTAAAAACGCTGCAGCTAGAGTCCTTTATGGCTATTCCTGGTATATGCATGTCACTCCTATTTTAAAAATGTTACATTGACTTCCTATTAAACAGAGGGTTGCTTTTAAAACTTTATTCTTAGTTTTCAAAGTGCAAAATAATCTGATTTCTCCTGTTCTATCCTCTTCTTTATGAGCATACCAACCTGTAAGAGCTTTGAGACCTAACCTTTTGGAAGTGCCATCTTTTCAGGTTATTAAGCTAGATGAATACCACAGGTCTTCTTTTAAAGCTGAGGGGCCAACGTTGTGTAACGAGTTCGTACATTATATCTTTAAAGGCCTTAGATCAATTTTGGAGGGAGCTTAAAGCATTGTTATTCTTAGAAGCATTTGGCGACCAGCAAGCCTCTGTTTAGGTATGAATCATATCTACTTTGGTAAACTAGTGAGTAATATGTAGTTGATGTTAGTTTGCTTAGTGTGTTTGGAGTCCTTGGAGTATTTATTTAATTTGTATTTGTACCCCACATTTTCCCACCTTTTTGCAGGCTCAATGTGGCTTACAGAGAATAGATATGATAACGTCGTTACATGAATTAAAAAAACAAAAAAACAGTCGATCAAAAGCAAAGGTGAAAGAGGATTTAGATGGAAAGGTGTTAGGTAAGGTCATGTGAGAGGTGTTTTTTGGTGTACTTGGGTGGTTTAGGAATGATTTGTTTCATTGAGGGTGACTTTTGTAGGCTTTGTTGAAGAGATGTGTTTTCAAAGCTTTGCGAAAGTTGGTTAGATTGGTTATGGTTTTCAGGGCCATGGGTAGTGCGTTCCAAGACTGTGTGCTTTTGTACGCAAAGGTAGTAGCATAAGCCTCTTTGTATTTTATTCCTTTACAGCTGGGGAAGTTCAGATTGAGGAATTTGCGGGCCGATCTTTTGGCATTTCTGGGCGGTAAGTCCACTAGGTTTAACATATAGAGTGGGGCATCTGCGTGGATGATTTTGTGTACAGCCATGCAGATCTTGAACTCAATTCATTCCTTGAGCGGGAGCCAGTGCAGTTTCTGTTAATATATGGCCTAGCTTTAAGGCTACCACTGGAATAGTGATGGCCAGAGCTATGCAGCCTATGCAGCCTATGACAACTTGAAAAGTACTGATTAGGCCAAACAATAAGCAAGTGATTTAATATTTGAGAATCTGCAAAAAGCAGGTCTGAACAATGAGTCCTGATACAAACTGGTACAACTTTTAAATCAAATATAGCACCTGTAATGAAAGATCAGATGAATAAAATGGAGCTTATTAGTTTTGGTATATAATGATACAGAGGTAATACAGAGTTCATGAGATGGTATGAAAAGTATGAAAGGTATGAAAAGTATTGCAGCCGGAAGATGTGAAACTGTTATCTCAACGCTTCCCAAAACATGTTGATAATTAGCAGTAGCTGAGAACGGAAGGAGGTGGGCACATCAGGCAGCAGACCGCATGGGAAAGTATGCTCTCAGAAATGCGAAATATTACCATTAACTTCTATGGAGAGGATAGGGTATAAAAGATGGGAGATTTTGCCTTAGTTTGAGAGTCCTCTCCAACGCTTCTCTCAGACGGCAGGGCGCTGTGCAGATTAACCCAGAATCTGTCTGATGTCTGTATTTGTATCAACTTGAAGGCTTGTCTTTGGGTAAGAAATAAAATGTACTTATCTATCTAAACCTATCTCTGCCTCTATTTTTATTGAGTCTATCTTCTCTTCTCTTCACCTAACATTTAGCCTACAAGGTAGATCACATACAAGTGACACTCAGTTTTGGACAGAAAGCAGTAGTTATGGGAATTAGTTCTCAATTACAGCTCCTAATGCCACCCCCTTATGATTGGGTGACAATGGAGGTTAGAGAAACTATACAGAACCTGATATATGAAATAAGTACCTTTAGCCCCCCATGTGACGGAGTCAGAAAGAGGTCTACAAGAGGGGGCATTTAAAACATTTCTCTCTTAGGGGTTTCGCACTTTCGTATTTAGGTGTACCAAAAATGAGTCTGGCTGCGGTGTTCTGGGTTGTTTGGAGTTTTTTGATGGTCTGTTCTTAACAGCCTGCGTACAGAGCATTGCAGTAGTCCAACTGGCTTAGTACTAATGACTGTACTAGGGTGCAGAAGATGTTTTTTGGGAAAAAAGGTTTTATTCTTTTGAGTTTCCACATCGATTGGAACATTTTTTTCATTGTATTCTTCGCGTGCGTGTCCAGAGTGAGGTTTCGATCAATGGTGACTCCAAGAATTTTCAGATTTTCTGAGATAGGAAGTGTGCAGTAGGGTGTAGTTATTGTAGGGTAGTTGTTTGTATTGTATTGGGAGGTGAGAACTAGACATTGAGTTTTTTCTGTGTTGAGTTTTAACTTGAATGAGTCCGCCCAGGAGTGCATGATCTGGAAGCTCTGGTGGATCTCGTTGGTTATTTCATTTAAGTCACTTTTGAACGGGATATGGATCGTAACGTCATCGGCATATATGTAGGGGTTAAAGTTTTGATTAGCTAGGAGGTTGGCTAATGGTATCATCATTAGGTTGAAGATAGTTGGTGAGAGGGGGGATCCTTGAGGAACTCCACATTTCGGTATCCAAGGTGTTGATCTGTCCGTATTCGTTATTACTTGGTAGGATCTGGTGGTGAGGAATCCTTCAAACCATTTGAGAACTGGGCCTCCGATTCCGAAGTACTCTAGTAGGTGTAACAAAATTTCATGATCCACCATGTCGAAGGCACTAGACATGTCGAATTGTAGCATGAGTATGTTCTTGCCGGTTGCGATCGTTTTTTTTAATGAGTTCATTGCCGACACTAGTACAGTTTCAGTGCTATGATTTGATCGAAATCCTGATTGAGACTCATGTAGAATTGAGTGTTTGGTCAGGTATTCCGTGAGTTGTTTCCTCACTATGCCTTCCATTAATTTTGTTGTGAGTGGGATAGAAGTGACTGGTCGGTAGTTGGTTAAGTCCATTGTGCTTTTCTTGGCATCTTTTGGCAGCGGAGTGAGTAGGATGTTTCCATTTTCCGTGGGGAAGAGACCATTTACGAGTCTATAGTTTACTCGGTTCATGAGGTCTTGTATGAATTGTTTGGGTGCGGATCTTATTAGGCTGGTAGGGCAGATGTCAAGTTTGCATTGAGATTTGGCATATTTTCTGAGCCAGTGTGTGAGTTCATTTACTGAAATTAGGTCAAAATTGGTCCATGATCAATCGGCAGGGTATTCCCCAGGATTTGGGTCTAGGCATTCAAGGATGCTTGTGTACTCAATGGTGTTACTTGGTATCATGCGTCGGAGCTTTGTGATTTTTTCGTTGAAATAGTTCGCTAGGTTGGTTGCTGATGGGGTGTCTGTGCTGTTCGAGGTGACCCATTTGGTGTTTAGGAGATTGTTTACAAGTGAAAAGAGTTTGTGCATGTCCTTGTAGTTTGGTCCTATTATAGCTTTGTAATGCGTTCTTTTGGTATGTCTGATTTTATATTTGTATTTTCTTTGTACCTGTTTCCACTCTTTGAGTGTGTGTTCATCTTTTTTTCTGCTCCATGCTCTTTCTAGTGTTCTGACCTGTGTTTTTAGTTCTTTCAGTTCTTCGTTAAACCATGGGATTGAGTTGTTCCTATGTGAGGTTCTAGTTTGTAGCGGTGCTATTTTGTCTAACACTGTTCTGCATCTGTTGTCCCATTCTTATAGAAATTGGGGTGATTCTGTAGTTGTAGTCCATTCCTCGGTATATATTTGTTGCCAGAATGTTAGAGGGTCTATTTTGCCTCTCGTAGTATAGGTTCTCTTTTCTAGTTTTTGTTGTTTCTCTTTTGTTTTCCAGAGGAGGGAGGTGATTGCTTTATAATGATCTGACCATGGTGTGACTATCCATTTTGTATCCCTGAATATGAGGTTCGCTTCTGATGAAAATTTATGAGTTATGATATCAAGTGTGTGTCCTTTTTTGTGGGTGAGTTGCATGTTAGGCAGGTGGATCTCCCATAGCTGGAGGAAGTCCTTGCATTCGTGTACATTATTTGAGTTGGTGTCTTCAAGATGGAGGTTTATGTCTCCTGCTATGAGGACATTCTGAGAGGACAGACAAGTATTTGATATGAAGTCTGTGAAGTGTATCTGTGTGTCTTGCCAGTTAGCCGGGGGGTCTGTAGAATAGGATTATGTTTAGTTGATCATGTAGGTTAGGGTGGGTGATTCTGACTGTGGCTATTTCGAGTAGGGGGAGGATCGATACAGCTGTTGTTGTAATTGTGAATTGGGATTTATAAACTATAGCTATACCTCCGCCTCTTTTTCCTTCCCTTGTCCAGTGAGTGATTTAAATTGTGGACATAGCTCGAGGATTATTGGGTCTTTGGAGTCATGGATCCAAGTTTCATTGATGAGAAGGAAGTCAAGGTGATCTGCCGTTATCCAGTCGGTTATAGTTTTTTTTTATTATTGATCTGGTGTTAGTGTATCCTATTTGTATTAATTGGTGTTGCTTCCTTGGGTTCGGGTTTGTGGTGATTTTTAACAATTGTCTGTTTTCTTGATGTGCAGGTTTGGTGTCTTCTTTTGATGTCCTATGTTGATGTCCATGCGCGTTAGATTTGTCGTGGTCTTTGTTATTTTTTTGGGAGGGCATTGTGTGTATGTAAGTGATGTGTGATTTGTGAATTGTGAGGTTGTTGTTATCTGTGTCGTGGGTTGTGTATGCGTGTGAGAGTAGGGTGAGACAGTAGATAATTAGGAGTGTTTTGCTGGGGTTCATATCAGCGTTTAAGGCACTACAGCAATTTTCTAGGCAGCAGTGTGTAGCATATACAGTACAATGTGTTCGGTGTATTCGCGGCACTGTGTTTACAACTGGGTCTCTAAAGACAGTGCGTTTTAAAT
The DNA here is from genome assembly GCF_901765095.1 of Microcaecilia unicolor. Lineage (NCBI taxonomy): Eukaryota > Metazoa > Chordata > Amphibia > Gymnophiona > Siphonopidae > Microcaecilia > Microcaecilia unicolor. The sequence continues at coordinate 109,671,625 of NC_044035.1, forward strand.
AAGGCAGCTGAATTTAGTTCCAGGTAGATAATGCATTAAGGCAGGGCGGCATCTGGATCAGTAAAGCAGTGCGCTTAGAGGTATATCTCATTTGCAGTGAAGAAGAGAAGAAAAAAAAAAGGTGATGCAAGTCTCAATTGTGGTGGACATTGTATTCAGTCCAAGTCTGCGGTGTCCACATCGTATCTATGAGCAGTGCGATCAGCACCAGGCAGTCTTGCAGATTCTGTTTTTCTCTGTTGTAGGGCGCCTCTCCGACCTGCCCGTGCGCCCAGGTTGTTGGCTGGAGAGGATCGCATCAGTCCACGTGTTTGGGCGATTTAGGGCTCTTTCATCAGCCACGTGGTGGTTCGGTGCCTCTTCCCAGGCCGTTGGCTGGAGAAGATCACGGGGCTCGCGTGTCTGGGTTCCCTAAGACTCGCTCCAAGCTACCCGCACGCCCAGGTCGTTGGCTGGAAAAGATCACGGTGGTTCGCGTGTCTGAGTGTCTCAGGGCCTGTTCCAGCAGCCGCAGCGGTGTTTCGGTGTCTCTTCCCAGGTCATTAGTTGGAGAATATCGTGGTGGCCCGCGTGTCTGGGCAGTTCAGGGCTCTTTCTACTGCCGATGTGGTGGTTTTCATGAAAGTAGGACGAGAGAACTGGGCTTTTCTCCCCGTCGCTGCACCCACCTGGATCGTGGATCGTGCTGCCCTGTTCTCGTTTCACTGCCATACTGTTCCCGTCTCGCCTCTCCTCCCGGTCGCTGTGTGCACCTGGAACGTGGACGGCGCCCGCTATTCATTGCTCCCACCTAACCTTGGTCTATTTCCTCCGGCACCCCCCGATCGACCGGCACACTCACCACCTGATCCTTCACGTGGCAGTCGCTGCCTTGGTTGCTGCAGGTGGGTGCTACTGGTCTTCTGGGACTGGGTATGGCTGAGCGAGCAGAAAGCAGGCTGCCGTTGGGGTCAGGGCCTGGATCTCGGTCGGCGATGCTAGGGGTGAGGGCTGGGGCTTGGTTAGCGCTGGTCAAGGTGAGGTTGCCCACAGATCTTCCGGCTTCGGTCCACCTTGGTCGTCTGTGGCTGCGTCTACCTCCGCTCTGTGATACCAGGTATGTGAATGCCCACTGGGAGACGGTGGTCACGAGCTTGGGTAAGCCCAGGTCAATCTCTGGGACGTTCGTCCCAGGTGGGGCCATTTGCTGGTTTCAGTGGGGTACGGACTTCAGTAAGTGATGGTTATGTTTTTGTTATTATTTGTCACTTCATCACCGTGAATGTACTTATTGTAAACTGTCAAGAGTTCTACAGATTGTGTGGGTTGTAAAGGTTTTAAAGAAAAATAAATTTGGTCTCATCCAGTATAACAGTGCTGCCCAATTACCACCTGGTAACCCCCTACAGTAAAAATTAACAACATTTTTCAGTTGCGCTGGAAATGCCACGTGCTGGGGGTGGAACTACCACTGGCAGCCATGTTAGACCAGTGATAGTTCCGATTTGCCATGCAACCCTTTACTAAAAGGGCCCCAAAGTGTTGAATAATAGGGGATAGGGGATGGGATTTGATATACTGCTGTTCTTTGTTTACAATTGAAGGAGCCCTTTTACTGAGCTGTGCTAAGCACTGAGACGTGCTTACAACAGGTTAAAAATTACCACCACGGGCCATGCTCATGCATCCCGTGGTAGTTTTGGTATCTGCACATACTTCCCATGTGCTAAAAAATACTTTTTTATTTTTTAGCTCTGGGGGCGGAGAGTAGGCATGCCCAGAGCTAATCAGTTAGTGCAGCTGCATCACCACACGCTAACCGATCAGTGTGTGGTTAGCATGGGAGCCTTTACTGCATAGAAAATAGGTGTGTGGCCATTAAATAAGGAAATAGAAATGCAGTCAATTTACAACTTTGCTAAAAGTGGCCTCAATGCATGGGAAACCTAAGTGCAGGCCAATTTGTAGTGTAGCTTATTAAAGGTCCTCCAAGGTGGTTTACATATTATATGCAAATACTTATTTTATTCCTGGGGCAATGAAGGATTATGTGACTTGCCCAGACTCACGAGGAGCTGGAATGGGAATCAAACCCTGTTGTTCTGGTTCTCAGGGCCCTGCACTAACCAAATGAGGCCCCTGTTAGTTTGGTGAGCAGCTTAAGAATTTACCATGCAACACAGACCCTGTGCTCAGCTGACAAACTACTGTTGGATGTTCCTTCTTTTAAGGTTGTCAGACTTAGCACTTATCAATCCTTAAATTTTTTTATATTAGGGGTACAATGTTATGGAACTCATTACCTGTTGAAATTAGACAAATTACCTCTATCATGCAGTTCAGAAAACTTTTAAAGGCAAAACTTTTTGTGCAAGCTTTTGAAGTTTGATGAGGTTGCATATTTTATTTTAGTAAGCATGATGTGTATTTTTATTTTGTCTGATATGTTTTATGTTATTGAGATTTTTATGTATGTTGCGATTGTAACCTGCCTAGGATAAGGATTTACTTTCCCACTTGTGGGAGCTATAGACCATAGCATCTGCATTTTCCTATAATCCAGTGAAAGCAAATGGATGAGTTCCCTCAATGTGGATTGGCAACCATCCTTGAATTTTTTTCATAACAATTTATAACATTTAAAAATACACATTACAATTTCAGCTTAAGTCAGTTAAGTTAATATGTCCTACAGTGTTCATGAAAAACCATTAGTTGTAACCTCTGGAATTTTCATTTAAAATGGGATATTACTTCACATGAGTCAACACAGAAGCCTGATAAATGTATTTGCCTATTGGAAATGGTATACACTAACATACTTTGGAAGTTATAGTCAACGCTAATTCATTTTTACCTGGTTGTTCATGCGCCTTCTGCCACAGGCCCCTGCTGTGCCAACCTGAAAAGAGGAAATCTGGTGCTGGTTTCAGTACCTGCTAGCTGGTTTAGTATATTATTAGCTAGGTATATTCCAAGAGGTTCTGGGCTTTCCTTTGTTGCAAAATCTCCTTCTACATACTTGAACAAAACAGGATAACCATACTCGACAACTCAGATGGTTTACCCTTGTTTTGGAATAGTAATATATTTGACCAGACTACATAAGGCAGACAAGAAGTTCCTGGGGAAAATAACTTGTAAATGTCTAAATGGCCTGAATATTTTGTGCAGTACCTCCTGAATACTTCTAAAATATACTTTTCATCATATGGGAAACATTCTCAGACTTCAACTGTATCTTCATATGCAGCCTATTTAAGTGCCGCCTGAGTTGGGCAGAGTCAAGCCCACAGAGACCTGGATATACAGTAGATGCCAGAAATCTTTGGTGTTCTGCTTATTTGACTCTCTCGTTTGTTCACTTGTGCTCCGGATTGAGGGTATTACTTATGTAAATTAGAAATGTGCAGCATTATTTTATCCATATCCTTGGCATGCACAGCTCCCTACTGCAGGCTGGAAATAAAGTTACAGCTTATTCAGCAAGCCAAGATGATTATAGTCTAGCTATTGAGCTAGTCTTGGTGAAATGGTCTAGTAATACTATCAGCTTGTATCCCAAGCTAGGACTGCTGCCAACTCCTTGACTCTGAAGGCTGTGTCACTTCCCAGCTTTCCTGCAATTGAGGGAACAAGAATATAATTTCTATTTCATGGTCAAAAAGTTATTTTTACTTTACATAGTAATATGTCTTTATAAAAAATGTATTTATTGTTCTACTATGAAAATAGAAAAAGGATATTCTACAGATTCACATAGACCAAAAATTTAGAACATCCTGAATATGACAAATAATAATTTGTTGCAATAATTAGATAAACATATGCCCTTATATGGAAAACTGACCCCCCCCCCCCCCCGGCAGTAGTACAATAAGACTACTGAAAGGGGTCATTGCTGCCATTTTGAGCCTGGCTCTGGCAAGGTGAGGAGTGACTGGGAATCACTTCTATCTGAACCTGCTAGGGATCAGGGAACTTTGAAGGTAGCCCTGGTGTGTGTGGGAGGGATATGAAAGGTTGGGGGTACTGTTGAGTGGGAGGGCTTCTGGTTGCCATAGGAGAGTTGGCTTGGGGTTCAACTGTGTCATCCTAGGGGAGGGGGCAGGGATAGCTTTTTTTACTACCACCAGCTTACTTAAGATGCCAACCAGAATCATTGGGACAGTAGACTAATGGTGCTTGTGAAGTTGCTCACAAACAGCATTATTCAGATACCATGGGAGTCAGTAACCTATGGTATTGAACTACTGACAGTTGGTGACTCCCATGGTAAATCAAGGTATGGTAAATGCCAGAATGTCACTGCCACTATCCATATGGAGGGTAATTTTATAACAATTATCTATGTGTAAAGGCCAAATAGGCACCTATTTAAGCATATTTTATAATGTCACATATAGACCTTATAAAATTACCCACCAAACCCACAGTAATCCTAGTTCAATAGAAGCATTTATAAATATACATGTGTGGTGAAAGAGGGGGTTTTCAAGCCTGTGAATTGTATTGATCTTTTCATGCAGATTATCATCGGCCACCTTTTGCAAAGTCTGGAACTTTAGTCTATATGTCTCGGGGATAATAGCATAACAATTCAACAAAGCTTTGCGCACCTCCTCAAACTGGGAACATGTCTCCATAGACAGTCTTTGAAATACCTCAAGTGCTCTACCAGTGAGCTTTCCTCCCAGATAGCGCACTCAGTCTTTCTGAGGAATCTCATTGAAGTGACAAATTTTTTCAAAGGTAGTTAGATATCCATCTATGTCATCTCTGGTATCATCAAACTGTGAAAACAAGTTGGACCCAGTCCGGATTGTGGATCTTGCCTTGGGCCTTGGTATAGTGGTTGTGCTAGAGCTTTGAATATGAGACATTTCCATTTCCAATTTCATTTTCTGCAGCTGGAATTCATGCTCTCGCTCCTTCCGCTGCCATCTCTCTTCCCATTCCTCTCACTGCTGGCACTCATCCCATTCTTCACACCACAGCTGGTCTAGCCATTGTTGCTGTATCATGTAGATCTGCTGGATTTCAGTTGATGTGTCACCCGGCCTTGACAACACACGGGTATTTGTCCACAAAGAGTCTGGTCTCTCATGAGAGCTCTGTGAAGGCCAGTCCTGCAGAGGTCATCTAATTGCTCTTCTGTTAGGTCAGGCATCTCCAGTGTCTTCTGGCTGCTGACAGTCTCCATCAACACACTGCTAATCTCCTAACACTACCAAAAAAAACTGAACAGGATAGGGACTCTGTTACTGCTGCCCTTGTTCACTGTGCTCTGTGTCTGGAGGCTACAGATAGAAAAAAAACTCTGAACCACTCAGTGGATAGTGACCCTCACTCCACACATTGATCCTGACAATCTCATCATGCTGCCATCAAGAAAGGACAAAGTTCTGTAATTAAAGGCCTAGCCACCCACCTGGGGTTAGCCCGTGGCCACTTAGAGGGTCAATTCCCAGAAGAGGTCACGTCCACCTGCACCTGCCACTTGTGCTCTACACTAGCACCCTCCTCCCACTGACTGGGTCCCAACCACCTCTGAGTGAGTCTCATGCTCTCAAATTATCTCCATTGATTTCTAGGTTACTGGAGCCACACTCCCAGTGGTCCCACAGTCCCCAGAAAGCACTCACAAACTCAACACACAAACCACCAGGATTCTTTATCAGTCCAGATAGGCAGAACGAACAAACAAATATGTTTATTCTCAGACTGGAACCATGAACAAAATATGTGCAGTCAGCAAACAATAACAGGTAACTGGAATATGGATCAATTATAACACTAACTAAACATCTATATACTGTCTAAACAGTACCTGAGAAGTTTAGGACATATAACTGTTCACAGAGCTTCAGCAAAGGGATCTGTCTTTCTTTCCTCCCGGGCTAAGACTCAAGCAACAGCTAGCATCAACTGCTGGGCAATTTCAAACTCCAGGCCAATCAGAGCCAAGTCAACAAGAGTTCAAATATATACTGCTTCTTGCTTCCTGTTTGTGTCAAACTAAAGAAAAAACACTCAGTTCTCTATAACTGCATTACAGCAAAAAAAAAAAAAAAAAAAAAAAAAAACACCATCTGTTGGCCAAATATGAATGTCCTTTTCTTTGTATGTATACCTTAGATCTTTCCTGTCAAATTTTATGGAGTTCCCGTTCGTGTTTTTATTTTTTCCTAAAGGCAATGGGTTTGATTCATTTGCATAAGTTTAGGCCTTTTTTCAGTCAATAGTAGCCCAAAAGCAAAAGTTTTTAAATACTTCCTGTCATAAGAAAATATATTTGGCCACTTCTGAAGACAGTGGTCTTCACTATTTTTCTAGCAGGGGCCATGTTGTCAAAAAAAACCAATCGTATGAGAGCTAAGATTATTGCTGGATAAAGCAGAAGGCACTTTTGGTGGGTAGGTGGGAGCTGTCCCCTTCCAATGACACAGCTGACCAATGACTGCCTTCTGATATAGTCAGTCTGGCTGCTCAAGGACATTCTTAGTAATTTGTGTAACTAAAATAAAATCTACTCCCAACACACATCCTCTCTTTTCCTAAACCTATCTCCTCCCATGCATTCTTTAACCCTCTTTCCCAGCACTCTCCTCAAATTCTATCCCATTTAATTTAACACCTTTTTTTTTCTGCCCAGACAGCCAGTTCAGAGCAGATTACAAAAAAGCAAAAGAAAATATCAATATACAAAATATTCCATAAAATTTAATACACAACTAATAAATTAAAAACATCAAAAAGATATATAGCAAAGCAAATAAAACAGATACAATAACTTTATAAAGCATAGCATTCTGGATGAATGAAGAGCTAGTGGTTAAATAGAGTTAACCAAATATTTGTTAAATAAAACAGGTCTTCAGCTTATGTCAAAATATCATAATATCATATCTGGAACGCATTGCCACGCAACCTAAAAGCGACCTATGAACTGACCAACTTCTGCAAACTACTAAAGACCCATCTCTTCGACAAGATATACCACAAAGATCAAAACATGTGAAACTCCCACATATATCCAGAAATGTTAAGAATGCCTTTTGTTATATCACTATCATGTATTCCATTACCATGTAACCCAAAATCCTTCTGTAACACCAAATGTCTATTCTCTTCTCATTTCAACTATCCATGATGATTTGTAAGCCACATTGAGCCTGCAAAGAGGTAGGATAATGTGGGATACAAATGCAATAAATAAATAAAATAAATAAATAAAAAATTGTTCCTGAGGTTACAAATAGAGGATGGAAGAAGGTCCAGAGCTCCATTCCTTTATCTATCAATATTCATTGTTCCGTGGTTTTCAGTTTACAAAGAGGGGCATAATCGAACGTCGCCAGCAATCTATTTTGGCGGCTGCGCAACAGCTGGCCGGAACCGTATTTTCGAAAAAGATGACTGGCCATCTTTTTTTTTCGATAATACGGTTTAGCCCAGCCAAATGCCAGAGTTTGCCAGGTTTGAGATGGCCGGTTTTGATTTTCAGCGATAATGGAAAAAAAGGCCGGTGATCTCAAACCCGGCGAAATCCAAGGCATTTGGTCATGGGAGGAGCCAGCATTTGTAGTGCACTGGTCCCCCTGACATGCCAGGACAGCAAACGGGCACCCTAGGGGGCACTTCTAAAAATGTTTAAAAACTATACAAATACCTCCCAGGTGCATAGCTCCCTTCCCTTGGGTGCTGAGCCCTCCAAATCCCCCCCAAACCCACTCCCCACAACTGTACACCACTACCATAGTCCTTATGGGTGAAGGGGGGCATCTACATGTGGGTACAGTGGTACAGTGGGTTTTGGGGGGTTTGGAGGGCTCAACACTTAGCACCACAAGTGTAACAGGTAGGGGGAGGATGGACCTGGGTCTGCCTGCCTGAAGTGCACTGCACCCATTAAAAACTGCTCCAGGGACTTGCATACTGCTGTCAGGGAGCTGGGTATTACATTTGAGGCTGGTATAGAGGCTGGCAAAAAAGTTTTTTATTTTTACTTTTTTAGTGTGGGAGGGGGTTGGTGACAACTGGGGGAGATGGGGAGGTCATCCCCCATTCCCTCCGGTGGTCATCTGGTCAATTGGGGCACCTTTTTGAGGCTTGGTCATGAAAATTAAAGGACCAAGTAAACCCGGCGAAATACTGATTAACGCCGCTTTTTTTTCCATTACCAGCAAAAGCCGGCCATCTGGTAGCCACGCCCATGCCCGCCCATGTCCCACTTTCGCTTCACTGCCAACACGCTCCCTTGAACTTTTGCCAGCGCAGCGATGGGAAAGCGGTGATGGTGTCAAAAAAGCAGCTTTCGATTATACCGATTTTGCCGCTTTTGCGAGATTGCTGGCCATCTCCCGATTTATGTCGGAAGATAGCTGGTGATCACTTTTGAAAATAAGCCTGAAAGAGTCTTGGACTCATTGACCCCATTCTCCTCCAGTTTCTACCCATGTCTTCACCATCCTGTCTCCATTTTCAACCCCTTCAAGTTGGCTCTTCCCTCACTTTTCTAATCTTCCTATATTTGTTCCACAGGATTTTGTTTTCTTCTGGCACCACATGCCTGGGATGATCTGGTAGATATATATGGTATTCTCTCATATGAATGTCCTTTTCTTGTATGTATACCTTAGGTCTTTCCTGTCAAATTTTATGGAGTTCCCTTTCATATTTTTATTTTTGTGTATTTTTAAAATTGCAAACCACTTTGTTCTTTTACAGTTAAGTGGTTTATCAAGTTTTTAGTAAACATAAACATAACTTTCAGAAAGTTTGAGCTATGTGGTGAAATGATGGAATGACCAAAAGAATGGAGAATATGTAGAGAAATGTGGAATTAAGTAGTGATAAAAGAAAAAGGGCAATTGATAGCAGTATGTTTTGAGTACTATTATTAAGATTTTACAGATGATATAGGATTCAATGGGCAACTAATGTTTTACTTTTAAGAGCAGTGTAACATGGTCAAATATTTTTGTGCCAGTAATTAGTATGTCTATTAGTTGTAAGTATCTGATTTCCCATGAATAGACACCTTTAAATAATGCATTACAGTAATCAAGGTTTGTAATTATTATTATTATTAGCATTTGTATAGCGCTACCAGACTCACGCAGAGAGAATATGAGAATTTGAAGTGCCTTAGCTTTCAGCAAATTACAAAAGGAGCAAACTGCCATAATTTAAAGATACATTTGGCAATAACAGATGAGATATGTGGTCAAAGATAAGTTCAGAGTCAAAGATAACTCCCAGTATTTATGCGATCTCACTTATGGGAATTTGTGTATTTGCAAGACAAACAGGTTCCAATAAGATATGTTTTTGAACCTTAGAGAATAGTCATGCCTTTGTTTTATTCAAGTTTAGCTGCACCGATTATCCTTCAATCACTGAGTGATTATAATTTAGAACTGAGTACTGAGAGATCTTGTATATTACATGAACTGAAAGTTGCCAGAATTTGTAAGTTGTCTGCATGGAAGAAAAGAGTTAGTTCCAATGTTTATAACATGCCAGCTGCATTTCTGCCAAACCAGAAAACTGCACTTGCTTTTACTGTATAGATAACTGAAGACTATAAACAATGTCACTGTACACACACACACACACACACAGACACACACACACACAGAAAAGCAACAGAGGGAAACGATTATGGAGAAAATACAATAGAATCAAATATATGGTATATTCCAGGAAAACAGAGAGTATGGCAGATTCCACAATGGCATGCCCAACAACCACATGACAAAACTACTACTACTTATCATTTCTATAGCGCTACTAGACGTATGCAGCGCTGTACACATGAACATGAACAGACCATCCCTGCTTGACAGAGCATACAACCTAATCAGGACAGACAAACAGGACAAATAAGAGAAGGGAATTACTAAGGTGGGAATGATAAAACAGACATGGTGGATACTGTACAAGTGAATAGGGATTAGGAGTTAAAAGCAGCATCAAAAAGGTGGGCTATCAGCCTAGATTTGAAGACGACCAGAGATGGAGCTTGACGTACTGGCTCAGGAATTCCATTCCAGGCATACGGTGCAGCAAGATAGTGGAGTCTGGAGTTAGCAGTGGAGGAGAAGGGTACAGATAAGAGAGATTTACCCAATGAATGGAGTTCCCAGGGATAAGCATATGGTAGACTGCATGATGGACAGCCACAGATATATATATATATATATATATATATATATATATATATATATATATATATATATATATATATATAGGAAAAATATCATTGCAGCAGCCACTGCTTATTCTTCAGAATCCTCGGGTACTCCAACAGCCAATGGAGAACCCTTACTCCCTCTACAGCTTCTTAGTATACATGAAGGAGCATGCCCTACCCTGTCCTGAGGCCATGAACCGTGGTTAACAGAATCAAGACTGACTACAAAACATAAAAAGATTCACTAGTGTATGGAATTAGATATATATGAAGCAAATTCTTAATCTACTATGAAGATTCACTGAGATTTAACGAGCACATTGAACATATTAACAATGTTATGTTATATAGTTCACACACTTTTTATACAGAAAGATAGATAACAGGACATGCCTGACTTACTGGGGCTGGGAGGAAGACTGTTCAGGAATTCTTCTCATTCGAGTATCATTCAAGGAGGACAATCTGCAGGAATTTGGAAGGGCAACCCTTCATCCTGGTAGCTGCAGCACTGGATCTAGCCATTTTTACCTCTGTTAGGCAATCAGCATGGCTACATGATTCTTTCCTTTTTAGAGTGTGTCCTGTGCTCCTGCTAGATCTGTTCCTTTCTGGGACATAAAGAGGCCAAGTTGGTTTGTGATGATTAGGCACAACTGAAAGACATGTTGTGCACTTTGGGGTTTGTAAATACAGACATGGGAGAGGGGCATGAAGAAGGAATGTGCTGCTGATGCTACTACTTATCATTTATATAAAAAGTCTTCATGTTGGTGATGTGTTGCAATTGGTTGGTGCATACCATAGTTGCCTCTGAGTGTAATGCCTTACATCTCCTGCTAAAAGCAATATGAGCAGGTTTACAAAGCATTCTGGGGTACATAGCAATGTGTGGATCCTGGCTGCATTATAGGAGATGATGGTGGTTGCAGGAGTGCAATACATGAAGGAAGCCTCCCCTGTATGCATGCAAGGTAGATGATGCAATGATGAAAGAATGCAGGATCAAGAGTATATACATATGAATAAATGTGCTTGCTACGTTTTTATGCTTGCTGACCTTCCTGCCAGAAATTCCTGGCATCCTACAACTTGCTACAGCTTTTGTGGTTTGTGATTGTAATATGGTTCTTCCTGTGAGATGGAGATAAAAAGTGTTTCTGAGAGTATTCAAATGAGGCTGTAGAGGGCTGAAGTTAGAGTGTGCTTTATAAGCTTCTTGCCCTTTATTTTCACAGTCCATGCATGCTTGGCATGAATTCACTGCTGAATTCCAGATCTTGCTGACATCAGGTGAAAGGTGGGCGTGTAAATGTGCACCCAGTTATAGAATAGGGTCAGTCATGCATGTAGCATAATTAGCTAATTGGTGTTAATTAGCACTTAATTGGAACCAAGTGCCTTTAATTAGAGTTAAAACACACTAATTAGCAGTTGCATCCATTTAACTGACTTATGCCCTTATTCTATAACCTGAGCGCCTAACTTCTCTCATGCCCAACTGCAAAGAGGGTGTTGGCATGGGAAGGGCATGGGCATTTCAGGGGCATTCTGACTATTCCTGCATGCACTTTACAAAATAGATGTAGTTACACGCCCAACTGTTGATTTTGGTCACACCTAAAGTTTGGCACATAACTGCTGGAATACTGGCTTAACGCCCACTTTTTTGGCACCTTTTAGCACCGTTTATAAAATTCTTCCCCCATAGTGCTTCAGTCTTAGAAAACTGCACATGTAAGTGGCAGCAACTAAGATTTGAAGCCACCAAAAAGGTTTTTTTTAATATTTGAGGCAAAAGTTTTAAAAAAATTGGTGGATTAAAGAGATTTACTCCCTTAATCCCTCATATACTGTCCTGGTGAAAAGAGCACTTTTTAAAACTCTGTATGCCTCTGAGTCAGTGCAGGCCCTGATGGGGAATTTGTTCATATATATTTGTATTCTCACTGTAAGATGGGAAAATATATGCATAAATTTTTGGTCCGGCCATGACATACCCAAAATATACCCCACATATTTCTCTGTGTCCCAACCATTTCATGTGTAAATATCAACCTTCTGAAATCACCATTTATACATGTAGCCTATTTATGCATGTAAATTCTACTATTTACACATGAAGATTATTTTAAAATGATCTCCTTGCATATTAAAAATGGACAATAAGGCTTATGCATAGGCAAAAGAAGCAATTAACAAGTTCCATGGCTTGCAACAGGATGCAATTCCTTTATTATAAGCTTATTTACATAAAATGTGTTTCTTTGTGAGAACCCAAAAAAGGATGTCATGGAGTGAATTCTAAACATTTATATTTGCAAGCTGGCCCAAATAGCTATTTGCCCTGACCTTCTTTTTGATGTTGACATGAGTTTGGATTTAATTACTTGCCTTTTCCAAATCCAAGTTCAAGGCAAGTTACAAGTAGGTATATAAGTTATTACAATGTATGATCTGCTTGAGGCAATGAAGGATGAAGTGAATTCCCCAAGGGCAAAAGGAGTATCAATAATAGAAATAGAATCTGACTCCTGGCTTCTCTGGTTCTTAGCTCACTGGTCTTACATTGCCGACGCCTTGTCCTGTTTTTCAGCGCCATGCACACTCGTTTTAATGAAACTGATCACGCATGCTCAATTTCATTAAAATGAGCATGCACGGTGCTGAAAGCAGGGCAGGGCGAGGGTGCCAGCGCGGGACAAACGCTTTAGCTGGCAGGGGTTGGGGACCTCTGCCAGCCAAACTGGGGGCCCCAGAGCCAGTTTGAGGAGGCCCAGGCCCCTGCGGCCCCCGTAGCTATGCCACTGCCTCTGATAACAACTTCTTGATGCACAGATGCCATTCTTGAATTGGTGCTCAGTTTGAGGCATCAGCCTGCCTAATTGGAGGCACTGTTATACAATTGCCCCCCCTAGCTTTTCACAGTTTTTAAGGTCACATTGCATTAAAATTCTACAAAATAACACTTAAACGATGAAGTAACCATTCAGCAAGGGTAAATGCTTTCCTAGATCTGGGGATGAACAAATATTGCACTGGAGGTTATATAGAGGATTTGATGGCATGAGAAGTGCACCTACAGTATTTGCATTTGGTTGGTTAGATAACATTGAGTTAATAAAATGAAACTTTGGGAATATTCGATTTATTCATATAGAAACCAGATTCTTCGGGACACTGGTAGGATTCAGGCTCAGAATCTGTCACTTCTCATTTTAGAAAAGGTTGTCATATGTATTTTTTGTAACCTAACCCTTTCAAAGTTGTTTCTGATTTCAAAATTGTTTTGTAAAACATTTTCTTTACAATTAAAAGTAGCTGTGAGGGTTGTCAAACACAAGTAATGCTTGTTAGGCTGGAGAGATAAGATTACTTCTTACTTCTTGGTACATTTAATTCCAATCTTTTATTTGTTCTTTTCAGTTTATTCTTATTCTTTTCATTTGGATTTATAAGATCAAATATCATTCAACATAGTAGTCCATAATTGCCTTAAGGAAACTTAGGGGTCCTTTTACTAAAGTACAATTAAGTTTTAGTTACAGTGCTGTTAGGGGGTAATTCTATAAGGAGCTGCTTAGATTTGAGTAGCAAGAATGCATGTAAATGCTAGTTTTCTAGTTATAGTTTATTCACTTGCTGTACCGTGTTTGCTAACTAGCAGATCAAAACAGTTTACAATTCCAAAATAAAATCAACAGATAAAAGAACTACAAAATGTAAAAGGGAGAATATCAATTCCATTCATACAACAGTAGATAAGTTTAAAAGATACAATCAGAGGGTAGGTTACAAGGAGGGGTTGAGGGCAGGGGAAAGAAGACAGAGGAGATGATAAGGATGGGGTACGGGATCGCAAATCAATTAAAGGGGGGAAATACATATTCAAAAAGTCAGGTTTTCACCTTGGCCTTACATTTTTGAAAAGATGATTCTACCCGAATAGCAAGAGGCAAAGAGTTCCACAGACATGGGGCTGCAAAGTAAAAAGCCCGGTGCCTGGTGGATTCAAGATGAGTTTGTTTTTGACTTGCTAGCACAAGATGATAGTCATTAAGAAAGTGAAGTGTATGAGCAGGAGAGCATGGTGTTGTAAGAGAAGCTAGATACAGGGGAAGACATGTGGAATGGAATTTTAGAAAGGATGTCCAACTCAGAAAATGGACAAACAAGTCAGAACATCGCAAATTGACATCCATCTTACATGTATTTTAGAACAGGATACAGCCTGTTCTAAAATACATGTGAGGTGGACATTGAGGTACTGGAAATGTCCAGTATGCACATCCACAGTACAAACTGAAATGTCCAAATTATGAACAGGGAAAAGCAAGGGACATAGATGTCTGTGCGGCAACATAGGAACGTCCATCTTATAAAATGGCCATATAGAAGTCCATAAGGAGAAGAGGGGTAGCTTAATGGTTAAGCAGTGGGCTGAGAATCAGGCAACCCAGTTCAAATCTTACTTAGCTGTTTGTGATTTTTTTAAAATTATGAGCCCTCCAGGAAGAGAAAAATACCAACCGTACCTGAATGTATACCACTTTTATAGCTTTCAGGCTTGCAAGTGTCATATATCCAGGTACAGTAGATATTTTTCTGTCCCTGGAGGGCTCACAATTAAAAAAGAAAAGAGCTCAGTGAAATTGATGTGCCCCTTGGATCCCAGTCTACTATACTAACTTAGATTGTGAGCCCTCCTGGGACAGAGAAATATCCAGAGTACCTGAATGTAACTCACCTTGAGCTACTACTAAAAAAGGTGTGAGCAAAATCTAAATAAATAAATAACCATTTGACTACTCTTCACATACACATGCTGCTCTGTAAAGAACGTCCATAAGACCTGAAGCTGTCATGAATCCTGGTATACCTTGCTGGTTTCAAATTCAGGGAAGGGGGATAATGACAGCAACCACTGAGTAATTAAGGAGGTTTTGTGTCTTAATCCCTCAAGTGGGCAGTTGTTCAATCAGAGCAACTTTCTGTAACCTGGACATAATAAATACCAGGTACAAATAGGCCTGGACATCCCATCCCCTTCTGCAATTGGAGTTAGACATTCATATTTTGGGCCTTCCCTAATTCCCCACAAAAACATCCAGTCCACACCTCCTTGCCATATGGACACAATGCAGTGTCAGATGTCCATTTCCTGCCTTTGTAAAATTGACATTTAGATATCCATGCAATATGGACATCTAAATGTCAGCTTTCAGATGACCAAAACAAGAACGTAGCTTCTAAAATAAGCATCTTACACATGTATGTGAACAAATATGCCCAACAATGATAATATTCCAGCCTAGATGCAATAATACATACTCCACTCTAAAAAGTGAATTGGGGTCAAGCTTTTTTCCTTTCTGTAGTATGCAGTGTGTGAGGTAGTGCTGTCATCCACTGAATGTTTTTCTTTGTGTTTTTACATGGACAAAAACCAAGAGGAATTCTAGACAGACCTAGGTAACCTGGAGAACAAGGGAGCTTGCCCAAATTGGTAATGCAACACATTCTACAATGCCAAGATCAGTTTAACCAAGAGAATAGTATGCCCTGGAGAACCTGAAAAATGCCTTATCAGGTAAAGTCAATACTATGATCTATTAGCAAGTATACCATCTAGGTGACCAGGTTAAGCTGCTTCTGCCAACAGCCAGGAGATAATATATGACCAAGTGGCAAGAACCCTTTGAGATCCACTACCACCTGGGAGAAGCAGATTACGAAACTGTACAACCAAGAATTTGAAAGAAACTTTCTTTCTCATCTTCCAAAGCCAAACATCTGTGCCTTTGGCTTTGAGGAAAGAAAATATTGATAGGTAACAAATTAGCCAAGGATTGAACAATTCAGTTGACAAGGCTGATAACCGTTTTGAGGGTGTTGAATTTCCCTTATTAGCTGACTCTTCCATTTCTATGCTCATATTTCTAATACATGTACCAACAATGCTACAAGATTTGTAAAATCCAGCCCTTTCTCTCTTTTCTCCTTCTGTAGGATGTTAAAATTATGTTGCAATATGATAGTAATCTTTTCACTGGTCTTCCTATTTCATCTTTATGCTTTGTCCATGACTGTAAAACTCTGCAGTATATCTCTTTAATTACTTTGCTGCTTATATACTTCTCCCCTTTTTGTCTCTCTTCATTGGTTACCAGTACTGTTCCCTATTCAAAGTCCTTCTTCTTGCCTTCATATGTCTGAATGAGCTGCCCTGGCCCTTTGGTATCCTCTCTTTCCTTAAACTATTGACTCAGCCATCCTTTTTACTCTGAATTTTACATCCTCCTTCATGTGACTTGAATCAAGTAAGCATTATCCCACTTTTGTATTCTTTGACTTGCTAGCCTCATTCCTGTGAAATAAACTGCCCTTCTTCATCAAAGTGCAGGAGCCATTTCCTCATTCAGATTTTCATCTTGGTTAAAGACCTAGTTCTTCAAACTGATTTTGCCTTAATTTATCCTAATTCTTCCTTATTGCTCTGATTTAGCTTATTTTTGCTATGTAACTGCCTAATTTACTTTTCTAGCATGATAATTTGTAAGGTGTCCTAAATTTTATTTCATTTATTTATAACTTATCTATATCTTTAGTGCTAGTTAAGAAACAATGAATATCTACAGTAGTCATCAAATACATTATTAAATATTATCATGAACAAAACATCAAACATAACAAACACAATAAAACTTATTATCTAAAATGTTTTTTATCTACTTGATCTCAGGCAATACCATCCTAAACAAATATGAAAAGCAACAAGGGCACATTAAATTGAATAGCGAGAAGAACATTCCATGCTTGAACACCTACAATGGTCAAAATATACAAATATGAGTGAAAACCTTATGTACTTTTTTCACGCTTTATAGGATAACAACAATTGCTTATTCAACTGAAGAGTACAAGTAGGATGATGGATATGCAAAAGAGAAAAGTTCAGAAGTTTTCTTACAGCAGGATACATTTAAAACATACCCAAAAGCTAATAGGCAACCAAAGCAAACTCAATAAACTAGTGTATTGAGAGGCTCCTTGGGAAATTAAAAATCATGGGATAGAAAGTGATGTCTTACTGTAGATTCTCAACTGGTTAAAACACTTGAAGCAAAATGTTGTACTAAATGGTCAATGTCCCCAATGAAAAATGGGTTATTTATTTATTTATTGGGATTTATTAACTGCCTTTATGAAGAGATTCACCAGAGGTTAATAGTAGAGTAGGGACGGGCTGTCGTTTGCAATAGCGAAGGAGATGTCAATGAGATATCCCATGTTGTTGCATATCCTTAAACAAAAATGAGAAGAAAAAAGAGATTTTTTGTTCAATGATAATAGTGTGCAGACTTATAGTACAGTTCTTTAGGGATCTGTACTAGAATGACTGTTTAACATATTCCAATCCAGTGGTAGTCATGCCTACCAGGTGTTTGTAACCAATCCGTCACAAGTATACAAAAGGCATAACTACCACTAAAGGTGTCTGTCCAATGGAAAAATGTGAAGGTGGTATCAACAATATACATCTGAGAAGAGTGAAACTAAGTCAAGTGCATGAGCAAGCAAAGGATCCCAGGTGTGGAAGACAAATTCCTTAAGGAGTAAGAGTTATCTGCTCACAGAATCCAGGGAAAACACAAGCACCAAAGAGGGACATTGAATCTTGGACAAGAAAAATGTAAGGGATAACAGACGCAGGTTATGGAGTTATGTTATACTTGCACTGATAGATGTAACCAGATGAATATGTTTTAATGTCAAACCTTCATTATTGTATAATGTTTACCAGTAAAGTTATGTTGTGCAACACCCTTGAAGATTCAGACTGTTTTTCATTACTGAAAATTACCACATACAGTACTATGCCCAAATCCTGGAGCTTAAGCCTCCCTCCCAATGGAGAATCCACTACCAGCATAAAGCACACTAATGAATGTGGTCCCATAAAATAAGGACAGGCTCGAGGCAGAACTTGCACATCTCTAATAGTGCCATGAATGTGGATTCACTCTAAACCAGGGGTTTTTAATCCAGTCCTCAGGACACGCCCAGCCAGTCAGGTTTTGAAGGTGCCCACAATGAATATGCATGGTTATATTTGCATACAATGGGGGCAATGCATGCAAATTTACCTCATGTATATTCATTTTGGATACTTGAAAACCAGACTGGCTCAGTGTATCTTGAGGACTGAGTTGAGAATTTATGCTCTAAACTCATTGCTGCCTATACTTGTACTGGAAATAATTTATTGTAGGAAAGGGGATGGGACTTGATATACTGCTTTTTGTGGTTACAATCAAAGTGGTTTACATATTATATTCAGGTACTTATTTCATACCTGGAGCAATAGAGGGTTGAGTGACTTGCCCAGAATCACAAAGAGCTGTAGTGGGAATCGAACCCAGTTCCCCAAGGCGCTGCACTAACCACTAGACTACTCCTCCAGTCCACTGTCTACAGTTGGATTATTTATGCTGGAAATAATTAATATTGACTTAAATGTATGTGAAATAATATTAATGTCAAATGTAGTATGCACTGTTAATGCAACATGAGACTACCTCATTCTCAACCTTTCAATAATTTCTCAAAGTGTACATATATTGAAGCCAGATTAACTAACCCAGCACTGAGAAAAGAATAACAATTTCATGAACAGAAGGACATTTTAAGAAAATATTGGGCAGCCAGCTTTATCCTGGCTCTTCTTAATTTTCTGAAATTCCTGATATCAAAGCACTCAGCTGCTAGTCTGGGTTGTTAAAATTTCCTGAAGTGTAAGAAAGACTGGAAGATGTATGAATTGCTATTCTGAAACACACACACACACACAAAAATTAAGACCTAAAGGAAATACATAGTCTTTGTACTTCTTCCCTCATTTTCCACTCATTTCAAATTTTAGGTTTTTTCCATGGTATATGTAGATGCTTGGAATGCAAAGATTTGCAAAGGGATATATCCTGGGTGAGGTTTAAATAGAATGAAAAGTTATTGGGCAATTTTGGAAATTCTTGCCTTAGTATAGGCACCCCAATATCGTGCATTTATGGGCCGATGATCCAAAGTAAACATGAGCGCTAAAGGCCATTATTACTGTTCTAGTGAACGCACTCACCAAAGTGGGATGATCAACGAGGTTACCGCCGTAAATATTCAGCGCACCAGGCACTGGCACAGATATATAAATGTAGTCAATCTCATGTAAATAAGGTCATTTCCTATTCCTCCTCGATGATCAAAAATTAGTGCCAGAATGAACAGAGGAGTTGAATGGCGTTAGACAGAAAACAATGCCACAAAGTAATGCCAGGTCAGGGCTGATGTTACTGTCAAACATGTCCCATCTGAGCTAAAAAAAAAAAAAGTTATATGTATGTAAATTATCCCCCCTGTCTCTCCTTCCCACGTGACCTGGAAGTAGATGTTGGAAGGACAAGCCCGGAAGACAGTTTATTGAGGACCATCAACACCAAAGTTCGAAAACAGCACAAGAAGACAAAGGAGACGCCAATGCGAGCAAAGATGGGCACTTGAAAAAAAGAAAACAAAAAAGTATTGTTTTTAAGTCTCCCACACAAACAATGGGTTTACTCAAATATACGTCTATTCCCTTACTTCAAACTGGTCTGTGATGTGACAAGAAAGCCCAAAGAAAAATGCTACAAGTACAGTCAAATGAGGTACAAAGCCAATGCAAAAGATTAAAACCACCTATAGAACTACAGGGCAAGCTATGTTTCTACAGCATTTTCAGGCAGCATCTTCTGACACGCTTTACGGCAGGGTGCACATTATGACACACTGACAAGCTGTCCTATGCAAGGACGCATACTATGGCGCTCCCCACCTATGCACATGCATTGTTCCTGGATTGTTTTAGCATGTCAAATTAGTGTGCGTGCATCCCGGCTGCTTTGCATATTTTTATCAGGCTGTTTAGAGGGGATTAGCACTACTACAGTGCTGCTTATATCTGCATATATTAACTCTAATCATGACTGCGCTGCTGTTCCGTGCTAGTACAGCAATGGAATGGCAGTATTTTGAAAGCGCTATCCAGAATAGCACCGCGTTCTGATCATCGGCCCATTAGCGCCAATTCTATAATGGCATCTTGGCACCACGATT
The DNA here is from genome assembly GCF_901765095.1 of Microcaecilia unicolor. Lineage (NCBI taxonomy): Eukaryota > Metazoa > Chordata > Amphibia > Gymnophiona > Siphonopidae > Microcaecilia > Microcaecilia unicolor. The sequence goes on from NC_044035.1 coordinate 109,691,951, forward strand.
CCTTTATAGAATACTAGCATATGTTGGCATTGGTGCAACCATATTTAGACATGTCAATGGCAGGCGTAAGTTGGCAAGCCTAAGTGCACATAAGTGATGCACATAATTTATAGACTATGATGCACGTAACTGGGAGACCTACTTTTGTAGGATTACCATATTTGCAGTGACAAAAGAGAAGACACACAAAAAAATTAAAATAGTTGCTACATTTGCTAAGGAAATATTTAATCATAGGAAATGTATAAATGACTTTTAGTTAAAGAACACATATCAAACATTGACAGACTTACAGTACAGCACTAGATAATAATCTACTTTTTATAAACTTTTGGATTTGAGTATGACTAAGTCTGAGACCACTGATATGTATCAGAAGAGTGGATATCCCTTAACAACTTTGGCTGGCTTCTGAAATATATGTGAAACACTTTGCATGATATATGCTTAAAGTTGTGTAGGATGAATAAAGGGTGGGGAGGGGGGAATTACAGAGGAGGGAGGGAGGGAAGGGGTGTTAGTAAGGGAGAATTATGTTAAAAATTTGTTGACCTAAGTTGATGACCTCTGTACATGAAGAGAACGGCAATTTGCTATGATGATATGTTACAATTTTACTAAAACGCTAGCACGCCTTAGTAAAAGACCCCCTAATAGAATAGAACCTAGAGCACATAGGCATCCGTCAATTAATGATGCCTCTGAGGCACATATGTGGTGTGTATCTCTAGGTACACCACAAAAAAAAAAAAAAAAGAAGCACCCTACACACAACAAGTCAGAAGAAAATAGGGATGGATAAATGGCCTAGCAATAGAACCCAACACTTTCTAGGTTTAAATGAATGCATTTATTTGAAGCACCAGCTGTAAAAGGAGTCAATGTTCACTGAAGTATCAAAAGAACCAATACATATCCATGTTTTGGCATATAAACAGCTGCATCAGGAGTCATGTTTGTATATAGATTGCATGACTCCTGATGCAGGCATTTCTCTATGTGCCAGTTTATAGAATTGACCCATATAAGTATATTTCCCATGTTACAGTAAAAACACTCAGCACAAAGTCTTGTAACTAATTTGACTTCTTTGTTATCTTCTGCACCTGCTCTGAATTGAGTGCAACTGTCATAAAAAATATTCATTTCAGCCAGTGCCCAACATGAAGAGTAAAGACGTTAATGGTCTTTAAGCTAGTGGTTCTCAACCCAGTCTTTGGCCATACCTAGTCAGTCTTTGCTTTGGTCTTTAAAGAAGAAGATGTAAGAGATCTACCTGTACCAAAAATGGTTTTCAAGGGTGAAGATTTAGAGGACCCAAAAGAAATCTTGGTGATCTTGGAAGATGTACTGAGCCAAATTGACAAGTTAAAGAGTGATAAATCATCTGGACTGGATAGCATACACTCCAGGGTACTCAAAGAACTCAAACATGAAATTGCTGATCTGCTGTTAGAGATCTGTAACCTGTCATTAAAATTGTGCATAGTACCTACAGATTGGAGGGTGGCCAATGTAACACAGATTTTTAAAAAGAGTTCCAGGGGTGATCTGGATAATTACAGACTGGTATGCCTGGCTTCAGTGCTGGACAAAATAGTAGAAACTATTATAAAGAATAAAATTAGAGAAAACATAGACAAACATGGCTTAATGGGACAGAGTCAGCATAGGTTCAGCTAACGGAAGTCTTGTCTCATCAATTTGCTCATTTCTTTGAAGGTGTGGATAAACATGTGGATAAAGGTGAGCTGGTTGATGATAGTACATCTAGATTTTGAGAAAGATTTTATCGAAGTTCCTCAAGAGAGACTCCTGAGAAAATTAAAAAGTCATGGGATAGGAGGCAATATCCTTCTATGGATTAAAAATTGGTTATTGGACAGAAAATAAGCGTTAAATGGTCATTTTTCTCAATGGAGGAGGGTGAATAGTGGAGTTCTACATGGATCTGTATTAGGATCGCTGCTATTTAACATATTTATAATTGATCTGGAAATTGCAACAATGAATGAGGTGTCATCTGTGAATTAAATCACCTCATTCGTTGTTTCAATTTCCAGATCAATTATAAATATGTTGAATAGCACCGATCCTAATACAGATCCATGTAGAACTCCACTATTCACCCTCCTCCATTGAGAAAAATGACCATTCAAAGTTGTCAGATCACATGCAGGTTGTGAAAAATTGCAGGAAGACCTTAGGAAACTGAAAGACTGGGCATCCAAATGGCAAATGAAAATTAATGTGGACGAATGCACATTGGAAAGAATAATCCAAATTATAGTTACCTGATGCTAGGGTCCACCTTAGGAGTCAGCACTGAATAAAAAGTTCTAGGTGTCATTATAAACATTAAGCTGAAATCTTCTGCAGCGGCAGCCAAAAAGCAAACAGGATGCTAGAAATCATTAAGAAATGGATACAAAATAAGAGCAAGAATATTATAATACCTCTCTATCGCTCCACGGTGTGACCTCACCTTGAGTATTGCGTTCAATTTTAGTCGCCGTATCTCAAAAAATATATAGTAGAATTAGAAAATGTTTAAAGAAGAGTAACCAAAATGATAAAGGAGATGGAACTCATTCCGTGTGATGAAAGGCTAAAGAAGTTAGGCTTGATCAGCTTGGAAAAGAGATGGCTGAGGAAGGATAGGTCTACAAAATCCTGAGTGGAGTAGAACGGGCAAAAGTGAATCGATTTTTCACTTTTTTGAAAAAGTACAAAGACCAAGGGACACTCCATGAAATTACATGGAAATACTTAAAAAAAAAAAACAGGAGGAAATCACTCAAAGAATAATTAAGTTCTGGAACTCGTTGCCGGAGAATGTGGAAACAGCAGTTAGGATATCTAGGTTTAAAAAAGGTTTAGACCAGGCTCAGCAGTCAGACCTCTCCTTTGATCTGTAGTATCTTGTATCCTCGGACAAAATGCCTCATATGAAGCAGAAAGGTTTTGTTAAGTCTTTTCCCTCACTGGCCTTGACCACTTCACCGGTACAGCAGATGCTGGAGCACTTCGTTGCCAAGAACTCTCTGAAGGTAACATGAGAAGAGGCCCTGCTGTAAATGTGGATGAGGGACCATCCACTTTTCTGGAGCAAGAAGTATCTCTGTCCCCTCCGGATTCTAGCACCCCGCCATGTCCAGCAGCTTTTTGTCCTCTTCCGGTGGGTGGGTTAGAAGTGGAAGACGCGGAGCAGGCTCCCCACAGTGTGAGGGGAAGGACTGAAGGTACTGCTGCTTAGTTTAAACAGCTTGGACCTGCTGATGAGGAGCCAGATCCCTCAGTGATGACCCTTGAGGTTATTTGGAAGGCTCTAAAGAAGATTGACGATACCGTTTTGAAAGTTGCTGGTGAACTATCTAATCTTGCTGGTAAGGTGGTGATAGTGAGGCAAGATTATATGGGTGAGGTCCAGCAAGTGTGTGTGGAATTGAAGGAAGTAAAAGATTCTGTTACTGCTATGGTCAGTGAAAGAACTGTGATTCAGCGTAAATTTGAACAGAAAGAGAACTTTAATAGAAGGCTGAACTTGCATGTATTGAATTTCACCAAAATAATTGGTATGAGCCCAGAAGATTCCTTTAAAAAGTTCTCATGGAATCCTGAAATTTCCTCTTAATGTTATACCCCCATTAAATAAGGTTTGTTATCTACCAGTTTCTGTTAGCAGGACCTACTGAGGGGGTTCAAGTGCAAGCAAAAGTGGATCATGTGGGAGGGATATATGTAGAACTCCCAAACCATTTAAATGTATGCCACATTGAACAGAAACTTGCTTTTGGATAATTGTGGGATACAAGAATGAATATAGAACAGTGGCTTAGCTACGTGGGGCCACAGGGGCCTGGGCCCCGTAGATTTGGCCCTGGACCCCCTGCTGATGACCCTCTTGACCCCCCTCCTGCTGCCAACCCTCCCCCGCCGTCGCTGCGGGCTACCTTTGCTGGCAGGGGACCCCAACCCCTGCCAGCCGAGGTCCTCTTCTTCTGGCGCAAGGCTTCGTTCTGTTTCTGAGTCTGACGTCCTGCACGTATGTCAGACTCAGAAACAGAACGAAGTCTTGCGCTGGAAGGAGAGGACCTCGTCTGACAGGGTTTGGGGTCCCCTGCCAGCAAAGGTAGCCCACAGCGACGGTGACGGTGGGGGAGGATTGGCGGTGGGAGGGGGGGTCTAGAGGGTCATCGGCAGGGGGGAGTCAAAGTTGTTGGTGGTGGTGGCGGTGTTGGTGCTGGGGGGGGGGCAGCGGTGCCAGTGGGGGCTAAAATGCGCCCCTCACTTCGGGCTCTAGAACCCCTCCTGCCAAAGTCTGGCTACGCCCCTGATATAGAATACTGTAAGTTGCATGCAGAAGTGCCAGCATTTAGGCATATGCATTTACACCAGCTATAGAGATAATGTAAGTAGTCCTGCCTAAATTTAGGTGCTTCCTGCCAACTTATGCTAGCATTCTATTATGATGTCTAGGTGCCCAGATGCCGTTATAGAATACTAGTTCAATGCTCATTATTTTAGCACCCTTTATAAAATTACCTCCTATACATATAATCAGTGGAAATGGTGAAGTCACCACTTTCAAGCATACATGCTGCCAATTATAAGTGGAAGCTGCTCATGATGCTGCTCCTTTTTTTCTACTTTTATTCTTTAAAAAATTGAAGCTCCGACTGTACATGCCAGCAAATATATGTGTATTTTCTGGCATCCTTATGCATGTTTTATAAAAGGTTCCATGTTTTTCAGAGCCTTTTGTAAAATACATGGGAAATGTGAAATTCCCAACCTGGATGTCCTATTTCCCACATGGAGACCCTATATAAAAGAGTATGGTTTATGTTTCAGTCAATCATCCTAATTTGCAATTTTGGTTATCATCCCATTCTAAAACTTTTATTTTAAGCACCATTTCCATAGTAGAAAACAGAGAACAGAGAACTACAGGAAAAGTCTGGGAAAAAATATCTTGGCGGTTTTCCAAATCACTTATTCCCTCTCCATCCTTATGATAGAGGAAATATGAACAAAAAGAGTTTTGTATTCTAAGCTTGTGCAGGTGATGATAGAATGCACCTAGGGACAATTTATCATTTAAAAGAGTTCGATGTAATTAGTGTAAGACTAATGCCATGAGTAGCTATGAAATATGTTCCTGATTAAAAAGCTTATAGAGACATCTTACATAATGTGGATGATTCACATGTGCTCATACTAGGTTCCTTATTTCCCTATTAGCAAATTTTAATTTATTTCCTCCCACCTCTGGAATCCTTTATGCAGTGACCCAATGATGTCCCTCAGTTTTTCCCTCATGTTATGTGTCCTTTATTATGTATGCAACTTCTGTCTGCAGCAGGGCTGCAAATAATTACTGTAATAATGGACTCTGAAATTTGCCACATTCATAGTGCAAAGGAAGATTAAAGAGAGGCTTGGTTATGGCTGGGAAAAAAAAACATTAGATGCTATGTAGGTGAAATCTGACAGATGTCAACATGTGAAAAAAAATGAACACCTAGGGCCCTGTTTACTAAGCAGCGTTATAGACGTGTTAACATTTTTAATGTGTATTAACCATTTATGCGTGCTAACCATGTACATGCCTACAATATCCCTATAGATGCCTACATAGCGCACGCGCTAAGTGTAGGCGCACTAAAAACACTAATGCACCTTAGTAAACATGGCCCCTAGTTTTTTCTCAGTTATTAGAACACTGCTCATGCTGCTAGAGGGGAAAACAAAATATTGCAAAGCGCAGAACAGTCAGCCATTGCGGAACAAGCAATTAGCAAGCATGCATGTGTTAGTCCCCCCCAAAAAAAGTCAAACAAAAACCACAGAAGGGCATTTTCGATATGATGTCTAAGTCAGACTTTGGATGTTTTGTGATACACGTCTCAGATCTGAATAGGATTGTGATAAACGTCCCAAATCTGAATAGGAAATATGACCATTTTTGAAAAAGCAAAATGTCTATCTATACATAGCTTTGCATAGCAGTGAAAAATGTAGAAAATCAAGTCATTGGGATATAGGAGAGGACAGCATTTATGGCAGACTGGTGCCCCAGACATCACAGGAGAGCAATGGGGCACCCTAGGGATCACTGCTGTGGACTTCATATAAATGCTCCCAGGTACACATCTCACCATTGCTCCCTTATCTTGTCTGCTGAGTCCTCCAAAACCCACTATTCCCAACTGTACACCACTACAATAGCCCTTATGGCGAAGGGGGCACCTGTATGTGGGTACAGTGGGTTTCTGTTAAGTTTTGGAAGGCTCACAGTTTCCACCACAAGTTTAACGGGTAGGGGGAGGTATGGGCCTGGGTCCACCTGTCTGCAGTGCACTGCACCTATCACTAGACTACTCCAGGGACCTGCATGCTGCTTTATTGGACCTGGCTGTAACACTGTCATAGAGGCTGGTGAGTACTATTTTTATTCATATTTTTTGTGTGGTGGGAGGGGGTCAGTGACCACTGGGGATGTTAGAGGGGGCCATCCATGATTCTCTCCAGTGGTCATCTATTTAGGGCACTATTTTGTGTCATATTTGTTATAAAAACAGGTCTAGACGAAAAAGTTGAAGTTGTTGCCCTAGATGTTTTTGTTTTGTTCCATTATGGCTGTTAAATGTCCGTTAGGCACAGCCTAAGCCCACCTTCAAAATGCAACATGCAACATGCAGTGATCTGGATGCACTGCAAATGAAATGCATCGATAAATGTCTGCAAAACAGGTTTCAAAAATACCAATTTGGACATTTTGAGAAGAAATCCATACAAATGATGCTTTATGAAACTTTTTGGACGTTTTTCTTTTTCAAAAATGAGCCCCATCTACAAAATACACCAGTTCAAGGAACAAAAAATATAGGTTTCCAAATGCACATGCTTATTTGTAGATTTAAGGAAAATTCTGCAGACACACAATGGAAAAGCCATTTTTTAAAATAGCTAATGAGCAATTCAGCAGGGTTCAACCCCATCACTATCTGGGATAAACGCTATCAGTTTGCAGCTGAAGGCACAGGCACTACATAGGTATGGTACTGTAATCCGGACCCCCTGCTCCGGGAAGTTTGATCTTCAGCTTTTAGGTGACAGAGTTCCCCTTTTTCCTGTAGTCGAGCCAGGAGAATGTCACCCACCCTGGAGCAAAGGGACAGGACACAGTTCACTATCCTCGTCCCAAGTCTATGCTAGAGATGGGAGGAAAAAAACTAATTTGTTAGGCTCGGTCAGATTTGAAAGAAGCAAGCCTTGGTGTTTACAATAAATTGGTTTTATTTAAGTTAAAAGTTAAATAAAACAATGAAATATAACTCTTTCAAACTCTAAATTAAGACCCCTTATTTATGCTACAATATTCAACTATTATGCTACAGCAATGTCAGGTTTATTTTAGCTTGTGTTTTTGTTGTCAACAGGTTAACCTTTCACCTCCCAGCTACAAGATATCAGATAAGTATTTTCAGAATAATTATTACTTTCTAAAAGAAATGTGAAATAATGTTTTCTCAATTTTCCCAAACTTCCAAGAATTGATACTTTGTGTTGACTTCCTTTTGTTTTTCAGAATCACCCTTCCTCCCGTCAGATCCAGGTAAGTACCTCTCTTTTCTACCCTCTTTCTTTCCTATTTGAAAGTCACTTTCCTTTCAGTGCGTCTCTCAGTCCCACTTCTTTCTTCACACCAAAGATCTTTCTTGCGTGGGGGCCCGTTGTTTTTTTCCTTAGATGATGCAGCGTCCTCTGTATCTTCTTCCTAAACCTATCTTAAATAACTTAAATAGGAGAAAAACCCTAGCTTCTTACATATATTTTAGGATGTTCCTTACTAAAGGGATCTTTATTTAGAAAGACTGGGCCAACTAGCTTTAAAATCAAAATAATTAAATTTTCCTATGCTAGATCTCCTATGCTATGTTTTTCTTTATGTCCTATACTACTGAAGGAGTGACGCAAGATTTCAGGATCATAGATTCTTTTCAATCACACTCCAATGCAATCAATCACTTCTTAATTTATAAACTTATTAGATAACACTTAACCTATATAATATCATTCAAAACATTTAAAATATAAATTCCAACACTTTAAATCACACATTCAATTAATTCCCAATAATCTCCAATCTCCACCCCAACAATTATATTTCCAATTCTAACTTAAATCCTAACTTTCCTAAAAATTCCCCTAAACTATTAAATGATAATACAATCACTCTTCTACTTAATATAATCTTCCATTGAACTCCCTTTTTACTAATCACCACCCTTCCCAAATCCAATTTAATCTATCTTTCCTCTACCTCACACAAAATCCACTCCACCAACACACATCTGCTCTCCTCGCTGTCACAACTCCTTCTGCCAACCGCCAATGACTCCGTAACCAGGGATACGGAGCTTTCAGTCACATTCCAAGCCCTTTCCAACCAATCAGCCATCTCCCTCAACATTCCGAGCTTCACTGCTGACCGGCGGAATCTTGGCCAGCAGTGCTAAATCTCCATTTTAATTACTGATTTCCCATAGAAAATAATGGGAAATCAATAATTAAAATAAAAACCCAATTAAACATTTTCCAATCTACCCCAAAATTCCCATATTCACTAACCCTTTCATTCCCTATCTAGCTGTAATTTCAAAATTTAAATTTAACCCTTTTTAACCCATACCTCACTATTTTCCCCCAAAACCCCTTTTAAAAAATCCCAAAAAAATTCAAAAAATATCCCAAAAATTCAAACTCCCCCCTATAAACCTATCCCGTCGAATAAAAAAAATTAACTCTTTCAGAACCCCTTTAAACAGCACCCTACCAAAAACCCCCACTAAAAATATTCAAATTCAAAATCTAACCCGCCACAAAAATCCCCAAAAATTCCCCGACCCCAAAACTGAAAACCAAATTTAAAAACCTCAAAAACCCGAATTTTTAAAAATAAAAAACGCAATTTACACAAATTTAAAATCAACCAATTAACATTTTGGGTCAAGTGACCCCTTACCTGATCCAGGATTTTCTCCTTACCAAACGCCTGCCATCAGTTCCGGTCCCGGACGTCCTGGGGCGAAAACGGAGCTTAAAATAAAAAAGCACCGAAGCCGGCCCAAAATTTAGGCCCCGGCTTCGGCCTACACGGAGCTTCGCGCGCCTCTCGTGCACGCGCGCGCACGCCAACTGTCGCGTTTCCTCTCCTCCTCCTCGTTTCTCCAGCGCAGAGGGCCCGCCGGCCCCAAACAAACCCGGAAATACTGCCGCTGCCTCCCGCAGCTCACCTCCCCCGACATCCACGTGCCTCCCGCAGCGCTGTAGCAACTCTTCACCCCCGGGGACATGCTCAATCGTCCCCGGGAGTCGCAATTCGTGGCTCTGCTGGCCCTCCACCCCCGGGAACGTACCCAACCGTTCCCGGGAATAAAAAAAACACGGCGCTGCTTCACCGGACTGTGATCGGGCCCACACCTGCCCAGAAGACACCCCATCTCTCCGGACCGCCCGAACAGCCCCAGAATGACCCCCTCCCCCACAAGGTGGGACCGGACTCCCCCCACAAGACTTCCCAGGTAAGAAAAACTTTTCTTCTTTATTTTAACCCCCTGTTACAGTACAAACCAGTGAATAGTTATCCTATGGGTTGAGGAATGGATGATTAGCTCTGAGATGAGCCCATTGGATCAACATTTAGGGGCATAGTTATCAATGCGGGCTACCGTTAAGATGTCTATTTTAGAAGAAGGGGAGGTGGGGCCATGTTTATTACAGCCATTACGCATGCTACCTAGAAGAAAGTTCTAAGACCGTAGACCTTGAATTGTGAGAGATATGAGTGAAGTTGTAGTTAATGATAAAGAAAGGAACAATGAAGCTTCACCAAAGAAGAGGTTAATTTCTGATGCACTACTGTCCCAGTAAGGTCAGTTCCCTTCTAAAGTCGTACTTAGAAGAAGGAATATTTATAGTAATACGCTATTGATAATATTCAAGCGCCTTTCAGAGTTCATGTTCAGCTTTCTTTAAATTAGTTCCCTTATTTTCTAACTTCTGTTACTCTATATTATTTTCACTTTATGCATGTGCAATGGATCATTCCAGCAGCCTGCAATTTTTCTTCATCTATTAATAATTAAACAACTTGAAGTGCAAGCAAACTATCACTTAATATGAACCGGATCAAGCCGTTATCATGGATGTGACTGCTGAATGTGGCGGCTGTGTTATCCACAGTATTCCATAATACATATTCATTTTTCAGTCTCCAAGATGCACATTTCAACCATAGCCTATTATATTAGAATGCCCATTGGGTTAAAACTCAGCCTGAATAATGTTTGTTTTCATGCTGATAATGTCTGGGATGATATACAGGAAAGGATCCTACTCAGTGATATCTGAAATAAACTAGAAGTTGCTTTGTTTAACTTCATTTCCTGTTGGGTCTTTAGAATTCTCTGCAGTTGGAATTTCGGCCACAGATTATTTTGTTTAGTTTTCCCACAGGCCATTTCAAAACCACAATACAACCTGAACCTTGTATTAAAGGGAGGGAAGAGAAGGAATATGAAGTTTGTGAAAACTTAGGAGAACACTGAAGATCAAATTCTTTGGAAGGAATGAATGCTTTTGACAAAGGCAGTAAATATACAAATCATGGTGTTTAAAAGTGTCTTTCTAGAATGCACTTTGAGGCACCACATAGATCTATTGTAACAGAATGCATCAACGTTTTGCTCTGAATTTATAACATATGAACCAGGGATGGGGTCATTACTAAAAGTAAAAGTAGAAAGTCTTATCCCCCCCCCCCCCCTACCACACAAAAAAATACTCAAGTAAAAGTAATAAAGTATACACTTCTTAAAACTACTTCTTCAATACAAAGTAAAAAGTATTTTTAACAAGCTGATGATCAAATTGCCATTTTACCTCTGGACTAAACAACTGTTTTTACCACTCTCACCGTTATGATCATGTCACTCCTCCTCTTCAGTGATGCCCCTGGTTTCTGGTCAAGCAGAATATACTCTTTAAGCTTCTTTTACTAATTTTTAAGTCATTTAGAATAAGCTTACCACTCTACCTTTCATTTCTTACATAGTAACATAGTAAATGACAGTAGATAAAGACCTGAACGGTCCATCAGTCTGCCCAACAGTCGCACTCATTATCAATTCATAATTAAATCGACAATGAATGTGATATTATATACTTTATTACGAGTCTTTCTTTGGCATTTCTGGGACATAGACCATAGACGTTTGCACAGCTCTATCCTTATATTCCACCTACTGGAGTTGCCGTCAAAGCTCACTCCAGCCTATCCAAACCCGTCTTGTCATTTGTGGGAAACAGACCATAAATGTTTGCCCAGCACTGTCCTTGGTTCCAGCTACTGAAATTGCCATTGAAGCCCTTTCCAGCCTATCCTTAACTGGATTGCCATATACAGACAAAAACCTACAAAGTTTACCTGGCATCGAGTTTACTTCTTCACAGCCAGAGCAGCTGTCCACGTGTCACAAATACATCCATCCCCTGCAGCAATTCAAGTTTTTTTTTTAAGTTTATTCTTGGTTTTTACCATTTATTTTCTAAGTTCTGTATTCACCAGTCTGCCTGCTCTGCTCTTTAAATGACCACTGCAAGTGTCCTTGGAATCAACCAGATATTACACATTCTTCTTTGTTGCTCCGTCACTTTGGAATTCTCTGCCTCTAACTACAGTATAAATGCTGAGATATTATTACCCATATTTAAATTGGCCATGAAAACTTGGCTTTTCCACTCTGTATTTGATTTGGCTTAGTTTGAATGTTGATCAGGTGACCTGTTTTCCCTCTCCAATCCCCAAACCTTTTTACCATTCTCCTCCCTAAGCCTTTTCTGTTTTTCTTTCCTAGCCAGTATTTTAGTTCCTTTTCCTTTCTGTTTTATTTGTTTTTATTAGATTGTAAACCATTTTGATCTGTGAGATAGCAAAGGTGGTAGGGCAAATGCAAATAAATAAAATAATAAATAAAAGTAACTGTCCAGTGACACTTAACAAAAGTTCACATGCATCACTGGCTGAATGAACAGGATATCCAACAAGGTCTGCCACACAATTTACATTCTTTATGTAGGCAGAATAGCTTTGCCACTTGTAGGGATGGAGCCTGCAGTGTTGAAACTGAAGAAATCATCATCCATGTCCAACTGAGTCTGAGCAGGTGTGGCATCTGCAGTACCATTAACTGTGACTGCACTCTAGGCTTGTTTGTTTTTTTTTTAACAGAAAATCCATTCCAAGCAATTTCTGCCTAGGGTCTTTAATCCATGTAGTCTTGAACTTTGGATGTAATATTGCAGCTGCTATAAGTTCCTCTCTTGGTCCCTTCTCCCTCATCCACTCCCAGAGTGGCATCAGGATCTTAGCTCTGTTGTGTCCTGCCTCCTGTGAGGTAACTTCCTGCTTCTGCATGGGGATGCAGCACAGAGAAGGCCACAGCACTGGCCAGAGCAGGCTACCGTTGTCAGTGATCAAGGCAAGAGGGAGGAGGAACTGAGAGGGATGCTACACTCTGGAAGCAGAGGTGGAGAGAGTGAGAGAGAGTGAGAGAGAGTGAGAGAGATGCTGGCTGGACCCAGGGGTGGGGGATGTGAGGGGCCGTGACATTAGGGCAAAATATCTGGCAACCTTACCCACAGTTAGTGGGAAAGAAGAGGCAGCGAGGCATCTTTCACTCACCGGGATCTCGATATGCTTCACTATTTTGAATGTTACTTGGATAGATTAAGTGGAGATGGTGCACCCTGGATATGCTCTGACAACACTGGTCTCCTCGTGGTGAATCTCATCTGGGGCTTTATGTATGATTTGAATAGAGCATAAAGCAAAGCGCATGCGCCTATGAGGCCGGAGGATAGGCATATGTTCACAGTTGAAGGAGATTATCTAATCTGGAGTGAAATGCTCATGTCAAGGGGCAAAAGACACAACAGGGCTGTTATCATCAGTCCTGGCTCCACTCAGCCACTCCTTGGTGACTCACTGCTGCTGGGAGCTGCAACATTTTCACTCGTTTAGATTTAAGGTTATACATACTTTTGTTTAAAAACCACTTTAAAAAAAATTTTGTTACAAAGTATAAAAGTACTGCTTAAAAGTAGTATTTTACAAGTAAAAGTTAAGGCAAAAAGAATGTAAGTCGTTATAAGCTAGATTCTATATATGATGCAAAAAAACCCAAACACTATTCTATAAGCCACACTTAAAGTTAATCACAGTTAGCGCTTATGCCAGGGAATTGTGCCTAACTTTAGGCATGGACATTTGTACCAACTGAAATGTATATTCCCATTATTCTATAGCAACACATTAATTTTAATAATGTCCACATTATGCCCATGACTATCCATTTCCGTACCCCCTTTTTCAGATCATGTGTACATTTTATATGCAGATCCCACACCTACATTTATACACATAAATGCCAATTAAATTTAATTTGTGCCAATAATTGCTTGTTAAAAAGCCAATTATTGGCACTAATTAGCTCATTATTTAATTAAATTGTGTGTACAATTTTTGGTGATGTTTATAGAATTAGGAAGTATATGTGAAAGTACTGAAAATTGTAACAAAGTATTGTAAAAAAAGTATCTGCACTTTGTTACTGTCCAACCCTGCTAAGAATATAAGAACTTACAGAGTTAGACCAGGGTCCATCAAGCCCAACATTCTGTCTCAGGTCACACTTACACAAAAAGTAGATCTATTTTCCAGAGCTCATTCCAGGAATGAGCAATGGCTCTGCCAAATCTAACTAACTAATAATTTTTAAGGACTTTTCTTTTTTTCTTTTTTAATTTCAAACAATTTTTATTGTTTTTAGAAACATACCAAAGAAATGAACAATGCAGCAGAATATAGATATAAGAATCAAATAGCCTCAGAAGTCTAGCAATAAAGCTGCAATATAAAGACAAACATTGTCATATTTAAAGGAACCAGCAATGAGATTATCAAGAAAAGATGAAGCAATGATGGAAAGATACAAAACCCAGACAGAGTTTCCAGAAGACCAGGGAGGAAAATGTTAGCTCAGTCCATTAAGTTCCCAATGGTCAAGCTATTTATAATAGCATATAGGGAAAGAGTGTGCATAATAAATATAGTCAGGATTAAACCATCCAAACAAATTTAAGTGGTCCTTTTACAAAGGCACGCTGAAAAAAGGCCTGCGGTAGTGTAGGCGCAGGTTTTAGGCGTGCGCAGAAGCATTTTTCAGCATGCCTGTAAAAAAGACCTTTTTTGCTGAAAATGAACATGCGGCAAAATCAAAATAAAATTTGGGTCTGAGACCTTACCGCCAGCCATAGACCTAGCGGTAAAGAATTTGTGAGGTAATGACCTATGCGTGTCAGATGCCATATGGCGCGCGTCTGCTACATGTGCCAGAAAATAAAAAATATTTTTTCAGATGTGTGTAGCAGACGCGCGCCAAAAATTAAATTACCGCAAGAGCCACGCGGTGCTCGGGCAGTAACTCCATTTTGGTGCATGTTGGGTGCGCGTAGGTGCCTATCCAGCTCATTTTCAAAAGTGATCGCTGGCCATCTTCTGACTCAAATCGGGAGATGGCCGGCGATCTCCTGAACCTGGCCAAGATTTTGGCCGGCGCCAACTGCTTTCCATCGCGGCGAAACATCAAGGGGGCATGTCGGTAGGGTAGTGAAAGCAGGACGGGGGCGGGAAGGGCTCACGAGACGGCCGGCTTTGCCCGATAATGGAAAAAAAAACCCAGACTTGACGAGCATTTCAACGGCTTACTTGATCCCTTTTTTTCACGACCAAGCTTCAAAAAGGAGCCCCAACTGACCAGATGACCACCGGAGGGAATCGGAGATCACCTCCCCTTACTCCCCCAGTGGTCACCAACCCCCTCCCACCCCCCACCCCCCAAAAAAAGTAAAACACATTTTTTCCAGCCTATATGCCAGCCTCAAATGTCATACCCAGCTCCCTGATAGCAGTATACAAGTCCCTGGAGCAGGTTTTAGTGGGTGCAGTGCACTTCAGACAGGTGGACCCAGGCCCATCCCCCCCTACCTGTTAGACTTGTGGTGGTAAATGGGAGCCCTCCAAAACCCACCCAAAACCCATTGTACCCACATGTATGTATGTTAGCGCTGCGTAACCCTAGTAGCGCTTTAGAAATGTTAAGTAGTAGTAGTAGTATGTATGTGCCCCCTTCACCCCTTAGGGCTATGGTAATGGTGTAGAGTTGTGGGGAGTGGGGGGGGGGGGTAATTGGGGGGCTAAACAACCAAGGGAAGGGAGCTATGCACCTGGGAGCTATTTTTTTTTTTTTTATAGAAGTGCCCCCTAGGGTGCCCGGTTGGTATCCTGGCATGTGAGGGAGGCCAGTGCACTACAAATGCTGGCTCCTCCCATGACCAAATGCCTTGGATTTGGCTGGGTTTGAGATCGCGGGCATTATTTTCCATTATGGCTGAAAACCAATGCCGACCATCTAAAACCCCGACAATCTCTGATATTTGGCTGGGCCCAACCGTATTAGCGAAGAAAAAGATGGCCGGCCATCTTTTTTGAAAACACGGTTGGCTCCGCCCACTTATGGCACTGGCCCCAGAGATGGCCACCCAAAGACATGGCCAGCGCCGTTCGATTATGCCCCTCAATGCAGCTTAGTAAAAGGGGCTGTAAGTCAAGAAAGTGGAGAAGACTGAAAATGGGATGACGAAAAGTGAATTGCCAGACTAGCCTTTCCATTCCAGCTACCCGCCAAACCTTTTCCAGCCAAAAGTGTTGGGAGGGTAAAATAGAGCTTTTCCATTTTTGTACCTGAGGTCTAAGCTAAGGATGATTTACTGTTGGCCTTTTGTCTAAAGCCTAACAGCCTAAATAATAGTATAAGGAGAGGGTTAAACTCCTTTTCCCTTCAAATGTCATGTGTTCTTTTATTTTTTTATTTTAGCAGTTTTCTACATTTGTTCAACTTTACTTTCTCTTTTCATCTTTTGCTACAGTACCCTGCAGTCAGAGTGTTTGCTGGTATTTGGTTTTCCATATAGTCTACCACTGTCTTTGTACTACATTTCCTGTTTGTAATGTTCTAATTGTAAAACCATCAAACCATAAACAAACTGAACATGTTGTGGCTTCATGACTGTTATACAAAAAACTTGGTGATGACTAGAGGCATTGCAAAATGGCTTGTTTAGTAAATTAACTTTCTCATATGGTTTGAACTAAAAGAAATGGTAAGAAGCAAGCAAAATGCCCTTTTCCCTACCCTCAAATATGTCATACCGAAAAGTGTATAACCCACAAGTTCAAAGAAGGAAACTGGGATGAAGTGAGAAGTTCAGACATGATACACAATGCTGAAAATCTTTGCACATTAATTCAGATACACTGTTTACTGCTATCACAATAGAATATTTTTGCTCACAATTTCCAAAATATTTTATATTAAGAAGTCAGTTATAACTCTAGGTCATCTTGCTTAAATCTGAAGCTAGCATGCACATAAACTGCAGTTAGCAAACTAATTGCAGCACATACTGTACCAGCTTTGATTAAACTAGTATTCCATGGAGTTTTGTCCAGTATTTAAAACAAATCTGACATTCAGTGAAATCACAATTTATAGGACTGATTTCAATTTTATCTAACTCACTTCAACTCAGATTATCAATGCTAATCATCCGAGATGGGGAATAGAGCAGTGAAAAGAAAAGAAGTTTAAATGTTAAGGTCTGAGATCTAAGCTGAGGATTTACTGTTGGCCTTTTGGCTAAGCCTAACAGGCTAAATAATAGTATAAGATTAGGTTTAAAGTCCTGCCACTGTGCAGCAGATGACATAAAACTCTGTCAAACTGAGAGGCTCAAACCTCCACCTTAAAAATTAAACACAAACACGCATACACATACCCCTCTGTTTTGCAGCAGTTAAATGGGTGCTCTAAATTTCTTTAATATGTGTAAAGTTTGCATCATCTTTGCGACAGATACAAGGGCCACATTTGAAGTCATGTGCTGGGATTACAAATTAAATCCTCATGCATTGTTGATGTGCCTGGCCCCTTGTCAGCATGAATAAAGAACAATGTGGACACTTTTATCTGCAAAGGGAGAGGGTAATTTTCAGCCCAATGTAGACCAAATATTAGGCGAATTGTCCTCCAAGTACTATTTTCAAATGAGTTCTACCACAGATATAGCATATGACAATGCTAGAAAAATAGCCCAACATCAATTATCTGGTTCAATACATGAGACATTGATTCAGTGATATCTAAAGCCTTTTCCAGTAAAGGAAAACTGCCCCAGGTTTTATATAATCACTGCAGCAACAGAGCGAAATAGCTATAACTCAAATCACTGAACATAATCAGTTTTTTTGCTGGTACCGATGCAGCTCAGATCGAATGATCTCCTTAGAATAGACTCAAACTGCAATTTCAAGATGCCTCAGTCACTGTTTAATGATGGCAAGAAAGTTAAGGTCAAGTTTTCCTGCTTTTATAAGCAAACAGTTGCATATTTGAGAGCTTAATAGCTTTAATTCTGCATTTGATTTTGTACAAATGAACAATTACTTAGGTGCAGTAAATGTTGGTCTTTTACTGTGTGTTAGTTTACCATGGGAGTCACTAACTTGTAGCATCTCAGTACCATAAGCTAGTGACTTTTTTTTTGTTATATTTGTAACCCGTGCTTTCCCACTCATAGCAGGTTCAATGTGGCTTACATATTATATACAGGTACTTATTTGGACCTGTGGCGATGGAGGGTTAAGTGACTTGCCCAGAGTCACAAGGAGCTGCCTGTGCCTGCAGTGGGAATTGAACCCAGTTCCCCAGGACCAAAGTCCACCACACTAACCACTAGGCCACTCCTCCGTAGAACATGAATAATTTATTTATCTATTTGGATTTTGCTCACACCTTTTTCAATAGTAGCTCAAGGTGAGGTACACTGGATGTTTCCCTGTCCCTGGAGGGCTCACAATCTAAGGTCCCCTTTTACAAAGTGGCAGTAAGCCCAACACGGGCTTACTGCTCACTAAAAAATAAGTACCGCCAGGCTACCACAGCAGCTCTGCGGTAGTTCCCACTTCCAGCGCGCTGTCATAACCGGTGTTACAAAATATATTTATTTATGTAGTGTCAGTGTGTACCTGGCAATAATCAGACAGTACTGCGCACTGCCCAGTTACCAGCAGGTTAGTGTGTGAGCCCTTATCACCACTGTGGTAAAAGGGGATCAAAAACACGCACCGATGCCAGCGCAGGCCCCCTTTTGCCACAACTTGATAAAAGGGGCCCTTAGTTTTGGACCTGAGGCAACAGAGGGTTAAATGACTTGCCCAAGATCACAAGAAGCAGCAGCAGCAGGATTTCAGCTGAGCACCTCTGGTTGGCAAGACCGGTGCTCTAACCACTAGGCTACTCCTCCTCTCCTTGCGATCAACTTCACAAGCTATATTATTCATACTGCCCAGGAGCATCAGGCCGCTAACCTGTAGCCAGTGAATTTTTGGATCAATGTGAACAATCGTTACTATCGCCTCCACTAACTATGAGCACAGTCTAGTTGATATTCAAAAGCATTTCTCCAGTCAGCGATAGTGGCGACTGCAAACATGATTGAAAAAAAAATTCAGGCCAAATAGGCATATAGTTAGTGCATCACTGGTCCAAAAAATGTAAATACTGTGTACTGGGAAGGGCTAGTTTGTATGATCAAAAACAAAGTGGACAACCCTTGACAGCAACAGACACGTCTCACACAAGAAAAGCTGGCAAACTGTCGTGTTCTCGAGGGCCTCTGCATTCTGTCAGGTCCTCGGGGCAGGACCGGGAATCGTGAGACCTTGGACCCCTGCCGAGGAGCAGCAGAGGCAGGCAAGACCATCCTGGAACTGGACATACGGAAGGACAGGACTGGAACTCTGGATTGGAAGTAGGCAACTGGAACCGGCAGAACAGGAACCGCTTCACCTGCACTTAGCCACCGTTCCGCTGGAGTTGAGCTCCAGCGTGCGGGTGGCCGGCAGGGTCTTGGGCTGAAGCTACAGCAGCTCCACACACAGCCAGAGAAATAAACCCAAGCTGTAGCTGAGTATCTCCAAACCCAGGCTGAGAACAAACAGCTGTGAGACAGAGAGAGAGAGAAGGACCGAGCTTCCACGGCTTTTAGCGGTACTGCCGGCCATTGTAACCCGACTTGGTAAGTCCAAGATTTATTTTTTTTTATTTTTGTTGCATTTGTACCCCGCGCTTTTCCACTCATGGCAGGCTCAATGCGGCTTACATGGGGCAATGGAGGGTTAAGTGACTTGCCCAGAGTCACAAGGAGCTGCCTGTGCCTGAAGTGGGAATTGAACTCAGTTCCTCAGCCCCAGGACCAAAGTCCACCACCCTAACCACTAGGCCACTCTTCCACTTCAGATGAGTTTTAAATTTCGGAGGCAGAGGGCCTGGAACTGGAAGGGAGGGAGGGACGACTCTGAAACTGGGAGGGAGGGAGAGACGACAGGACGACGACCCTGAAACTCGGAGGGAGGGAGGAGGGTGCAGGGAGGGGAGTCCCTGAAACTTGGAGGGAGGGAGGGGGGTCACTGAAACTCAGAGGGAGGGGATTCCTGAAACTCGGAGGGAGGGGGACCCTGAAACTCAGAGGGAGGGACCCTGAAACTCGGAGGGAGGGGAGGGAGGAGGACCCTGAAACTCGGAGGGAGGGAAGGAGGGAAGGACCCTGAAACTCAGAGGGAGGGACAGAGGGGGGACCCTAAAACTCATAGGGGGGACCCTGAAACTCGGAGGGAGGGAGCCTGAAACTCGGAGGGAGGGAGCCTGAAACTTGGAGGGAGGAGGAAGGGAGGGAGGGGAGGAAATGACCCTGGAACTCGGAGGGATGGGGGAGGGGGGATGACCATGGAATTCGGAGGGAGGGGGCCCATGGAACTGGGAGGGGGGGGAGGGGACGACCCTGGAACTTGGAGGGATGGATGGAGGGAGGGGGGACGATGATCCTGGAATTCGGAGGGTGGGAGGGGGCCCCTGGAACTGGGAGGGATGGAGGGAGGGGAGGAGACGACCCTGGAACTTGGAGGGAGGGAGGAGGGGAGGGGACGACCCTGGAATTCGGAGGGAGGGGGCAACCCTGGAACTCAGAGGGAGGGATGGGGGGGCCCCCAGCCACCGCCACAGCCACACACTTTCATTCTCACACACACACTCGCACCCAGTCTCACTCTCTCTCTGTCACACTCACACATTCACTCTCTCTCTCACACACAGTCACTCTCACACACACTCTCTCAAACATACACACTCCGAGGAAAACCTTGCTAGCGCCCATTTCATTTGTGTCAGACACGGGCCTTTTTTACTAGTCAGAAAATAAAAATTAAATTTTGGATGTACTCTGTAACAGTTGTTTACTTTTGCAATGTGTGTATAGATATCTGTTTGGTGTATGCATGTGATAATATTTTAACAACTGTCTATACTTATGGCTATGATTTCTGAATATGTGGCATCATTAAAGGACAGATTTTTAAATGCCTGGTTGGGCATACATGCTTATCTCAGCTTTGTTAAATGTTTCGGACATATCCATCTATTTGTTCCCATGATACAACTGAATTCTATTATTCTGTCTCACTGTATTGAACCCAACTTTGCTTGGGATAATGTGTGATATAAATGTTAAAAAAAAATCCTTTATCCTCCACTTTTTAAGACACTGCCTATCCAGCTGGATGGTGATAGCACAAGGAAAGCAAGTGTTGTCCAGTGAAGACTAACTCAAAATAACCTATTCCTTAGCTGGGCACTAGTATTACCATATTAAAAATGTAACCATACCATGTCTCTGTGGTTATGTTCCACTAATAAGCTAAATGATTAACTGACTTTCTTGAAAGGATTATATAAACTTTGGATGCATGACTAGGGACACAAACATAAACTTATTTATTCAATATCACAATTTCTTATGTACAGCCACAAAACAACCTTTTAGGGTGTTCACAATGAGCTCCTTTTATTATCAACCAGAAAAATTTAGTTATGTTTAAACAAAATAAATCTGCATGAAACAAAATATTTATTTTTATTTTGACTTATAAAACCACTTGTCCCTGAAACATGCTCAAAACAGAATAATCCATTTGTGTATCTAAAATGTAAACTTCTGCAAAACAGATGAAGATGTGATTCCATGTGCCCAATGAAAGGAGAATTTAATTTTACTTCCATTTAATTTCAATATATTCCATCTTTATAACACAAGGCTTCCCAAGGCAGATTACAACAACAGTTAAGATGAATCCATCAGAAAACAGGATATCCTCACTGAAATGTGGCCATCCATATTGTATAGAACAGTGTAGAAAAATGAGCACAAAATACAGAGTTTATAACTGCTGTTTCTACCAGTTACAATAATGTTTTAAGCTGTTTTAGTGATATTCAATTTTTATTTCATGATATTTATATCTACATATGGGAAGCTTTCAAATTAATTAAAAAGCTATCAGAAAGTAAAAGAAGAAAAACATGTTTATTTTCCACCTTTTAAGTCACTGTCTATCCAACTGGAACAGTTTACAGATGGACCACGCATAGGTAATACATTATTTCTAATAATCTTTTGCTAATGTTTTGGGTAAACTAAAACACCGGCAAGCTCCACTTACTGGCTTCAGCCCATCTCCTGTTTTCATCCAACCTCCTTGGGACAGTCACATAAATAAAGCTTTTCCTAGAAAATCTGGGCTGTAATGTAGAAGTTCACTGATACAAATATACCTGTGTACTTATTAAGTAAAGGAAAGTTTTCAGCCCAGGCAGGGCTGCCAAGAGACTGGGCTGGGCCCATACCACCGCTGCCGCCCCTCCTCCACTCGCCCCCCTCCGTCCACCACCGGGCCGGGTCCCCTGAATTCAAATAATAGCGCCTCACCTCAACCTCGATCCGTGTGAAAGCGCAGCAGCGGGTGTCTACAGATCACCTCTCTTTGGGCCTTCCCTCCCTGTCTCCTGCCCTTGCGCAAGTTACGTCAGACGAGGGTAGGACACATGGAGGGAAGGCCCAAAGGGAGGCGATCTGCAGACTGCCACTGCTGCACTTTCACACGGAGCGAGGTGGTGAGGCGCTGTGATTTGAATGGAGGGGGCCCGGCCCGGTGGCAGACGGTCGATAAAGCCGAGGGCAGGTGGGTGAGACTGTGACACCGGGCCCCCTTGGAGGCCCGGGCCTAGGGAATTTTGTCCCCCCTGCCCCTCCCCTCTTGGCAGCCCTGAGCCCAGGGAATTTACTGTGAACACTATCCTAATATTGCCTCCATTCTGCCTATATCTTTCAGAAGTATTTAAGAAAAAAACCAAAACATATTTTATTTTGTCTTTTCCATTTGTGAACCTTTTTTCACACATAAAAATTAGTGAATTTATATCTTAGACACATGGTCCATAAGTCTCACTCTTTCAGGTAGTTTGCCCTTAGAATTTATGACTTGTACCTGAGGCAATGGAGAGTGAAAATGACTTTGCCCAGCTTCCCTGTTCTCAGCTCACTGCTGCAGAGCTGCCACGTTACCCAGCTCCAGGATGGAGACTTCTTGGCCAGTACTGTTTTTTTTTCTCACTTATATCCCAATTCAGTATTCTATCTGTAGTCCCTGATATTACCAATTAAAATCAGGACTAGTTCTATAATGTACCAGGATAGGGTTGCAGAAATCTAGAACTGGCTCAGAATTTCTCTCCTAGAACTGGGTAACCTAGCAGCCCTCCAGCTCTGTGAAGCCTCTCCATTCAAAGCATGGGCTTGCATAGTCCCCATGCTCATTCACAAACTATTAAGCTATCATACCCACAGCTAGGCTGTACACTTTTCCTTGCTACTTCTGGAGAGGTGAAATGATGGTGGGGTAGGGGAGCCCACAAATATATGTTTGCCTCGGGCCCAATATAGTATTAATCCGGCCTTGGAATCAAAAAGTGTGTACGCAGCAATATTTCAGGTTTTTTTTCCCTGCACATGCTCAGTTTTGAAACCAAAAACCTTCTCTGGATAATAATGTGCGAGCACACATTTTATAGTACTAAAGTAACATTTGGATTGTCAGTCATTACCGAATCAAAATAATCACTTCACTGTTTGATTTTGATGGCTTAATGAAGCATTAAGACTAAGAGACCTCTGACACTTTCAGAAAGACATTGATTAATTTCATTAATCTGCAGAGACTAAGGGCAAACTTAATACTCAAAGAAAGGAAAATTTGATGGAGTGTGACATGAAATGGTGATGCTTAAAAAGTGTATTGGCTTCCCTTGCATTGCTTGTTCATGTCTTGGCATGAAAATGATTTGGTATGTACTTGACTGCAATTAAAAGAACTCTGTGTCTCTGTCACACAGAACATAACAGATAATGGAGTGGCAAATAATGTAGAACATTAGAGCCCAGTGACGTTTTGGATTTCTAAAAAAAACAGTAATTTCTTCTTTTTTAAAATCTTCTTTATTTTTACTTCATTAGAATAATAGAACACATGGAACACTTCAATATTATAATAACTAAGGGGGGTCTTTTACTAAAGATTAGGTCATGTCATCTGCAGCAGGGCCCATTGGAATAAAATGGGTACTGAGGCAGATAACATGCACTAACCTTTAGTAAAAGATGCCCTTAAAATAGGCTTCACTTAGAGGCCCTTTTACTAAGCTATTTCCAAGATGGCCGCTGACTAACGGGCTGGCGATCCATCGGCTCCTGATCCCCTCTCGGAGCTTGCCTGTTGTCTAGCAGGGCACTGGCCTGAATCTGATCTTTGGGATCTGCGAAGATCTGGGGCTCCTCTTACCACCTGTCTTGGAGCAAGCTGTGTTGGGGGGCCGCTGGCGATCTTCAAGTTTCAGTGCCAGTGGACGGCCTGTTCACTTTGCCGGAGCAGTTGCGGGTGCCAGGTCGGGGCGGGGTGCTCGATTGGGCTGGCGATTTCTGTCTTCGGGCTCCCTCAGTTCATCCATGCCGCCAGTTTCCTCCGCTCTGCGGGACTGGTCCGCCGTGCTCTGCCTGAGCCCTGTCACTGCCGGGCAGACGGTTGACTGCTGGGTGCTGCGCTGTTGCCTCTCCCCTGCTCGTCATCTCATCCATTGGGGAGTCTGCTGCCTTCATGTCCTCCTGCCCGCCTGTCGGATTTGTACCCCGGCTCTTTTCTTCGGCTGGCCTGATGGAGGTGCTGTGGAGGAGGTCTCTGGCTTGGAAAGCCCCGACGGTTGATGCTGCGGAGGACGACCGTTTGGTCCGCCATCTTGACTCCTGCGCCACTGACTCTGTCGCAGAGGAAGCCTGCCTCCAGCATCGTCCTGCCTCTGCATGCTGCTGCTGTTTCTTCAGATCTTCATTCGCCTTGCCAAACCTGTCCTTGTTAGGCTGGATTTCCATCATCCCTCTTGGCCCACCTGGACGTCTGCAGCCCATCTTTGTCTCCCTTACCTTTCCCTTTCCCTTCTCATTCTGCTCTCCCGCCCTAACTATTGAAATGTAACTGTAACTGTATTTAATTTATTTTATTGGTTCATTGTAAGCCGCTTTGGGGCTGCAAATCTGTGGCAAAAGGCGGGGTATAAATGTCCTAAAATAATATTAATAATAATAATAAGCTGCATTAAGCAGCTAATGTGGCATTATCAGCATGGTAGATGGTAGTACAAGCCAATGCTACTGTCTACTGTGCTAAAACGGGGCCTTGACAGAGTAAAAATGGTGCATTAGCTTCCTAATGCTGGAGTAGGCCTAGTCCAGGAGTGACAGGGGCGGGAGGAAGTGTGGCTGGCTATGATAGCTATCACACGAGTTGTTACCGTGTGCTAGCTGTCACAACTGACAATACTCCAGTTGAACTTATTGCCACCTCAAGAGGAAGCGGTAAGTGCAGTCACACTTCCGGCAGTCCGGTAGCATAGCTGCTGTCAAACTGAGGTCCAAGGTAGTTCTCTGACCTGCCCTGCCTCCCTGATACATGAAAGAGCCCATGATCTCCTCCATCTCACCACCTTGCCTATAAACTCCACTCTGATCATAGCCTCATCCCCAAGCAGAACCCCCAGCTATAGTCAAACCCCCCTCCACCTTCCCAAGTCATACTTGTAGACATCATTTGTAGAGGGGTTCCTGGGTAGCAGCGATCCCCCCTGGGCTCTGTCCTCCAAAATGGAACCTGTATCCCAAAGCAGTAGTATTTTGAGTCTGCCACTAAGGGGCATCCTTCCATATTAGTATGAGGTCATGGTTATAATCAAGGGGTGGAGTTTAAAGGTGGGGGTGGGAAGAAGGGGATTAGAGGCTCTTGCATGTTTCATGGGGTGGGATGGAAGGAATTGGGAGCTCCTTCTTGTGTTGGGGAGAGGGATCGAGTGCACTTAGGGGTGTTGGAGAGGGTGGGGGTTAAATGGTTGGATGAGCCACTGAGGTGGCCTTTTCACTTCTAGGTATTTATTTATGCTGGGCTTGCACAATGTTACCTGCAATGGCTAATAATAGAAAGTATTGGCGTAAAACATCCAAACCTGATGTCAAAATAACACTAAACGCATGTATCTAATTTTGACATTTATACACCACTTGTAAAATAGCAGACATACATGATTTGGGGCTGTAACCAATCACAGCAATTTCAGAAACATCCATGTGTTGATTATCAATGTTCTCAGCTCTCTCACCTCAATGTTTTTCTGACATACATACATAAACGTGCAAGTTTATACTTTACAATCTCTGCTACTTGTGCCATAGGGATCATCAGCATGGCTTCTAATTAATAGGTTTTTTTTTTTTTGTTACATTTGTACCCTGCACTTTCCCACTCATGGCAGGCTCAATGCAGCTTACATTTTATATACAGGTACTTATTTGTGCCTGGGGCAATGGAGGGTTAAGTGACTTGCCCAGATTATGACCCAAAAGGGTAACTTTACCTCTAGTGTATCAACGGCGGGGCGGTCCGCCACAGTTGCAGGCAACAAGAGGATGCATGGAGCAGGGACACAGCTGTCAGATCTGCCAGTCCCCTGTCCCCTCTGATGTCAACTTCCTGTTCTAGGGCAGGAACCTCTTTGCTCAGAGGATGGGGTTACCCACCACAGGGTGGCAACGAAGGTAGATACACCACTGCTCTTTACCTATGAGCCAAATACCAATGATCTCTCCACTCTCAAACCAGTCATGTATCCCCAAGTTGGCCAGAATATATAAGTTATGGCAGGATCCAGGGAAGCATGGGAAGGCATCCGTGATCCCCCAATATGCATTGCTCACTACTTCCACATTGAGAGAATGGAACGCCTTTCTGTTGTAATAGGTGGACTCTCTTCCTTTGGGGCACTTGAGTGCCTCATGGGTGTAGTCAATAGCACCAAGACAGAGAGGAAAGGGAGTATCTAATAGAACTGGATTATTGTGTGTTATCTCTGTTGCTGGGTCTGGGGGAATGCAACTTAGTCAATAGTGTGTGTGAGAAGGGCCATGAGGAACTTTGTGATGCACTGGGAGATGGTTGACTAGCTAAGGGCTTCAGTGGCTGCCAGAACAATCTGGAGACTGCCGGTAAAAAGGAAAGCTAGTACAGAGGTAATTTTGAGGTGCATGGACATGGATTGGCCCCTATATGTAATGGTGCAGAGAAGGGTTTCCATCTGTTGGCAGAGATGCAGAATGACTGCCTTGTCAAAGTGGAAGTTCCCTATACACTGCTCCTCAGTGAGGTCAAGAAACTGTCCTGGGTCTAGATGTCCTATGGTAAGAATGTGGCTTATTGGTACTCCTCTCCTCCCAGTGTGTCTCATACAGCATGACCTCCACAGACCACAAGTTCTATGCATAAGTTGCCGGTTAAAACTTATGTGGTTAAGTGCAATATTCAGCTCTTAACCACGTAAAATGAACTATATAAACACAGTGGTTTTTTTTGCGGTTCTGTTTAAGCAGGTACCTTATACAGTTAAGTCCTTAATATCAGCAGTTAATCACAAAAGTGCCGACTCCACCCCCTGGGCTCCATCCCTAGACCGCCTACAAAATAGAATCTAGCGGCGGGGGGAAGGGCAGAATTCAT
The DNA here is from genome assembly GCF_901765095.1 of Microcaecilia unicolor. Taxonomy (NCBI): domain Eukaryota; kingdom Metazoa; phylum Chordata; class Amphibia; order Gymnophiona; family Siphonopidae; genus Microcaecilia; species Microcaecilia unicolor. The sequence continues at coordinate 109,719,120 of NC_044035.1, forward strand.
TGCTTCTAGCCTTCTGACGCTTCTCAACCTCTGGCAGTGGCGAGGCCCAAGATTCACTGTATATCTCCCATCTCCTTTTGTGGCACCCCTGTGAGTTTGCCACAGTGTATAGTTTGGGAAATACTGATATAGACAGCTCAGTCTATAGCTCGCTTGCCACCACATCGGTTTAGTGTTTGTTACTATGTGTCAATAGTTTATTATTTTTATTTATTTATTTATTTATTTATTACATTTGTACCCCGCGCTTTCCCACACATAGCAGGTTCAATGCGGCTTACATTGTAACTAGAATAACAAAGTCTTTTGAAGAGAAATAATACAAGCTGAATGAACATAATAGTAGTGAGGTATTAAATAAATGAATTGGATATGTATCATTTCCATTTAAATCACATTGTCTCAGAAATTCATATTTAAAAAAAAGGACTAAAATCCAAACTTATCCTATCATGTCTTGTTGGAATCAACTGGACCCACTCCAACATAGGCCATGTTTCGCCATTGGCTGCATCAGGGAGCGGTCCTAATAGTGCTGCATTTCATTCACCTTCATCATCATCATCAGAGAAACTATATAAGCACCTAGACTGGGTAAAATGTTGTTCTACATGCTCAAATCACCTACAAAGTTATCCAAAATGAAGGAAATTTCCAACAGACATTTACTTGAAAGTTGTTCACCTTCTCTGAAGGTAAAAGTAAGTGTGGTTGTCAAGAGCTATTGCTTTCCTTTGACTAGGGCTGCCCAGAAAGTGTAGCCCTAGGTAATCATTTACCCCCCAACTCTATATATGGTGCTTAAAATTGTAGTTGTGAGTGCTAACAATTATTGGCACTAATTGGCAACAATTTAAATTTACATATGCATCTTCTTAGTCGGTGTTCTATAGAGATGTGTGAGGATCCAAAAAGGGAGTGCGGCCATGGAAGGGACATGGGCAGGTCAGGGGTGTTCTTAGAATTTGCATGCAATATTATAGAATATGGTGGATCCACACCTAATTGGAGGTCCTTTTTTAAAGGTGTGCCAAAAGTGGCCCGTGGTAGTTTGGGTGTGTGTATTGGACACGCGCTGGACCATTTCTCCAGCGTGTCTGGAAAAAAAAAAGTTTTGGGGGGGCGGGGGAGAAATGGACATGTGACAAATGAAAACCAGTGTGCATCTATTTATGGCTTAAGCCCTTAATGCCACCCATTGACTTAGCGATAAACGGTAACTGTCCAGTGTGTGCCAACTGCTGATTACCGCCAGAAATGCCCCCATTATTTTCTACTGCATGTTTTCAGCACTCACTAAACTCAGAATTATCGCCAGGCGTACATGCTAGCTGGGTGGTAATGCCAATTTGATGCATGCTGCACGTGCATAGGCCCTCACACACCTTTGTAAAAGGGTCCCTTAGGCACAAGGATTTGCACCAGGCTTCATTTGGCATAAATCCTTGCACCCAAAATTGGGTGCGGATTCTGGCACTAAGTTCTATTCTATAAATGGTGGCCAACTTGAAATGCCATTTATAGAATAATGCTTAGCAATTATTTTTTTGGGTGCCCAATGGATGCCATTTTCAGAATCTAGTTCCTGGTGCCTAATGGTTAAGCCAGCCCTAGAGACTGTGAATATGAAGACATCTATTTCTCAATGTTTAGATATCATCTCAGGAATTATTAATGATATATAATCTAACAGGTCAATATTCAAAAAGACTTTTGCACACATATATGACAGTATATATGTGTAAAATGCCACTTATAAAATTACCCCTGTGTAAACGTATGTGGAATTACATAAGCACATGTACTTTTAGGTGGCACAGAAATAGGCATGTTTGGGGATGGAGTTTGGGCAAAGTGCAGGTGTTATCACGATCTATGCACATATTTTGTGAAAGGATAACTTTTCCTTATGAGTTAAGGTGGAGAACCTTGAAAATGTCACTCACTAAACATGTCATTTTGGGCCCTGTTTACTAAGGTGCACTAGTGTTTTTAGTGTATGCACAAAATTAGTGCACACTAACTGTATAGGTGCCCATAGGGATATTGTGGACACCTATACAGCACGTGCTAATGTTTAGCACACGCTAAAAACGCTAACGCGCCTCTAGCGTGGCTTAGTAAACAGGGCCCTTTGTGTCTCCCTGGAACAGTGGTGATCCCACCTAATGTGACATCACTGGGGAGCTGAGGACTTGACGAGAGGCCCTATGCTGGAGGATCTAGTGACTGTGCACATGCCCTTTTCGGGCCAGCAAAGTGTTCCTGACTTCAATCCTGTCCCTGGGAAAATCTCCAGGTGTGTCTCCCTGAAACAACGGTGACCCCACCCAGTGTGACATCACAGGAGTGCTGAGAACTTGAGGAGATGCTCTATGTACCGGAGCTCACGCATCGAATTCTGTCACAATGATGAAGGAGCATGACAAAGGAGGTCTCCTTTGTGAACGCCTTCATAAGGACTTTGTGGGACTTCAAATTTAAATAAATTTTTTATGATGACTTCTACATTTTTTGATTGTTAGCTTAAAATTAGCCAGGTTTTATTATTATGATGATGATGATTATTTTATTTCACTGACATATATTTTTATATTTATGCTTATGATTTTTGGAAGTACGGCTGCTTGTTATAACAGTAGTTTATGTCATCAGTTCCTGTTTGTATTAGTCGGGGAAGATATGGGCCACTGACCTCAGTGGTTAGAGCTGAAAGACCAATGTCGGTATTAATTTCAGTTAAAAGGCATTTTCACCCACAACCAAGGGCTGAGAGAGTTCTAGACATAATGTTTGTTAATGCATGTTCAATGAAAAATAATGTGGAAATTTTAACTTTATATGCGGAGTCCTGATTTGTTATGTGTTACAGAATTGTGATTATCTTCTATAGACACAATTATTTTAAACCAGCTGTGTGTGGTTGATCACGTGGCCTTTTCACATTCCTGAGTCAGAAAAAGAGGAAGGGGACTACTTATCTTAGGGAAATGGTCCAAGGGCCTAAAAGAGAAAATGGTTGAGATTAGTAATGTTATTGAATCTTTGTTTTTAATTTCAGTGAATAATGTCTTAGGGGCCCTTTTACTGCACTGCAGTTAAAAGGGCCATGCAGTGTCCTCGGCACGTAGATTTATCACATGCCAAGGCGCTGTCACAACCGTCAGGAATAGTGAGCCCTTGGACTGCTGTCGATAACAGGCAGCAGCAGGCAAACCACCCCCAAGCAGGGAGCAAGACTGAACACTGACAGACTGGTATAAGCAGGACTGGAGTAGCCGGACTGGAACTGAAGCGGTAGGTGAACAAGCTGGAATACAGAGGACTGGAATTACCGGACTTCACCTGCCCTTGACCGCCGTTCCCTAGGGGTAGAGCCCCTAGGTGCAGGCAGCTGGCAGGACTTATAGGATAGAGCAGGGACACAAGTAATCCTGGAACAGACAGACTAGAACAACAGGATTCAGGATTCACACACACACACACACACACACACACACACACACACACACAGGGAAAAGGGTTTAAACAAGTTTGACTGAAACAGGGTTAGGACTCAGGATTCTCACACAGGATACAAGCAAGCTTGACTGAGACAGGGTTAGGACTCAGGATACTCACACAGAATACAAGCAAGCTTGACTGAGACAGGGTAGGACTCAGGATTCTCACACAGGATACAAGCAACAAACACACACAGACAAAAACTCATCTGAAGACCTCATTGCAAAGGCAAAACTGAAGGGCTTTCAGGTGCCTAATAAAGGCAATCTCTGATGAAGTCACAGGTAAGGGTGCTGCTAAGTTACAAACCACCCAAGCAAGTCCAGCAGACTGGAAGATCCGGAGCAGACTAGAATGACTTCTGGAACAGAAGAAAAGCAGTCCATAGCAGCCACCGGGCCTGGCCACCGGGGGGGGGGGGGGGGGGGGCGAGGTGAGCACAGGCATGGACATAGTCACAATCGTGACAGGCGCCTTTTACCACAGTGAGGTTTTTGTGAATAAAAGGAAATGGCTGTGTGGTAAGTATGTATTTGCCATGCAGCCTGGAGCCCTTACTGCCTCCTACGCTAACCCAGCAGCAAAATGGCATGTGGTGGGGGCGAGTCGTGACAAGATGGAGGTAGCTCTACCGCCGCTTTGTATAAGGGCACCTTATTGATTTATACACCTCCTAAAACACTTCACTCTGAATTTTTGCCACTTATTGAAACTTTGCTCACTCATATTATTTTTCAAACCATGTTGTGTTTTGTCTAGAAGCAGATTATTGATGGCCCTACTCATGTTGCTGGACACACATTAGATCTTTGTTTTCTTGATACTGATTTACTGTGAGACCACGTGTTGACAAAGAAAATATTGCTGTCCTCGTGGTCAGATCACTATTTACTTTCATTCAATTTATGTATACCTGATATGATTATTAGAACTGCATCTAGGTTTAGGAAAAAAAATGAGGGGTGATACTGATACTACACAGTTGAAAACTAAATGGCTTCCATTGTTGAATGGCTTAAAGGCTTTTTCTACAGCAGATGCAGTGGAGAGATGGCATTCCTCTTTATTCTCTTGTTGGATGAAATTGCACTCTGGAAGGAGATCATGCCTGCCAGATTGCATCTTGCTCCTTGGTTTTCCTATATATTAAGATCAGCAAAACACAATCTGAGGAAAAAAAGAAAGAACTTGAAGAAAATTGCCAATGACTTGACTAAATTTGAATTCTGTATCAAGCATGTCAAGAAGACTACAAAATATTAACTCTGCATGTTAAAAAGGACTTCTTTGATTGTAAGATTAGTAAAGCTCCCTATTTTTCTAAAGAGCTATTTTAACTGTAAATTAGCTTGTGTAAACGTCACATATGGATTTTAGTTCCCGGATCTCGAGTGATTAATTTGCAAATGCTTTCAGCAATGTTTGAACTTGTTGATTCACCTAATTTGACTTACTGATCAGAGACTTCACCTTCCTAGATTATTGATATCATAAAAAATTTAAAATTAGCCCGCTTTGGATGATTGTTCCCCTATGATTATTAAACATTTAGGGAATAATATTGCCTATGATATTGCCTATGATATCCTTGATGATTAATAAATCTTTCGTTGAAGGTTCTGTTCCCAATGTTTTAAAATATGCCATTGTTAGACTCTCTTGAAGAATGAGAAACTAGAACCCACGTCTGTTGATAACTATCGACCAATTTGTTTTCTTAGATACTTGGCAAAGATATTAGAAAAGGCAGTCCTAATGCAGCTACAGGATTCCTTAGATACTAACAACATTCTAGACCCTGTACAATGTGGGTTTTGGCCTTTTATTCCACTGAAACTCTACTAATATCCACGTTTGATTCAATTCATGCTGGGTTCAATCATGGCACTCAATTTTTTATGGTGTGCTTTGACATTACAGCAGTGTTTGATACAATCTACCATGGTGTTTTATTGAGTGGATTGCAATCTATGTGGATTGATGACAACATTTTGGAGTAGTTTGCTTCATTTCTTGAAACATCATAGTTTTTGTGTGCAACAGGGTTCTGATCAGTCATTACTGAAGTGTATCTAAACATGCTGACACTTACCAGCCGGTTAGCACATGAGACCTTACCATCAAATCAATGGGTGGTGGTAAGGTCTCAGGCTGAAAATGGATGAATGCTAGTTTTAATTTTGTCACACATCCGTTTTCAGCCCCCCAAAAAGGCCTTTTTTTCCAGGCATGCTGAAAAAATGGAGCTGCGCGCATCCAAAATATGCACCTACACCAGCGCAGGTCATTTTTCAGTGCACCTTAGTAAAAGGGCCTCCTGGTGTTGCCCTTCTACATGACATAATACCCTTCCACCTGGGACTGTCAAGGTTGCCTTTGCAACATCTCTTACCCCAACCAGCCTAGATTGTGGAAAACCTGATCAGGGTTCAAACAGAGACCCTCTGATGGATAAATGAGTCACAGGGTCAGCTCTTAAGCCTATGCATGTAAAATACATATTTTTTTCATTTAACTTTTGGGCCAATCTTTGGATATTTTTAAGGTTCATTTCTTTCACATGTAAAATCTTTATATACACAGAAATCAACTTAAATTCATAGCATATGTTAAACTGATTCTGAGTCCATTATCTGGGCATTTTAAATTTAATGAACCAAATGTGTGCAAAGTATGCACATTCCTATTGCTGTCCTCCTCTTTTTGATTTTAAATTGGGTTTTGTTCTGTATATATCTTTCTTTTAGATGAATTATAACACGGATAAAGTACTATGCTCCTTGTGTTTTTCCTTATCTTTCTTCAAGCTATTGTGTTGTACTGAAACATATTAGATTTATATATCTAGATCTAGACATGTGTGAAAAGAGTTTACAGAGTTCTGCTTTTAAAATATAACCTTGGTGTCATGTAAGAAATATTCCTAGCAAGCCCCTGGATTTCATGTCACTTCTGATGTTTGAGACAGCACTTAGAGCTAAAAGAAATAAACACTGTGATACAGAATGAGACAACTTTTAATTCCAACAGGGAAATGATGGCAGTCAAAAGTAAACAACATGGCAATAGTGTCTGTATTTTTTTTTCCAGCTTAGGGGCTCAACAGTACTTGGGCACAATGCCATGAGGTTGGGTTTAGCTTTCAGGTCAGATTTTCTGGTCCCTGGTGCTACCAGTACTGAGAATGCTACAGAGACTTGGATCCAAGCACATAATTGACACCTAAGGGTCCTTTTACAAAAGCGCACTGAAAAAAGGCCTGCGATAGTGTAGACGTGTGTTTTGGGCACATGCAGAGTCCTTTTTCAGCACACCTGTAAAAAATGCCTTTTTAAAATTTTTGCCGAAAATGGACATGCGGCAAAATGAAAATTGCCACATGTCCATTTTGGGTTTGAGACCTTACCACCAGCCATTGACCTAGCAGTAAAGACTCACGTGGTAACCAGGCGGTAATGACCTACACGTGTCAAATGCCACTTGGCACGTTTCCAATACACGTGTCCAAAATAAAAAAATATTTTTTGGACGCGCGGATTGGATGTGCACCAAAAATGAAATTACCACAAGAGCCACATGGTAACCTGGTAGTAACTCCATTTTGTTGCACGTTAGGTGCATGTAGATGCTTATGCAGCTTAGTAAAAGGGCCCCCTAGTGGTTAGACTTAGGGCCCTTGACTGCGGTGTTCTGGAGGGAATCCTAGAGTCTCAGGCTGAAAATTGGTACAGCAGTGACAGAGCTCAGAAAATTGGGTAGAATACATAAAATAGGGGGAAATGCCCTAGCTAACTGTGAAAGTTCACAATGTCATAGCCCAGTAGAAACTAGCTCCAATTCAATTGGAAATTCAGTAGGAAGAATCTGCTGAACAATTAAAAAGGTGAAAAGTCCAAGGGTGCAAATATTTAAAGGGAAAGCCTGTAATTCTTCCCTTTTGAAAACTGGGACTGCTGCTTTTTAATATAGTTATAAATGATTTAGAGATGGGAGTAACTAGCGAGGTAATTAAATTTGCTGATGACACAAAGTTATTCAAAGTCGTTAACTCACGACAGGATTGTGAAAAATTACAGAAGGACCTTACGAGACTGGGAGACTTGGCGGCTAAATGGCAGATGATGTTTAATGTGAGCAAGTGCAAGGTGATGCATGTGGGAAAAAAGAACCCGAATTATAGCTACGTCATGCAAGGTTCCACGTTAGGAGTTACGGACTAAGAAAGGGATCTGGGTGTCGTCGTCGATAATACACTGAAACCTTCTGCTCAGTGTGCTGCTGCGGCTAGGAAAGCAAATAGAATGTTGGGTATTATTAGGAAAGGTATGGAAAACAGGTGTGAGGATGTTATAATGCCGTTGTATTGCTCCATGGTGCGACCGCACCTTGAGTATTGTGTTCAATTCTGGTCGCCGCATCTCAAGGAAGATATAGTAGAATTGGAAAAGGTGCAGCGAAGGGCGACTAAAATGATAGCGGGGATGGGACGACTTCCCTATGAAGAAAGACTAAGGAGGCTAGGGCTTATCAGCTTGGAGAAGAAACAGCTGAGGGGAGACATGATAGAGGTATATAAAATAATGAGTGGAGTGGAACAGGTGGATGTGAAGCGTCTGTTCACGCTTTCCAAAAATACTAGGACTAGGGGGCATGCGATGAAACTACAGTGTAGTAAATTTAAAACAAATCGGAGAAAGTTTTCTTCACCCAACGTATAATTAAACTCTGGAATTCGTTGCCAGAGAAAGTGGTGAAGGCGGTTAGCTTGGCAGAGCTTAAAAAGGGGTTAGACGGTTTCCTAAAGGACAAATCCATAAACCACTACTAAATGAACTTGGGGAAAAATCCACAATTCCAGGAATAACATATATAGAATGTTTGTACGTTTGGGAAGCTTGCCAGGTGCCCTTGGCCTGGATTGGCCGCTGTCGTGGACATGATGCTGGGCTCGATGGAACCTTGTATTTTCCCAGTGTGGCATTACTTATGTACTTATGTACCTCCCCTTACTCCCCCAGTGGTAACTAACCCACTCCCAGCCTCAAAAAAAAACTTTTAAAATATTTTTTGCCAGCCTCTATGCCAGCCTCAAATGTCATACCCAGGTCCATGACAGCAGTATGCAGGTCCCTGGAGCAGTTTTAGTGGGTGCAGTGCACTTCAGGCAGGTGGACCCAGGCCCACCCACCCCTACCCGTTACACTTGTGGTGGTAAATGTGAGCCCTTCAAAACCCACCAGAAACCCACATGTAGATGCCCCCTTCACCCTTTAGGGCTATGGTAGTGTTGTACAGTTGTGGGGAGTGGGTTTTGGGGGCTCAGCACCCAAGGTAAGGGAGCTATGCACCTGGAAGCAATTTCTGAAGTCCACTGCAGTAACCCCTAGGGTGCCTGGTTGGTGTCCTGGCATGTCAGGGGGACTGGTGCACTACGATTACTGGCTCTTCCCACAACCAAATGCCTTGGATTTGGTCGTTTTTGAGATGGGCGTCCTCGGTTTCCATTATGGCCGAAAATCGGGGATGACCATCTCTAAGGACGACCATCTCTAAGGTCGACCTAAATGTTGAGATTTGGGTGTCCCCGACCATATTATTGAAATGAAAGATGGCCACCCATCTTGTTTCGATAATACGGGTTTCCCCCGCCCCTTTACCAGGACGTCCTGCGAGGACGTCCTCAGGAAAACTTGGGCACCCCGTTCGATTATGCCCCTCCACATGATCTTTATCTTACCATCATTTTGCTGTTTCTATGTGCTGTGGGTCCACACACGTACTTTTAGGAGACCTAAGGGTTAACTATTTTCAGACAGTCCCAGTACTCAGGTAAATCAAATTTTTTTTTCATGGGTAAAATGATTTTTGAAAGTTGTCTTCCCCAAGAATAAGTAAATTGTTACTGTGATTTTGTTTGTAATTTTGTTGGTAGTATTCAGCATTTGCCCCTTAATTCTATAAAAGTCACAAAAAATTGGGCTTGCACACGCAATTTGTGCGCAATTTGAATAATGAGCTAATTAGTGCTGATTATTGGTTTGTTAACAAGCAATTATTGGCACTAATTAGATTTAATTGGAATAAACACACATAAATGTAGGCGCGAGCTCCTCACCTATATTTTACATGTGAGTTTAATAAAGGGGTGTGGAAATGTGAGAGTCATGGGCAGAATGGGAAAATGTGCCTAATTTAGGTGCATAGATTTGCACAATGTTTCAGTTGGTGCAAATGGCTATGCCTAAATTTAGGCGCAATTCCAGGGTATAAACGTCATTCTATAAACTGCACCTAAATTTAAGTCCACGGGGGAGAAGTATGCTCTTCAATCTGCTGTGAGTCTGACTTGGACATGTACATGGTATGAATGCTCAATCTCACTGTCCCCATTAATGGTTGACACGCATAGAGGGGGGAGGGGTGGGAGGGGGTATGTACATAAGATTAGGGAGATAATGTGGTTGCAAGGTTTTGTAAGGAAGGGAGAGGGTATGAGAGAATGGGAGGGGAAGGTATGAGAGAAGGGAGGCGGTAGAGGGGTTTACATATAGTTAACTGAGGAGAGGTTACGTACGAACGGGGGGGGGGCAAGGAGGGAGAAAAAAATGTAAAATGATAGATCGTAAATAACAATTCGTTTGGTAGTACGACTTATAAGATACTTTGTTGTATATTGAGTTGACTGAGTTTTGTCATATGCTGGCTTTTCAATAAAATATTGAAACATAGAATAGTGCTTTTTTTCAGCTCCAGTTTTTTGGCACCATATATAGATTTCCAAATTAAATTAGGAATTATGTTTGAGACTCCCTGTGTGACTGATTCATTCAAAATGAAGAGGAACCTAAAAATCCACAAGTTTCTCCTTTTGTCGTCTATAGCCTGTATTCCATCAGCTATTTTCTTAACAAAAATAAGTTGACTGTTCAGGCAATATAGATTTTAGAGATGGAAATTAAACAGTGATCCTTCCTCTTTGCAACTGACTCAACTCATATTTAACGACTCAGAAACAGACATATGGTCAGTGTCAACTTAGGAAGACAATCAAGTGAGGTTCCTTGAGGGTCAGTGTTACAAGTGGTACTATACAATTTTCCCTAAGAATGTGAATGATGTCATAGAGAGTGCATCTACAAAATTTACAGATGATACCATGGGGGGAAGGGATTGTTCAGTGCCTTGGAGTAAGAGTTCAAATTGACCTAGATAAATTATAGATATATGCTCAGAAATGAATAGGATGTAATTTAATAAAGAAACAAAGAAAAATATAGACAGATAAAGATCATATGGCCTATCCAATCTGCCCATCCATGCCATCTACTCTCCCTGTCACTCCCTTTAGAGATCCTATGTACTTGTCCCAAGCTGTCTTAAATTCAGATACTGTTTTTGTCTCCACCACTGCCACCGGGAGGCTGTTCCATGAATTCACCACCCTTTCCATGAAGTATGATTTACTCAGGTTACTTCTGAGATTACCCCCTTCATCCCTTAGTCCAGAGTTTTCTTTCAATTGAAAGAGACTCGCCTCCTGCCTTTCTTCCAAAGTATGTATATTGAGATCTTTGTCTGTTTTCAAACACTGTATGACAAAGACCACTGACCATTTTAATAGCCACCCTCTGACGGACTCCATCCTGTAATCTTTCTGAAATGCAGTCTCCTGAATTGCACACAATATTCTAAATGAGGTCTCACCAGAGTCTTATACAGAACATCATCACCTTCTTTTTTCCTATTGGCCATTCCTCTCCATATGCACCCAAACATCTTTCTAGCTTTTGCCTTTGCCTTTTCTACCTGATTGGCCACCTTAAGATCATACGATTACACAAAAGTCCCACTCCTCTTTTGTGCACAAAAGTTTTTCACCCCTTAAACTGTACCGTTCCCTTGGGTTTTTGCAGCCCAAATGCATGACCCTGCATTTTTTTAGCATTAAACCTAAGCTGCCAAATTCTAAACCATTCTTCTAGCTTTGCTAAGTTCTTCCTCATGTTATCCACATAATCAGAGGTGCCTACCCTATTGCAGACTGTGGTATCATCTGCAAAGAGGCAAGCCTTGCCAGACAGCCCTTCAGTAATATCGCTTACAAAAATGTTAAAAAGAACCAGCCCAAGAACCAAACCTTGAGGCACACTACTGGTAATATCCTTTTCTTCAGAATGAGCTCCATTTACCACTACCCCCTGTTGCCTTCCTCTCAACCCATTCCTAACCTAGTCAATCACTTTAGGGCCCATACCAAGGGCACTCCATTTATTTATTAGTTGTCTATGTGGAACCGTGTCAAAGGCTTTGCTAAAATCTATATATACCACATCTAGCATTCCCCTCTTGATCCAACTCTCTGGTCACCCAGTCAAAGAAATTAATCAGATTTGTCTGACAAGACCTGTCTCTAGTAAAACCATGTTGCCTCAGGTCTTGTAATCCACTGGATTCCAAAACTTTACTATTCTCTGTTTTAAAAGCATTTCCATTAATTTGCTTACCACAAAAGTCAGACTTACTGGTCTGTAGTTCCCAGCCTCTTCCTTACTTCCTCTTTTATGCAGAGGGACCACATCTGCTCTTCTCTAGTCCTCCAGGACCACTTCCAACTCTAGAGAAGCATTGAAAAGGTTAACCAGTGAAGCCCCTAGAACTTCCCTAAATTCCTTTAATACCCTTGGATGTATGCCATCTAGCCCCTTCGCTTTGTCCACCTTTAGTTTAACCATCTCATCTTGAACACAGTCCTCTGAAATTCTTTCAGGAACTACCACCCTTCCATTCCTATTTATGTTTGTTATCTACGGTCCTCCTCCCAGTCCTTCAGCTATGAGCATAGAACAGAAATATTTATTAAGCAATTCTGCCCTTATCTTTATCAGCTTCTACATATTCCTCCTCTTCACCTTTGAGATTCACAATGCGACTTTTATACTACTTCCTATCACTAACATATCTAAAATTGTCTTGTCCCTCCTTTTTACCATATTGCCTATTTTTTTCTTCCATTTGCATCTTTGCATTCCTGACTATTCTACCATCATCTCTTGACTTTTCCAGATATTGTCGCCTGTCCTTATCTTTTTGCAATCCCTTGTAAGTTATAAAGGTTAACCTCTTTTTCCTTACCTTTTCAGCTGCTTCTTTTACTTTCCTTACAAAAAGGTTTGTTGCCCTTATAATTGTTCCTTTCAGTTTTGCCCACTGCTTTCCAACTTCTTCCAGATGTTCTCATCCAGACAGCAATTCCTTGAGGCTCATCTCAATAAAGTTAGTTTTTTTTTGGTCTAGAACCTTCATTTTTGAATGAACCCTCTGTATACCTATCTGGTGATCATTGGATGCCAGATGATCACCTACTATAAAACCAGAAACACTCTCCTCATTAGTAAGCACCAAGTCCAGTATGGCCTCATCCTCTAGGGTACCGTTACCAATTGTTGGAAGAGAATTTGGGATCCCCCTGCTTCTAAAACCCCAATAAACATCTGGCATATTAAAATCACCTGTTAGTAGTACTTCCCCTTTCACAGCTATATTTTGAATGTGTTCAATTAAATCTCTGTCCACTTCTTCTGTCTGTGAAGAAGGCCTGCATATCACACCAATGTAAATACATTTTCTATCCCATCTTTCAAGATTGACCCACAGTGCCTCTTCTTTGTCCTGTAGGACCTGCAATTGTGTGGTTTTAATATTATCTTTAACATATAATGCCACTCCCCCCTCCTTTTCTTTCTACCCTGTCTTTCCTAAACAGACTATAGCCCGGCATAACTATATCTCAGTCATGATTCTCTGTGAACCATGTCTCTTTGATTGCCACTAAATCCAAATCAACCTCTTGCATCACAGCCTCAAGAGCTAAAACCTGCTTTCCAGATGTTACCCCTTTTTCCCATTTGTGTAGAGGTATTTAATGCTTCACTTACCTGAAAAATAGCAAACACTCGCACTTCAGAAGGAAAATTCAAATTCATGAACACAAAATGAAAATGACTAGCTAGAAGTAGTACTTCAGAAATAATATCAGAGTTATAGTGAATCAGTAAAAATCATGAGCCCAGTACTTCTAGAAAAAAAACTAACACCATAGTGGCATGTATTAGCAGATAAATATTTCAGACCTGGGGGTAATTGCATCTGATGATCTTAAGGTGATCAAATGGAAAAGGTGACAAAAGGATGCAGGAAAAAGGAGGTGATAATTCATCTGTATAAGCCTCTAGTGAGACTTCATTTGGAGTACTTCATAGAAGTTTTGAGACTATATCTTCAATGTTGATCCAGGGGGAAACTGCTAAAATTATCAGTGGCCTCTGTCTCTTAGGTAGGTGCCTACATGCGCCCAACGTGCACCAAATTGGAGTTAGCGCCCGGTTACTGTGCAGCCCTTGTGGTAATTTCAAGTTTGGCTCGCGTCTGCTACGAGTGTCTGAAAAATATTTTTTTTATTTTCTGACGCGCGTCAGCAACGTGCATCAAGTTGCATTTGGCGCGCATATGTCATTACCACCCAGTTTCCATGTGAGACCTTACTGCTAAGTCAATGGCTTGCAGTAAGGTCTCAGACCCAAAATGGACACACAGCACTTTTCATTTTACCACATGTCCATTTTCAGCAAAAAATTTTTAAAAGGCCTTTTTTACAGGTGCGCTGAAAATGGATCTGTGTGCATCCATAACGCGTGCCTACACTACTGCAGCCCATTTTTCAGTGCACCTTTGTAAAAGGACCCCATAATCAATTATGTTTAGACTCAGTGGTGTGCTGGAGCTGGCAAGAGCCAGTTGTTAAATTTATTGGCTTCTTGCAAGCCGTTTTTTGCGAGACGGCTTGCCTCTCCTCTCCCCACCCCGCGAGCTGCAGGCTCCCCCACTCCGCAGCTTGTCCATCATCTCCTGTCTGCCCTCAGCTCCCCAATTGCCCTCATTTCCTTCCTGCCGCCGCCCTGCCTTTATTATTGTATTTTTCCTCGAGTCGCGGAAACAGGAAATACATCAAAAGAGGGTGGAACCCTGCAAGGGAAAACTGGAGCTGAGCCGAGCCTGCTGCTTTCAAGGCAGGGCGGCGGCAGGAAGGAAAAATGGCCTGACGCGTGTTTTGGGCATGAGCAGGATCATTTTTCAGCGCACCTGTAAAAAATGCATTTTTAAAATTTTCGCAAAAAAATGGAGTGTGACAAAATGAAAATTGCTGCGCGTCCATTTTGTGTCTGAGACCTTACCGCCAGCCATTGACCTAGCGGTAAGGTCTCACGTGGTAACTGGGCAGTCTGCGCGTGTAAAATAATGGATGACCTGGGGAACGGGGTATCGGAAATCGGGGGTGGGGGCTGGAAGAAGGCAGGAAATGTCTGGTGTTGAGTAGGGAAGGGCTAGAAGGGAGATAGTTGACATGGGCTGCTGGGGGGGGAGGCTGGAAGGAGATGGTTAACATGGGTGGATGGAGGGGAGGGCGGGGGGGGGGGGGAGGGTTGCTGGACATGGGTGGATGGAGGGGATGGTTTCAGCATAGGTGGTTAGAGGAGATATTCAACAGTACTGAATATCCCCAGTTAGCCCCAGCCTTTTCTAGCTGTTTAAATTGCTTTGAATATCAACCCATAAGAGATTAGTTAAGAATTGGTAGTTCTAATTCACTTATTGCATACAATTGACTACTACACCCACCTGTTAACTGGCCTACAGAGACTTGCACCTCCTTTGTTCCTTTTTTCCCTCTTCCTCTTTTTATTATTATTATTATCATTACTACTACTATTTAGCATTTCATTAGCGCTACAAGGTGTATGCAGCGCTGCACAAACATAGAAGAAAGACAGTCCCTGCTCAAAGAGCTTACAATCTAATAGACAAAAAATAAAGTAAGCAAATTAAATCAATTAATGTGTACAGGAAGGAGGAGAGGAGGGTAGGTGGAGGCGAGTGGTTACAAGTGGTTACGAGTCAAAAGCAATGTTAAAGGCTTTCAGTCTAGATTTAAAGGTGGCCAAGGATGGGGCAAGATGTAGGGGCTCAGGAAGTTTATTCCAGGCGTAGGGTGCAGCGAGACAGAAGGCGTGAAGTCTGGAGTTGGCAGTAGTGGAGAAGGGAACAGATAAGAAGGATTTATCCATGGAGTGGAGTGCACGAGAAGGGGTGTAGGGAAGGACGAGTGTGGAGAGATACTGGGGAGCAGCAGAGTGAGTACATTTATAGGTTAGTAGAAGAAGTTTGAACAGGATGCGAAAACGGATAGGGAGCCAGTGAAGCGACTTGAGGAGAGGGGTAGTATGAGTAAAGCGACCCTGGCGGAAGACAAGACGGGCAGCAGAGTTTTGAACCGATTGGAGAGGGGAGAGGTGACTAAGTGGGAGGCCAGCAAGAAGCAGATTGCAGTAGTCTAAACGAGAGGTGACAAGGGTGTGAATGAGGGTTTTGGTAGAGTGCTCGGAAAGAAAGGGGCGGATTTTACGGATGTTGTAAAGCAAGAAACGACAGGTCTTGGCGATCTGTTGGATATGAGCAGAGAAGGAGCGAGAAGAGTCAACGATGACCCCAAGGTTTCGAGCTGAGGAGACAGGGAGAATGAGAGAGCCATCAACAGAAATAGAAAACGGGGGGAGTGGGGAGGTGGGTTTGGGGGGAAAAATGAGAAGCTTGGTTTTGGTCATGTTTAATTTCAGGTGGCATTGAGACATCCAGACAGCAATGTCAGACAAGCACGCTGATTGTAATTCACATAGCAGTGCTATCATGCAATGGGGGGGAGGGGGGCATAGCAAATATTGTAAATAAATAAATAAATATATACATACTTCTGAAGAAGTTTAGAAAGGTGGGAGAAGGGAGATATAATAGAGACATTTAAATACCTCTGTGGCATGAATGCACAGGAGGCAAGTCTATTTCAATTGAAAGAAAGATCTGGAACAAGGGAGTGTAGGATGAAGGCAAAAAGAGGTTCAAAAGAAATACTTCTCTTTCGGAAAGGATGTGGATAATGGGACAAGCACAGAGGACATCTAACGGAGAGTAACATAGTAACACAGTAGATGACGGCAGAAAAAGACCTGCACGGTCTATCCAGTCTGCCCAACAAGATAACTCATATGTGCTACTTTTTGTGTATACCCTACTTTGATTTGTACCTGTGCTCTTCAGGGCACAGACCGTATAAGTCTGCCCAGCACTATCCCCGCCTCCCAACCACCAGCCCCGCCTCCCAACCACTGGCTCTGGCACAGACCGTATAAGTCTGCCCAGCTCTATCCTCGCCTCCCAACCACCAGCCCCGCCTCCCAACCACCAGCTCTGGCACAGACCGTACAAGTCTGCCCAGCACTATCCCCGTCTCCCAACCACCAGTCCCGCTTCCCACCACCGGCTCTGGCACAGACCATATAAGTCTTCCCAGCACTATCCCCGCCTCCCTACCACCAGCCCCGACTCCCGATCTTGACTAAGCTCCTGAGGATCCATTCCTTCGGCACAGGATTCCTTTATGCTTATCCCACGCATGTTTGAATTCCGTTACTGTTTTCATTTCCACCACCTCCCGCGGGAGGGCATTCCAAGCATCCACCACTCTCTCAGTGAAAAAATACTTCCTGACATTTTTCTTGAGTCTGCCCCCCTTCAATCTCATTTCATGTCCTCTCATTCTACCATCTTCCCATCTCCGGAAAAGGTTCGTTTGCGGATTAATACCTTTCAAATATTTGAACGTCTGTATCATATCACCCCTGTTCTCCTTTCCTCCAGAGTATACATGTTTAGCTCAGCAAGTCTCTCCTCATACGTCTTGTAATGCAAATCCCATACCATTCTCGTAGCTTTTCTTTGCACCGCTTCAATTCTTTTTACATCCTTAACAAGATACGACCTCCAAAACTGAACACAATACTCCAGGTGGGGCCTCACCAACGACTTATACAGGGGCATCAACACCCCCTTTCTTCTGCTGGTCACACCTCTCTCTATACAGCCTAACAACCTTCTAGCTACGGCCACCGCCTTGTCACACTGTTTCATCGCCTTCAAATCCTCAGATACTATCACCCCAAGATCCCTCTCTCTGCCCGTACCTATCAGACTCTCCCCGCCTAACCCATACGTCTCCCGTGGATTTCTATTCCCTAAGTGCATCACTTTGCATTTCTTCGCATTGAATTTTAATTGCCAAACCGTAGACCATTCTTCTAGCTTCCTCAAATCCTTTTTCATGTTTTCCACTCCCTCCCGGGTGTCCACTCTGTTACAGATCTTAGTATCATCCGCAAATAGGCAAACTTTAACTTCTAACCCTTCGGCAATGTCACTCACAAATATATTGAACAAAATCGGCCCCAGCACCGATCCCTGAGGCACTCCACTACTCACCTTTCCCTCCTTCGAGCAAATTCCATTCACCACCACCCTCTGGCGTCTGTCCGTCAACCAGTTCCTAATCCAGTTCACCACTTCAGGTCCTATCTTCAGCCCATCCAGTTTATTGAAGAGCCTCCTGTGGGGAACCGTGTCAAAAGCTTTGCTGAAATCTAAGTAGATTACGTCCATAGCTCGTCCCTGATTCAATTCTCCTGTCACCCAATCAAAGAACTCAATGAGGTTTGTTTGGCACGATTTCCCTTTGATAAAACCATGTTGTCTCGGATCTTGCAACTTATTTGCTTCCAGGAAATTCACTATCCTTTCCTTCAGCATTGCTTCCATTACTTTTCCAATAACCGAAGTGAGGCTTACCGGCCTGTAGTTTCCAGCTTCTTCCCTATCACCACTTTTGTGAAGAGGGAGCACCTCTGCCATTCTCCAGTCCCTCGGAACCTTTCCCATCTGCAAGGATATATTAAACAAATCTTTAAGAGGACCCGCCAAAACCTCTCTGAGCTCCCTCAATATTCTGGGGTGGATCCCATCCGGTCACATGGCTTTGTCCACCTTTAGCTTTTCAAGTTTTTGATATACACTTTCTTCCGTGAACGGTGCTCTATCCACTTCATTCTCATTTGTAATATTTCCAGTCCATCGCGGTCCTTCTCCAGGATTTTCTTCTGTGAAAACAGAACAAAAGTATCTATTTAGCAAATTTGCTTTTTCTTCATCATTTTCCACATAGCGGTTCGCAGTATCTTTTAGTCTCACAATTCCCTTTTTAGTCATTCTCCTTTCACTAATATACCTAAAGAAATTTTTGTCACCCCTCCTTACATTTCTAGCCATTTATTCTTCCGCTTGCGTTTTTGCCAGTCGTATCTCTCTCTTGGCTTCTTTCAGTTTCATCCGGTATTCCTCCATGTGTTCCTTTTCTTGAGTTTTTCTGTATTTCTGGAATGCCAACTCTTTAGCCTTTATTTTCTCAACAATTTGCTTGAAGAACCATATCAGTTTCCTTTTTCTCTTGCTTTTATTTACTTTCCTTACATAAAGGTTTGTGACCCTATTTATAGCTTCTTTCAACCTGGACCATTGTCCTTCCACTTCTTGTACTTCCTCCCAGCCCATTATCTCCTTCCTCAGGTATTCCCCCATTTTACTAAAGTCAGCACACTTGAAATCCAGGACTTTGAGTTTTGAGTGGCCGCTCTCCACTTTAGCTGTTATATCAAACCAAACCGTTTGATGGTCACTGCTGCCCAGGTGGGCACCCACTCAGATATTTGACATGCTATTCCCATTTGTGAGCACCAGATCCAGTGTCGCTCCCTCCTTCGTGGGTTCCACCACCATTTGTCTGAGCAAAACACTTTGGAAAGCATCCACGATCCCTCTACTTCTTTCCGGTTCCGCAGACGGAACCTTCCATTCCACATCCGGCAGATTGAAATCTCCCAGAGGAAAGGATAGTAGACATAATAGTTGGTATGAATGGATAGACTTAATAGGCGATATGGAGGGGCATAATCGAACGAAAACGTCTATCTCCATAGGCGTTTATCTCTGAGAACGGGTCCGTGAAGGGGCGGACCGAACCGTATTTTTGGAAAAAATAGACGTCCATGTTTTATTCGACAATTTGTGAGCTGGGCGTTTTTGTTTTACAGTGATAATGGAAAATGAAAGCACCCAGCTCAAAAACGAATAAATCCAAGGCATTTGTTCGTGGGAGGGGCCAGGATTCGTAGTGCACTGGTCCCCCTCACATGCCAGGACACCAACCGGGCACCCTAGGGGGCACTTTTACAAAAACAAAAAAAAGGTTAAAGAGCTCCCAGGTGCACAGCACTCTTCCCTTGTGTGTTGAGCCCCCCCAAATCCCCCTCAAAACCCACTGCCCACAAGTCTACACCATTACTATAGCCCTAAGGGGTGAAGGGGGGTACCTACATGTGGGTACAGTGGGTTTGGGGGGGGGTTGGGCGACTAAGCATTAAGCAGCACAATTGTAACAGGTAGGGGGGGGGGGTGGGCCTGGGTCCACCTGCCTGAAGTCCACTGCACCCCCTAACAACTGCTCCAGGGACCTGCATACTGCTGCCAGGGAGGTGGGTATGACATTTGAGGGTGAAAATAAAAAGTTGTGAAACATCATTTTTTGTGGTGGGAGGGGGTTAGTGACCATTGGGGGAGTCAGGGGAGGTCATCCCCGATTCCCTCTGGGGGTAATCTGGTCATTTAGGGCACATTTTGGGGCCTTATTCGTGAAAAAACAGGGTCCAGGAAAAGTGCCCTAAATTCTAGCTACAAACGCATACTTTTTTTCCATTATCGGTGAAAGGCGCCCATCTCTCCTCGGCCGATAACCACGCCCCATTTCCACCTTCGCCACGCCTCTGACACGCCCCCGTCAACTTTGTACGCTTCTGCGATGGAGTGCAGTTGAAAACGTCCAAGTTCGGCTTTTGATTATACCGCGTTACTCGTTTTTGTGAGATAAACGTCCATCTCCCGATTTAGGTCGGAACTTGAGCATTTTTCTCGTTCGATTATAAGCAGGATGGTCTTTATTTGCTATAATTTTCACTGTTTCTGTGAAGAAATTCTCTCACTTTTTTCATCATTGGAAGGACCTTTTTATGAATTATTGGGGCCATTTTACTTATGGGCATTAAACCCTAACACACACTCAGTGCACAGGAAAATGTTTACTGTAAAACATGTTAAAACGTTTTGCAGTATTTTCCCATTTCCTACACACTAAGCATAGAATATTTATTGTTCATATGATATTTTTGGAGGGGGCATGTCATGGGTGGGAAAAGGGCATGGAAATGTTATTCAGGTTCCACATTATAATTAGTACTTTGTTGCCTGAATAACAAAGCCTTAGGGGCCCTTTTACTAAGGTACGCTGAAAAATGGCCTGACGCGTGTTTTGGGCATGCACAGAATCATTTTTCAGCGCACCTGTAAAAAGTTCATTTTTTAAATTTTTGCAAAAAATGGACGTGTGGCAAAATGAAAATTGCCGCGCGTCCATTTTGTGTCTGAGACCTTACCGCCAGCCATTGACCTAGCAGTAAGGTCTCACATGGTAACTGGGCAGTAATAGTGTGCGCGTGTAAAATGTCGATTACCACCCGATTACCACCCATGTGCCAGAAAATAAAAAGGCCCTTTTACTAAGCTACGTAGACGCCTATGTGCGCCCAACTCGCATCAAATTTGAGTTACCACCCGACTATCGTGTGGCCCTTGTAGTAATTTCATTTTTGATGCATGTCCACTATGTGCGCTGGAAAATAATTTTAGAGGCGCTTTCACTAAGTTACGTAGGCATCTATGCACGCCCAACGAGCATCAATTTTGAGTTACACCCGGCTTCAAAACAGAAGATACTTTAACCATCCTTCTCACCCAAAATGTAATGAAATAATAAGTTAAAATAAAAAACCAGGGCACCCCGACAAAACAGCCATATAACAAAATAGCCCTTGACAAAATGGTCCCTCTCACAAAATAACCCTTGACAAAATAGCCCCTAGACAAAATAGCCCCCTTAACAAAAATAGCCCCCTAGAAAAAAATAACACATCACAAAAATCTTCACTTCTTTTTTTTTTTTTTTTTGTTTTTGTTTACCAGAAGTCTTTATTAAACCAAATATCAATACAATACAGCTTCATGTTCAGTGGGTACAATGCAATTCTGGTGTGGATAGTGGAAAGAAAACAAACACCTACCCAGCATGCTACCTTTACATTATAACTTTCCCATAGGTAACTTCTGAATTTTTTATTTATTTATTTATTTATTTTTGTTAAGTTTGTTATACTACATGTATTGATTAACTGGAACTAAAATGAACAATTGGAATCCCTAGCCCCCAACCCCACCTACCCCCCACCCTCCCTAACCCTCCCTTGCCCCTGCTCTTTGACCCTATAGTCCAAATGTAACAGTTCATCTTTCGTTTGACCTGTAAAGCTTACTTTCTCAAAAAGTACTCCCATATAGACTGCCATCTGTGCAACTGATGTTTTCTTTCGGCCATCAGCCGCTCCATTTCACATATGTAAGTCAACTTGTTTTCCCACTTCTTAATGGGAGGAACCCCCTTCTGCTTCCAATGTGCTGCAATTACTACTCTAGCGGCCCCTACCGCCTGCCGCATCAGAGCTTGATGTTGTGATTTTATGCCATGCATGTCCGCAGAAAACAAGAAAAACTTGGGGGTCCACGGAACCACACACCCCACCCAACTCTGTAGACGGTGATGTACAGATTTCCAAAACGCCCGAATCTTCACACATCCCCACCACACATGCCCCATAGTCCCCTTATGGCCACACCCTCTCCAGCACAAGCCCAGTGTGTTCGGAAAGATGTGCCGGAGGCGATCCGGTGTAAGGTACCACCTAAACAGAACCTTCAGCGCATTCTCTTTAAGGGGGACATGAACAGACACTCCACTCGCTGCTCTTTCTATTCTCTCCCACTCGGGTCCACCCAAGGACACTCCTAGTTCCCGCTCCCAACTAGACCTGTGTTGAATGTAGGTGGGAACCTGTGCATTGACACTTTTGTATAAGCGTCCTATCAAGCCTCTTGATGAAACAAATTTAAGACAAATCTCCTCCACCTCCAGTCTTTGCCTCTGTATTACCTGACCCACCGCCTTCGTTTTAAGGAAGTGGGCAAGTTGCTGATAGGCGTATGCGTCCCCCTCTCTAACTGAATATGTAGATTGCAGTGTGGCAAAAGACTTCAGCGTTCCATTCTCTAACAATTGTCCCCAAGTCCTCAACCCCTCCCTATACCACCTCCTGAAAGGTCCAGCTACTGTCCCTGGCTTAAACAACGGGTTAAATGCTATGGGTGCCATCTGGGTTAACACACATTGACCCTGGGGAAATAGACTGTCCCAATAGTGGAATGTGACACATATGGACGGACACACCTCCTCACCCAGCTGTCGAAACTGCCTAGGCAGCCACATGAGGGCCCCCAACGGCGTGGATCCCAATGAGTGTTGTTCCAGGTGCACCCATTGTCGATCAGGGTATTCCTGGTACCACTCAACAGCAGCTCTTCCCTGACTCGCCCTATAGTACCAATTAAGGTTAGGGACCCCCATCCCCCCCCTTTTCTTGTCTTGATAAAGCAACTTACGAGCTAGCCTCGGACGCTTGCCTGCCCAGACGAAGCGCATTACTGAATCCTGTAAGGAAGCAAGGAATCGCCTGGGCATCATCACAGGCAGGGCCTGAAATAAATAAAGCAGCCGCGGTAACACGTTCATCTTGACGATGGCTATCCGCCCGAACCAGGAAAATTCCTGATCCCCCCATTTTTCCAAATCTCCCCTTATTTTGCTAGCCAGCCCTTTGTAATTAGCTACAAATACCTCTGACAAATCTGTTGTTATATTTACCCCGAGATATTTAATGCTCTTGGTTGCCCACCGGAAAGGCGCCGACGCTTTCATGGAAGAAACTATTTCTGCCGGGAGTGTCACATTCAAAGCTTCTGACTTGCTCATATTAACTTTAAATCCCGACACTGCAGAGTACTCCTCTATGTGGTTCAACAAGGCAGGGACCGTAGTCACTGGCTGAGTAATATACAACAAAATATCATCTGCAAAAAGGGCCATCTTATGCGTAGTCTCTGCCACTCGAGCTCCTGAAATGCCCACATCAGACCGCACCCGGGCGGCGAAGGGCTCCATAACCATGGCGAATAATAGCGGTGAAAGCGGGCAGCCCTGTCTTGTCCCCCTATGCAGCGCAAACAAAGCGGAGTTACTACCATTCACCCTGACACAAGCCTTGGGTTCCGCATAAAATGCCCTAATCCAACTTCGAAAGTGTACACCAAAGCCCATTACCTCTAGGACCTTATACATAAAGGGCCAGTGTACTCTATCAAAGGCCTTCTCAGCATCTAAGCCGAGAAGGCACAGTGGTTTCTGACTTCTCTTTGCAAAGAACATAAGGTCCAGTGTACGCCGAATATTATCTATAGCCTTTCGTTGGGCCACAAAGCCCACTTGGTCAGGGTGAATAAGAGTCGGCATAAGAGGTCCAAGTCTATTAGCTAATACCTTAGCCAGTATTTTTACGTCTGCGTTCAAAACCGAAATGGGTCGGTATGAGCCGCAGTCCGCTAGGTCTTTATCGGGTTTGGGCAATACCGCGATCCATGCCTCCATCATAGAGGAAGGCAGAACACCCTCCCCTCCCACCTGGTTAAAAAGATCAGCAAGCAACGGCGCCAAGTCAGGGGCAAACTTTTTATAGAATTCATTGGGCAATCCATCCAGCCCAGGGGACTTGCTGGAGGGCAAACCTTTAATAGCCTCCTGCACCTCAAGCGGAGTAACCGGTTCCTCAAGCTGGTCCCTAAGTCGACCCGCCAGGGGTGCAAGTGGGCAACTCGCCAAATAGTCCTCGATAGCTTCCCTAGAGGGGTGAATCTCCTGATCGTATAGTGTGGTATAGAATTCCACAAAACGGTTACGTATCTGCTCAGAGGTAAACAGCACTTCGCCACTCTCATTTCTCACCTGCTTCACCATGCGGTCTACCTTCTGTCTACGCAACTTAGTAGCAAGGAGCCTACCCGCCTTATTAGAGAACTCATACGTTCCCACTCTATGCCTGTCCCGTATCCAACTCAGCTGCTCTGAGTAAATAGAGTCTAACTTCATCCGTTCCCCACTCAGTTGTTGAAGGGTATGGGGAGATCGGTCTATCTTGTGTTGGCTTTCTAATTGGCGTATCCGCTCCAGACATTCGGCTATTTGACTCCTACGTACCCTAGCACGCTTACTGGCTACCTGCAGGAAGTATCCCCGCGAAACCGCTTTCATTGCATCCCAGACAGTGGGCAGGGGTGGCCCTGATTGTCTATTCAGCTCCAGGTATTCCTGCAACATAGTGCGATAACCCCCCTCCACCTCCGGGTCAAGAAGCAAACTAGTGTTTAAAGTCCATCTCCTTTCTTTGGGTTCAGCTCGCAGGGTGGGCAGCGTAACCCACACCGGAGCATGGTCCGATACTGTCGCACTGCCCAGTCCCGCCGCCGGCCCCCTCTCCGCCAAGGCAACATCCACAAATATGTAATCTATTCGTGAATATGAGTCATGAACCCGTGAGTGGAATGTGTAATCTTTGTCCGCCATATGTGTCAGCCGCCACAAATCTAAAGTTCCCAGGGAATATACCAAAGATTCTAAGGCAGACGCCTCCCTCTTTCCCCCTTCAGTTCTAGGATTTCCAGAACGGTCCCGGGCAGGGTTCATCACTGCATTGAAGTCCCCCCCCAGAATTAGGGAGCCCTTTACAAACCCTGCCAAAGAATTCTTCACCTTAGTAAAAAATTCCACCTGCCCAGTGTTGGGAGCATAGACAGATGCTATGGTTAAATCCATCTGTTGAATTTGAACATGCATAAAGATAAAACGTCCACCCGGATCCCTCTTAATGTCCATTACCTGCGCCCCCACCGAAGAATGAATCAAAATAGCCACTCCGCAGGTTTTAGTGGCCTCTGCTGAAGCACAGTATACCCCTGGGTAACCCGGGCAGGAGAGGAGCTTAACATGCCTACGGCGAAGGTGTGTCTCTTGTAGGAGTACTACTTGTGGGCTATAATGCTGTATCTCTTTGTAAATCTTTTGCCTTTTTTGGGGCATATTAAGACCTTTGACATTATATGACAATACTTTCAAACCCATACTCAACATTTATCGCGTACTAAGCACATGTGCAACACAGTGAACACAAAAAGAACAAATAGACTGTGGACAGTTGATGGCCCCTCTGAAGATTAGGGTCAATGCTACTCCCCATGTCCTACCTTTGCGATCCCTGTTCCATTGCCCTTGTCTATTCTCCCCCCCACCCCCACCCCCCCTCCCTTCCCTCCTCCCCCTTACCCCACACACAATATGCATCCAGACTCCAGCTTCCCCCCCTCCCCCCTCCTTCCAACCACCAGACAATGCCATCTAGCACTGAATGGGATACTAAGGATAAAGTGAGCCACCAAGCCAGGCAACCACCCGGCCTTCCCTCCCCCACCCCACTCATACACCTTCAACGCCTTTTATTCTATATCACAGAATTCCAATATACCCAATACCCCTCCTCCACTTCAATAGGAATTACAACTGGAGCAATGTCCTTATTATGGTATAGCAGACATTAACCCAAAAAAAAAACAGTAACACTGCACATTTGTGCAAGTTCACTATACGCAAACCAGTTCAGGTCCCATGCTTTGATGACTTCGGCCCTACTCGCTTCCACTTCTGAAGTTTCGCTTGCGTAGCTGGAGTCAGCCCATCGGAGGAGTCTCCGTTGCAGTTAGGCCTGCTTCATGAAGGTTGTGCCAGGCTTCCACCACTCGGCGGAACCGGAGTTGCTTGCCTCCCAGCGCGAAACACACCGCAAAAGGAAAACTCCAGCGGTAGGCGATTTTCTCCTTTTGCAAAATTTCCAGGACAGGTTTCATGGCCCGTCTCTGTGCCAGGGTATATGTCGAAAGGTCCTGATAGACTGAAACCCGAGCTTCATTATATTCCAACGCGGTCAGTTTACGGGCCTGCTGCCAGATGCGCTCTTTAAAAGGGTACGACACAAAGCGCACTACTATGTCTCGTGGTCGGTTTCCCATAGGTTTTCCCAGCGCTCGGTGCGCTCGCTCAATCAGCAGTTCACCCGGAGTAAGCGCTTCTCCCAGGATCTGTTCACAGAGTGCACGAATTATAGTAGGCACATCTTCTCCACCTCCACTCTCCGGCACTCCCCGAAAGCGCAAATTATTCCGACGACCCCTATTCTCGAGATCGTCGAGTTTATATTGTAGGTCCTCTGTTTGGTCGGTTAATTGGGTTATACGGACGTCCATTGCCGCGCTAGCTGCAGTCTGCTCCTCTACCCGATCCTCCAGGCTCTCAACTCGTCCGCCCAATTCCCTTAAGTCCAAGCTGATAGCGTCCACGTGTTCTAGAATCTCCAACCGGGAGGCCTTGATTTCCTCTCTAATCGCCTCTAAGTATTTTGTGAGGTCCTTGGGCGTAGCGGGCTTTTTTGTTTTTTTGATTGTACCTCGAGGCTCAGCAAGAGAAGAGGCAGTGTCGGAATCAGAAGACCGCTGCATTTCTGGGGACGCATGGCGGGAAAGGCCCTTCGCCAGCTGTCGGGTGGAACATCGCTCCCCCTCTCGCTGCTGCGATCCCGATATTTTGCTCATTATTGGCAGCAGTGTTTACTCTCTCTTTCCAGCTATTTAAATAGCAATACGACTGTGGATGGGCATGGATATTGGCTTAATGGTGTAGGGAAGCGCGGGAGCCAAAACTCAGGCAGCCATCTCGTCTCGTGACGTCACTTCAAAAATCTTCACTTCTAAAGGCTCCTACCAGCAAAAACAAAATTCTATAGCTACCAACTGGTATAAATGATCTGTTCTGCTGTTTAAGGAAACTATTCTTCCATCAACATGCTATTAAAAACGCCCAATAACAATATTGTCATCATTTTCATAGTCTTATCAACCTTATCCTGTTTGGCAAGGTAAGATTTAGGGAAAAAAATGCAGTGCCTTAGTCTGGGTAGCCTGATCGGGCCCTTTTGTCGGGGAGCTAATTTGTCAAGGGCTATATTGTGTACAGGCCGTTTTGACAGTGGCTGTTATGTCAGGGGCTATTATGTCGGGAGCTTTTTTGTTTGGAGCATTTTGTTGGGGGCCATTTTGTTGGGGCTATTTTGACTGGGTACCAAAAACCAGCTCTGTGGTAATCATATGCATTGCCATTCAGTGAGTCCATTGTTTAAATTTCCATTTTCCACCTTCAGTCCAACTGTTAGTACAATAACAAGTAATTGGAAAGGGATATAAAATAGAAGAAAAATGTCTAGGCTGTTGCAAATGAAGGCTCGTGAAATTAAATTCCAGCCCTGGTTCCAATTGACCCAAATAAGAAGGAAGAAACTGCCAGATTTAAAAAGTTCAAGAAAAAATTGTAATAAAAAACATAGAAATAGAGAAAATGAATGCAGATAAAGACCATATGGCCTATCCAGTTTGTCCATCTATACCATCTACTTTCCCTTTATCTCCCTTAGAGATCCTCTGTGCTTCTCCTAATCTTTCTAGAATTCATATACAGTTTTTGTCTCCACCACCTCCACTGGGAGAACATTCAACCAATTCACCACCCTTTCCATGCAGAAGTATTTCCTCAGGCTACTTCTGAGTCTTTCAACTTCATCCTATGCGCCCTATGCTTCCTTCAATGCCACAGAGATATTTAAATGTCTCTATTATATTTCCCTTCTCCTGCCTTTTTTTTCCCCAAAGTATACACATTGAGATCTTTAACTCTTTCCTCATACACTTTATGACAAAGACAACTGAACATTTTAGTTGCTGTTCTCTGGACCAACTCCATCCTGTGTATACATTTTTGAAAGTGTAGTCTTCACAATTGCTCACATTACTCTAAGGGACCCTTTTACAATGCTGTGATAGAGCTACCGTGGCACTGTCGTGCACCAATCTAGGACATACTGCCAGCCTACTGTGGGAGCTGGCAGTACTGCCGCTCCCAGAATGCACCACTTCCACTGTGAAGGAAATAATTAATATTTTTAGTGCTGGGGGCTCAAGTGGAGTGGAGTGGAGAAGTGGTCTAGTGGTTAGGGTGGTGGACTTTGGTCCTGAGGAACTGAGTTTGATTCCCGGCACAGGCAGCTCCTTGTAACTCTGGGCAAGTCACTTAACTCTCCATTGCCCCATGTAAGCCACATTGAGCCTGCCACGAGTGGGAAAGCGCAGGGTACAAATGTAAAAAAAAAGTGTGCACTTACCACACAGCCATTTCCTGCTGTAAAATGGCCTCAACGCATGGCAGATCTACATGCTGAGACTACCGCAGGGCCCTTTTTATTGCAGCTTGGTACAAAGCTGTGGTAAAAGAGGCCCTGCGGTGGCATTCGTGCATAGGTTTGCCGTGCACTGAGTCCCCTTTTACTGCAGCGTTTTTTTTTTTTTAAAGGAAATGGCTGTGTGGTTAATACATACTTTCTGCGTGGCCATTTCCTGATCCCTTACTGCCTCCTATTTAGGAGGTGGTAAGGGCTCTTGTGCTAACCTGGAAATAAAAATAAAAAATATTTCCTGTCGCACCAGAAATGGTGCATGCTGAGGGCGGCATTACAGGCAGCTGCCATGGTGGGCCAGTGGTAGTGATGAATTGGTATACATTAAATCTTAGCTGCCAATTTCTGGACCATTCTTCAAGCTTTGCTAGGTCCTTCCTCATGTTATCCATACCATCAGAGGTGATTTCCCTATTGCAAATTTTGCTATCATCTGCAAAGAGGCAAACCTTACCATAAAGCCTTTCCACAATATTGCATATAAAAATTTTAAAAAGAATCAGGAAAGAACTGATCTTTGTAGCACACAACTTGTAACATCCTTTTCTTCAGAGTGAGTTCCATATATCACTACATTCTGTTGTCTTCCACTCAACCAGTTCCTGGTCTCACCCGTCTACCACCGGGCCCCCTGCATTCAAATCGGCAGTGCCGCACCTCACCTCCCTGTGAAAGCGGCAGATCGCCTCCCTTTGGGCCTTCCCTCCCTGTGTCCCGCCTTCATATGATGTAACTTCCTGTTTCTGCGACATGAACGTCTTTGCTTTTGAAAATCGCTGAAAGTCAGAAACGTCCATGTCTAGGGACTACCAAATCTAGGGACGTCCAAATTTAAGGATTTGGATGTTTCTGATGGTATTTTCGAAACGAAAGATGGACGTCCATCTTGTTTCAAAAATACGGGTTTTCCCGCCCCTGGATTTTGCCGCTTTGCAAGGACGTCCAAATCGCAACTTAGACATCCCTTTCAAAAATGCTCCTCCACATGGTTAAAATAGGGTTTCTGTTAAACATGTTGGGTCCCAAACCAGAAGTTTGGAAAGAGGACTCAAAGCCTACTAGCCAGGGACGTAGCTACGGGTGGGCCTGGGTGGGCCCAGGCCCACCCAATCTCAGTTCAGGCCCACCCAATCAGGAGGATCTTCTAGGGGTGCTAGATAGGCAGGTGCTTGTCAGTTCTGCTGCGCCGGCACTGGCAGCAAAAACAGCACCTCTCCTACCTGTGCCTTGCTTCATTTTTAAATCCGAGTCAGAATGGTACACGTCGGCAGGGAACAGGCTGTTTCAGCCAATCCCGGGGCCTCTCTTCAACCCTCCGGGGTGGGACAAGCTGAAGGAAGGCTCCTGGGATTGGCTGAAGTAGCCTGTTCCCTGCCGATGTATACCAGCAGCACTGCTTTTAAAAAAAACTGATCGAGCAGCGGCCGAGTGTGTGGTGTGCTCGCTTGCGCGCCTTCTCGACTTGCCAGTAGTGCCAGTGGTGGTCTCTGTGCCGGTGTGCCCTCCTGATCGCAGCTTTTTCATGTGGCCTGGTCCTCTTGGCTGTGCTGCAGCGCGGAGACAGACGCCGAAGCCCAGATGGAAGGTGTCTGTGGTGGCGGGTCCCCTCCCGATCTGCTCTTATTGTCAGAGAGAGCAGATCATCAGGAGAGAGGGACCTGCAGCGCCACCAGAGAAGACGGAGCCAGAGGAGCCACAGAAAGTGTGAGTGGGATGGGGAATGGAGGGTGGAGGGTGGAGGGAGCCGGAGCAGATCGGATTGGATGAGCTGCTGCAACCACATTGTGCTTAATTGTTGGTAGCATTTTTATTTAATTTTATTTATATTTTAAGACATACCAGCCAGCTGCTGCAGCATACCGATGTACTAGAGAAAGTATAACGTTTTATAGGTAGAGTAGTAATTTGTTATAAATCGTAATTAGTGTGTCATTTGGAGGGAGGGGCTGGTTACAGGGACACCCTAGCATGTGTTATATATTTGCAGAGATTATTTTTCTCCTGCTAAAAGGTCCACTAAAACAGACATCATATTATGAGAATCAGGTGCTCAACATTCAGAGTTTCTATCTATTTACTTATTTTTGGGATTTTATCCCACATTAAACATGAATTAGATTGGAACCAGGGAGCATTTAAAATCTTTCTTTTTTTCTGGAGAGAGTAATGCATTGCCCCCTCCCAGGCTGTCTCTCTGGGTTTAGCTAGCCTTGCAATTTGGGGGGGGGGGGGTGCAGAGGTAGATTGGGGCTTCTGCGCCCCCCCCCCCCCAACAAAAAAAAAATTGCAGGCTATACCCAGGGAGAGAGCCTGTTAAAAAATTTACCAGCACACCACTACCTTGGTACCACCTCTTAGGTGTGCGAAAGTTATATAAAATCCCAGCCCTAATTATGTGCGCTATACTGGTTGCGACAGAAGTGTGAAGGGGTCGTGTGTTGGTGGATCCAGCAGGAAGGCATGGGCAGCAGAGTAATTAGGGAGGATTTTGAATGAATTTATACCGATCAACCCCACACTCAATGAAGGAAAGAAATACTAGGTAGGATCGTCTTGCAAAATGAGTATGGTCACCTGCCTTGCATTCCCCCCCCCCCCCCCCCCCCCGCCCGTGCTCCTCAGTGAAGGGCCCACCTTCACCCAGAAACCCACCAACAATAAATTTTAATAAAGGCGAGTTTCTGGGTGGGGGTGAGCTCTACAGTGCCCAGGTTAAAATAAAAAAACAAGTTTTGTATTTAATGTAGGCAGGTTTCTGGGTGGGGGTGGACTCTACAGTGCAAAGGACATTTAAAAACCCAAAATGTTTTATATTTAATGCTGGTGTGCTTCAGGGTGGGGGAGGGTGAGAATGGAAAGAGCAGGGGATGGGTAGAAGTAGGGCAGGGCTGAGGCTATAGGGCGGGGTGAGAGTAGGATAGGGCTGATGCCTAGCTATGGGAAGGATTGTGAGGAAAGGAAAGGCTGATGCTGGGCTATGTGGATGGATGGGAGGTGGGTAGGGAAAGGAAGGACTACAGGACAAATTTAAATTTTTGGTCCTTTATTTTGTAATTGATAAGGTTGGTCTGTGTTCTACCTGTGACTGAGCAGGTGAGAGATTCTGCTGGCATGTGGTTTGTGTGAGGATCTATGACTTGTCTGGCTATTCCAATGGGATGTGTATTCACTGCCGCCTTTTTAAAGGTACTGTTACTGGTATTCCTATTCAGAATTGGTGTTAAGGTTTGCAGCATAGGCTCTAAGAAGCTTCTTTGCAGGATATAGTGTTACTTCACAAAGTACCTGGCAGTGAAGGGATTTTGTGTTGCTATTATTGAGGTGCTATCAGAATTTGAATACATTTTTCCTATGGAAAGCTGTTAGAGGAAACATTCTAGCTATGTTCTGTATGTATCCCAAGAAAGGCTACTCATAACCTATATATATAGTGCCCACCCATGTTAGCTCTGGGCCCACCCAAAATGTCAGGTCTGGCTACGCCACTGCTACTAGCAGATAATCCTCTCCTTTAGCTTCAGATAGGCTTAGGGTCCCCAGTAGCACAGAGACCAAGGGTAATCACTCTCCCCCCGCCCAACATAAACCCTGGGTTAGTTAGCAAGGTAAACTTATCCAGTTTATTTATTTATTGAACATTAGTTATGCCATTACTTGTAAAAACATTATGGCAGTTTACGTAATACCAATATATAAGACAGGATAAAAGACAGAAACAAAGACAGGTAGAGAATTTGCATTAATAATATAATCAAAATCCAAGAGAACATACCAGAACTGAAGTTCAATAATGGGGAGACATATCAGGGGCAAACAAAAAACAGGCAAGCATTATCAGTGAAAAAGGAAAAAATATATATAGTTACATTCAAAAATTACAAGTTGCTTAACCATTTAATACCTGAGAGCCAGAGAGTCAAAGGAAGGGAATTCCCAGGCATAAGAGCTACATAGGAAAAAGACATGGTATGAGTATCATCCAACCACAGCCTGGTAAAAGATAGAACACATAAGCGATTCTGGTGTGCAGACCTCAAGGTCAGGAATTCTTTTTATCATCTCCGAAAACTATGCTAAATTAGAAACTCAATTGACAAAGCTTCATTATGTACACTAACGCATGCACATATTACACTTCTGGACTATTGTAATAGTGTTTATGCAGGACTTACAAAAACAAATATAAAACGTTTACAGATGATACAGAATACTGCAGCTCGTATCATCTGCAGGGCCTCAAAATATGATAGAACAATGCCACTTTTATATCAACTTCACTGGCTTCCAGTCGAAGCCAGAATAAAATTTAAAATCTCTATACTGACTCACAAAGTACTATATTCACTTATTCCATCGTACTTATCAAATCTTATTCTGCCATATTCGCCCAGGCGAACTCTTTGTTCTCTTACAGATAACAGATTGATTATTCCCTCTCCATAAAAGGCTAGATGGGAGTCCACCAGAAATTCAGCATATTTTTTTCTTGGCCCCTTCTCTCTGGAATTGTCTCCCAAAACATCTTAGATTGGAAGAGTCTTACATTAAATTTTGAAATTTTTTGAAAACGTATTTATTCCAGGAGACAGTGGAAAATAATATGTGATAAAATGGCAATATTAATTAGAATTGACTATGCATTAAAATGTATATGTTAGTCATGTTGTTGTTATGAATGGCTGTTTAGCAAAATTGGTGTTTTATCTTTAAATGAATGGCTGTTTTAGTTTGCTTTCCTATCAATTTGATGGAGTTCTTTTATGTTTTTATTGCTATTTGTATATTAATATGTAAACCGTTTCTGTTTTGTAACCACAATTTGAGACAGTATAGTAAAATGAATAAACGATAAGGTCTGTACTTGAGGAATAAGCATAGGAATGCAGGCTACGTAAACATGATACGCAAGCATAAGTATCATATCTGATTCTACTGGAAATTGGCAGCCAATATTGCTCTCTTAATTAAAGGAAAAAGTTATTGCATTATACAGCAATTTAACTGCAGTATTTTGAAGTACTTGAAGACATTTGGGGCTAGATTCTATAGCCAAAAAAATATGCCTATGTATATTCTATAAACTACGCCTAAAATTAGGTGCAGTTTACAGAAAATGCCTAGCGCATATCCGCGTGACTATGTTTAGTTGCAAGCAGTTACGCTGAGTAAAACTTGGTGTAAACACCTATGCCTAAATTAGGTGCAGACTGGGTATATTCTCTAACAATGCACGTAGTTTTTAGAAATGTCCATTACCAGCCCATGGCCACATCCCTTTTTTAACTAGGCACCTTAGAATTTACGTACATTACTTTGCAGAATATGCTGAGACAGGTGTGCATGTAAATTCTAATTAATGCTAATTAGTGTCAATTGCTTAAGTGGCAATTGTCAGCGCTGATTGGCTTGTTAAATAATTAAGTTGCACATGGAAATCCAGAATATAGCCAAATTTGTGCACAGAATGTAAATTGTACTATATACAATCTAGGCGTTAATGGAGTATTGTGGAAGACCCACAAGTAACACATTACAGTAATCTAGTCAATTTATCATTAGTGCATGCACAATTGTCTTTAGAACTCTATGATCCAGAAGTGATCTAACCTTCTGAAAAAAAAATTGTGAATCAATCTAGAAAGATGCTGAGCAAAAAAGAGAGAGGGATCTGTTATAAACTCAAGTGATAAGATCTGACTGTTCATTATAACAGGGGTAGAATCCAAAGCTGGATGGAAAGGAGGAGTGGCAGAACTAGTGGAAAATCATAGATCCTCACATTTAGCTGGGTTTACTTTTTTAATAATAAAAAAATATTTAAATATTCTAAGCAAGTTGAATTTTATAATCTTTAATCCAGGATGTAATCTTGCTCAGTTATCAGTCCCATGAGCATTTACAGAGTAATGTGTGATAAGGGAACACCTGATATCCATTTTTAACTTGATAAGAGATGTACAACACATCAAACTCTTTCTACGGCCGAATTTTCTATTGCCTGTTTGGAAACTGTTGCTTTGTAGAAATTACCACAATGTCCTTAAATTAAGCAATAATCCCCACTATCAATTTTCAGTCCCCTGATTAAAATAGTTTTCTCTTATTATACTACAATATCATTATTACACTTTGCCACAGCAACAGACCATAACAGAATAAGTTGAATCTTCCTCATACTTCCTTTCAAAATTATAGAAGTATTCTATAATTTTGAAAGGAAGTATGAGGAAGATTCAATTTATTCTGTTACAGGTGGGTTTCAGCATAGGTATATAT
Organism: Microcaecilia unicolor; assembly: GCF_901765095.1. Lineage (NCBI taxonomy): Eukaryota > Metazoa > Chordata > Amphibia > Gymnophiona > Siphonopidae > Microcaecilia > Microcaecilia unicolor. The sequence goes on from NC_044035.1 coordinate 109,754,216, forward strand.
TCCAGGTTAGAAAGGAATACCATGAATACAGTGAAAATGATAACTGCTCTTTCCTAAATTAGTACTGAAATTTAATTTGGTAACGAAACCCACATCCTTTAGATCATCTCAGAATACCTACAAAGATTTTCTCATGGAAACCTTCAGTAGTAGGCCTTGTACATAAAACCAAATACATAGTTACAAGAAGGCGAGAAAAGGAAAAGGCAAATGTACTTACCTATTTGATTGCAAGAGGTAGAAATGACTGAGAGAGAGAGACAGACAGACAGAAAGAAAGAGGGAGAGAGAGAGAGAGAGAGAGAGAGAGAGCGCAACCAGGAATCTGGGAGTTGCCTGAGCTGCCAAGAAACAAGTTTAATGGCTTTTTGTGCTTGTCTAATTCACTGGAAGAAAAATCTGTATTGTAAACAAAGGTAACCCAAACAGAAAGGCAGTTCTGTCTGGTTAGTATCTTTCCCCCTCCACAGTCTTTACATACTCTTCCTAAGTTCTCTACTGTCCCACAATCCTTATTCTTCCCAATGATTGACTACTAAATCATCTTTCTCTGCTTATAACTCTAGTTATTTTCATTCTATTAACAGCAGAACTCAATAGTCTTGTCTCAGGCTCTTGTTCCTCAGATCAAGCAGTTTGTTATTGGTTTTCTTTATGTTTGTGTGTTCTCTTTGAACTTGATATACATGAATTTCCTCCTGCCTATGATAACTACTACTACTAACAAAGATAGTGTCACACAGTTGGCAAACTGCTTCTCATTCTAGTCCCATAATTTAAGGGATGGATGTGTGCTGCTGACTGCCACAGGTTTGAAACTGTTTGGGGGCTCTGGAGAACAGTCTTCAGCTGGCAGGGATTTGGGATCCCCGCCAGCCAAGGCATTATTTTTACCATTTAAGGAGGTGAGCTGAGATGAAAATGAGGCCTGTGCTCACCCAGTCCACCTCCAGGCCCACCCAGAAATTGAGCTCTGACTACGCTACTGGTCTGTTGAATAAAGTGTGGTAAAGTTTTCCAGTCACCATGTGTTTAGTTAGCTGCAAAAATTAATGTATGATAACTGCAAAGTTTGCACAGTAATTCTTGGTTAGCATCTGCCCTGCAGTTAAAGCACAGGGCAGACTTGTACTGCACATTAAGAAATGTACTGCTCATAGAATGTTTGCATCCATGCTATCAAGAATGCACTAAGGGGCTGCATGTATAAACAGTACCTCCTACCTCACTGGATAGCCCCATGACATAGACTTAAAACCCCAACCCCACTGATAGTTCCCCTATCTCTTACCAAGGTTTTCCTGGTATCTAGTGGGGGACAAGTGTGATCTCCTACCCTGTTTCCCACCCAGGCTCAAAATGGCACCTCTAATCTTTAGCAGTAGTCCCACAGTACTACCACTAGGGGGCAAGCTGAAAATAAGGACTATGGCTCTTGAAGGTATTGAGAGATAAATGTAAACAGAGTTAAAAATAATTAAATTGGTACCTGGAGGGGTTTTGGAGGTGGTCCGGGACTCCTCTGACTTATTTCCTAAGTCTGGGGTTAATCCGGGGCTGCCCTGGAGGTGCTGACCCATTTTGGGTCGTTTCAGGGTCTGATCCCTGGTGGCTAGTGACTTCAGGGAGGTCCAGGAAAGGAGCTGGTAGAAGTTCCGACCAGCCATCAGGGCTGGCTGGCTACATGTGAGGGGAAGGCAGGTAGAGTAAAACAGGAAAATGGCCGGTTTCAGGCCTAGCCTGCCGAGTGGAGCACTACTGAGCATGTGCAATCTTTTATATGCTCAGAATGGCTCCAGAGCTCCGGGTAGGCCCGGAAATGAAGCCTGGGCCTCGATTTTAGACCTACCCGATTTTAGTTCCATGGAATTCGCGTTTTTTCGGACATTTTTTAACGGAGCTCCGACGGCGTTTTTACCCCGTTTTGGAAGGTGGAGGTGGTGGTCATCATGTAAGGGGACTCAGGTAAGACGCCCTTTGGGTTTGGATTGTTTTAATTTTAATTTTAAATAGCAATTGTTAGCACATGTTGGCCAGGACCCCAGGGAAAAATTATTAAAATTATTTTTGTTGTTAGGGGTATCCAGGGGTCTTATTTAGGTGAACTATGAGGGTCTGATCCAAAGGAAAGTTAATTTGGGCCTGATTTGTGGAAGAGCGCAGTTTTAAGGGGCTGCGTATCTCTGGGCGCGCGTTTTAAAATTCTAATGTTTATACATGATAGAGGGGAATTTTAGGGAACTTAAGTAGTTTTTGGGAAATTTGAGTAATTATTTAATTGTTTTTATTGAGGAAAACGCGGCATTTATGGGCAATGGTGGATTTTTAAAATTTAAAATTGTGGGCATGCCTAAAGAGATGTGCTACACTTGTGCAGCGAACGGGGAATGTGTACTATATACGGTTGCCAAAATATTGGAAAAATGTTCCTGAACCATTAAAGTCTAAGGGATTTCAGTATTCAAAATGGAGCTGACACTTAAAGATTCTGAATTCTATGTTCACAGTAAAAACTGTGACATTTGTTTTGAGACTTTTGATTGGTCAGAAAGGGGCAGCTGATGTCACAGAATTTCTGTTATGGCTGCAGCTTGGGTGAAAGAGAAAAGTTGGTTAGGAAGCTGCACTGGTAAGGGGAGGGTGCTGTCTGTATGTGTTCTCCAGAGAAATTAAATAATAGGGCCTGGAGAACTTTGGAATGTTTTTTGAAATTGGCTGTTATGCCCTGATTCATAGGTTGAATCAGAGAGGTAGTGTTTGGTGGCAGGAAGACCACCTTGACGTTAGACAGCCTGACATCATCACTGTGTGCAGCACAATTATCACAAAGCAACAAAATCTGACGCTTTTGTGCCCGCATTCTAGTGTCTAACTTCTTTAGCCACTGCTTTCAAATTTCCCCAGTCATCCATGAATTTGCGTTAGCCTCGTATGACACAGGAAGTCGCTTAACATTCTTGATGCAACGGGGCTGTTTGCTCTTTCCAATGACGAGCGGTTCCAACTTCTCACTCCCATCCATATTGCAGCAAAGGAGGATCGTCAGTCGGTCCTTCGACGTTTTACTTCCTGTAGTTTCAGCTTTTTTGAATGCGAGTGTTCCATCAGGAATCGCTCCCCAGTAGAGACCATTTACATCAGCACTGAAAATGTCACGAGGTGCAAACTCGTTCAAGATTGTAGGAAGAACTGAAACAACCCAATTTTCAGTACCAAAGTCATCAGCGTCTTGTTTTTCACCATGCTGTTTCTTGAATTTTATGTTGTTGTTCCTCTCCTTCCATCTTTCCAACCATCCAACAGTGGCTTTGAATTCAGTTAGTCCAAGACTTTCAGCTAGCTGATTAGCTTTCTCCATAAGCAGTGGACCACTGACAGGAAACTGTCTGCTCCTGACTCGAGAAAACCACCGAAGAAGAGCATCTTCTACCTCTTCAGCTTTTCCCGCCTGTTTTCGTTTCTGGTGTGGATATGTATTGTTTTGCCAGTCTTCCAGAAGCTGGTCTTTCTGCTTCAAGATACGTGAAATTTGACTGGGATTGACACCATATTCTTTAGCAATAGATGCTTGACTTTGTTTTCTAACTTTTTAAGAACGTCTATTCCTTCAGCCAGTGTTAAAGTCTTACAGTTGCACGACGACGACCCCAGTGTACACTCTAACAACATTCTTTTGCTTATTCTGCCTGTGGCCCCCAGGTGCAAAGATTAATGGTGAATACTATTCTAAAATTTTACCATCACAGCAAGATACCGTCCATTCAGCTTATCGCTTACAATGTTTATGTATTTCAGCAGGACAGTGCACCTGCTCATTGTGCTTGTGAAATCATCCAGCTGAGGCAGAGATTGACTCCAGATTTAATTTCAACAGACTTGTGGCCCCCTAACTGTCCAGACTTTAATCCTGTTGATTACAGGATTTGGAATCTTATGCAGCAGCAGCGTGTTTATGAAAGGTCAATTTGTAACACTAATGACCTCAAGCAGCATCTGGCAGTGTGTGGGCCAACTTGAATCAGGGTGTGATGGACAATGCAGTTGATCAGTAGAAAAAATCACTCCAAGCATGTGGTATGCCAACGGGGGCCATTTTGAATATTTGCTGTAGATATGTTGCAAATTTATGCAGGATGCTATATCTCAAATTGTATTGAAATTGTTCATGTTTTGCTAGAGTTATGCAGAAATAAGCTTTGTATAGGCTTTTTGTGTTTTTTGAAACACAGTGTATATAAATAACACCTGGGAGATGGTTGTGCCCTATGTGGTAGGATGAGGGATAGAATGGAAAACATCCCCCAGATTATCTCTATGATTTCTTAGCCCTAGCTGAGCAGAAGCTGAATGTCAGAAAAGGAGGAGAAGGCTTTTCGGTGAAAAAATAAAAAAAGATGTTTGAATGATGTAAGAAGAAAACTATCCTTTGAATCTTTTATTTCTACTACTACTACTACTATTTAGCATTTCTATAGCGCTACAAGGCGTACGCAGCACTGCACAAACATAGAAGAAAGACAGTCCCTGCTCAAAGAGCTTACAATCTAATATAAATGACATTACCTCTTTATTTGACATTACCTCTCTTTATTTGTTTATGCCAGAGGCCCCAGTGTGGTGCATGGCATGCCCATTAGGAATTTTTAAAACATAGATTGAATGCTAAAGCGCATTTCTATTTCACAATCAAATACAGATTATTTATAATCCATCATAGCTGGTTGGAGCAGCAGGAGGTTTTGCATTTTTATCAAATTGCTTTGACCATTCATAATGGAAAAGGAAATTTTCATGAATGAGCTGAAGAACATAAACCATGTGTGAAGGTAATGGAGTGCATGTTTATCCATCATGATTACAAAGCATTAACAACAGTTTAAACTGTTCACCAGGACTCCTCCTGACTTGCCAGTCAGTCCGGCCTGACTCAAGATAACACAGGTTTCTGTACCAGCCCCCAGTTCTTTGACAGTACTACTGCTTAAAGTCTGCCTCCTTAAAATATTTAGGGAGGAGGAGTGATTTGCTTTCTTCACCAATCAATGTCCGATGGAAATCTGTAATAAGTGTTTCTGCCATGATTCTTGTTTCTGAGCATTATGTCTAGAATGGCTATATGTTGTCACAAAGTGAATCTGTAAAAATATGTTGCTGTCATCACAAATAATTAAAAGCATCATTTTCTAATCTTACTGCAGGGCCTACAGTAACTACTGCGACCCTGATCTTTTAAATGAACATCATTAATTTTCCAAAGTATAATGGTCCTTTTGTTTTACTTCAGTTGTTAATCCAGTAAAGGTCTTTGCCACATGACATTGAAAATCATCTTAAAATAACTGTAAGTGCTCATGCTCAGTTACCATGTCTGTACCGTCAGGTATGAGCCATTGATGTAGGTATTGACTCTGAATCATTGCCGTTCATTTATGTGGATTATATTGTCTCCTGGCTTGAACGACCAGAAGGCCAAGAGCTTATGCAGGGTGTATCCTTAAACAGGAGGCACCATAATCTGTGGGAGCTCTAAGTAACAGACTGGATAGGAGGGGGGGGGGTGTTTAGATGGCACGGACGGAAGTGTGTTAAAACGCGAGGGGAATGAAAAGCTGTGTGCCCTGCGGTTTGCAATGAAATGTGAAGTTATTTGACGTTATACGGTGTGCAACAGATTTAAGTGGTATTTATGAGATTGAATGTTAAAAATGCTTGGCTGCGGCCTTAATAAATTCCAAATTTGTTCAAAAGAAATGCCTTCAGAGTCCTCTTTGGGTGTAAAAGGAGCGTGGATGAGTGGGCAGCGAGTGCCGAATGCCCCAGCTGTAACTGTAAGCGCTCATGCTCAGTTACCATGTCTGTACCATCAGGTATGAGCCATTGATGTAGGTATTCACTCTGAATCATAGGCAGATATGAAGAAGATCCTATGGTCTATATATACCATACAGTGATGCTTGTACCACAGGCAGTATATCAAGAAACTGCATGTAAATATTATAAGCATCAGAAGATACTCATTTTTTATATTTCTGACTTTCTCAAACAAAATTTGGTAAGAGGTAAATGGATCACCCTAATGGATTAAAAGGAGGGGGGAGGGGGAGAACCTAGGATCCAACTTTTCAAAATGATCAGGGGGTGTTAAACCCAATGGACGCAGTCAAGGAATTTGTTCAATATTGGGGGGTGCTCAAGAACCTACAGCAACCACAGAGCTGGCTCCTAAAGGGACTTATCAATGTGGGCTACCATTAAGACATGTTATTTTACTGTTAACCCCAGTTATTATTAACTAAGGGGTTGTTTTACTAAACCGTGGTAAAATCTGGCTTAATGCAGGTTAACACGAGACTTTCCCAACCTGTAAATCCAGACTGAAAGCAGCATTTTTTAGGACTTTTGTTTTAATTGCTAATTTAGCAGATCAAAGCAGTTTACGTTAAAAAAATTGGAAGAGAAAGAAAGGAACTACAATATTCACATAGGAAAGATAAAAACCATCCACACAAGAGTGCCAAAAAGGTGCCTGAATTGACCAGATGACCACTGGAGGGATAAAGGCATGATCCCACTTAATCCTCCAGTGGTCACAGACCGAAGGAGAGCTAGGCCTATATCCCACTCTAATTGGTACACTTATAGTGGAAAGTGTAAGCCCTCTAAAAAACACAAAATACATACTGTACTTACATATAGGTGATGTGACATACCCAGCTTTGGCAGTTCCAGCGGTGGTCCTAGTGGTGCACGTAATCAGTGCACTGGGGGCGTTTGCAGCAGGCTTTTCTGGCATGAGCTGGTCCGGGAATGGCACTCCTATTTGGTGCATGCTGGGGGGGGGGGGGGGGTCAGCGCTATGGCAGCAGGTTCAAGGTGACACGACTGCGGCGAGCTCTGGTCTGGGGGTTTGGTGCACACTGAATGGTGGCGCTGCAGGGGTCCTTTTGACTGCCTTCCTTCTTTCTGGCTCCTCCCCTGGGTGAGGGCGCATCACCTATGACATCAGACACCCTCACCTCTTGGGGGGGATGACCGGCTGCTGGTTCGGGGCCTCAGCTACTTGTCTGCACTGGTGCGTTTCTTTTTCTCTTTAGAACCTGACCCGGATGCTGTCTACCAGCCACCTGACCTGTAGTCTAAACCTGACCCCAACACCGTCTACCAGCTGCCTGACCCAAAGCCTGAACCTGACCTGGACGCTGTCTACCAGTCACCTGACCTGAAGCCTGAACCTGACCCAGACGCTGTCACCAGACCTGACACCTGAATCTGACCTGGACGCTATCTATCAGCTGCCTGACCTGAAGCCTGAACCTGACCTGGATATGGCCTACCAGTCTGCCTGGTCTGAAGCCTGAACCTGATCTGGATGCTGTCTTCCTGTCTGCCTGACCTCTGAACCTGAACCGGACCTGTAGGCTATCTTTTGCCCGCCTGTTCTGTATCCTGTATCAGTTCGGTACACCCTTGCCTGCCCGACCCGCTCACCCTACCAGTACCTGGTTCTGGCCTTGCTCCCTTCCAGCCCATTCCCTCCTAAGTCCTGTCAGCCGCCAGAACCCAGGGGCTCAACCGCTGGGGAACGGTGGCCATCACAGGTGAAGCTCGGGTCGAGGCTCTCCGATCTCTACATAAGGAATGGGATTCACAGGCTTCTTGCCTGATTCCTTGACTCCTGGTACTGCACAAGGGCTCACTACTGGTGTTCACTGCAAGGCCAGCGTCACTGACCATGACAGGTGACACTAGCAGTACCTGGGTACAGTACATTTTTTGCGATTCCAGAAGGGCTCACCATACAAAAAGAAGTTATGGTGAGAGGTGTTCCTGGGACCTTGTGTGTAAAGTCCACTGCAATGCTCCCTAGGCTGCCTCATTGCTCTGCTGGGATGTCTGTGTGGCCAGCCTACTAAGAATCCTGGCCCCCAAACGTCCCAGTGGCTTACTTTTGTGTATTTTTACCCTGGTTTTTTTTTTAATGGTACCAAAAGATAGAGGTATTGAACACAAAAACATCTAGAAAACAGCAATTTTTAAAACAAAAGGTAGACGTTTTTCTGATTCAAAAATCGTTATGTTCGCCTCTTGATTTTTTGGACATTTTCAGCAAAATGTCCTAAATTGGACTTAGATGTCATATCGAAAATGCCTCTCCACGTATAGATAGATAGATAGATAGATAGATAGATAGATAGTTTGCAATTGAATTTTTGGATGAGGGAAGGAAGTATATAGGGGCTAATGAAAAGTACAGACTTTGACTTATGTGAAAAGGAAGGCTGGGCAAGTTCAACACAGAGAGAGGGAATAAAAGATTAAAAGAAAGAAGAGGGAACACTGAAAAATAAAAGAAAGACTTGTCTTTAGGCCCAATGACATTTTTTTAAACAAACTTGGACTTGAGTTCCCATCATTGCTTTAATGGACAAGGTTAAAAGAAATGCCTGAGATGGCCGTTCAGACCTAGCTGTGGGAGACTCTTTTTTGTTTAACAAAAGCTGGGTGCTCCCCAACTGCGGCTGCAGCTGAAGGAATATATTTTTAAAATAACAGGCATTCCTGAGGTGGAGAAACAACAACAGCAGACTTCTTTTTTTTTTCTAGCACTGACTGCTGACGGAGGCAAGATGAGGTCAAGCCTGTCAAATAGATGAGGGGGCAAAAGCAATAAAAGTGTGTGTGTGTGGGGGGGGGGGGGGGGGAGCACTATTAAGACCTCTGCAGGAAGGAGAGGTGTGGTTAGTGAAGGGAAACAGAGTCTAGTCCCTGTCTCAATCCAGGGATACTGGAACAGTCATGCTGTCTTGTAAGGGATCTATCCAGCCATAGAAAAATAAGCAGACAGGGAAGAAAGAGTCAAACTTTCAGCCTATTGCTAGCCTTCCAATCTTAGCTAAAAGGCCACAAGCTTGCTAGTCAACCGGTTTCATATTTGGAGTCCATAAATATACTGGGATACCTAAAATTCAATATTCCAAATACAATAACCTAATTAAATAATATGCAATACCAGTATATATTTTAAATAATTTTGTTAAATTTTATTTATTTTATTAAAACTCTGCACAAATGTCTTAAAATAACCCAATAAATACAAGTATAAAGAAACTGTCCTCACTCAAACCACATATAAATTATTCATTAAAGATGACTATCCTCAAGCCATTGAGGGGTCCTTTTATGAAGCTGTAGTAAAAGAGGGCCCTGTGCTAGTAGTGGTCCTTTTTATGGCAGCAGGTAAAAAAGGCTGAAAATAGACATGGCCATACAGTAAGATTGCTCCTACTTCGTGACCATGTGGTGGGGGGGGGGGGGGGGGAGCACTTACCTCCACCTACTGAGGTGGCAGTAAGGGCTCCCAAGCTAACCCGGCAGTGACCAGGTAGCTTACAGTGCTGCTCAATTACCTCCAGGTTAGTACCATGCTAAAAAATACGGGTCGATTTTCCCTAGCATGGGAAATTGCACGTGCTAGGGCTGGAACTACCACCGGCACCCATATTGGGGCGGCGGTAGCTCCAGATTAGCGTGAGGTAACTTGCATTGGACTTACAGCCACTTTGTAAAAGGGCCGCTGAATGAATGTCCACAAAACATTGTTGTACACCTTGGCATGATATGGTTGTGATTTTTGCTGATTTCATCATCTTCTGTGTAACACAATCATATTGACAACTCAATATTTCCCCCTCAGCTATTTGAAGATGAACAACCAATGACAAAATTAGTTCTGATATTCTACTACCAAATCAGATGAAAAAATATTCACTCAGATTTTGGTACTCAAAGGGAGAGGAGTATCCTTCACTTGCAAAAGCACATGAGATAAAAGCAGGTATCTAGGAACTCTTCCTTTATCGATATCCATGTCCTCAATAAAGTCCTGTATTTTGCCTCTTGCTTCCTCAGGACGACATTTCAGTTGCCTTACAAACAACAAAGTCTAACAAAAGTCCTAGATATTTCAAACAAAAAGTTTCTTATTTCCAATTGTTTTTATTACAAAATAATTTAATTCAATATCCTTGTATCAAAGCATAAAAATTATTCCATCATTCTTCTTCTTCTTACAAAAAAATTTATGAAAAAAGTTGTTTTCTTGTTTTGTTATTCTTTATGAGAATCAATATACAAAAGAAAGTTGCACCTCATTTATTTGGTTGAAAACCCTTTGCACCTCATAGGGGCCCTTTTACTAAGCTGCATAAGCGTCTACGCATACCCAAAGTGCACCAAAATGGAGTTACTGCATGGCTACCGTGTGGCTCTTGCAGTAATTTCATTTTTGGTGTGCGTCCGATACAAGTGGACAAAAAATAATTTTTATTTTCTGCTGCACGTATTGGACGCGTACCAAGTGGCATTTGGCGCACATAGGTCATTACCACCCGGTTACCGCGTGAGACTTTACCACTAGTCAATGGCTGGCAGTAAGGTCTCAAACCCAAAATGGACACATGGCAATTTTCATTTTGCCGCATGTCCATTTTCAGCAAAAATTTTAAAATGGCCTTTTTTACAGGTGCACTGAAAAATGATTCCGCACGCACCCAAAACCTGCACCTACACTACTGCAGTCCATTTTTCAGCACACCTTAGTAAAAGGACCCCATAGTTATTTAGGAATAAGCTGCCTCAAGTTTAGAAGTGTATGGTGTAGTCTATGTGCACAGTACAGCTGCAGCAGTTCCTCTCAATCTCTTTGCAGTTTCTGCCTGGTCAAATCTTTATAAATTACTAGTAAAAGAGGCCCGTTTTAAACAGAAAGGAAATGGGCACTAGCAAGGCTCCAGGGCCACCTCCCCCCTCCTCCTCCCCTCACCCCTCCCCATCAGCCCCTCCCCACCCCCTCTTCTCCCTCCCTCCTCCTCCCCCTCCGCCTCCTTCCCCTTCCTTCTTCCCCCTCCCGACCCCCCTCCTCCTCTGACCCCCTCCCTTCCTCCTCCCCCTTCCCCTCCCCCTCTCCCCTCTCTCTCATCTCAGGACCCCCCACCCCTCCCTCTCATCTCAGGACCCCCACCCCTCCCCCCCTCTCTCTCATCTCAGGACCCCCCTCTATCTGCGCCCCCCCTCTCCTCCAATTTCCGCTGCCCAGCGCCTCTCTCCATCTGTGTCTGTGGCCTGCGAGTGCAAGGAGGACGTGTGCTGTTTAAAAAGTTTTACCTCCTGCTCGGCCGCCAACACTGAAGTGCAGCAAGTACAGACGCTGCTTCAGACAGGCTGTGGTTTCAGCTGCTCCTCTGGTCCTATCCTCATTTCATGTTTGCGGAAACTGAGAGCAATTGCGATTCCCTGTGGTTGGTCCCTTCTCCTTCTGACGTCGTGTTTCTTTCCATGGCAACTATATAGAGTTCCCTCGAGGGCAGGGCAGTGATCAGGAGTGCAATTATGAACCCTATGAACACTACATGGCTTCACAGCCACACTGCCACGGAGTCAGCTTCAGAACGTTGGAGGTGCGAATTATTATATTAGATTACCTTACGGGCCCTTTTTCTAAAGTGTATTAAGTACATAGGGGGGCCATATTCAGTAAATGGCACACAAAGTTAGATGCCATTAAGATTTCTGCTAAGCACCAATTCTGTAAAGGTTGCTTAGCGCTAAGCAACCTTTATTGAATAGCGCTTAATACGGATTCCTGTGCCCAACTTGGATTTGAGGACATGCCTGCTGAAATCTGGTGTAAATCCTTGTGCCCATCTGGATGCAGTTAGGTGTGGAAATCCTAGTATTCTATAACATTGTGCCTAATTTCTGAGAATGCCCTGACCAACCTATGCCCCTCCTACGGTCATACCTCCTTTTGAGTTGCACACTATGATATATAGGGGCTCATTTTTCAAACAGAAAAACATCCAAAAAGCAGCACAAAGTGGCAGATGGACGGTGTGTTATTTGCCAAAATGTCCAAATCACAAGATGGTTTTCTATGTTGTTCATATGCAGTGCATCCAAATCACAAATGGGCATATTGGGGGAGGGATTTGGACTTTCCCAAAACTTGGATGTATTTCTGTCATAATGGAGCAAAGCAAAAACGGTGAGGGCTAAAAGTGAGATGTTTTGGTATAGACCTGTTTCAATCATGACTAAGTCGCAAAAAGGTGCCCTAAATGACCAGTGGAGGGATTAAGGCATGACCCCCCCTACTCCCCCAGTGGTGACTGACTCCCTCCCCCCCCCCCCCCCCACCCCTCAAAGATGTGAAAGAAAGAGTACACACCAGCCTCTATGACAGCTTCAGATATTATGACTTTTTCTGTTAGAGCAGCAGGCAGGTCCCTGGAGTAGCCTAGTGGTCAGTGCAATGGACTGCAGAGAAGGAGATCCAGGGCCATATCCCACCCTAAGTGTTACATTTGTGGTGGAAAGTGTGAATCCTCCAAAACCCATAAATAGATGTCATCTGTAGATACAAGGGCTACTGTAGTGGTGTACAGTTGGGTACAGTAGGTTTTAGATGTGTTTTGGAAGATCCCCATACAATATAAGGGAGCAAGAGTAAGATGTGTACCTGGAACCTTTTATATGAAGTCCACTGCAGTGACCCTGAGGGTGTCCCACTGCTCTGCTGGGATGTATGTGTGGCCAGTCTGCTAAGAATGCTGGGCTCTCCCATACATCCCAATGGCTTGTTTTTTGTGTGCATTTTTCCCTTGGATGTTTCTTGCTTTTTCAAAAATGGTCCAAAAAGATAGACACACTGAGCACAAAAACATAAACAAATGGCCATTTTCAAAATAAAAAGTCAGATGTTTTTCTGGTTTGAAAATGGCCATGTTTGCTAATGGAGTTTTGGACATTTTCCTCAAAACGTCAAAAATTGGATTTGGACGCATATCAAAAACGCCCCTCATAGGCACGCATGTTGTAGAATAGTACTTAGGGCAGATGGGCATGTAACTCCTAATTACTGCCAATTAACTCCAATTAACACCACTAATTGATTGTTAGTGCCAAATTTACTATTTGCCATATTTTTCAGACTATAAGACACACCAGACCATAAGGTGCACCTAGGTTTTAGAGGAGGAAAACAGGAAAAAAGTTTTTGAAGCAAAAAGTGTGGCATAGGTCTGCTGGAGGACCACAGGTTGTGCAACACTCTTGTAAGGGGACAGCAGTTTTGCACAATCTGTGTGACTCTGCAGTGGAATTTGTCCTCCCCTGCCATCCATGTCCAACGATTATCCTCTCTCCCCTGCCCTCCCCTCCCCTCCATGTCCAGCAATTCTCCTCCCCTCCCCATGTCCAGCGAGTCATTAAAACCCCCGCCCACCTGCCCGCCCGCCTGTCCGCCCTCAGCTCCCCGACTTTCCGTTCATGCAACCGTGCTCCCTGCCTTGAAATCTTTAATTTACATACCAGAAGTCGCAGCGAACCAGCAGTAAGTAAAAGCAGCAGGAAGGCTCGCCTCCTCATCGCTTCCCTTCCCTCTTAGCGCGTCCTGCCTTCGCAGAAAGGAAGTTACATCAGAGGAAGGCGGGACGCGCTGAGAGGGAAGGGAAGCGACAAGAAGGCGAGCCTGCCTGCTGCTTTTACTGCTGGTTCGCCGCAACTTCGGGTAAATTAAAGATTTCAAAACAGGGAGCACGGGTGCATGAATGGAAGGGAGCGGGCAGGTGAGCCGGACCTCACAAAAAAGCACTGGGTGGAGTTGAGGCACGCCACATGGGGCCCCTTTAAGCACAAGGCCCTATGTGGTCGCAACGCTCGCCTCAACCTAAGACTGGCCCTGGCCGCCCCCCCCCCCCCCCCACACACACACACAGCAAGCAGGTACGCTACATTCGGACTATAAGACGCACCAACATTTTCCTCCCAAATTTTTGGGGAAACAAGTGCGTCTTATAGTCTGAAAAATACGGTAGTTCACCCATGCATCAATGATTTGTGCCCAAATTTGGGCCCACAATTTTAGGTGGCAAATATAGAATCCGGGGGTTAATGCACAGTCAATATCTGGAAACAGGTTATGGCACGACTGCATTAAGGGGTTTTGTGGTACTTTGCATGTTTCTGTGCATTAAATTGTGCATGTTACTTGGTTTTTGTTGAATTTGTTCCCTCAGGGGGTATAACGTGACATCATTTTTCCATGATAGAAAAAGTAAGTAAGCAGCAAGTTCTGGAGGTCAGTTATGCAAATTTGGGTAATTTGTGCTAAAATAAATGTCAAGCAAGTATTGCTTGACATTTATTTTAGCACAAATTACCCAAATTTGCTGACATTAACAAAGTTAAATCTAGGGGTTCCCTCTTTTCTAATCACTGTGTAGCAGTGGATAGAAGTGCTCCTGAAACCACAAAATTCCCTATTCCAGAGGAGACTGAATGAAGCTGTGAAGCTAGCAATTATATTAATTAGTAAGGGTCTTCTTTATTCCTCATACAGTGTACATGGAACAGGACCTGCAATACCTGTTTTTAAAAGTTAGTTTCCAGATTTTTTTTTCTCATTGTATCTCTGCAACCTGTTCATCTGTCTGACCTCCATGCATGTTTCTGGTTTTCCATTTCTCTTTCCTCTATCAACTTTCTTCCTTTCTTTTAACATTTTTGTTCTGCACTTTTTTCATCTTTAGTTCAGTGTTTCCTGGTATAGGTTTATATTTTTGCTTTTCTTTCTTTGCCCTTTTAACCTTTCTATGTCTTTCCTCCTTCCCACTCATTTTGTTCTTGATTTGTCTTTCTTTCCTTGTCCATTTTCCTTTTCCTGCCAGTACATTCCTTATGGTGGAGCAGAACTAGGCAACTCTGACCCTGAAGAATCACAAACAGGTCAAATTTGTAGGATATCTTTTGATCCCCTGAAAACCAGGATTGTCTGTCCTTGGTGTAGTATATCTATGTGGAAATATTCAAACATAGTCAGTTCATGCCTAGCAAATATTACCATTGCTCATTCAGAAAAATTGGTTTAATAGATGCTCTGTGTAGTAAAAACTGAATCTCTGAAAAGAGGGAAAAAGCAGCAGTTTGTCAAGGTCAGATACAGTTATAGTTCAGAAGTCAATATTTCTTCTGGTGTAGAAAACCTTTTAAACTGCATTTTTGCTTCATACAAATGCCCTACTGAATCCACTGCATGAATCCACAGAGTATGCTGAAGAACACAAGCTCTGCATAACAGCAAGGGTCTAGCTTGCAATAACACTCTTTTATTAATAGCTTTTCCATAGTCTGTCATTGTAAAAATGTACCAACAGGCCTAAGAAAATACAACAAAGCAAGGTCCATCTTTAAGGGACTTTAACATTTATTTCTGTCCTTCCACCCAGTGTGCAGTGGCAGTCAAAAAAGCAAACAGAATGCTAGGAAAGGTATAAAAAATGAAACAAAGAATACTATAATGCCTCGGTATCATTCCATGATGTGACCTCACCTTGAGTATTGTGTGCAATGCTAGCCGCCCTATCACAAAAAAAAAAAAGATATAGTGAAATTAGAAAAGGTTCTTAGAAGGGCAACCAAAATCATTAAGGAGATGGAGTGCCTCCCATATGAGAAAAAGCTTAAGAGATTAGGGCTCTTCAGTTTGGAAAAGAGACGGCTGAGAGGGGGATATGATAGAGGTCTGCAAAAACCTGAGTGGTGTAGAACAGCTAAATGTGAATCAATTGTTTGTTCTTTCAAAAAAGTACTAAGACTAGGAGACACTCAATGGAGTTGCATGGTAATACTTTTAAAATAAATCAGAGGAAATAGTTTTTCACTAAACAAATAGTTAAGCTTTGGAATTTGTTACCAGAGGATGTGGTAAAAGTGGTTAGGGTATCTGGGGTTTAAAAAAAGTTTGGACAAATTCCTGGAGGAAAATTCTATAGTCTGTAATAAGATAAAAATGGGGAAGACACTGCTGTCATTGGAATTGGTAGCATGGAATGTTGCTACTATTTGGCCAATCTAGTTACTTGTGATCTGGATTGGACGCTGCTGGAAGCAGGATACTGGGCTAGTTGGACCATCAGTCTGCCCCAGCGTGTCTATTCTTATGTACTTAGCTGTCTCTGTCTGTTTGTATGACTTTTCCTTCTTAAATTCTCTTTCTAGCACTATTTTCCTTCCATCTCCTTAATCTACATGCATACAATACACAATTAAATAATTACATGTCATTTTTGCATCTAACCTCACATCATAATAAAAGATTTAATCCTTTTTTGGTGGTCTAATGCCAGCTCCAGAGCAGTTTGATCTTTGTCTAGTTAGTGGAATAAGATAGGTTGAAAGTTAGAACTCCTAGACTGGTGTTAACCTCCCACAATGACTTCCATTTAGGCTGCCAACAATGACAAGAACTTATAAAAGCCTTATAAAAGCCTTTCTAACCCCTAACCTCAGTTACATAAGTAATATGTTGGTTATTAATAACAAAGGTGATTAATTCATTTTTAACTAAGCATGAAATTGGCTGAGGTTAAAGTTCCTAATGTCTGCAAAATAAAACAGTTCCATATTTGATTTTATCATCACTATCATTTGTCTCTCTATTATTTGTCAGTATCAGACCGTGCTGTTGTTGCACAATGCATGCCCGTTGTTCATTTCTCAGCAGCACTTATTCTTTACAGCAGAAAATAACTTTTGAACCCTTTCTGCTGACAGCAGTTAGTCCCAGTGTTCCAAGACAAAAAGCCCCTTATTGTTTTTCCAATTAGTGAAGACTGCTGTCCTCAGAAAAGAAGTCAAGTTGAAAGGAGGAACAGAAAGGAAATGAAAGTGTTTTTTTTTTCCTAGAGATATGTGCACCTACCCATTTTCAGTTTTTCTTATGATTTGCAGACACCACATATCCCTGGATTCTATATATGGTGCCTAGATTCTGCATGGAAATATGCACATAAGTTAATTGGCATAACAAGATAATCAGTGATTTTAAGAGTACTGAACAAGCATTAATGAGCATTAATTGACAATTATCACAATTATGCGTGGAAATCACTAGCTGTATTCTATAAAGAACTGCACCTAAATTGTAAAGCGCACAGTTCAAAATAAATGCACATAGCTTAAAAGGGGCATATTTATGGGTATTTCATGGGCATTCCAAAATTTTCACATGTAATTACAGAATATGGGCCAGTGTGCCTAAATCTATGTGCAGGGATTTATATTAGTTTTTTATTGGTCTAAATGGACACATGCAGATTTAGCTGCTACAGTATCAACTAAGTGTATTCTATACATCGTGCCTAAAGAATATGCTTAATTCTGCACAGATTGTTTTAGGCACATATATAGAGTTTGACCCATAGTACCTGCTAATTTTCAGAATGCAGCAGATAGTGTCCTTATATGCTCCAGCTGCAATTGTTTATCTGACTGATAATAAATTACATAGTGGGGTAATTTTATAAAGCTTATGCTCCAAGAACAGCTGTAAAAATTGCATAAATAAGAGTATGCATTCAGTACTAGTTTGTAACAGGGTAATATGTATTTACCTTAGAAATGATATGGAGACCTGCCCTTTTTGTAGATGATAATACAAAAATGCAAGAGAATGGCAAAACTTAATCACAAAAAAACTTTGTATAATTACACAACACTGGTTGGATTAAGATCTATTACAATAGATGACTCATTGGCTATGGAGGTTGTCTCATAGTGTCATAGACGTCCCAATATACCATTTATTGGTCTGGTTCAAAGGACTATATGTATTTCTAATCATTGATAGCCTCCAGCCATCCGGTAGTACAAAAAATGCTCATATGCGTATGTAAACTTAAATCAAAGTCTGTACTACTGTTCAAATATTTCAAAAAGTCAACATTATTGTAACAAAAAACAAATAATGCACTAAAGGTACTTAGCTTGCGGGCTCCAAGTGAACTTCAATTATTTTCTGAAGCTGGAGCTTCCCGAGTTATATCGTAACTGAATAAAGTTTGACTAGCAACTCCGATGCCGTTATACGCTTTTTGTAGATGAGCATGTTTTGGGAGGGCATGCACTAGGTAGGGCATGTATAAAGCCTTGGTCAACATATTTAATAATGCAAGTACTCATTTACATCATCAAAAGTGAATGTCCAAATATAGAACTGCTTGTATTTTGAGACCTGGAATGTGGAGGAGTGGTTTGTACTGGAAATTTGCTTAAATGTTTGGTAAGTCAGGTTCCTCTTCAGTCTTTTCCCTGCCCTTCCTTTTTATTTCCGAATTATTCATCATTCTCTCCAGTGCTCTCTGCCCTCTCACTCTTTTTTCTCTCCCTATCCCTAACTGCCATTCCTCTATTTTGCTGTGATCTCCTGTTTGTCTCTTTTGTGGTTGTCTGTATGTGCTGCTGCAGGTATGTCAGTGATGCATATGGTTGGACTGATGGTGTAGGTGATGGGTAGGCTATATCTTCATTTCTGTTAATGTTAATCTCAATTTCCCTACACTAAGGATTCAGTGCAATGTATAATAGAATAATAAAAGACAATCTGTCATCTTAACATAAGTACCTAAAACAAGATTAAATTAATAACAGTGTTCAAAGAGAGAGGTCTTTAACATCTTGTGAGTTAAGGGGCCCTTTTACTAACCCGCATAAGCATTTACGTGTGCCCAACGTGCGCCAAAATGGAGTTACTACATGACTCTTGCGGTAATTTCATTTTTGACGCGCATCTGATATGCGCAGCTGAAAAATAATTTTTATTTTCTGCCGCACATATCGGATGCGCGCCAAGTGGCATTTGGCACGCATAGGTCATTACTGCCCGGTTACTGCATGAGACTTTACTGATAGGTCAATGGCTGGCGGTAGAGTCTCAGACCCAAAATGGACGTGCGGCAATTTTCATTTTGCCGCACATTCACTTTCGGCATTTTTTGTAGATACACTGAAAAATAATTCTGCACCCTCCCAAAGCACGCATCTACACTACCACAGGCCATTTTTCACTGCACCTTAGTAAATGGACCCCCTAAGTAATTTCTCTCAATTCTAAAACACTGTAGAAGAGAATTCCATAAAGGAACAGCAATGACCAAAATAATTGTATTAAATAACTTTTGGAATTGTAGCTTACAAAGAGATACTGGATGAAGAATCAATTAATTAAACAATCGAAGAAGAATCAAATAAAGAATTTGAAACTATACTTATAAAAAAACAGGAAGTAATGCCGTAAATAATATGATACAGTATTCATAGCATTTTGAAGGAAACGTGCTCTTGTAACCAATGTAACTTCATCATGTAGCTTGAAACACTAGTATATTTATTTTAAAAATTAAACATGCAGTGGTATTTTGAATAAGCTGTAATTTATGTATATCAATGGAGCATATCCCCAGATACAATACATTATAATAATCAAGTCTGAACTAGAAGAACAAATTTAAACATTGTCTTCCTACAAAGAAAGAATTAACATGTGGGCCATATGTCAGAGTGGAATCTAAAATCACTGCAAGTATCCAAGATTCGGTGCTTTGGGAACTTAAAGATTGGGGTTTAAAGGAAGAATTGTAGGTTATTGATAGACATTTTTTTTAAAAACGCAAACTTTATTAACTAGTCTCCATTCTCTTTTTCCCCTAGCTTTAAAACATGAACTTTGTGCCACAGTATTAACAGATAGCCTCTAGCAGGCACAGCAGGGCCTTGTTCAGTCTTCATTCCCATCCCCACCTCCCTCCCCATCTTCCACCCATCCCTAACACAACTCTTCATTTATAGTCAATTATTCTAATCAGGATAAGAAGAGGAGAGTTTTTTTAATTAGAGTTTTAAATTACATTTAATTTGTTTCTGAGAAGCAAACACTAATAAATTGCACATTATACCATATAATCTTAAGGGTCTTTATATTCATCTAATATCCCTAGTGCCTTAAGAAGTTTTAATTAAACAACTCTATAATACTAAGATGCAGACAGCAGTCCAGCAGCTTGAGGGGTGCTATCCAGTCTTTTGCACTGAGTGTCACGTGTATGATTATCTCCCTGTTGGTGAGCCTTTATATGTGTGTGCTTGATGCAAAGAGTTTCAAGCTCTCAGAGAACAAGTCTGTTCTCTTGAGGCTAGACTAGCAGACTTGGAGGAGCTGAGGGAGACAGAAAGGTACATAGAGGAGGTCTACAGGGATGTTGTAGAGAAGTTCCACCTCCAGTCTGGCAGCCCCTGTGCTGCCTTGGAGGAGGGAGGTCTCCTAAAAGGAGATAATCACCCTGGTGAAGTTGGAGGTAATCCTGTAGCCATGACCAGTCCACCAGGGGATGCAATATCCTCTTGCACTGAGGATGAGTCTCCAGGAGCTTCTGCCAAGGAGGGAAGGGTTAGGACAGCTGTTGTAGTTGGTGATTCGATTATTAGGCGTGTTGATAGCTGGGTGGCTGGTGGACATGAGGGTTGCCTGGTCACTTGCCTGCCTGCCTGGTGCAAAGGTAGTGGACCTCACACGTCACCTAGATAGGATTTTAGATAGTGCTGGGGAGGAACTGGCTGTCTTGGTACATGTGGGTATCAATTATATAGGAAAAGTCCATAGCTTGCTATTGAGATGGTCATGGGGGAAGCCATTGCTTGCCCTGGGATTGGTAGCATGGAATGTTGCTACTAATTGTGCTTCTGCCAAGTACTTGTGACCTGGATTGTCCACTGCTGGAAGCAGGATACTGGGCTGGATGGACCACTGGTCTGACCCAGTATGGCTGTTCTTATGTTCTTTGAGTTCATTGCAGTCAACGGAGTGAGCAATTTTGTACTCTTTACAGTGGGGTTTTCCATCCATTTATAATCAAAGTTTCTTATCACACATCTGCAACTTAGGCAACACCATTTCAAGACATCATGAGCAGAATGAAGACTCCATGGCGAGGCGTGAAAGGGTACTAACAATGACAGGAGGACCCCAAGCTACTGTTAGAGAGAAAGTGATACAGTCAAATAAATATTCCAAGGCTGGCTAGAGGGGCAAAGTATCAGCAACATTGGCAAGAATACCCCAAGACATTTGCTATTTAGTATGGAAAGGTGGTGTATATTATTAAATTCAATAAATCATAATGCAGTACTATCATTGGCTGGAAGCACCCAAGGCACTGAGGGAGCAGTAAAACAGTATCAACACAGTCATGGAGTCCCATGGCACTAAGATAAAGGTTGAGTATCACTAACATTTGCATGACCACCCCAAATCATCTGAGCATGAGGCAAAAACACCAAGGGTTGTTGATATGTTTATAATCTCACCCAGGGCAGTTGAGGCCCTTTTTGTTTAAAAAGTCTTTAAATAGTTCAGTATGACTTTTTTTTCTAATTGGGTCTAGGTAAAAAACCTTTTCTATTTGAATTTGTAGGGTATATTAGAGGATCATTATGTGAACAGTGATGAGAAAAAAAGCAGATATGCTAAACAAGTACTTCTGATCTGTGTTCACAGAAAGTGGACAAAGCCTATGGACTAGACAAGATCTATCCCAGGATATTGAGGGAGCTCACAGAGGTTCTGATGAGTCCCTTTAAAGATTATATAATAATTATTTGGAGATGGGAGAGGTTCTGAAAGATTGGAGATGAGCCAAGGTGGGTCCTCTTCACAAAACAATGACAGAGAAGAAGTGGGGATAAACAGGCTAGTAAGCTTCTCTGCAGTGATTGCAAAAGAAATGAAGGTACTGCTGAAGGAAAGGATATGGAACTTTCTGGAATCCAACATGGCAACATTGTTTCTCCAAAGGAAAATCATGCCAAAAGAATTTGATTTCTTTGACTGAGTGACCAGAGAATTGGATCAAGGACACAAAGCCTTTGACACAGTTGCTCATAGGAGCCTCATAGAGGGCTCAGGAATAAATTCAGCAGGCTGAAGACCCAAAGTGGTGAATTGGATTAGAAACAGGGACTGTCCTTTTTTGTTAATCTGTACAGCACTGCGTAACCCTAGTAGCGCTCTAGAAATGTTAAGTAGTAGTAGTAGAAACTGGTTGACTGACAGCTGACAAAGGGTGGTAGTAAATGGAATTTACTTGAAGGAAAGAAAGGTGAGTAGTGCAGTACCTCAGGGATCAGTACTGGGGCTGATTCTATTTAATATGTTGCTCACAAATATTGCTAAACGATAAGAAAGAAATGTTTGCCTTTCTATAGATGATATGAGGTCACAGCAGCCATTTTGCATTGTCAGCTGCAAAGGGCAGGAGCGAGTGAGGATCAGGCACATAGACCTGGAAGGATCCTGGTGGGGGGGGGATTATTTGATGTGTGCTGGGGTGGAGGCCTTTTATGATGTTCAAGGGAAAAAGGATGGAGGGGACTGGCACACTTCAAGCTGGTATCCAGGAGCTATGTGGGTGCTGGCCAGTATTCAGTGTTGGCACCTGCATAGCTAAATGAACAAAGTTAGGACTGATATTTATGCAATCCTATATGGTTGCTTAGCTATGCACTGGCACTCACATAGTTGCCAGCTTCTCCTCAATTTCACTCTTGGAATGCTCTGTATAGCCCACTTCAAAAATGGCCGATCAGAGCCAATATTCAGTGACACTGCCTGGGTAAGTACCACTAAATATTGGTGGCCAGCTCACTGAGTGCAATTTATGCATGCAGGAGTCTCTCCTGCCCAATTAAATTATGTTGTATAAAGACCCCTATGTTACTAACTGTAGAAATTTTGGAAAGAAAACTGCAAAAATAGAGCAAGAATATTGGTATCCTCAGGGTTTCAACACCTTAAGATGGACCTGCTGACTCCAGATAAGATAGCTGTTTCAGAGTGCAAATCTACGTACAACACAATGATATGGGAACTCCTAGCTCTGAAAGACATGATACGGGTTCAGCTAAAAGCTACAGAAATTACACAAAAGGAACTGGAAACACTGAATCTTCATATTCAAATATTGCAATATCAGATGGATGACTTAGAAGCTCGCACCAGTAAGCTGAAACAGACAGCACAAGTGAAAGAATAAAAGGCCACAATACAAAACTTCAAGTTAGAAATGGACGATCTGACCAAATGTAAAAGATATAATAATATTTGATTTGATATGATAAGTTTTCTGAACAAATTTGTGCCACAGCTTTTGGGTATAGCCTTTGCAAATCCCCCTTCAGATTATGTGGGCATGCACAATCCATCGTACCTGATTACCAACTGCAAGAACCCCCCAGATCCACTGTTGCTAAAATTCTCTGTTTCCCACGGGCAATGAGAATCTTGTTGACTGCCAAAGAAAAGGCATAATTACTTTATCAGGGAAAGAAAATATTAGTGGTGCCAGATCTAGTAAAATCCAAAGCTCTTCGGCATAAAGTTTTTGGCTTTAAGAGAATTTCTCAAAGATCTGGGTGCTAAATATAGCCTTCTCTATCCAGTTTGTATGAAAATCACTTACAGTAATAAGACTGTTTTTTTTACACAGAATCAGCAAACCCGTGAGAATTCATAGAGTCACCAAATATGGTCCAACGGGTACCCTGATATCTCCATGGACATCTTATTTTAATTACAGAACTTGTTCTGAGGGGCAAGTGCACAGTAAGCTATGACAGCATACATTGTCAGTGGAACCAAAAACGTATATCCCCATATTGTAACTCAGAATCATTTTTGGGACATCACATGGATGGAAGTAATAACAATTTCATATAGTGTTTGATGGAAACTATTGCCAACAGTTCACATGCTGTAGCACTCCTTAACATTGTATTGGCCTGCACAAATATTTTGAGATCATAATCGCTAAAGTTTGGTGACATAATCATTGGATTAAATGACTCCTGACGCCGGCATCTTTGCTGAAACACGGCCGTGTTGAGTCTTATGT
Organism: Microcaecilia unicolor; assembly: GCF_901765095.1. NCBI lineage: Eukaryota > Metazoa > Chordata > Amphibia > Gymnophiona > Siphonopidae > Microcaecilia > Microcaecilia unicolor. The sequence continues at coordinate 109,777,996 of NC_044035.1, forward strand.
TTTATGCCACCATCGTTTGTAGCTGTACCAATATATGATGAATTTTTCTTGTTTTTGGAAGTATTAAAGGACAGTTGAACATACGTTCCCTTTGTGGCACTTGCACTTTTTGTGTTGTTTCCTTCACTACTCTGCATCGCTTGTTAGGCTATGTTTACATTTCTTCTACACTGGTTGCAGCATGTGAACCTTTGCAATCCTGGATGGAACAGTGCAATACAACAGAAATTAACAAAGGAATGATGCTCAGAAGGATACATGGATTATTGAGAGAAGTGGTCGCTTGGAGGATGAGAGATAAATGAAAGAATGGAAGAATGCTTGGAGACCTTAAGTGGCAAGATACATAATTAAGGTATCATACAGTTGTAGCTTGTTCATTTTATACTGTCTCATGCTACAGGATGAGATAAACAAATGAATGATGCCAATTTAAGAAAAGGTTTGTATAATGAATGTTAGAAAGCATGAGTGTGAGAGTGTCATTTAACATTACTAAAAATATTTCCAGACCTTCACCCTGTCCAAACAGCATTTCCTAAATTAAACTGCTTAACTATATGGGTGCTGGCACTGAATACTACTGGCACCCACATAACCCCGGGCTCCTTCCCAGTGCCATCTCTAGTGCCGCCCCTGGTCTGTCCACTTTTTGGTTGGGTAGTCTGTGGGGTTGTTCAGCAGTACTCTCTGGTTAACTGCGGCTGATTATCCCTACTTAGGTGGCAGAAAACAATTTACGCAGCAGGAGAGGAGTGGCCTAGTGGTTAGGGTGGTGGACTTTGGTCCTCGGAAACTGAGGAAGTGAGTTCAATTCCCACTTCAGGCACAGGCAGCTCCTTGTGACTCTGGGCAAGTCACTTAACCCTCCATTACCCTATGTAAGCCACATTGAGCTTGCTAAGAGTGGGAAAGCACAGGGTACAAATGAAACAAACAAAAAAAAAGCCAGTACGTATGTAAATCCCGTCTTCCTAAAATTGAGTTTTACACACATATGTAAATGGCAATATTTATATATCTAAACCACAAATTTGACTTCTAAAATAACCACCCATACAAAAAATAGGTATAAATGGGTAGCATAGTTAAATCTGTAGGTTCTCATTTTGCAAGTCCTATTAGCATTTGATATGTGCATAAATCAGTGCTAACATTTATCTTGCATAAACATCTAAGCCAACATTTTATAAAGCCAGAATATGCACATATCAAATCCAAGTGCGAGCTTGGGTGTGTTTTGGGTAGGACAAGGGCATGGCACCTTTGTAGACATTTATTTCCCATTTCAAAAGGGGGATAAATGTCTATGTCCTCAAAGATTGATGTGAATTGTACCTGCTACCAAGTAATTTTAGATTTGGTAAGCCACTGCTATTGAGCAGCATTCCACTGGAGGGATTGGGGGTTTGCCCCCTTAATTCCCTAGTGGTTTTTGTTACCCCTTTCTCCTACCCAAAAATGCTATATTGCCAAGGGAAATCAGTCATTGTGACAGCATCAGGATAATAACCGGTTATGTTTCTAAGGGTGCAATGATAACCGCTTATGTGTGGGCTTTGAACCTGTCAACATTACATATGTATATTTTCCTAAAATGAATGTTTATGTTGTACATACCCAGTGCACAAATGTCTATTTCTCGCTCTACATCAGCAGCTTGTGTTCCAAAATACTGATGAAACTTGAGACACACTGGCCTGTGTAAAATGGGACCCAATTATTGCCACTTAGGTTATATATATTTATTTAGGTTTTGCTCACACCTTTTTCAGTACTAACTCAAGGTGAGTTACATTCAGGTACTCTGGATATTTCTCTGTCTGAGGAGGGCTCACAATCTAAGTTTGTACCTGAAGCAATGGAGGGTTAAGTGACTTGCCCAATATCACAAGGAGCAGCAGTGGGATTTGACCTGGCCACTTCTGGATTGCAAGACTGGTGCTCTAACCACTAGGACACTCCTCCACTCCTCCAGCTGAGCTATATAATTAGTAAGCATTGCTGAATATAGCATTACACGCATGTAATGCTATATTCAGCAATGCTTACTAATTATATAGCTCAGCTGATTGCACAAATAGTGTGAAATGTCTAGATTAAACATTTTGCATGATTTCCTTGACATCTTTCAGAAAATGTATTCCATATATACACATATATATGGTACCACTTTATGGTGGGCTCGATGGTTAGCACTGAATCATGAATCTTTGTTACAATATGTATTCTTCGAATATAATTTTAACGTATTTCTCCTATTTAAAGTGCCTCTCTGAAAGACATTCTATCATACTACCAGTCAGTATTTGACATCCTTCAGTGGGATATGTATTTATATCTACTCTAGCATTTCCCCCCAATTCTATAAATATTGCCCAAAACATAGGTGCCCTTTTACTAAGCTGCAGTAAAAGGGGGCCTGCGCTAGCATCAGTGCGTGTTTTTGACGTACGCTGAGGCCCCTTTTCATCACAGCGGGTAAAAGGCTGCCCATTTTTGATGAAAACAAATGGCCACTTACCACACAGCCGTTTTGCTGGGGAGCCCTTGCAGCGACCCATTGAGATGGCAGTAGGGGCTCCTGCACTAACTGATTACCGCCGGTTGAGTTCTGGCACTACAAAAATCAAAGAAATTTCTATAGCACCAGAAATAGTTCCCGCTGGGGGTGAGAAATACTGCAAGGCTCCTGTACTAGCCAGGCAGTTGTTCTGGACTGGCACATGGCAAGCTGGTTGCTGCGCACCAACCCTTTAGTGATAGGGCCCCTTAGGTATGCAAATGAGCACGCAGTTATAGAATACCATAATTAATTAATTGGCACTAGATTGGCAAATAAGCAGCGATAAATACCACTAAGGTGGTATATCAAGTTTAATAAGTTATAGATTAACAATTAGTGTCTGCACTAATTGGCGCTAATTTGCAGTTGAGTGCATAACAGATTTATGTCCCTATTCTATAAACAGTAATCCTGGTGCCCAGATGCAAATGAGGTGTTAATGTGAGAAGGGCATGGGTATGTCAGGGGCGCTCTATCTATTCTTGCACATATGTTATAGACTAGATGCTTTTAGACACCCAACTGCTGCATGTAGGCACCAGCATTTACACCAGTCATAAGCAATTGTGTCTAACTTTTTATCATGTAACTGCGCAATTACACTAGTATTCTGTAACAGATTTGGAATGTAACTCTGTCATTATAGAATAGAGGCTTACTAAGCTGCAGTAGGGCTAATACACAGGTAGTGTGCGCCAAATCGATATTACCACTGGACTAGTGTGGGCACCCAGCAGTAATTTCAAAGTTGGCGCACACTGTTTCTCATGGTAGAAAATATTTTTCTATTTTCTACCGTGGGGGTGTTCATGGCGGTAATCGGCACTGCAGCCAAATTAGCACACGCTACGTGATTACCGCACGAGTATCGTGTGAGCCGTTACCGCTAAGTGAATGGGTGGCGGTAAGTGCTCAGGCAGTAAATAGCTGCGCGCTACTTTTAATTTTAGCATATGGCCACTTACTGCCCCACTAAATAAAAACCCTTTTTCCCAGCTGCAGTAAAAAATGGTCCAGCGCATGCCAAATTCACACATTCAGACTACTGCAGGCCACTTTTTACCGCTGCTTAGTAAAAGGGCCCCTCAGAGCCTAGGTGTTTGGCACCTAACTTTTAGCAACCTATATAGAAGGGAGTCTATTCATTATGAGAATGTAGTTCTACTTCCCTACTGGGTTTTATAACAGATTGAATGATAATGTGGTGCATTTTATTGCCATTGTGGTAATAATGTTCTACAGTACAACACTCATTTATCTTTTTTCATAAATCAGTCTAAAACCAGCGCAGAACTTAAATTGACCTGTCTTCATTTGCATTTGAATAAAGGGGAAGCTACTTGCAGATGCATTTCTCTAGAAACTGAAAGACGAAATTTGCTGTTGTATGCTTCAGGGGGGTTGAAGGAGAGGGCAGAGGAGACGAGTTTTGTTCATTGGTTGGAGTAATTTTAAAAATATGTATATACATCATACAAAATCATGAATGCTTATTACAAATATTTAAATAAAGATTAAGAAAAAGAAAAGAGAAACCAACTGAACAAACTCTTCAAATTAAATAATAAGAATTTCTGTCACATAAAAGACATATCTGACATGTTACATTTAGCCCTTAGCAACACTGAGATATGTCACATCACATACACCAATATCAACCATCTGTTCTTCCAGGATTAGGTCAAAGGAACAATTTCTTTTCCAAGCAAGGCTCAAGTTTTTTCTTGGTAAAATCCCTTTGTTTCTGTTCTCTAATCCCTCAAAATCACTATAAATGCAAAGTAGAAATGGAATATTGAGTCCATTCACCGTTTTCAACTGCTGGTAAGTTGCAATAAGTTTTGTCAGCTCCATTTATTTTAACACCAAGTTTGTCTGGCTCAACTTTTTCTAAGAGGCTATCTTTCAGGGTATGTTTTAAGATGGAAAATAACTTCAGGCAGCTGAGTAATGAAAGAATAAACCCCTTTATAATAAGGTCACTTATTCCTGCCCTTCCTCCCATGAGAACTTTGAAGGGGTAAATAAAGTCCTCACCAAGCTGAAGTATGTATAGGAATGCATTTTTTCAAAACCAGCAACTTGCTAGTGGCAAATCAAAAGAAAAATGTAATAAAATAAAATAAGGAGAAAGTTCACAATCATGTGAACTATAACAAGGTAACATAGGTCATGTCTCTTAATTTGCATCCAAGTCCTGCTCACTAGGGCATCCATTAACAATGACTACAAAACATCTCTCCATTTCCCCCTCCCCTGATAGAGAGTTGCAGAATCTGGACATGGGCAATGATCATGTTTTCCAAAATATTTGCTTTTGTTGTTTGATTACAGCCATAATTAGGGGGTTAGTTTGTTCTATTTACATATACAAATGTTTTCTAAATACACATGTAACCCACTAGGACATTCTGGGCTTTTCTGCTTTTGTCTACAATGGCCTTGAGGAAGGACGATTGTGGGATTCTCTGCTGCCAAACTAAAAGGCAATGTCCTCCAACTCCCCTTCACCATTGATATAAAACTTGGCACAGGAAGATCTGGAACTTTTTGTTGTGCAACTTAACGTGAGCGACTAATTAGTAATTAGCAAGATCCAACATAACCTAATGAACTACAGATCTTGCAGAGTGACTTTACTTGCTTTTTAGAGAGTGTTAGATTTAAACTGAGAAGGAAAAACTGAATTGTACAGATTTCATGCAGTTCTCTATATAAAACTGATCATCTAATTGATGAAAATAGGATCTAGAAGGACTATGAGTAAGTAAAGAACTGACTGAGAAAACATTAATACAGTGGATCTGTGAAAGAATAGATTATTCCCTATCAGATCATTTTAAAAAAAGAGAGAGAAGAAAACTTGAAACATAAAATCAAACTATTCCTTCAAAAAAAGTGCAGGAAGGTATACATAGCAAAAGCCAACTGAATTTCAGATTCAGTTTCTGCTATGGAGCTGAATCGGGTCCACAATTCTTTTTCTGCCCAGTTTCAGTTTTGGAAGAAAGATTATTTTAATTTTCAGCCATGTTTGGTTTTGGCCAAAAATTTGTGCTTTGTCCCATGTGTTTCCCTCCCCCCTCTTCCCCCAAACAGGAGTTGCCCCTCTTCCTGGACCTCTCCTTAGTGCCCCCCAACACATATCTTTAGGACCCCTGGGCCTATTTTACAGTCCGTGGTTGTCAGTGTGTAGTTGGGCTGGTTGCTCCTGCCCATTCTGACTCTGCTCCCAAAATCGCCTCTAAACCACCAGGAATTGTAAAGTACTCTTGGGTGGGGGAGGAGAGATCTACTCTTTGTATTTTTATTTTTTTATACTGCGATTGCAAGTAATATAGTTATGATTTTTCACTATAGCTTATACGGTAAATAGATTGCTCCAAATATATGCTTTTGATACAAAATTTTAGTAGGGATGATAATCTCCTTAGGAATTAGCCTTTCTCTGAAGTTATGATGTCAGCTGTCACTCTGAGTGTGGTACAAAGTCAACCACTGTAAAAGCACCGTAATTTGAAGTTTCAATTTTCATTAGCTGTGGTCTATGTGTGTGGAAGGCTATTTTGCTTGGAGGTAAAATACGGTCTTTCATTATTTAAATTATTATATTCTGGCTTGGATACTGTTCAGCCGATATTCAAAATGATTCAACTGACTGGAAATGGCCGCCAACCAGTTCAATCATTTGCTTGAGGCTATCATGTCATATTCAGTGGCACTTAACTGGTTATCTCCACTTAAAATGACTAGTTAGCACTGAATTCAAAAGCAGCTAACTAATGAGAATTCTAGGGGAGGTGTCGGGTTAACTGCCAATATTCAGTTCCTCACCACAGAAATAAACTGCTTAAATCAAGCCATATAAATAGCAGTCTTATCATTAAGCAATTTGGTTTATGCTGGTGAGAGGCTGAATATTGATATAACAGGCTATGTGTTAGCTGCCTCGAAAAAAAATGGATAATCCATGCCAAAGCCTGGACAGGGCCCAGCATTGAATACCCAGGAACAACACTGGCAGTGGTCAGCAAAACACTCATCACCGCCAGCTGAATATCGGCTGGTGGGGGTTTAGCAGAGGGATGCAGACTGCAAGCTCTGACAATCCCCAGCAGCCCTCACTGGTTCATATTCACACAACCAAACTTTTTTTTTGTTTCGGCTTCAGCCAAAACCAGGTAATCAGTTTCAGCTGCAGTTTTGGTTTTGTCCGAAAGCTTTCAGACAGTTTTGGGTTTGGCAGAAACTGAAAAAAGCAGTTTTGGTTCGCCTCTAATGCATAACCATTCAGTAAGATTTCCAAGAAACATACTGGATCAATGGGCTATAGGGGCGTGCAGGGGGAAAAAATTCTGTTTTGTTTAGTTTCCCGTGTCATTTTCACTGTTTATTGTTTTGCTTTGATCAAATTTTCATTTCAGGGGGCAATATCATTAAAAGTGTGCACTCTGTTAATGACACAGAAAATAGTATGACATTTGAGAGCTTTCTTCCTATTGTTTCAAGCTAAAAATAATATTAAAGGGGGAAATTATCAAGACAGAGTAAAATACAGACACCTTGATTAACCATGCAAATCATCGCACAGTTCAATACAGCAGGTTAAGACTCCCATGGCAAATGAATAATATTGCCCATGAACCACTTCACAAGCAAAGTAATTCCACCATTCTGGAAGCATTGGGCTGCAAAGCTGCAACTGATGCTCCCAGGCTGTATTATAAAGGGGTCAGCTACAGTGCACAACAGGTACCCCCTTGAGCTCCCCATCACAAACACTCCTTCCAAAGGACCATCTCGGTTATCACCCCCCCCCCCCCAGATGTGCCTCCCCCCCAAATCATTGCACCTTCAATGTAACACCCCACAGGTCCTCTTCCTAGAAGTGTCCTTAGAAATGAAGCCCCCCTCACCCGAAATTACTGCCCCAATTTAAAAGCCTTCCCAGAAGGTTCCCCCAAGTATAACAACCCCCCCCCCCCCCAGGCCTTTTTTGCAGTTTCCTTGGGATCTAGTATGTTTCAGACAGAAGCAATCCCCAGTCGCTCCTATCCTTGCCGGCAATGGGTTCAAAATGGTGCAGATAAACTCTAGCAGTAGTCTTCTGGTACTACCACTAGGAGTCAGGCTTCCATTTAAGGGATCTTTGCCCTTACACAGAAACCTGACTCCTAGCACTCGTACTGACAGACTACAGCTAAGGATCAGCAGCACAATTTTGAATTTGGCGCTGGTGAGGACACTGGAAACTGTGTTAGAAACCTTTATTATATGTTAAATGTGAATAATGTGTGGATAGCCATAACACAGCTTGATAATTACCCTGTTAAATGACATTTCCCATGCCATTTCAAAATAATGCCTATCCCTATTGAACTCTAGGAAAGGGCAGCCAGAAATCTTTCATCTTGTATCAATTTCCATGTTGTTTACAGGAATTTGTGTTTTATTTGAATTTTCCTGGACATTTTGTTATTTTGTCAGTTTCCTATAATACTATGCACCCCTTTGGAAACAGTGCACACTACCCAGATTCGATACAAGGCACGGCGAGTTGTGTGCATTAAGTTGGGCATGCACCCAATTTACTTGCACAACTTAATTGAGTAACGAGCCAATCAGTTGGCCAATAACCAATTATCTGCACTAATTGGCAATAACTGGAATTTATGCATGCACTTTTTTAGGCATATTCGGTAAAGTGGCACACATAAATTCTAACATGTGTAGCTGAAAAGGGGGCATAGCCATGGGAGGAGTGTGGGCATGTTTGGAGCATTCCTCAAATTTATACATGTGGTTATAGAATTTGGGGGAACCGCGCCTATTTTAGGCACAGCTATTTACACCAGGTTTTTAGTGGTATAAATGGCCGCATCTAAATGTAGGCACATTCCCTAGCCCTATGTACTATTCTATAAATCACTTTATAACTTTAGGTGTGGTTTATAGAATAGTGCTAAGCGCTATTTTTGGACGTGCCTGTTTTAGACTCTATTTACAGAATATGGCCCAATGTGGAAAAAAGGGTGCACTAGTTCAGAAAGCAGGTACATTCTTTTCCCAATAGGGTATGCATGTATATGAGCAATGATTCACACACACATGGTGGTTCCATTATTGGGAAAGAGTGTTCCCTCTTTCCGCATTGTGCACCCTATTTTCAAAGAGTGCACACTATTGTCTGCGAATGGCAAAGAACAAAATATTATCAAAATTAAAAGAAAGCCTGGACAAACAAATGAGCTTTTAGTACCTTCCTGAACTGACCTGTATTAGCACAGAGGTGCAAATAAATAGGCAAAACATTCCACAGTACTGGACCTGCAACTGAAAATACTGCAGCCTTCATCAGAAAATAATGTGTAGTCACTAACAAAATCAGTTGCCAACTTCTTCATGGAATCAGCTCTTAAACCCTTAGCAGATGTAAACAACTTTACCATAGAATACAAATACCATGGAACCTTCCCATAAACAGTCTTATGAAGCAAATATAAAACTTTGAACTGAATCCTAAATCTCACAGGCAACCAGTGTAGCTGCTTCAAAGTAGGAGTAACATGATCCCACTTTGAAACACCCACAACTACCCTTGCGGTGGCATTCTGCACGACCTGCAGCACTTTAAACCTAGCACTAGACATTCCCAAATATAGAGAATTACAATAGTCCACCTTAAATATAACCATGCTTTGTACAAAATTACAAATATCAGAAAAAGCCAACATCGACTTCAATCGATACAACAAATGCAACATTACCAATCTGAGTTTGCATAGTAAACAGGGCATCCAACACCACCCCCAACAACCTCATTTCACTCTTAACAGGCATCTCTACTCCACACACCTGCAGTGTCTTGGGCCATCAATCATCCATCACTCTCCCACAATCATAATCTCCGTTTTCTCTACATTCAAGGCAAACTTGTTTACTGCCATCCACTCACATATAACTTTCATATATGCTGATATCTGATCTGAAAAACCTACCTCCATAGAACTAATGGGAAACAAGCATATAGGCGGTATTCAATTCCAACTTTTCAAACACTCGACACAATGAGGACGTATAGATATTAAACAAGAGATCAGAATGAGTAAACCCCTTGGGGACCTCTCTTCGAACCTCGATGGATTTAGAGACTCTCCTCCACTACAAACTCACATGACACATCCAGATAAATAGTAAGCAAACCACTCAAATACTTTATCACTTATTCCTAATAATATAGTAACATCTGCTGAATCAAAAGAGGAGGAAACATCCAGGGATGCAAGACAGAAACACGGATCCCTGTCTAATTCCCATCTTAACACATCCACCATATATACCAACAATGTCTCCACTCCATGAGCTCTTTGAAAACCAAACTTAAAATGATCTAAATAATCAAACTGCTCCATAAAGTCTTCCATCTGTTGCAACATACCTTTTTCACAACCTTTACCACAAAAGGAGTAATTGAAATAGGTTGATAATAATTTGACATAACTAAAGAATTCAATTTCTCTTGTTTCAACAATGGCCAAACAGTAACCTGCTTACATACTCCAGGTAAAAGACTTTCCTCCAAAAACTTATTCACAATAGATGACAATACTGGAGCAACTTTTCCCATCAACAAATGTATTACAGCAGATGAACAAGGACGCAATAATGACTTCAATGGTGTAATGGAGGACACAGTCCTTTTCATTACTTTGTCAGCAACCAACTCAAATTCATCCCATTTCACCTCTAAATCCACAACTTCCTCCTTCACATCTTCCATCACACCTCCACTCTACTATCCAATTGATAGTAAACAGTGTCCACCATTGATACATATAAACTATACTTATAAATTACTAAAAGAAAGAGAGTCAGAGTCAGAAGGCTGATTATATGAGAAGAAGCATTTATTATTATTATTATTTATTGTATTTGTACCCCACATTATCCCACCTTTTTGCAGGCTCAATGTGGCTTACAGAGTGTGGAAATGAGAACGTCATTACATGATCTAAGAAAACAGTTGTTCGATCATAAGCTGAGGTGAAAGAGGAATTTAGGTAGAAGGTGTTAGGTAAGGTTGTGAGAGAGGTGATTTGGTGTACTTGGGTGGTTTAAGGAATGATTTGTTTCATTGAGGGTGACTTATGTAGGCTCTGTTGAAGAGATGCATTTTCAAAGCTTTGCGAAAGCTGGTTAGATTGGTCATGGTTTGTAGGGCCTTGGGTAGTGCATTCCAAAACTGTGTACTTTAGTACTCAAAGGTGGTAGTATACGCCTGTTTGTACTTCATTCCTTTACAGCTGGGAAAGTTCTGTTTGAGGAATTTGCGGGCCGATCTTTTGGCATTCCTGGGCGGTAAGTCCACTACGTTTAGCATATAGAGTGGGGCATCTGCGTGAATGATTTTGTATACAGTTGTGCAGATCTTGAACTCAATTAGTTTCTTGAGCGGGAGCCAATGTAGTTTTTCTCTGAGGGGTTTCGCACTTTCGTATTTAGGTATTCCAAAAATGAGTCTGGCTGCGGTGTTCTGGGTTGTTTGGAGTTTTTTGATGGTCTGTTCTTTGCAGCCTGCGTATAGAGCGTTACAGTAGTCCAAGTGGCTTAATACCAATGACTGTACTAGGGTGCGGAAAATGTTTCTTGGGAAAAAAGGTTTTATTCTTTTGAGTTTCCACATCGATTGGAACATTTTTTTCGTCGTGTTCTTCGCGTGGGTGTCAAGAGTGAGGTTTTGATCGATAGTGACTCCAAGGATTTTCAGATTTTCTGAGATAGGGAGTGTGCAGTAGGGTGTGGTTATTGTGGGGTATTTGTTTGTGTTGTATTGGGAGGTGAGAACTAGACACTGAGTTTTTTGTGCGTTGAGTTTTAGCTTGAATAAGTCCGCCCAAGAGTGCATGGTCTGGAAACTCTGGTTGATCTCGTTTGTTATTTCGTTTAAGTCACTTTTGAACGGGATATGGATCTTAACGTCATCAGCATATATGTAAGGGTTAAGGTTTTGATTGGCTAGGAGTTTGGCTAATGGTATCATCATTAGGTTGAAGATAGTTGGAGAGAGGGGGGATCCTTGAGGAACTCCGCATTCTGGTCTCCAAGGTGGCGATCTGTCCATGTTACTTGGTAGGATCTGGTGGTGAGGAATCCTTCAAACCATTTGAGAACTGGGCCTCCGATTCCGAAGTACTCTAGTAGGTGTAATAGTATTTCATGATCCACCATGTTGAAGGCACTGGACATGTCGAATTGACTGAGATTCGTGTAAAATTGAGTGTTTGGTCAGGTATTCTGTGAGTTGTTTCGTCACTATGCCTTCCATCAATTTTGTTGTGAGTGGGATAGAAGCGACTGGTCGGTAGTTGATTAAGTCCATAGTGCTTTTCTTGGCATCTTTAGGCAGTGGAGTGAGTAGGATGTTTCCATTTTCCGTGGGGAAGAGTCCATTTATGAGTCTATAGTTTACTTGGTTCGTGAGGTCTTGTTTGAATTGTTTGGGTGCAGATCTTATTAGGCTGGTAGGGCAAATGTCAAGTTTGCATTGAGATTTGGCATATTTACTGAGCCAATGTGTGAGTTCATTTATTGAAATCAGGTCAAAACTGGTCCATGATCGATCGGCTGGGTATTCCCCAGGATTTGGGTCTAAGCATTCAAGGAAGCTTGTATACTCAATGGTATTGCTTGGTATCATACGTTGAAGCTTTGTAATTTTTTCATTGAAATAATTCGCTAAGTTGGTGGCCGATGGGGTGTCTGTGCTATTCGAGGTGACCCGTGAGATGTTAAGGAGGTTGTTTACAAGTGAGAAGAGTTTGTGCGTATCCTTGTAGTTTGGTCCTATTATAGTTTTGTAATGTATTCTTTTGGTATGTCTGATTTTGTATTTGTATTTTCTTTGTGCCTGTTTCCACTCTTTGAGTGTGTGATCATCTTTTTTTTTTTGCTCCATGCCCTTTCTAGTCTTCTAACCTGTGTTTTTAGTTCTTTCAGTTCTTTGTTAAACCATGGGATTGAGTTGTTCCTGTGTGAGGTTCTCGTTTGGAGCGGTGCTATTTTGTCTAGCACTGTTCTGCATCTATGGTCCCATTCTTGTAGAAATTGGGGTGATTCTGTAGTTATGTTCCATTCCTCCATTTGTTGCCAGAATGTTAGAGGGTCTATTTTGCCTCTCATGGTATAGGTTTTCTTTTCTTGTTTTTGTTGTTTCTCTTTTGTTTTCCAGAGGAGAGAGGTGGTTGCTTTGTAGTGATCTGACCATGGTGTGATTGGCCATTTTGTATCCCTGAATATGAGGTTCGCTTCTGTTGAGAATTTATGAGTTATGATGTCTAGTGTATGTCCTTTTTTGTGGGTCGGTTGCATGTTAGGCCAGTGGATTTCCCATAGTTGGAGGAATTCCTTGCATTCGTGTACGTTGTTTGAGTTGGTGTTTTCAAGATGGAGGTTTATGTCTCCTGCTATGAGGACATTTTGGGAGGACAGACAAGTATTTGATATGAAGTCTGTGAAGTGGATCTGTGCATCTTGCCAGTTCGTCGGGGGTCTGTAGAATAGGGTTATGTTTAGATGATCATGTAGGTTCGGGTGGGTGACTCTGACTGTGGCTATTTCGAGTTGAGGGAGGATTGATGCAGCTGTTGTTGTAACTGTGAATCGGGATTTATAAATTATGGCTATACCTCCGCCTCTTTTTCCTTCTCTTGTCCAATGAGTGATTTTGTATCCAGGAGGACACAGCTCTATGATTATCGGGTCTTTGGAATTATGGATCCAAGTTTTATTGATGAGAAGGAAGTCAAGGTTATCTTCCGTTATCCAGTCAGCTATCGATGTCGTTTTTTTGATTATTGATCTGGCGTTAGTGTATCCTATTTGTATTAATTGGTGTTGTTTTCTTGGATTCTGGTTTGTGGTGATTTTTATCAGTTGTCTGTTTTCTAGATGTGCTGGTTTGGTGTCTTCTTTTGATGTCCTCTGTAGGTGTCCATGGGCGTTAAGTTTGTCGTAGTTTTTGTTGTTTTTTTTGAGGTGGACATTGTATGTGTGTAAGTGATGTGTGATTTGTGAGTTATGGGGTTGTTATTGTCTGTGTCAAAGATTGTGTATGCGTGTAGGAGTGAGAGTAGGGTGAGTCGGTAAATAGTTAGGAGTGTTTTGCTGGGGTTCATATCAGTCTTAAATATATAACTTACCAATTATGGGGACAAAGGCATATGATTCTCTCAGGCTAGGCCATACATCAAATTAGATGTAAGCAAGACAGATCACAAAGCTTGTTCTCATAGAGAGTGGTAAAGTGGTCACTAGACATGAATGCTCAGTATTACATCTCTGATCTCTACCGTTATACCTGTCACTTATATAGGTTACATTTTTCATTATGTCTATGGAATATACGTCATTAAGCCCGCCTCTTACATCTTCTTCTAAAACATTATTTAGCTTCTTCTTTCGATCATCTGTTACTCTTTATTAATATTAGTGCATTTCATAAAATCAGCATTATTTTACTTATTATCAGCATATTTGTTTTTTCCTTAGATTGAGCAGGTCATTTCTCGTAAATCTGTCATTTACAGTAATTCTATCTCTCAGCAGGTCATAAGGGTTATCCCTACTTTCATCATTAATGTATCTCTAACCATATGATCGTGTTTGTTCCCCTGCAACTGTTTGAATTCCTCTACTTTACTAGGTTAATAAACCATTTTGTAATTAAATCATATTTTAGTTGCTTAAGCAAACCTCTTGTAGTCTAGATTTACTTCCTTGTTCTTCTGTGTGGCAAAGGCCTCGAGACCATCTGTCACACAAGCAAGCATTTCCAGTAAATGAACTAAATTACAAGCAAGATATTGTTTGACCATTTAACCCTTGAGGCCTAGTACCCCACACTATAATACAGGCTCTTAATTGTGCCTGAACTATGGTCATATGGTCCTGTCCAGTGTGGGCCATATATGCCATATTATTTACATCATCTACTGTAAAAACCTTGCTGTTTCTGTTATCTTTGATATGCTGCTTCATGTTTTGTTTTATCGTAAACCATTGTGATGTGGAGGTGAAGGGTTGTATTCAAGCAAATAAACTAAAATTAATTAAACAGAATTTAAGGAAGCATGAAGACTGGTCATTTTTATTTATTTATTTATTGCATTTGTATCCCACATTTTCCCACCTTTTTGCGGGCTCAGTGTGGCTTACAATACATTATGAATCATGGAAATACAATTTGTTACAACTTGGTTATGGATTACATTGTAATGAGTTGTTTGAGTCAAAGTTAAAGTATCGATAAGGAGTATAATCATGGAAAAAGCACTGAAACATTGGAAGGAAACAAGGGAGACAAAAAGGGGCAATATATAATAACAGGAACACACTTGGTATACATTTTCTGTGAGTAAAGGTATGAGTGTGGTATGATTTCGGGGGAT
Organism: Microcaecilia unicolor; assembly: GCF_901765095.1. Lineage (NCBI taxonomy): Eukaryota > Metazoa > Chordata > Amphibia > Gymnophiona > Siphonopidae > Microcaecilia > Microcaecilia unicolor. Next base: position 109,793,008 of record NC_044035.1, read on the forward strand.
GAGAATACAGGAGTGGCTGCAATGATGCATAACTGAACAATGAGTGTGGGCTTTATGTGTTTTGGTTCTTTCCGTAAATTTTCTCAAAAAGATGGGTCTTCAATAATTTGCGGAAGGTGGTTTGTTCGTAGATCGCTTTCAGGTTGCGTGGTAGTGTGTTCCAGAACTGCGTGCTCATGTAAGAAAAGGTTGACGCGTGCAGCGCCTTGTATTTCAAGCCCTTGCAATTAGGGAAGTGGAGGTTGAGGAAAGTTCATGATGATCTTTTAGCGTTTCTGGTTGGTAAGTCTATTAAATCAGACATGTAGGCTGGGGCTTCGCCATGAATGATTTTGTGGACTAATGTGCATACTTTAAAAGTGATGCGTTCCTTGAGTGGGAGCCAGTGTAGCTTCTCTCGTAAGGGTTTTGCACTTTCATATTTTGGTTTTCCGAAGATAAGTCTGGCTGCTGTATTCTGGGCTGTTTGAAGTTTCCTCAGTATATGCTCTTTGAAACCTGCATATAGTGAGTTGCAGTAGTCCAGATGGCTGAGTACGAGGGATTGCACTAGGCTGCGAAAGACGGAGCTTGGGAAGAATGGTCTTATTCTTTTCAGTTTCCACATGCTGTAGAACATCTCTTTGGTAGTGTTGTTTGCATGAGTTTCGAGTGTTAGCTTGGCAGCTAAGTTTCAGTACAAAGAAAATAAATGCAGCATCATGCATATTGGATGAAGAAATCCAAGGTCATATTACAGGATAATCAGTAAGATACTGATGACCATGAAACAGGAAAGAAACCTCATTGGAATATGTCCAATGATTTCAAGATAGGTAAACAGGTAACAATGTTGGCTAGAGGCAGAGGGATCTTAACATGTAAGAACTGGTATAGTTATGTAGTAGAAAAGAGGACCTGACTGTCATTTTACAGGTCATTAGATAGATCTTATTTGGAATATTAAGGGCAATTTTATAAACTGACCCCCCGATATTCAGCACTATTTAACTGGTCAGAAACATCTGCTGACCTGTTAAATAGCATTTTTGTTGCTAACCATAAATATTCAGCAGGAGATAACCAATTATCTCCTGCTGAATATTCTCAGTTAGTGCCTACTGCTAAACCGGCCCTGTCACGCCATTTATCTAGTTAGGTGCGGATATTCAGCACCAGATTGGAAAAGATGAGCGGTTAAATTGGATCATATAAATAGCAGTCTTATCTTTAACCGCTATAACTAAACCAGTCAGCTGATGGATATCGACTTAACCGGTTAAATATTTAGCGCCCCCACTAAAAAAAAAACAGATATTCAATGCTCGCCGGAAATGGCCTGGAATTGAATTTCTGAGTTTAATGCCGGCAGTGGGCAGTTAAAATGCTGCCCACTGATGGCTGAATATCAGCTCCTGAGTATTTTGAATACTAGCATACTATCTGTGAGGCATTCACTTGAACCCATATATTCCAGCATGCTGCCTAAGCACTATTCTGTAAACATGTGACTATCTTCCATAGCATTTATTTGCAAGAGAGTGTTCATATGGATGCAACATAGGCGAAATGCCCACTCATGCTTTTAACATATAGAATACTGTAAGTTACATGAATTCCTGCTACATTTAGGCACCTGCACTTAGGTTAGCTCTATGACTGGTGTAACTATGAGCACTTAAATATTAGGTGCACTGATACCAGATTACCCTAGTATTCTATAATGGAACCTAGGAACCTAGGTTATGTTATAAAATAGGCTCCTACCAGCTGCCCTCAGGACACCTAAATGGAGGCACCCAGTTATGGAATTTCTCCCATTCTGGCTGATATATTCAGCTCAAGTTAACTGGCCACCAGCTGGTTAACTCGTGTCTTGGCATTTAACCTATCACCACTCGAAATGCCCAGTTAGTGCCAAAAATAAAGCCGGCAATGTTGGAGGAATTCTGGGGATCGATTAAGTCCCAATATTTGGAACTTAACCAGCCAGGCTTAGTGGTCAAATATGGCTTTATAAAAAGCAGGCCTATCTTTGCCTGCTAAGCCATGGCTGGTTAAGTCTGAATATCAACTTAACCGGTCATGTATTAGATAGCACTGAAAAACCTGGACATTCAATGCCAGTCACCAGAAACAGCCCAACATTGAATATCCAGGTTGAACGCCGGCAGCGGACAGTCAAAGTGCTGCCTGCTGCCAGCTGAATATTGGGCAGATTGTGTTTAGTTCTGAAGACTTCATCTTTATAAGCATATAAATAGAAATGAGTCTGTCTAGAGAAGGGCTACAAAAATGGCGTAAGGCCTGCATCAGAAGCACTACAAGATCATACTTAATAATCTAAGCTTGTATATCCTATACATCCTGAGAAAGGCAAAACAAGAGATATGATTAGAAACTCAGATACTTGAAAGGTACTAACTAATATACAAGAGGCCAAACAGTTCCAAGGGTACAAGGGCTAATGATACAAAGTCCAGAATGAATAGACAAAGGAGAGACATCTTTTCATGGAAAATGCTGTAGAACCATGAAATACCATCCCAGTATGGGTGGTGGCAGCTAAAACTGAAATGGAGGTTAAGAGGAAGGATCCTTGCTTGTTAAAGGAGGTGGGGACAGGAAGCAAAGAATTAAATATGAAATATTAGTAGTCTTATCACCTGATATTTAAAACAAAAAGGCTGCTAAAACGACACTTAAGTGGCTACTGGTTATCTGATGCTGAATAATGCCATATAGTGGCTTAAAGATAGCCAGTTATATTGCGCGATATAACTGGCTATCCCCCAATTTTTAAAACCCAACCGGCCAAGTTTGGCAGCCACAATAACTAGAATAAATTTGGCCAGTCTCACTTTAAGTGGCCAGCGCTAAATATCAGTGCGGCCGGTTAAAATCAGGACATTGAGGGCTCCTTTTACTAAGCAGTGGTAAGCCCAATGTGGGCTTACGGCTCGTTATACTTCCCACCCCTAGCACGCCATCATTTATGGCGCTAAAAAATGTATTTATTTTTGTAGCGCCAGAGTGTATCGGCAGTAATCGGGTGTGCTGTGCACTGCCCGGTTACCACCAGGTTAATGCAGGAACCCTTACCACCACCTCAATGGGTGGCGGTAAGTGCTCCAACCCCGAAAATAGCCGCGCGGCAAGCGCTTTACTTGCCACATGCCCATTTCCTGCAGGAAATCCAGACTTCCTTTTACCAGCTGTGGTAAAAGGGGGCTTCGTACACATGTAAAACACATGCAGATGTCAGCACTGGTCCCCTTTGGCCACAGCTTGGTAAAAGGGGCCCCAAAAATCTGTCCTAACTTTATCTACCAAGCTAAACTCACATCATTATGAATATAAACCAGTATGTGGTTAGCTTATGGTTTCAAATACCTGGATATTCAGTGCCAGAGTCCAGACACAGCCCAGCACTGAATATCCAGGCTCAATTCAGCTGTGGCAGTAAACAGCTTAAAAGCCACTAACCACCATGGTTATCCTGCTGTTAATAACAGCAAAGCTTTTCTTTGTAATATATGGGAAGTTGAAAGGTCAAGACTTGGATCTACCTCCCGCATATAGCAGAAAATTACTTTGCTTTCACTGTTGAGTAAATGCTAATAGTTAAAAGGGATTTTCCAAATTACTACAAAGAGGAGGTCAGAAAGAGTAGAAACTTATTGCCATGGATAAAACTGCAGAATTAGCAAAAAGAAATCCATGCATTGTTCAAAAGTAACTTCTCAAATTGTTATAAAAATTCTGAAAACCAAGTTGAAAATATGCCCTCCCAGAGAGATACCCAAAAAGAGTATAGCCGTCTTTTTCATAGGGGTGTATTTATTGAGCTGAGGACACTAGAATGTAGACAGCATGAGGATCAGTTTATAAAAGGTTGCCTAGCAGATGCCCTATTTTTTAGCCTATCTTGTAGCTTTATAAAATACTAGGAGTAAACTGGCAGAAATCACAGAATACAACCTGCTCAGGAGCAGGCGTGAATGTTCGTGCATAAATTATGATAAAGAGAATGTGTATTTTGCAACTCCACCAATGCTCTGTCCAAACTCTGCCTCAGAACAGTGGCGTAGGAAGGGGGGGTGGTGGGGCGGTCCGCCCCGGGTGCACTCCACTGGGGGGGTGTCGGCTCCGCCGGTTCCCTGCTCCCTCTGCCCTGGAACAGGTTACTTCCTGTTCTGGGGCAGAGAGAGCAAGGAACCAACGGAGCCGACGCAGCTCCCAGCGACGTGCACTCGGGGGCGGATCGGCCCTTTCGCCCACCCCTCGCTTCCAAATCAAGTAAGAATGCACTCCGGGGGGAGGGTGCGCTCTGGAGGGGGGAGGGTGGGCGCTGAGGGGGGGTGCCGTGCTGCACTGGGGGGGGGGGGTGCGCAGCGGCAACCCGCCCCGGGTGTCAGCCGTCCTTGCTACGGCACTGCCTCAGACACACCTACACATAGCTTGCAGAAAAGTATATGCCTTCTTAGCACCACATGTAATGTCTGGGGTAATTTTAGATGTGTAAAATATAGTTTTATGCACAGAAGTTTATAAATCACACCTGTGTGTTCACTAGCCAAATACAGTAATGCCCATTTACTCTCTCTGCCTCTCCTTAAATGTGTCAAGCCTCTGTTCTCCACTTTGAATACTTGCCTCTTGAGTGCCCTTTCTCTTTCATTATCTTGAGCTCCCTGTGTGCTGTAAGTTAGTTTCTTTTCTGTAGATTTTACATGCTTTCGTTTCACATTTTGCACTTGTAAGTCTCTGGTTTGCTTCTCCTTTCACAATGCTGTTCTAAAGCATGACTATGATGTCTCATCCGCCCTTTTGTCCTTTGTGGTTTGTTTTCTTTCTTGCAAGGCTCCGCTTCTGTACCTCTGCAGTCATTGCTCTAGCCTCTTGGATTTAATGTTAGGAAGCTTGTCCCTTTCATCTTCCCGTTCTGAAATCATACCCATTCCTCCGATTCCTCATGTTCCTTTATTTTCTAGGGATTTTGTAGCTCTGCACTTTATTTTTGCATAACATCACTGTTCAGATGTCTTTCCTTTCATCTTGTCTTTCTCAATAAACAAACACAATACCCTCCTGTCATACAGGGTTACCAATATATTTGTGAGCAAGGAAAAAATGACACAAAGATTTGCCATAGAGTGGCCATACCAGAGGAAATGGACAACATAAGTGATCTAAAAAAAAAATTAGAAGAATGGTCTAATGTTTGGCATTTAAAATTTAAAGTGAAGAAGTGCAGAATGATGTACATGGGGTGTAGAAACCCTAAAGAGCTATGGGGCCCTTTTACTAAGCTGCGTAAATGTCTACGTATGCCCAACGCATACCAAAATGGAGTTGCCATCCAGCTACTGCATGGATCTTATGGTAATTTCATTTTTGGTGCGTGTCCGATAAGCGCGTCCGAAAAATAATTTTTATTTTCGGATGCGTACAGGTCATTACCACCTGGTTACTGCATGAGACTTTACCGCTAGGTCAATGGCTGGTGGTAAGGTCTCAGACCCAAAATGGACGCATGCCAATTTTCATTTTGCTGCATGTCCATTTTCGGCAAAAATTTTAAAATGCATTTTTTTTTGCATGTGCGCTGAAAAATGGATCTGCACGTGCCCAAAACACACGCCTACACTACTGCAGGCCATTTCTCAGCGCACCTTAATAAAAGGACCCCTGTATTTGCTAGGAGATGCGAGGCTGATAAGCGCAGACCAGGAGAGGGGCCTTGAGGTGATAGTGTTAGAGGATCTTAAGGCAACAAAAAATTGTGACAAGGCGGTGGTTGTAGCCAGAAGGATGTTAGGCCTCGTAGAGATGGCAGCTCCAGAGGTTGCAAGTAAAACCATGCCGGGCAGTCTTCTATGATTTGTGCCCCAAAATTGGTCTGGAGAGATAGAAATTAAATATGTATATATCATATCACATTCAAAGCATATCACATTCAAAGCATATGCTATAATTGCTGGTGCTACGTATCTCTATGGGAGGAGGGGTATAATTGTAAAGCTGATATTAGAGAATCAATGATGCTAACTAGCGGTGAGGAAGGGGAAGACATTCTTAGGATGAAAGCAACGGAATAGGGAGGGAATGGTATCATATTATTATGCTCCTAGATTGATTCATATAACTGCCTATGGGATCCTTTTACTAAGCCACAGTAGGCTCTAGTGCGTGCCATGATAGTGTGCCCATCAGTACGCATTAATCCTTCGATAAAAAGTCATTTATATTTTTTGGCGCGGGAGACGTCTCTTTGGGTGGAGAGTAGGCGTGCTCTGTGTTAGGGCCAGATGCACTAAACTTTTTTGAGCCTTAAATGAGCCTTTAATTAAGAATTTTCTAACCGTTGCATGCACTAAAGCCCATTTTCCGACGACGGTAGCAGCTAACGAAAACGGAATGCAAATGAGCAATTCGTCTACAAACCCTATTGTAACGAGATGCACTAACCTTTTCCTCTCTTTCCCAGCTCCGCCTCCCGAGATCCTCCCCCCTGTGCCTCGCCCCCTCCTGGGGTCGTCACCGCCATTCCCCCCCTCCACCGGGTCCCCCTCCTTCTTACCGGGCCTGCGCAGCGCCTCTGACCTCTGTGTGAAGGCACTGCACGGGCTAGAAGAACAGCTCAGCTGATGCCTTTGCCCAGTCTTCGTTCGCGTCTCTCTCCTCCTGGGCCCGCCCCCGTCTGATGTAAGTAACCTACGTAGGTTACTTACGTCAGACGAAGGCGGGCTCAGGAGAAAAGGAGGGACGCGAAGACTGGAAGAGGCATCAGCTGAGCTGTTGTTCTTGCCCGTGCAGCGCCTTCACACAGAGGTAAGAGGCGCTGCGCGGGCCCGGTAAGAAGGAGGGGGGCCCGGTGGGGGGGGGAATGGTGGTGATGAACCCAGGAGGGGGCGGGGCACAGGGCGGAGGATGTTGGGAGGTGGAGCTGGGAAAGAGAGGAAGGGAGGGGGGCCGGGGCAGCCTTAAAAGTATTTATTTTTATTTTTATTTTGGTTTTGATCCAGGGGGAAGCGGGGAGCAGCGGTGAACTCGGGCGGGGCAGGGGCAAGGTCGTCCATGAAGGACGCTCCTGATGAGTGCCTTTGCCCCCTCCCGATCCATGCAACGTGTTTGTGTTTTGGGGGGGGGGTTGGTAGTTTTGACATTTGTGGCATGCACAGAGCAGCCAGCATAACGCTTGGTTGCTCTGCGCATGCTTTAGGGGACAATTACCGATGGGGATTACACAGGTTTGATGCATTGTACTTTACAGTACTGCACCGAACATGTGCGACTTTTTTTTTTGGTGCATCCTTCGTTTTTTTAAATTCGTTAGGGACTTTAACGTTTTAGATTTTTTTAATGTTTGGTTGATGCATCTGGCCCTTAATCGGGTAGCATGGGTATATTACTGTGTGCTGCCTAATTAGTGTGGGGTTAGCACGGGAGCCCCTTGCACCTACTAAATAGGTGGTAAGGGGCTCCTGAGGTAATGGCTATGCGTTAATTGGGAAATTAGCATGTGGCCATTACTGGAAAATATAGAAAATTGGCCATTTAACCACCATGCTAAAAGTGGCCTCAGCATGTGGGAAATCCCTGCACTAAAAGTAGCATGGGTCACTTCTTAGTGTGGCTGAGTAAAAGGACCCCTATATGAGGTTGGTGAGGAAAGTTGTTGACTGCCCTGTTTATGAAGCTAGTGTTTAATCATGAAGAAGTGGAATCTTTGTACAACTCTGGCCACATTGTTGGAAAGACTGGATAGATCATGCAAGTTTTTATCTGCCAATGGATTCTAATCACCTTTGTATTGTGTAGCGCAAAAATGGATCCCAACAGCTGCCTATTGAAGTGCTTATTATTCCAATAACCACCTGTTGAAGAATCATGTGTACTAATGAGCAATAATGAATACTATTAATGAAATTGTCCTGAAATGAAAATTAATTTGGAAAATTTTGAAACAAAAATGAAAAAAAAATGCAAACAACATGGGAACCAAAACAAACATATATAAATACACACCTGCATATTTTCTTTTTTTATTATTGCAAACTGGAAATCAAAGGACAATCTTTCACTTGGGTTCTCTGGAAGGCAGTACACAACACTAGTCAGAAGGTCACTGGGGTGACATCCCCTGCCATCCCCCTACAACCATTTTGTAATTCTCAATATATTTTTTTTCCAGTTTTGACTTATCTATTCTCATCTGATGAAACTAACCTGATTTAGTTCCATGTACTGAAAGTGGTTATGTTTGGCAATGCTGACATCAATATGATGGGCCGTTTGGAGGTAATGTAATACAGTTTACATTTTATTCCCACACACTTTGGCAAGCATGCTTGACTGCTGTGTAATAGATGGCAGAGTTCTACATCGAGTTAGAAAAATACCAAATATTATTGTAAAAATATAAAATCACCAGTGTGAAAGACCATAATTCAGAAAATCCAGTTTAAAAGCCATGGAAATAATTTAATACAATTTTGTTCTGGATGCATGCTCTTCAAGAATCTACCTATAATACAGCCATAGACATAACATAAAGATGAAAGCTTACAATCCAATTTGAAATTTGCTTGGATTGAGGAGTTTACCAAGATCATTAAATATATATCAATATGTTATATACCTGTATATCTTTCTATTAGTTTAACAAACTCATAATCTATTAGGCAAATTGCAGGGCATATTCAGGTTAAGCCAAATAACAACTGTTGAAAAGGAGATACCAACATAACAAATATTCTGACTGACCTGAAAAATTAAAAATAAAATAAAATTCTGTGCATTCTGGAGGAGAAGCTGTCATAAATGCTCTATTTATATCTTTTGTTTATGGACATGTCTACAAACACTTATAACCCTATTTTATATATAGTATTGTAACCCAGTAGGTTTAATTTAAAAAAAATACCTGTGGTCCAGGTCTGGTATGGATTAAGGCTGTGGCTGAGGTCAGAGCAGTCCTGGAATGGCATTGGTGTGGGGCACCAGAGCTCAGAAGCCGCAGAAGTACCACGGTGACAGGGTGCTCTGCTGCATGTGAGAAGAGAGAGAGAGTCGGTGCGCTGGTGCATGTTTGTGGGTCTACTGCATGTGTGGCGACTGTAGGGGGGGAAGAGAGAGCAGGCTGTGCTAGGCCTGTTGCTGTATTATTTGCATTAGCTGGAAAGTTTCTGAAATGGTTGTATTAGGATGGTGAAAGGGTTTTAAATGCAGCATGTGCCTGGAACTTTGACAGAGTTGCATGCAGGGTTCTGTCAGTGTCCTGGGCAGAGTTCTAAACTGCTGTGGAAGGCAGTTGGTGGGTATTCCTGTCAAAGTAGGCTGTATGCAGGGCTTTTTTTGAGGGGGTACTTGGAGGTACTGAGTACCAGCACCTTTTCCATTGTCTGCTAAAATTGACCCATGGAACCCAAGTTTTAATAAAAGAGCTCAGGCTCTACATACCAATTCTGTCTTGTCATAGATTCTATGACTGGTTGCAGGTGGCCTGGCTATTATGGGGTGTCCCTCTGTGATTACCCCACTCTTGAAGGGTGGCCTAGCATTTGAGTACCAGCACCTTTTTTGCTAGAAAAACAACACTGGCTGTATGATTGAGTGCTGTGTGAGAGAACTGAATTTTAACTTAATTTTAAAGGAATTCTGATATTATCATTCAAGAGTGCCTGAAGTAGTTAAATTGTGAAGCCTGCGGTGACATTTGGCTTCAGGGACAGGAGTGATTGATTTAAGGGGTCTTTTACTATGGTGAGCTAGTGGTTTGAGCGCATGCTAAAAATAGGCATGCGTTAAACGCTAGAGACGCCAATGTATTCCTATGGTCATCTTTAACATTTAGCACGTGCCTATTTTTAGCGCACATTAAAAACGCCAGCGCATCTAAGTTGAAGACCCCCATAGTGTCTGTAGAAGAATTTTCTGAAGCAAACTCTCTTTATATTTGGGTCCAATTTGAGGAAAGAGCCATCTGAGAGGTAGCCTGGTGTCCTAGGTGGTAGAGAGAAATTTCCCTGAGAGATTTAGAGAAATTTTAACAAGGGCTGCATTCAAATTGTTTCTAGAAGAAAAAGAGACCAGCACTGCTGTTTTAGTGTGGGTATTTAAAGCTGCTTGTCATTGGAAGAAAGCCTCTGTTTTAAAGTACAGAAAAAAAGAATACTGTCATTGATTATAAAAAGCAGCAGCAGCATTAGTGCTGTATAATACTTTTCTGGATACATATTTATTTAAATTTAAATAGTAATATCTTTAGTAATAGAGAATTGGAATGTAGAAATGTTTTACTTTCATACTACATAATAGATAGGCCTGGCTGAGAAAGTAGAGAGCTGGCAGGTGCTTTAGTTAAAAAAAAAAACTGTTCTGACTTTAGCACCAAGAGCTGTTTACACTATCATTGAGAACGCAGTAAAAGTTGGTAGCGTATGATATTTGAGATTTTGCTTCTAATATGCTCCTGTTTAAAATAAATTGACAGATAAGGTGGCAGAGAGCATAAATGTGAAAATTATCACTTTGACTTTCACATGAAAAGGTATATAACCAAAGCCTGCTCTGAGCTGGTAGTTTGTAGCTGGTGCCCTGTGAGTATATGACTGTTGTAAGAGGATATATTTGTGGGGAGGGTCAGAAAGGACTCTTGAATTGATTCTTTGTGTCAACGTTTTATCTTTCAGAATTAATGACTTCAGGATCTTAGTTTATCAGGTAAGTATTATTTTGTGTTTGAATTGTTATTCCATACATTTAAATGTCCATCACCTCACTTTCTTCTTTTGGGTCTTTATTTATTTATTTATGTATTTATTGTGAACATTTATATCCCTCATAATACCACGAAGGCAGGCTCTATGTGGCTTACAATGTTTGAGGAAATTACAACATAATAATTCTAGAGCAAATCAGGGTAGATGGAGCTCTTAGATGTTCTTCTGAGGTTTCTCCACTGCCTGACTTTAACAAATCAACAAGGCAATACCCTGATGCTATACTAAAACTATTCTAAGAAATTTTATTATTTCCCTATGCTAACTAAGAAAACAAACAGCTATTTCTAGTTTAGACAGTAGGTTGATAACATTATAAGTTGTGATTAAAAAGGTGTTTGTGAAAAAACATTACTTATCTGATCAAGTTTTTTGTTATTTGTACATGCTTTCTCTTGTTTGCATAAAAATATTCATTTATAACTTGGTATTTTTTGGCTTTTTAAATAAACTTTTGTGTAATTTAAGAAAAGCAAAATGTACCCCATTCCTTCGCTGAACTTTCCTCATTCCTTAACCCATTCTCCTTCCTTAATTTCCCTATATTGTATATGAGACCATCCTCCAGAAGAAAGCCACACCTGAGGTAAAAGTCATTGACTACAAAGAATAAAGTAAAAGTAAGGTGTGGTTGGCTCCTGGGGGGTGGCAGGGTTTACAGTACAGAGATTGGAATTAAGACATCCAAATTCAGATGTTCCCAATTCTGGAGATTTTTTTTTAAGTCTATGCCAACATGGAGCCTTTTCTAAAACACCTGCAAGATTGCACACATATTTGCCTGGACATGCAGCAGGAGCAACCATTTAACAAATATGCTCATTGAAAAAATGAACTGCACAAACTGTAGTTTCTATATGTTATTTTACCTACTAACTACAGCCTAATGCTCTCAGTCATTTAAAGGGGTTAGGGCTGAACATTGCTTCCCACACTGACCCCTCCTGAGCAGTAGTCTTGTGCTGTCCTTTCTAGGAATCAAGCTTTCATATCGGGACTTTTTATGGCAGCTTGACTCCTAGCAGCAGTCCGGCAAGATTACTGGTAGGGGTCACCAGTGCCTTGTGAAAGATGTGCCAGCAAGGGCAGGAGTGACTGGGGATTATTCATACCCTACAACTCCCTAGATCAATAAGGATTGAAAGAAATAGACTTGAGAGGCTATGGAGAATGGAAGTCTTGGAGGGGCTTTACAGGGGATGTTTGGAGGGCTCTTTGTAAGGGTCAGTTGGGGGGGAGAAGCAAAATTTGGTTCTTCTAGCCCCTTTAATAAGATTCCCAGGGTGCATTGGGTCACACTTTAGAGGCCTGATGCTCCTGGGGAGGATGAATAATGCAACTTGTGAGGTTGATCCCAGATTGTGTTATTCTTGTAGTATGGGAGTCACACATCTGTGGTACTGAGATAACATGTGTGACTGCCTCTTGCAGTAAACTATGGTGTGTTAGCATAACAAATGGGAGACCCCTAATACCCATTTAGAAATACTACTTCATGCATAAAGTATATATAAGGGGAATCCTCTCTGCAATAAATCTTATTTTTCCAAAAATTATTTTTATGCAGTTAAAAGTCAGCCTTTCTTTTAGCTGGTCGATGTTGAATCAGATTTTTAAAGGCAACATAAGCACCCGCCTGTCTTTATAAAAGAAGCACATGGAATCAGTCCTAGAAGCAAACAAATTCTCATATGCAAATTTGCACCAGCCCTGAAGAAGGTATGAATGTGTGTAAGTACTTTTCCCCTAATACTATATAGTGCAGCACATATTAGGTGCCAATTTGTTGTGTAATTTTTGGTGCTGAAACAGAAGTTAAGCACCAAAATGGGGCTCATCATGTAACTGCAAGGGTTGTGCACATAGGTGCACACTTATGAGCAAAAGTTATAGAATTCTGTAAATTGCACACATAAATGCCAACATTTAACGTTTACACCTGCCTTTTACATGGCCTGAATGTGATAGTGCCTGAATATTGGCTCTCAAATGCCAGCTTATGCTCTATTGCAGTGCTTCCCAAACCTGGTCCTGGAGGCATGTCAGCCAGTCATGTTTTCAGGATATCCACAATATTCATCACAACTTAGTAATTATGGGGTCCTTTTACTAAGCTGTGTAAGGCTCTACGTGCACCCAACACATGCCAAAATGGAGTTACTGCCCAGCTACCATGTGGCTCTTGAGGTAATTTCAATTTTGGCACACGTCCGATAGGCGCGTCCAGAAAATAATTTTTATTTTCAGAAGCACGTATCAGACACGTGCCAAGTGGCATTTGACGCATGTGGGTCATTACTGCCTGGTTACTGCACGAGTCTTTACCACTAGGTCAATGATTGGCAGTAAGGTCGCAGATCCAAAATGGATGCGCAGCAATTTTGATTTTGCCGCATGACCATTTTCATCAAAAGTTTTAAAAAAGGCCTTTTTTTACAGGCGCATTGAAAAAATGGATCGGCGCACGGCCAAAACCCACATCTACACTACTGCAAGCCATTTTTCAGCGCACCTTAGTAAAAGGACCCCTATATCTCTTATAACATATCTTAAAAATTTTTCATTCATTCAAAATTTTAAATTACATACATTTTTTGTCATTTCTATTAATCATGTGTTCTTCTCACACACTCCTAAAATAACAATCAGTTTGCCACAATCCTTCCCCTCAATCCCCAGAGTTTTATAATCCAAATGATCTAAATAATCTAGTAGGTGAACACATATATTCATAAATCCTCATATAGAAGGATTGCTGCCTTCCGTACTGGTGCCGATTCAAAATGGCTGCTGAGAGTGACCTTGCAAGACTTCTACGGAAGTCTCGTGAGGCCGCCGCATGAACTCTTGTTGGCCATTTTGAATTGGCACCAGGACCGGAGACAGCAAGAGACAGTCTGCAACCGCTCCGGTCAGGAAATAGGGGCTCTTTCCTGCCCCGAAGAGGTCACTAGACAACCAGGGCAGTACAGTAAGGTAAGGTAAGGGGAGGAAAGGATAGGACACCCCTGGCCCTGCCTGCCTGCCAGCCTACCGCAAATCCGGACAAATGGGCAGACTGGCAAAACTCACCCGTTTCCCGGCCATGTCCTCAAAAAGAGGACATGTTCAGGTAAAACCGGACATATGGTAACCCTAAGCCAAGTCCCCGTTACCTGGGCAACCACAGTTGTCAGAGAAGCCCTGGACTTCAGCATGTGAGGAAGAATGTGTGTGCAGCTCTGATTTGTGAGAGCATTGGAAAGTGAAGAAAAAAAAGTGCTGAAGTGAGAGAAAAAGTTTATTTGAAAGGCTGAGTGACTGTGACTGCTTGAATAGCCTGAGTTTGGAAAGTGTCAACTCCTCTCAGAGGAACTGCTAGCTGATTTTTAGTTGATTTTACATTTATTGAAATTCTGCTTTAAGCTGTTTCATTAGTGTGACAGGCTGGAAGGAAAGACCTAAGCTGAGAATAGTTTGCAAGAGAGAGACTGAGTCTGCTCTGTATGCTAGCAGTTAAAAGTGGCTCTCTGGTCTTAGGTGGTCAAAGTGAAGGCCGACTGAATTGCTGCTGAATGAGTGCTGAAAGTACTGGCAGTGAGAAAAGGTGCTGTGCCTAAAGTGAGGAGCAAGGGGTCAGTGAGAAACTGTACTGGAAGTGTGGTCTGAGACTCCTGAACAGCCTGGCTCCTGTAGAATAGGGATACAGTAAAAGAATAGGAAACCCATTAGGGATAATAGTTAAATTTTATTTTTATCTAGCTAGTAGCCCACAGTGTTCTGTACCCAGGAAGTCCAAGCCTGCTGTTAAGCAGGGGAGTTAGGGTTTTATCTTCTTTGAGTTTGGTGTAAAGACAGGTGCCAAGCCTCCAGGGAATAGCACGCTGCTGAAGAGAGTATAACAGGTCCCCACGCAAGCAAGGCCAAAGCCCAGCCAAGAGAGAAAGCTTCAGGAAAGTGGCAACAACACCAACACACCTCAAAAAAGAGAGCAAACACCACTTGGGGACTTGGCTAGCACTGGGGAAGAGTCCAAACACTTACCTGGGGAAGTGTCTGTATTCCTGATACATCCTGGTTCAGCTGAAACCTGAAGGATAAAATTCAACCACAAAGGATCAGTCCTTTAAGGGGAATTTGAGTAACAAAAAAAAGTAAAAGACAAAAGCTGAAGGGTTAATTTTAGAAGCAAATTCTTATCTCATAATTATTCTTGGTCTCATTTGTCCTTTTCAAAGTTGAATGGATAATTCTGATGTACACTCATCAAATTAACCACTGATAAGATTAGTTAGAACTGTTGGAAAGAGAAATCTGTTTGAGTTAACCATACAACAATTGTTGTGTAATTTGTTCCAATTTGTGCACTTTATTATCACAGCTCTTTACACCTGGTTGTGCATTTTAAACATCTACTGCACTTTATCTGATTTCGATACATTTGTGTGCTTTTAAAATTCTGGTTTTAAATTTTGAATTGTCTGATTTATTAAAACATCTTTGTGCAATAACATATTTTAAACATCTCACATTATAGTATTTTTCTTGTGAATTTCCTACGTGATGTTGACAGAAAGGGAAACCCAGAAACTGTGCCACATTTCCTCTAAAAATTGTAATACCATCTCACACCAGTAGGGTGTCTGCAGTAGTGCCGGACCTGGGGGCAGAGGGAAAGCAGAGTGAGAGGCGATGAGCACATGGGGTGGGGAGGGGAAAGGGAAGGAATAGAGATTGAGATGGGAAGGAGGGTGCAGACAGGGAGAGACATTAAATGCAAGGAGGAATGAAGAGGCTGGAGATGGAAATATGTTGGATCCAGGGGTGGAGGAGAAGGAGGAAGAATGATGTTAGACATGTGAAGTGGGGTAAGGGAAGGAAGAAAGATGGAAACATGTTGGACCCGGGGGCAATGGGGAGAGGGAACAGAGAGGGAGAGAAGTTATGTGCAGGAAGGAACAGAAAGAAGAGAGATGGAAACATATTGGACCCAGGGGTAGAGGAGAAGAAGAGAGAGGCATGTTGGACTTGGGGGTGGAGGGGAAGGAGAGAGAGACATGTTGAATGCAATGGTGGAGGGGAAGGAGAGAAACATGTTGGACATTTGACATGTGACATGGGATAGAGTAAAGGAAGGAAGAGAGAGAGAGAGATATTGGACAGGGGGGAAATGGGGAATGAGGGAACAGAGAAGGAGAAATATTATACACAGGGAAGGAAGAGATATGGATATATGTTGGACATGGGGGTGGAGGGTAGAAAGGGAGAGATGTTGGATGTGGGTGTAGAGGTAAGGGGGAGAGAGAGATGTTGGACCTGCAGAGTTAGGGAGAGATTTTGAACCTGCAAAGGGAGGGAGAGAAAGATAGGGAGAGATGCTGGATCTAGGGACAGGTAGAGGGAAAGAGCGAGAGATATTGAACCTGGGGGCAGAAGGGAGAGAGAGAGGGAGAGATGGACCTGGACGCATAAGGGAGAGAAGGAGAGATGTTGGACCTGGGAGCAGAAGGGAGGGAGGGAGGGAAGACAAAGGGAGGCATGTTGGACCTGGGGGGAAAAGGGAGGGAAGGAGAGATGCTAGACAATGGGAAGGAGATAAGAAAGAGGGAGGACTATGGGTGGGGACAGTGCATATGCAGGACTAAGGGAGGAAACAGTGGTAGAGGGGAAGAGATATAAGACTACAAGAGTGCGGGGGGGGGGGGGGGGAGTGATACTAAGAATTTTGGAACCATTTGGGAGAGGCCACAGGGGATTGTCAAGGTGATAAATAAGAGGAGGATAGTGAGTACAGAAGGTATAAATGTGGTATTGGGGAGTAGGTGAAAGAATGGAATAGGAGGCTGAGGAAGGGGTGAGACCAGAAATGGGAGAGCTACAGGGCAAGAGAAGGAAACGTAAAGGTAGGTGAAAGGAAACAGGAGAAGAAGTGGACAGAGAGGCAAAAAAGAAAAAAGGGAGGAAAGAGCTAAATGGGAAAGATCAGTGTGTCAGACAGGTGTAGTGAGGGAATAGAACAAGATAGGAGGAGAAAGGAGAAATTACAAATGGACAACAACTGATGGAAAGAGAGCAGAAGGCAAGGAAACAGAAAAGAAAATCTGGGACCAGCATAATGGTAAAATAATATGCTCTCCTCAGGGGTCAATAAATCTTCTGTTGAATATCAGACCAAACCTTGAGTGCTAGCAAAACACAAGGGTAAGTGTGCTGGTTCCACGGCACCATCAATTTCTATGGGGACAAACTTCAATTTAGCGCACCACTGATAAGTGCAAGATTCGCTTATTTGCATGGTTTAAGACCACTCTTCTGCAAGAAAGACTCCGCATAAGTGCACGCATGGAATATGGAAGCCGATTGGTGTGTGACAAAGGGGCGGTAAATTTGAAATCTCGTTGGTTATCTGCCACAGGCAGAATAAGCGAAAGAATGTTGTTAGAGTGTACACCGGAGTCGTCGTCGTTGAGCAACTGTAAGACTTTAACACTGGCTGAAGGAATAGAAGTTCTTAAAAAATTAGAAAACAAACAAGGTCAAGCATCTATTGCTAAAGAATATAGTGTCAATCCCAGTCAAATTTCACGTATCTTGAAGCAGAAAGACCAGTTTCTGGAAGACTGGCAAAACAATACAAATCCACACCGGAAACGTAAATGGGCGGGAAAAGCTGAGGATGTAGAAGATGCTCTTCTTCGGTGGTTTTCTCAAGTCAGGAGCAGACAGTTTCCTGTCAGTGGTCCACTGCTTATGGAGAAAGCTAGTCTTGGACTAACTGAATTCAAAGCCACTATTGGATGGTTGGAAAGATGGAAGGAGAGGAATAACATAAAATTCAAGAAACAGCATGGTGAAAAACAAGACACTGATGACTTTGGTACTGAAAATTGGGTTGTTTCAGTTCTTCCTACCATCTTGAATGAGTTTGCACCTCGTGACATTTTCAATGCTGATGTAAACGGTCTCTATTGGTGAGTGATTCCTGATGGAACACTTGCATTCAAACAAGCTGAAACTACAGGAAGTAAAATGTCGAAGGACCGATTGATGATCCTCCTTTGCTGCAATATGGATGGGAGTGAGAAGTTGGAACCACTTGTCATTGGAAAGAGCAAACAGCCCCGTTGCTTCAAGAATGTTAAGCGCCTTCCTGTGTCATACGAGGCTAATGCAAATTCATGGATGACTGGAGAAATTTGGAAGCAGTGGCTAAAGAAGTTAGACACTAGAATGTGGGCACAAAAGTGTCAGAATTTGTTGCTTTGTGATAATTGAGCTGCACACAGTGATGATGTCAAGCTGTCTAACGTCAAGGTGGTCTTCCTGCCACCAAACACTACCTCTCTGATCCAACCTATGGATCAGGGCATAATAGCCAATTTTAAACAACATTATCGGGCTCTTGTGCTACATTATCTGATGAACATTATGGATGACCAGGGGCGTAGC
Source organism: Microcaecilia unicolor (assembly GCF_901765095.1). Taxonomy (NCBI): domain Eukaryota; kingdom Metazoa; phylum Chordata; class Amphibia; order Gymnophiona; family Siphonopidae; genus Microcaecilia; species Microcaecilia unicolor. Next base: position 109,811,202 of record NC_044035.1, read on the forward strand.
TACGTGGGGCCACGGGGGCCTGGGCCTCCCAGATTTGGCCCTGCCCCCACTGACCCTTTCGACCCCCCCTCCCGCTGCTAACACTCCCCCGCCGCCACCATCGGGTACCTGTGCTGGCGGGGGTTGGGGACCCCCGCCAGCACAGGTACCTGACGGCAGCGGCGGCGGGGGACTCGGGGGGGTTGGTGGTGGTGGGAAGGGGGGTCGAAAGGGGAGCGGTGCCAGGGGGGGGACCAAAGGTGGCAGGTGGTGTGCAGCAAGGGGGTCCGCTGTGCCGGGGGAGCTAAAATGTTCCCCCCTCACCTCAGGCTCTGGCCCCCCCTCCCGCCGAAGTTTGGCTACACCCTTGGACCAGACTGGCAAGGATAAACGTGCTGTTGAACTGGCTCATAATTTATCACTGTTGGATTCCCTACATATGCAGAAAGAAGCCTGGAATCATGTTACACAGGCAACCATTGTGAACTGCTACAAGTGGGCAAGCTTTGTTAGGGATGTGGTGAGGGACAAAACAGATGCAGCTGTTGCAAACACATCAGATGAACAGGCTATTGACATCCCAGTCGGTGTTACTGAAGAAGAGTTTCATCACTACGTAGCTGTTGACTACAATCTACAAACAGCTGACGACAGCACTGATGTCGAGATGTGCGCCTACATGCAGGCAGTGACTGATGATGAAACAGATGATGAAATGAGCAGCGAGGCACATGCTGGCGAAATTCAACAACCTCCTGTCACTTTTGCAAGAGCGTTGGAGAGTCTGAACACCGTGTGGGCCTATCTGGAGGCCACTGGATGTCAGTGCTATGACAGTTTTTACCATCTGGCAGACGAAGTCTATGGAACTCACAGACACAAGAGTGTACAGAGGACTATGACTGATTACTTCAAGTAAGCCTAACGTCAGTTAATGGAGACTGTATAACGTCAGTTAACGGATACTGGTTACTGTACGTGTAATAAACAGTACTATACATATGTTTATCAGATATCAAGCTTCTTTGGGTCACAATGGTTAAGTGCACGCTCTGGTTTACTGCATGTATTTCTTTGGTCCCAGACCCTTGCACTTAAGCAGATTGCATTTACACATAATGCTATCATAGGAAACCTTTCGGTTTAAAAAGCAAAACCATGTGCATGTAAGGACTGGATAAATGAATTAAAACAAATGCCCTTAATATTAATACTTGGTAGCAATAATGAAACAGTGATTGAATATTCACATAGCAAGCAGCCTGAGCCAACAGATTTATTTTCCACTGAACATAATTAACTTTGTATGAACTTGGCTGCTAATAGTATGCTGAATTGGACAATTTTGGCACATTTAGACTGACTCTGGACAGTTCTGCATAAAGGAAACCCTTCCCTCATTAATCAATACCTTATCTGTGAAATAGTAATAATTTTAAAAAAGGCAAGTGCATTTTTATAATATACCACTGCATTCTACAAAGCAAAAGGAGCAAGTTCTCTCATGCCATCTTTTTTTCTTTTGATGTAGGCACAAGAAAAAAAAGATTTTAAATTCTCCCAGGTTTCAATCTAACATGTTTAATGTGGGATAAAATGCCATAAATAAGTAAATAAATAGATAGAAACTCATAACATGATGGATGTTTAGTGGCCCTTTACCAGGAGAAAAAAATCTCTGAACGAATATAATAGTACTAAGGTGTCCCCTTTAACCAGCCCCTCCAAATGACACAGATATTACTTTGATTTTTTTTTTTACAGTGTCTGGGGATCTTTCCTGCCCTGAAGATTCCACTAGACCACCAGGGTGGCTTCAAGTATGTGCTGGGAGGGCACCCAATGGCTCAGAGAAGGAGAGGCAAAGCAGATCACGGTAATAGCAGGGAGCAGAAGGGAGCGCCGCGGGGCCCCTTGAAGCAGGAGGCCCTTTGTGACCGCCCCTGTTGCCCTGCCTAAGACCAGCCCTGATTGTCAGTCTGCCCCTGGTATGCATGTTCAAGTCTCTGCTCATACATCTTTTGACATAAGCTCAGTGGTGTGCTGGAGCCGGCTCGCACCAGCTCGCAAGAGCCGGTTGTTAAATTGTTTACCAACTTGCAAGCCGGTTGTTCTTGAGGGCAAGCCAGCTCTCCTTCCTTCCTCCCTCCCTCCCAGTTACAGGGTCCGATCCCTCCCCTCCCTTGTCCAGCGAATTCTTTCTTTCTTTCTTTCTTTATTTATTTATTGCATTTGTATCCCACATTTTCCCACCTCTTTGCGGGCTCAGTGTGGCTTACAATAAGATATGAATAGTAGAAATACATTTGTAACAACTTGAATATGGAATACATTGTGCAGAGTTGTGTGAGACATTCGATTATCATTAGGAATATAACAATGGGACATCAACATAGAAACATTGGGAGGAGACAGTGGGACAATTGATTACAGGATGGGGATCTGAAGTGGATGTATGTTGCATTGATGAACAGTGAGTATGGACTCTATGTGTTTTGGTTCTTTCCGTAAGTTTGTTCAAACAGGTACGTCTTCAGTAGTTTTCGGAAGGAAGCTTGTTCGTTAATCATTCTTAGGTTGCGCGGTAGTGTATTCCAGGCCTGCGTGCTCATGTGGGAAAAGGTTGACGCGTGTAGCGTCTTGTATTTCAGGCCCTTGCAAGTGGGGAAGTGGAGGTTGAGGTATGTTCGGGATGACCTTTTAGCGTTTCTGGGTGGTAGGTCTATTAGATCAGACATGTACGCTGGGGCTTCGCCGTAGATGATCTTATGGACTAGTGTGCAAACTTTGAAAGTAACGCGTTCCTTAAGTGGAAGCCAATGTAATTTCTCTCGTAGTGGTTTCGCCCTTTCGTATCTTGGTTTTCCGAGGATGAGCCTGGCTGCTGTGTTCTGGGCTGTTTGAAGTTTCCTCATTATTTGCTCTTTGCAGCCCGCGTATAGTGAGTTGCAGTAATCCAGGTGGCTGAGGACGAGGGATTGCACTAGGCTGCGGAAGACGAATCTTGGAAAGAATGGTCTTATCCTTTTCAATTTTCACATGCCGTAGAACATCTTCTTGGTTGTATTGTTTGCGTGGGTTTCGAGTGTTAGGTGGCGGTCGATGGTGACTCCAAGGATTTTTAGTGTTTCTGAGACTGGGAGGTTTAGGGTTGGTGTGTTTATAGCGCTGAATTCATTTGTGTTGTATTGGGAGGTGAGTATCAGGCATCGGGTTTTTTCTGCGTTTAATTTCAGGCGGAATGCGTCTGTCCATGTGTTCATGACGTGTAGACTTTGATTGATTTCGTTGGAGATTTCTTTGGTGTCTTGTTTGAATGGGATGTATATTGTTACATCATCGGCGTATATATACGGGTTGAGCTTATGGTTTGATAAGAGTTTTGCTAAAGGGATCATCATTAGGTTGAAAATGGTTGGTGAAAGAGGTGATCCTTGTGGGACTCCACATACAGGTGTCCATGCCTTGGACGTGGTTGAATTAGATGTGACTTGATACGAACGTAGGGTTAAGAACCCCTTGAACCAGTTCAGGACATTTCCTCCTATGCCAAAATGTTCGAGTATGTGTAGCAGGATTCCATGATCTACCATGTCGAAGGCGCTTGACATGTCAAATTGTAGGAGGAGTATATTGTTGCCAGTTGCGATGATTTGTTTGAATTTGGTCATAAGGGTGATTAATACTGTTTCTGTGCTATGATTCGATCGGAATCCTGATTGGGCGTCATGCAGTATTGAGTGTTTATCTAGGTAGTTTGTGAGTTGTTTAGTTACCATACCTTCAGTTAACTTGGTTATTAGTGGTATAGATGCTATTGGCCTGTAGTTGGTTATTTCGCTCGTGTTTTTCTTTGTATCTTTAGGAATAGGGGTGAGCAAGATTTTTCCTTTTTCTTTTGGGAAGAGTCCATTTTGTAGCATGTAGTTTACGTGGTTTGTTAGGTCTATTATGAATTTCTGGGGAGCGGATTTCATGAGGCTGTTTGGACATATGTCTAGTTTGCAGTTGGATTTAGCATATCTTTTAAGAGTTTTAGAGATGAGGTCTTCTAGCAGTTGTTCAAATTCGGTCCAGGTTCTGTCTGCTGGGAATATTCCTTCTTCTGGATCTAGGCAGTCTAGAAGAGTGGTGTATTCTGTAGGGCTGGTGGGTATCTTGTGCCGTAGTAGTATAATTTTCTCCTTGAAGTATGTCGCTAGGTTGTCGACACTTGGTGTATCTTTGTCGTTGGTTGTAACTGGTGAGGTGTCTAATAGTTTGTTCACGAGGTTGAAGAGTTTATGTGTGTCTTTGTAGTTTGGTCCTATTAATGTTTTGTAGTGAAGTCTTTTTGTCTGTTTTATGGTATATTTGTATTTTCTCCGAAGTAGTTTCCAGTCATTTAGTGTTTGTTCGTCTCTCTTTTTGTTCCAGGCTCGTTCTAGTCTCCTGACTTGTGTTTTTAGTTTTTTCAGCTCTTCGGTGAACCATGGATTTGCGTTTTTCCTGTGTGTTGTTCTGGTTTGGACTGGGGCGATTTTGTCTAATGTTGTTGTGCTTATGTCATCCCATTCTTGGAGGAATTGGATGGTGTCAGCGTTTGTAGTCCATTCGTTCTGGTAGATCTGTTGCCAGAATGTTGAGGGGTCTATTTTCCCTCTCGTTGTGTAGGTTGTTCGCTCATGTTTATTATTCGTGTTTAATTGTGTTTTTTGCCAGCAGAGAGTGACATTTGCTCTATGGTGGTCTGACCATGGTGTTGGTGTCCATCTTGTATTAGCGAGTATGATAGTTGAGTCCGGTTCTAATCTATTCGTTATGATATCTAGTGTGTGTCCTTTTTCGTGAGTTGGTTGTATGTTAGGTGTTTGCAGATCCCAGAGTTTTAGGAATTCTTTGAATTCTCTTGTACTTGGTAAGGTGTCATCTTCTAGGTGTAGGTTGATGTCGCCTAGTATGAGGATGTTTGAGGCTGATACGCAGGAATTCGAAATGAAATCCAAGAGTTGTGTTTGGGCGTCTTGCCATTTACCTGGTGGCCTGTAGAATAGGATTGTGTTGAGGTGTCCTATTAGGCTTGAATGGTTGATTCTAGTCGATGCAATTTCAAGTTGTGGTGAGATGGATTCGCCCGTGATTGTGATAGTGTATTCAGGTTTGTATATGATGGCTATTCCGCCTCCTCTTTTTTTTCCATTTCTTGTCCAGTGCGTGATTTTGTATTTTGGTGGGCACGTTTGGAGGATTGCGGGGTCTGTGGGACTATGGAACCAGTCTTGCCTGCCCACTGCCGGCGCTGACCCTCCCCTGCTGCCGGATCGCTCTTTAAAAATGGCCACCGAGACTTCCAGCGGCGGCCTCGCGAGACTTCTGCTGAAGTCTTGGAGGCCACCCTTGTAAGTCTCGGCAGCCATTTTGAAGAGCGATCCGGCAGCGGGGGAGAATCAGTGCCAGCAGCGGGCAGGAAAGACTGGGGATCTTTCCTGCCTGCCCCAAAGCATCTGCTGGACAACCTCGGTGGCTGAGGGGGGGGGGGGCAGGAGAGAGAAGGGAGTTGCTGGACATGGGTGGCTGGAGGAGGGGGGCAGGGGAGAGAAAGGAGTCACTGGGCATGGGTGGATGGAGGGGGGCAGGGGAGAGAGGAGAGTCGCTGGGCATGGGTGGCTGGAGGGGGGCAGGGGAGAGAGGAGGGTTGCTGGACATGGGTGGATGGAGGGCAGGGGAGAGGAGGGTTGCTGTACAAGGGCGGATGGAGGGGAGGGCAGGGGAGAGAGAAGAAATGCTGGACAAGGATGGAGGGGAGGGAAGAATGAGGAAGGAGATGAGATAAGGGAAAAGGAAGAGAGGAGAAAAACTGCTCATGGATGAAGAAAATAGGCAGAAGCTGGATCCACTGGACAGTCAAGTCTGCGGAGGACCGGAGATGAAGAAGAAAGGAGGAAAGGAAAGAAAGAAAGAAATGCAAAGGAAGCCCTGGAAACGGATTTAAGAGGACAGATAGCAGCAGAATCGGATACTGGGCCAGCATGATCAGAAAAACAAAGTCACCGGACAACAAAGGTACAAAAAAAATCATTTTATTTTCATTATAGTGTTTGGAATATGATCACTTTGAGAATCAGGTGCTCAACATGGTATTTTATTGCACATTAAACATGAATTAGATTGGAACCTGAGATCATTTAATTTTTTTTCCTGGAGTAATGCATTGCCCCCCCCCCCCCCCGGCTCTCTCCCCGGCCATAGCCAGCTCTGCAATTTTGGGGGGGCACAGAGGGGGATGGGGGGGCGCAGAGGGGGACCGGGGAGAGAGCCTGTTGTTAAACATTTACCAGCACACCACTGCATAAGCTCCATATCATTTTAACACCTTCCTCTGAACCACCTCATCTTTTGATGTCCTTAGCAAGAATACTCCAAATGGGGACTCACCGATGACTTGTGCAGGGACATTAATACCTCCTTTCTTCTACTAGATATGCCTCTATGCAGTCTAGAATCATTATGCATTGCTTTGTCGCCTTAAGATTCTCTGACACTATCAACCCAAGATCCCTCTCTTGGTATGTGCTCAATAGCATCTCAACAGCAGCTGATGCTGCTCTTGTGTTTGTTCTGTGGTGGACTATTTCTTCTGTTTTTGTCTCAATAGCCTCTCACCCCCTAGAAAATATAGCTCTTTTAGGTTTCTATACTCCATGTGCATCACTCTGCCCTTTTTCACATTAAATTTTAGCTGCAAACATTAAACCATTCCTTTAATTTTTTCAGATCACTTCTCATGTTGTCCGCTTCCTCCAGGAAACCCACTCTGTTGTGAATTTTTGTGTCATTTACAGAAAGGCAAACTTTTCCTTCTAATCCTTCAGCAATGTTGCTCACAAATATATTGAATACAACTGGCCCCAATACCGATCCTTGAGATACTCCACTACTCAACTTTCTTTCCTCTGAGTGAATTCCATTCACTACCACCCTCTGTGTCAATCAATTTCTAATCCATTCATCAGCTTTAGATCCTAAATTCAGCCCATTCAATTTGTTCACGAACCTCCTATGAGGAAATCCAAATAGATTGCATCTAGTGCCCTCAATCCAGTTCTCTACTCTTTAAGCCTACACTACACTTACGTATAGCTCTGGGAAAAAAATCTTGCCACTGTTATTTCTTTCCTCTTTCTGTAGATTATTTAAAAAAGGAATAAAAGGAAAGTTAATGGGTTCATTACAAGTAACTGAATATTAGATTCACCATATTAATATCACTCTACATGATGTAGCTGACAGACAGGTGAAATGAAGGTACTGACTAAGGGCCCGCATGTTATATTTGACACTAGGTGAGCTTGTGTAGGTCTGGACAAGGAAAGGTATCAGATTTCACATATGTTTCCTTTTCATTAGACAAAGGTAAGGGCTCAGTTTGCATGCAAGTTGTTTGTGAAGGGAAGATTAAAAGATAGTGCACACTAAAATGGCTGATTTCTGAATTGCTTCCAGTATTCCAAAATGCATTCCAAGTCCTCAAAATAAGCTTCTTCCCCTGAGGATTGTACTATCTGCTACTCAGATCTCTCACATCCTACCCAACTGTTTCCTTGCTGTGGCCTCAGGTTTCCTCATTGTCCTGAAGTTTATCTGAACTCAGATTCAATCAGTAGCAACATATTCATCAACGTTAGCTAGTGCCATTTTTTTAAAGCATACCCCCAAGTTTTCTAAATCTTTGCCAATTGTAGTTTTAAAAGCAGCAACATAGCTAACCGTGTCCCTTGTCCCTTACATTTTCCCTCAGGCATTTTGCCCATAATTTACCTTTATTTATACTTTGTATTGTTTTGGAGATCAAGTAGATAGAAGTTTTGCTTTTGGACCTGAGAGTTCAGAAGGTTGAGAAATAGCTATGGAAAACAGACTTGCTTAATAGCATATGGTAAACATACCAAGTCTTGAAGGATTTAAAAAATATTGAGACACATATGTTCTCAATGGTCTTGCCTATGTTTCTCTTCCCCATCTCCTGATTTATAATTATCTGCAGTCACATAGTTAAGAGCAGGACTTCTCAACTCACTCCTGGAGGGATACTTAGGGCCCCGTATACTAAAGTGAATAGTGATTTTCCAAAAGTGCATTCCCCCAAATTCTGTATATGGCGCCTTTAGTTGTGCATGCTAATTTGGCTGCATGGCCAAATTGCGCGCACAACTTAATTGATTAACACGCCAATCAGCACCAATAATTGGTACTTAACAACCAATTAGTGGCACTAAATGGCTTTATTTAGAATTAATGTGCAGAACTTTCTAGGCGTATTCTATAACATGGTGCGTGTAAATTCTAATGTATGCAGTTAAAAAGAGTGTGTGGCCAGATACATGGAATAGGCAGGTTGTGGGTGTTTCAAAAAACTATGCGCAGTATTATAGAATACACCCAATCTGTGTCTAACTTAGGCGCAGGTATTTAGGCCTGGTTTTAGGTGGCCTAAATAGGCGCACTTAAATTTTAGTCACGAGAATGGTGTGAGAACATATTCTATAAACCACCCATAACTTTAGGCATAGTTTATAGAATCATGCTAACTGCGTGGATTTTTCATGCCAATTAGAATTCCCCCCATTATGCATAAAAAAATAGCACAAACTCCAACATTCTATACAGGTCGCCCAAATTTGGGCACAGATCCCAGATCTGCACATTAGTCAATTAGGTGCTAACGATCAAGTATTGGGACTTAACAAACACTTAATTGGCAGTAATTAGGAGTTACACGCAGATCTGCCCTATGTGCCACTAAATTCCATAGCACACAACTCCAAAGGAGGTGTGGCCACTAGAGGGGCATGGAGGGGTCAGGGGCATTCCCAATATTTAAACAAAATATTATGAAATACCTGGATTTGCACACCTAACTGTCATCAATTGGGCACCAGTATTTATACCAATCTTTGGCAGGTGTAAGTGTTGATGCTGGGATGATCCATGTTAAGCTTGTATTCTAGAAAGGTCACTCTGTGCAGAACATCCTTTACATAATACTAGCTTTGTGCAGATCATCCCAGCACCTAATTTTGGGTGCCTTGAATCTAGCCCAAAATGTCTAGAAACACACAAAACAAATCCAAATTGCAGATTTCCTGTGCTGTTTTTCACATCATGAGCACTTTTGCAAAATCTCTTCACAAAAGTACACTTTGCAGTCATAAACTGACAGGCAAAATCCACTTTGTATGAAAATGTTTTGTAAATTTAGCATTAATGAGTCACTGCAATGCAAAATCATACAAAGTAGCTCATTAATGCAAAAACAAGCCGATGAAAAAGGCTTCATGGGCCTGTTGTTGTAGAAAAAATATCCACACCTCAAGAGCTGTAGTTATATTTTCAAGCGCTGGCAGAAAAATGAAAACAGCTCTCTTTGTGCAGTGGCAGCATGAAGATAATTATAGGGTCCATTGACCCAAATGGGGCATCCCCAAGACCCTTTACCCAGGGGACACCTAAATGCCCTAGTAGCCCAGTGGGCCTGATGCCCCCTCCCCAGCCTTAATATAGGAATAAAAAGATTAATTCACTCACCTCCTCAAAGCCCTATCCCTTTACTAGATAATTCTGAGGGTCAACTTGGCCTGGCCTACCTGCTCTCTTCCCTCATCACCCTGATTGTGAGGATGGGAACTAAAGTGATTCCTACTTGCTCCCATGCCATAGGCTGCCAGCTTCAAATGTCACAGGTTGACCATTACGGTAGCCTTGCAGTATTACCATAGGGGTCAGATTGCCAAATAAGGGCACAAGAAGTCAGCTGGCACCATTTTTTAAGCCAACAGCTTATGGGGCAAGATTGAATAATGATTTCTCATACCCTTATTGCCCCCTGGACTCCTTTAGCCATGTGTCAATGTGAGTTGAAGTGCTGGGGAAGGAAGGAGGGGAACAGGATAACACTGTAAATGGTCAAACAACTGTTCCCTACTTAACCATTCCACCCTCTAAATTATGAATTTATGTCACATAACCATTCACGGAACAGACAAAAAAAACCCAATAATGATTTTTAAAAAGTTTTAACCTCTAAAATATAAAAGCAGATTGCCTGATTCAATTACATGCAGACAAAGGCTTGCAATACAAATAAAAATGTTGCCAGACTCAACACATATCTGTGTTTTGCCTGACTCAGGAGCAGTGGCGTAGCCAGACCTGACATTTTGGGTGGGCCCAGAGCTAATATGGGTGGGCACTAGGTGTGAGAAGTGTTTCTTGGGATACTCCTTAATAATGCCTTAGAGTGCACTTGATGATGGATTTCTAAGTAAACAGTCTGTGCAACAGCTTTACTGCATTAACACAAACCTGGTTCATGGAACACCATGATTTTATCCCATATCTTAAACTTGATCAAATATGACTGCTATAAGGCAAACATGTCATAGTAACATAGTAGATGACGGCAGAAAAAGACCTGCACGGTCCACCCAGTCTGCCCAACAAGATAAACTCACATGTGTCATTTTTTGTATATACCTTACCTTGATTTGTACCTGTCTTTTTCAGGGCACAGACCGTATAAGTCTGCCCAGCACTATCCCCACCTCCCAACCACCAGCCCTGCCTCCCACCACCGGCTAAGCTTCTGGGGATCCCTTCCTTTTGAGCAGAATTCCTTTATGTTTATCCCACGCATGTTTGAATTCCGTTACCGTTTTCCTCTCCACCACCTCCCGCGGGAGGGCATTCCAAGCATCCACAACTCTCTCCGTGAAAACATACTTCCTGACATTTTTCTTGAGTCTTCCCCCCTTCAATCTCATTTCATGTCCTCTAGTTCTACCGCCTTCCCTTCTCCGGAAAAGGTTTGTTTGCAGATTAATACCTTTCAAATATTTGAACGTCTGTATCATATCACCCCTGTTTCTCCTTTCCTCCAGGGTATACATGTTCAGGTCAAGAAGTCTCTCCCCATACATAACGCAAATCCCATACCATTCTCGTAGCTTTTCTTTGCACCGCTTCCATTTTTTAAACATCCTTCACAAGATACGGCCTCCAAAATTGAACACAATACTCCAGGTGGGGCCTCACCAACGTCTTATACAGGGGTATTAAAACCTCTTTTCTTCTGCTGGTCACACCTCTCTATATACAGCCTAGCAATCTTCTAGCTACGGCCACCGCCTTCTCACACTGTTTCATCGCCTTCAGGTCCTCAGATACTATCACCCCAAGATCCCTCTCCCCCTCAGTACATATCAGACTCTCACCGCCTAACACATACGTCTCCCGTGGATTTCTACTCCCTAAGTGCATTACTTTGCATTTCTTCACATTGAATTTTAATTGCCAAATGTTAGACCATTCTTCTAGCTTCCGCAGATCTTTTTTCATGCTTTCCACTCCCTCCGGGGTGTCCACTCTGTTGCAAATCTTGGTGTCATCCGCAAAAAGGCAAACTTTACCTTGTAAGCCTTCGGCAATATCACTCACAAATATATTGAATAGAATCGGCCCCAGCACCGATCCCTGAGGCACTCCACTACTCACCTTTCTCTCCTCTGAGCGAACTCCATTTACCATAGTAAACATGTCAATGGCACATATCCTTCAAACTTTGCTTTGTAACAAATGAAAATGCCTGATTAAGCTGTATTCATAAAACAGGTAAATTCTGAAACTGACATTCCCATTTAAAAAGCCAGAGAAGTCAGACTCATATAGATCCCCACATGACCTACATGCACACAGAATCTTTCACATCGGTCACATGCAGAACACAGACCACCCTTACAAATTGCAGAATAAAACACAAAAAATTAGAAATCACAGAGATGGCAAATTACCCAGTTCCAGGCTTGAGATTTTGTGCAGTCCTGATTTAAACTTTATAACCCAAATCAGTGTGAGATTTGCAGTGCCTGATTCTGCCCATGGAAATCAGTGCTACAAGTCTCATAACAATGGGGTGGTCAGAAATGTAGGACTGTCCCAAAATCTCCACCCTGAACTGCAGCTCAGCATCAACCCTGCCCTTTCCCCTCCCCCATAGTTTGGCATCAGCCGCGGGAGAAAAGGCAGCGACAGCGATCAAAGTTAGTTGACACCCGGGGCTGGTCATTTTTTAACACTCCCCTCCAAACTCCAGTACTAGGCATACCGAGAATACAAAACACTCAGGACCTACAGAGCAATTCTAGCATACCATAAGCAGTAATTTCTACAAGTCACACAAGGAAAAGGAAAGCATCTTAAACACTACAGTAAGCACTAGAACATCAATTCACCTATTGTAAAACGAAACCAGACAGAATAGTACAGATCATTGATCCTGCACAGTCAATGCCAACTGAAAGCCATGTCTTTTTCACAAACACAGATACACCCTAATCCACTATAGAATAAGTAATCATAAACTTTCTATTTAGACAAAAATTAAACTGAACCCCCAAGATGCCAGACTCTGCATACGATGCAACACCACAGAAACAGAAAATGTCCCCTAGTACTGTGCAAAATATAAAGACAGCAGATGTAAATTTGAAAAAAAAAACCTAACAAATACCAATCACCACTTTACAAATTAACAAATAGAAATAAAACAAATAAAGAAAATAAAATAATAACATTTTATTGGACTAATACATTTAGCTTTCAGAGGCCAAAACCTCCATCCTCAGGTCAATATAGTATAGTGCTGTTACAGTATCCTATCCTGACCTGAGGAAGGGGGTTTTGTTCTCCGAAAGTTAGTCAAAATGTATTAAAATTAGTCCAATAAAAAGATTACCTTATTTACATGTTCAGCTTATAAACATTTATTAACACATCTACAATACTACTTTATCCTAAAGCAAAAAAATAAAAATATATATTTTATTTACAGTTTGTTGTCTCTGGTTTCTGCTTTCCTCATCTTCTTTTCACTGTTTTCCTTCCATCCAGCATCTATCTTCGCTCTCTCTCTGCCATCCAGTGTCTGCCCTCTCTGCCGTCCCTTCCATCCACTGTCTGCCCTTTCTGTCTGCCCCTTCAATCCACCATTTGCCCTCCCTCTCCCATCCATCCATCCAGGGTCTGCCCTCCCTCTCACTGTCCCTTCTTTTCGACCCCCAGTTCCAGCCCCATTATCCCACCTGCCCCTAGTTCCAGCCCCAGCCCACATCTCCCACCTGCCCCTCCTTTTCAGCCCCCAGTTTCAGCCCCACTATCCCACCAGTCCCCAGTTTCAGCCCCAGCCCTTTTCTCCCACCAGTCCGGAGCTTCAGCCCCCAGCCACTTCTCCCTGTCCCCTTTTCAGCCCCCAGTCCCCAGTTTCAGCCCCAGCCCTTTTCTCCCACCAGTCTGGAGCTTCAGCCCTCAGCCACTTCTCTCTGTCCCCTTTTCAGCCCCCAGTCCACAGTTTCAACCCCAGCCCTTTTCTCCCACCAGTCCCGAGCTTCAACCCCAGCCACTTCTCCCTGTCCCCTTTCCAGGCCCCAGTCCGCACATTCAGCCCCTGCCCCTTTTCAGCCCCCAGTTCCAGTACTAACCCCCTTATCCCACCTACCATCCTTTTCAGTCCCCAGTTCCCTTCATCCACATGCCTTGCATTAGGGCCCCCCTTTTCAGCCCCAGACCCATTCTCCCACCTGCCACAGGCATGGCCCCATTCTTCCTCCTGCCCCCTTCTCAGACCCCAGACCCAGTCCCCTTTTCCCATCTAAGCCCCACCCCACCCCACCCAGACCCAGTCCCCTTCTCCCATCTGAGTCCCTCCCCTCCCAGACCCAGTCCCCTTCTCCCATCTGAGCCCCACCCCACACAGACCCCTTCTCCCATCTGAGCCCCCCTGCATGACCCAGTCCCCACCTGCCTACCTACCAGCTCCATCGACGAGCAGACGACCCTCTTCTGCCACCCGGCATCCAGCCTTAAAAATAAAAACCCCGGTGAAACACCTCGCATCTGCTCTGCTCTGCGCTGCTATAAGTAAAGTGAGCAAATTGCCTCGTCGCATCGGCCCTTCCTTCACTGTGTCCCACCCTCTGATGTAACTTCCTATTTCCGCGAGGGTGAGACACAGTGAAGGAAGGGCTGATGCGACGAGGCGATTTGCTCACTTTACTTATAGCAGCACAGAGCAGACGCGAGGCATTTTACCAGGGTTTTTTTTTTAAGGCTGGATGCCGGGTGGCAGAAAAGGGTCATCTGCTCGTCGATGGAGCTGGCAGGTAGGCAGGTGGGGACTGCGGCACCAGCGGAGCACTCCCCCCCCCCCCCCCCCACCTGCTGACACCCGGGGCAGGGCGGACGTTGGCTGGGCGGGCCTGGAGGGAAAGTGGCTGGGCCTGGATTAGTACACGCTAAAATGACACTTACCATAGGATGCCTAAGCACTTCCTGCGGTACACTTTTGATGCTGGTTAGGTGCGTGCTAATGCCTATCACGGCTTCTGAAAAGGGCTCACAATTATTTTTTTTTTGCTTTGTTTTTTCTTTGCTTTTTTGTGCTTCCACTCATCAGCCTTGTGCAATTCTTGTGGGATTGTCACCTCTTTTTGTTCCAACCCCACCCCACACACACACAAAATCTTTCACAGAGCGCAACAAGCAAAAACCAGGGGAATGGAAGACACCAAAACCACAAGCCCAAAAACACAAACTTCAAGGACATTTAGTTGAAATGTTCCAAACTCTAAACACTTTGGTTTGACTACTAGGTGCAGAGTAAACTGCATTAGGAGGTTACTACTAATGAGAGGATGGTAATTTTTTATTAAACAGATGAGAACGGCCTATTCATTGGCTTTATACAGGACCCATGACAAAGGTTTTACCTGTATTGATCATTGGTGAATAAACAGTTTGGAGCATTTTAACTAAATGTCCTTGCAGCTTGTGTCTTTGGACTTGGTGTCTTCCACTCCCTTGGCTTTTACCTCTTTTTTGGGGTTCTTTTACTAAGGTGCACCGAAAAATGGCTTGCGGTAGCGTAGGCGCGGGTTTTGAGTGTGCGCCAATCCATTTTTCAGCGCGCCTTTAAAAACGACCCTTTTTAATTTTTACCAAAAATTGACATGTGGCAAAATCAAAATTGCCGCCTGTCCATTTTGGGTCTGCGACCTTACCACCAGCCATTGACCTAGTGGTAAAGTCTCACATGGTAACCAAGCGGTAATGACCTACATGTGTCAAATACCACTTAGTGCGCATCCGATATGCATGTATGAAAATAAAAATTAATTTTTAGCTACGCATATTAGACGTACGCCAAAAATGAAATTACTGCAAGAGACACGCGGTAACCAGGCAGTAACACCATTTTGGCACATGTAGCATGTGTAGACGCTTATGCGGCTTAGTAAAAGGGCACCTTTCTTCTTTACTCCGATACATCATTACACAACAGACTTCTCCCTGAGAATTTCTAAAATATAGAGGGTGGAATTAGTATGTTGTCAGAGGCTTTCTATCAGGAAATAATCACAGATCTTTCTTCTCAGTACTCACCTTCTTTTATAATATATTTGAAACAGCATTAATAATGCATGTTTATATTTTAATTTTAAAGTGAAGATTTTTAATTGAGTGCTATACTTTTTGGTGTATTTTATCACAGCCACAAGAATCTTTTTTTTTTTTTTTTTGCAGCTCATCATACAAATTATACCCATGGTTTTTTGACATATATCCTTTTGGTCTTGGGAAAGGAGCAGAGCTCTTGAAAGTAAGTCAGAAGACTGTTTTGAGTTATGGTGCTGTTGTCTAATAAAAATGTCACTTACAACCTGTTGGCTAACTTTCCTTTTTGTTATAGCTTCTAAACATTTGGCAATATGTAAACCATAGAAAAAAATGCACTAAACAGACCTAAGAAATATTTTAAGAAAGTTTTACAGTGTAAAGCAGACTGAGAACTGAGTTTTAATGAGTAAATTAAAACAGTTACAAAGTTTTCTTGCACCAGTTAAATTAAATCCAGATGGTGTGGTAAATATAAACCCAATTACACACCAAAGGCCAAGGAGAATGTAGTAATAGAGATCTGGCTTTTGTCACTTTTCCTTGGCAGATTTTTGCAGAGTTGAAGGTGAAACAACCTGAAAATAATTTTGGGTGGTCTGACCTTTGACAGTATTTTTTTCTATAATCCGTACATCATATTTTTGTGCTTACTGTTCTCAGGATCTATCTATCTATCTATCTATCTAGAAGGATAGATAGATAGATAGATAGATAGATAGATAGATAGATAGATAGATATATTGATGCACACAACAATCTATCTATCTATCTATCTATCTATCTATCTATCTATCTATCTATCTATCTATCTATCTATATCTATATCTATATCTATATCTATCTATATATCTATCTATATCACAGCAGCAGAGTTTCATCTTTTGCCAGCTTAATGCTCTGAACTCCAGCTGGAGAAGCAATGGCTGAGCCTATAATACTGTCAACAGTCATATTCCCTCCTAATGACCTGTGAGCTCATTATCTGCATAGAGAGGTCATGCAGAACAGCATTTTCCTACATTTTAACAGAGTGAACAGAAGACAGAAGGAATACTTTGGCAAAATCTTCCAATCACAGTTCTTTACTTCAGTACAAGTAGCATGGGAATTGTTGTAGTGAATGCACTGGTATAACTTTCACCATGCATTCCACACAGTCATAGTCTGTTTTTTTAAACACTGGGTGCACATACTGTAGCAGGACGTGTTTATCTACTCCTACCCTAGCTGATTTAATGCTCAAGCACCTTTCTGACTTCTTGTACAACTTTCTTAAGATTACCCTCCCCCCTTATTTTCTAATTCTTCTTATTCTATCATATGTTCCATCTTTGCTTACACCCTATGAGGGGCATTTTTTATATGATGTCTAAGCCCGACTTTGGACGTTTTACAAAAAATGAGTTAGCTGGGCTCCCTCTCACAGTCTGAATGTCGGCATATTCTTTTTTTGAAAGTTATGCTAGTCCATTCTTTCCATGAGAAGATTTTTCCGACATCTTTGAAACAAGCACTAGTTCAGCTCATATAGTTCAGTTGTTGTACTCTTCAATAATGTTGCAAGCAGTTATGAAGAAAGCCAAGAAATGCAGAGATTTCTCTAATACTAATGTGAAGAAAGATTTTTGATTACTGGATAATTTTGGTAAGAAAGTTAGAATAGCTATTCACCAACTGTATGTGGTACAGTACATGCATAAGGTCTGAAACTCATTGCTAGAGGATGTGATTACAGCAGGTAGCGTATCTGGGTTTTAAAAAGATTTGGACAAGTTCCTGGAAGAAACTTCCATAGGCGTTATTGAGATGGGCATGGGGGAAACCATTGCTTGCCCTGAGATTGGTAGCATGGTATGTTGCTACTAATTAGGATTCTGCCAGGTACTTGTGACCTGGATTGGCCACTGTTGGAAGCAGGATACTGGGCTAGATGGACCATTGAACTGATCCAGTATGGCTGTTCTTATGTTCTTATATTTCTCAAGGTGCAAGTTTTCTCATAATTCTTTCTATGCAAACTCAAGGTCAGATAATGTCTATGCTAACAGAGGCTGATGAATGTGGTACTTACATATCACAGCAGCTTATGATGTCTGAGTCCTCAGCCAGAGTTTCTGCTTCTGCATGCATCTGGACAACATGAAGATGTCCACTCTAAGGCACACTTCTACAATAAAGTGCTATGTTTTGGGTTTAATGCGTTATAACATGGGATTTTAACAGATGGCGAGCTCAAAACTAATGCTGCATTAAGAAGGGGCAATCTCAATATTTTTGTTGCAGGTCATACACTAACATCCAGATTAACATGCAGTTCTTGTTTCTGGTTAATGCAGAAGCACTTACGGTCTCCAGTTTAGGAGGTGGTAAATGGTTCTGGGTTAAATTTGCATTAGTCAGTTAGAATGTGGTAAGTGTAACTCTCTAGCTGGCTAACGCTTCCACGTCTACTCTCCACCCATTCTCTCTTACAGTAAAATTCAGTAACATGTAGTTTAATGTGTCAAAACAGGCAAACTACCACTACGAGTCTGGCTCTCGGCATTTCAAAATGGCCACCGAGAGTTGAAGCAGCCGAGAGCTGGACTCACCACAGGATGCAGGGCAGCTGTCAGCAGCGCTCTGGGCAGGAAAGAGGGGGCTCTTCCTGCCCCGAAGAGGTACCTCTAGACCACCATGGATAGTAGAGTAAGGGGAGGGGAGGTGACGGGGGGAGTGGAGATGACAGGGGGGAGGCAAGGTGATTGGGGGAGGAGGGGAATATGCGCCAGGGGCAGGGTGAGGGCATGGAAGGGGCGGGGCAGGGGACTTGAAAGGGGCAGCTCCCCTCTGGCGAAACGACACCCCCCCCCAGTGCATCTTTACCTGCTGGGGGCGTGGCGTGCATCTGTCAGCAACGATCGTTCCCTGCTCCCTCTGCCCCGTTACAGGAAATAACCCGTTCTGAAGCCAGAGGGAGCAGAGAACGAGCATTGCCGACAGACGCGCAGCACCCTCCCAGAGGCGTGCACCCAGGGTGGACCGCTCCCACCGCCCCACCTTAGTACGCCACTGCCGTATGGTGGCTCATTTCAAGAAATGTCTGCTTCATGTCAAGCCTTCAGTATGGAAGCCCCCTATAATGTGTGATAGGAATTCAGTCATTGTTTCACTCATGAAGTCTTCTTTAGAACCTCTAGGTAAAGCATCTCTGAAGTTCCTAAGTTGGAATGTACTCTTCCTAGTAGCAATCACTACAGCTGAAAAAGCAAGTGAATTCCCAGCACTGGTGTTATATGAACCATATACTCTATTCCATCTCGCAATGTTGTTCTTTGGACACATTCTTGCCTAAAGCACTCCTTTTCACCTAAACAAATATTGAGAAAGCCCTTCATACTCTAGTCCAGTGCTTCTCAACCCAGTCCTTGAGGCACGCCTAGTCCCATCAGGTTTTCAGGATATTCACAATGAATATACATGATATAGATTTATATCTTAATTTACTAGTCAATCATGATCTTTAATGTAATACCACTTGTATCTCTCACTCCGGAAATGGCGATCGCCATGACGGAACAATGTAAGCCACACTGAGCCTGCAAATAGGTAGAGAAATGTGGGATACAAATACAACAAACAAATAAATAAGTAAATAAATAAATATACCAAGGAGGTATTGCATGCATATCTAACATGCATATTCATTGGTGGATATCCTGAAACCTGATGGGACTGAGGGGTCCTTTTACAAAAGTGCACTAGCATTTTTAGCATGCGCTAAATGTTAGAGTCACCCATATATTTCTATGGGTGCCACTAGCATTTAGCGTACCCTAAAACCGCTAGCACGGGATTGGGTTGAGAATCAGTACTCTAGACTGCAAATAGGTTTTTACCTGCTACAGAATGGACTAAAATGCTTAGAAAAACAATCAGGGGTCCTTTTACAAAGGTGCACTAGCGGTTTTAGGGTACGCTAATTATTAGCATATGCAAAACGCTAGTGAGGCTCATAGAAATATATGGGTGACTAACGTTTAGTGCATGCTTATTCTTAGTGTGCACTAAACACGCTAGAGCACCTTTGTAAAAGGACCCTCGATTTTTTTCTCCTGTTTGATCCTAATAAAACTGGTGTGCCCGTTGCAAAAAGAACTCTAGCAAACTGAATGGCTTCTTGCACATTATTTTACTATAAAGAAGTGGGCATTCCACTCAGCTCTAAGGTTAATTCTTATCAGTTTAGAGCTGCTGCTGCCACAGTGACCATCCTGAAGCCTACCTCATTGAATATCTTCTGCAAAGCAGCTACATGGTCCTCTGTTTGTACTTTCAATGTGCTTTATTGTTTGGACCAGGCTCCAGCAAGGGACTGTTCGTTCATTTGATCAAGCAATGCTGGCCAATTGTCCCTATGAACTGAAAACTCTCATTTTCGACTATATGAGCTGCTCAAAATATTAAGATTACCTAAGACTGAGCAGTCCTAAGCTCACTAAGAATGCTGTGTGCCTTATTAATCCTGCTGTCTGTGGACAACACCTATTTCAGTTGATCAACATTGCTTTATTTTAGTAGGATTGTAATAGCATCTGTTTGCTTATAACTCTGTTTCTTCAAAACTGTAAAAGGTCTAATAATAAGCATTATAATTTATTTGACAGGTCTATATTGATAAAGGGAAAGTACAGAATGCAACTATAAAATCACAGCCATCCAGTTTAAGCAGTTAAAATAAGACCATGTACTTTTCCATAGTCAGTCCCTGAGGGATCTAGCCTATCTGCTGTCTTGACTCCAGGGTAAATGTGTTTTCTGCAGTCAATTTCTTCTTATAGCTTTTCCCCAACATATATCTTATTGATTTTCTTCTCTTGTGCTGTGCTTGTTGGCTTTCTAAACAGCTTTTCTGTATTTAGAATAACAGAACTGAATTGAGCCCTATACGAGAACAAAATAAGATTGACTTCCCTTGATTGGATTCTCATCCCCTGCTATATACATTCTTAGACTTTTGTAAGCTTTCTTAAGTATACTCCAAATTGACCTTCACGCCTCAGTGTGAAATGTGCAACCACCCCTGATTCCTTCCATCTTCTGAGCTGGCATTAACCAATTTACAGTTCGATTCTTGCTCTAATACAGAACAATTTGCATTCAGCCACATTAAATCTCAGTCATCTGTATTCATCCCTGCTATTTCCAAGTCTTCCAGCAATTCATCTTTCACCAGCCCACCCAAACCATCTTCTACATCTCCAGCTGTAGGAATGTTTCAATCAGATCCTAACCATAAGTGCATACACTTTCTCTTCTATTCAGTGTTTGCATGACATCCTGTACAGGGAGCTTCAGAAAGGTTAAATACAAATCATAGACAACCATACAAAACCAAATACATTAAACAAAAAAATAAAAATGTACTGGTTAGGATGAAAGATTTGTGTACAGGCATTTGAAGCACAATTTCACCCAATATAAAAGACATTTCCTTGATTTTACAATTTTAAAAATATTCCATAGATTGGCGCAATATTCTAATTTGTTTAGGTTTCTATTGATATGGATGGATCATAGGCTATAATGAATTTATATTTTGTTCAGAAATTCTTTCTTCTTTTACAACCGAGATTAGAAGATAAAATAAAAATAGCTTTGTGAACTTTCAGATTAAAAAAACGATGCAAGTGTTTGCCTATAGTTAATTTGTTGTATAAAAACTTAAATGCAGGAAGTACAAAGCAGTACAGAAATAAAAAAGATTCTACCTTTATATTTAGAATCTAATAATGTACAACGGGCATTACATGTTGGTCTCTATTTGCTAAAGAGTGGTAATGTTTTGTAATTATTGCATGGTAGTTGCCAAAATTAACATGTGGTAAGTGCAGAACCTTTGTGGAGCCATTCCCCACATGTTTGAAAGTGCTCCCGGCTAATTTACACACACTACTCAATTGAATAACAAGCCAATCAGCATGATAACTGGCCAATAACAACCAATTATAATCACTAATTGACAATAATGGGAATTCATGTGCGCTTCTTTTTAGGCGTATTCTAAAAAGAGGCAAGTGTAAATTCCAACATGCGTAGCTGAGAAGGGGTGCAGCCATGGGAGGAGTGCAGACATGTCGAGGAATTACTCAAATTTAAGCACGTTATTATAGAATTTGGGAGAACATGCCTACATTTAGGCACAAATATTTACACGAGGTTTTCAGTGGCATAGGTGGCCGCACCTAAATGTAGGCACCTTCCCCAGTCCTATGTGCTATTCTATACACAGTGCCTAAGTGTGTTATATAGAATAGGGCTAGGTGTGTTAATTAGATTTTAGATGCCATTTACAGATAAAACCAAAACCAACAAAGTCCAATCTCAATCGCCAACTATAAAGTATTTTAAAAAATGTGAAAAGTACCCTCAGATAACCTTTTCACCCAAGCCGGACCCAATGTTAGAAGGATGTCAAGTTTTCTTTCATCAGGTACATCCCATGTGGTACTTTGCCATGCTGTATATTATAAACTGTGCCCAAATTAATTGTGATTATGAAATAACTCAAAGTCTAAATCATTGTGCTTGCAGTTAAAATAAGCATCAAATAAAACATCATGTGACTTACCTGAATAGAGAAATAGATGCCAGAGTTTGAAGAATGATTGCTGCTGTTTCTTCAAGAGCCTGGATGAAACTCTGAAGCAGCACAAGTCCCCCCTTCCAGTGAAGACATAGTTAATGCAGTCACTACTGCACATGTGGAGGATAATTCTACAATAAGGCACCTTGGATGGTAAACAGATGCCTATTTGAAGGCTATTCTATAAAGAAAGTAGACACTAACTTTTTACAGAATACTAGCACTAGTGCCAGAAAATGGACCTATATTTAAGGCAAGATCATTTAGCAAATGTCATAAGTACATAAGTATTGCCATACTGGGACAGACCAAAGGTCCACCAAGCCCAGCATCCTGTTTTCAACAGTGGCCAATCCAGGTCACAAATACCTGGCAAGATCCCAAAGAAGTACAAAATATTTTATACTGCTTATCCCAGAAATAGTGGATTTTCCTCAAGTCCTATTTAATAATGGCCTATGGACTTTTCCTTTAGGAAGCTGTCCAACCATTTTTTAAACTCTACTAAGCTAACCACCTTTACCACATTCTCTGGCAACGAATTCCAGAGTTTAATTACACGTTGAGTGAAGAAACATTTTCTCTGATTCATTATAAATTTACTACTTTGTAGCTTTATCACATGCCCCCCAGCTCTAGTATTTTTGGAAAGCGTAAACAGATGCTTCATGTCTACCTGTTCAACTCCACTCATTATTTTATAGACCTCTATCATATCTCCCCTCAATTGCCTTTTCTTCAAGCTGAAGAGCCCTAGTGGTGATAATCTTTGAAAGATACCTTATCCCGAACCATGCACTTTTGAGCGACTGTCGGCCTTCCCCCATGTCCATGCTTAGATGTAAACCAGAACAATTAATTACAGTATTCTATAATGTACACAAGTACATTATAGAATACTGTAATGTACACAAGTATTTGAATGCTATGTCTATGCTCCAAACAATCTTCACCCATATGTATGCCCATGGCAAAGTACACACCATCACAATATGGTACATACTTTTCCACTAATTGCTTTTTCTATAAGGTTGTCAATAGAAATCAAACAAAATAAAACATGGAAAAGAAAATAAGATGATACCTTTTTTATTGGACATAACTTAATACATTTCTTGATTAGCTTTCAAAGGTTGCCCTTCTTCCTCAGATCAGAAATAAGCAAATGAGGTAGCAGATAGTATATATGAGAGAAACATCAAAGCATTACTTTGACTGTCTGACAGAGTGGGAGGGTGGGGGTATGCATGGGTGTTGGTAGGTGAGAGGAGGGTAATAAACAGAGAAATAAACAGAGAAATACAGCTTTATGTTTTATAATGAGTTAGAAAACCCAGATCCTTATTAAGTCCTGTTTCTTGGGTGTCAAAATATTCAATCATTCTTATTTCAAAGGTCTTACGTTCCTGTATTGTTTTAAAATTACCTTTCAGTATTCTTACTGTGAAATCACTGGTGCAGTGTTCTGGTCTTGTGAAGTGTTGGCCCACAGGGGTGGGGGCTTGACTGATGATGAAATCTTTGTATATTTTCACTAATATAATATGTGAATATACTGGCAAGAAAAGGAGAGACATTAAGAGAGAGAGAAGGTTAGACAAGAGTCAGAGAAATAGATTTAAAAAAAACTATTCCAACTATCCAAAAACCCTATCTATATCCATAGATGGTTTCGTACAGTTGTTAAGAAAAAAAAGGAGATTCATATAAGTTATATTCTTATGTTTTTAATAAAGGAATAACAATGTTTGATATCCCACAATTTTTGCACAGGACAAAACGCATTGCTAAATCATGTTTATTCATCTTATTAATTAAAGCTTAAACCACAGATTTACCCCTCTAATAGATTACAAAATGCTTAATTCAGATATATAATGCAGTTAGCTAATAGCAGGTTTAATCAGCTCAGCTTCGTCAGGGTCAAATGGTCTCATGTCTCCTGTTTAATTGTCACAGCATTAATTCCATATATTGTGCAGGTTCTAAATGTCAGCCAACAGAAAAAGCAGAGACTTAGCTTTAGGCTCAAATTTTATGTTAAATATTGACCAGACTGAAAAGAAATGCTAATCTGCGATATTTGCTGTACCAGTATTTATTTATTTATTACATTTTTACCCCAAATTAGCCCGAGTGACTCAGGTTCAATGTGGCTTACATAACAAAAATTAAATGAATGATACATATTAAAAATTATATAAAGTACAATAAATAATGCTATAGCATTGGCTTTGTAAAACAAATATAAATGATATAATAAACAACTGCTTCTTGGAGCAGCCGGTCCAGGAACCGATGAGAGGGGGAGCCATTTTGGATCTGGTCCTTGATGGCGTGCAGAGCATAGTGCGAGAGGTGGTGGTGTTGGATTCCCTACGAAACAGTGATCATAACATGATCAAGTTTGAGCTATTATATGGGATGAACCTGCAAAAGAAATCTACTGTAGCTGCATTTAATTTTTGAAAGGGCGACTATATTAAAATGAGGAAAATGGTTAAAAAGAAACTAAAAAAATCGTCTGCAAAGGTAAGGACACTAAATCAGGCATGGACATTATTCAAAAATACCATCTTGGAAGCCCAGTCCAGATGTATTCCACATATTTGCAAAGATGGAAAGAAGAGAAAACATCAGCCTGCATGGTTAAAAGGTGAAGTAAAAGAGGCAATTAAAGCCAAAAGATTGTCCTTTAAAGAATGGAAAAAGGACCCAAATGAAGAAAATATGAATCAACATAAGCACTAGCAAGTCAGATGCAAAGCATTAATAAAGAAGGCTAAAAGAGAATATGAAGAGAAACTTGACGCAGAGGCTAAAACTCACAGTAACAACTTTTTCAGGTACATCAGAAACAGAAAGCCTGCGAGGGAATCCATGGGACCGTTAGATCACAAAGGAGCAAAAGGAGCACTCAGGGAGGACAAGGCTATAGCGGAGAAACTGAATGAATTCTTTGCTTCTGTGTTTATGGAAGAAGATATAAGAGATCTGACTGTACCAAAAATGGTTTTCAAGAGTGATGGTGTGGAGAAATTGAAAGAAATCTTGGTGAACCTGGAAGATGTACTGAGCCAAATTGACAAATTAATGAGTAGTAAATCACCTGGACCTGATGGCATACATCCAAGAGTACTCAAAGAACTCAAGCATGAAATTGCTGATCTGCTGTTAGTAATATGTAACCTGTCATTAAAATCGTCCATAGTAACTGAAGATTGAAGGGTGGCCAATGCATGTCGATTTTTAAAAATGGTTCTAGGGGTGATCTGGAAAATTATAGAACAGTAAACCTGATGTAGACATAGAACACGTAGACAAATGTAGTTTAATGGGACAGAGTCAGCATGGGTTCAGCTGAGGGAAGTCTTGCCTCACCAATTTGTTTTATTTCTTTGAAGGCATGAATACACATGTGGATAAAGGTAAGCCAGTTCGTTATCAGAGACTCCTGAGAAAATTAAAGAGTCATGGGATAGGAGGAAAGGTTCTGTTGTGATTTAGGAACTTGTTATTGGACAGAAAACAGAGGGTAGGGTCAAATGGTCATTTCTCTCAATGCAGGAGAGTGAACAGTGGAGTGCCACAGGAATCTGTTCTGGGACCGGTACTATTTAACATATTTATAAATGATATGAAAATCAGAACAATGAGTGAGGTGATCAAAGTTGCAGATGATACAAAACTATTCAAGGTTGTTAAAACACATGCAGACTGTGAAATATAGCAGAAAGACCATAAGAAATTGGAAAACTGGGCATCCAAATGGCAGATGAAATTTAAAGTGGACAAATGCAAGGTGATGCACATAGGTGATGCACTTTGGAAATGTGACCCCATCTTCAAGAGTGAAAAATATATCCTACTATACCCAGATTAATACCTCAGATATACTTCACCAAAATGGAGGTAAAGGCCCAAATATTGTCACTACTGGAGCTTGACGTACATCTCTCAAGCCTCTCACGATTTCCTTCAGCTCTTTCATCTCACATCTCATTTCCTCCATCTTCACTGGAATATTGGGAACTAGCTGGAAAGCAAGGCACTCCAAAACCCACACAAACTTTTCAGCACTGCAAGGTCAAATACTTTAGCGTATAACCCAGTAATGTCACAGACAACTTTACAAATTGGCTTACAAATTTTATAAAATTTAACCCATAGGGTTATATTAAGAATAATCTGAATCACAGTTACCTAATCCACCTTGGGAGGCAGCACTCAAGGGTCCACCTTGGGGGTCAGCGCTCAAGAAAAAGATCTGGGTATTGTTGTAGATAATATGCTGAAATCTTCTGCTCAGTGTGTGGCGGCGGTCAAAAAAGCAAACTGGATGCTAGGAATCATTAGGAAAGGGTTGATGAATAAGACCGAAAATACTATAATGTTGTTGTATTGCTCCATGGTGTATTCACACCTTGAGTATTGTGTTCGGTTCTGGTCGCCGTATCTCAGAAAAGATATGTGGAATTAAAAAAGGTTCAACAAAGAGCGACTAAAGGGGATGGAACTCCTCTCGTATGAGGAAAGGCTAAAGAGGTCAGGGCTCTTCAGCTTAGAAAAGAGGTGGATGAGAGGAGATATGATTGAGGTCTACAAAATCTTGAGTGGTGTAGAACGAGTAAAAGTAAATCGATTTTTTACTCGTTCCAAAAGTACAAAGACTAGGGGACCCTCGAGGAAGTTACATGGAAATACTTTTAAAACAAATCGGAGGAAATATTTTTTCACTCAATGAATAGTTAACCTCTGGAACTCTTTGCCAGAGGAGGTAACAGTGGTTAGCGTATCTGGGTTTAAAAAAGATTAGCACAAATTCCTGGAGGAAAAGTCCATAGCCTGCCATTGAGTAAGACATGGGAAGCAACTGCTTGCCCTGGGATTTGTAGACTGGAGTGTTGCCATGATTTGGGTTTCTGGCAAGTACTTGTGACCTGACTTGGCCACTGTTTGGAAAATAGGATACTGGGCTAGATGGACCATTGGTCTGACCCAGTATGGCTACTCTTATGTTCTTACTCTTATGGTGAATTTACCTGGATGCAACTGTTCTTAAGGGTAGATGGATACAGAAGAAGATTAAATTATAATTAAGTTTGTAAACAAAGAAGTGAAGATGAATAAATATGGGTACAATTAGGGCTAGATAGGATTAGGGAGGAAGGAAGAAGTGAAATTAATTGTATGAATGGATAATGTTCAAATAGAATTCTTTGTTTTCTGAAAGGCTAAATAGAAAAAAATGAATTTTCAGTAGGTTTCTGAAAGACAGGTAATCATCTCTGCATTTAATTGTTTTTGGTAGAGAATTCCAAATTGTAGTACCTTGATATGAGAAACAGGCACTGTGAATTGTTTTATAGATTACATTCCTTCAAATAGGGAAATGCAGAATGAGATCTTCTCTGGATGATGATACGGCATTATGTGGAAGTAATTCAATGAGATTGTTCATATATGGAGCAGAACCAAATACCCAAAAACAGGGCCGTGCCAACACGGTAAGCGCGGTAAGCGCTGCAGGGGCCGCCTGCCTTCAAGGGTGCCGCGCCGTCACATTGTATTTTTTTAAAAAAAAAACTTATTCCTCTGCTCCCCTCCATCCCCGATTCCCCGGCGCTTTAAATTTACCTCGCTCCGCCTCTGACGTCTGCGCAGCATCAGTGAAAGCACTGCCTGTCTGACGTCTCTCCACCAGCCCAGCCTTCCCTTCTCTCGTTCATTCCCACTGTGTCCCGCCCTCAAGGAAATGACATCAGAAGAAGGCGGGACACAGAGGGAACCAATGAGCGAAGGGAAGGCTGGGCTGGTGGAGAGACGTCAGACAGGAGCGCTTTCACTGACGCTGCGCAGACGTCGGAGGGAGGTAAATTTAAAAGTCCGGGGGGCGCACGCCTGCATGCCTGCAGGGGGGCGCCAACTGATGGTCTGCAGGGGGGGCGCCAGAGACCCTAGGCACGGCCCTGCCCAAACATTGCAAAACAAATAAAAAGGAGCTTATTTTAGATGTTTCTTAACATCAAAATGGCAGCATTTAAAAGTCAGGGGTGGCCCAGACGTTTAAATGCCATTTTAGACAGGGGATCTTACAGACATCGAGAAGTTAAGGACCAAATTCTTTATAAGGCACTTACAAAATCCGCATGGTAAACATTTATGGCTAAGTGTATTCTATAAGCAGCCCCAGCGTGATACATAGAATATGCTTAGTTGATATCTCAGTGCCTAAAACCACATGCCTCCATTTACACCAATGAAAATATGGTGTAAATCTCTGAATGTTTGGGGGGGGGGGGGAAGTCAGATGCCTCTTTGGGGGTGGGGAAGAAGGGAATGATGCTAGTACTTGGTGGGGATCAGAGTGATGTTGTTACTTTAAAGAGGATCTCAGGATGATGCTGGTACTTGGGGAGATCAAAGTGTGGGGGCTGATGGTGAAACATGTTTATTTTTTTTATTTTTTAACATTTATATTCCACCTACAACTAGGTGGCTCACAATAAAAACAATCAACACATATCAGGAGGGGTAGAGGGAGTATGGGATGCTGCTAGGGGGACTGATTTGTTATATTTTAAAGGGTTCAGGATGCTGCCAGGAGAATAATGTATTTATTTATCAGTTTGTTTATTTACAGCAGTTGCATTAACTGCTGCCGATGGCCTGATACATTTAACACCACCATCTTGCAACGATGAAAGTTAGCACATAGCTCTATCTCCACCCATAATCTGCTCAATTCCCAACCCATAATGTGTTAAGCAGTTAGGACTAGATTTCTATATACGGCACCTGACAAATCGATGCCAAAATTTTTCTGCCTAGGTGTATTCTGTAAACCACACCTAGATTTAGGGAGTGGTTTATAGACTATGCCTAGAGAGTTTATAGAGTACGTCTAGTGGCCATGCCCGCACCTAAATCTAGGCACATCCATTTATGCCAAGTAAAATTTGGTGTAAATACCGGCACCTAAGTTAGATGTGGAGCAGGTGTATTCTACAACCCTGCACATAGACTTTTAGAATACCCACAGCCCACCCATTCCACGCTCATGGCCGCGCTCCCTTTTTGGCAGTGCGCATTAGAATTTATGCACACCACTTTAAGAATATGCCTAGCAAATTGTGCACATAAATTCTATTTACTGCAAATTAGTGTCAATAATTGCTTGTTGCGAAGTTATTAAATTGCATGCAGAAATCCAGAATATGACTGGATTTGCGTGCACAATTTCAGTCACACTACATAGAATCCGGGGGTTAGTGTGGGATTTTTTGCATGCTGGCTGTTTTTAGCACATGGTAGCCATTACTATGCTTAGCACATGCTAAAGTGTGAGCTACATCCCACACTTAATGCTTAGTATACTTTACTAAACGTGGCTCTTAATTTCTACTAGAGGTACATAAATTTCACTGGATCATGACATTCCATTTTCTCAGGAATGTCCCAAATTCTAAACTATTTCCCTGACACATATTATTTTCTTTTCAGTTCAGCCAAGATTTTGATTCTCTTCTCTCCTTTTCCCCAGCAACATTACCAGAGAAGCAGATGGCTATGACAAACATCTATACTATTCTGCCAAATATAGGTTACATGCACCATTAGAGAGGTCATAGTCATCCAACAAGTGGAATGAGTAGCAAGAATATAGAAAAAAAACAATTCTGACTTTCGTCCTATAACAGTGCCACAACATCCTCCAATTCATCCACTTTTCAAGCACAGAGAATTGTACTGTAAGGGAAGCCTAATCAATGACACTTTAGGAATTATAACTCCTTCATGATTATGGTAAGAGAAGATTCGCATTCAGTTTTCTTGCCAGGAACCATTCCTTGTGGTAATAGGGGAGTCCTGTTTGGATGACTCGAATCCACATGATGCCACCAAAGCTGCTTCTGTTTTACCCAATTTACCTATGGTTATGATGGTTATCTCTAATTTAATCTAATCTCGGTATTTGTAATCCGCTTAACCCCACCAAAGGTCCAAAGCAGCTCATATAACAGGTCATATAACAAGAAACATGTTACAATAATAAAAGCGTAAGGGGCCCTTTTACAATGCGTCGTTGTCGTGTGCCAAATTGGGACTACCACTGGGCTACCTTAGCCCAGTGGTAGTTCCCAGCTCCAGCACACACCATTTCCAGTGTGACAAAAATAATTTTTATTTTGTAGCACAGGAGCCTTTACAGTCACCTAAATAGGTGATGTTAAGGGCTCCCTCAGAAATGGTTGCACAGCAATCCCTGTGATTAGTTCAGGGCCATTTCTTCTTTTGTTGGCCGAAAACAACCTTTTACCTGCTGCGGTAAAAGAGGGCCTTGGCATGTGGCAAATCTGCGTGCTGATACCACTGCAGGCCCCCCTTTAACCACAGCTTGGTAAAAGAGGCCCTAAATGACTCAGAGAAGTTTTGTTGACATTTGCAATACACTTCGAACTTTTTTGATGAGCGTCATCAGGTTCTGCTAACTTAAAACTCTCACTCTCTCTCTCTCTCTCTCTCTCTGTATAGGTAAATATTTGGGTATAAACATCAGTATGTATCTTCCCAGCCTAGGCATGAATCAACACCCAAGACATTGATTGCAGAACAAGACTGCAAGAAGAGAGACATCAACAGCACAAAACATTGAGTGTAGTGTATGGCAGGATGTAGAGTAGCATGCATCAGCACCCCAAGGAACTAAGGGGATAATCTTAAATGGCATTTCTACTGATAAAACAGTATTTTATTGATCACAAATAGGATTCATAAAATAATCCTCCCACTAGGTACATAAAATTAAATGCATTACTTTACCCCAACTGACCGTAGACATTCCCAGATATGCTTTTGGGGAAGACTTAACAGGTACATTCATACTTTATGAAATACTTAAGTGTGCACATAATACAGGCTAGGAGGGTTTTGTGTACTAAACAGCAGCTGTAAATGATTCTGGTACTTTCTGTGGCAACACATTAGGTGTGGTCTCAGTAATGACCTGCATGATGGAATAATCACTTCCTTTTCTAAGTTAGGCTTTTCCCCATGTACCCTAGCATCCCTAAGGCTCTGGCCCACCACCATTTCATGAAACCACTGGATATCATCACCTCAGAGTCGTTTTCCTGTTCTGTGAACATCAGTAACTCATTCCTTATAATTTATTGCTCCCTCAGATTTTTTCCCCACATTAGTTGTCTTCTTAAGTTCAAATACTAAGGAAAAGTTAATTGCTTATGAAGCAACTGAAATCTATACAGAGGTCACAAGATGGGATCATTTTTCCATCAAAGTCAACATTTTGCTTAGAAAGAATTTTCTTTATTTTATAGGCAGCAGAATGGGGTGGGTCATTGGGGCCATGGCCCCATCAATCTTTTGCCCAGCAGAGCATCAGCAACTAGAGAGCTTCTGGGTGAGGCTGGAGAATGGTCTGTTTGGCTCCTCCAACCATAAAGATGTTCCACTGCCCCTGATTTAAAGAGCCAGTGAATAGAGATTTAAACTGCTCAGACCTAGTTAATTTGATAGATTTAATTTTATCCCCAATTTTATCCCCATTTGAACTCCTCCCTTACCCCCTACATTCTTCAAGTGTGACCAGTTCAGCATGCCAATGGACCTTTTTGACAAAAAAAGAGCTGTTCTTTGAGTAGACCACCCTAAAATTCCAATTTATTTTAGATAGTTCCAAATGTATATAAAACTTTACAATCTCCACTACACTGCTCCCATAGTATCTTTATGTGTCACTACTGTAGAACCTTTCCACAGTTTGTCGATTTGTTTTTATAGCCCCAGGTTTGTAAAACTACATTTTATATAAAAGATATGGTATATTTTTTGAGGATATTGCAACAGATTCAAAGAGTATCATCTGCTATGCTGTTGGGCACTCTGGATTTGGAGTCATTATACACCATTATACCACAGACATCTGTATTAAATATTATAGAAAGAGTTTTAGAATAATCAAGAGCTCAGACAGTTTGAATACCTACAGATTTTATTATATCATTGATGTGATTGGTACTAGAATATGATTTTTTTTAATGGATAGTTTTATTTGTAGGTGCACTGAGAAGGTTCCAAGCATTCTAAAACTCTTAACATGTTTTACAGATGCATGTTTTCATCTCATTGTTTTTTATGTGTAGTGCTATGATGCTTTATTGATATCTTTTTGATTTGGCATGCTTCCCAAACATTATTGTAAGAGTTAGCTATTTGGCTCAACTCTCTGGATCATTAACTAAAGTTTACAGCCACAAATTTGGACAAATTTGTCTATAAGACTGCATTACATACTACAGTCTTTAGAAAACCAGTTGATTATATTCTTCTTCTCTATGAGGTCCTTTTAATAAGCCTTAGGAAGAGGTGGCCTTAGTGTGCTCTTATATGGGGTTTTCCCATGCACAAAGGCCATTTTTTACCACAGCAGTAAAATGGTCAATTAATGGCCTTACGCTAATGTTGCCCTTAGCACATGGCCATTGAAAACAATTAGCACGTAAACACTTACTGCCATTCAGTTAGCATGCTGTAACATAGCTACACTGATTAACACAGAAATGTCTACTCTCTGCTCTCTGACATGCCCCCTCCTAGAAAAATCACTATTTTTTAGTGCATGGTTTGTGTGTGCACATCCCAAACTTACTGCAGGGCGACTGAACATGTTCAGTGGTAAGCCATTTTAACCTGTGGTAAGCGCGTGTTAGCACTTACCACAGTCTAGTAAAAGGACCCCTATGATAGCCATCATCCTAGAAAGTTATACTTGTCTTTATCCACTGAACAATTTTTGAGATCACGTAGGATTTGTTCTACAGATGAGTTTAGGAAACAAGGAGGTCTTCTATTTACAGTGGAGTGGAGGAGTGGTTAGAGCACCCCTCTTGCAATCCAGAGGTGGCCAGCTCAAATCCTGCTGCTGCTCCTTGTGATCTTGGGTAAGTCTCTTAACCCTCCATTGCCTCAGGTACAAACTTAGAAGGTGAGCCCTCCTGGGACAGAGAAATACCCAGAGTACCTGAATGTAACTCACCTTGAGCTACTACTGAAAAAGGTATGAGCAAAATCTAAATAAATAAATACATGTTCTTCAGTATATTTTGCCCAGAGAACAAGACAGAGGAAGGGATGATATGGATAAATTTGTTTATGTGTTGAGTTATTCTATTCTGGCTGTTCAAACAGTAAAAATTATTTTCTTACTCTGGCACACTATTTCCATTCATTCCATTTTTCAGATGAGTCCTTGTATAGCGTATACAAGGGAACATTATCTATATGACATATAGGTTCATTCTAATTTCTCTGCATGGGATAAGCAGGTTGATTAATATTAGGGTCACTGGCTTAATGGACACTGTAATTTCTGTATCTTAACAGAGACTTTTATCTCATAGTTCAATTCCAATACTAAGAAGAAGAAGAATAAAGCTTCTGCAACATGTATGTCTACCCTTATGGTACATGTGATAGAGGGAAAAAAGATCGGCATTAGATAAACATTCTTATGCAGATTGGTTATAGAGATAAAATTTCTTCTCTTTGCCTTTAGACAGTTTCAGTGTTAATAGTGAGTTAATTTGATAGCGTGAAAAGTGAAATGTGAATGGCAAAAAGTGAAAAGTCAACATTGGGCATTATTATATTAAATATTTCATGTTTTGCACATCTACAGAACACTTGAGGGTCCCTGCTACTGGAAAAATAGCCACTCTATAAAGGAAATTTGATAATTTGTTGCATGAAGTTTTTGCACGTTTTCTAAAGGTTCTGCTTTCACTTAATATTATTTTAGCTCATTTTCATTTTATTAGCATGTTTTTTTTTCAGCAATTGGCAAATGATACTGAACTGTTGAGGTACTATGGGAATCTTTTATTAAGCCCCGGTAGCATTTTTAGCTCTTGGTAGAGGAGTGTGGTAGCCTGTAATTTATCCAGTTGCAAACTATGCCAAAATATTTCACAGGACCCCACAGTCATCCACAAAGGAAAGATATTCAACATAAAGGAATCTTTCACTTGCTCATCTTCCAATGTGGTATATATCATTCAGTGTAAAAAATGTAACGAAGGATGCTATATTGGAGAAACAGGCCAGATGCTTAAGACAAGATTCAATTTACATAGACATCACATGAACAATACTGGTGCCAGTAGGTCTCCCACCCCTGTTGGTCAGCATTTTACAGGACCAGGACACTGTACCAGTGACTTCACAGTGAGAATCCTGAAAGGTAACTTTAAAACCATACAAGAACGTAAGACCTTTGAAGTCAGAATGATTGAATATTTTAACACCCAACAGAAAGGACTTAACAAGGATTTGGGGTTCCTAGCCCATTATAAACCATAAAGCTGTATTTCTCTGTTGATCGCCCCACCCCTCACCTATCCACACCCATCCTGTTAGAATAGCAATGATATGCTTTGATGTCCCCATGCATACCTCCTACCCACCCCCATCCTCCCACCCTGTCAGACTGTCATAGTAATGCTTGAATGTTTTCACTTACATACACTGTCAGCTAGCACATTTGCTTATTTCCGATCTGACGAAGAAGGGCAACCTTCGAAAGCTAATCAAGAAATGTATTAAGTTATGTCAAATAAAAAAGGTATCATCTTATTTTCTTTTCCATGTTTTATTTTGTTTGATTTCTATTGATAGCTCTTGGTATATATCAACTGGTAGTAAATGCTGAGATGCCCATTATATTCCTATGGGTGTCCCTGCATTTACCACCAGCTGACTTCTACTGCTAGCTAAAAATGCTACCATGGCTTAGGAAAAGATCCCCCCTATATGTTTTGATCTGTTCATGTATCTGGGATATATTTATTGTGATCCATATCATGGAACATAGGACCTACCTTTCAAGATGATTGCGGGTTCAGCACTGAGGTCAGTCCCTGAAGAGTTATTTACTATGGGGTCCTTTTACTAAGGTGCACTGAAAAATGGCCTGCGGTAGTGTAGACGTGTGTTTTGGGCATGTGCAGAATTATTTTTCAGCGCACCTACAAAAAAATGCCTTTTAAAATTTTTGACAAAAATGGACGTGCGGCAAAATGAAAATTGCCGTGCGTCCATTTTGGGTCTGAGACCTTACCGTAAGCCATTGACATAGCAGTAAGGTCTTATGTGGTAATTGGGCAGTAATGGTCTACACGTGTCAAATGTCACTTAATGTGTGTAGCTGCTGAGTGTCAGAAAGTCACAAGTATTTTTCGGGCGCATGTAGTGGACATGTGCCAAAATTGAAATTACTATGAGGGCCATGCAGTAACCAGGCGGTAACTCGAATTTCCACATGTTGGGCACACATAGGCACCTACACGGCTTAGTAAAAGGGCCTTTATGCGTATTGCAGGGTGTGTGACTATAAAGCACTAGTGAGGATTGGAAGGAATTCCAGTTTTGGCGAGTTCTAAACCCACCCAACTTAGCCCTCTCTGGACACAGTGAAGGAGTGTGCTCAATCCTACAGAACTGG
Organism: Microcaecilia unicolor; assembly: GCF_901765095.1. Lineage (NCBI taxonomy): Eukaryota > Metazoa > Chordata > Amphibia > Gymnophiona > Siphonopidae > Microcaecilia > Microcaecilia unicolor. Next base: position 109,846,814 of record NC_044035.1, read on the forward strand.
CGCATATGTCTTGGAATGACCCACAGTGTTTGACTGACTTCTTATTTAACCCATCAGCTTCGACTTACTTTGTTTAGCGTTCCAGTTGACTCATATTCATCCCCTGCTTGTCCTAATAAGTGCAGTGATCCCTCATTTGCAGGAATTTAGGGTCTTTCTATTTTTTATTTTCTTATAACACAATAAGTTCAGCAAACGTATTGAACCAAGAGCCACTCAACTCAGATCCTGACTCCCTTTGCACTTGATATGCATGCAGCCCAAGCCCTGGCCACTAGATGTCACTGTTGTATGATGGCTGTTCTTCAAGACTGGGATATATTGTTTCTGCAGCATCCCCAGGATGCAATCTAATTTTAAAATATATTTTTTAAAAACTTCAACAGCATTATATAAACAAAAGAAAACTACATCTTGTTTGTTTTACTTTCATTTTTATTAATGCAGTTTTCCCTCCTTCCTCGCCATCAATGTTTACAAAAATCCTCCATCCAAGCTTGCCCATCCCCACCAATTCTCTCTGCTCTGACCCCTACATCGTACCCAGTGCCAAGGTAGATATGTGAAAAATCAATCACAGCTTGTTTTTATACCACCATTACCACTCTCCAACATATTACTTAAGAGCTCAACTATGGGTTGAAAAAATGGGAAAGGAGAAAAGGACAATTCTGGCAGGTTGGGTTGAAGAGGAGGAGCACATTCTTAGGCCCTCATATAAAAGCACAAGAAAATGTTCCTGGCTTAGTACCCATTTTTTAAAAATGTATCTATGATATGCAAATGAGTTCATACCTCATCTACATCCCTTAGCAATAAATTTTATGCATGTTGCAATTGTCTGTAATTTTGCATATCTCTGGCAATGGTAACATACAAAAATTTTAAAACAAGAGGCACTTCACGTGTGATAGCTGAAATTTAATGGAATTTTTGGTCTGAATTGAAAGCCCCTAGCACCCCTCTATGGGGCCTATACTCTTTGGTGAGCTCCTGCAGCATCCTTCTCAAGGTCTGATAGAAAAACAATAATGTAAACAAAGCCCTGTTTTTTTTAGATTCTGCCCATTAAATCAAGCAATCTGAGGGCCTGAGTGCATTCCTACTTTTCTGGCACCCCGACTCACCCAGAGGATTTAGGGCATATGGTGAGCAGTAGTAATCCTCAGTCACTCCTGCCTTGCCTGTTTTATCCACTAATTCTACTGCTAGAGGTCAAGCCGCTGTTAGGTGGGTTGAAGTCCCCGGTGGGAAGGGGGAGGTAGGATGTGGCCCTTAGATTGCTTGATTTAAGGGATGAGGCCTAGAGGGGAGGGGCTTCAGGTAACTCTTTTTAATGTTTTAGCCCTGCTCTGGGTTTGGACAAGGGAAGGATTGTGGGGATTATTAGCATTCCAGGGCATGGAGACTCCTCAGGAGGGCACTAGGGAACCTCCAATTCAGGGCAGGCCATGAGAGCCATTAAATTGCATCATCACTGCATGAAATGTTTCTTTTGTTTTTTATCAGTTCTGAAAAAATACACCACCAGAGGTGTAATTATATTTTTTTGTGTGTGAAAATCGGTCCACAAAGCCTTTTTCACATATTCATTTTTATGACTTTTGGCACAAATGAACTGTGGTGCTTGAATATACTTCACAGCAGCTCATTACTGAAACATTTAAATATGCTTTCACATTAAATTTTAATATTTGAAATGTACTTATGCAAAAAGAATTTTTTAAAATATTCCTTTCATGAAAAGTAGTGCAAAACTAGAAAAGGCACCAAATATAAATAGTAGATGCAAGGACTCACTATAGCTTTCTTATGTCTAAAAATCTAAAAAAAGAAAATTGTAAATAATAAAGAGGCCCTTTTACTAAGGTGCGTAGGACAGGTGCCTACACACATCCAACTTGCATCAAATTGGCACTACCACGTGCCCTGGGCAGTAATTCCATTTTTGGCGTGTGCTTATCCGGCGGTAATTAGCAGCCTACGCTCACTGGACACTTACTGCCTGGTTAGCATGTGAGACCATACCACTAAGTCAATGGGTGGCAGTAAGGTCTCAGGCCAAAAATGGACACGCGCTGGGTTTAATTTTGCCGCATGTCCATTTTCCGGCACAAAAAAAGCGCCTTTTTTTCCAGGTGCGCTGAGGAAATGGACCAGCGTACATCCAAAACATGCGTTTACACTTGCGCAGGCCACTTTTAGGTGTGCCTCAGTAAAAGGACCCAATATGAGTATGTCTAAATAAATATATACAGAATGCTGATTTTTGGACATGAAACAAACATTAGCAATTGTTTCTGAGCAAAGAGTAATGAAACTGAGTTCTCTGTTGAACAGTTTTTGTCATCTGTTTAAGATAGGTTTTAGTATATTTTCTTGCTTCATCGCTTCAGTGAACTTTATATTTTAATCCTGAAAGTAGAAACTAGAGCAGTCTTCAGATGTAAGGTCATACAATACACAGTGCAAAGAGACACTTTATCATTATCCCCACACTGCACAATTATATCGGTGATGATGAGCTTTAGGCATTAACAATTGGCCAAATTTATGGTATATATATATTTTTTGTTACATTTGTACCCAACGCTTTCCCACTCATGGCAGGCTCAATGCAGCAGGCAATGGAGGGTTAAGTGACTTGTCCAGAGTCACAAAGAGCTGCTTGTGCCGGGAATTGAACTCAGTTCCCCAGGACCAAAGTCCACCACCCTAACCACTAGGTCACTCCTCACATAATGATAGTCCATTGAACTTGAACACTTGGGGCCCTGTTTACTAAGATGCGCTAGTGTCAGGGCTGGTCTCAGGCAGGGGCAACAGGCGCGGTCGCACAGGGCCCCGTGCTCCTAGGTGCCCCACATCTCTGGCATGTCTGTCCTTCTGTCTCGGAACACATCCCTGCTCCATACTTTAATGTGCATCCAGATCCTCCTCGCTGCTGCATCCCACCCCCTTTTGATGTCACTTCCTGCTTCTTCAAGGGCAGGATGCAGCAGCGAGGAGACTCTGGGCTCAGCAGCTGAAGAGATATGAAAATCGCAGTCACTGTCTGCTGCTCTCTACTGAAACATGGTGGATGCATATCAAGGTATGGGGTAAGGTGGGGTTCCGAGAGGTTTAAACCTCCTTTTACACTCTGATAAATTATGGCTTATGGTGGTGGGCAGGGGCAGAAGGGGCCCACTGAACTGGTTTGCACAGGGCCCCACTATTGCTAAGACCGGCCCTGGCTAGCGTTATTAGCGTGCACTAACATTAGTGTGCACTAAATGCTAAAGACACCCATATATTCCTATGCGTGTCTCTAGCGTTAACACACGCTAATTTTTAGCGCTTGCTAAAAATGCTAGCGCACCTATAATGTGGCTTAATAAACAGGGCCCTAAGTTATCATACTGACACATCCCCAATTTCTGTTCATACCTACACAAATTTTTCTTTATCATTTTAATTTTTCATATTTTTGGCCCTAGTAAAGCTATAGGCCTTCTTTTACAAAGTCGCGCTAGCAATTCCCATGTGGCAAATGAAAGGAAGCTCATTGGAGTTGAATGGGCTTCCTCTAATTTGCTGTGCAGGAATCACTAACGTGGCTTTGTAAAAGAAGCCCATAGTGAATCCTTGTATCTCTTAATTATGGGTCCCTTTTACTAAAGCTTAGAGTGCGCTAATGGAACTTACTGTGCGCTAATCCCTCTATTCCATATAGCGTGCCTAGAGATCTGCGCTGAAATTCAAACACATTCTATAACAATGTGCATAACTTAATTGGCTTAACAAGCTAACTAGCATTGATAACAGCTCTTAACAAGCAATAATGAGCACCAATTGGCAATAATTCGAATTTATGCGCACAACTCACTAAGTGCATTCTGTAATGCAGTGTGCCTAACTTCTAATGCATGCAGGCAAAAAACGGTGTGGTTGTAGGTGTGGAAATGGGTGTTTCATGGGCATTCTGAATTTTACGCACATAGTTATAGAATATGGCCCAGTGCATCTAAATCTACGCGCTGGGATTTACACCATGTTTTTGTTGGTGTAAATGGAGGCACATAGTTTTAGGCGCTGATATAGCAACTAACAGTATTCTATATACTGCACCTAAATTTAGGCGCTGCTTATAGAATACACTCAGTAGACATCAATTTCCACGCTGATTTTTTAGGCACCATATATAGAAACTCCCCCTAAATATTTAGAAGCCTCTAGGTATAAAATGGGCTTCTTAACATTTAGTGCATGCTAAGCTTTAGTTGAGCTTTGGTCTAGTTTCATATATTGTTGCTTGCTCTCTGTTTTTTGGGGTTCATTTCAGGTCAAATATATGTGCCTAAACCAGTCCTGGAATAGCTGTAGAAAAACATCCTTACCTTCCATGCTCCAAAAACATATTTTTTCCCAAAATGTAGATTAAAATCTGTGGTGCTATTTTATGATTTACTATCATTTAACTATCCAGAGCTGTTTTCTGTTCAGAAGGTAAAATATCCTGTCTTGGATGCTAATTATGTGCAGCTCATCAAGTAAGGGCTAAGTCAGAACCCAAACACTGTCAGTGGTACTTAGCTATACAACAGCCCAAGGTTACATTCAGTCAAACTTCACTCAGTTGTTTAATTTATCTTAGCCCTGCTTTCAGGAGACAACTGTGTTGATTATACATTTATAAAGCTTAGGTCAAACTCTGGAGAGCTATAATACCAGTGTAATGTTGTAAAGTTACTGTTAAAGCAAATTATCAGTAGGCTAAAACAAAAGATACATTGAAAGAAGGGAGGAGACCACCATACCATGCACATCATCTGGGATTTTTCTGTGGGCAGGGATCCAGGATTCTTTTACAATTCTGGTTGAGTAGATATTGTAGTAGACCACCTGATGTGAAAATCTACATTGAAGATGGTTGATCAGACCCCTCTGAATGTCAGACTGACTTGAGAAAACTGCATAGAACCCCATATCACTACTTTAATTGATAATCAATTTTCTTAAATTATTTCAGGTTGAAATCAGGATATATGTTCATTCATAGAGAAGAACTATTTACAAAAATACAGATATGGCACAGTGAGATGATGCTTCATCAAGAATTCTAAGCATGTAGCATTCGATAAATGGTTCTAGTTCTCTCAAGTACCTCTACTTGTGTTCTCTAATAAAAGGCAAGTAGATCTCAGCATAGTTTCAAAGTGAGTGTCCAGCTTTTTCAACTGATCTCCTTGACATCCTGAGGTGAATAGAAAACCTCTCCTGTCCTCCATTTAACAAGTCCAAAAATGAACTTACAGATTATGACTTCTCAGTTTCTTCATCAGAGGAAACTCCTAGAAAGAACAAACCTCTTATTTGGTCATCTGAATAGTCTTCTTAAGGGTTTTTGCAGTAGACCCAGCCTAGGAACCAGGAAGTGAGCCAGAACTTTACATGTTGAAGCAGAAGCATGGCATAAGAAGTGCTGACTCTTCAGCTTTTTTCTTGCAGGCTGTCCAAACCTAAGATCTGTGTCCTTTAGGAAGGAAGGCATCAACTTGGGCTGCTGTTAAGACAGGCTATTTTACCACAATGCATGCTATTTTAGCACCGGTCCTATTTTATGCAATGAGAACTAGAACAAACTGTACATCAGCAGTTTCTGTTCTAAAATACTAGGATTACCAATGACATATGAACTTGGATGTCCTCATTGTGAGATGGACGTCCTTTTTCTAAAATGCTGTTCTGTGTTATTAAGTGGGGACGTTATCAACATGGGCTACTGTTAAGTCTCATTGCACAAAATGAGATCCTGTGCTAAAATAGCACAAATTGTGGTAAAGTAACTTCTTTTAATAGTAACCTACTTGGATAACTACCCCCCCCCCCCCCCAGTGCTCCTTTTACAAAGCCACGCTAGTGATTCCAATGCGGCAAATGTGATGAAGCCCATAGGAAATGATTGGGCTTCATTGCCTTTGCCTCGCTGGAATCATAAGAACATAAGAGTAGCCATACTGGGTCAGACCAATGGTCCATCTAGCCCAGTATCCTGTTATCCAAACAGTGGCCAAGCCAGGTCACAAGAACCTGGCAGAAACACAAATTGTGGCAACACTCCATAATACAAATCCCAGGGCAAGCAGTTGCTTCCCATGTCTGACTCAATAGAAGACTATGGACTTTTCCTCCAGGAATTTGTCCAAACCTTTTTAAAACCCAGATACGCTAACCACTGTTATCATCTCCTCCAGCAAAGAATTCCAGAGCTTTGTAAAAAGAGCCCTAAGTTTTTACAAAAAATACTTTTAAAAACTTTCTAGTCCTTTTTGTCTTCCTGTGTAAAATAATGATAATGATTACCCAATTCTAACTTTCATTTTCCTGGAATGAATCAAAAATTGTTCAAGCTATTAAGAGCATTTGGGAATATGCCAAATATTTATAGCATGAGCAATAGTAATAATTAGCTCCTGGTTGAATGAGTATCTTGAACCTCATAGGCTTATCTGCTGGAAATTTCAGAATCAGCTCCAGCCTGTGAAAGTGACCTATACATTCACTTGTTTAACATTAAAATTCTTCATTCTGCTTCTGCTGCCAAGATGGGAACAGCTTTAGGTAAATAAATCTGTCCTTAAAATAAAATAAAATTGTACATTTAAGAAAAACATTACCTTCATTGTATCTCTCATAAAAACCTAACATGCACTTTCTGATTTTATTACATTGCGTCTTTTGGAGTGGAGGAGTAACCTAATGATTAATGCAGTGGCCTGAGAACCAGAGAAACTGGGCTGGATTGCCACTGCAGCTCCTTGTAACTCTGGGTAAGTCACTTAACTCTCCATTGCCCCAGGTACAAAATAAGTACCTACATATAATATGCAAACCACAGCAAGGTAGTATATCAAATCTCATCCTCTTTTTCACATTGCTCCTGTTTCCAATACCTGGGTAGTAAAGTCTGGGTCTGATAAACTGTGAAAGAATCAAACATTACCCGGCAGACACAGGCAAATCTTCACCATGCTTGTCAAGCTACCTTTGGCATGAAATAAAACAGAACTGGTAACATTCACTTTCTAGTATTATTTATTTATTTATTTGGGGGGGATTTATTAACTGCCTTTATGAAAAGATTCACCCAAGGTGGTGTACAGCATGTAAAGTTTAACATAAAACTTTCAATTTTGTTACATAAGTACACAAGTTTTCCATACTGGGACAGACCAAAGGTCCATCAAGCCCAGCATCCTGTTTCCAACAGTGGCCAATCCAGGTCACAAATACCTGGCAAGATCCTGAAAAGGTTCAATACATTGTATGCTGCTTATCCCAGAAATAAGCAGTGGATTTTCCCCAAGTCAATTTAATATTGGTCTATGGACTTTTACATGTTAACAGCATAACAATAGTAAAATAACCAAGAATAAACATAAATAAAATAAATCAGATAAACTTAAAAATGGTAAATTGAAACCTAATAATAGAACTACGTGAAACAGTACCAAAAATATACACATTTAATAGCACTGGAATTCAAGTACTAGAGATATAATACAATGTTAGCATAATACTAATGATACACCTAAATAAGTATGCATTAGCACATTCAACTAACATAGATATGATGCTAAAGATTTTCGACAACACGCTTACCATATAGCTGAGGGACCAAGAGCAGATACTGTTGGGAACAACAATAGACATGTGTCCATCTTATACAGCATTAATTACCCTTCTCAAGGGTATTTTGATAACGGGATACTTGTTAGAAGTCCAAAAAAGTGCTTACACTCAGTGGCGTAGCCACAGGTAGGCCTGGGTGGGCCAGGGCCCACCCACTTAGGGTTCAGGCCCACCCAACAATAGCACATGTTTGGTGGTAGCTGGTGGGGATCCCAAGCTCAGCCAGCTGAAGACTTCCCCTTGATGGTAACGAAAACAGTCTCTCCACGATACCAGCACCTGCTCATGTTCAGTTTTCTGCACATGCCTGCTGCAGACTGAAAAGGTAGAAATTAGCGTTTTCTCACCTGCTGAGATATTGTTTTGGTGGTGGAGGGGGGGGGGGGGGGGGAGAGCACTTGGTGCCCACTCACTTCTTGCCTAGGCCCACCCAAACTCTTTAGTCTGGCTACGCCCCTGCTTACACTAAGCCTAGTTTATAACAGGCAACATAGGCAACTATGTGCCTTTATGAAATAAGCTCCCATAGCCATCCCTAGTATTGTACAAATGCCAGTGGTTTTGATATTCTGTATATTCTGTTGCATTCCACTCAGATTTAGGCAGAATGGTTTAATGTTTTTTCTTTTGTTATTATTATTTATATTCCACCTTTCCCATGGAGAATTACAAAATGACTTACATAATCAATATTCTATTCAAAAATAACATATGTAATCAACAACACTAACCCTCCCTGTTTACTAAGTCACGATAGCAGCTGCCGTGCGACAATTATTATTATTATTATCATTATTATTATTATTATTAATTACATTTGTACCCCGCGCTTTCCCACACATAGCAGGTTCAATGCGGCTTACATAGTAAATAGAATTACAAAGTCTTGAAGGAGAATGTTACAAGTTGTAGTAAACATAGTAGTAGTGGGGTTTTGAGGATATGTAAATTGAGCATGGAGAGGTAAACAAAGATAGGATAAGCAAAAGGAGAAGAGATTGGGAGGGGTAAGCAATGCTGACACATCCCATTCAAAGTGAATGGGCTCTGTCAGCATTAGTGCACGGCAGCCGCTAGCGTGGCTTAGTAAACAGGGGGGGGGGGGGGGGGGTAAAACTGCAATATAAAATGGCTGCATTAAACAACATCAACTAAAAATAAACAAAACGTCTCCATAAATAACCAACTGCAAAATGGAAAACAAAGACAAAATCAAACATATACACTCACATGCTGGACCCTCTTTAGCTACTCCTTGTGCTTTAATGTAGGCAACAACCCCATATCAATATAAATAAACAAGTAAATGCATACGTACATAAAACTTATAATAACTCTAAAAAGAGTTAATATATGCATCTGCATATTTTATAATAAATGTGAGTAAGTCACAACTCCGCCTCCACTCTGACCAAACTATGCCCCTAAATATACCTTTGCATTTCATAAGTATGCGTAATCTTGTAGATGTGCCTGTAAATGGCCAAACAATTTTATAAAAGGCCGTTTCTGTGCATAAAATCGGCTCTATGTGTGGAAAAACATCTATAAAATTACCCACTGATATGAAGGATTAAATTAGAATACATCAAATGACTATTCTACCTCCAGAGGCTTCACAAAACAAGAACTGAACAGGAAGGTGGGGGTGGAGGACCAGGTGGAGGAGGAAACCAGTCCATCTCCTGGCTACTGAGCTCTATGACATTGGTGGAACAGATGGAGCAATGAACCAGCCTGAGAGATTCCCAAAATTCCTTCTAGGGATTTCTTCATAAAGAAATTTTCACACTATATTTATGCAGATGATATTTCAGTCTTGATACTATTTGATTCCACTATTTTAATTCAACAATGCATGTCATTAATAAATAATTGGATGTTTGATCATAAATTAAAATTGAATACTGATAAAATAAAATGTATCTGTTTTGACATGCATCCAGAGAATATTCCAAAATCCATCACTATTAACCAAGGGGCCCTTTTACAAAGGCATGCTGAAAAATGGCCTGCGGAAGTGTAGAAGCGTGTTTTGGGTGCACGCAGAATCATTTTTCAGCGCACCTGTAAAAAATGTCTTTTTAAAATTTTTGCTGAAAATGGATGTGCGCAAAATCAAAATTGGCGCATCCATTTTGGGTCTGCGACTTTACCACCAGCCATTGACCTAGCAGTAAAGTCTCATGCGGTAACCGGGTGGTAATGAGCTACGCCTGCCAAATGCCACTTGGTGCTCGTCCGATACACGCATCTGAAAATAAAAAATATTTTTCAGCCGTGCATATTGGATGAGCGCCAAAAATTAAATTACCGCAAAAGCCACGTGGTAGCCTGCTGGGTATTCCGTTTTGGCACACATTGGGCATGCGTAGAGGGTTACGCAGCTTTGTAAAAGGGCCCCTCAAGTTACCTTTGAATTTTCTACAGTCATTAAAATATTAGGGGTGTTTATTGATAATGCTTTAACCTTGGAAAAACAGATTTCTTCATTAGCAAAGAAATGTTTTTTCCTGATGAAAAAATTGAAATGCTTACATAGTTATTTTGAACAAGATCAATTTAGAATCCTGGTTCAATCTCTAGTTTCTCAATTGGATTATTGTAATCTGGTATATTTAGGATGTAATAGAAGTCTGGTAAGGAGACTGCAGACGATATAGAAAACAGCAGTTCGAATGATTTTTGGATTGTCCAGATTTGGTAGGATTACTTCCAGCTATTTATCATTACACTGGCAGCCTATTGAGGCCAGAATTTATTTTAAATTGGCATGTTTTCTCTTTAAACTTCTACATGGTTTGGCACCAGATTACTTATATCCACATTTTATATTTATTTATGATTTGAGAACAAGACGCACTGGTACTGTAGGTTATTCTTTCCCATCATCAAAAGGGAAAACAGATTATATCTCTTTGAATTAGGGCTGGCATTTCAAGCGGCAAGATTGTGGACTATGATTACATTTATTTTCAAATCTTCTCAGTCATATTATTTTTAGGAAACATTTGAAAACCCTCTTGTTTCAGAAATATGTATCTTGTTATAATGATTGACATCAGTATGTATTTTTACTTTAATATGTATTTTGAACTATTGAATTTATTACTATGACCCTTCTTCCCAGTTAAACTAAACTGGCTTCTTAAAAATTGTAACTCGCTTAGAACTACGAGGTAATAGCAGGATAGAAAACCAATTTACCATTACCATTTTAAGTTGTGTACACATCTGCCCTCGGAGGCCAAATTTGGGCAGATGCATTTGTGGGTATAAGCTCTAAAAACAAGGCTAATTTCTATTGCTCTATTACCATGAAAACCGGAAATGTTGCTGCATAGCCATTTCCTGAAAAAAAGAAAGACCTACCTCTTACCTGCTGCAGTAAAAGAGGGCCTCGGTGTGCATCAAAAACACACGCCAACGCCAGTGCAGGCACCCTTGATTCCCACCACCACCACCACCACTGGTACATTTGTTTCTACAGACTGAGGCCATTTGTTTAAACAGTGCTGCTTCACAAAGACACATGAGCAGAAATCCAGCATGGTCAAGATCTGAGAGCTTTTTTGAAAGATTTCAGTTCTAGGAAGTCTAGTTTGGTTTCATAGTAGATAACGGCAGATCCAGTCTGCCTAGTCTGTCAAACGTTTTCTGAAAATCTATATACACTACATCAACCGGCTCAAGTTTACTGACATGTTTATTCACGCCTTCAAAGAAATGAAGCAAATTGGTGAGGCAAGACTTCCCTTGGCTGAATCCATGCTGACTCTTTCCAATTATGTGTTCCGTAATTTTATTCTTTATAATAGTTTCCACTATATTACCCGGCACACAAGAACCACAACTTGTGGATCCATTATATTTCTTACCACAAAAAGGTGTGATTGGCAGCTTAAGTTAGTAGTAGTTTCCCAGGCCTAATTTAGGCATCGGGATTTAAGCCAAGTAAAACATGGCGTAAATGGTTGCGATTACATTTGGTCGTATGGAGACACGCTCAGTGTTATTCTATATGTCACCTGGAAATTTAAGCCTATTCTATAAAATATTTTTTCCACATGAAATTTTCAGGTGCCATATATAGAATCTAGTCCTAAATGAGTATTGGCAGATTTATAGTTCAGAGTAACTACAGATGAAGGTCATATCCTTAGTTTGTTGCTAATGCCCCAGAGAAGTTGTGAACTGAATATAATGGCAAAGGTCCTTATCCATTTACATGCTAATGCACAAGAAAATCTCAACCTAGAGGAGATTAATGCTGTTGTAAGTCATCTAGGTCACCAGATTCTGTTATGGATTCATAGTTGATATTTCATTGGGTACATTCATCATATATGCCTTTGATTTATTCATATATTCATTTTGCCTTTGATTTAATCATTGGCGCAATACACATATTGACAGGTTTATAGCAATGCATCTGCATAATGGCTTTACTTGTACTAATAAGAAAAATAATTAAAAATACATTTTTTTACATCTAGGGGTCAGGAAAACAAGAAAGAATATGATATCAGAGTCTGAGACCAATAAGCTACTGTCTGGTTTATTTAAGCTCATTTGTTACATCTTCTTTCACCTTGATTGCTTTCTCTTTTTTTAAGAAACAAATTAAGAAGGATGTTTTCTAAACCACACTAAGCAGCTAGCGTGGGAATTGGAGCACGGTAGTAGTTTCCACTGATGTATAACACAAGCTAAAAACAACCAATGCAATAAAAAGTCCAAGTTAGCTGCTTACCATGGATAGGGAGAATCCAGGCAGGGCATGGGTGACAATAAAGCATGGCCAGCACTGACAGCTAGCAAGGAGGACAATGCCACATGTTAGCCACCTTCAAGCCCAACAGAAAAACAATCAAAACTCCCACATAAAGATTCTTCTTCCCTGGTCCATCCTCTTGAATTTTCCCCCACCTGATCTCCCCAGTCAATCACCCCCCCCCCCCCCCACACACACACACAATCCAGTCTCACCATTATCAAAACCCGCCAAAATCACCCCTAATAGCCCTCCCCCCAAAATGAGGCCCCTCACTGATCCTCCAAATAGAATATCCCCAACATTGTAATCCAACAACCTGCCCCCACTCCACTGACCCACTGGGAGTGGAGGTGGACCCATCTGCTCCCCCGCTAGCGAACAGGGTTCAAAACGATGCCTATGTTCCCTAGCAGTAGTCTTGCAGTACTACCACTAGGGGCAATCCACTCATATAAAGAGTGATTGTCCTTATATGGCAGGATAACCTCTAATGGTAGTACCACAAAGCTATAACCAGAAGTCTTAGACACCATTTTGAACCCCAGTGACTAGAGTGTTGATAGCAGAAAGGTACTGCTATTACCTTCTTTATGCCCTAGTCTACTAAACTACCAGGGAAATCCCTGTGTGAGTCCCAGGAAGCTCTGGGAATGATGGGGGCTTCTGCTTGGGAGAATCCAGTAGAAGAGGTCTCATTTTGGTTGGGTGCCTATTGGGGTGGGGGTGGTCCTGGGGAGGAGGTTGATCTTGGGGGGTTGTCTGGGATGCCTTGCTTGTGGTAAACAGATGCCGTCCTGCAGGGAAGTGCTGATCAGGAGGAAATGGCCAGGAGGGTTGGATGGGGAGATGACTGTTCAGGATGGGTAGATCAGGTGGAAAAACCTTTGTTTGGGTGTATCATTCACTTTTGTCTTGGCAGTGCTGGCTTCTGTGTTCCATGCCCATATTCTCTGCTGAGACATGGAACATGACCCATGTGGTAACTGCCTGATTTGTGTGTTAAATGCAGGGTAGATGTTGAGGGCACACTCTGCAATCACAGTACAAGCTTTGCATATACTATACCTTAAGTTTTGCAGTTAAGGTAGATGTAGCAGCATGGATGAGGGTGTGGCACAGTTACTTAGGGTGGTGAAAGTAAAACAAAAACACTTTTTTTTTAATATTCGCAAGTATTCACAGACTGGATTAACTAAAAACATAACTCTCTTTAAGTTCATGTAGTAATCTTCTGCAGTCCTGTCTCTGACAGGGCCCCACAGTCTCATTGTACACTACTCTTGTCTTAAAGGTTGATCAAAACCAGGCCTGGCCTTAAGGCTTAACAGTTCACAAGATTCCAAGATTAAACTTGGCCTACCTGAATTAAACTTTCATTGCTTAAACATATGTGGTGAAAACATCTGCTGGAGGGCCGTTCATGTCTTTCCTGGGCCTCACTAGTTTAGCTGTGCTCAGGAGTTTTATCCTGCCTGAACCTGCTCTACCCACACTAAGCCATGCCTTCTCTGCTCTGTATTGTGGGGTTTAAGGTGGTCTGGTAACTTCCTATATACTCCCTAATTATAGGGTAAGTGTAAAACTTACTGTAATTTTGTAAATATGTCCCTTCATCTGTGAGAAAGAACTAAGATGTACAGTTGTAACTTGTATGTAAAGCTATTGCATTTTTGCAGTATTTTGACACTTTTTATACAAAATCTCAAATACAGTAAATGCTACCATTTTAGAAATGTACCACGCCTCTCTCAAGAAACCTAACCTGATAGCACATTCAGCATCAACACTAACAATATATGTGTTATCTGAGAGAGCTTAGTTAGACAAATTTCTTTCTGCAGAAATGGTATGATTATCATGTTCAAGTATTGTTTCCATGGAATACAAAGGCTTGAGTGAATTTTGATTAGGGCAATTAGAAATCGGGAAGAGGGTTTCTCCTGCTGATGTTCTAATGTTTTTCATATTATTGATGTTGTTCCTCTCTCATTTATGTGGGCTGTAAACTAATGAAATATAAAGGTTTATTATTTTTGTTTGCGTTTTGTTTATCATTACCATTATATCCATTTTATTTGAATGTTCTAATGTGTGCTTATTAGATGTTTCATTAGTATTATGCTGACATCTTATTATATCTCTGTTATTTGAATTTCATTGCTGTTAAATGTGTATATTTTTGATACTGTCCCAAAAAAAGGCAAGGCAAACGTTCCGTAAACTCCAAGATGGAAAACAAAAAAGCAGATCAGTGATAAATATGCATATTTGGGCAATATTCTTTTTAGAAACTCTATCAATAAAGTATATGTATATTTATCACTGATCTGCTTTTTTGTTTTCTATTTTTGGTACTGTTTCATGATAGTCCTATTATTAAATTTCAATTTGCAGTTTTCAAGTTTACCTATTTTATTTATGTTTATATTTGGCCATTTTTTACTATTGTTATGCTGTTAACAAAATTGTAAGCTTTATGTTAAACTGTACCTACTGTACACCACCTTGAGTGAATGTCTTCATAAAGGCGGTTAATAAATCCAAATAAATAAATAAATAAATGTGTTTTGACTTTTTCTTTTGTTTTGTTTTTTTAATGTTTCTATTTTGTTATATAGTAGTTTGATATCTTCATGTGTAGTTTCCTTTGCTGTTTATATTTGAAATGTTATATTTCAAATGCATAATAAAAAAAGACACTTTCAAGGAGTGTTTCAAATATGTTGATTCTGCTTTACCACTGCCTCTGTGTTTCACTTTCTATTCTGATATTTGTCAACATTTGCTTATTTCTGATCTGAAGAAGGGTTACGTTTGAATGCTAATCAAAAGATGTATTGTTAGTCCAATACAAAAGGTATCATCTTTTCTATGTTTTGATTTATTTCTATTTACTACCATAAATATAAAGTTCATCTAGCTAGAGTAAATTGGAAATTAGAAGCTCATCTCACACAATTGGAAGCTACAAATTTGGAAAGTACAAACCGTTCAAAAAAAATCTGTTTAGGATTCTCAGTTCTTTAAGGATTCCATAAATTCAGGCCTTGCCTATGGGTAAGATTTATTAGGCTCAGGATTTGGCTGACTACTTTCAGCAACAGATTAGTTCTGTAAGAACTGCAACTGTGGTCTCATCTGATAGTAGTGCAAATGGGCCATTGGACTCTAATGATAATATACTTGAATTGAAAGAACTAACTAGATTAAGTCTGGTCCTTCCTCTGATTACATAGTAATTGCCAGAGGGATTATGGAGCAGATTTGGCCGTAATTTTCACAGGTTTCAGCATTAAAGGTGAGGAATATGCTAGTGAAGCGTTCTAAAGGATCTGTTCTCTTAGATGCTTTCTCATCTGTTCTCTTAGATGCTTTCTCTGCTTATCTACTTAATGATATGCCTGGCGAATGGATATCTTGGCTTGCTAACATGCTTTACAGATTGTTAATACTGGGATGTTATTCTTCTAGGTTATGGTTGATTATTCTTAATCCAGCATTGAAAGGAAGCTCTCTGGTTACAAATCAGTGTAGATGCTTTAGGCCAGTTGCTAATTTGCCTTTTTAAGCCAAGTTATAGAAATAATAGTAGCAAATCAATTCCAAGAATATATAATATCACGTACGGTGTGCATGACGTGCAATCAGGCTTCACAAAATCTTATTGAGACTGCACTGATGGCACAGTTGGAATACCTTAAACTCTATCATGACAAGGGAATATAAGGTTTTGTGGTCCAACTAGATTTGTCAGCAGTGCTCAATCTGGTCAATCATGCAATTGTTTTGGAGAAATTAGTTAAAATGAAGTGAGTGGAGCTGCGCTGCAATAGTCTTATTTCCTCTTTTCATAAAGAGTGATGCAGATAAAGGCTAAAGAGGAATTGTCTGAGAAGTTGTTGACATGATGTGATGTTCCTCAAGGCTTACCATTATCCAGGGCTTTTTTTGAGGGGGTACTTGGGGGTACCTTTTCCACTGTCTGCTAAACTTGACCCATGGTTCTTGTATTTTAATGAAAGAGCTCAGGTTCTACATACAAATTCTGCCTTGTCATAGATTCTACGACTGGGTTGCAGGGGTCCTGGCTATTGTAGGATGGGTCCCTCAATGATCACTCCACCCCTGAAGGGTGGCCTGGCATTTGAGTACCGGCACCTTTTTTGCTAGACAAAATGCACTGCCATTATCTCCAGTTTGCTTAATATCTATGGGGGTCTTTTAGTAAGCTGTGGTAGTGTTTTTAGCTCATGGTAAAAATCAGTTGGTGGTAAATGCCAAAATGTCCATAAGAATATAATGGGCATCTCGGCATTTACCGCCAGCTGATTTCTACCATGAGGTAAAAACACTACCACAGCTTAGTAATAGACCCCCTATGTTTGTGATCTGGGGAGCTTGATTCAGAAACAAAGGGGTCAATATTCAGTAGGACTTACCTGGGTAGGAATGGCACCAACCCAGATAAGGTAATCAACAAAAAGAGCAGACTGTGTAGAAAATGCAGTTTCTGTTCAGTGCTTTAGCTCCCAGGCTTATATAAGCATGCCTGACATGGCCATGTTTTGCCAAAATGGCTGCCTCAGGACTGAATGAACACCAGCTGGTGTAAAATCCAAACTGATTTAAAAAAAAAAAATAATAATAAACATTTCTCTGACCTGTGCTTTCATGTAGTGAGTCTGGCAAGCTTGGTGAAACATGGTCATTTCAGTCATGTTTATATAAACCTGGGAGCTAAAGTATTAACTAAAGCCTGCATCTTCTACATGGCCTGCTCTTTTTATTGATTACCTTATTGGATCTTACAAAGTTTCCCTTGTTGCTTTCTTGGACCTACTCAAATAAGTCATGCTGACTGGTTCCATAACTGGATTTTTCAGCAGCATTATCTGAATAATGGTGTTGAATATCTAAACAGATCACTTCAGCACTACCTGACTTGTTCCGAGGAGGTCTAAAGGTGAGAATGAGAGTTACCCAATTAGTGGTGATCTTCAGTCTTCCTGGATAAAGTTAGAACAGAAAATAGATTGTCCTAAATTTATTCGATTATCTATCTGAGTACTGGTCTGAATATCACCAGTACTCAGATAAGTTGCCTGGATATTCAGCCCCGTCCAGTATCTGGATACTAGCATGAAATATCCAAGTAATAAAAAAAGCCCACAGCAGGGCTGATCCACCGCTGCAGGTTGAATATTGCCTCCATTATCCCTAAGGTATCTGCTGAAATTTTTGTGTACAAATCAAAGCATATTCCATGACAATGCACAGAAGCTAATTGGTTAACAAGGCTAATCAGTGCTGATAATTGGATGTTAACCATTATCAACACTAATTGGCATTAATTTGAATTTGTGCGCATTGCTTGCTAAGTGTATTCTTTAACATGCGGGTTGTTAGAGAATACACCCACTTTGTGCCTAATTTACATGTCAGGATTTATACCAGATTTTACCTGGTATAATTGACCGTGACTAAATTGTGGACCAGTGCTCGGTGTATTCTAAAAACCGTGCAGAAATTTAGGCTTATTCTATGTGGTATGCCTAAATTAAGGCATACTTTATAGAACAAGCTTAACCAAATTTCATTTCAGCACTAATTTTTTAGGCATTATACAGAATCTATCCCAATATTTTTTCATCTTTTTTATGCTTATGATTTTCAATTATCTATGCCTATAGTTAACTCTTTGGAAGAAATAATTACCCATTTATCGTCTTGTATGGACAGCATTGCTAAATTGGTTGAAGAATAATCCAGAAAAAAATATTTTATGAGTCAAGTATCCATGAGATACTTCCATGAGTAAAGTTGAGGATTGGAGGGATGAATTTCCAACTACAAACTAACATGAAAAGTTTAGACTCTAATTGCCTCTACTTTAGAAGATCACATATCACATATTTTTAGGAAACCATTTTTGGGCTTTGTGCCTGATTAAGCAAATTCAAGCTTACCTTGGGGAAGCAGACTTGAAAAGGATACTACATGTTGTGCTCCTCTCTCAAATTTATTATTATAATCTTATCTGTCTAGGGCTCCCTTAGAAAATATTTGGCAAGTTTGCCTAATTTAGAAGCCAGCAATGTTATGAGGGGTAAGAGTTGGGACAGGGCAACATCTTTATTGAATACATTGTAAGGCTCCCTGTTAACTTGTGAAACATTTTTTAAATGACTAACATTTGGTTCTGCAATTTTCTTGACGTGTTCCAAGGTACTGTCTCAAATGTGTGATCCACTATTCCCCCAAGTAGAACTTTGCATTCACAGTTTCATTTTAAGCTGTCTACACCATCTATTAAGGATGTGAAACTAACTATGAATAGAGATCGTACTTTGTTGGGAGGTAGAGCTAGTTTATGAAATAACTTTCCTGCAGATATAAAATTGGAAACATTTTATCCTTCATTTTGGAAGAAGTTAAAAAAAAAGTGAGGCCTGGTAGTCGCAGGATTTATGTTTCTAACTTTGAGAGTTATACTCATAAATTGTACTTTCAGGCTGAGTACATAACTTTACACTCAAAACTTCACTGAACTCATAAATTTAGGAGCATATAAAGTGAATAACAATGGGGGCAGATTTAAGGTAAGTAAAGAAAAGTTTTGAGTCTAACCACTGATTTTCAGTACTATGCTCATACATCTAGGCAAATGGGTGGTAGCCCTAAATTTATAAGCATAGCTTTAGAATGGTGTTTTAGAAAGGACATCCAACTCAAAATAAGGACATCAGGTTAGTTCATCGTTGATGGTGTTAGTGTTTTAGAACAAGATCTCCTGATGTACAGCCTCTTCTAAAATACATAAACAATGGATATCAATATTCTGGTAACATCCAGCATGAACATTCATTTTACAAACTGAAAAGTACAAATTATGAATGGGGGGGTGGGGGGGGTGGGGACAAGGGACATGACAACATAGGAATGCCCATGTTATAAAATACACACCAACCCCTGGATTCTATATAACACACTGTCTGCTGGTCCCTCTTGCACCAACCGGCCAGGCTGATCCAGTTTAGCTTCCACAGATTCACTGTAGGTCAGAGTACTCAAATCACAGCCTTGTCCTTGTTCCACACACTCCCTTTCCACCACTCCTCTCAAATAGGCACTACTCAAGATGTCTTAATGGTAGCATTCACCAAAAATGTGCAGCAACTCCAATACTCTTAAAAATTAGGGGGTTTTATTCACATAATCTTTGATCACACAGTTCACCATTTTTACTTCTCACAATTGTTCCATTTCACCAACACAGTTCAAGCTCCTTTCCTCAGGAAGACTTAACTACTGTTCAGTTTCTGCTGACACCACTTTATACTCTCCAATAGTTTGTCAGCTCCTTCAGCTCTTCATAATCATTTCATTTCATCAACATGGTTTCAGTTCATTTCATCAACATAGTTTCATTACATTTCATCATCATAGTTCAACTTTTCATAGCACTACCTTCTGCCCCTGAGAAGTTTGCTGGGCTAGCCTCCTCCACAGGCTTCTTCCAAACTGCACCAGCTTCTCCTCCCCAGTCCTAAATAGTTGAGGTAATGTAGCAGCGAGGAAACCTTTCACCTTACCCCCTTGAGTCCGTGCTAATGCTGAAACCTCCATACTCTCCTCCCTCAACTGCCTCCATTTTATCCCATTCCATAGCCTCCTTCCCACAGGGTTCCCCTAGCTGCTTCTCCTCTCCCTGATCAGAGACCATTTCCCAATCATCTCTCCCACCCTCCAATTCCTGAGAATCTTGCATAGGAACTGATGTTTCTGGGGATGGTAGTTCCTATCCTTAGTCAGTAGTCTGACCGGCCTCTTGGCCCCTAGGGGGCGAATTTCATGTTTATCAGGAACCTGTGAGTGAAACTTTCTCTTCCTTAAGAACACATCTCCCTCAGGCCTCTGTCTCAGCCCCCCTTGAGGCAGGCTCCTCTCCAACCCCTCACAGCGCCTAGAGATCCACGCTGATTCTATAACAATGTGTATAACTTAATTGGCTTAACAAGTTAATCAGTGTTGATAACAGCTCTTAACAAGCAATAATGATCATTAATTGGCACTGGTTTGAATTTACACGCACAACTCGCTAAGCGTATTCTGTAACAAAGTGCACCAAACTCCTAATGCACGCAAGCAAAAAAGGGCAGGGAAATGGGCATTTCATGGGCATTCTGAAATTTGCATGCATAGTTATAGAATAGGCCGAGTGATTGGAAATCCACGAGCTGTGGAATTTCTGCCACATTTTCATTGGTGCAAATGGATGCGCATAGTTTTAGGCGCTATCAACTAAGCAGATTCTGTAATCGGAGCCTAAATCTAAGTGTCAATTATAGAATACGTTTAGTCGGCACTGATTTCAGCACTGATTTTTAGGTGCCATATCTAAAATCTCCTCCCAAACGTCCGAAAGGAAGCAATACTGTAAAAATATCCTTCAAAAAGCACTTTCAATAAATATCACAAATGTTTCCATGTTATTTTTGAAAAATGTTCCTTTACTCAATAGAGAGAAGTATCTTTTGAGCTCTGGCATAATCATATATGAGGCAAAAGGCTAGCTCCCAATATACAGAAAGTTCCTCTATTGCCTTCCAAAATTATAATCATCTGCCCAGAAACTCTTCATGTATGTCATTACAGGGCTCATTTTTAAAAAAAAGAAAAACAGCCAAACAGCGGCACAAAGCTGCAGAGGGATGGTTTCTTTCCAAAATGTTCAAACCCAGTTTTAAAGCCATTTTTCTATGTGCATCCAAATCACAAAGGAACATATTATAGGTTATAGTTACAGTTTATTTGGGTTTTCTATACCACCTTTAGCTAACTGGCAGATCACCTCTGCATGCATTGGTGATTTTAAACAGTGTTAATCTCTGTGGGTGAATTTGAGCCATTTCAGTGAAGAAGCAGGGCTAAGGGAGGTGGACTGCCTGCGTAAGTGCATAAGTAATGCCATACTGGGAAAAGACCAAAGGCCCATCGAGCCCAGCATCCTGTCCCTGACAGCGGCCAATCCAGGTCAAGGGCACCTGGCAAGCTCCCAAATGTACAAACATTTTATATAAGTTATTCATGTAAGCTCTTTGAGCAGGGACTGTCTTTCTTTTATGTTTGTGCAGCGCTGCGTACGCCTTGTAGCACTATAGAAATGCTAAATAGTAGTAGTAGTAGTAGTATTCCCAAAATTGTGGATTTTTCCCAAGTCCATTTAGCAGCGGTCTATGGACTTGTCCTTTAGGAAACCATCCAACCTCTTTTAAAACTCTGCCAAGCTAACCGCCTTCACTACGTTCTCCGGCAACGAATTCCAGAGTTTAATTATGCGTTGGGTGAAGAAAAGTAGTGTAAAATTTTAAATTAAAAATTATGCTCACTATGAGCAGGCTGGGAGTGCAGGAAATCCTGGAGATTATGACTGTATTGTGCTGGCTCAGAGCGGAGTCATGGGTGCCTGCAACCCGGAAGTGCTTTTGTGTAGAGAGAGGAAAGCACCCTCGGTCTTAGGGGGCGCCAACTCCTAAAGGTCAGTTCTTGGGCACCTGAAACAAAACTGAAGTGCCAGCTGTGACACCTGCCGGTACCATGGGAGGAAGCACTAGTGGATAGGACTGACATCACCACAGACCCGAAAGTGCTTGTGATCATGGTGGCACTCTGGGTCCAGCAGTTTTAAGAGGCAGAAGCAATGTGGAGGCATGCGGATGCAGGAAGAAGGCAACAATGAATGCAACCGCATTGAGAGAGTGAGCCAT
The DNA here is from genome assembly GCF_901765095.1 of Microcaecilia unicolor. Taxonomy (NCBI): domain Eukaryota; kingdom Metazoa; phylum Chordata; class Amphibia; order Gymnophiona; family Siphonopidae; genus Microcaecilia; species Microcaecilia unicolor. Next base: position 109,869,032 of record NC_044035.1, read on the forward strand.
GGCACTCGTTAGTGTGAGTGTTTAGGCCAATCACGCATGCTGTGGAGAGAGAGGCAATGACCCCAATGCACAAAACTGACCGGTTCCAGCCGGTTTATTGATCACAGTATTCAGTGGAAAATGCACTAAGGGGCTCGGCAGGCTTTTTACCTTCATGGCAGCAGACAATGGGAATCATATGCAAATATATTTAAATTAGCTTATTAGTATTTAAATATGCATTCCAACCAATGCACTGCCATTTATGAGCGATGCACAAAGTGCAGCCCCTATCTTTAATGAAGAAATTTTTATGGGCAATCAGGAGCAGTTGTAGAATGATGATGGTGGCCTCTTGGCGGAGCAGTCTGCTGTGATATTTTCCCTGCATGGCTTCACATTCCAGTCTCCCAGGCTTGTCTTTTGTGGCATAGGCTAAAATAATCTCTTGCCTTGTCTTCTTACTCAAGCTTGGGAGACTTTACTTGCCTTGGCTTGCCTGGCACTGTCTGGCTTCATCTGGGCTCAGTAGAGGACACAAAACAACTCATGTGAGGCAGAAGCGGAGCCAGGATGAGGCAAGTTGACAGCACAGGGGGAGCAAGAGTGGATTTCCGCTGGCGCACATTTTTAGTGCAGCAGGATGAAAAGAAATAGGTGCCGGCAGAACTCCATTTGGGGGAGCGGCCGCTCCCCTGGTGCCCCCACCTAGTTGCACCACTGATGAGAGGCCACAAGCTGATTGGCATTTGGAAAGAACTTTGGAGCTGACCAACCTGCCCCTACACTGTTGACCTCACCGCTTCTTCAATTTCACATTCAATTCACATGACTGTTGGCGCTAGCATCTCAAAGCTGCCGTTTGAGTACAGAGCCAAGCCAGAGGGGTGTACTATGCTGAAAAAAGTTTTGAAAAAAAAACCTACACATAGCTTTCACATGCTCACATATAAGCTTATATGTGTATGAAAGCAGTGTGTAGTGAAATGCTGTGGAGGCGTTCTGTGGGGCTGTTCTCGGCATGTGCTTAGCATCCATGTTTAGCAGTTGGCTGCCCTGTGCATGCACTGGCTCAAGCTGCTCACTGAAAGTCTGTGCAGCTCATTTGCATGCGGTTTCTTTTAAGAATTGCTTGCTATTTCCACCTCTGTTATTTTTTACTGAGGTGGTAATAGCTACTAGTACTACTACTATTTAGCATTTCTATAGCGCTACAAAGCATACGCAGCGCTGCACAAACATAGAAGAAGGATAGTCCCTGCTCAAAGAACTTACAATCTAGTAGACAAAAAAATAAAGCAAACAAATCAATTAATGTGTAGAGGAAAGAGGAGAGGAGGGTAGATGGAAGTGAGTGGATACAAGTGGTTACGAGTCAAAAGCAATGTTAAAGAGGTGGGCTTTAAATCTAGATTTAAAGATGGTCAAGGATGGGGCAAGACATAGGGGCTCAGGAAGTCTATTCCAGGCATAGGGCGCAGCAAGACAGAAGGAGCAAAGTCTGGAGTTGGCAGTAGCGGAGAAGGAAACAGATAAGAAGGATTTATCCAAGGAACGGAGTGCACGGGAAGGGGTGTAGGGAAGGACGAGTGTGGAGAGATACTGGGGAGCAGCAGAGTGAGTACATTTATAGGTTAGTAGAAGAAGTTTGAGCAGGATGCGAAAACGGATAGGGAGCCAGTGAAATGACTTGAGGAGAGGGGTAGTACGAGTAAAGCGACCCTGGCGGAAGACGAGATGGGCAGCAGAGTTTTGAACCGACTGGAGAGGGGAGAGGTGACTAAGTGGGAGGCCAGCAAGAAGCAGATTGCAGTAGTCCAAACGAGAGGTGACAAGGGTGTAGATGAGGGTTTTGGTAGAGTGCTCAGAAAGAAAGGGGCGGATTTTACGGATGTTTTAACATACAATAACATAGTAACATAGTAGATGACAGCAGAAAAAGACCTGCACGGTCCATCCAGTCTGCCCAACAAGATAAATTCATATGTGCTATTTTTTTATTTGTACCTGTCCTCTTCAGGGCACAGACCGTATAAATCTGGCCAGCACTATCCCCGCCTCCCACCACCAGCTCTGGCACAGACCGTATAAGTCTGCCCAGCACTATCCCCGCCTCCCAACTCCCAGCACTATCTCTGCCTCCCAACCACCAGCCCCGCCTCCCATCACCGGCTCTGGCACAGACCGTATAAGTCTGCCCAGCACGAGCGGTTGTTTCCGGGGACTTTTGTGCATTGGCGCCTCAGTGGCTAGGGTTGGTTAATGAAGATACCCACTTCTTAAACTTGGAGGGGATTTTGAATTGATGTCAGACCTGGCTTGAATCTGATTGGGCCCGAACTTCTAATCCCAGCTCAGCTCTTTGGGATAGGAAGTTTGGGCCTAATCATATGCAAGCTGCATCTGTCATCACTTGGAAAGCCCCGGTTTGATGAACAGGCTGTCTGTAGAGGGGAAGAAGCAAAGGTAAACACCTTTTTACTTTCTGAATTATTACTTTGTTACTAAGTACAAAAGTACAGTTTCAGTGTAAATAAAAAGTATGGTAAAAAAAACGTAACTTGTTACACATGAATATACTGAAAATTGTACTTAAGTATTATTTTCTTCATTACTACCCAACCCCCCATGTAGAGTTGATTTTCACTTGATCAAAAGTTTTATGTATGTTAACAATAGTTATTTCTTTGAAGCAGGCAGATTGGGGGGGGGGGGGGTCTAAAAATGACTGTAAAACAAGCCACTTTTTCCCCCATGCACAACCCTAATGCTGACACAGGGATTTATTTCATTCTGACCAAAATCTGTGAAAGGATTTGTATTCTTATGCATAGATTTACACAACAAAGCAATGTCTGCTCAGGATTATTTTTTCAAAAAACCAGCAAAATAAAACTGAGAGGAGAAAGCTCAGAAACTGAGAGGAAATAATTAAAGAACATCTGCTATAATGTTTACAGGCAGCACATACATTCCACTCGATTTTATGATGCTATTTATAATCAGCAATAATTGAAGCTTTGGGATTTTAGAAACGTTTTGGAAACATCACACATATAAAAATGACAAATGATATACGCTCACAGAGTGGATATACCTTAATGCGCACATCTTGAAATCTTCATAAAAACTAAGTTCCCCACAGAATAATGTTTTGGAATCAAGGTATATAATATATATTTTTTGTGTTCTGATGGAAAGAATTTCTCAGGGTACTGTACGTGAGCAACCTTGTCTCAAAGCAGCAACACTATAAATTTCTGTTATTGCCTATTTCACAACTTTCTGTGTGCACAATGGAATTACTTAGTTAATAGCCTGGATGACTGACATCTTCCTGAAAGATCCATCAATATGCTGTACTTTAGATGTATAAGGAAACCGTTATAGCTTTGGTTGAAATATACAACCCTGCCAGGTCAAAAGCCCTGGATCAATTTAACCAGCTGCCCCTGTTAAGATCCAATCTGTCTCCTATTCCTCATGGTACCCTGGAATATCGATAAGCTCTGAGACCTCTAATTTATTAGCAGACATTTGAAAACAATGACTTCATACCAGTATTTTTATGCAATTGGGAAGTTTTACTTGCCATGTGTGCAGCCTGACTTAGTTGCCAAATCTAAAGCTCCTGTTTACAAATGCCTGCTAAATTTTTAACATGGAAAACCTTATCATATGTACATGATTATGAGTCTAAGCCAGCTAGAACAGAAACTTAGTATTGAAGTTACTAAGCTGTGGTAAAATATTGCATTTTACTGCAGCTTTATTTACTACAGGAGTCACTACCTGCAGTAACTTCCATGATAAATTACTACTCTCGCCTCGACTACTGCAACCTACTGCTCACTGGCCTCCCACTTAGCCATCTATCCCCCCTTCAGTCCGTTCAGAACTCGGCTGCATGTCTTATCTTCCGCCTGGACAGATATACTCATATCACCCCTCTCCTCAAGTCACTTCACTGGCTCCCAATGAGGTACCACATACAGTTCAAGCTTCTCCTACTAACCTACAAATGCACTCGATCTGCAGCCCCTCCATACCTCTCTACCCTCATCTCCCCTTACATTCCTACCCGTAACCTCCGCTCACAGGACAAATCCCTCCTCTCAGTACCCTTCTCCACCACTGCCAACTCCAGGCTCCGCCCTTTCTGCCTCGCCTCACCCCATGCTTGGAATAAATTCCCTGAGCCCATACACCAGGCCCCCTCCCTGCCCATCTTCAAATCCTTACTCAAAGCCCACCTCTTCAATGTCACCTTCAGCACCTAACCACTACACCTCTACTCAGGAAATCTAGACTGCCCCAACTTGACATTTCGTCCTTTAGATTGTAAGCTCTTTTGAGCAGGGTCTGTCCTTCTTTGTTAAACTGTACAGCGCTGCGTAACCCTAGTAGCACTCTAGAAATGTTAAGTAGTAGTAGTAGTAGTAGCTTTATTTACTACAGGAGTCACTACCTGCAGTAACTTCCATGATAAATTAATTATGCAGCTTGCATTTCTGCTTGCAAGCTCTGTTTTCTCCTCAGGAGAATTAGGTCACCAATGTGGCCTGATGTTTCAGAGAGCCTTCTAAAAGGAGCTAAAATAACATCCCCTCTCCCCAGCAGAAGGCCCTGCAACCCCCTGAAATGTCTCTCAGAAGAAGATACTTCCTGACCTGCCCACCCCAACTGTCACCCCCTGGTTCTACCTCTGCTATCCCTGGAGTCTAGCAGTGGGGGCCTGTGCTCCTTCAGCTTGATCCCTAGTGGTAGTACTGCAAAACTATTGCTAGATGCCAGCTGGCACCATTTTCAACCTGGTGCACAATGGGGCAGGAATGGCCGGGGATCATTCCTGCCCCCCACTGTTGCTGAGATAAGCCCAGAGGGTGCCTACAAGGGGATGAGGGTTCTTTGTTGAGGGGCAAGGGCTGTCTTCAGGGGGTCAGAATCTTCTTTCAGGAAGCAGGGGATAAAGGGGGGGGTATTATTTTTTTCACCAGCCCCTTTAAGATGGCATGATTCTCCTGGGGAGGAAAAATAATGCCAGCTTAAAGGTGGCGTCTTTTTTTCCCCATGAAAAACACAACTTGTAAAGTTTAGCACGGGCTATGTTATTCAATGTTCGTAATAATGAGGTGCTTTGCATGTTTTGTGGTAAACTAATATATGTTTTCCCATTTAATGCACATTTAGTAGCAAATATTCCCTATTGTTTATAAAGCCACGCGGCAATGCAGACACAGTCCATTCAAAGTGAATAGGTTGTGTCAGCATTACCGCACTGTCAGCTGCTAACACAGCTTTGTAAACAGGGGAAATTGTGTATTATTCCCTTAAAGAACATTAGTACCTACACCCATAATTTGAGAGCAAATATGCGGAAGTGACTCCAAGGCTGACATTTTTGGACCAGCCATATTTGAAAGCAGCTAATGAATCTGGCCCACAAAATCTGGTTCCTTCTCAGGGTATTTTCACCCTGTGGGATTTAGCCAACTAATTCATACATAGATTCCACTGATAACCAGCTCCTATGAATCTGATGCACAAAAGGGGTTTTCCCATTTTCAGTCTATAGGAAACATTCTTAGTATATCAGGATCTAAATATAAAGAAACAACTATTGTGTAGTCCGGGACAGAAATTTGGAACATTTCAGTTACCTCACTACTTTTCTGAGCACCCGCCAAATTCTATATATTGCACCTTAAATTGTGTACGCTAATGTGGCTGCATGGCCAAATTGCACACACAACTTAATTGATTTAACAAGCCAATCAGTGCCAATAATTAGTACTTAACTTTCTAGGCATATTCTATAATACATTGCATGTAAATTCTAATGTACACAGTCGAAAAGGAAGCGTGGCCATTGGCTTGGAATGGGTGGGTTCTGGGTATTTCAAAAAACTATACACACTATTATGGAATACACCTGATCTGTGCCTAACTTATGCGCAGGTATTTAGGCCTGGTTTTAGGTGGCCTAAATGGGAGTAGCTAAATTTTAGTCACAAGAACGAAGCATAAGCATATTCTTGTTCAGTACCCATGTCTGTTTTATCATTCCAATCTTAGTTATTCCCTTATCCCTTATTTGTCCAGTATGTCTGTCCTGATTAGATTGTAAGTTCTGTCAAGCAGGGACTGTCTCTTTATGTTTAATTATACAATGCTGTGTACACTTAGTAGCGTTATAGACATGATAAGTTGTAGTAGTAGTAGTAGTACTATAAATTAAGTGTAACTTTAGCATCATTTAAAGAATCACACTGTGTGGTTTTTCAGCACCGATTTTTAGGGCGCTAAATTGTATTACTAACTATGAACAAATAAAATTGGAAAACATTTGGGATCATATCTTGTCCTTACCTTCATCCTCAATGTCTTCCTCCATTCTATTTATTTTAAAGCTTTTAACTGCCCTCTTATTGTTAGTTAGTTAGTGACCATAAGTACATCAAGATACATTTTTACTCAAGGTTCTTCTCAAAGCCATGCATACCAAGTTCCCCTGTACAATTTAATAGAATCATGAGCAGATTAGTGCCAATAATTGGCTTTTAAACAGGCAACTATTGGCATTAATTAGATTTAATTAGGAGTAACCCATGTAAATTTGGTGCAGGATCTGCATATAAAATTTACATATGGTCTAATAAATGTGGCCTGGAAATTTGAGGGTCATGGACATTTGGGCCGGAATGGGGCATGGCTTTGAGTTACATGCATAATTACATAATATGGGCACTCCTCCCATAAATTTAGGTGTGAGTAGTTGCACCACATTTTCTTTGGTGTAAATGGCCATCTCTCCACTTAAACGTTTATTCTATAAACTGGCTGAACTTTAGGCGTAGCTTATAGAATACCATTTAACAGGTATTTTTTGGCACTGATTTTTTAGGCACCATATAATAGAATCTAGCCCTTTATGTCTAACCAACCCTTCCCTTCTCCAGATCACAAAAATTGACTCCAATCTCCTATAAAACCATAGTTTTAAATCACCTTTAAAACTCACAGGCTTAATCCTAGCATACGTCATCCTACTTCGCTTTCTGGTATTTTTTCAATCTCTCCTCTCATTACTGACATCTGTTTTCCTTGGAAAAAGTTGTCTAAGGTCTTAAGAAAATATCCTATTCCCTGTACTCCATTCACTACATTTCTATTCCTTCTTTTGTACTCTTCCCAACTATTAATCTTTTCCTATTAATCACTAACTTTTCATTGTCCGCTTGGAAGCTGAAGTTACAATTATCATAGTAGATTTCTTATTTTCCATCTTCCTGCTTAGGCATTCAAAATACATTCAAAAACATCACAGGATATATAAGATAATAGCACCTAATAATACCTAGGAAGCAATTCTATAAGTTGGCACCTCAATTCAATGCAATGAGACATGCTCAGTGCCAATTCTATAACAGCACTTAGGCATGTCTAAATTATTGTAGATTACTAACAGAAACCCAAATTGATGCATCAGAACTTAATTGCAATGTTTTATGCCAGGGTTGGGCAATGTTGCATCTCAAGGGCCACATCCCAGTCGGGTTTTCAAGATACCCTCAATGAATATGCATGAGATCTATTTGCTTACAATGGAGACAGTGAATGCAAATAGACCTCATGCATATTCATTGGGGAAATCCTGAGAACCTTGTTGGATTATTTGTAGTAAATAATTAGCAGATTTTAGTACACACAGCTTCAGCTTTAGAAATGTTAATTTCTTTCTTCATCTCTCTCTCATTCACCCCTGAATAATTCACTGCTGAGTCACTTTAAAGTTGAAGTAACAAAACATCTGTTTACTCACAGTTTGTAGTTAGATTATAATCAGACAGGCTTATATATACATATTACTATACATTTGTATTATCAGCTCCTTCCATGTGCTTAGATGGTAATGGATGCTCACACCACCATAGATCCTCTCAGGTTAGGAGAGATCATGAGCTCCATGTGCTCCATGTGCTGCATGTGCTGTGTCTAACCCCCACAGGAAGTTGCATAGCTATGTGACCTCTCTAAGTAATTCACATCAGAGGTCACAGAGTAATCACAGAGAAATAATAGGTGACAGGCAATGCATGTAAAAATACAATTACATTCCAACAAACCCCTTCTCATGCATAACTGTCATGCAATTATTTATTCATACAAAGTCCAAGCTTTATACGCAGATTCACAAAATGTTCTCTGGGTAACGGTTTGGTCATGATGTCAGCTGTCATCTCACTGGTGTGACAATAGTGTAGACTGATGACCCCTTCTTTCGCCAACTCTCGCACGTTGTGGTATTTCGTTGCGATGTGCTTGGTGCGTGACTGAACCTTGTCATTCTGTGACAGTCGGATGCAGCTCTGATTATCTTCCATTATCTGGATTGGTCTCTGTTCAGCTATTCCGAAATCCAGCAAAAGTTTTTCAATCCACATCAGTTCTCTGCACGCTTCCAATACAGCCACATATTCAGCTTCTGTAGAAGACAAACTCACAATACTTTGTTTATGACTGGCCCATGAAATTTGTACATTTCCATACATAAACACATATCCACTTGTGGATTTATAATCAGAATGATCCCCTGCCCAATCTGAATCACAGTAACATATTAGTTTTGGATTACTATTGGCTGAAATCTTTAATTTACAATCAATGGTACCCTTTAAATACCTTACCATCCTTTTAACTGCAGTCCAATCTGATTTGGTAGGTGAGCTGACCCTTCTGCTCAAAATTCCTACTGCATTTGCTATATCAGCCCTGTATGTGGTAGCTAGATATAAAAGCTTACCTATGGCTGATCTATATTGGATGTTATCTGGTAAAGGTTCTCTTACTGTTTCATCCTTCAGAAAATCAGTGATCATGGGAGTGCTTACAACTTGGGCATCTTGCATACCTAAACTTTCAATAAGCTCATTTATTTTCTGCTTCTGGCTTAGAAGATAAGAACCATCATTTTGTTTCTCAATTTCTATACCAAGATAGTATGACACATTACCAAGTTCTTTTATCTCAACATTGAGGTTTAAACATTTTACAATGTCCTTGTACTCTTGCTCACTTTCGCTTGCAATGAGCAGATCATCAACAAAAGCCAAAATGTATGCATATTGTCCATTTGTGCACCTAGTGTACAAACATTTATCTGCTTCACCTTGCTTAAATCCTAAATTTGTCAATATTTCATGCAATTTGTCATTCCAACATTCTGCACTTTGCTTTAATCCATAAAGACCTTTGTTTAATTTACACACTAGCTGTCTTTGTTTTGTATTTATGAAACCTGTTGGTTGTTCCATGTACAAGTCTTCAGTTATATCTCCGTGAAGAAACGCTGTTTTCACATCAATGTGTTTGACTTGCATGCCTTTTGAGACTGCAATGCTCAGAAGTGTTCTGATTGTCGTGTGTTTCACTACAGGTGCAAACACTTCATCAAAATCTTCTCCATATTTTTGAAGATATCCCTTTGCGACTAATCTGGCTTTATACCTTTCCACTTTTCCTTGTGCATTCCTTTTTAACTTGAATACCCATTTGCATCCTATAGCTTTCTTGCCAGGAGGTAATTTTGTAAGAATCCAAGTATTATTTTTATCCAATGCATCAATTTCTTCTTGTGCAGCTTTATGCCATTCAGCAGCTTCTTCTGCTGGCATTTTCTCAATCTCATCCCATGTTAAGGGCTCTTGAGCTTCTGCTGACTTTGTTAGGTAAGACAGTCTTGGGGGTGGAACACCTTTGTTTTCCCTGGATGAGCGTCTGACAACAGGTTGGTCTGACCTTTCCGCATCCTCTAAATCTGAGAGTCCTTCTCCAATTGATTCCCCTTCTCCAACTGTACTGTCTTCTTCAATGATCCTTTCTGTGTCTGCTTCCTCTGCCTGTTCCTCGTTAGATACAGGTGAGTTGCTTTCAGACATCTGCCTTGGTATGGCATTTATATACACTGGCATGTCTATTATGGTTCTAGTTTCATATTCTGGATGATAAGGCTCATCTGGGATAATCCAGCCTTTATCAACCCTTTTGTTTTCATCAAAATATGTAACATGTCTTATGCCAACAATGCCAGTTTTCAGATTCAAAATTCTATATCCTTTGTGTCCTGGAGCATAGCCAACTAAAATGCCCCTTTCTGTTGTGGAATCCAGCTTATGCCTTCTTTGCTTTGGTATATGAGCATATGCTGTACTTCCAAATGTTCTTATGTGTGACAGGTTTGGCTTCCTACCATGCCATGTCTCATGTGGTGTGCGCTCAGCGCCTTTAGTTGGCATTCTGTTTTGTAGGTACACTGCTGTGAGAATGGCTTCCCCCCATAGTCTTTTAGGGAGATTGCTATCTGACAGCATACATCTGGTCATTTCCACAAGTGACCTAAATTTTCTCTCTGCAACAGAATTTTGTTCTGGTGTATAAGCTACTGTTGTGATATGCTGAATGCCTTCTTGTTCTAGAAATGTGCGCATGCTTTGTGAAGTGAACTCACCACCATTGTCGGTCTGAAGAACCTTTGGTTTTCTTTCAAATTTATTGCTCACCATGGCTACGTATTTCTTCAGCATGTCTGTGACTTGACTTTTCTCTTTCAGCAAATAGGCCACACAATATCTAGAAAAATCATCCAAGAATATTAGCACAAATCTGTTATTTCCCAATGATGGGATATTAAACGGTCCACATAAGTCACTGTGTATTAAGTCCAGCACTTTATTACTCCTATTTCCTGTGTATGCAGGAAATGAGGGTCTCACACCTTTTTGAGTAACACAGTCTATGCATTTCTCCATTTTACCAGCATCTGCACTTATCTGAATGCCAGTGGCTAGTTGCTTACTGTGAAGATCCTGGATCACCTTAAAATCACGATGTCCCAGGCGGCGGTGCCAGATTTCCAGACTACATTTACCATCATTCTTCCTTACTTGCGCCATATGTGAGGCTTCACCTGAAATGCTCAGTTTATAAACATCATTATGCATAAAAGCTTCAGCATACACTTCATCATTTTTAGAGATTGTGCACTTACTGTTTTCAAAGTGAATCACAAATCCCTTCTTATCTAATGTAGATACACTAAGCATATTGCAAACTGCTTGGGGAATATACAAGACATCACTTACAGGAATTTCCTTAACTTCATTAGACACTTTGCATTTTAAGAATCCAATTCCTTTTGCTTGGATCTTAGCAGTCCCTGCGTTTGCAGTTTTAAGAATACCTTCCTCTGGACACATTTCCTGAAAGAAATCCTTACAATTGGTTAAATGGCATGTGCTCCCTGAATCCAAAATCCAAGTACTTTCATTTGAATTATTATTTACCATAGTCAAAGATTTTTCTGCCATTAGAAAGCCCTTGTGTTTATCTTTGTCCTTCATACATTTCCTGGTTTGAAAATTCTTTAGTTCCATTGGCTTAGGTGAGCTAGAGGGAGTGTTTTGTGTTTCCTTACACCATTTAGATACATGTCCCTCCTTTCCACATGAATAGCAAATCAGCTTGCCCTTGGGTGGAGTTTTCCCATAGCTCCGCCTTCCTCTGTTCTTTGCCAAGAAATTGTTTCATTTCTCTCTGACTTGCTTTGAGAACACATCTCCTCAGAATCATTTATTATGCATTCCTGCCTTAGTTTTGATGTTGCCTGTTCAAAAGATTGCCCTTCAATGGCCTCATTTACAGACCTAAAAACATCAAACTTCTTTGATAGTGAGGTAAAAAGAAATGCTCTTTTCAATGCATCACACATGGGAATTCCAGAAAGTTCTAGCTTTTGAAATGAAGACATAAGATGCATAATGTGATCATTACATTTACTTTTATCCCTTAATTTGGTTTCATTCAACTCTGCCAACCAAATTGGTTGCTGCTTTGCATATGTAGTTGCATACATAGTTCTCAGTTTATATAAAATGTCCTTTGGTGTATCTTTTCCCTCCACTAATATGGCTTGTTTCTCTGAGAGAGCTTCCAAAAGCATGCACTTCACATAATAGTTTGCATTGTCCCATTCAGCCATATTTTCAGCTGTTCTGTCTTGGTCTAAGCATATATTTAATCTTTTTGCTCGAAGGAGACATATGAATCTTAGTTCCCACTGCCGATAATTAAACTCAGTTAATTTAGGCACCTTGAGAGAATAGAAAAATGGTGAATTTCTTCCCTCAGCCATTTTCTTAGCCTTCTGTCTGCTGTGTGGGGGGAGAGAGAGACAGACTGAATCTTTCCTTTAAAACTTAAGAGAAAAATGTGGCCTTTTTTTCTGCCTGGTAATATTTCTCTTCTTTTTCAATTCCTGAGCCCTGGGCCCATAACCCTTTTGTTGGATTATTTGTAGTAAATAATTAGCAGATTTTAGTACACACAGCTTCAGCTTTAGAAATGTTAATTTCTTTCTTCATCTCTCTCTCATTCACCCCTGAATAATTCACTGCTGAGTCACTTTAAAGTTGAAGTAACAAAACATCTGTTTACTCACAGTTTGTAGTTAGATTATAATCAGACAGGCTTATATATACATATTACTATACATTTGTATTATCAGCTCCTTCCATGTGCTTAGATGGTAATGGATGCTCACACCACCATAGATCCTCTCAGGTTAGGAGAGATCATGAGCTCCATGTGCTCCATGTGCTGCATGTGCTGTGTCTAACCCCCACAGGAAGTTGCATAGCTATGTGACCTCTCTAAGTAATTCACATCAGAGGTCACAGAGTAATCACAGAGAAATAATAGGTGACAGGCAATGCATGTAAAAATACAATTACATTCCAACAAACCTGACAGGGTAGCAGGCCCTTGAGGACTGAGATTGCCCCTCCTGGCAGGTATAAATGGTTGCACCTATGTGCACCAAGTGACACCCATAACTAACTACTACTACTACTACTACTACTTAACATTTCTAAAGCGCTACCAAGGTCACGCAGCGCTGTACAATTTTAACATAGAAGGGGTCCTTTTACTAAATTGCTGTAAAAGGGGGTCTGCACTAGCATCAGTGCATGTTTTTGATGCACACTGAAGCTCCTTTTTACCACACTGGGTAAAAGGCTGTCTTTTTTTGAGGAAAAGAAATGGCTATGTGGTAAGTGAACCGCGTGTCCATGTCGGAGGGAACCCTTACCACCACCTATTGAGATGGTGGTAAGGGCTCTCATGCTAACTGCTGGTTAAGTTCTGGTGCTAGAAAAATAGGATGTATTTTTGTTGCACCAGAAATAGCGCACGGTAGGAGTGAGAACTACCACCAGGCTCCTACGGTAGTCCGGAGATAGTTCTGGATTGGTGAGCATAAGCCTGAGGTGGGTTTACCACCACTTAGTAAAAGGGCCCCTAAGAATATTCCATAAGTCACGCATGTCACTTGGTCCAGCCATGCTCCTCCCTTGTTTACGCTCACCTTGGAGTTACGCACTCTAGCACTGAGGTTCTTCCTTATAGAATAGCATCTAATACACGTATGTGCAAAACCACCAATTAAAGGTGCTTTAGATGCATGTAAGTGGTGCATAGCTCTAGACGTGAGCTTATAGAATTACCCCACATATGTATAAAACCCAGAATTAAGCTTCAAGTTATACAATATTCAAATTAACGGTTTCACCTTAACCTGCAAAATATTTCCCAAACACCTGACCAGTCTGACTTTCAAAACAAGACAGAACAGCAAACAATCAGTCCACATGCACAGATCTCTCTGTGGTTTGTTCCATTTTACAGGGGCAGCACAGGAAAAATTCCCTTGACAACATGGCTTCTGTTACTGAAGGTCCTGACAGCTAAATATTTCACCAAACCTTCTTGGAGGTAACCAGGAGATAAATGATCTAAAAGTCAAAAACAAAAGTGAACAGTGACTTGTTATAAACTGGAAATCAGAGTAATTGCCTAAAAAAAAAAAAGACATCATATACCCCTGGATTCTATAAAGGTTGCACAAATTTGCTCTCGATCCTGAGTTGCTCATGCAACTAAATTAGTGAATGAGCCTTTAACACTCATACATTGATTGCTAACAATCAATTGTTAGTATTAATCGGTGCTTTTTTTGTACAAAAAAAGGTGCCAGTACTCTTTGTGGGCGGAGTCACCACATATGACTCCACCCCTATTATAGCCACACCCACATTTGCCACACCCCTTATACCAGCCATAGCGCATATAAACAGACATCAATGAAAATATTATACTAGTATAGGAGAAAAAAATAACGTGTTTTTTTTTTCATTATAAATAATTTCTGTGAGCTGTTACAGCTCCAATATACCCAGTGCAAAATAAAACAGCAGATGTAAATTCTCAAATTGGACATATTCCAGACACTAAAATGAAAATAAAATGATTTTTCCTGCCTTTGTTGTCTGGTGACTTTGTTTTTCTGATCATGCTGGCTCAGTATCTGATTCTGTTGCTATCTGGGTCAGCCACTGAACTACTTTGGTTTAGATTAATGAGAGTAAGGATGCGGGACAGCAGTCAAGGATGCAGTGAGAATGGGAGCTATTCTACAATAACGACTTTTCTTCCTGTAGAAGTGGTTTGAACGTAGCCCAGTTTTGGTCAGACTTAGCCTCCTGAGTAGGATATATGGCAGATTTTGACCATGGCTCTAAGATCGATGTCCTTCCATCTGTAGGCTGGGACTTGAATATATTGGACTGGATTTGAATTAGTGGTTAAAACTGTGAGCTGAGAGCAAGGGAAGCATGACAAGGTGTACTTTTCGTCACTGGCACCCTTGAAGACAAGGGAGGGATCTTTGCCCTGAGAAATAAAAGAACAATATGAGAAAAAAGAATAGATGAAGAAGAGGCCATTAACCCAAGAATTATAACACAGTATAAGCCAGGAAGGAGATAATTATAACCAAATGTCCCACTAATTATCAGAAATCAGGTGTGGCTGGATCCCATGACAACTTTGAAGGGGGAAAGAGTGGTAGAACCAGGAAAATGAGGCCTTCACTGCTTTGCAGGAGCTGAAAGACAGTACAAAAAGTACTATCTGCCTGGAGACTGGAAGGATGGGAGCTTACAGTTTATCAGTTATGAAAATAAATAAAAATAAAGTTTAAAAAAGGGGGGGGGGGGTTGGATGAACTTGTTCATGGGGTAGATGTAGCTCTGCGAAGTAAGATTAGTTGCTTGATGTTTTTAAACCTGGACTGCAATTTGCTTCTAAATGTGAGGACTAGCAGAGATGCTTATGGATTTGTGGAACATGTATAGACCCTTTTCTTGAGTACTAATATGGACTCTAAGAAACTGAAGTGAACCGTCAGATCTAGATCCTAGCAAGAGGAGAGTTGTATTGCCTGACTGTTAAAGAAATGAACTTGGGAGAGGACTACAGTTGAGACCTAACACTTAGGGCTCAACTTTAGTCCCCCACAAATTCCTTTCTTTAACAGTCAGGCAATATAAATGCGGCAAAATTGTCAGACTGCTTATTAAACTTGTAGTTTAATACGCAGTCTGACATTTTGCCACACAACCATTTCCTGCAGAAAACAGCAACTTCCCTTTTACCCACTGCGGTAAAAGGGAGACTCGGCGAGTGTGAAAAACACATACCGATGGCAGCGCAGGCCCCTTTTGCCGCAGTTTGATAAAAGGGGCCCTTCATTTCTTGCATGGAGGGTGTTAAAACCTTAAATCAGAAGCTCTATTTATAATTCATGTTTAAAGCCTATGACTGATACCTTCACATTTTCATTGTTAACGCTGATTGTACTGCTGCTGTTCTTAATTTAACTATATTATTGAATCAACATTAGAAACTGTAGTTCATTAGCTCCACTAGTTGCTTACAAAAAGGAAAACAAATTGTTCATACTGATTTTAGCCTAGATCTGATGGTCTAAAGCAAACAGTGGTGGAAACATCCTCTGGCTTTTATTTCTTTATTTTTTTAACTGAAAAATATCTATGAAGGGCCTTTTTTGCAATTAATATAGCTGAACACGAAAGTAGACGATAGGGTGTAGTAATATTAAAATATTTATATAAATAGCTACCATGCCTTCAAATGCTGTTCTAGTAAGGGTCCATGCAACAAATCAGTTATCTACTGGTTGAAGAATTTTTTATAACTCTTTACGGGGCCCTTTTACAAAAGGGCAGTAGCGGTAGTGCTGGCTTGGTGCAAGGCAATGCGGCACTAGGGGAAGCCTGGTGGTAGTTCTGACTCCCGTTGTGCATCAATTTCAGTACTAGAAAATATTTTTCAATTTTCTAGCACTGGGGGCGTGCCCAGCGGTAAGGGCTCCTGTAGGAAATGACCACGTGGCAAGTGTTTAACTTACTGCATGGCTATTTCCATATTTAAAAAAAAATAAAAGTCTTTTACTGGTGGTGGTGGTAAGCCTCAGCGCATGGCAAACCCACATGCCGACACTACTGCCGGGCCCCTTTTAACGCTGTTTGGTAATAATAAATTTTTTATTTATTAGAAAAAACAACAGTATACATGTCAGTTCATTTATACTGGGAAACATTACAGAAACAAGAAGAATTTTTATTTGATAAATAAGTCAGTTGCAAATCCACCGGGGAATATTTTTTTTTTCAAAATGCTGAAGTATATGATTGATCATTTTATTGTAAGGCTGCTCTCTTCTGAGCTTCTCTGGCAGTTCCTGAATTGGGCAAAGAGCCAGTCTGAATGAAGGTTGCAGATTGAAGTGGCCACTTTTTGACACAAGAGAGAATTCTTTGAAAACAAATTGTTCTTTAATGGCTCATTAAAGATGATTTTTTTTCCCTCTTTTATCACATTCTGAAGAGTACTCTTCTGTTCCTGTAGTATCTTTACTTCATCTGTCACAAACCACATACAACAATCATTAAACTCAGCACCTGTGGGTTGCCAAACATTATGTACGTTGCTCTTTGACAGATAACATCAGACCAACAGCAGCAACTCACGGTATCCCTTGTGTCTTACATGTTCAGTGAACAACACTGCATACGTCTAGTAACGCTATAGAAATGATAAGTAATAGTAGTAGTAAATTGAATTTTAAAATGGAAATGAAGGATTTTATGGCAAATGAAGGCCCATCCAGCACATCAAACTGTACTACTGTTACATTTGGCTCTTGTATTCTTCATCAAGTCTTCATAACAAAGAGTGCCGTGAGTCTAATCTTCACCACCATCAACAATGGGAGGCTATTTTTTTGCATATGCTACCTTTTCCAATTAAGAAATATTTTCTAGTGTTATTACTAAATACACCACATTAGAGCCCCATATTATAACCTCATGTTCTAGAATTTCTTTTCCACTGAAACAGAGAGAAATAGAACATGACGGCAGGAAAAACAAATATGACCTTTCTGGTCTACCTATCCACAACTCAGTCTTTACAATCTATTCTTCTCCCTCGGAAACATTTGATGTTTGTTCTGTGCTTTCTGAGTTATAAAATTGTCCTTGTCTATATTACCTCAGCTGGAGGGATGTTCATAGCAAAAGAGACACCCATAGAAGTGTATGTTTGTTCTAAATGTTTTGCACTGGTTACCTACGAAAGCTTGAGAAAGTTCAAGGCTGTAATAATCTTCGATAAAATAACAATGAGGCTTATTCCTTGTTTATAGAGCAAGATAAAGTGGGATATCCTTATAAGCTTTTGGATGTTGCAGTCTATCGAAATGTACATTTAATGGAAATGAGAAACAGATCAATTACATTTTATCCACAATTGTCACATTCAATTCACAGGCAGCTGTGTTTTTTTTACTGACCTTTCATGTTTTGGAAAGCTTTTGAAATCCTATTTTGGATCATTGTTCTGGGCTCTATGATCACTCTATTCATAATTTCTCCTACCTTCTGTCAAACGTTTTAAGAAAGTGAGGGGCCTTTTACTAAACCATGGTAAAAAGAGGCCTGAGGTACTGCAAGTGTGTCTTTTGGGCATGCACTGGGATGTTTTTTTTACTGTGTCTAGGAAAAAGGGCCTTTTTTAAGGAGCTGGAAAATAGATATGCTCTAAAATTGAAACCAGCATTTGTCCATTTTTGGCCTGAGACCTTACCACCACCCATTGACCTAGCGGTAAGATCTCACATGCTACCTGCATGGTAAGCATGCAGCACACGCCAACTGCTGTTTACCACCAGGTAAGCGGCCCACAGTAGAAAATAGAAAATTATTTTCTACTGCAGAATTTGGCATATGCCAAATTCAGAATTGCTGCCCAGCTCACATGCTAGCTGGGCAGTAGTGCCGATTGGGCACACACCGTACGTGCGTAGGCCCTTACACAATTTAGTAAAAGGGCCCCTGAATGTGTGTATTTGTTTTTATATTATTAATTTGTTTTGACTATCTGTTTGATTGTATATTTATTTATTTATTTTGATTTATCTCTCATGTTTTCAGTAGTAGCTGTAGTTAAGTTACATTCAGGTACTGTAGGTATTCCTTCTTATCCTATCAGTCCAGTCCAGACACTTGGGTTTTTGCTGTTCTGCCAGCTGGAGGAGACTGAGAACTACTGAGTTGTGATGTAATCATGTAAGAAGTCTGTGCAACCCCCTGGCCAGTAAGCATTTCTCAGTCTTTAGCAGGTGGTAAGCTTCCTTGCAATCTCTGGTTGTCCTGTAAGACTTTATTTCCGTTTCCTCGGTCAGTAATATAAAAAAGAAGAAGTCTAGGGTGGGGTGGGAGAGGGGGTTCTGGCTTTCAGGGAAAAAAAGGTTTAGGAGTGTAACCTCCCCCCCCCCCCCCCCCCCGACCAACCCTTCTATTAAGGGGTTAGGTATTTCTTATGCCTCTAACCTTTCCCTTGGGTTAAAACCTTGCGTGCCTAAACTTAATTTCTGCTGAACAGACGGTTTGACTAGCTGTTGCCAGTAACGGTGCTTCTTTGGTCTTTATTTACCCACTGTGATTTACCTGAAAGAAAAAAAAGGTTGTTCTAGAAAGGCTCTTGTTTATGGGTCTGTTGGTTTTCTTTGTCAGTCTAGCAGGGTTGCTGCTATGCTTCTACGATCTGTGCCCTGATCGTGGCTGAATAGATATGGATGGGCTGGAGTGTAAATTTTAAGGGGCTTCGATGTTAGCTTCAAAACTTTTAATACAGGAACAGTGTTGGGCAGACTTTTACGGTCTGTGCCCTGAGAAAGGCAGGGACAAATCAAACTTGGGTATACATATAAAGTATCACAAACCATGTACAATGAGTTTATCTTGTTGGGCAGACTGGGTGGACCGTTCAGGTCTTTATCTGCCATCATTTATTATGTTACTATGATGGCAGTGCTGCAGGATAAAAACAAGTGCTGTTCTGTTGTCAGCTACTGCAGTGGCAGGAAAATGTTAACAGTGTGAGGAGAAAGCTGTGGTTTTCTTTTTTCTTTCATTGCCAAAGAACTGTCAGATGAGCAGCACTCTGGTTTCTTCAACTGATCACAGCCAGTAGTTAATATGGTTGAAGCAGCGGCAGACCCAATTTTGGCAGGAACTGCCACCATGGATTTAGTACCTGTGGTGGTTGCTGCTAAAGACGAACATCCTCAGTTGTCTCTCTCTCTCTGCTGGTAGAAATGGATCCTTCTTTTGTAGGTAGATCGCAGGACTTAGATTTTGCTCAAAATGTATTCTTTTGTTGCAGAGAGCCTTTTGTATGGACAGAGCCTAATGACCCTGATTCATCTCCTAATGTAACTGTTGGAAAGAGTAAAAGTTCAGGATGATAGATTTTCTGTAGAACAGAGGAGAAACTAGATATAAATTCAACAGAGCAGCAGTTTGGGTTAGGGCAAGACATCCTCTCAGAAGGGTATGAAGTTCCACTGGCAAAGGATCCTTCTATACTCCATGTTTTTGGTAAGGAGGACTTGGCTACTTTTTTAATTTCTCAGGTTTCATCCACTCTTAAGATTTCAGTGAATAAGCCCAGCTCTAGTTCTGGTTCGCAAAATCCCCATTTGGTTGGTATCCGAAAGCCTTTCAAAGTGTTCCCTATCCTTCAGCTGATAGATAATATAATTTCTGTGGAATAGAAGGTACCAGATGGTGGTTTTTGTCTTCCACAGTCTAAGGCTGGGCTTTATCCAGTAGTGTCACAGCAATCTAAAAGATGCCTAAGATAGATGAGATAGTTTCAGCTGTGATGAAGAAGACTACCGTCCTGGGTGAGGAAGGTGCAACATTGAAAGATCTCCAGGATTGCAGGATGGATTCTCTTTTGAAGCAAGCATTTGAAGCCTCTGCGTTAGCCTTGCAGGCTGCTGTCTATGGAGGCTATGTTATTTTGTCATGTCTTAGGTGTTCAGAACAATTGCTAGAAAAAGCTATGCAGTTGTCAGCAGGGGAAGATCCATGTCCGCCTTTTTAGATGTGAGCATGACCTATTTGGAGGATGCTTTATATGATTTAATCAGAGCTTTGTCAAAAAAATGGCTCTCTTTATAGCTGGATAATACTAAATTACACTAATTTCCACCTAATGAAAATGATATGAAACTATAAATGTAGTACCATTCTAAGAATAATGTAAGAAAGAAAAAGGCCTCAAAGAGCTCCTAGATTGTAGCCATCTAATAGAGCTTAAACGGGTCTAAATAGATCCTCTCTTCATCATTGGCCAAAAAACCTTCCAGGAGTGATACGTAATCTTTAATGTCACTCATACGTTTGCAATTATACTGAGCAAAAAAAAATTGTGTATCGTGTTCGATGTCACTCATCATTTAGCAATTATACTGAGCCGGTCTACATTATAATGCAAAAAATATGATATTGAAAGAACACTTATCTTTCAAACCGCTAGCTGCCAGCACTTCGACTGAAGTTTGTTTCTTCTTTCCCTCGCCCCAAGCCGACGATGGCCAGTATTTTGTCTTGCTGCTTCAGGGTCTTGGTAGTGGGACTGCTTTACTACGTCGGACTCGGCAGCGCGAACAGTGCAGACAGCAATTGAGAGAGGCTGGCAGCGTCGGAGCTTCCCTCTCCTTATAGCTGCTCAGCATAGTCTCTGGCTCAAAAATTGGTCTGCAGATGTTACCTTTAAAATGCATCATAGTAAATTACTATTATCCCAAATAGATGGAACCCTTGAAATCTACCCTCGGTAACCAATACAAAATACACAAGATTCCAGTAAAAGTATCTGTTAAAGTTTATATAAAATATAAAGCAAATAACAGACTAAATTTATCTAAGGGAAAATACCTCAGTGGCTTTGATGGTTCCCAATCAGGAGCCCATGGAAGAACCTCACAGCCATACCAACATCATCGGTCAAAAACCCTTATATTTTTTTTACTGTGTACATTAATGAATCTATTTGTCACAAACACACAGTGCAAAAATCAATGTAAATATATAGATTTTTTAGATATCTACCATTAAAAGTTATATACCTATAAGCAAAAACACATCTTATCTTATGAAGCAAATTGAATGCTCTCAATCTCAAAGAAGCCGTCCACTTCGCCAACTTCAACTTTGTCAGGAGCAAAACTATCCAAGCTTTTGTACCGGACAGAAGAGCTAGTAACTGCTATTAACTAGCGTGACTGCTGTGCACCTATAGAATCACATGAAGGCAGATTCTGACATCTTATCTCTATGTGTCAAAATGATGTCTCTGATCAAGAAGAACGCCCTGATCAGGATGAAAAAAGCCACAGCAAGATGGCTGGAGATTTAGTTTCACTTCTTCAAATGTGGCAAGACCCAGACAGCTGCAATGATCATGACACCAGCTCCAAAGGCCTAAGGGAGCAGTTTATTTTAATTTACAAGCTTAAAAGTTATGCTTATAAATTTAGGCCTACCATTCATTTGCTTAAATTTATGAGTCCAGTGCTAAGCTCATAACTTTATATCTCCCCACCTTAAATCTTGCTCCTCAATTTAAGAGTTTACTGAAATTTTCAATATAAATTTGGGCACTCAGCGGTAGTAAATTTTCAAAGAGGCCAATTTAGGAACATAACTCTCAAAGTCAAGATCATAAATCCTTTGAATATCGGGCCCTATCCTGAAAATCTGGGCCTGATTTGTGTGCAGGACTCAATTGGTTAACAAGCTAATCAGCACCAATAATTGGATGGTAACAAGCAATTATCGGCACTAATTGGCACTAATTAGAATTTACACACACTACTAACTAAGCGTATTCTATAAAGTAGTTTATGTAAATTCTACCACTGGATCTCAAAAGTGAGCATGGCCATGGGAGGGTAATTGGCATTCCTAAAATTTAGGTGCACTGTTTTTGAATAACCCGTTCCATGCCTAAAGTAAGGTGTGGGCATTTACACCATATTTTCTTTGGCGTAAATAGCTGTGCCAAAATTTTAGACACATGGACGGAACTATGCATATTCTATAAACTGTGCTTAACTTTAGGCACGGTTTATACAGTATGCATAGGTGCATTTTCCATCTGCGCCAAATATAGAATCAGGCCCTGTCCCCCAGATTCTGTACAGTGTGACTTGAATTGCACATGCAATTCAGGTCATATTCGCTATTGCGCATTCAACTTAATGATCTTAGCAAGCCAATCTGTGTTGATAATTGCCAATTAACAAGCAATTATTGACACCAGTTGGCTTTAATTAGAATTTACATGCACAACTTGCTAAGTGTATTCTATAAAATGATGCACATAAATTCTGTGTGCTGCCAAAAAGTGGGTGTGGCCATGAGCATGGAATGGGTGGATCATAGGCATTTCTAAAAATTATGCACGCTGTTATAGAATACACCCGCTCTGCTCCTAAATTAGTTCTACTTGGCATAAATTCCCACGACTAGATTTAGTCACGTGGATGGACCCGAGGCATATTCTATAAACTGCACCTAAGTTTAGTCTTAGTTTATAGAATACACCTAGATGTAGATGTTTCAGCAGCGATTTTTACAATGCCATATATAGAATCTAGCCCTATTTGTCTAAAACACTGAACTGAAGATGGCTTGTTTATGCTTTCTATAGATCTCTGCTTCTTCTATGCTAGGAAACTGAATATCAGTGAAAACAGGAAGTGACCTTGTCCTGACAGCCCAGCACCCCAATGCCCTAATGCCTGTCAGCAACAGTCTTGAACAATTCTTTTCTCAGGCTTCTTCCCTGGAAGCACTGGGTTTGTGAGCCCTTGGACCACTACCGTGGAGCGGCAGTGGCAGGCAAGATCACCTTCAAAGCAGAGACAAGGCAAGGCTGGACTGGAACCCCGGACTGGAGTTCTGCACTGGAATACACAGGACTGGAATGCACCGGATGGGTGCGCACTGGACTGGAACCCACTGGACTTGTACACACTGGAGTGGAGCCCACTGGACTGGAACACATGGGACCGGAACCTGCTGGATAGGAACACACTGGACCTAGGCTTCACCTACGCTTAGCCACCATTCCCCGAGGGTTGAGCCCTCAGGTTCGGGCAGCCGGCGGGGCTTACAGGAAAACCGGAGCTGGAACTAGCAAGCAGGAACAACAGGAATCAGGATACAGAAGTGCCCCCAGGCACCTAGGCGAAAGCAAGGCAGACAGGCAGGGAATGTCCGGGTTCTGGCAATAGTCAGGTCTGGCCACAAGCAGAGAAAATCCGGGTTCAGGCAGTAGTCGGGTCAGGCAGCAAGTATCGGGGTTCAGGCAGTAGTTGGGTTAGGCAGCAAGACTATGGCTGGGGCTCCAGTAGCAAGGAATACTGGCAGCGGACAGGACTAGGGCTGAAGCTCCAGAAGCAAAGGAAAACACACACGGGAAAACCAGAAGCTAAACACAAGAAAACTAGTAAAGCTGTACACAAGCTAACAAGAAAGATATGCCCAAGCTAACTAGTCACAAGCTAGAAACTCACAATAAGCAAAACACAGGAGAACTAGTAAAGCTGTACACAAGCTAACAAGAAAAGCTATGCCCAAGCTACTAGTAACAAGCTAGAAGCTCACACTGAACTGGACAAGGTAGCAGTGCACAGAGCACTCTAACATACCAGGGACCTTAGATGATGCAAAGGCAAAGGCTGCAGTCTCTAAGTGATTAATAAAGCCCTTCAACACCTGAGGAGCAGCTGCAGCCATCAGTAAGCAACTACGGAGGCTGTCCAGGCACAAACAAGAGAGACAAGTCCTGCAGCCTGGAAGAACCGGACCGGACTGCGCTAAAGTCTGGAACGGGTAGAAACAGCAAGACAAACTATGGCAGCCACTGGCTCTGGCCACCAGCGGGTGAGAGGAGCACCAACCAAGGAGCAGGCAGGGCGCACACAGAACATAGACTTAGAATACCTAGGTGCAGCACAGAGAAGCAAACAGACCCAGGCTGGAGACAGAGGTAGAGCTAACTCAGGCAGCACCCCCAGGTGTAGTAGAGTGGAGTAATTAGAGCCATGCTGGAAGCAGCCAGCACACAGAAGGAAAACTACTCCAGAAAGGATAGGCAGAAGCCAGCTTAGAAGCTGACCCCCAGAAATAAGGTAAGTCTGAGGGTAGTCACGGCCACAGACGTGACATCTTTTACCTTATTACTTAGACATACCTACAGATTTAAAGTTCTGTCCACATGACATTTTCTACCATGCTCGGCCCCAGACAGTGCTGTAGAGCACTGGTTCTCAAACTCCTCAACCATTTGGGATTTCAGGATATCCATAATTAATATGCATGAGATAGATATGCATGCAATGAAAGAAGAACATGCAAATTTATCACATGTATATTTGTACTGGGCCAGTCCAATTCCTCCACAAGATTGTGTTTCCCCTTTGTTAATGTCAAGATGATGCCTTGATATTATCAGCATTCTCACTTCAAAATAATGACAGCTCAATAATAAAATAAATAATTATATTGTGCACTAATGCCATAATAAGGATGTTAAAGTTGTAATGGGAAGAAATATTACACTTGTTTTAGGATGTAAACAAGATACACTATTTATTGCACAAAAGTAATTTGAATAAATATATGGTGTTAAAATGTTCACATTAAGGATAGTATTCAATTTTAAATTGCTTCAAAAACTAACACTTCTGAGTGTGATACATAGTACCAGATTAACATTAAAAACTGTTACTTTAAAAAGAATTCACCTTCTCTTATATACGTCTGATTAAGCACTGCTGATCATGAGCAGTTAGGCTGCCACAGAAGCTAAGGTTGAAACCTTGACAATAACTTTGTTTGCTCACAGATTTCTGGCTTATGCTAATTCAGTTCTTTTTGTGTCTGTTACCAAATGTCCAATAAATGCACACATAATTTTTTGAAATAGAGGAGATTTAGCTTAAACTGTGGTGAATATATTTTCCAGCAGGGGCAATTTGCTTTAGGTGAATTGTATTAAACATCTGCCCACTTAGGGACATAGTTATCAATTTGGACTATCGTTAAGATGGATTATTTTACCACTAACTCATGCTACTTTAGCACAGATCTCATTTTATGCAATGAGACCTAGTTACTAATAACAGAGGTTAACAGTAAAATAACATATCTTAACAGTAACTTCCCAGCTTAGTCAGCCATCAATGTACACCAGTAATCTTTTCACTACCAAAGTTTGAAATGACTTGTTTGACTACCAGAATTTGAAATAACAATGGCTATAAAGCAGGGCCCCCAGACTCCTGTAAGTATAGTCGGAGTAGTGGCTGAAAATTACCCTCCCCCTTTCTTGGGAATTGGATGGTTCATGTGAAATCAACAGGTTAATGATGGGCCAGGTCTAAAATGCAGAACCATATATAGAATTCACTCCGTTAGGCCCAATATTCAAAGGGAAATATCTGGATAAGGTAAGCAGTTATCAATATATTTTCCTTAGTCACACCTATCTGTGGATATTCAGGGGCCTTGTTCAGATATTACAGACTACCTCAGAATTATCAGGATAATACAGGGACAGTCTGTGGATGCATCTAGGGTAACACTGACAGTTGGCCAGTTGGTAACAATATTCAGTCTGCTAACTGGATAGCTATCTAGATAAAGTTAGGACACCAAAAACTGTCCTGCTCCTGGGGATGTCTGCACTCTGCAGAAGGAATTAGGGGAGTTTGCCCCCTTAATTCCCTTGCCCCCCCCCCCCCCATTCCACTGTGTCAGAGGATTGTGGGCTCGGCACTTAATAAGGGCATATAGACAGGTAGACTAGTAAACTGGCCAACATATACAGATCTATGTGTCAGCATTAATACATATATGTTCTGAAATGCCAGCATGCATGTGTAAGTGCTGTTTTTGTCATATATATTACTGAGTTACCTCCATTGATGTTTTAGACTTTGACAGTTGCAAAATGGATGCCTCTGCCTCACTTAGCTGGCACATGCACATCTATTCCTGTATGTATTTTACAAAGGATTCTACATTATCAGAACCTTTTAAAAATACTATTGGAAATTGGCACATCCTGACCTGGACAGCTCACATTACATTTCTACATTCTAAAATGGGGCTTATTATCCTCTGCCTATATTTCTATGAATATATAACCCTTTTTCTCTAGCTATTACACTGGCTCCCAATTTACTCCCATTCAAGGCTCTTGCAGACATAAGTCATTTATTAGATTAATAACCCACATATACATTAAGCATGCTCTAAATGAAGGAAAATAAATATTTGAAATATACATTCAAAATTAAGGGCTCCTTTTACAAATTGGCGCTATAGATCAATTCCCATGGGCTTCTTCACATTCAGCACACGCTAATCGGTAGCATCGCTTTGTAAAAGAAGCCAAAAATAAAACTAAAAGCAAAATAGTTAAATAAAACATAAAACAAACAATATATAATTATATAATATTAAAATCAAATATAACATTGCAAGCAAGCATCAAGAAAATCACTTCTCAAAAATCTATGATTGAACCAATTTGCAAAACTTCAAATAGCCAAAGTAATTTCTTGAATCTCCAGTAATAAATGATTCTTTTATTCTGCAACTCCTTATTAACTGTCCTCTTTCATCTCACCCTATATTTCACTTCTTGAACTTTGATCCTTGGCTAAGCTACCATTTCTTGTCCCCTTCTCCCCATTGCCTATCTCAGTTCTGCACTTTTTTATTTTGTTTCACCAAATTCCTAGGAAAAACTTCCTGAACTATTGCATCGGAACTCTCCTTGTCCACATTCAAATTCCATCTAAAAACACACACACACCTTTTTAGCACTACTTTCTGTTTGGTATGCTGCTACAGTTTGTGTATCTTGGCTAGATGTTGAACTCCACAGGTTGAAAGATACCCCTTGTTATGGAATGTATCTAGCGTAATGGTAGTAGTCATTGACTTTCATAACTGCAGCTGGTTTTGCTCTATTTCCCCTCTAACAAAAAAAAAACAAAACAAAACCTCCCACCACAGATTCTCTTACAGATTTCACCGTGGCCGAGCTATCTATTATTGGGTTTAAGAAAGAAGGACAAAAAAGAAATGCTGCTAGCCTAATGCCCTGATTACAGTTTAAGATTTGTTTTGTCCTATTGTCCGTTTCTCCTCAGTCTCCATCTGTCTTCTGTATCTATCTGTTGACTGTAAGATCCACTGGGTATGGACTTTCTCTTCTATGTAAAACTCTGTAGGTATTTTCTAGCATTATATACATGTTAATAGTAGTAGAAGCAGTAAGATAAGCAATTTGCTTGCAAAGAGCCATTTAAACCAAATGCTAGTCCTGCTACTGCTGTCCTAATCCCTGAGCAAACCCAAGTGTGAATGGGTCCCGCAGTGTTTGCTTTCATTATGGTTTCTGTCTTAGAATTCGTTTTTGAAAACTGTCAGCTTTTACTTACTGCTGATATGTCATGGACAGTTTGCAGGGCTGTACTTGATTAGGAGCTAAGAAGAAAACAATAATCAATCAGACTATATGTCTTTAAATTATTTATCTTCTGTCACTTTAAATTAAAATATCAAAGCTACATGGTGTCAGATAAATCATTTAAAAAAATATAGCAAACTACCCTGCGGATCTGGGTTTTTTCATATTTCATAAGTACTAAGACATGGCACAGTAAGACATTTTGGTAATGTAGCTTTTTAGTGATTACTGTAAGTTTTGCAAAATCTGAAGAAGAAAAGTTCCATAGAAATATTGCAAAATTTTTATTTTTAACTTATTGTTTTAAATCTTTAAATCTAACCCTTAGTATATTTCTGGTTCTGCTTTGCAATTGAAAATGCATGCACGTTATATGATTCATAACACTGACTAAAAATACATTCACAGCTAGATTGTAAGCTCTGTCGAGCAGGGACTGTCTCTTCATGTTCAAGTGTACAGCGCTGCGTACGTCTAGTAGCGCTATAGAAATGATAAGTAGTAGTAGTAGTAGTAGTAGTAGTAGCAGGCTATATGTTGAAAAACATACCGATAGAGCACAGGCAGTCCAAAGCTTATCTCTCCTACTGCCATCCCTTCTATATCTTTCACTTTTCACTGCAACTGTTCCTGATGCCTCAAACATGCTGTGGTTATACCACTCCTCAAAATGTCTTCACTAGACCCTAACTGCCCTTCCAACTATTGCTCCATCTTCTTCCTCCATTTCTTACCCAAGCTACTTGAGCATGCTGTTCGCCACCATTGTCTCAATTTTCTTTTATCTCAAGCTATCCCTGATCCAGTACAATCTGGCTTTTACCCTCTACATTCTACAGAAACAGCCCTTGCCAAAGTCTCCAGTGACCTGTTCTTGGCCAAGTCCAAGAGTCTTGGCCAAGAACAGCAGAATAGCAGCATTTTACTCAATAATCATCCTTCTTAACCTAAATGCTGCTTTTGACACCACCTACTCCTTGAAACACTGTCCTCACTTGGATTTCAGGCTTTGTTCTGTCTTGGTTTTCTCCTTAGCTCTCCCATCAGACTTTTAGTGTATACTTTGGAGGATTCTCTTCCACTGCTATTCCACTATCGGTTAGTGTACCTCAGGGCTGTCTTGGGACCTCTTCTCTTCTCTCTCTATACTTATTCCCTTTGTGCTCTGATCCTCTCCAAATTTAATCATCTCATTGTTGTTCCGATTTTTAGATCATTTATAAATATATTAAATAGCACCAGTCCCAGTACAGATCTCTACAGCACTCCACTATTCACCCTCCTCCACTGAGAAAAATGGCCATTTAAACCTACCCTCTGTTTTTGTCCAATACCATTTCCTAATCCACAACAGAACATTGCCTCCTATCCCATGACTCTTTCTCAGGAGTCTCTCATGAGGAACTTTGTCAAAAGCTTTCTGCAAATCTAGATATACTGTATCAACTGGCTCACCTTTATCAACATGTTTATTCATGCCTTCAAAGAAATGAAGCAAATTAATAAGGAAAGACTTCCCTTGGCTGACTCTCCAGCTTATATTTGAAATAGATCGCCGGCCATCTTCCGACACAAATCGGGAGTGGCCGGCCATCTCCTGAACCCGGCCAAATCGGTATAATCTAAAGCCGATTTTGGACGGCACCAACTGCGTTCCGTCGCAGAGCCAGCCAAACTTCAAGGAGGCATATTGGCAGGGTAGCGAAGGCGGGACTGGGACGGGATGGGGCGTGGTTACAAGATGGCCGGCTTGGCCCAATAATGGAAAAAAGATGGCCGGCTCTGATGAGCATTTTGCTGGCTTCACTTTGTCAATTTATTTTTAGGACCAAGTGTCAAAAAAGTGCCCCAATTGACCAGATGACCACCAGAGGGAATCGGGGATCACCTCCCCTTACTTCCCCAGTGGTCACCAACCCCCTCCCACCCAAAAAACAAAAAAAACTTTTTTGCCAGCCTCTATGCCAGCCTCAAATGTCATACCCATCTCCCTCACAGCAGTATGCAAGTCCCTGGAGCAGTTTTTAGTGGGTGCAGTGCACTTCAGGCAGGTGGACCCGGGCCCATCCCCCCTACCTGTTACACTTGTGGTGGTAAATGGGAGCCCTCCAAACCCCCCCCAAAACCCACTGTACCCACATCTAGGTGCCCCTTTCACCCATAAGGGCTATGGTAATGGTGTAGAGTTGTGGGGAGTGGGTTTTGGGGGGATTTGGGGGGCTCAGCACCCAAGGTAAGGGAGCTATGCACCTGGGAGCTATTTTAATTTTTTTTTTTTAAATTTTTAGAAGTGCCCCCTAGGGTGCCCGGTTGGTGTCCTGGCATGTGAGGGGGACCAGTGCACTACAAATGTTGGCTCCTCCCACGAACAAATGCCTTGGATTTGGCCGGGTTTGAGATTGCAGCATTAGTTTCCATTATGGGCGAAAACCGATGCCAGCCATCTCAAACCCAGCCATCTTTGACATTTGGCTGGCCTCAATCGTATTATCGAAACGAAAGATGGCCAGCCATCTTTTTGGATAAAACGGTTTGGGACTGCTTTTTGCAGCGCCGACAAAATAGATGGCCGGCCATCTATTTGGCCAGTGCCGTTCGATTATGCCCCTCTCTGTCTCATTAAACCATGTTTGTCCACGTGTTCCATAATTGTATTCATTAAAGTAATTTGCACTATTTTCCCTGGCACTGAAATAGCTGTCCTAACTTGCAAGGAGTATATCTGGGTGCCTCCTATGAGGGTATTTTACTAAAGATTAGCTTGAGTTATCTGCAGCAGGGCCCATAGGAATAAAATATGGGGTCCCACATCTAACTTGAGCAGTCAGCATTTCCAAAAATATTGCCAACTACAGTCTAAATATTAACCCCAGGATTGCTCAGCTGTTACTAGTAATTCATAACCTATCATTCAAATATGGCCATGATTGATTTAAAAAAGGTCCCCGGCTTATTAGGGACACAGTAGACCAGTGAGCCTGTAGCAATCTGGGGCAAAATAGTTGAAGCTATACAAAAAAAAAATTAAAAAAAAAATTCTGAGCACAAAGAATGGCATGGCTTTAATGGAAATAAATCAATATGGGTTCACCAAAGGCAAGTCTTGTCCTAGGAATTTATTAGAAATTTTTTGAAAATAAAAGCAAACACGTGGATAATGGTGAGCCAATTTATAAGTCTTTCTTAAGAGGTTCCTTAGGAAATTCAAGCATCATGGGGTAACAGCCCATACTCTTTCATACCCTTTGTGGATTGCAAACTTGCTAAAAGACAGAAAACAGAGAGTAGGACTGAAAGACCATTTATCCACACTGAAAATGGTCTCTAGTTTAGTGCCCCAAGGGGTCTGTACTGTGCTGTTTAACATATTCATAAATGATCTGTAGATAGGAGTGAAAAATGAGGTGATCAAATCTGTGGATGACACAAAAGTATTCAAAGTTGTTAAAATGACAGAGGACTGCAAGGATTTGCAGAAGGATCTTGGAGACTAGGAGACTGAGCATGTAAAGGGCAGATGGAATTTAATGAAGAGAAGTGCAAAGTGATGCACATAGAGAAAAATCATACCAGCTACAAATATAAATTACTGGGTTCTGCGTTAGGAGTCAGCACCCAAGAAAAAAAGACCATGAAATCACTGTGGAAAATATTTTGAAATATTCAGCATATTGTGCCATGGCTACTAATAAAAAAGCAAATGAA
The DNA here is from genome assembly GCF_901765095.1 of Microcaecilia unicolor. Classification (NCBI taxonomy): domain Eukaryota; kingdom Metazoa; phylum Chordata; class Amphibia; order Gymnophiona; family Siphonopidae; genus Microcaecilia; species Microcaecilia unicolor. The sequence continues at coordinate 109,900,541 of NC_044035.1, forward strand.
ATTTTTGGGGACTATTTGAAATGGAATGGATGACAAAAATAAAAATATCCTTATGCCTCTGTATTATTATGCATCCACACCTTGAGTATTGTTTGCAGTTCTGATCATCCCATCTTGAAAAGGATATAATCGGGGTAATTCTATAAATTGGCACCTCAATTTAGGTGCCCCAATGCTGTGTGCTTTGCACCAAGATTTAATTATTGAATACTTGCATATGTTGGCATTAGTGCACCATGTTTTGGCATGCTGTCTTATGCCATTGGCGTAAGCTGACATACCAAATGCATTGGCTGACCCACATAATTTATAGTAGTCTATAAACTGTGTGTGTAACTGGGAGATATGCCCATGCTCCGCCCATATCTACACCCCTTTTGAGGCTAGATGCTACCTTAAAGGCCCTTTTACTAAGCTGCGGTAAAAAGGGCCCTGCGTTAGCAGCAAGGGCCATTTATGTCGCAATCTTTTCATATTTTATTTGTTTACATTTCAATTTTAAACACAAGCATTTACATCTTGTTAAAGTAAATCAGAGTGAAACAGTAAAGAAATACTAAAGGAAAAAATATAACTCTTTCTTAGACCACCTAATCAAAAAGAGCAGTGAGGGCGTTAAGAAACCATGGTGGATTAAATATAACAAAGAAAAAAAAGAAAAAATCAAAGAAGGCCTGGAGATCACCACTTATACTATCTTAAATCCAGCTTTTCTTAAATCTTAGAACATTTATGTCGCAATCTGAGGCCCTTTTTACCGTAGCAGGTTAAAAGGCCAAAAAAAGACATGGCCATGCGGTAAGATTGCTACTATTTACTACTATTTAACATTTGTAAAGTGCTACCAGGGTTGCGCAGCACTGTGCAATTAACAAAGAAGGACAGTCCCTGCTCAAAGGAGCTTACAATCTAAAGGACAAAAAGTGCAGTCAATCAAGATTGAGGCAGTCTAGATTTCCTGGATAGAGGTACAATGGTTAGGTGCCGAAAGCAACATTGAAGAGGTGAGCTTTGAGCAAGGATTTGAAGATGGGTAGGGAGGGGGCTTTGCGTATGGGCTCAGGGAGTTTATTCCAAGCATAGGGTGAGGCGAGGCAGAAAGGGCGGAATCTGGAGTTGGCGGTGGTGGAGAAGGGTACTGAGAGGAGGGATTTGTCCTGTGAGCGGAGGTTACGGGTAGGAGCATAAGGGGAGATGAGGGTAGAGAGGTAGTGAGGGGCTGCAGATTGAGTGCATTTGTAGGTTAGTAGGAAAAGCTTGAACTGTATGTGGTACCTGTTCGGAAGCCAGTGAAGTGACTTGAGGAGAGGGTTGATATGAGCTTGATGTACCAACACTGGAAGTCTGTTCCAGGCATACAGTACAGTGGGATAAAAGGAATAGAGTCTGGAGTTGGCAGTGGAAGAGAGAGTACAGAAAAGAGAGACTTAGTGAATGGAGTTCCCGGGGTGTAGCAAGAGATAAAAGTGAAGAGATATTGGGGGGTGCAGAATGAATGTACATGTAAATCAATAAGAGAAGTTTGAACTATTTGTGGAAAGGGATAGGGAGCCAATGAAGTCACTTAAAGAAAGGGCTAATATGAGCATTGTGACACTGGTGGAATAGAAGTCATACAGCAGAATTTTGAACAAATCAAAGGGGAGAGAAATGGTTCAGTGGGAGACCTGTGTGAAGCAAGTTGAGGTGATAAAGAGTGTGGATAAGGGTTTTGGTAGTGTGTTCAGAAAAGAAGGGATAAACTTTGGTGATATTATAGAGAAAGAAACAACAGCTTTTAGCAGTGTGTTGGATATGTTCAGAGAAAGAGGGAAAGGAGTCAACAGTGACCCCAAGGTTATGAGCGGAGGAGACAGGAAGGATGAGAGTGTTATCTACAGAAATAGAGAATGGGGCAAGAGGAGAGGTGGCTTTAGGGAGAAAGAATAGAAGCTCAGTCTTGGCCATGTTCATTTTCAGATGGCAGTGAGACATCCAGGCAGCAATGTCAGAAAAGCAGGCTGAGACTTGGGCCTGGATTCCTGCCAAACTTTCTGATGTGGAGAGGTAGATCTAGTGGTCATCAGCATAAAGATGATTCTAAAAACTATGGAAGGAGATCAGAAGAGATCTCAAGACAGAGCCCTGAGGTACACTAACTAATAGTGGGATAGAAGTACAGGGGGATCTACCAGAGCATACACTAAAAGTGTGATGGAAGAGATAAGAAGAAAACCAAGGCAGAATAGAACCGGGAAATCCAAGCAAGGACAGTATATCAAGGAGCAAGTAGCGATCACCAATGTCAAAAGCAGCAGATAGATCAAGAAGGATGAGGATAGAATAGAGGCCCTTGGATCTGGTGTGAAACGGGTCACTGGAAATTTTAGTAAGGGCTGTTTCTATTGAACGTAGAGGGTGAAAGCCTGATTGTAGTGGATCAAGAATAGCTTGAGATGAAAGAAAGTCAAGACAATGGTGGTGAACAGCATATTCAAGTGGCTTGGATAAGAAAGGGAGGAAATGCCACTCCACATGAATAGCCCTAGGGAAAAAATTCATCTAACCACTTTAGCACTATTCATACAGGACTGGGGTCAAGTTAAGGTGGAAAAAGGGAAGGAATAATAATTATCAGTATAGTGGCATTTTACCTCAGGCCTGTCAAATATCGCGATTGTATGGATAGCAGCCAGCAGTTGAAAATGAATACATACAAATGTTCAATGCCACTGACTAACATGAAGAGGGCAATTCTCTAACAGTGCACCTATTTTAGGCACATAGAAAGCACTTTTGTGGGGACTGTCTTTCTGTGTATGGTGTACAGCACTGCGTATGGCTTGTAGCGCTATAGAAATGATAAGTAGTAGTAGTCTATTCTATAAAGGAAAGTAGGTGCTTATTTCCCTTTATAGAATACTAATGTAACAGATTAGATACACACGTATAAATTAGGCTATAAATTAGGCACCCACACACACAGCAATCATAGAGATGGTGTAATTACTTGCATCTAAATTGCTGAAAAATATTCATAAATTATAGAATTCTATAATTTGCATATGTAACTGTTTCCCTCACCCACCGTGTATTACCACCTTTAAACTATGCACCATCGCATTTAAATGCTTTTTTATAGAATAGTGCACAGTGTGGACCAAATTCTATAAATGACGCTGAAAAATCGGCACCGATAAAAAAACAAGATAAGCGCTATTGTATAAATGGTGCTCAAAGTTAGGTGCCGTTTCTAGAATAGCACTTAGCACTGGGACCCACACTTAACTTTAGGCACAAGGACTTACAACTAAACCCTGGTGTAAATCCTCATTCCTAAATTAGGCACAGATTCCCCTTGTTCTATAACAGCATGCCCCTGATCCACCTATGACCCTCCCATGGTCACGCCCACTTTTTAGAGCCATGCATAAAATTTATGTGCAGATCCAGGCGTGTAAATATGCACACATAAATTTAAATTATGCCAATTAGCACTGATGATTGATTGCTAGGCCTAGTTATCGGTGCTAATTGGCTCATTATTCAATTATATTTTGTGTACAAATTGGACATTTGCCTAAATTTCCACGCACAATTTTTAGCACCATTTATAGAATTTGTGTGTGTGTGTGTGTATTCGGGTGCTTGTATTTGATGCCTAAATGTTACATTACATTATTTTATACTTCTGTATTGCTAACACCACAGAGTTCAAAGCAATTTACAATGTTAAGAAAAAACCCAGACAAACTCCTAGGGAGACCTTTCAAACAAATTTCTTTTAAAAGGAAAGTCTTTAACTTTCTTCTAAAAAGAGAAAAATTACACAGAATACTGAAATATGGTTACAGTTCTTTCCAAATTTTAGCAGCTTGGAATGCAAGAAGATTGTCATAAATCTTAAATTGTTTGACTCCCTTCATTGTAGGAGGAACGAGAGTGGAATTGAAGATTGATCATCTGGTTCTGTTAATAGATTGAAACTCCAAGTAAAATAATGAGTAGTGGACATTCACCATTCAAAATCTTAAACAATATACATGAAAATGTGAACTAAATCCTTGCTTCAATTGGCAACCAATGAAGCTCAACAAAATAGATAGAGATGCTATTATATTTCAGCAGCAAAAATATTAAATGCACTGCCATATTCTGGATGGTTTGTAATTTTCAATCTGTTTCAAAGCACCCAAATACAAAAGATTACAGTAATCCATTTTAGAAAGAAGTAATGATTATACTAATAACCTAAATTGTTCAAATTCAAAACATTTTCTGATACGCCTCAACTTTCTCATAAGCAAAAATAAAAACGTTTGACCAAGGCATTAACATGGAAATCAAAAGTTTGATCTAAATAAACTCCTAAAATCTTAATCGCAGGAGATACCTTGTCTGGTCTAAGATAATATGATCTAATAATAGATCTTGGGACTATCAAACAGTAGAAATTTGTTTTTATCAGGCGATAATGGTAAACATTTCTGTGCCAAAGAAGCTGCCTGAATTATGGAAGAATAAACAGGAATCATAACAGTAATATCATCTGCATAAATATGAGCAAAAATCCCTCTTGTTAATTCTAATCCCAAAGAACGAAGAGAAGCATGAAACAGAGTGGGAGGGAGTGAGGAACACCACAAGGATTACTCCATCTTTCTGACACAGTCACATTGCTGACCCCTATAAGATCTTGTGGTTAGAAAGACTCTAAACCAGGATTGTCCAACCTCGGTCCTCAAGGGCTGCAATCCAGTCAGGTTTTCAGGATTTCCCCCAATGAATATGCATGAGATCTATTTGCATGCATTGCCTCCATTGTATGCAAATAGATCTCTTACATATTCATTGGGGAAAATCCTAAAAACCCGACCTGGTGAGGGCCAAGGTTGGACATCTCTGCTCTAAACCAATGTTGGTGTCTATGTTATAGAATCACCTTCATAGTGGTACTCAGTAAATATATGTTTTAAATAAAATGGCTAATGTTTTTAAAAATTCGTTTGACCCCCTGTAGCCTTTATAAAGTAAGCTTCCAATGATACAATCAGGCACTAGATAGAGTTAAATCTTCTGCTCATCCTCTTGGTTGCCAGCTTTCTACAGTTACAGACACATTGGATTCCCACTGATTCTTTGTGCCCCTCCAACTTTCCCCGAAGCTCTCAAAAGAAACAGTTTGAATTTCAGCACTGAAAGAAACCACTTGTGTGCCTGTCACAACACAATCTGGTGTGGAGTTATCATATGATAGTTTTAAGGGATCTGAAGCAAACTCTTCCCTCAACCCCCATCCCAGAAGAAGCCCAGATTGCCCAAGATGCTTCTAGATGCCGCCTTGTCCAGTTACATTTTAGAAAAGGGTTTGCACTTCTTTCATTGAATTGTCAGCAGTATGGGAGCACAAGTTTTTTTGCTGAATTGTGCATGAAACATAAAAGAACATACCAGAATATAAGCATGGTTTCCAGAATAAAGGTTTGTATTATGTTTCGTTTTTGTTTGGTTTGGTTTTTGTCATCAATAATGAATGATTGGCTTTATGCATTTTAAATCAGATGGTCAAACACATGAAGAACGTTTCACTTAAACTGAAGTCTTTTATAACCCTGTGCTGTCCATTCTCAGATAGAGATTAAATCATTGCAGCAAGTCTTGTCTTCTTCACTGGCATTTGCTTGAGAATAATGGATCTTTTGGAAATGTTTGCTACAACATAAGGACTCATGCTAACAAAGTTTCTCTGTCTAAGAGAAACTCAAAAATAGAAGCAGTACAATGGAATGAGATGTAGATGGGTCATGAGTTGAAGTAGTTACAGTAGTTACGCTCAATGGAATTTCACTGTTTCAGAATTCTTAATAATATGGATCTGCTGTTCTGTTATCAGGTCTAAAATACTAATTGGCCAATATTTAATGGTACTTATCCAGTTAGTAGGTGCTGCTAATGAGATAAGTGCCAGCAAGAGGGTTATTCAGTGACACTAACTGGATAGTACCAGTGAATATTTCATCTGACTGCCTCTGCGCTATCTGGATAGCACTGCAGCAGTCCGTGGGCAAAACTTGGGCAAAGCTGGAGCTCCTTTTTGAAGGTGTCTCCTTTTTGAGTGCCTCTTATGAAGGTTTTTGAAGAAGCTAGTGAAGAAGCTAGTGAAGAAGAAGTACTGTTAAGCTAAGTACTTGGATTTATTACATATGCTATATATGAAAAGGAATTACAAATGAAAATGAATGTAAAAAATAGAAAAAGTTATACTGGATTGATGACGATTACATGCTTACCCTATACTTTTGCCAGGCTCAAGAGAAATTAGCCTTGTGGTTGAAGCATGCGTATCTGATGGATCCAATAGTAGAATTATAATTGTGATTCAAAGTATGCTGTGACAAGATATAATAATAGGAGCTGGGCTTATTATTTTGTTGACACAATTAAAGTTAAGCACGATTTCTGGGCATAAGCCTATCCTATAAACCACACCTAACTTTAAGCACAGCTTATAGAATAATGCTCTTTTTCAGCACCAATTTTTTTGGTGCCATATATAGAATCTAGTCCTAAGCCTATTCCTTAATATATCTCAGTAAAAGGGCCCCTTAAAACCCTGTTTTATGCATGGAAATGCCTTTAACAATTGCTTGGAAAACAACGAAGCAGATCAGTAGAAAATAAAAATAAACTTTATTTATAAAATAGCATCTAGAGTATATTGCCCAACACAGGCCGTGTTTCGCCCAGCAGGACTGCGTCAGGGGCTACTCAATGATCCTTACTATAAGTACCTATATGTAAGCCGCATTGAGCCTGCCATGAGTGGGAAAGCGCGGGGTACAAATATAACTAAACTAAAATAAATAAATAAAATAAATGTTTCCTAATAAATGTGTGTACCAGTAACCATAATCAGGAACCAAAAGGTTTTCCTCATAGGCTTATAGTTCAAAAAAAAACAGCACGAACCATATGACTCAGACAGATGATGACATGCAGGAGCCGTCATACACCCTCGCTACTGAGACGCGAGGGTGTATGACAGCTCCTGCATGTCATCATCTGTCTGAGTCATATGGTTCGTGCTGTTTTTTTAAAACCATAAGCCCATGAGAAAAACCTTTTTATTAGGAAACATTTATAGTAAGGAACATTGAGTAGCCCCTGACGCAGCCCTGCTGGGCGAAACACGGCCTGTGTCGGGCAATATACTCTAGATACTATTTTATAAATAAAGTTTATTTTTATTTTCTACTGATCTGCTTCGTTGTTTTCCATCTTGGAGTCTGCGCATCGTTTGCCTTGCTGTTTTCTTTAACAATTGCATGCCACCCTGCAGTCCAATGGCTTTTCCACACACATTTGATAATCTGTAAAATGTTTATTGTAAACTATGGCATTCAATTTTATCAATATTTAGTTACCAAGCACAGATGTGCTCCTTAGAGTGTGATTGCAAGTCTCACTCCTCCTATGCAGATACTGAGTTTTGGGTGCATGGTGGAGAATTTTGACTTGGTGCACCTCATCCATCATGTATTTTTCTGGAGGCAAGTTTAACGTTTACTTTTCAAGACATTTCTTTTCTATATACTTAATGATTTATGACAGCTTAAGAAATGTTATCCATGGTGGGATTTCAGATGTGTATCTGAACAGGTCCTATTTCCCTCAGCCTGAATTGCACAGTATGGTAGTACTGATGAAAAGGAATAGAAAAGATGCATCACAGCCTAACAAAACAAAATTAAGGCATGGATTCTTCCGCTGGAATAAAAATTTATTTAAAAAAAATCCTCCTTCTGCCTTAATAGCTTATTATTATGAAGTAAAGAATGGTGAACAGGGAATACAGAGAATTGTTTTTCTGTTCCAACTTGAAAGTGTCATAGCCTTTTCCCCTCTGAATGTTCTCTGTTTGAGGAAGAGTTCTGTCATTCTGCAATACTTAAAAAACAGTAGACCCAAAATGTACAACTTCACAGCTGCTGCTGGGGTTTAGTTGGGTATCAGTAACACTTTTTAACATGAATAGAAAAAAATGAATTATGTTTTCTTTTCAAGGGTTCAAGATCCAGGGCGTTCCAGTGATTTCTGGTTTTTAACAGATTTTACTTAAGAATTATAAGAATTCATTAGCATGTCCGCATTGGAGTGACACTGATGTGGGCATAAGGTACAACAAGTAAGAAAAGGAAAAGAGTTGCAGAACAATGTTTTCATAAGCTTAATAGAAATTTCTTTTTTGAGTTTCTACTTTTAACATACATATTCATATCCAGAAACTTTGGTTGCTTATGTTGAATGATTGGAGAAATAATCAATATTCAGCCATAGTTAGCAGTGTTGTTTTTGCATGCCTGCCACTACAGCTGAATTAAATATGGATATTCAGCACCTCTGTCTGGATAGTGGTCAGCACTAAATATCTGGACACTGCACTCAGTGCTGTCTGATAACAGTGATACTCAGTGATATCCAGATAGCTATTCAGGGGCCCTTTTACAAAGCCACGGAAGACCAATGCGTGGGTAGAACGCACCAAATCGGCACAACCACGGGGGTAGCGCGTGTGACTGGCGGTAATTCTGAGTTTGGTGTGCGCCGAATCCCGCAGTAGAAAATATTTTTCTATCTTCTACAGTAGGGGCGGGTGTTCCCGCTGGTAATCGGCAGTGCTGGAGCTCTTACCGTTAGGTCAATGGCTGGCGGTAAGGGCTCAGGCCATAAATAGGCGTGTGCTAGTTTTAATTTTTGTGCACACCAATTTTTCCCGGCCCATTAAAAATGGCCTTTTTCCTTGCCATGGTAAAAAGTGGCCCAGTGCACACAACAAAGATGCGCCCACACTACCGCAGCCACTTTTTACCGTGGCTTTGTAAAAGGACCCCTCAGATCACTTTAGACAGTCCTTTTACTGTCTGGATGCATAGGACTATCTAGGTAGCACTGCTGTATATTGCCACTATCTGGATAATTCACCACTCTGCCTCAAGTCAATCCAGAGACTGTGCCAAGGCAGTCAGTAAGGATATTCGGTGGCACACATCACGGTCAGCAGCATTTATCTGGTTACCAAATATAGGGCTCACCCACGTGGCTGATAGATCTATATGTTTAATGGAAACAAATCTTTCCCCACTTTTGAATATGGCACTCATTTTCAAAGCACATGGACCAGTGGCGTACCAAGGGGGGGCGGTGGGGGCGGTCCGCCCCGGGTGCACGCTGCCGGGTGCACTTTGCGTGTTCGCTGCAGCTCCCTCTGCCCTGGAACAGGTTACTTCCTGTTCCGGGTCAAAGGGAGCTGCAGCGAACGCGCGAAGTCAGGGAACTCTGAGCAGGCGCGCGCTGCGGCACCCCCCCCAGAGGCGTGCATCTGGGGGGGGTCCGTGCTGCATTGGGGGGGGCTGCACCCGGGGAGGGGGTCCGCGCTGCATCGGGGGGGGGGGGTGCTGCACCCGGGGGGCGGGGCGCCGCCCCGGGTGTCCGCCCCCCTAGGAACGCCACTGACATGGACATCTCAAAATGGCAAAAAAAAAAAAGAGCCCATCTACCAAAAACATCCAAATTGCGATTTTGGAACAGCAGAATTTGGATGTCCTACAGTGCAGTTCATCCAAATAGCAAGGGGACATGTTTTGGGTGGGACTAAGGAGGGTCCAAAATTAGGACATCCAACAGTGATAATCGAACAGGAAGAAATGTCCAAGTCTAAAAAGAAGTATGCTTTTACTTAGACCTATTTCGGTCATGCCCAGGGTACAAAAAAGGTGCTCTGATTAAGCAGCTGACCACTGAAGGGATTAAGGCATGACCCCTCATGAATCACTCAGTGGTTGCTGCCCCCTCCCTCTCTCCTGAAAGTGAAACCAAGGCTCTATAACAACATCAGTTGTGGCCATTCTGAATAAAACAGAAAGCAGGTCTGATGAGTAGCCTAATGGTCAGTGCAGTGGACTGTAAACCAGGGGACCAGGTTCATGTCCCCACTTCAGCTCTCTTCTTGTTTCCTTTAAATTGTAAGCTCTCCAAAAACAGACATATACCTACTGTACCTAAATTTTTATAACACCTGCAAGCCTGAAGGCTATTTGGGTGTATACAGTCAGGTCCAATAGGTATTTCCCTATTCCTGGAGAGTGCAGCATTTAAAATGAGAGTTGTAGGGAATTTTGTTTTATTTACATACACTTGATATACCGTGTGAACCCTGGGTGCCTTGATTTAGAGTCCACTGCACCAACCACTAGACTGCCCCTCTGCTCCGCAAGGACATCCGTGTGGCCATTTCTGTAAAAATGCTGCTAACAGACGTTGGATTTTTGGTGTTTATAATTTGGACATTTTGGTTTGTAAAATGTTCATTTTGGATGTTCTCATGTAGTTTTTAAACAAGAAACCTCAATGTATTTCCTGTTAGAAAATGGGTGTGAGATGGACGTGGGGGGTGGGGGGATTGGATGTTATGAGCAGGACATCCCATTTCTGATTCTGACATGGCTGTCCTTTCAAAAATGTCCCTCCATGCCTAAAAGTGGTTTGTAAGACAAAATAAATTCAGTTTCTAGTTTTTAGATTTCTATGCCTCTCTGGAAATGTACAGCCCAATATTCAAAACCAATTGTACATTCACTGGTAGCCACTGGACATATAACTGGCTTATTTGTGGATGTTAACAAGATATTTGGGTAGTATTGGGCAAAATATTGGTCTGAATAGCTCAACATTACCTGGAAAAACAAGACGCAAATAGGGAGCAGAGAAAGAATGGACTTAAGTGCTTATATGTATAGCAGTGCTGAATATCTGGATTAAGTTAAACACTGGCACGGGGGTTTAATTCAAGCCAGTCACTGGGCCAGCTGCAAATCCACTCCTTACTTAAAGTAGATTGAATAGTTCAGGAGGGACGATCTATGTGTGATATGGGAAACATCATATTTTGTCTATTTCTTTGTTTGGCATTCCAGTTTTGATATCGATCTACCTATACAGAAAATTTCCTTGATATAGGTTGGATGGTTTGGGAGATATTGTAGGCACACACCAAACAGATTCATATATTTGACCTGGAAAAGCAATTTATATTCCATTTTTGGATAGCTGTATATATTTCATATGACAAGATATATGTCACTATTCAGCTCATTTTTGAAAGTGATCGCCGGCCATCTTCCAACACAAATCGGGAGATGGCTGGCGATCTCCTGAACCCGGCTAAATCGGTATAATCGAAAGCTGATTTTGGCCGGACTAAACTGCTTTCCGTCGCAGAGCCGGCCAAAGTTCCCTGGGGTGTGTCGGAAGGGTAGCGAAGGCGGGACAGGGGTGGGACGGGGCGTGCTCACGAGATGGCCGGCTTCGCACGATAATGGAAAAAAAAAGCCAGGCTCGACGAGCATTTCATCGGCTTTACTTGGTCCCTTTTTTTTTTATGACCAAGCTTCAAAAAGGAGCCCCAACTGACCAAATGACCACCAGAGGGAATCGGGGATGACCTCCCCTTACTCCCCCAGTGGTCACCAAACCCCTCCCACTCAAAACAATAACCCAAAAACTTTTTTGCCAGCCTCTATGCCAGCCTCAAATGTCATACCCAGCTCCCTGGGTATCCTTTTTCTTTGAAAATGATAATTTCCTAGATATTGTTGTGCTTAGTATGTCCATTTTTTTGGACCACGTTAAAAAAGATAAACCATCCAAGTGAAAAACACACAAAATCAAGCCATTGGGATGTAGGAGGAGACGGTGTGTAGCAGAAGTGAATGAAGTGGGAAATGGACCACGGACTCCAGAAACAAGGGAAACAAACTCAATACTTCAAGAAGATTTATTGATCATAGAATTGACACAGAACCTGTGTTTTGGCCTTTAGTAAGAGTCTCCTTGAGCTAATTTCTCTGTGATTATATTGCCACTGCACAGAATCATTCTAGACCATATTCATAATCAACTGGTGGAACTGGGTTGCTTATATCATTATTGACCCTATCCCATGCTTTAGTCATTTTAGTGCCTTTTCTATAATGCAAGCTTCATTGAGGTTATCAAATGTTTTGGATAAGGATTTTAAGAATACAACATATTTAGCCCCCTTAAGATGGAAGCCCAATTAACCCCAGCATATAAGATGGAGCATTTCTATATAATATGTTGAAAATCATAGTACACAATTTAAACTGAATACGAGCTTCAGCAGGAAGACTGGTAAGGTAAGAGCTTCCCTTTACTAAATCTATGTTGGTTCTGCTTTAAGCCATGTTTATCCATATGGCCAGTAATTTCATCCTCTTTGCCTGTTCTGTTTCCTCTCCAGTCCCTGCCCCCTGTAGGCAGGCTACACTTCTACTTTCTCTTGCAACTTACCTAGTTTTTGTGTGAATGGAATTGACACTGTCCTGTTACATTTTGTAGTTCCTTTTTCTGACATTGTATAATTTTATATTGGAAAACACTTTGATCTGCTAGTTAGCAAAGGTGGTATTAGCAAATGCAAATAAACTATAAACTATTATTTTATTTTTCAGAATTAGGGGTATGCAGCCCCAAAATTTTCATTTTGTTTAGTTTTCTTAATTTTTTTTTTCATTTTGGAGGCAGTGTTGTAAATAGTGAATACTCTTCAGACAGAGTGTATAGTCTTCACAAAAAAGTGCACACTGTGTTTCTGCACAGAAGGTGCCTGCCTCAGGAGTCTTAACGATGAACCAGTGTACCAACTTGTATAGTTACACAGAAGAAGTGGGAAGTGGACCAATGACTCCAGAAAACTGGGGCAACTGCGTTGAGCAATAAACAAACTTTAATGCAAACTCGACACAGATCTGTGTTTAGACCACAGGTCTGCCTCAGTAGTCTTTGTTGATCTATATCCAGATGTATAGTCCTGGTATAAGAAGACCTTAGTGATTTCAAAAGGCACAGCGCTAAGCACGGCTTGTATCGGCAAAGTAAACAACTGATACAAGTCACGCTCAGGACTATACATCTGGATATAGATCAACAAAGACTCCTGAGGCAGGTCTGTGACCGAAACACAGATCTGTGTTGAGTCTGCATTAAAGTTTGTTTATTGCTCAACGCAGTTGCCCTAGTTTTCTGGAGTCATTGGTCCACTTCCCACTTCTTCTGTGTATTTGCTCTTTGTGGGATTTGCTGTTCATCCACCTGCTCCCCAACTTGTATAGTTGCCAGGATATAACAAATAATGCAACAAACACCATCTCAGAAAGTAGTGTAATCAACTGACACGCAATTTGTTAGGACTGGAAATTGCCAATGTAACAAATAGGTCAAAACGCGATCTGCTAAACACAGTTCACAAAAAATTCCATGTCAGCTGATTATTCTACTTTCTTAGATGATGTTTGTTGAATTTTTTTTCTATATCCTGACAAGTTGGTACACTGGTTCATCCCTAAGACTCCTAAGGCAGATGCCTTCTGTGCTGAAACGCAGTACTGTGTCAAGTCATATTTAGGGTATTCCTGTATAGTGTTGATTTGTTAATAAATATCCCAGAGTTGGAACTTCAATGGTTGCTCCCCTTTTTTTTTTTGTTTATTTATTTAGATTTTGCTCACACCTATTTTTTTTTATTTGTTTTTCAAAAAGAGGTCTCTTCTGCTTTTGTTTTTACTCATTCATTTGAAATAACGGGAAAAAACCTGAAATTCTAAGTCAGTCAGGGGTCCTTTTACAAAGGCATGCTAACGTTTCTAGCATGCACTAATTGCTAGAGAAGCCCATAGGAATATATGGGCGTCTCTAACATTTAGCACACACATATTTAAAGCATGCACTAAAAATGCTTGTGCATCTTTGTAAAAGGACCCTTAATTTGGACGGGGGGGGGGGGGGGGTGTTCCAATATTAATAGCTGCCCAGCATGAACCAGCTTCAAACCAGTGAACGTTGGGTTGGAGAAAATTTGTCTTCCAATGCAGCCTATTGACCACTTTGGTAGCCATCCTCTGCAATGATTACACCTTGTTTATTTCTTTTTGAAGGTGTAGTGTCCAGAATTGTACACAGTATTCTAAATGGGGCCTCAAAGAGATTTATACACCAGCACCCAGTATTTGACTTTACATATATTTAGCACTGCTATCTGTATATGTAAATTTAATTAGTGCCAATAATTTCTTGTTAAAAAGCCAATTATTGTGACTAATTGGTTCATTATTCTGTTAAACTGCACATGCAAATCGGGGCACACCTTAATTTGTGTGCACAATTTTTATAGAATCAGGGGGTTTATGTGTGAATGTTTTTAATGTTTCTATTATTTTTCTATGACAGGACTCAGCATTTGAATGTTAATTTTTATGTATGAAAGATGAAATTTAGTTTTAAAAAACTGCAAAAAAAAAAAAAAAAAGGTACCACACAAATGCAATACAAAGATACAGCTTTATTTGGTGTATTATTTTTATTAAGAAACATATAAACAAAAGTATATAGATGTACAAAACATGTATTCTGATAAACAAGTGACAAATTTTAAAATATTACAAAAGCACAAAGGATATGATACTTTAATATAAAGCTGCCTTTCAGATACTATTTTTCACATTGTGTGGGAAATGTTTCGCAAGAACAAGGTACAAAAATACCAGACTCAACATGTGCTCATAAGAGAACATGGAGGCAACTCTATAATTTGGCGCCTCATTGTAGGTGTCTCAATGCTGTGCACTGAGTGCTAATTCTACAATGCTCCCATGAGTTGGCATTGGCATATCTTATCTTTGGCATGCAAGCTTATGCCAATGTCAATGGCTGATGTAAATGGTTACCCCTAACCCCCAAGATTCTATATATGGTGCCCAAAATTGGGCACCAATTCAAGATGTGTGCCCAGTTAAACTGGCTCACAATCCAATTAGTGCCGATAATTGGGTGCTAAATGGCACTAATCAACACACATTTGGAATTGCACGCACATTTTACTAAGCGCTAGTCTATAACAATGTGCGCCCAAATCCCTTAGCGTGCAACTCAAAAGGGGCATGGCCATGGGAGGTGCATGGGTGGACCAGGGGTGTTCCTAAAATTTGCACACTATATTATAGAATACTGGAGATGAATTACACCTGATTTCAGCAGGTGTAAGTTTTGGCGCCTAAATTTGGGTGCCTAACCAGTTATAATCGAAAGAGAAAAACGCCTATATTGCGACCCAAATCGGGAGATGGGCTTCTTTCTCCCATGGGCACCCAAATCGGTATAATCGAAAGCCAATTTTGGGCGTTTCCAACTGCAATCCGTCGCGGAAACGGGTAAAGTTGACGGGGGCGTGTCGGAGGCGTGGTGAAGGTGGAAATGGGGCGTGGTTATCGGCCGAGGGGAGATGGGCATCTTTAGCTGATAATCGAAAAAAAAGGCGGATTTTGGGTCACTTTTTTTGGACCCTTTTTTTTCACGAACAAGTCCCAAAAAAGTGCCCCAACTGCCCAGATGACCACCGGAGGGAATCGGGGATGACCTCCCCGGACTCCCCAGTGATCACTAACCCCCTCCCACCATAAAAACCCACTTTAATAACTTTTTTTCCAGGCTCTATGCCAGCCTCAAATGCCGTACCCACCTCTATGACAGCAGAATGTGTTCTATCCTGTGACAGCCTTTCCCTGTTTCTGATGTGGCTCTTGGGTGAGTGTGACAACTTTTCTGTTATGTGCACTACAGAGTCACATCAGCAATGCATTGTGGTGGGTGTAGGGTATTGGGCTCCATGATTCCACTAGCTTGTGGCAAATGCTCACGATGTTGGTAGTTGGTAGGCTCTACTCCCATGGTGCTTTTCCCCCTGCTTACTGGGTCAGAGTGTGCCCTGTTTTGTTTCCAGTAGTCCATGAGGTAGTGCCCATTTTTGTAAGCCAGTTTTAGATCCCTTTCACGTGTTAGCCACGTTACAGAACTTAGTTCTTACCTTGAATGTGGCTGAAAGAGGGCATTGTACAACATTCTGCCAGCTCTGACCTACTGCTAATCTCAGTACCAGTGGGGCACAACCTCTGATCTGCAGTTAACTGTGAGTAAGCGTGCTTATTCCAATAAAGGACGTTTTCGGAGAGATTAGTCTTCAGGTGTTAACTGGTGTGCCAATGTTATATAGCAGCAACAAGTCCTAGAGGCCTGCGTGTATGCAGGTCCCTGGAGCACTTTTAGTGGGTACCGCTGTGCACTTCAGCCAGGTGGACCCAGGCCCACCCCCCCCCTACCTGTAACACTTGTGCTGGTAAATGGGAGGTCTCCAAAACCCACTGTACCCACATGTAGGTGCCCCCTTCACCCCTAAGAGCTATGGTAGTGTTGTACATTTGTGGGTAGTGGGTTTTGGGGGAGGGGGTTGGGTGCTCAGCACCCGTGGTAAGGGAGCTATGCATGTGGGAGCTGTTTCTGAAGTCCACCGCACTGACCTCTAGGGTGCCCAGTTGGTGTCCTGGCATGTCAGGGAGGCGAGTGTACTACGAATCGTGGCCCTTTCCATGACCAAATGGCTCGGATTAGGATGTTTTTGAGCTGGGCGTTTTTAGTTTCCATTATCGCTAAAAAAAACAAACGCCCAGCTGAAAAACGTCCATTTTTTCAAAAATACGGTCTGTCCCGCCTCTTCACGTACCCGTTTTCGGACATAGATGCCCATGGAGATAGGCGTTCGTGTTCGATTATGCCCCTCCACATCTGCACTCAGCGCTAATTCTATAATGAATTTAACTCTAAGTGTGCCAAGTGAAGTACATAACTAATTGTATTTTACAACTTATGTGCATTACTTGATGCCATGTCCTTGACCCATCCATGCTCTTCCCATGTGAACACCCACCTTGTTATTATGAGCTATAGCATTTAGGTGCTACTTTATTGAATAGCATCTAGTGTACTCATGTGTGTAGCTGGAAATTGAAGCCAGTAAGTTGTGCGTAAGTCTAGGCCCAAGGTTATAGAATTATCCTCCATGGACTTTTCGTTAGAGAATGCTCAGAGCTGAATGACAATTTATTGTCTTTAAATCTGTCAGTTAGGTTGCATTTTCCAACAGACAATTTGTATTATAAAATACCTCTATTGTGCTCATACTGTTATACATTCTTTGAAGATGTAACCAAGTTTCTTATTTAGTTTTTCAAAACAAGTTTGGTCGAATATATTATGGTCTGGCCCCTCAGTTGCTATCTTTCTATATAAACTTCATTGAAATTGTGAGTTTTGTGTGTATATGTATACATACATACCTACACACCATGGGATTGATATTCAGTGTGATTTAACCAACCAGAAATGGTTCCTGGCTGGTTATATCTCCTGGTTGGGGCTAACCGCTCATTTTAAGCTACAATTAACCAGTTAGTGCCACTGAAAATAACCGGTGAGCACCAAACTCTAAACCAGAGTCAGAGTCTGCACTTGGCTAGTTAAGTGCTGATATTCAAAACTTAACTGACCAGATTAACTGCATAAATAGGACCGCATAAAAGTCAGCTAGGATACCACACAAGTGTAAAACAAAGATACAGTTTTAATTGATGTTTTAGTCTTATTTTAAAAAAAAAACATATAAGTGTATACACTTATATCACACTTAACTGGCTATGTGTTAACTGGCTCTGCAAACCCAGAAGTTCAGTTCCGGTACCAGGACATGGCCCAGCATTAAGGGGTCCTTTTACTATGCTGCAGTAAAAGAGGACCTGCGCTAGTGCCAGTGCATGTTTTTAATACACACTGAGGCCCCCTTTTACCACAGAGTGTAAAAGGCTATCTTTTTTTCTGGAACAGAAATGGCAGTGCAGTAAGTGAACCACTTGTTGCGTGGCCATTTCGAGGGGGGGGGGCATTTACCACCACCCATTGAGGAGGCGGTAAGGGATCCTGTGCTAACCCGGCAGTAACTAGGCAGCGCTTGGTACTGCCCGATTACCACCGGCTAAGCACTGGGGGTGGGAACTACCACCGGGCTCCTGCATTGGTGCATGGCAACCCTGTTGCCGTGTGCCAACCCTTTAGTAAAATGACCCCTAAATTTCTGGGTTTAGCTCTTGCAGCAGTCAGCAAAACGCTGACCACCGCTAACTGAATATCAGGCCCCATATATGTAGGTATTTTAAATTCATGATTCATGAAACACTTAATACTTACTAGTGATACAATGAGAGCGATTTAGTTAATTGTAAAGTTCAACCTAAATGCAGAGGGGAAATTCCCAGATTATGGTTTTCCTTTTGCTTCACATGTAAACAGTTAACATTTTGGTATTTGATGACAAACTTAGAAAAAATGTATATATTTCCCCTATAGTCAAACGTTATGCACATTCTGAAATATACATTTGCTTTGAAAAGAGAGCATGTCGACTATATTAAAAGAGACATCTGCTATACATATGGTTGCAACGCATAGATATAGGCATATAGAGAAATAGAATGAGTTGGCAATCTGTAACACATCTCAACACAACCCACATGGGTATTTACACTTATGGAAACACTGCTCAGGCTCACTGTTACCATCTCATGCTTGAGAGTCACTACCTATATAAGACTGTGCCTTTACGATTTGGCCTGACTCACTGTCTCCCTAATTTTGTAACTTTTTTATTCTCTTCATTTTTCAATCTTTATTTTCTATTTTTGCATGAGTGGTACATGTGTGCAGTGCAACTGTGTTGTTTAATATCACTTCATGTCTATCTATGCTTCCTTCCTATCCATTCATCAGCTTACTTTTACTTATTTCTTTATTTTAAAATATTTATATAGCACTGATCTGCAGTTCTCAGTAGTTTGCAACCACAGAGGAAACAATGTGGTATGTTTTGGCATACATACATGCATTCTATGGGGTAATTTCGTAAGTGAGTGCCTAGTGTAAGCACATTTTCAGACATCTGTTTTAGACCAATTTTATAAAGGCAATTTGGCAACCACTTGTGTTTACAAAATACTAGCGTTCAGTGGTAAAATTCAGACCTGTATTGCAAGATATTTACATCTGCCCTGGATTGGGTATAAATGTCTGCACCTGTAATTTTAACTGCATGAGTAGATTAGAACATTGTATAATTGATGTGCATCCATGCACACGCCACCCAAACTCCAAATCATACACAGCTACTAGCAAAATATGCACCATAATGTCAAAGTATGCACTTTTACACCAGTCAGTATTTTACGAGAGGCCACATGCACATGAAAATTACTTCCTAAAATTACCCCTATACTATTCTTGACAGCACAGAAAATCTGTCTCCCCACCTCCAGTGAGCACAGCTCTCAAATAGTAGGTTTGAGGGAAAGCATCCACAGAAGGATGAGAGGCTTCCACACTGCTTAATCTAGACCGTAATGAGCATTTTAGCATTAGTGCACCCTAATTGTTGGCGCACACTAAATCCATTAGCGCCTCAGTAAGTTAAGAAGTCAAATTGGACCACATAAAACACAGTCCTATCTTTATGCAGTATCACTTAGATGGTTAAGTGCTGAATAACACACTTAACTGTATAAGAAATAGCTGGCTGTATAAACCCGAATTTTCAATTTCAGTGCCCAGACAAAGGCCTGGAACTGAATATCTGGGAATAACGCCATCGCCGGCTAAAAAGCCCTCACAGCCACCAGTTGAATATCTACCCTATGATTTCTATGTTGTATTTTCATTTTCCTGCATGCCATTCTATATATTTACAAACATTAGAAATACCAAGTTGCAGAATCTCAATAAAAATTTGAAATATAATTGTAATCCTGGATAATCTGAGAACAGTTCTAGTCAACCCATTTTTGCCATACATTTTAACCACAATTTATATTGTTGCTTTAGTCAAAAGTTGATGTTAATATTATGGTAGGACATGTGTTCTCAACCCAGTCCTCGAGACACACCCAGCCAGTCAGATTTTCAGGATACCCACAGTGAATATGCATGAGAAAAATTTGTTTACAATGGAGACTGCATGCAAATTTATCTCATGCATATTCATTGCGGGAATCTTGAAAACCCAACTGGCAAGGTGCATCTCAAGGACCTGGGTTGAGAACCCCTGTAGTAGGAGAAACAGCATGCAAGTCAAATTATATGTATCTACTAAAGGAATGTTAGATAGTGAACATAAAGTTGAATAATCATGCTTTGGGGATTCTACTACATCTAATTTACAGAGCTCTATGCAATGCGCAATGCAAGAAGTAAGGAGTTAGAACTTGGCAATGTTTCTACAGTTCCACAATTGTGCTTACAGTATCAAAAAAACATACAGCGTTCATATTTGATTTACGTTTCAAATATTTTCCAAGCATGTCATTAAAAAGCTAATTTATTTCAAAGGCTAGTTCAAAAGATTGGGTTCTACAGGAAATGCTTTCAGGAGTTATTTGAAAGAGGAAAAAAGTTATGTTCCTGATGTGTTCAGTATATAGCAAAAGCTCCTATGGAGAAAATCACTTCAGTCATTGCCCTGCAGAAACCTTTATATGGGGTTTAAATAAAAATTGAAAAATGAATTTAGGGATGAATTGTGAAATGCCTCACATTAATTTACCAGTAATTGAGTAAGAACATATGAGATAGATAGATAGATAGATAGATAGATAGATAGATAGATAGATAGATAGATAGATAGATAGATAGATAGAATTTTTCCTTTCTTTAACTTTGCTGTGGAATCCAAATTCTGTTTTTAGATTTTACCTTAACCGTATAGAAAATAATAATGCCTGCAAAAAGTTTAAACAGAAGAACAAAGAAGTATAGTGACAATGGATTTCCCTCAACCATAGTTGATCATTTGTATTTTCTCCTGTTAAAATTTATTTTATAACTCTTAGGAGCCCTTTTTACTACAGTGCATTAGCACAACGCTTGAATTAGCATGTGCTAACAGTTAACAGAAGGAGTTGACTGTTGACATAGCCGCCAAGGGGGGGGGGGGGGCAGGGGGGACAAAATTCCCCGAGCCTGGGCCTCCAAGGGGGGCCCGGCTCTTCAGTCCCACCCGCCCTCCGTCGTCGACCGTCTGCCCCCTGCATTGAAATCTCAGTCTCACCTCCATGAAAGCAGCACTGCAGGCAGCAGAACGTCTCCCTTCGGGCCTCCTTCCCTCCCTGTGTCCCGCCCTCGTCCGACGTATCTTCCGTGAGGGCGGGACACAAGGAGGGAAGGAGGGCTGAAGGGAGGCGGTCTGCTGCCTGCAGCACTGCTTTCACAGAGGTGAGACTGCGATTTCAATGCAGGGGGCCCGGCCCGGTGGCGGACGGAGGGGGGGAGCGGCGGTGGCAACCTCGTGGGGGGTGGAGGGGGGGGAGCGGTGATGACCTCAGGGGGGTGGAGGGGGGAGCAGCGACAGGCAACCTCGGGGGCGGCAGGTGGTGTGGGTGGCAGGGGCGAGGCCCCAGGGCGGCCTTGCCCTGGGCCCGGCCCAGTCTCTCTGCGGCCCTGACTGTTGACACATGTTAAGGGCAAATCTAATATCTAGGTGCCTACATTTATGCATCCCTTGTGCACACAGGGGTCCTATTACTAAGCCACAGTAAAAAGTGGTCTGCGGTAGTGTTTGTGCATGTTTTTTGTGCACGCTGGGCTATTTTTTTTACCACAGCTGGGAAAACAAGGCTTTTTTCAATGGGGGCAGTAAATGGTCATGCGCTAGAATTGAAAGTAGCATGCAGCTATTTACTGCCTGATCCCTTACTGCCACCCATTGACCTAGCGGTAAGGGCTCACGTGTTACACGCGTGGTACTCATGCAGCTCATGCCAATGTGGCTGCGCTGCTGATTACCGCTGTGAATGTGTGTCCCCCCCCCCCCCCACAGTAGAAAATAGAAGAATATTTTCTATCGTGGGAAACAGCATGCACCAACTTCGACATTACCGCCAGGTGAGCATCTGTTTTAGGCGTATTCTATAAAGAAGTGCACATAAATTCTAGTGTGCGGATCTGAAAAGGGGTGTGGCCATGGAAGGAGCATGGGTAGTTCAAATTCGTTCCTAAAAGTTATGGAATTAGGGGGGATCTGTGCCTAATTTATGCACAGGGATTTACACCAGGTTTTCATTGGTGTAAATGTTCATGCCTAAATATACTCGTGGTTTCTAGCGCTAAGTGCTATTCTACAAACTGCACCATTTATATAATACAATCCTAAGTGTGTAACGTGGTAGTTGGCATGGAATGGGCTAGGCTATGCCTATAAATTACACAGGTGTAATTTATTATGTATTATATTAGCGTAGCAGATAACTCAAATCACTTACTGCTACATTTAAATATTTGCTGCAGAGACTTTGAAGTTATCACAAGCAAGTCTTTTCAACTAAAGCATGGTATCTTCAACTCTTTATCTCACTTTAGTAAAAGGAACCCTTAAAGTTAAAAAAAAAACCTTTGTTTCATTTTGGCTAACATTGGGGCCCTTTTATTAAGCTGTGGTAAAAGCAGGCCTGAGATAGCATCAGTGAGTGTTTTTCATGCACACTGAGGCCCACTTTCACTTTTTTACCGTAGCAGGTAAAAGGCTGTCTTTTTTGAGGAAAAGAAATGGTTGTGCGGTAAGTAAACATTTACCGTTTGGCCATTTTGGGGGGGGGGGGGGGGAGCCCTTACCACCACCCATTGAGATGGCGGTAAGGGCTCCCATGCTAACCTGGCAGTAACAGGCAGCACACAGCGTTGCCCAATTACTGCCAATTAAGCTCCAAAAATGGTGTATGCTAGGGGTGGGAGCTACTGCCGGGCGCCTGCTGTAATCCGACGGTATTTCCAGATTGGCACGCAGTAAGTAAAGATTACTGCTGATTAGTAAAAGGGCCCCATGGTTATTCTCTTTAAAGTTTCATGTGTCTGGTAGTAACCTGTTCCATACAGAATGCAGGTGTCTTCTTTCCTTCATAGAATACTAGAATAACAATGGGAATACACCATAGAGCTTAAGTGTGTATTTAAATTCCAGAGATATCGGCAGTTTATAGAAAATCCCCTCATTCTTCTTGCAGTTACAAATATCAAACAATCACTTGTTCTGCAAAGTAATTTAGCTCAGTGCACAGGAGACAATCTCTGTGTTTTTTATACCCATGAGCAATAGAAAAATTGAGCAAGCATACATGAGCGTGTGATACATTTGAATCTGAATGGAAAGTGGTCTCAAATATAAAATTCCCTCTTCCAATAGTTCTTCAAAAAGAATGCAGATATATTTTTGTATCTCAACTGAAATGGATAAAAAGCAATTAAGTGTTCTGAGGCTTTTCAGTTTTGAGGGATTTTTTTGTACAGCTGTTTTACAACTCAATTAAGTCTGTATTGCTTAATTTATAGAAGACACCAGACAGGTATTTGGAGTTTTTACAGTGTTTACAAATAGAAAAGTACATTTTCTCAAATGTATATGGAAGGCTCTCATACAACTCTAGTGACTAAATAATCTTAGTTTCTATTTATCAGCTGCAATATTTACTATTAAAAGTTCGTAATAAACAACATGACTGCAGCCACCAAAATCATTACTCTTTTTAAGATGCCAAGATGGCTGGGTCCTTGATAAGAATGTGTGATTGTCTTTATGAGGTTCACAATCTAATTTCTTAAGCCCACATAAATTTTGCAGGCTTGTTAATTTGACCCATGAATGCTTAGATTGTTAGTTAAAAGAACTGAGACACTTACTAGCAAAATCCACAGTGGATTTATGGAAATCTGTTGACAGACCCCATAACATCTGCCACGGATCTCTGTGGATCATTGAAGTTCAACTTATGTTGCTCAAAACCAACAGAAAAGAAATCTGCAAGATTATTTTCCCATGGATCATCTCAATCCTTAGATGTTCTCAGACTTGAAGTAGGATGATAGCTACTAGATTTGACTTTGTACCCAGCTGCCAACGGAAGGCATAAACACCATTAGCACTGGGACTAGCCATGAAAACATGACATGATCAAATGAGATTGGCTTTTGTACTTCAGAAACACATGGAGATGTGACTCCCAAAATTACTAGCAAAATGCATTTATTCAGAAAAAACTATATCCCTTGTATAAGCTTTAACGGGATGCTATTGCTTGTAACATCACCAAGAAATCCTTCACGTAACAAATCTTGCATTGTACATTCTTCCCAAGGCTGCCTTTGACAGTCAGTCTGAAATTTCTTCAGCAGTAAGGATCAGCGGGTTCACCCAGTGCTTCAATGGTGCCACATTCTATGTACTGAGAGTACTTTCCACCATTTTTAGCAAGTATGTACTACAGTGGTATTGTTTCATTCTCTGTGCTTTTCCAATATTGTTTTCTTATCAAATCAAGACTGATATGTGAGGCTAATAGGAGTAATTTTCTGTGCTATTTCATTTACATAATTCATACGCGTATCATTTATCGATTATCTGATTTTGCAGGTTTCTACACTCACAAGAACTCAAGTAATTCACTATCCTATGGGTGTGAGGCAGGCACATCAGTTGTTTTGCCTTGGTGCTCCACTTTCCAAACAAATGTTTAGTCCAGTTGGAATATTTTATCTGTGAATTATGGGACACTATTGCAGCTTATGTAGGATTGTAGAACACAAACTGTAAGGAAAGGCAGCCCTAGCACCTCATGGCTCATTCCTTCCCTCCGAATGCTGCCTAGCAACAACAGTAGATGTCACTGTGCATCAGAAAGAGGGGCCATCATGGAAGACATTTTAATGCATTAAAAAAGAAAAACCTCACGAGTCTAAATTTATATCGGCAACCAGTGCTATTTGGATAAACATCTTAAAAAAGTATTTTTAGAAAACTTCTCTTACTCGATAAAATAGTCCTGTGAAAGCAAGCCATTTTGTGCAAAAAAAAAGCTTTTGAAAATGCTTGTACAGGTGCCTTGTGCTGCATGGAAACAGCGGAATGCTTTCCTTAATTCTCATACTCTG
The DNA here is from genome assembly GCF_901765095.1 of Microcaecilia unicolor. Classification (NCBI taxonomy): domain Eukaryota; kingdom Metazoa; phylum Chordata; class Amphibia; order Gymnophiona; family Siphonopidae; genus Microcaecilia; species Microcaecilia unicolor. The sequence goes on from NC_044035.1 coordinate 109,925,441, forward strand.
CTTTTTGCTCCTTCAGCCAGCTTAACCTGCTTGTCTCTTACATCTTGGACTTCCTGTTAATGAAGAACAAAGTGAAATTCTATTAGCTTACTGTATTCCTCATTGTACACTTGATACTAAAATATTTTAAATCATTAATTTACCTTCTAAATCAAATAAATCCCAAGGATTTCCCTTTATTTCTGAAAGTTAGAATCTTCTATAAGAAGCAAGCGCTTGAACATTTTTGAAACTTTGCCCTATTTCTCTTTGCCAAAGTGAGAAATTACACACGATGAGTTACCATCACTGAGAATGAACAGAACTTATCAACTGTAGCACGAGACTAACTCATATTTTCTCAATATTATTATAGATGCAATTGTACATCTTCCAAACATATATCTATATTTTATTCTCCTGCCCTGTCAATAGCAAATAACAAACTTTTTTTAAATGTTTGTACAGAAGGTAAACGTGTCCTTGAAATAAGATAAAGACAGTGAAAGATAGATCAAGGATGCATGAACATTCCATTTTTAGCTATATATTTGCTATTCCATGAAGCTCTTGTAAGTTTATGGTAGGTATGTATTTAGGGGTCCTTTTACTAAGGTGCGCTGAAAAATGAACTGCACTGATGTAGATGCGTGTATTGGACGCATGCAGGTCCATTTTTCAGTGCACCTGCAAAAAAAGGCCCTTTTGTGGCCAAAAATGGACGTACGTCAAAATAAAAATTGGCACATGTCCATTTTGGGCATGAGAACTTACCGCCACCCATTGACTTAACAATAAAGTCTCACGCGTTAACTGGGTAGTAATCATCAGCGCGCACATACACTGCCGATCATAGGAGCCAACTTTTCAAAATTATTGGGGGTGCTAAACCCAGTGGAAATAACCCCTTCCTGGACACATACAATAAATTTTCTCAATATTGGGAGTGCTCAAGCACCCACAGTGTCGGCTCCTATGCTGCCGATTACTGCCTGGTTAGCATTGCATGCTGGAAATTTTCCAGTGTGCATAGTGGATGTGCGTAAAAAATGAAATTATCACCCGGGCCACGCAGTAGCCGGGCGGTAGTTCCAAGCTGACATGCATTGGGCACGCATAGGTGCCTAGGCAGCTTAGTAAAAGGGCGCCTTAGTCTTTTCTTTACTTGTGCAGTATGTTACAAACTTCAACAAAAGTCTAGATAAATCTCAGTGGTGGCTATACATTTTAACCCCCCTGGTCTGCAGTCAGATTGCCAGAATCATCAAAAAGTAAGTCAAGGACTGTTTTTGATTTTCTGCAAGTGACTTTAAAGAGAATCAGTGCAGTGGGTCAGGATTAGTACTGGGTTATTCTCTGAGATCTAGTATCCAGTAGATTGGAACCAATGTTGGAATAATAGCTGAGTTTTATTATAAAGAATCTGTCTTTTTAAAGACAGACTACAAATTCAGGACAGATAGTTAATGCAATATGTATGGTTCGCATGATAACTAGAGAGGCCATCCATTGTGTTTATCTAAGTTTTAATTTAAAGCACAAGGTGGACTACAGATTAAAAAAAAAAAAAGATCCAGTGGGTTCAATAATCAAAAATAAAATGCTGAGCTCCTACATTAGGCTCCTAAATTTCTTTTTTTTTTAATCTTTATTTATAAGTTTTTAGACTAATACAATAATAATAATACACATATGTGTAAGAAATGAACAAGCTCCATATGGTGTATCCAATTGATCATCAAACATTTTCAAAGACTAAAATAAAAGCAACAAATCGAAAGCAAAAAAAAAAAAGTAGCAGTAGGTTAACAGAGAATAAAGCAGAACAGTATGTGCATATGACTAAAAGGAGTTGAATTTACCTAATAAAGTTACACGCAAATATCACTTAACATAGTTGTCTAGCAATGACCATGTTTTATGGAAGGATAAAATATGACCAAATTTTATGGCAGCTATTTCCTCATAACGCCTATATGAACAGAGCAAATTCCACCATTCATGAAATGAGACGTGCAGATTATTTTTCCAATGTAAAACAATCAAGTGAAGAGCAAGCAAAATCATCAAATTAAACAACTTTACATGCTTTAGTGGAACTGACAAACCAGGGGTGGATGCTTTAAGGATTAGCACTTTAAAAGACAAAGCATCTGGAATGCCAAATACCTTCTGAATAATGTCCCAAATCCGTTTCCAATACGGTTGCAAATTATGACAGTGAAAAAGCATATGATCAAGGGATCCCACAGCAGATTGACATGACCAGCACAAATTTGATATATTACGATTTACTTTAGCAAGCTTTGCAGGCATCCAATAGGATTTATGAAAATATAATGTGGATTGTAAAAGAGCAGTTGATAGAGAAGAATGCATGGTTTTTCTCCAAAAGAGCTCCTATTCCTAAATTTCTGACCTATTCATCCTAATTTAGAAGCTTAAAAGTTATCCCCCGGATTCAGTGGCGTTCCTAGGGGGGGCGGACCCCCCCGGGTGCACGCCGCTGGGGGGTGCAGCAGCGCGCGCCTGCTCAGAGTTCCCTGACTTCACGCGTTCGCTGCAGCTCCCTCTGACCCGGAACAGGAAGTAACCTGTTCCAGGGCAGAGCAGAGGGAGCTGCAGCAAACGTGCGAAATCAGCGAACTGAGAGCAGGTGCGCGCCGCAGCACCCTCCAGTGGCGTGCACCCAGGGCGGACCGCCCCGACCGCCCCCCCTTGGTACGCCACTGCCCGGATTCTAAATATCACTAAGAGATTTCCATACACATAAAGTTAACAAGCTAATCAGTGCTGATAGTTGAATGTTAGCAAGCAATTATCAGCACTAATTGGCATTAATTAGAATTTACACACACTACCCACTAACCCCCAGATTCTATATAGTGTGTGTATAAAGATCAGCGCTGATTCTATAACAGTTCTTGTAACTTAACAAGCTAATGAACGCTGATAAGAGCACTTAGCAAGCAATTATGAACACTGATTGGCACTGATTAGAATTTATGTGCACAACTTGCAAGTGAATTCTGTAATGAAGTGCATCAAATTTCTAAAGTGTGCAGGCAAAAAGGGGTGTGGTTATGGGTGGGGAAATGAGAAAACCTTTTTTAAACCCGCTAAGCTAACTGCTTTTACCACATTCTCTACCAACAAAATCCAGAGTTTAATTACACTTTGAATGAAGGAATATTTTCTCCGATCTGTTTTAAATTTACTACTTTGTAGCTTCATTGTGTGCGCTCTAGTCCTAGTATTTTTGGAAAGAGAAAACAAGTGAATCACGTCTACCCATTCCAGTCCACTCATTAGTTTATAGACCTCTATCATATTTCTCCTCAGCCGTCTTTTCTCCAAACTGAAGAGCCCTAGTCGCTTTAGCCTTTCCTCATAGGGAAGTCGTCCCATCCCTTTTATCATTTTTGTTGCCCTTCTCTGTACATTTTCAAATTCCACTATATCTTTTTTGAGATGCGGTGACCAGAATTGCACACAATATTCAAGGTCGCACCATGGAGCGATACAAAGGCATTATAACGTCCTCATTTTGTTTTCCATTCCTTTCCTAACATTCTATTTGCCTTCTTAGCCGCCACCGCACACTGAGGGTTCAACGTATCATCAACAATGATACCTAGATCCTTTTCCTGGTCAGTGACTCCTAATGTGGAACTTTGCATCACATAACTATAGCTTGGGTTCCTCTTTCCCACATGCATCACTTTGCACTTGCTCACATTAAATGTCATCTGCCATGTGGATGCCCAGTTTCCCAGTTTCGTAAGGTCCTCTTGCATTTTTAACAATCCTCTTGCGATTTAACAACTTTGAATAACTTTGTATCATCAACAAATTTAATTAACTCAGTAATTATTCCCATCTCTAGATCATTTATAAATATATTAAAAAGCAGTGGTCCCAGCACAGACCCCTGGGTAACTCCACTATCTACCCTTTTCCATTGAGAATACCAACCATTTAACTCTACTCTCTGTTTTCTAGCCTTTAACCAGTTTTAATCCACAATAGAACACTACCTCCTATCACATGACTCTCCAATTTCCTCCGAAGGTTTTCATGAGGTACTTTGTCAAATGCCTTTTAAAAATCCATATATACAATATCAACCAGTTCACCTTTACCCACATGTTTGTTCACCTCTTCAAAGAAATGTAGTAGATTGGTGAGACAAGGTTTCCCTTCACTAAATCTATGTTGGCTTTGTCTCATTAATCCATGCTTTTGAATATGCTCTGTAATTTTGTTCTTTATAATAGTTTCTACCATTTTCCCTGGCTCTGACAACAGGCTCACCAATCTATAATTTCCTGGATCACCTCTGGAGACTTTTTTAAAAATCGGCGTTACATTAGCCACCCTCCAATCTTCCAGTACCATGCTTGACTTTAAAGATAAATTACATATTACTAACAATAGTTCTACAAGTTCATTTTTCAATTCTATCAGTACTTTGGGATGAATACCATCTGGCCCAGGTGATTTGCTACTCTTTAATTTTTCAAATTGCGCCATTACATCTTCCAGGTTTATTCATTCAGTTTCTTTGACTCGTCAGCTTTGAATGCCATTTCTGGCATGGTAGCTCTCCCAAATCTTTCTTCGTGAAGATTTAATCTCTCCACTATTGCTCTGTTTTCCCTGAGTACCTCATTTACCTCTCAGTCATCCAGCTGTCCAATGATTCTATTGCTGGCTTCTTGCTTTTAATATACCTAAAAAACTTTTTACTGTGTTTTTGCCTCCAACGCAATCTTTTTTTCAATGTCCCCCTTTGCCTTCCTTATCAGTGCTTTGCATTTGACTTGACATTCCTTATTTTCAGATTCTTCTTTCATTTTCTGAAGGATTTTCTTTTAGCTCTAATAGCTTCCTTCACCTCACTTTTTAACCATGCTGGCTGTCGCTTGGACTTCCTTCCTCCTTTTTTAATACATGGAATATAACTGGCCTGGGCTTTCAGGATGGTATTTTTGAACAGCATTCACACCTGATTGTAAATTGTTGACCTTCGCAGCTGCTCCTCTAAGTTTTTTTTTCACCGTTCTTCCCATTTTATCATAGTCTCCTTTAAATGCTAACATATTGGATTTCCTGTGTGTACTTACTCCAGAGCTTATATCAAATCAGATCATATTATCACTGTTATCAAGCAGCTCCAGCACCATTACCTCCTGCACCAGATCATGCACTCCACTAAGGAAGAGGTCTAGAAGTTTTCCTCCTCTTGTTGGCTCCTCTACAAGCTGCTCCATAAAGCAGTCTTTGATTTTGACAATGAATTGTACTTCTCTAGCATGCCCTGATGTTACATTTACCCAGTCAATATCGGGGTAATTGAAATCACCCATTATTATTATTGTGTTCCCCAGAATGTTAGCCTCCCTAATTTCTGATAACATTTCTACATCTGTCAGGTCATCCTGGCCACTCAAGGTGGTGTACAGCAAATTAACCCTTAGGACCCTGTTTACTAAGCCATGCTAGTGTTTTTAGTGCACACTAAAATTAGCATGTGCAAAACATTAGAGTCTCCCATTTGTTCCTATGGGCAACTTAGCATTTAACGTGTCTTAATCATTAGCATGTGCTAAAAACAATAATGCACCCTTAGCACTGCTTAGTAAACAGGGCCCTTAGTATCATGAACCAGATCATGTTATAAGAGCTAACATGTCTGACAAATGGATGAATGATGGCATATCTACTACAGGACATTTTCATATTAATACAGCACATATGTAAAAGTGCATTCCCATGAATAAATATGCCTTCCTTCACAATGACCTCAAAATTCCATGCCTATTTTGATTGTGATATGCTTTGAAGTATGATCACTTTAGGCCCAATGTACTGTTTATCCAGTATCTAATGGTAACAGATTATGAACTGTAACTTCATCCAGGCAAAGAAACTTGAATTTCTGTTTATTGCAAAGTGCTTATAAACACACCTATAGAATCTCAGAGTAACATGGTTGCAAACTATTTTGACAAACCTGCAAACTGTTTGCAAGTTTGCTGTGTTAGTGTAATGAACTTAAAAATAAATACCCATATGCGAACCCCTCATATTAGTGAATTTGCATCTGATTTATACAGTTTGAAGGATGGATGTGGATTCCCATAAACTGGACCATCTGGGACAAATTCACATTGAACCTGGCAATTTTTCACATACCTGCTCAGGAGATTTCAACAAATATCTCCAACACATCTGGAGAAAATCCGAAAATTCAGCTGAACCCAGAACAAAGCTAAAGTTTATGTAGTTCACATTGAATCCTACATTTTCTGCTCATCTTTTCTTGTATCATAAATCAATATATTTACAAGCTAGCAGGTGAGTTAGGCAAATACAGTGCTGTGAGCTAGTTCCAGATTACATTAATACTTATTATTTTTGAGCCCTCATTCTCAGAGAGTGGCCTAGTGGTTAGAGTGGTGGACTTTGGTCCTGAGGAACTGAGTTCGATTCCCACTTCAGGCACAGGCAGCTCCTTGTGACTCTGGGCAAGTCACTTAACCCTCCATTGGCAGCATTGAGCCTGCCATGAGTGGGAAAGCGCAGGGTACAAATGTAACAAAAAAAGATTATTTAACTTAGGGACCCTATTACTAATCTGATCTAAAACAAAGGCGTAGCATATCCTTACATGGGTCTTTCTCATACTCCAAGTGGGGAATACTATAAATGGGTGCTGAAAAAATTAGGCACAAAGAGCCAGATTGTATCTATGGCGCATGGAAATTATTTTCACCTAAGCGTATTCTATAAGATTTAGGCGCAGTACATAGAATATGCTTAGTTGATATCCTAGCACCAAAAACTAAGTGTCCTTATCATTCTTTATAGTTTTGCATTCATAGGAGAGTAACATGATATCTCTTTAATTCAAAAAAAGTACTTAGCTTTTTGACTATAAGCAGCGGTGCATGGTGGAGACCAGTTGAATGATAAGGACACTTTTGAAAATATAAATAATACTATAAAAAACATTTTTGTTAAATAAAGTTAGGATCAATATTAAAAAGTTTAAAACTGGATCAATGAAGATTGCGGTACTGCCCCTATCTATATGCTTGGCTCATTGAATCATTCAGCCAAAGAGGAGGCGGGTACGCTTGTCTGATAGATCCTTTCATGACCCTACTAACCTTTTGAATATAAGGTTGAGGAATTGTTGAGAAGTAGAGCATCATTGTGACTGAGATACAGGTTGGCTCCCTTCACTGTTTAATTATCTACAGCGCCTAGTTTATGGTTTGTCATAGGAATACATTGGCATCTCTAGCATTTAGCGCACGCCTATTTTTAGTGTGCGCTAAAAATGCTAGCACACCTTAGTAAAAGGCACATCATGGACACATGCACAAATTTGGATGTGCAAATCTGGGATCCATATAAAGAATCTAGGGGTTGCCCCATTTCTAGCATGGCTGTAAATTCAGGCTTTTTCTATTATAACTTTTTTGCCTAATGTTTGCATTTAAGTCATTTTAAAAAAGTACCGTGGAAGCCCTTACTGCTTATCCAGTTAGCGTAATGGTAATGTTAGCACACTAGCTGATAAGAGCATCCATGTCCTTTCTCCACATATTCCAAACAAAAAAAAAACAGCACCACGGGCCTTTAAAAATGGAACACAGCTCTTTAATGAATGAGCCTTGACAAAAAGACCCGACACGGGCCGTGTTTCGGTGACTAGCACCTGCGTCAGGGGTCACAGTGATGACGTGGAAAACTTACCCCACGTCTCATATAGTAAAAGCTACAAAGCACCAAGGCACTTTCACTTTCTGTATCACTAAAATGATACGAGTTCAATGTGGCTTACAGATTGTATTAAAGACACAGTGTAATAAATTAAAGCACTAAATGAAATAACATTTTATGTTAGCTAAGAATTGCAAGAGATTATTGAAAATATTGAAGGAAATGTAATAGAATAGTTAATTTTGTGCATAGAGGGGATAGAAAACTGGAATTGACAACTGTTTAATTGTAGTCAGGACTACTGGGATGGATTTTGAAATGAGTTTGAAAGAAATAGGATTTCAATAGTTTTCGGAATTGTAGGTAGTCATGATGAGACGTAACAGAACTGGGAATAGAGTTCCAACATTTGATTCCAACATATGAGAAATCAGCAGCTAGAACAGATTTGTATACTACGTTTTTGAAATTTGGTGGATGGAGTAGAAGGGAATCTCTGGCTTCAAGGGAGACCCTACGTGTAGATATCTCTATTAAATGGTTCATATAATCTAGAAAAGTAAAAAAAAAAGTGGAGAAACTAGATCCGCTATGAGGGTAAAGATTTTTAAAAAATATATAAAAAAGTAGCATGATCAACACGACACTTCCAAGACACTTCGAAGTGTCGTGTTGATCACATACTTTTTTGGTATTTTTATCATATAATCTGGAGTCATGCCACTAAGGATTTGATAAATGAAACGCCTCCTCCCAAACAGTATTAAAAAAAAAATAGTGTGTACTTAGCATGCACCGATGGCAAAACTAATGCAGAGCACTTTAGCGTGTCCTGCATGAGGCTCTTTTTGCTGCATTAGGCACGCATTAGCACCTAACACAGGGGCCCATTTAGGGTCTCTTTTACTAAACCACAGTAAAAAGTGGCCTACGATAGTGTAGGTGCATGTATTGCGCATGCATAGGGCCAGTTTTTACCGCATCTACAAAAAAGGGCTTTTTTTTTTTTTTTAATGGGATGGGAAAAGGGCCTGCGGTATAAATGAAACCAGCGAGCACCAAAAACCAGTCTGAGCCCTTAACACCAACCATTGATCTAGTGATAAAGGTTCACGTGCTACACCTGCGGTGACTGTTCGGTGCACGCCAAGTGCTGATTACTGCCAGAACCGGCACACATAGGAGGAAATAAATAAATAATTCATCCACGCATTACGGGCGCATGTCAAATCTGAAATTACCACCAGAAGGACACGCTGGCCTGGTGGTAGTCTCGTTTGGGTCCATGCTGCACGCTCGTAGAGCCTACCGTGGCTTAGTTAAAGGGCCCCTTAGTAAGTCCCAGTAGGGCTACTGCGTGGACAGCATGCGCCAAATCAACCCTACCGCCGGGGTAGCGCAGGCGCCTGATGGTAATTCCAAATTTGATGCATGCAATTTCCCTCAGAAGAAAATAATTTTCTATTTACTACCACGGGGGCGTTCCTGACAGTAAACAGCAGTGCAGCCACATTTCCACGCACTGCTTGATTACTGCACGAGTAGCACATGAGCCCTTACCGCCAAGTAAATAGGTGGTGGAAAGGGCTCAGGCAGTAAATAGTAACGCACTACTTTTAATATTAGCGCATGGGCATTTTGCTGTCCCATATAATAAAAGGCCTTTTTACTGGCAGCTGTAAAATGTGGCCCAGGGCATGCTAATTCCACATGCGCACACTAGTGCAGGCCACTTTTTATCCTAGCTTAGTAAAAGGGCCCTTTAAATAACCGTGCAGTCTAGCATCAGTTTGCAGTGAATTTTGTCACCAAGTTATCAGGTCCATCAAATCTTTCCGGGGTGTAATTTTATACGGTTCCCAAGTACGTCTCTTACTCTTTCCCCAAGTCTTAAATAGCATATTTTATATTTACGATAACTTGCTAAAGTCATACATTTCAGGATTTTAAATGATTTGGAATGTCATCATCAATGAAAGTACAGAAAGAGAGTAAAACAAAGCAATTCTTTCTCCTCTCCCATGTCCTTGTTTATTCTTGGCCTCTCTCCCCTGTTTAGATGTTTAGAGATCCGATACAGAAGGTTAGTAAGCTTAGGCAGAGCAAACACTTGCCAAATTTCTGTTTTCCATTTGGTAATAGAGCTGCAAGCCACCTAAAGTTGCTATAAATGATTATGCAACAAGATCTTTTCCTGTGTATTATTCCATTTAGCCATACGTTTCCCAGTAAGAAATGAAAAAATAGGCATGCTGAACAAAAAGGCAAGAAGGGGATTGCTTTTTTTTTTTTGCATAAACAGTGACAGACCAAAGGTTCATTTCACCCAGCATCCTGTTCCTGATAGTGGTTAAGTGGTGAGTGCTGAAAAGACTTATGTAAGAATAGGGCATGTATCCATTTCCCAAACATTCTTCCAAGCTCAAGCAGTCCTGGACTAGAGGTAGATATTAAACCCAGGGTGAATGCAGAAGACTCATCCAGAACCTGCCGACATCTGGGATAAATTTACCCTCATCTGGTAAACTTGAGCTAGGCTTGCATAGTTATAACTTGACCTGCACAAAGATCATCCTGGCTGTGATTTATCAATGGATTTCCCCAAAGACGCACAGTGGATGTAAAACTTAGATAAGCAACACCCTCTACTTTTCCTGTTTCTCCTGGGCTAGGATGCTGTTCTCTCTGAATAACAAAGAACAGTACTCAAAAAGGGCAACATACCTTCTTATGAAAACTGAGGGGCACTTTTACTAGCATGTCCTGTGCAGTTAGCATGTGAATTTGTGCACATGGTTAGTGCATGAATGTGGTGTCCGTTACCATGCCGACATGACAGTGCATGCTAATTCATGCACTAACTTTATAGCCTGTAATCAACGTTCTAGCTATGCAACTTTGAGCTGTGCGGGAGTCCTCTGCTGGAGTTTCTGAGAGGGAGGAGTGGTGTAATGATATTGTACTTTGAATGACAAGGCACAGGCATGCTTTTTCTCAGTCAAACATATGTAGATCTAAAAGTAGATGTATACCGTCTCCATTGGGACTGAAATTTAGTAGACACTGGAAAGCATCTTTTTTGACTGCTCCAGCTTCACTTTACATAAGTACATAAGTATTGCCATACTGGGACAGACCAAAGGTCCATCAAGCCCAGCATCCTGTATCCAACAGTGGCCAATCCAGGTCACAAATACCCGGCAAGATCCCAATGATTTTCCTTTAACAATTAGGTTAGAATCTTCATACCTTGCTTTTATGAAGAATTTAGGGCCCCTTTTACTAAGAGGCGGTAAGCCAAACGTATTTTTGTAGTGCTGGAGTGTACCTGGCAGTAATCGGGCAGTGCCACACGCTAACTGGTTTATGCCAGGTTAGCATGGGAGCTCCTACCGCCACCACAATGGGTGGTGGTAAGGGCTACCCCCCCCCCCCCCCCGAAATAGCCATGCGGCAAGTGCTTTACTTGCCAAGCGATTAGAGTGGAGGAGTGGCCTAGTGGTTAGGGTGGTGGACTTTGGTCCTGGGGAACTAAGGAACTGAGTTTGATTCCCAGCACAGGCAGCTCCTTGTGACTCTGGGCAAGTCACTTAACCCTCCATTGCCCACCACATAGAGCCTGCATGAGTGGGAAAGTGCAGGGTACAAATGAAACAAAAAAAAAGTGGCCATTTCCTGCAGGAAAGAGAGACTTCCCTTTTACCCGCTGAAGTAAAAAGGGGGCCTCAGCATGTGTGAAAAATATGTGCCGATCACAGCGCAGGCCCCCTTTTGCCGCAGCTTGGTAAAAGGGGCCCTTAAAGATTTATTTGTTTGAAAAATCTTTTTTTTTAATGTTTTTATTAATTATCTTGTGTAGTTTGTAATTTTATATCAATGATGCATGTGCATTGTTTTTTGTTAGTTATGTCTTATATTAGTGATCCGCTAAAGACCTGTACTGGATACTGCAGTATATAAGTACCTGGATTAGATTGCACCCAGGGCAGGCTCAAGGTATGATCCATGTGAGTCACTAGCTCACATGGAGGGTGCCAAAAATCAAAGGCATCAAAAGCCTGCTTAACCAGCTCATCCTTCACAGTAGCAAGAGGGTGTTTTGCTCTCACCACAGTGCTCTCTTCTCTGCACAACCACCACAGGTTTAAATGTGAGAAGATGTACTTCCTTGTTTTTGCATTTAAACCTGGGGTGGTTCTGGCGGCAGAGCATAGAGGAGTGCATAGCAGTGGGAGCACATGATACTACTTTTGATGAGACGACTATGACCCAGGTTATAGAATGTATAAATTGAGAATTATCTTTATTTATTTTGTTCCCGATAGGGATTGGGTACTGAGATATTTTTTCTTAAAACAGATGTTAGATTTTAAAATTGTAAAATCAGAATTTACCCAGATATTGCCTGATTGATCCAGAAGAGGAGACAACCATTTTGGGGGTTGAGAGCTAGAATACAGCGATTAGACAAACTTTTCTGACAGAATTTTCCCTCTAAGTGTTTGTTAAAATTTGATTCCCAAAGAAACATCTTTTATGAACCAGCTCACTTCAATGCATTCCTGACCTCGCTTTTCCAGGTTGCTTCTCCAATGATTTTTACTTCATCAGATATATACGAGTTTGGCACACTGCTCTATTGCAGCCTATCTAGCGTGTTTTCTCATTTGTAAATGGAAATTGTGACTTGGATCCCCTTCTTTTCTTGTGGACTGGGTAGATTAGGATTTTGATATTGCGTTAGTGTTCTTTTTACTTTCCTTTTTGTATATATATATATACTCAATATGTATTTTGAGAAAATAAGGGGTCCTTTTACAAAGGCGTGCTGAAAAATGGTTTGCGGTAGTATAGGCGTGGGTTTTGGGCACACGCTGATCCATTTTTCAGCACGCCTGTAAAAAAAGGCCTTTTTTAAATTTCAATTTTGGGTCTGAGACCTTACCGCCAGCCATTGACCTAGCAGTAAAGACTCACGCGGTAGCCGGGCAGTAATAACCTATGCACATCAAATGCCACTTGGCATGTGGCCAATACGTGCGGCCGAAAATAAAAAATATTTTCCAGACACGCATATCGGACGCAAGCCAAAAATGAAATTACCGCAAGAGCCACGCAGTAGCTGGGTGGTAACTCCATTTTGACATGAGTTGGGCACGTGTAGACGCTTACGCGACTTAATAACAGGACCCCTAAATAAATAAACACATTTCCATTTAGAATAGAATTGTTGAAGCATGAGGGAAGTAGTCTTTTTATTGCTGATGTGTAAGTGCCATAGGATATCACATTTGCTACAAATTCATAACAAGTAGAAAAATATAGTGTGATATATAAATGACTATTTTCAATTAATAAGACACATAAGCAAGTGTATTTCTTTACAAGTAGATAGCAATTTGGAATGAAAAATGCCGCTCATGCAGTTAACATTCCTAAGATTTTGACACCAAAATGTTTAATCTTTTATATAAAATGGAAACATAACAAGGGATGAATTGATTAAAAATGAAATAAAAATACGCATGCCAGTATTTAAAAAACAAATAATATAAAACATGTCAGACAAGGACCAAGCAACCTACAGATAACAAACAGTAAGAATTTCACCATTTCCAGCACAGTGATCAAAAGCAGTTAAACATAAGCAGCACATGAGTTAGTGGAATCAGTCAGTATAAAGAGAAGGGCTTTCTGCAAAACCTGAACTTCAAATACATCTTTAATATGAGTAAGCAGTCCAGAGTTCTGCAAAATGAACTCATAAAAAGGCTGAGTTGCACAATTTGTTTACAGAAGTGTTTTTTATGGATTAAAACATATAAACCCCCGGATTCTATAAAGGTCACCCAAATTTGGATGCAGATCCCAGATCAGTGTCCAAAATAATTAGTTCATGGGCTACAATGAATTAATTATTGGAGCTACCAAGCACTTAATTGGCATTAATTATGATTTGGGCACCAATTTGACTGTGCACTGTTTTGTATCAATGTGCACCTAAATTGGATTGCATGCAGCTCAAAAGGGGGCATGGCCACGGGAGGGGCATGTGTGGGTCAGGGGCTTTCACAAAAGATGCATGTAGTGTTACAGAATAGCAGGGATCCACGCCCAATTTGTGCAACAAAATTTACACCAAGTTTCAGCTGGCGTAAGTCCTCATGTCCAAGCACTTAGGGGCCCTTTGACTAAGGCGCACTGAAAAATGGCCTGCACTGGTGTAGACACGTGTATTGGACACACACAGGTCCATTTTTCAGAGTGCCTACAAAAAAGGCCTCTTTTTTGCCGAAAATGGATGTACGGCAAAATAAAAATCAGCGTGTTTCCATTTTGGGCCTGAGACCTTACCACAACCCACTGACTTAGCAGTAATGTCTCATGTGTTAACCAGGTGGTAATCGTCAGTACACGTACACTGCTACAGTGGCGTACCGAGAGTGGGGCGATGGGGGTGGTCCGCCCCGGGTGCACGCCACTGGAGGGATGCAGAAAGCAGCCGTGCGGCGGTCAGCTCCACTGGTTCCCTGCTCCCTCTGCCCCAGAATAGGTTACTTCCTGTTCCGAGGCAGAGGGAGCAGGGAACCTGTGGAACCGACAGCCGTGTGGCTGCTCCCAGCAGGTAAGAATGCACCTGGGGGGTGTTGATGCGCCCGGGGGGGGGGGTGTCGTGCTGCACCTGGGGGGGAACGGACGCCGCCGCACCCGGTGGTGGGGAGTGTGCAACGGCAATCTGCCCCAGGTAGCAGCCGACCAAGGATCACCACTGCACTGCCAATTACCACCCGGTTAGCTCCATGTGGTAGAAAATAGAAATTATTTTCTGATGCGCGTTTTGGACGCATGTCAAAATTCAAATTACCACCCGGGGCACCCAGTAGCCGGGCGGTAGTTCTAATTTGACGCATGTTGTACACACATAGGTGTCTACACATCTTGGTAAAAGGGCCAGTCCAAAGCACCCTTTATAGAATAGTGTTGTGCATCAAATTTTCGATGCCATTTATATAATCTGGCTCTTTGTATAAATGCCTAGAATACTAGCATTTACCCCTTAATTCTATAAAGGTCTTCGCCAAAAATTGCATGTGCAAATTTATGAGGGAAGGAGGGGGGAATGGGACTTGATATACTGCTTTTCTGAGGTTTTTTTGCAACTACATTCAAAGCGGTTTACATATATTCAGGTACTTATTTTGTATCAGGGGCAATGGAGGGTTAAGTGACTTGCCCAGAGTCACAAGGAGCTGCAGTGGGAATCGAACTCAGTTCCCCAGGATCAAAGTCCACCGCATTAATCACTAGGCTACTCCTCTGCTCCTAATGAGCCAATTAGTGTCAATAATTGGCTTTTTAACAAGCAATTATTGGCACTAATTAGATTTAATTGGGACCAAGGTGAGTAAGGTTAAATGCAGAATCAGCACCTAAAAAGGGGACATGGAAATGGGAGGGCTGGAGATGTTTCAGTGTAAAACGGGGGCGTGCTTTAGAGTTACATGTGGAATTACAGAATAATGGTGTTCAGCGCATAAATTGAGGCACAGGTATTTGCAGCACATTTTTGTTGGTGCATATGGCCACGTCTAAATTTGCACATGACTCTCTGCTTAAGCATAAACTGCCGATTACCACAAGGTAAGCGCCAAGAGGCAGAAAATTGAAAATATTTCCTACCACGTGTTTTGGGCACATGTCAAAAATGGAATTACCACCCAGGGCACGCGGTAGCCGGGCGGTAGTTCCAATTTGGCACGTGTTGGATGCACGTAGACGCCTACATGCCTTAGTAAAAGGGCCTCTAAGTATCTTGCACAAATGGCAAAGACACTAAAACAGCATCATTGGACTCTGTAAACAGACACCTTGAAAAATGGCAAAAGCAGAAGCACGTGAAATTTAGATTTTATGGAAAGACATGAGGGGTCCTTTTACTAAGCCATGGTAAAATGCGGCGTGTGGTAGTGTGGGTGCGTGCTCTGGGCTATTTTGTACAGCTGCTGGGGGGGGGGAGGCCTTTTAAATGGGGGCAGTAAATGGCCATGTGCTAAAATTGCAAGTAGCGTGTGACTATTTACTGCCTGAGCCCTTACTGTCACCCACTGACCTAGTGGTAAGAGCTCACACGCTACATGCATAGTATTCATGCAGCACACACCAAGGTGACTGCACTGCCGATTACCACCAGAAATGCCCCCACGGTAGAAAATAGAAAAAATATTTTCTACTGCAGGAAACAGTGCGAGCCAACTTTGAAATTACCGCCAGATGGGCATGCTAACCGGGCAGTAGTGCCCCTGAGTGTTGAAATTCAAATGCCTTTGACCAAACTCTCCCTCCCACTTTCAGCTGCATGGCTGCCCAATATCTAGAGCAGAAGCGAAGCATTGCTGAGTGTTGCTGTTATATGTTTAAGAATTGTATGAAAAGGTCATGAGTGAAGGAAATAGCAGGCACAAAGTTTTATTATTTTTAGTGTCCTAGTTGGAACTTTAATTAATTCCAGTTAGTGAGCAATTGAGTCAAGACCTCTCGCATGGCTCTGATTTGAAAGCTATGTTTCCACTTTACTGACATTCTGTGCTCTTCTCCCATTAACAGTGACATGTCACATACCCTGTCTAAATAGAAACAGTGAGCGACTCATATTAACTGAAGTGAAACTCTGTGGCAGTGTCACCGAGAGGCATCTTCAAAATACAATGAGGCTGCTGTGTTGGGGACTCCTTCTTCTAATGAAACGTGCCTTGGTGTAAGTTATTAACACAGCAGATGGAGACCCAGAATGTTAAAGTTATCACTATAGAGTATTTCTGATTATTTTTGTGGGTCTGATTTATCAACTGCTGCGTGGTAACTTCAGCTGCAGTCCTATTATAGCATGTGTCAGATGATGCAAAGACATTTCCATCTGACTTTCAAATGTATTTTAGATGTCCCACCTAAGAGTGCAAATACCTCCAAGAATTGGCATAGGTAGATACAAAACAAGTGTTTAAGAACTGCAAAATTATAATACACTAAGATTTTTTTTAACTACATTTATAAGAGACTACATAATTTCATTGAAAAATTATGAAAGAAATTTGAAGGTTTCCCTCAACTCCCAATGTACCTTTTTATAACAAACCATATTGCAATGTGCTTATTGTTTGATCAATAAGGCTCTTTCTGTCCGTACAATGGGATCTGGAATCACAGTTTAACTTTCATCTCTTACTTTGTCCATAATGCAAAAGGACACCCCTTACGCAAAGCCCTCTCATTTGCTCTGCGCTTTTAGCTGTATGTCCTGTGATCTTTCTTACTTGCTTAAAGCCTTCTCCAGGTATTCCTGAATCCACTTTAACTTGGGATCAAGGCAAACTTGCTTATTGTTCTGCTTCAGTCTTGCCCTGTGGGTGAAAACACAAAATAGGTAAAATATAAGTAAGAATGCTTTCTTACCCAGGACGACTGTGTTCACCTTTTATATAGCTTTTTACCATTCGCTGGCCATTGTGAGGATCATTTATCATAGATTTACACCAGTTCAAACTTTTTCTTAGCAATAAAGCCAAGCAGGGCATTTGCAATGGCTTGTTTTATCTCCATTATAATACATATAATAACACAGGGCAAGAATTAATAAATACACTTTTTTTAAAGGGCAGAACAAGTCTTAAACATTGTGTAACAGAATTTAACAAAATGCTTAACACTGCTCCAGATCCCCTTTTGCACTTTACTGCTACTGCATAGTGGAGATAAATCACTCCATAATGAGGGCAATTCTATAATTGCTTATAATTAGGCACCAGAGGGCACCTGGTATAAGCCCATTCTATACATAATAACATAGTAAATGATGGCAGATAAAGACCTGAACAGTCCATCCAGTCTGCCCAACAAGATAAACTCATTATGTAATACTTTATATGTATACCCGAGTTTGATTTGTCCCTGCCTTTCTCAGGGCACAGACCGTAAAAGTCTGCCCAGCACTGTTCCTGTACTAAAAGTTCTGAAGCTAACGTCGACAGAAGCATAGGTGCCCCCTTTTCCTTATAGAATACTAGTGTAGCTGCCTAAATATGCAATTAAAAGACAGGTGCTAGCACTTATGGAACCCTTAGAGCTGGTGTAGATGTTATTGCTTAAATGCCACACATATACACATAACTTGTAGCATTCTAGAAGTTACACATGTGTGAGACCCGCCCATGCTCCACCCAAGCGTTCAGTGCCGTTGCAAATATATGCTATGAGAGTTAAGTGGATATTTATAGAATAGCGATTATTCATAATTTTGGCAGTTATGTGCATATGTGCACACATGCACATGCAAATGCCATTATTTTAAACATGCATATAATTAGCATATACATGTTTGTGTCTATGTTATAACATTACCCCCAATGGATGCAATTCTGTAATGGGTGCTAAACGTTAGGTGCCAAGATAAATGTGGCCACCAAGATTCTGTTACCAAATCCTATTGTTAGGCAGGGGTGGAATGACCATATGGCAACTGTGCAGTGCCCAAGGGCCCATAGGCTTTCTCTCTCTCCCTTGCAAACTACAGCCTCCCTGAGCCTCAGTGGGCACTTCCTGGTTCCACCTTGAAGGGCCCTGGTGGTCTAGCAGCCTCTTCAGGGGCAGGAAAGAATCCTACTTTTCCTGTCCACGGCTGCTACTCTGCCCAGTGCCACCACATTTTCAAAATGGCTGCTGAAACTTCCCTATGGCAGTCTCACAGAAAGCCTTGGCAGTCATTTTGAAAACACAGCAATGCTGGGCAGACTCTTCCAAGCAGCAGCAGCAGTGGGCAGGAAAAAGTAGGGTCTTTCCTGCCCCTGAAGAGGCCACTAGAGCATCAGGGACCTTCAGGGTAGGCCCAAAGAGGGTGCAGTAGTGTGCATGGGGGCAGGGTGGCGGTGTGCAGATTGGAGGTGTGGGCAGTGGATGAGGGTGCAAGCAGCAGATGGGGGGGCCCAGACAGCGGATGGGAGGCCCAATGTCCCTCACTGCCTGGGAACCTAGAGCACTGTCAGTCCGCCCCTGATGTTTGATATATCTATTTAGGCTCGTGCCCCTCCCCTCCCATATATACACCCCTTGCAATTACATGCTAAGTATGCTGTGTGCCAATGTTATAGAATGCCGCAGAGTGCACAGCTAATGTGTGTAAAACCTATGCACATAATTGACACCTAACTGTAAGTACCAAAGTTATAGAATGAGGGGGAACATATACGATGATGAGTACTTATAGACCGCTTCTTTCCCTAAATTTAGGTTCAGAGCGGGATAACAATTACCATACAAAAAAATGTACAATCTATATCTGACAATAACAATTAATAATAACATAAACAGAAAAGTGACAATAATCTGATAACAAAAATTTTAAAAACAATGTGACTTCATCTGTTTACAAAAGGTTTATAAAAGTCTAGAAACACGCCCAAAGAAACACACTTGAAATTGTCTCTAGACTCACTGTCTTTTCATGTATGGTGTACAGAGCTGCGTATGCCTTATAGCGCTATAGAAGTGATAATTAGCAGTAGTAGTAGTAGACTCATAACACCTAATCTGTAGTCCGGAGAAACACGGACTAAGTGTCATGAGTCTAAAGATCATTTCAAATGTGTTTGTTTGGGCGTGTGGTGCTAGTTACAGTGCTTCCCGCCTTTTTTGTGTACTACTATAGCACATAAGACTAGAAATACAGGAAGTGACACCGATAGACTCAGCCACACAATACAGGAAGACTCCTGAGGAAGGCCATTGAACCGAAACACGATCGTGTTGAGTTGTTATTGCTGATTAATAAACTTTCAAGACCATACAGCGTCATCAGATTTTTAAAGCAGTGTGCATTACACATAAAAATGCCTGTTCTAAATTGCCCCACTTAAGATGGAGGTAAGCTTATCCGTATACAGCCTGTCTATGCATCAGTTTACCCACAGTTTGAGAAGGTGCTATGGAAGATGGAGTTGTACTTATATACATAATTTTCAAAACTCATGCATAAGCATGTAATTTAAATCAGTGTGTACAAACATAAAAATAGCTTCCCTGGGTAATTTTCAAATCAGGAGTATGCACATATTTTGTTTGTTTAAATCCATCCACATTCACACAGAGAAAAGTATGCATGCTGTTATATTTATAATCTGTAAACATTCCTGTGAATCCAAACCAATACAAGGAAATCCAAATTTACAATGGAATAAATCTGTAGACTGACAGAGGAGGTAGCGTAGACAAAATTCATTTGGGAAAGAGACCTAGTTTTGAAATTTGCAGAAGTCCATCAGAATGAACATTCACCACAGGCGTGAAATTGGAGCACGCTGGGCCATTTTTTTACTGCAGCTGGGAAAAAAACGCTTTTTTTAATTGGGGCAGTAAATGGCCGTGTGCTAAAATGAAAAGTAGCACATGGCTATTTACTGCCTGAGCCCTTACCGCCACCCATTGACCTAGCCGTAAGGGCTCACGCGCTACTTGCACAGTAATCATGCAGCGCGCGCTAATGTGGCCACACTGCCAATTACTGCCAGGAACACCCCCCATGGGAAACAGAGCACGCCAACTTCAAAATTAACACCTGGTGCCCTTGGTAGTGTCAATTTGATGCGTGCTACCTGCACATTAGCCCTATTGCACCTTAGTAAAAGGACCCCCAGTAGTTTCTCCTACATAAGCACACAATTATGGAATGCATTACCAAAAGCCTTGAAAATGACATACAACTACCTAAACTTCCGGAAATCACTAAAGACTAACCTGTTCCAAAAGGCATACCCTACCGAGCCAACTTAAATGCCTGAACTCTGCTATACAACAAAACTCAAGTACGTAATGGACATTACTCAACTCTTCCGTTGTACGACTCCCTAATGTGACAGTGCTACATGAACTCTATCCTATCACAGCATTACCTTGTATTTGTTCACCAGAGACTTCAAAGCCTCTCCGGTACTATGTAAGCCACATTGAGCCTGCAAATAGGTGGGAAAATGTGGGATACAAATGTAACAAATAAATAAATAATATACAAGTACAACTGTGTGTCCCACCCATGCTCTGCCCATGTGTATACCTACCTTCAAACAATGCACCATCTCATTAGATGCCATTTTATAGAATAGTGTGTTGCCTAAATATTGGCACTTCCATGTGTATTGCACATATACACACACATATGTGCCAATATTCTGTTTACTGATGTGCATTTCTGGAACCTAACTGTTGGTTCTCTCCTTATATAATTACCTTCCACAGCTGCACAAACTCAATTTAACAAGCCCCAACCTAGGAATTGATGAGCAAGTTCCCTCTGCAGCTCCGTGTGACCCTCGGCAAGTCACTAAGGGGCCCCTTGTACAAAGGCACGGTAGGCTCTACACGCATGCAGCAAGCACCAAAATGAGATTACCACAGGCTAGCACACCCACCTGATGGTCATTTTGGATTTGGAGTGTGCCCATAATTCCGGGACAAATTATTTTTTTATTTCCTACCGTGCATGGTCTTTCCTGTGTTAATAAGAAGTTGGCGCATGCCAACTGGTCACTGCACATGTAGTGCGTGAGCCCTTACTGCTAGGTCAATGGGTTGCAGTAAGGTCTGAGGTCGAAAACGGATGCTCGCTGGTTTCAATTTTAGCTCACATCCATTTTCTGGCCCCTTAAAAAAGGGCCCTTTTTCCTAGATGTGGAAAAATGGCCCAGTGCGTGCCCAAAAGACCTGCTCGCACTACCGCAGGCCACTTTTTACTGCAGCTTAGCAAAAGGATCCCTTTACCCTCCATTTCCCCAGGTACAACAGTAATACAATGTACCACTTAAACTGTGAGCCCACTAGAGACAGACCCAGTACTTGTAAAATGAAACTGTAAACCACTTAGTCCTAAGCAGTATATAAATACTGAAATGACATAAAGTTCTAATGCACATTAAAAACACGCAAAATTGATAAAAATTCCAAAAACAAAATCTGAAAATGTTTTGCCTGCACACATTCCTGTCATTAAGACAGAGGCTCTGGAAGAGTGTCAGAGAAAGTAACCTCGCTGGTGTTTAAAACCACCTCAAAAATTCAAAAAAATCAGAGTAATCCAGCTCAGTTCTTTAAGGGGGTCTTTACTAAGGTGCGCTGGCGTTTTTAGCACATGCTAAAAATAGTCGTGCACTAAACGCTAAAGACGCCAATGTATTCCTATGGGTATCTTTAGCATTTAGCGTGCGCCTATTTTTAACGTGCACTAAAAACACCAGCCTGCCTAAGTAAAAGATCCCTTATTTGCTTTCCTGTGGATATCCAGTTTTGTCAAATTTGGCATTCAAGTGGAGGTACTTTTAAGAGTAGGCTGCCGCAGCATTCAAACTGGCTGTCTCTACTTTACATTCTGCTTTTTGTAGACCCAGACCTATCTTCTTCACAAAGAAAATTTTTGACATTAATAAGTTTGAAATACTATCTGCCTCTTTTACTTAATTGCAAGCCTCCTGAAAATTTCTATTTTACCTCAATTGCCCTGAATTTGTGGAATGGCTTCCCTTCAAAACTTCATCTAGAACAAAAACACTCGTACCTTAAATTTCATAAACTATTGAAAACATGTTATTTCATGAAAACTTTCTGATTTTAAACTATTCTTTTGTAGATTTGATTATAGTATGTTACTATAGATTTTGGCTCATATTAGCTTTCCATTTTTAATTTACTTTTTTTTGTGACCTATTCTGAGCTAATGATTGCAAATGTATATGATAATGATGATGATTACTTTGCAAGTTGGACATTCCCTTTTTTGCCTGGATGACCTATGCAAAACTGCAACTTTATATATATATTACTAATTAATATAACAATTTTAGGTCCCTGTTTACCAAGGTGCGCTGTTTTTAGCGTATGCTAAAAATTAGCATGCGCTAATAGCATTTAGCACGCACTAATCATTAGCACGCTAGCTTGCCTATAGCATGGCTTAGTAAACATGTTCCTTAATGTAAGTACAATGTGATTTTTTAAAATTTCTTTTCTTTCTCCATTTCTACCCTTTTCTTTTATTGCATTATAAAACACTTTGGCAGTAAATCAAGTGGAAATAATAAATAAATAATAAATTAATTCTAACCAAATTCTTCTTAGGAAAGAATTGTCTAAATGGACACCAACAGCCTGAAGCTAATATTATCCATCAATCTAGTAAATATTAATAAGGACTGTACTATATTTTGGAAATAAC
Source organism: Microcaecilia unicolor (assembly GCF_901765095.1). Lineage (NCBI taxonomy): Eukaryota > Metazoa > Chordata > Amphibia > Gymnophiona > Siphonopidae > Microcaecilia > Microcaecilia unicolor. The sequence goes on from NC_044035.1 coordinate 109,948,404, forward strand.
TGGTGTTTGTCCAGTTTTCTGGGTATCTGTTCTAAACTGAAATATAGGAAGTTATCAAGTATTGTTACTTAACAGAAAGGGCTTTTATATGCTCAATAAGTTTCAGATTACAGTATCAAACTATGCCAAGTCCAACCACTTGAAACAGTTTTGACCTACCACAGACTCCAGACTGCAAAACAGATTTATATGTCTACTTAATTAGATAAAAACTGTGAGGTCTGCATGATCCTGTTCTCTGTCAGCTCATTTCTAATGTACATTAGTGTGAATATGAATTGCAAATAAATTTAAAGAAGCAAAATGTTCTGCTCATGGGTACAGTCCGTTCTCACTATTCGCTGGAGTTAGGTTCCTAGAAAAGCCCGTGAATACCGAAAATGCGAAACAGAACCATTGATCCAATGGGAAAAGGGGGGTTAGGTTCCTGTGTGACCCTATTAGATAGGAAAAGTGTACAGTGAACACCATAAACTCATAATTTCATGTAGCCTTCTTGTAAAAATCAGCTTATTTATTATACTGTGCATTTTATAAATGTATTTTATACACTATTTTCTGTGAAAGTACAGTATATGTACAATACTCACACACAGTGTAACAATACTCACGCATGGCTTTATGAATAATTTTTTCCTCATGGAAACACATTTTAATTTGCACTTGCACTACACTGTGCATGGCCGCGAATAAGTGAAAATGCCCGTGAATAGCGAAAATGGGTTACACTTTTTTATCGCGAATAAGTGAATCCGTGAATACCGAATGCTCAGATAGCAAAAACACACTGAGGGGCATAATCGAACGGGGACGACCATCTCTAAGGGTGTCCATCTCTAAGGATGTTCCGCTGAAGGGGCGGGGAAACCCGTATTATCAAAACAAGATGGACGTCCATCTTTCGTTTCGATAATACAGTCGGGGATGCCCAAATCTCAACATTTAGGTCGACCTTAGAGATGGTCGACCTAAATGTTGAGATGGTCAGCCTTAGAGATGGTCATCCCCGGTTTTCGGTCATAATGGAAACCGAAGACGCCCATCTCAAAAATTACCAAATCCAAGCCCTTTGGTCATGGGAGGAGCCAGCATTCGTAGTGCACTGGTCCTCCTCACATGCCAGGACACCAACCGGGTACCCTAGGGGCACTGCAGTAGACTTCAGAAATTGCTCCCAGGTGCATAGCTCCCTTACCTTCGGTGCTGAGCCCCCCAAAACCCACTCCCCACAACTGTACACCACTACCAAAGCCCTTATGGATTGAAGGGGGGGGGGCACCTACATGTGGGTACAGTGGGTTTCGGGTGGGTTTTGGAGGGTTCACATTTACCAACACAAGTGTAACAGTTAGGGGGGATAGGCCTGAGTCTGCCTGCCTGAAGTGCACTGCACCCACTAAAACTGCTCCAGGGACCTGCATACTGCTGTCATGCAGCTGGGTATGATATTTGAGGCTTGAAAAAATATTTTTTTTAAAATTTTTTTAGGGTGGGAGGGGATTGGTGACCACTGGGGGAGTCACGGGAGGTCATCCCTGATTCCCTCTGGTGGTCATCTGGTAAGTTTGGGCACCTTTTTGAGGCTTGGTTGTGAAAAAAAATGGACCAAGTAAAGTCGACCAAATGCTCATCAGGAACGCCCTTCTTTTTTCCATTATCGGCCGAGGACGCCCATCTGTTAACCACGCGCCCGTCCCGCCTTCAGTACACTGCCCATGAACTTTGGTCGTCCCCACGACGGAAAGCAGTTGAGGACGCAAAAAATCGGCTTTCGATTATGCCGATTTGGGCGACCTCGGGAGAAGGACACCCATCTCCCGATTTGTGTCGGAAGATGGGCGTCCTTCCCTTTCGAAAATAAGCTAGACTGTATATCACTAGAGACTGGAAAATAAAAAAAAAATAAAATCAAGGAAATAAAATGGAAGCTTATATGATTACTGAGAACTGAACAAAGAAGACAGCAATCTAGTGGCATACATTTAAGTACAGTCTACGGATAACTAACAGAGGTTTTCATTTAATACTGGACTGAACTAAGGAGATACTGAAGTGCAGCGGCGCAGCTAGCATACATGACACCCGGGGCCGACCTTTTTTTAACACCCCCCCCCCCCCCCCCATGAAAAAATTATTTTTAGCAATAATCATGGGGCTGATGTTATAACAAGGTGCCTATGTGAAAAGTCCAAAAAAAGTTCCTATTTAAATTAATAATAATAGTAATCGGAAATGCAATAAAATAAAAATAAAGACAATCAAAACCAGAATTCCATTCAAAATCACCATATATCAATAGCACCTTCATATATAGATAGCCTATCTAAGAAGACATACACAGGACCTGAAATCCCCGTCCTTATTTCCTGTGCATAAACAGCAGGAATCCCTAACCCTGTTCCTTCTCTTCCCCACTGCTCAGTGCACTGCTCCTCTCACCTGATACTGCTTCCCCCCCCCCCCCCCCCCCACACACCCGTTCCTTCACTCACCCTGGCCGCCCGGAAAGAGTAGGGATCCTTGAACAGCGCCCAGGTCCGCAGCTGCCAAGAGCGCCAGCAGCCACGAGGCCATTGTTCCCGCTTCCATGTTGTTCAGCGCCTCCTCGGCCTCACGGTGCTGCTGGTAGTTCATCCAGCATCAGGGCTCCACGTCCATCTCGTCGATGCCTCAAAAGGCCAGCTCCTCCTCCTCGAACAGCGTTGGCTCAACCCGCTGTGAGCGAGGCAGCAAACAGCAGTACGTCGCTGAAGACCGGAAGTGGAAGGTGTGCGACGGCCCCGCGAGTGTGGAATAAGTGGGGGAAGGGAACTCGACGGCGACACTGTGACACCCCCCCTACCAGTTGCACCCGGGGCGGACCACCGCCCCACCCTTGCTACCCCACTGCTGAAGTGGTGACCATTTGTAGTCAGAAACCACAAACCTATCTATATAGTTCTGCTTTTCTTGTCATGGAATTCCATATTTCCATCTAATCCACATAGGCTAGAAATTTGGCATTCTCATACCTCAATAGCAGATTGTTGATTTTAATCTTAGGAAAGTCCAATTTATGTAGCTTCTGTATACCTAAGAAATGTTAGCTGGCCAGAGGGCTCCCTCAAGTATATCTGGTATGTGAGGCTGCCAAACAACAGATAAGCATCACCCTCTAGTATGTATAAGGGTCATTCTTGTGAATAGACAGCATTAACCAATTTTCAATATATACAATAGTGGTATTCATTCTGTGGTCTGCTCTGCATGTACTGTATTACACACAGTTGGGCAAGCAAGATTATGAATAGGCAACTCAGTGAGGGCTATATTTTTTGCAATACAAGGCAGTGGGCTTCTGCATCATTTACAAGTCTTTAAGGGGCCCTTTTACTAAGCTGCTGTAAAAAGTGGCCTGCACTAGTTTGGATGCGTGAAATTAGCGCATGCTGGGACACTTTTTATCAAGGTAAGTAAAAAGGCCACCTATTTACTTGGCGGTAAGGGCTCACACGTTACTCATGCAGTAATCAGTCAGCACACAGCAATGTGGCCACACTGTTGATTACCACCAGGAATTCCCCCGTGGTAGAAAATAGAAAATTATGTTGTACCATGGGAAATAGCACATACCAACTTCTGAATTACTGCCAGGCACCCACTCTACCCTGGCAGTAATGTTGATTTAACGCATGCTACCCACGTGTTAGCCCTAGTCCGGCTTAGTAAAAAGGCCCCTAAGAGCACCCCCCCCCCCCGTGGAGTCTATATATGGAGCTCAAAACGGCATGTGGAAATATGGGTGCATGCCCAAATTCTACACTCATTTTAATTGAATAACGAACCAATTAGAACTGATAATTGGGTGCTAATAATCAATTATCAGTGCTAGTTGGCAACAATTCGATTTTGTGTGTGCATCTTGCTAGGCATATTCTATAAAGTTGCCTGTGTACATTTTAGTGTGTGGATCTGAAAAGGGGGGGGAGGGTGACCATAGGAGGGGCATGGGCAGGTCATGGGTATTCCAAGAATTTGTGCGCACTGTTACAGAAAATGGTCAATAAGCAGGGCTCCCGAGAGGGGACAGGGGGGACAAAATTCCCCGGGCCCGGGCCTCCAATGGGGGCCCGGCGCTGGGGTCAGGGCACCGGCACTGCAGTCCCCGGTCTCACCTGCCTGCCTCCTCGGCTCCGGGCCCCCCTGCATTCGAAGCAGCAGTCACAGATCGCCTCCCTTCGGGCCTTCCCTCCCTGTGTCCCGCCCTCACAGAAACTGAAAGTTACATCAGACGAGGGCGGGACAAAGGGATGGAAGGTAAGGTGAGGCCAGAGCTGAAGAGAAGCGATCTGCGACTGCCACTTTAAATGCAGGGGGCCCGGAGCTGAGGAGGCAGGCAGGTGAGACTGCGGACTGCAGCGGCAGGGGGAGCGATGGAGGCCGGCAGTGGCTGGGGAGCAATGGGGGGGGGGCAGCAGTGGCAGGGGGAGCGATGTGGGGTGGCGGCTGGGGGGGCGGGAGCGGGGCGGCTTTGCCCCGGGCCCGGCCTAGTCTCTTGGCGGCCCTGTCAATAATAGCCTAATTTAGGTTTCTGTTGGTGTAAGTCCTTGCACCTAAAAGTTAGGCATGGATCCCAGCACTAGGTGCTATCCTATAAACAGTGCCCAACTCAGAGCACCATTTAAAGAACAGTGCTCAGTGTTTTTTTTGTTTTTTGTTTTTTTGCCGATTTTTCAACGCCAGATATAGAATTTTGTCCACTGTGTGCAACAAGGGCTGGATTCAGTGAAATACAGACAATGGGAAAAATCAGCACTCAATGCTATTCTATAACGGGTACTCCAGGATTAGTGCCCTTTATAGAATAGTGCTTAGTGGGGATTCCTACGCCCAACTTTGAGTGTCAGACGTAAAACCTAGTATAAATCCTTGTTTGTAAGTTGGGCACAGATCCCTGGAATTCTAAAATACTGGGCACATTTTCTGAGAGCGCCCCTGACCCACCCATGCCCCTTGCATGGCCCCACACCCTTTTGGGTTGCACACTATAGGTTTGGGGTATCCAGGCTTATAGACAGGGGTGGCCTGACTATTAGGCCTCCTGAGGAGGGGGCCTCAGGTGGCACTCTTCAGGAGCAGCATCTCTCTCCTCTTCAGGGAGCAGCATCTCCCCCTTCGCTGCTTTTACCTAGTCACGTTCCAAACCCGGCAGTGGCAGCGATTCCCACATGCAGCCCTACCGCCAGCACCTGCCTCTTCCCTTTACACATTAAAATGGTCGCCTCTCTGATGTAACTTCCTGTTTCATCAGAGGCTCAGCAGCCACAGTAAAGGGAAGAGGCAGGTGCCGGCGGCAGGGCAGCATATGGGAATCACTGCTAACTGCCGGGTTTGGAACGTGACGAAGTAAACGCCGTAAATGGGCTGGAAGTAGGGAAGGGGCAGCATCTTGGTCTAAGAGGGGGAAGCATCTCGGCCTGGGGAGGGCGCCATCTTAGTTCCACCTCAGGCGACATCTTGCCTTGGGCCAACCCTGCTTATAGAATAGTGCCCAACCCTTAATTGGTGCCAATTAACATCAATAGTTGATTGTTCACATACAATTATTGATGTTAATTGGCTCATTAATCAATTAGGTTATTATTATTATTATTATTTATTACATTTGTACCCCACACTTTCCCACATACTGCAGGCTCAGTGCGGCTTACATTGTAAAAGAAAGCATCTTACATGGTAGAAAATAAAGCAAAACAAGAAAATGTAGGAAGAGTATTATAAACTGTGATGATCATAACTACTTACATAGTGAAAAAGCATGCATAGGTTGCATGCATATCTCTAGTTTACACCCAAGATTTGGCACAGATATTTGGACACCCTTTATAGAATCCAGGAGCTGATGCCCAGCTTCATCCAACATAGAGGTCTTATACAAAGGTGTGTTTGCATTTTTAGCACATGCTAAACACTAGAAAAGCCCATAGGAATATATGGACATCTCTAACCTTTAGCGCACACTTATTTTTAACACACGCTAAAAATGCTAGCGTGCCTTTGTAAAAGGACCCCATAATGCCTTATTGAAAATGGCTGTAACGTGTTCCATCCTCCCACACTTACACAATCTGAAGGGAACAGCTGGGAGTGGAGATGATTCTCAGGTGTTTGATACTGTTTCTTGACACACTGGTATTGCTCTCCACGAATCTGCAGGGGCATCGGTAATTCAAACTGACAGGTTTCTCTGGGGATAAAACAAAAAACAAACATAAGTGGCCCTGAAGCAGTCTGAGAGTGTTTTTCGGCTGGTCAGTTTAAAAACAAAGCTGATTGAAAAGAGCTATGTAATAATCCTGTGAAATGCAAACATATTCATTGGGCATTTCGACCTATTTTGAGTGTAGGAGACACAAGAATTGGACAGACATTTAATTCCAAGAAGTTTTGAACAGCTTAGAAAAAGGAGCCGCTCAATTGTTATGAAAACCCTGAGTAATTGCAAGACAAAGGCACTGATAGTGAGGCCACTTAACTGCAAATGTTTTTCCAGCCAAACATTTTGACCCGAGGCAAAATGGAAAACTTAAGTATTCCAAGGAAAAAAAAGCCCTAGAATAAGACCTTGTTTTCCAACTATCATTTGATCTGCGCCTATGGAGAAGAATCTTAGCAAGTAAATTTTAAAAGTTATTCCCCTGATTCTATAAACTTGAGTGCCCAAATTTAGGCTTAGAATGAGTGTGCAATTTATACAATAATATCAGCAGCATGCAGAGCTAAGTTTAATAACTGGCTGTTATTTGGCAATAACAGCCAATTATTGGCTTTAATCTATGTTAACTGGCACTAATTGACGCCAATTAGCAGTCGCACACACAAGTGCCCTTAATTGCTAGTCTATAATTTGTGCATGCAAATTCTATCACACAAAATTTATAAGGGGTGTGATGTGGGAGGGGCACGGGTGGATCGGGGTATGCTTAGGAGAGCAAGTTATAGAATACTCTGATGATCCCCTTTAGAGGCATCTATATAAATGTGACTGATATTGTAGCTTTGGATATGATAAACGTTGATTGTGGACAAGGTATTTTTCAACAAAGAATATTCCATTGATGAGTGTTTGGGACATTAAAATTTGAATAATCGAGAAAAGGCACTTACACCAGGCTTATTATTATTATTAGTAGCAGTAGTAGTATTAATAATTTGGATTTGCTCACACCTTTGGCATGGCGTAAGTGCTCGTGCCTAAAGTTAGGCACGAAACTGCGGACTTAGGACCCCATTTACTATGGTGTGCTAGCATTTTTAGCATGTGCTAAAAATTAGCGGGGCACTAACCATGTAGACGCCCATACGAATATTATGAGTTTCAATACAGTTAGCGCAAGATAAAACTTAACGCACACTAAAAACATTAGCACGCCTCTAATGCAGCTTAGTAAACAGGGCCACTGAGAGGGAGGGAAAATTCCCCAGGCCCAGCCTCAGCACCGGCAAACTTCATCTTGCTGCCTGCTTCCAGGTCTGTCCGCCCCTGCTCCCGTTTGCTAACCAGGACCCAGATGATTGCATTAGCACGATATTGACTCCTGGCATGGACAGAAGCAGGACAGAAAAAGAAGAGGAGTGGGGGAAAGTAGGCTCTTTCCAAACAAAGGAGGAGACGTATAATTAGATAAAAAATATATATTTATTATAAACAGGTTGAGTCAATTATCTAATTATACGTCTCCTCCTTTGTTTGGAAAGAGCCTACTTTCCCCCACTCCTCTTCTTTTTTGTGTATTTGTTTCGTGGGGATTGAGTGCACCTCTACACTCCCGTGTGGTAGTCTTTCGTACAGAAGCAAGAGAGGACAGACTGTAGGCTCGGGCACGAAGGAAGCGGCTTGCCAGTGCCAGGCCCGGGCCTGGGCCCCCCAATGGAGGCAATGACAGAAAGATAAAGGGCGAGCAGGCGGGAGTGGCGATGCGAGTGGGGGAGGCGATGCAAGTGGGGGGCAGCATAAGTGGAGGGGCGGCTTGCGGTGATCCAGTTCTGCCCCGGGCCCAGCTATGTCTCTCGGCAGCCCTGATTCTATAATGGCAGTTCTACCCATTACTGCCATTATAGATTTTGTGATTGGCGTGCATCAACCCAGCCCCTATATTTTGGCACTTTTTCTTGAATCTACCTCTATATGTGGCCATTGTATAAAGTGTACAACCCAAGCTTATTTCTCAGGAACATGTTTATAAATAAGAAAGAAAGACAGAAACCAAAATAATTATTAAATTAACTTATGACGTGATTCATAAATAACCCAGCTTGCTAAAGTGCAGTAAGATTTTACAGTTTCCATGTATTAACTGCCAAAATTACGCGCAGTAACTATAAAACCTCTGTGTTAACTAATGGGAGGGCTTCTAGCAGTTTCTCATGCAGCTAATGCACAGAAACATTTTAATGTGCTTTAACTGCTTTGAAGATAATACTATAGAGTTAGCTACATCTATTCAGGTGGCATTAACTGCACCACGTTATCTGCCATGCTAACAGATAACATACAGAAATTATCCCCATGTTGACCATCATGGACCAAATTCTGCATATGGCACAAAAAAAAAAAATGAGCACTGAGTGGTATTTTATAAATAGTGCTCCAAGTTGGGCATCATTTATAGAACAGCGCCCAACTTTTAGGTGTGAGGATTTACACCAACTGAAACCTGGTGTGAATCTTCATGTCTAAATTAGGTCTGGATCTTCCAAATTCTATAATACTGCGTGCATCTTTAGTGAACACCACTTACATGCCTATGCTCCTCCCATGGCCATGTCCCCTTTCTGGATCTGCAAACATCAATTTATACACGCATCTTTATAGAATAGCACCTAGCAAGATGTGCGTGTAAATTCTAATTGTTGTCAATTAGTGTCAATAATTGATTATAGGCTCATTACTCATTTAAATTGTTTGTGCAAATTGGGTTTGTGACCACATTTGCACAATTTTGAGTGCCATACATAGAATTTGGGAGACCCTACCCATACTCTGCCCATTCTCCACCTTGTAGCACAGTAGCTGCAACCATGAAATGAAGTGAGCTTGTGTGCCATGGACCCTGACGAAGTTATGGAAACTTTGGCCATTGTCGGCCATGTACTGCAGGAGGAGTCTGTGCATCCTCATAAGCTAAGTAGAGAGTTTGTTTGGCCTTTGTTTAAATAAAAATTTTGGGGAGGTTTTTTTTAGCCCATGATGACAGTAAGTACTTCTATAATTGATCAGCTCTGTTGCCAAGAAAGAGTCTGTTGAGGCTTTTCCTCCCTATTTTTAAAATACATTTTTAAATAATTGATAAAACTGATTTAAAAATTGGTAAAAAGTGAAAAAAATATAAGTTCAATAGTGCTCATTTGAAGAGGATTACTTTTGAGTTGTCTATGGCATAAGTTATCTCCGGGATTTCCCCCCCCCCCCCCCCCCCCAAATATTTTGTGTTCACGCACTAATGCTGCCATTTAGCACATGACCATTTTTACAATTACCACGAAAGCACTTACCGCAACCCATTTTTAGGTAGTAAGAACTCCTGTGGTATCTGTTTACTAACCAGTTGGCATGTGATAATGTAGACGCACTAACTGGTGCCCTCTCTCCACCCAGACGCACTTCTTCAAAACAATTAGAAAAATGATTTACAATGTGCACATTTCCAAGTTACTGCGGGATACCTGAGCGCATCCCACGGTTTGCACTTAACACAGTGTAGTAAAAGTACCCCTATGTTAGTAGTTATTCTATAAATGGGCATCTCCTTTCAGGCACCCTGTGGCTGCACAATGAGAGCCTCTTCTATAATGGCATCTGGACACCCAGACTGAATTATAGAATACGAGTGTATCTTGGTATTGATATACCTTACATTAAGGCACCCACCGTTAACCAGCCATAGACTTGGTAGAACTGTGGGCACCCAGTGCATAACTTACAGTATTCTGTTAGCTGTATGTGTAAGTAGCAGCACTGCCCACGCCCCTCCCATGCTCCACCCATGGGAACGCCTCCTTGCATTTTATGTGTTGTGCCACTTATGTGCACCCTTGAAAGTCCTTTAGTGTTTTGTTGTATACTCTCTCATGAAAGTGGCAGTATTCTGTACAATTATGCTCTCAAGTGGTGTATAAATGTGGGTGTCCTGTTAGAGAATTGCCCTTTTAAGGTGCAGGGCTGCCAAGAGACTAGGCCGGGCCCGGGGCAATGCCGCTCCGCCTCCGCCCCCCCCCCCCCTGCCGCTGGCGCACCCTGTCACTCCCCCCGCCACCCCCTTTGCTCCCCCCGCCGCTGCAGTCCGTGGTCTCACCTGCCTGCCTCCACGGCTCCGGGCCCCCTGCATTCAAGGCGGGAGTCGCAGATCACCTCTTTCTGGCCTTCCCTCCCTGTGTCCCGCCCTCGTCTGATGTAACTTCCGGTTTCCGCGAGGGCGGGACACAGGGAAGGAAGGCCTGAAGAGAGGCAATCTGTGACTGTTACTTTGAATGCAGGGGGCCTGGAGCCGAGGAGGCAGGCAGGTGAGACCAGGAACTGCAGCGCCGGCGGCCTGACCCCGGCGCCGGGCCCCCCTTGGAGGCCCGGGGAATTTTGTCCCCCCTGCCCCCCCCTCTCGGCAGCCCTGTTAAGGCGTTTCTGCTGCATTTTGTCTATGGAAAAATAGGTTTGGGAGTCAGACCCTGAGAGTTATACATACAATCATTCTTTAGTTTGCCTTGAAGTGATTTTATTTTGCAACATGTAGATGTTGCAGCTGACAGCTTTTTACTAGAGTTAGGTAATAATACATTTGTAACTAGCTTTGGAGAATTACACTCCTTTTCTCAGGTCAGCGCCAAAATAAATCCAAGTGGACTCAAATGGCAACCATATTATTTGTTTTGTAAATATTCATGTCTCTGTGCATTTCAGTTTAATTTGTTTTACTTGGTGCTTGTGAAGTTCTAACCTTGGCTGACAATAAAAGTGTACATTGTGATAAAGTGCAGGCTGCTGGATGAATTCTTCTCTTCAACAACCCTTATCTTTTTTTTTTCACTGATGTGTTAGAAAGTCTGCAACAGTTTACTAAGATTCTCTGTGTGATAGATTTATTGTGGCTTTCCGTGTTGAAATAAAATCAAAGCACTGGAGGGAGATGGGGAGGCAATGGGCCACTGAACCAGGTCACCCATCCTCAAGGACGGAGCTCCCATTACTCTTCAGCCTCTCCTTCAGCATTTTACACAGCCAGTCAAACATCCTGCCCCTCAATAAGTGCTGCTATTGTCATGGACAAAGATGGGCATTCCTTCATTGAGAAAAACCATGGATGATATATATATTAGCATGCCCAAAACCGAAGGATAGATAAGTATTGCCTACTGGGACAGACCAAAGGTCAATCAAGCCCAGCATCCTGTTTCCAACAGTGGCCAATCCAGGTCACAAATACCTGGCAAGATCCCAAAACAGTACAAAACATTTTATATTGCTTATCCCAGAAATAGTGGGTTTTCCCCAAGTCCAATTTAATATTGGTCTATGGACTTTTCCTTTAGAAAGCCGTCCAAACCTTTTTTAAACTCTGCTAAGTTAACCCCTTTACCATAAACTCTGGCAATGAATACCAGAGTTTAATTACACGTTGAGTGAAGAAAAGGTTTCTCCAATTCATTTTAAATTTACTACTTTGTAGCTTCATCGCATGCCCCCTAGTCCTAGTATTTTTGGAAAGCGTAAACAGACACTTCACGTCTACCCATTCAACTCCAGTCCACTGATTTAATTCAGCTAAACATCTTCAAACCTACAGAACTTGAATCTCAAAATAAATGTATACAGTGCAATAATACCTGAAAAGCAGTAACTTGTGTTCAGTATTAAAGAGGAAGAAAGAGTATATATATATATATATATACAGTGGGGGAAATAAGTATTTGATCCCTTGCTGATTTTGTAAGTTTGCCCACTGACAAAGACATGAGCAGCCCATAATTGAAGGGTAGGTTATTGGTAACAGTGAGAGATAGCACATCACAAATTAAATCCGGAAAATCACATTGTGGAAAGTATATGAATTTATTTGCATTCTGCAGAGGGAAATAAGTATTTGATCCCCCACCAACCAGTAAGAGATCTGGCCCCTACAGACCAGGTAGATGCTCCAAATCAACTCGTTACCTGCATGACAGACAGCTGTCGGCAATGGTCACCTGTATGAAAGACACCTGTCCACAGACTCAGTGAATCAGTCAGACTCTAACCTCTACAAAATGGCCAAGAGCAAGGAGCTGTCTAAGGATGTCAGGGACAAGATCATACACCTGCACAAGGCTGGAATGGGCTACAAAACCATCAGTAAGACGCTGGGCGAGAAGGAGACAACTGTTGGTGCCATAGTAAGAAAATGGAAGAAGTACAAAATGACTGTCAATCAACAAAGATCTGGGGCTCCACGCAAAATCTCACCTCGTGGGGTATCCTTGATCATGAGGAAGGTTAGAAATCAGCCTACAACTACAAGGGGGGAACTTGTCAATGATCTCAAGGCAGCTGGGACCACTGTCACCACGAAAACCATTGGTAACACATTACGACATAACGGATTGCAATCCTGCAGTGCCCGCAAGGTCCCCCTGCTCCGGAAGGCACATGTGACGGCCCGTCTGAAGTTTGCCAGTGAACACCTGGATGATGCCGAGAATGATTGGGAGAAGGTGCTGTGGTCAGATGAGACAAAAATTGAGCTCTTTGGCATGAACTCAACTCGCCGTGTTTGGAGGAAGAGAAATGCTGCCTATGACCCAAAGAACACCGTCCCCACTGTCAAGCATGGAGGTGGAAATGTTATGTTTTGGGGGTGTTTCTCTGCTAAGGGCACAGGACTACTTCACCGCATCAATGGGAGAATGGATGGGGCCATGTACAGTACAATTCTGAGTGACAACCTCCTTCCCTCCGCCAGGGCCTTAAAAATGGGTCGTGGCTGGGTCTTCCAGCACGACAATGACCCAAAACATACAGCCAAGGCAACAAAGGAGTGGCTCAGGAAGAAGCACATTAGGGTCATGGAGTGGCCTAGCCAGTCACCAGACCTTAATCCCATTGAAAACTTATGGAGGGAGCTGAAGCTGCGAGTTGCCAAGCGACAGCCCAGAACTCTTAATGATTTAGAGATGATCTGCAAAGAGGAGTGGACCAAAATTCCTCCTGACATGTGTGCAAACCTCATCATCAACTACAGAAGACGTCTGACCGCTGTGCTTGCCAACAAGGGTTTTGCCACCAAGTATTAGGTCTTGTTTGCCAGAGGGATTAAATACTTATTTCCCTCTGCAGAATGCAAATAAATTCATATACTTTCCACAATGTGATTTTCCGGATTTAATTTGTGATGTGCTATCTCTCACTGTTACCAATAACCTACCCTTCAATTATGGGCTGCTCATGTCTTTGTCAGTGGGCAAACTTACAAAATCAGCAAGGGATCAAATACTTATTTCCCCCACTGTATATATATATATATATATATATATATATATATATATATATATATATATATATATATATATATAATTTATTGTATTTGTATCCCGCCTTTTCCCACCTATTTGCAGGCTCAACGTGGCTTACAGAGTGTGGTTATGACATAATCATTTCATGATAACAGGTACAATTCTTATAGTTTGAATGTTGGTAAGAGAAGATAGGCATAGTTGTTTCATGATAACAAGTACAATTATTACTGTTTAAAGATTAGGTAAGGGAGGATAGACGGAAAGTGTTAGGTAAGTTAGAGGTGAGCTGCAGTAACTGTGTGGATTGTTGAAGTAGTTTAATAGGCTATGTATTTTCCTTTTAGGCGTTTTGGAAGAGATGAGTCTTCAGACATTTGCGGAAGTTAATTATTTCGTCAATAGCTTTCAGGTCTGTAGGTAGAGCATTCCACAGCTGCGTGCTCAAGTAGGAGAAGGTGGTGGCGTGTGTCAGCTTGTATTTTAGTCCTTTGCAGCTGGGGAAGTGCAGATTGAGATATTTGCGGGATGATCTTACAGCGTTTCTGGGAGGCAAATCCACAAGGTTTAGCATGTAGATTGGGGCGTCTGCGTGTATAATTTTGTGTACTATCGTTCAGATCTTGAACACAACGCATTCTTTGAGTGGGAGCCAATGGAGTTTCTCTCTTAGGGGTTTAGCACTTTCATATTTATTTTTTCCAAATATGAGTCTGGCGTCTGTAATCTGGGCTGTATGGAGTACAAAAAAGTAAGAAAGGGAAAAAGTCTCAGCACCCACGCCTCCACCCAGCAAACATTAAAAGGGTAGAAAGGACTTAAACTGGGTAAAATTCTCTTCATCTTCCGCTGGTATAAAGAGGATTCGTGCTCTAACTAACTGATTGGTTGTTCGCACCTTGAGATAGCTGATTATAGCGAAACTCTGGCCACAGTCGGTGTGACTGACTTTATATGCACTTTGAATCTTCAACTAAGTCTAAAGCTAAGTGTTTCCTTTTTTCTCTGTTTTAAACACTCCTTGGAGTTTTAACAAAATTTAGTATGAAAGGGTTTTGTATGCCGATGACGAGAATTTGACCAGTTTAAGTCCTTTCTACCCTGTTAATGTTTGCTGGGTGGAGATGTGGGTGCTCAGGCTTTTTCCCTTTCTTACTTTTTTGCACTCCATAGGAACATAGTGTTTTAAAAGTACTTTGCAAATTGTAGGCGAGAGGTTCTTAATTTAAGATACAGTGCAATAATATACGTCTGATTTAGCAGTGCTGCGTACTAAAGCACGTCATTTTCATAGCTTTGTTCATCATATACACTCCTTCTGAGGATAGCGTTTATCCCTCTGCCTTTTGTTTCTGGATTAAAGAAATGTAGTTTTTAATCTTTTCCTTTCTGAAAATCCAGTGAGCATTATTTCTGAAAGAGCATATTTCCAATGCAGAAGGCCTATTTTATGCTAGCTTAATTAAAAATAATCAATTTTGCTGCAAAACAGAAAGGTGGCAAATTCATCAGTAAGTTGTGGGATTTCATTTCTGGCTGGTTAAGTCTACAGTTTTCACAGTCTGGAGCTCTGAGGTGCCGACCTTGCAGGACAGAGAACATATTTGCAAGTCAAGAATTAGGTGGTTTAGGAAATGTTCTTTTTATTTGCAAATTGTAGTAAGAACCAGTCAGGTGAAAAGCCAGCAGGGGAGGAGGAAGAAACAGTCAGTCAGAGAAATATAGAGATTTAGCTCATGTAGCATCATTGGGAACTTTCGTTCCTGTATGCCACATCTGCCCTATCACTAGAAAGAAACAACAACAAAACCTCCAAATAATGAAACATAGCTAGCATGATCACCTCATAAGCTGAAAGACTCAAAAATGAAAAACAAAAAACTTTGTAAATGTTGTTCAGAACTTTCAAACTCATATCCACTTCTCCCTGTAAACCAGCCTTGCTGCTTCCAACAAAATATTAAGTAAGAGCAGAGTAGCACAAATAAGATACAAATAAGACCTAAATAATAAACCATTGATGGTCAATTAAAATCTAACACGCTCTATCAATGGGTAGAAACCTCTAAAAGAGGAAAGTTTTCAATCTTTTGCAAAATACCAAATAATCAGGCTGACCTTTTGATTGCCCTTAGCAGTGAGTTCCACTACTTAGCACCTTGGTATCTAAAGTCTGCGGAGTGAACTGACTTATAGCACACTCTCTTGTAATCTGGAAGATGAAGTCTAAGGTAGTCCCTAGAACCAGAGGTTATATTGCGTAGAGGAATAGTTATTAAGGACTGCATGTATTCCAGTGTCATGCCATATAATATTTGAAAGACAAAAACACATCATTTAAAAATAATTCCGATTTTAATGGGCAGCCAGTGCAACTTGCATAATGATGGAGTGGCTCTATCAAAATGTGATAGCTTGAGGACAAGCCGAGCTGCTGTATTTTGAGCCATTTGCAACTGTTTTAGGATGCCCACCTTACATCCATCATAGATGGAATTGCAGTAATCGAACTGAGTTACAACTAAGGATTGAACTAGCAGTCTAAAGATGTCAGGCGAGAAATATAATCTGATTCTCCTGAGCTTCCAGAGACCTGAAGGATTTTTTCATTACTGAGGAAATCTGAGGCTCGAACGTGAGGGGTCTGTCAATTAATACACCCAGTACCCTAAGCGTAGTGTCTAGGGTGTATTCAAAGGGGTTGGTTACCACAACAAATTTAGGGGTCCTTTTACTAAGGTGTGCTGAAAATGGCCTGCGCTGGTGTAGATGCGTGTATTGGACACGCACAGGTCCATTTTTTAGCGCATCTACAAAAAAAGGCCTTTTTTGACAGAAAATGAACGTGTGGCAAAATAAAAAGTGGTGTGCATCCATTTTGGGCCTGAGACCTTACTGCCACTCATTGACTTAGTGGTAAGGTCTCACACGTTAACTGGGTGGTCATGGTCTATGCGAGAATGACGATTACCGTCCGGTTTCTGCTGTGCACCAGAAAATAACAATTATTTTCCAACATACATAGCGGATGCATGTAAAAATCAAAATTACTGCCCGGGCCATGAGGTAGCCATGTTGTAACTCTAAATTAATGAACGTTGGGCGCGTGTAGGCACCTCCACGGCTTAGTAAAAGGGCCTCCTAGTGTTGGACAATTTCTGAAAGAACAGTCTTAACGCTTTAGTGTCCAATGTTCCCATTAATCTGTTCCCATATGGCTTATTACGGGAGCATTGGACACTAAAGGGTTAAAAGGGATATAGATTGTGACATTGGCCACATAAATGAAAGCGTAGAACCCCATTGCCTCCAGTCTTTCACCTAACGTAGCCATCATAACATTGAACAACATTGGAGATAGCAGCGAGCCCTGTGCCACCTCACAGTCAGGAGACCAGATAATGAGAGAGAACCTGCAACCTCACCTGATACGATCTAGGTTTTAGAAAGTCAAGGAACCACTGGTGAACCTTCCCACAGAGTCTGAATTGGTCAAGGTCAAAGCCACTTGACATATTGAACTCCATCACTAAAAGCTTAAAGCCTAGACTGATTGCTTTCCTAAACTCAGAAACTAAGGTGTTCAAGACTCTCAGTATAACAAGGCCTAGACTGGGATATATACAAGAGGGAGAAAGAGGAAAGGTGATTCATAAGCTGAGTACCAATTGTTCCCTCTATTACCTTAGTCAACAATGAGCTAGAAGCGACAGGCCTGTAATTAGTAATGCCTCCCAATGAAGCTGAAATGCTCTTAGGGATTGGAGGAAGTATTAAGGACCCTTTCCGCTGAGGAAAAGCACCTTCAGTCAGCATAAATGAGATATGAGCTTGAAGAAGGTCAATGAATCCTGTCAGTGCAGTTTTTAATAAATAACTCGGACAAGCATTCAGAAGGCAATGTGAGGAAGAATACTTTTTGAGAAAGGATTTGACAGTCTCATGAGTGGGTAGCAGAAAGGAGGACCACAGTCAGTCATCTGCAATACCAGCATCCAGAATAGGTTGCTTGATGCAAGAATGCAAGTGGTCTTAAGTTGCAGTACAGCTCCCCTAATTTTAGCTACTTTTTCTTCAAAGTACTTGGCTAATTGATTAGCACAGGGAGTGGCTACAGTTACTGATGTTAAATTTTCAGTTGACAGAAACCTATTAAGAAGGCTAAAGAGCTTATGGGTATTTAAGTGGTTACAACCAATTTGCTCTTTTTCTTATAATCCCTGATAGCCTTCCTCCAAAGCATTTTGCTCTTCTCAGATTTATGTCTGAACCACTTTCTCACTAATTTACTACACTGCCTCTTCAGGAGGAGAATATCTTGATTGTACCAGAGTGACGTGATGACCCTATGGGTGATTTTGGAAAAAACTTTGATGGGAGTCATACTATCCAGGGTAGAACTGCATAACTCATTCTATTTACACAAGAAATCCTCACTGTCTATGTCTGGAAGCTATGGGCTACCAAAGATTCCAGAACAGAATTTTACAGGATCAATTTTGCCTCTCGATTTAAAAGGAGGAGAGGTGACAATGGTCTGAAAAGATCTAGCAGTTTCCCTCCAGTAAAGAGTAAACACCAGAGTCTTATGATCTGACCAAGGGACATGGCACCAGGATGGATCTCCTAGGTAGAAATTCTCCATATGTACAGTTCTATAAGCCAGCAGATCTAGCAGATGACCCCTAATGTGGGAGGATTGTGAATGTGAAGGAATTGCCAGGAGGTGAGAAAATCAAGCAAGCTCTTTGTCTTAATATCTCTAGAGTTATCAAGATAGAAATTAATATCTACTAATAAAACATTAGCAAACTTAACACAAATATTTTAGAGAAATGCAGTAAAACAGCTTTCTGAGGCAGACCAGCTTCCTGGAGAGCAATAGAAAAGAACAAGGCATATTGGCTCCAGCAACGCAGGCAATAATCTTGAGATCAGACAAGTTCATTTGGGACAATAGTTCTACTTTGAAGAAGGCCTTATAAATGATGGTGATTCCACCCCCTCTCTGTTTAGCTCTGGTTTGATGAAGGACCTTATAACTTGGGGGACATAAAACATTGAGTAAAGGACCTCTGTTGAAATGTGTTGAAGCCACATTTCAGAGACCAGCAACAACCCAAGTTGTTTCTCTGCTAACCAACCCCTAATAACATCAGTTTTATTGACCACTGACCTAGCATTTACATACTCAATTGGAATAGGGAGGTAGGAGGTGGAGACCAAACTAATTGAAGGTAAAGTGATTAAATGGTGTCTGGAGGTTCTTTGCCTCACATGAGTGTGAGAGAAACTTGACTGGAACAAGGTTCTATGGGCAGGGACTAAACGATTAATCCTATGAGAGATTATAATAGGGATCAAACATGGAACCTCTAGCAGAGTCAAGGAACAAGGTTCACTTGACGCACCATAGTAAAAGTCAGATTGTCCAGCGCAGACAAGGGACAGTGGAGCTGCCCCACTCTGAGAAGCCATGCCCAATGTTGCCCAAAGTTCTGCACGAAGGGACATATAAAGGGACATGCCCCCTTTGAGTGAAGACTAAGGCGCAACGCCTCGGAATAAGATCTCCCTATGTTGTTAGAAAGTAATGATGTCAGCGCTAGCAGTGCAATTCAAAATACAACAGTCTGTATGCTGGCAGGAGAGAAGCTTGTCCAAATAGTAAAGACTCACAGCTCATAAGTACCCTGCAGCTCAGAGCTGAACTACACACCTCAAAGCAAGGTTTTCCTATGTTGTTAGAAACAGTGCTAGCAGCACAATTCAAATGGCAACAGTCTGTATGCTGGCAGACAAGTAACTGGTAATTATTTGGATTTATGCATGCTTCTGTCTGCATTATTCTGTAAATTTGCATGCATAAATTGTCTCATGTACAACCCAAAAAGAGTGTGGCCATGGGAGGGGCATGGGTGGGTCCCATAATGTAGTTACGATGTTATAGAATTCTGGGGTTGTGTGCTCAACTTGTGTACTAGGATTTACAACAGCTTTCACTTGGAATAAGTTCATGCACCCAAAGCTGGTCGCAGAAATCAGCATTAAGTGCTAGTGAGTAAAGGGTGCTTGGTGCAGAGCACCCTTTATAGAATGCAATTTCAGCACAGATCTTTACTGCCATTTACTGAATCCAGACCATTATGGAACAGTGATTATATTGCCCAGTGCTTCTCTACCCAGCCCTTGGGGGCACAACCATAATGAATATGCATGAGATAAATTTGCATACCAAGTAGGCACTGCATGCAAATCTATCTCATGCATATTCATTATGGATATGCTGAAAACCTGAATGGCTGGGTGTGCCCTGAAGACTGGGTTGAGAAGCACTGTTATAACCCATGTTCATTTAAGGTGTGTGGTCATGTTTAGCATACATAATTTACCGCAAGACTTTCCCACTGAAAAGATACATACAGTACATGTGCTTAATGACAACTGTGTACTCTCCACTTTTGTGAGCTAGCTGAAAGCTACATACTATATGCCTGAAAAATGTCTAGTGCATGTGTCATTCTTCTCCTTTCATCTAAGTATGTTTCTGCCAAAGCCTTCCCACAGTATGGCTACAAGTATGTGTACCACAGAAGCCCACATGTATTTGCAGCCAAGTAGAAGGCTGTCTTCAGCTAAGCCACTTTACCCAGGTAAATGGCTTTGAACATAATTCTCTTTATTACCTTACAAACAGGTGAAAATAAGTTAAATATTGAGATGCCATTCTTCTGTTAACAAGCGAAACTTTCTTAAAAGTAGTATGCTGCATGCTTTCTCTGCATTGAAGGCTCTACATTTATTCATAGTTATAAAAGTCACCAGATATTTTGCAATTCAAAACATATAATACATTTTCTAATAACTTAGATACACTTCATTCTATATGTCATTATTTATGGATGTCTGTGTTGTATGTACTTAGAGATGGGTAGACAAATATTTCTCAGATAGCAACGTCCTTTACAGTGAGAAACTGTATTCAAAAGACTTTTACTAGAAAGTTAAGCATGAAACTTGATGGTGACAACTTTCTAAAACTATGTATTTAGAATAAAAAGCAATAGGCAGAAGCACTATGATGGCTAATGTCAAATGATTGACAAGTTTGCCATGTTTCAACCAATTAGCTTCTTTAAACTATCTATAGGACTGATTATTAAAGTCTGGTGCCAGGTTTGCTCTTTTGTAGTAACTGTGCCAAATTTTGTAATGAAAACCTCCCCTTTTATTCAAAAGGCAAAACATTGATGCAAAATTGGCAGAAACCTTTAATAAATTAGTTTCTGTATGTTGTACATGCATTTAAAATATACTAACTGCACTGTCATACAGTAAAACACTGTTCAGTATAACATTATTGAAACTTCCAGTTCTTCTTGGATGAGGGTGGCATATAAATTGAAAATAGAACAGAATTTCCATTTGAAACACATTGAAAATACAACAGAAACAGAGGAAAAGTGTGGAAAAGAGAGACAAGATTATATTTTATTTGCACTTGGTTATATGGGTTTAAAACATAATAGGAATATTTATTTTACTGTTGGAAACTGCTTTATCTATCTTTTTCTCCTTTGTTTTTGATTATTTTTCTGGTGAAGGAATCCACAAATGAATTCTAAAATTTTACATTGCAACTTAAAATAATTGTCCACACAGGAGGTTTCTGAGAATATGCAGTTCCCCTATATATATTAACATTTCTTCTCTATTTTCAGTCTTCCACCCTTATTCTTAGTTCCAGAACAAAGTTTGCATTTGATGGTGCATTTGTGCATTTTTTTTCCAGTGTTTCCACATCAGCACGCAGTCATGTACACACACAGCATGTGAACTTCATTAGATGAACTCTCTCAGTGCACAGTGTAATTAATCTGTATGAGTATTGTATAGTGTCCCTTTGAAATAGAGGCAATGTCTTGGTGGAATCTCTGTTTTACGTTAAATAGCTTGTGCTCCTCAGTCATTCTTAATACATGTATTAACAGATGCATTCCCATTTCATGCTAATGGAATTTTTGGAAAGTAAAGTCTTATAATAAGTGTTCTGTTCCACTGAGAGACTTCAGGAAATGCTCACAAAATGCCCATTTTCCCAAAGCTTTTTTTTTCTATGCGCTCACAAAATGCCCATTTTCCCAAAGCTTTTTTTTTCTATGCGCACACATCACAAAGCCTATGAAACGTGGGGTCACCACCTACAAATAAAAGGATTTATTTTTATGGGGTTTGACTATATTATATATAAAGAAATTGCAATGTAAACTGTGGGGTCATTTTACTGAGCAGAGATAAGCACTTCCCATGCACCAAATTACACTACTGTGGGACACGCTCAGGAGTAGTTCAGGCATCTGCGCACACTGGGGGCATGTTTGGGGGCAGAGAGTAGGAGTGTCCAATGCACGCCAACTGATTAGCACACGGTTAATATCTGACTCCTTCCTGCCTACTAAATAGGCTTTGGTAAGGGCTCATGTACTAACAGCCATGTGCTAATTTGGAAATTAGCACCTGAACACTAATAGGAAAAATGAAAATGCGGCCATTTTACCGCCACACTAAAAGTGGCCTCAGCATACAGGGAATCCCACACACTAGTCATTGCACAGGTCACCTTTTAGCGAACCTTAGTAAAAGAGCCCCTATTACCCAGATTCTATATTTATTTATTTGTTGCATTTTTATCCCACATTTTTCCACCTTTTTGCAGACTCAATGTGGCTTACATTATGCCATAATGGCGATCGCCATTTCTGGAATGAGAAATACAAAGTAGTGTTGCATTAAAGATCACAGATATTAAAGTAAATTATAAAGTAATTTAGATAAACAGTTCATTTCAGGCATAAGAGATGAGGGGGTGATGTGTTAATGTTCATTGGTAATAAATTGATTGAAACAATTGGGTGTAGAGAGTTCGGATTTAACTGGTTCTTCTGGAGTTTTGAAGTTAGGTCATTTATGATGGCTCATTCTGGTATATAGTGCGCTTAGATTAGGTGCCAAAATCAGTGTGGATTCTATAACACCGCAGTAACTTAATTGGCTTAAGAAGCTAATGAGTGCTGATTGCAGCACTTAACAAGCAATAATGAGCACTGATTGGTACTGATTAGAATTTAGGCACACAACTCACTAAGCATATTCTGTAATGATGTGCACTGAACTTCTAACACGCGGAAGCAAAAAGGGGTATGGTTATGGGTGGGGAAATGGGCATTTCATGGACATTCCAAAATGTAGGTGCCTAGTTATAGAATATGGACCAGTGTGCCTAAATCTACACGCTGACATTTACACCAGGTTTTCGTTAGTGTAAATGGATGCGTACAGATATTAGCACTAAAATAACTAAGCATATTCTATAATCTGCGCTCAAATCTAGGTGCCGATTATAGAATACACTTAGTCGGCGCTGACTTATAGAATCTCCTCCTATATGTCTCATGCATTAAATTTGTGTTTGCATCCATAATCCACTTTGCAAAGGGGGATTCTTTCTGCCCAAAGAAATCTAACTGAACCACTATAATAATCTGTTTTAAGAATATGTGTTGCCAACATTTATTTTATACATAATCCCGCTATTAGAGGATGATCACAGAGAAAATAACACCTGTAGAAATCAAACCCTTTTGTGGTTCTCTGGCTTGTCTTAGTTTCTCCCAGACCAAAATAAAGACGAATGCCAGGGCATCACAGGATACGCATTAATAAAAGGGCACATACAAGATATCCTCGTATGTAGAGTACACATAAACCCTAAAAAAACAAAGTTTGGGAACTCAGGGGCCCTTTTACTAAGCCACGTAGGTGCCTCCGTGCGCCCAATGCATGTCAATTTTGAGTTACAACCTGGCTACCACGTGGCCCTTGCAGTAATTAATTTTGACACGTGTCCGCTATGCGCACCGGAAAATATTTTTATTTTCTGGTGCGTGGGCAGTAATTGGGTGGTAATCGGCATTTTACCGCCCAGTTTCCATGTGAGACCTTATCACTAGGTCAATGGCTGGTGGTAAGGTCTGAACCCCAAAACGGACAGGCAGCAATTTTCATTTTGCTACATGTCCATTTTCTGCAAAATAATTTTTAAAAAGGCATTTTTTACAGGTGCACTGAAAAATGATTCTGCGCGTGCCCAAAACACGCATCTGCACTTCCGCAGGCCATTTTTCAGCGCAGCTTTGTAAAAGGGCCCCTCAGCTACACTTACAGAGCGCAGAGTTGGGCATATATGCTCAATTCTGGAAGGTGGAGGGGGGGAGGAGACATGCATGCCATAGTACTGCAGAAGAAAAATGATACATCAGCACTGCAAGGTATGGGTCTTATGTGTATGCTCTTACAGCTGCATTGACTACCCAATGTACCCTATCACTTATTGATCCTTAATGCAATTACCACTCTGTATTTCTCATACCGGAATTGGCGATCGCCATCACGGTATTATGTAAGCCACATTGAGCCTGCAAATAGGTGAGAAAATGTGGGATACAAATGCAATAAATAAATAGGGGATCTGGCAAGGAAGTGGAGAGTGAAACAATGCCCTCCTATGCCCACATATTTTGTTGGCGTTGTGGTTTCTGCTGACATTTTTGTAGGAGTCACCATAAGTTCAATAGTTGCAGGTTTCTCATAGAAGCCACTTTGCTTTGTTTTATTTTTCTGGCTTTCTATGATGATAAACATTGTTTATGAGTTTCCCTGTTGTTGTTGTTTTTTTTTTTTGCTCTGATTTTGTAATAACTTGCTGCCCTTACCGATGTTAGAAAAAATTAGCTATTTTCTATGTGTTGCTAATGAACCCCTGTTTTTTAACGGGAGAGGGGGGATTTAAACATTTCCAACAAAATATTTAAACATATGCTTGTAAAGACATTACATTACATGTGAAACACACAGTCTCTGACCTGAACTGAACTGGGACAAGCCATAAAATGCAGCCCTAATCAAGAGTCAAATTTTTTATTATTCACTTCATTCTCCATTTATACCCCGCACTACCTCCTTGATTTGGAGATAGTGCGCGGTATAAATGTTATAAGTAAATAATCTGCTCGAAGGCTACTTTTGTATGTCTCCGTCCTTTGTCATGGAAATACCGACCGTAGCCACCAACAGAAATCAGAAGATGCTTACGGCCCAAACAAATCATTCCCTTTTTTTCTCCAGGGGCTAAAGGAATGGAAACACCCAGGTTTCAGTTGCCAGACGATGCTGGAGATTAAAGTTTAAGGGGACACCCATTAAAATGCAGGGGGATCTTTTCATTCAGCAACAAAGGGAGCATTTTAAATCACTGTTCTTGATCCAATACAGAACGAAGGTTACAGGTGTTGTGAGCTTGCAGTCTCGGAACAGATGAGCATCTGAAGTTTGCAGTCTTTCTAAGCAGTCTGCAACTCGCACACCTGCACCGCTAAGGCTTGTAATAAGATAGTTTTAAAAAAAATTAACTATCATGTGCACATTTATTCATTCCTTCTGTCTCTGGAATAGGCAGAAAAGGTGCAGAGGATTGGGACTATCAGACCACAAGAGCAGGCGAAGGAATACAATGCTTTAGTTTAAATAAAGGTGAGTTTTTTTTTATGAAAAACCAGGTTGTCAAAAGTTCTTATGCGCAATTAGACCAAAATAACCTCCCCTTCCCCCCCCCCTAATTAAACTATCTTAATTTGTAAACCATCTTAAACAGAACTTCGTAGCCCAAGGGGTTAAACATAGATTCAGCACGTTTGCACTTTGCACAGATTGCTAGGGGACCACTTGCTGATAAGGGTTAGTAACTGGAGGTCTCATCAAAAAGGAAAATTTCGGCCTTAACCTTCCAGCTGCAACTCACGCAGCTTTTGGCTGAGATACCTTTAGTTTTAACGCGTCTCTGAAAATACAGGACGTTCACAAGTGCAACACGTCACGATGCATTTCGATCAATACCAGGAGAGAACGGGCATGGCAGGTCTGGTTGGCTTTATAATTTTTTTTTCATACTGCACGTCTGAAGCACAGTTGTGAACTGAATTACATGCTAGGTTTAGGAAAACAATAAAATGCCTGGGGCTCCGCTGGTTTTAATTACCAATATATTAACTTCAGATTGTGCTCTCCAGCAAGCAAGTTCTGTTCAATAGCGCTGGCAAGTGGTGATACTTCTGGTACATCGCGTCCCTTTGCAGAAATTTACCCCCACACCAAGAGCATTTTTATACTACACACAACGCAAAGGTTTCAAACAGCGTCAACAAATTCTTCTGTGAACAGAAATACCCTAAAGTTTTTGTACATCAGAAACCAAGTGAAAAAAATCGTCTTTCATTTAACTATTTTTTTGTCCTAGTTTGACTTTCAACAAAAAATAAATATTGCAAGAACATTTATAAATTATTTTTAAGGCTATAACTTCTATATAATTACTAGCTACCAGGATTACTGTATTTTTTTATTGTAGTGAACTTGCTGTTCGCTACTTCTGTCGTGCAAAGTAGTAAAAATTAAGAATACATGCTCCCTTCCTCTTATGCTACGGCAAGTCTACATCGCTAAACAAAAAAATCCATTTGCAAGCGTTTGTTAAAGTCACAGTGCCGCAAGGACGTGTTACCGGCTTGCGATCGGAAGGACAGCGTGCATTCCTTACTCTCTGCTCGTTCACAAGCAGCGTGATTAGGCGTCATCAGCTCACACTTACCCTCGGAGAAAACGACAGACACGATCATAAACGCGAGCAGAGCGGTTACTTTCACAGCCATGCTGGGTGGGTGGTTTAGTGCTGCCGTCCAGACTGTCTCTGAGCTTGCACTGAGAGCTATGCAGTGTTAAAGCTTCCTCCCTCCATCAGGGAGGGCAGGGATACTTCAGCCCTTGGGGGTGTACCTAGAGATGATTTATCACTCATGACATGTTATTACATCCTTCCTCTATTAAAATTGTTGGAAGTATATTAACAACAATTCTCTGGTCAAACTTTTTGTTTGTCCGGGATAGGTATATTATGTAGCTAATAGTTAAAAAAAAAAAAAATTCCAGCTGCAGAACGGACATAAAAACCCTAATTTTTTTTCAATTTTTCTTAAGCTGTTTGGCAAAGCCCACATTGGACCGAGGGTTGGATGCTTTCAAAACACATCTGTTCCCTTTCAGACATTGTTCCTTCCCCTAGGTGTTGGTTTTTCGTATTAACCGGTAGGATTTTCAGCATCTTGCGATTCTGAAAGATTTTTTTTTTTTAGACGATCAGGCACGAAGACTATGAAACCTTTCTCTGTAGTTTAATGATCAGTCTCCTCTGTTGAACTTGGGATACAGCAGCAACAGGCAGGACTCTTCTCAGCTCACTATAAGTGAAGATGTAAAGTTGTAGTCAGAGAGTTCTAAAACACTGAAATGTCAAAACAAGAACAATAGGGGTGCTGTAGCAGTTTTCAAGGCAATAATGAGCTGAAATGACTTAAATGTATATTCGTAAAGTTTCTACGGACCTAGTGAAAATCCAAACGCTCAGATTTCTAATTATATAATAGACTCCTAATTTTTTAAAAAAATGTGTGTGTGTCTATCTACTTATACATGCATACAAACATTTATTATTATTATTATTATTATTATTATTATTATTATATTGGTACTTTACTTTTGAATGTAGGGGTTTATAATTAAGAAATCTGAGCATCTAGAGGGGTTTTTTCCAACTAGTTATATATGTCTGTGCGTCACTTTATTAGAAAATCCTTTAAATTTAGTTATACAGTTGAAATGTCTCTTCAAAAACGCCTTATCAAATATTTTTTTTCAGAAATAGTTAAAACATCAGATCCAAAATCAGTTCATAAAGAAAGAAATACTTCCCAAAGGATCTAGCGATTGATTGCTATTAATGTTTTCGAGAAATAGTCGTCCATAAGCACGTTTGGGCTTGATATCTTAACCCATTTGAAACGTTTTCTGAGGACAAATGTAGACTCTGGAAGTTGGGATCTGCGATTACAAATCTTGACTGATAGGAGGGGAGGTTACCGGTTCTACACTACTATGGACCATTTACTACATCTCCTTGTGTGTTACTTTTACAGCCTTTTTGTGAGGTTGAAAGAAGATAGAAAAACCTATTAGACAAATACAAAGACTTATTAGAGGTTCTACTGTATAATATGCAGTTTCATGAAATAATGTATGCAACATGCAGCACCATTGGTTATGTTTTCTATTGCTTTATTATTGCTGTACCATACCATAGTCATTCCATTAGGAGAGACATTAATATTTATCAAGGACTATCTCTTATAAACTGTGCTTATAATGCTAATGGTAAATGCACGCTGTCAATCTGCTGTCCGTTTTCTAAATTACTATATCATTTCTAAAGTGCTACTAGATGTACACAGCGCTGTAAACTTGAACATGAAGAGACAGTCCCTGCTCGACAGAGTTTACAATCTAATTAGGACAGACAAACAGGACAAACAAGAGATAAGGGAATATTAAAGTGAGGATGATAAAATAAGGGTTCTGAACAAGTGAATAAGGGTTAGGAGTTAAAAGCAGCATCAAAAAGGTGGGCTTTTAGCTTAGATTTGAAGACGGACAGAGATGGAGCTTGACATACCAGCTCAGGAAGTCTATTCCAGGCATATGGTGCAGCAAGATGAAAGGAACGGAGTATGGAGTTAGCAGTGGAGGAGAAGGGTGCAGATAAGAGAGATTTACCTAGTAAATATCAGATACTTTGACTTCTGCACTGATCTTACCCAGCAAAAGCTTTTTATTCTTCATATTTTCTAAGGGGTTTCTCAAACTAACCCTAACACATTTGCGAATTAAAGGCATTTATTGAAGTAACTGAAGTAGTGCACCTAAGCATAGCTTGAAAAGCAGCAAACTCCACTATAAAATGATTTTTTTTTATTGTGCAGAGATTTCTCTCAAAAAGAGTCATCTCCTAAATACCGTGTTCGAAGCTGCATCTGGTTGAAGAAGGCTTTTTTTTTTTCACGTTCTGATTTTTTTTGTAAACTAATTATGCATTTTAACTTAAGCATTGTCTTTGTTTTGCAAACTGAGGTTCGCTCCCAATTTCATTAATGAAAAAGAACATTAAGACCTGCTGAGCAGCATAATTCTTACCACGCCAGTAACGACGGATAATGTATGGTAAATTACAATTTACTTAAGTATGCTTAAATATGTCAACACAGAAGCTTCTAAAGTTGGCTCATTGGAAAGACTCAACAGCTATCACCATACTGTGTGTGTGAGGAATCATTGCGATCAAACCCAAATTTCTAGTCTTCACCCCCTACCTCAGCACTTTAACACGCTCGTGTTAAAACTTAAAGTGGGTCTTTTTCAACAAACGACGTGGCCTCCGATTAACTATTTTCAAATCTTACAGAAAATAAAAACTCTGCTCACATGCTGCATTTTAGAGCAGTGCACGTATTGTAATATCTTTTTTTATTTCTCCCAGAAGTTATCAGCACTGAGAAGCCAGGACCGCATCAAACACAAATGCTGGTTAATTGCGATTCTAGCGCCCTCTACCTGTCCCCGTCAGCACTGGACTGAGGGTTAGCAGTGCAGGAGGAGTACTGGACAAACAATCAAAAGTTTGGAATAATGCTTTTAAAATGTTTCCAAAGTCAATAAATCAAATGAGGTTCAGTTTTCCCATCGTCTTTTTTTAACCCTCCTTTAGCTGGGCGATGTGCTTAACTAACAAAAGCAATATTTCAAGCGTTTTTTGTAACCTAGGGATAAACTGAATACTACTCACTGGGTTACATTTCCTTTTTTTTTTTTTTTTTTACATTTGTACCCCGTGCTTTCCCACTCTTGGCAGGCTCAATGTGGCTTACATGGGGCAATGGAGGGTTAAGTGACTTGCCCTTGCACTGTTTTTTTGAAAACTGGGGTTAAAATATAGAAGTGGAGCTAAAACTTGTAATTTATTATTTGGGACAAATTGCACTAGTCTGCGAACTTTTTAACTTTATATTATGTCTCTGCAAAGCATGGGTACATTTCACAAGAGCATGTGTGCTGCATAAATAGATAAACCTTGTCACAAACTATCTGCATTGCTAATATCTGTCTGTCATCTGTCACAAGTTGTGATTCACACAACTTAGCGAAATCACCATTTGTCTTAGGTAAATAAGTAGACCCAAGATGATCCCTTTTTTTTTTTTTTAAATCTAGAAAACAAGAGTCTCCATTTTATTTAGCAGAAGTGTTAAAAACAATCAGTCTTACAATGCAATGCAATGCCACACAATACAGTGTTATTTTCTATTGTATGTGGAAAATAAAGATATTCCAAAATGCATTGCTATCAGTGTGGGAAATGCAACCCATGTTAAATAAAAGCCAAGGCAGAAGAGGTGGCATAGAGAAGTTACCTGAGCATCAGACTGTGCACAAAGGTTTAATTAGGGCAATGCAAAAATCAAAGGCAGGAGAGATAAGACACATTTTCTAATGGAACTGTAAAATGGTGCTACAATCCATTCACACAAGGGGGAGGAAGGATGACCTTTGCAGACTTCAGAGACCAAGAGGAAAAAACCTGTCACCCACAATAACAAGACTAGAGGTTGGGGCAGTGAGACAGTGAGGATGCGGGAGTTTGAGAGGAGCAGTGAGACAGGGAGGGCAGTCAACCCACCAACCTGCCCTATAGGCCCAATCATGCTATGAACTTACTGCATGAATTGTTCTTATTACACCAATCTGTCAAACACAGTGCCTATCCATTTCACTAAGCCTAGTCACTCTATCAATCTAGTGGACTGAACTTTTATCTCTCTTCCTATTTTATTATTATTATTATTATTATTATTATTATTTATTGTATTTGTATCCCACATTACCCCACCTATTTGCAAGCTCAATGTGGCTTACATAGTTTTGTTAACATTGTCATTGCAGGGTGACAGTTACATTTAATATTGTGCAGAGGTTAAATAAGGGTAGGAAGAGGAAGGAAAGGATTGATTAAGGTAGTTACTGTATATTAGGTGAGCTATCTTGACTGAGTGGGTTGTTGGGTGAATTGGTGTGGCTATTAGTTCTCATTGTATGCCTTGCTGAAGAGCTATGTCTTCAGAGATTTGCGAAAGATATTTGTTTCGTCGATAGTTCTCAGGTCTGTAGGCAGTGCATTCCACAATTGCGTGCCCAGGTACGAGAATGTGGTAGCATGCATCTGCTTGTACTTTAGTCCTTTACAGCTGGGGAAGTGCAGGTCGAGAAATTTGCGGGATGATCTTGTGGCATTTCTACACAGAGAAAATATGATAAAAATGTTAGCACTAGAATTGTGTCTGTCAATTATTATCTTCCACCTTCTCCTTCTGCATTTTTAGCAATTCCTACAGATGAACGCTTTCTGACAACTATTTGCTGAATGTTGAATGTCAGTCATCATATGTGGCCCTCCTTATTAAAGTGTGTGTGTTTGTGTGTGTGTATGTTAGAAGTAAGCATGGGAACATAAGCTGATCCCCATCCTCACCTGTCCCCAGTCAATTCTATTCCATCCCCACCCCATCCCCATCATATTGATACCATCACCAGTGAGTTCTTTTCTATCCCCACACCATACCCATCATATTGGTACTGTTCCCTCACCATCCCCACAGTTTTCTTTCCCATCCCCCTACCCAACCCACATTTAAAACAACTTGTAAATTCAAGCAAAACATGAAATGCATCCTATAGCTTATTAAAATTTAACAAAAAACAATAGACATAACTCTGTTAAATATGCAGTATAAGTATAAGCAGTATAAAATGTTTTGTACATTTTGGGGATCTTGCCAGGTATTTGTGACCTGGATTGGCCACTCTTGGAAACAGGATGCTGGGGTAGACGGACCTTTGGTCTTTCCCAGTATGGCAACACTTGTACTGAATAGCATATTTTACTATGTGGCCGAATGCGAATAATTAAAAAAAAAAATTTCAGGTGAATAAGAATACCAAATACAAATAATGAGCATTGAGCTTTACCATAACAAATAATTAAAAAAATACAATGTGAAATCAGAGATCAAGTGTTTATTTCGGTAGGATTTAGCACAGTAGGTTCCCAGATTATTCATATTTGAATTTAAATCACTATTCAGCCAAATACAAATAATGTATTCGGGGCACTATTGGGGGTTTAATCGAATACAAATTGGTACAGCCCTAATAAAAACATATTTATTAACATGGACTGTGAAAAACAATCATTTCAAACTATGTAAAAATAATAAACCAACTATACCCCCCAGCTCCAAGGCCCCCTCCCAGCTCCAAGGCCTCCCACCCAGCAGAATTTGTCTACCAGGGAAGCCCCGAAACGTTAAGAAACAATTGTGTAAAATTAGCATGCAGCATCGCATTTTATAAGTTTGGGCTCGATTCATAAATTCCATGCTATTTCGATTTTTATCCTGAATATGTGGTTGCTGGAAGTTTGCATGGTTCAGGAGGAGACAACGTGTACACACAGACAAAGCGAATACACGACTTAAATAAAAACACTGAACTAATGCATCTCCTGCTGGTGTAGCAGGAGCTGTGGTACAGAGGTCCTGCTGGCAGAGACACCCCTGGAAGAGGGAAAAGTAATCCAGGATCGGGTCTCTTACCCCCAATCACAAAGATCAACCCCCAAACCCAGCACTGTTTCTGCCACAACCGCTCGGGCAAAACTATCGATGTGTATTGTTACACAACCCACAGCCCCAGGTTCAGCGGAGAGACAAAAGCGAGACAGCA
Organism: Microcaecilia unicolor; assembly: GCF_901765095.1. Classification (NCBI taxonomy): domain Eukaryota; kingdom Metazoa; phylum Chordata; class Amphibia; order Gymnophiona; family Siphonopidae; genus Microcaecilia; species Microcaecilia unicolor. The sequence continues at coordinate 109,980,699 of NC_044035.1, forward strand.
TCGGGGAAAAGGATGCAAGAGAAAGTCACGCTTTTTGCAAAGACTGCCCGAGAAAGAAAGAAAGACGGAAAGCCCCAGCCTTAGTTTTCCGGCCCACTGAAGATACAAGTTCCAAGCAGAGCTAAACAAAAACGCAGAGACTAGAAACGAACTCGTTTTACAGATACGAAGAAAGTTAAAGGCATCCGTTCTCTGCTCCCCTCCCCCCTCCAGCCCAGCCACAGCTCACCTCGCTCTGTCTGATCCTACGTCTGTCCTCAGTAGTTGGCTGTAACCCGAGGTCGACGAGGTAATTTTTAAAATTCCGAGGGAGAGGAGACTGGAGCTTGGGCGGTCGGGGCGGGGCGACTTCAGGCGTGCCGCGCGGGGCCCCCTTGAGCGTGAGGCCCTATGTGGTCGCCTCGGTCGCCTCGCCCTAAGACCGGCCCTGCATAGGACCTCTCTTGCCAGTAGGTAGAAAGAGACAAGCAAAATTTGTTGTCCAAGCTCGATATGTATGTATTCACTTAGATCACAGAAGCCATTTCCTGGCTCTTGAATAAGTCTTCTCATTTTGGACGTTTTGTTGGTGGTTCAGCAATTGGCTGCAGCTCGACTACAGCTTGATCTGCTGTCATTGTTCGCAGTCTGTTTATGACACTATTCCACCCTTTAACAATTTTGTAGGTGATAATGCTGAGGATCAACTTCAGTTTTTGATGGCTGGAATCCATGAGAAAGTACGAGACTGAGATTATGACCTCCACAGCCTATCCAGATCTCATCTCAAAATGCTGCTTTCATATTAGCTGCATTATCAGTCACATGGATGAGACTAGCTCAGTGGAGATTATACTCTACCAAAACGCTTGAAAGAATTTGATGAATATTCTCACCAGTTTATCAGTGATCTTCCTCATCAGAATTACTGAACACATGCATTAATTTTCATTAAGGTAAGCTCCTCTTTCTTTCATTTTTTTTTGTAAGATGAGGTGTTGGTATTGTTTCCAAGTCAAGATGTGCACGGGGAAATAATCTGGTTTTCATCCCATCCTGTCCCCATTTATTTCCAATCCATCCCCTCCTGTTCCCATTCACTTAAGTTTTGATCCATCCCCTCCTATTCCTGCGATAGTAATGAATTTTTTGTCCCCATCCCAGCAGTCTTCTGTGGGTTTCCGCAAGTTTCCCATTGTCCCTGTCCCCATGCACACCTCTAGTGTATGTGTGTCTGTGTCTGTCAGTTATAATTAATACTATAGAAACCGTTATTACATTGTAAGCAATTTGTTTCTTTTTTTTCTCTATGCTGTGCTCTATATCTATCATCATCTGTACATTTCACTAGATGGTTATATGTCTGCAGCAGATGAAACAACGATTGCAACTAAGACTGTGAAGGATTGGAGATTTTAGATCACGTTTTTGCACAATAATTGGAGGAAGCTGAGGCAGATCGCTGCATGGAAAACCTACAGGAGCTCTCTACGCACTAAAGATCTTCAGCCCCAAGCTAAGTTTTTTTGCTTGAGTATTCTCAAATAGACAGTGAACCAGTATAAACGGGGGCTTAAGAATAACTATAAATAAGAGTGTTGAACGGAGAGAGGGAGGGCAGTGCCATGATGTATAATAAATTATACATTGTGCAGTAGACCAGCCGAAGCACGATGGTATATCACTGAGCACTTACATATCGCAAGAATATAGTACAGACATATAACCATCTAGTGCAATGTGAGTGGCCTAGTGGTTAGGGTGGTGGACTTTGGTCCTGAGGAACTGAGTTTGATTCCCACTTCAGGCACAGGTAGCTCCTTGTGACTCTGGGCAAGTCACTTAACCCTCCATTGCCCCAGGTACAAATAAGTACCTGTATACAATATGTAAGCCGCATTGAGCCTGCCATGAGTGGGAAAGTGCAGGGTACAAATGTAATAAAATAAATAAATATAGATGATGATAGATATAGAGCACAGCATAAAGAAAAAAAGTGCTTACAATTTAATAACGGTTTCTATAGTATTAATGTCTACATATACTACTACTACTACTTAACATTTCTAAAGCACTACTAGGGTTACGCAGCGCTGTACAATTTACATAGAGGGACAGTCCCTGCTCAAAGAACTTACAATCTAGAAGACAAGTGAACGGTCAGTCCGATTGGGGCAGTCAAATTGGGGCAGTCTGGATTTACTGAACGGTAAGAGTTAGGTGCCGAACGCAGCAATGAAGAGGTGGGTTTTAAGCAAAGACTTGAAGATGGGCAGGGAGGGGGCTTGGCGTATGGGCTCAGGAAGGTTGTTCCAAGCATAGGGTGAGGTGAGGCAGAATGAGCGGAGCCTGGAGTTGGCGGTGGTGGAGAAGGGTACTGAGTGGAGGGATTTGTCCTGTGAATGGAGGTTTCGGGCGGGAACGTAAGGGGAGATGAGGGTAGAAAGGTAGTGAGGGGCAGCAGACTGAGTGCACTTGTAGGTAAGAAGGAGAAGCTTGAATTGAATGCGGTATCTGATTGGAAGCCAGTGAAGTGACCTGAGGAGAGGGGTGATATGAGTATATCAGTTCTGGCGGAATATAAGACGTGTGGCAGAGTTCACCAGAACAATTTTGCTACCCCAGGTAGGTCTATAAATTTAGGTCTATAAAGTAATAATTGACAGGCATAATTCTAGTGCTAACATTTTTATCATATTTTCTCTGTGTACTGTTCAAATAGGAAGAGAGATAAAAGTTCAGTTCGCTAGATTGATAGAGTGGCTAAGCTTAGTGAAATGGATAGGCACTGTGTTTGACAGATTGGTGTAATGAGAACAATTCATGCAGTAAGTTTGGTGGGTTGACTGCCCTCCCTGTCTCACTGCTCCTCTCAAACTCCGGCATCCTCACTGTCTCACTGCCCCAACCTCTAGTCTTGTTATTGCGGGTGACAGATTTTTCCTCTTGGTCTCTGAAGTCTACAAAGGTCATCCTTCCTCCCCCTTGTGTGAATGGATTGTAGCACCATTTTACAGTTCCATTAGAAAATGTGTCTTATCTCTCCTGCCTTTGATTTTTGCATTGCCCTAATTAAACTTTTGTGCACAATCTGATGCTGCCTCTTCTGTCTTGGCTTTTATTATCATGTGTTGCATTTCCCTGCTGTCACTGATCACACAGTTGCAGTTTTCCCATCAGTAATCACACTTGCAACATCCCCTCTCAAATTATCACTATTCTTATCCATGATACCATGTTTCTGCAAATAAATTATTGATTTGGTTAGCTGTGATCTTTCTCAATGCAATATGTTTTTGATCACATGAGGAACGAGTTGGCTGTGACATTTTTAGCACTACTGAAAAGAATTATTGTCATTTTTATGAGCCTTTGGAGTCAGAGAAGCAACATTTCTCTAAGTTACATAAGCATAAGTTTAAAATACTGGGGAAAGGTATAAAAAGGAATACATTAGTTAAAGATCCATAAAGTATGGTGAAAGTCACTGTGCTGGGCTATTGCCATTAGAAATATAAAAAAGCATCTTATAAATACTGATACTGTTATGGTTCTGCAGACTGAGGGAATATTATAACAGGGGGCATACTAGGGGGCAGTGGCAATCCTAGCCTGCATGACACCCGGGGCGGATCGCCGATGTGCCCCCCCCCCCCCCCGGGTGCAGTGCCCCCCCCCCGGTGAAATGACCCCCCCCGGGTGCACGCCGCTGGGGGGGTGCCGCGGCGCGCGCCTCTCAGTTGAGTTCGCTAACTTCGCTGCAGCTCCCTCTGCCCCGGCCAGAACAGGAAGTAACCTGTTTCGGGGCAGAGGGAGCTGCAGCGAAGTTTGTGAAGTTAGCGAACTCAGCTGACAGGCGCGCGCCGCGGCACCCCCCAGCGGCGTGCACCCGGGGCGGACCGCCCCCACCGCCCCCTCTTGGTACGCCACTGCTAGGGGGTCCTTTTACTAAGCCATGGTAAAAAGTGGCCTGCGGTAGTGTGGGCACGTGTCTGTGGTACACGATGGGCCTTAAATGCGACTGGGGAAAAAGGCTTTTTTTTTTAATGGGGTCAGTAAGTGGCTGTGCTCTAGAATTAAAAGAAGTGCTCGGCTATTTATGGCTTGAGCCCTTATCACCACCCATTGACCTAGCGGTAAGGGCTGACATGCTACATGCATACTACTTGTGCAGCACATACCAATGTGGCCTTGCTGCCGATTACCATCAGCCCCCCCCCCCCCCTTCGGTAGAAAAAAGAACATTTTTTTTCTACCACGGGAAACAGCATGCACCAACTTCAAAATTACTGCTGGGTGGTGCAGGGCCGCCGAGAGAATAGGCCGGGCCTGGGGCAAGGCCGCTCGTCTCCACCCCCTGGCCACTGCCGCCTCCCGTCGCTCCCCCTGCCGCTCCTTGTTGCTCCCCCCGCTGCTGCCGCCCCCGTCGCACCCCCGCCACTGCAGTCCCCGGTCTCACCTGCCTGCCTCCACAGCTCCAGGCCCCCTGCATTCAATGCGGCAGTCACAGATTGCCTCTCTTGAGTCGCAGATCACCTCTCTTTTGGCCTTCCCTCCCTGTGTCCCGCCCTCGTCTGATGTAACTTCCGGTTTCCGTGAGGGCGGGACACAGGGCGGAAAGACCCGAAGGGAGGCGATCTCTGACTGCAGCTTCAAATGCAGGGGGCCCGGAGCTGAGGAGGCAGGCAGGTGAGACTGGGAACTGCAGCGCCGGCAGCCTGACCCTGGTGCTGGGCCCCCCCTCTCGGCGGCCCTGGGGTGGTGCACTAACCGGGCAGTAATGTCGATTTGGTGCATGCTACACATAACTACTAATCAGGGGATAAAGCTAAACTCCCAGAGTCAAACTTCAATTCTACCACAAAAAGACTCCAGTATTATATATTTATCACAAAAACCTTTATTCAATGTATTTAATGTATTTAATTAAAACTTCCCAGTCATTCCACCCATTCACCGTTCTCTTCCTGTGCTATAATAAATACTGTTTCAAACGCTTCACAATGATTCACATTTTTTTCAATATTCTTTGACAATTAAAGGAACACAACTCAGTCTCTGCGCCGCAGTAATTCACGCCTCGCTTTCCGCTCGGCTACTGCGTTCATACAGCAATCAAATGCTTATAGTCCCAAATGTGTCACACTTAATTCAAATGTGAATCTTCTGTTGACCATCACCGAGCAGTCCACCTCTTCAACAAACGTTCTTATACAACATTGCACAGGTATTGAGAAGTCAGTGAATGTTTCATTAATTGACCCTTGGTATCTCCTGCTTATACCGGTGTTTCACTTTTGGTGCTTTTTCTTGGCTGTTTGCTCTGCATTAGGAACCTAATTTTCCATCTTCAGAACAGATTGTCACTGTGCTGAATTACTATATTTTGAGCAGCATCTCACGCATTTAGTGCTGCTTGGCTGATTTGACCCCTGAGGCAGGCATTGTTTTATGCTGAAACACGGCCCGTGTCGGGTCAATAAAGCACACTTGTTCCATTCTTGAGAGGCTTTTATGCTTTTTTTCTGGAATAAACATAGAGAATGCCTAAATAGAAAGAGGATGGCTATTGAGGTACTATATTAGACAAGAGTAGTGGGAACAAAGGCCAATGCTGAACAGACTTCTATGGTTAGTGTCCCACAATTGGCAAAAGGCAGATGAAGATTCGGCAACTCCAGTAATGGGGAACTAAGACCAATGCCGGACAGATTTCTATGGTCTGCATTCCACAAATGGCAAATGACAGATGAAGATTTGGCAACTCCAGTATTGTATATCACTTTATCATATGCTGCATGTGAGGGTGCTCAAGGAGGAAGGGAAGACATATTTAATTGCAAGTTAAACACTGTTAGCAATTCTGTGGTTAAAACATTTATTATCCCAAGACTCCATCATATACAACTGCCAATATGTACTTGGAACGATGGCAAATTATCAACCAGTGTTCAAGCATTTATGACTATAACCTTTGGTGGGTGCAGTTCTGGTTACCTTGTTGAGCAGATTTGATGCATCATGCAGATCTTTATCTGACGTCATTTACTGTGTATTCTTTAGGGTTAGACATTCATATTCCAGCTTTGTAAAACTGTGATTTAGACATTTATGCATTATGAATGTCTAAATACTGGTTTATGAATAGCACTTCTAAAATAAGATCTGTATCATTTCATTTTAACTTCTATATAAAGAATTTTCAATAATATGCAATCACTTATCATCTGAAATACCGGCTGCTTTGTATTTTTAGGCAAAACCTACTCATTAGCTACGGTCCTGACAAAAGAACCTGCACTATCATTTTCACAAGGATCTCCCAGATCATTAGATACTGTCCCAGCCTCTTCCACAAGATGTGTGCTGAAGTCCAGGAATATGCAGCATCCTACATGCAAGGAGATGATTTAACCCTACTCAAACATCACTGCACAATAAGTTAATGTCTGTTTTTACAGGCATAAAAACAATTTTGTTTTTGTGTTTACATATATATACATCTAATGGAATTCATTCCAACAGATCTCTTAAAGTGCAGTGTGTACTATTACATAAGGTCAAGGAAAATATTTTTACAGCTAACCAGGGTGACTGAAAGTTTTGTAGATCTGTTGTCTTAGGGTCAGACTCAAGAGAGTAGAACATCGAGTGAGCAATCTCCAGGGCCCCACAAGAAGCTCTTCCGCTGCACACGGAAGCACATACAGACAGACAGCAGCTGCATGTGGACTTACCAGAATTCTACTGCCAGCTGCATCTTTTTTTGTCGACTGCAACATCATATTCATGGATTTATACCTTGAACTAGCTGGATAGAAAAGTTTTTGTTTTTATAACATAGGATCTAAATATGTTTGCCAAGCAAATTTAGGGTCCTGTTTACTAAGGTGCATTAGTGTTTTTAGTTAGCCTACACTTAGAGCGTGCACTAACCATGTAGGTGCCTATAGCCGGGATATTGTAGGCACATACATGGTTAATGCACATTAAAAACGTTAACACACCTATAACACTGCTTAGTAAACAAAACCCTTAGTTACCAAAGGAGGTTCATCAATGATCATTTATGTCTCCTGAGAGATAGATATTAGCACTGCTCTAGATATTAAATCTACAGCACTAGATTAAATAAGTCGTTTTAAAAAACCATGAAATCAATAATATTTCTTTTTTTGGATTTGATGTGGGATTTTTGGAGTGATGTGTAATGTGATGCTTATGATGGTTTCTTTTCATTTTCTTTATTATTTTGGGAAATGTAAATTTAAAAAGCTTAATTAAAAATAACATCACCCTTTCACTCATGTTTTTATCTCAATCATAAATAGAAATATGAATCTGAAGTTTCGGAGACTACAGCATAGCTATACATCAATATGAATTTCAGTAAATTGTGTTAATCTTTTTCAGAAACCCACATAGGTGTCACACTGGTATAGGTAAGGTATCAGTATAGCCTGAACAATTAGGGGAATGTTTACTAATGCATGCTAAATAGCATAGATCCATGCTAATGGCTACCATGAGCTAAAACCAGCCAGCACTGTATAAATCTTACACTAATTGCTTACTGTGAGTTAGAACGGGAATATGGAAGTTTATGGGCAGGGATAGGGTATGGCCAGCACTGACAGCACATAGTAAGTTATCACACTAACTTCCAGGGTTGCCTGCTTATAGTATGAGTGTACTGAATACCTCTTCACAAGCTGGTGTTAAATGTAGCCATGCTATCAGCAGGCAGATAACATGATCACTGCCAAGGCAAACAAAACAACAAAAAAACAACTGATCATACAGCACATAGGGCCCCTTTTACTTAGACGCGTAGGCACCTATGCGCACCCAACATGCGCCAAAATGGACTTACCGCCCAACTACCGTGTGGCTCTTGCAGTAATTTCATTTTTGGCGCACATCCGCTACGCACATCTGAAAAATAATTTTTATTTTCGGACGCACGTAGCGGCTTCACGTCAAGTGGCATCTGATGCACACAGGTCCTTATCGCCCAAATTCTTTACTACTAGGTCTATGGCTGGTGGTAAGGCCTGAGACCCAAAATGGATGCGCCTTTTTTACATGTGCGCTGAAAAATGATTCTGTGCACACCCAAAACCCGCACCACACTACCGCAGGCCATTTTTCAGCATGCTTTTGTAAAAGGACCCTATAGCAGATCCCTCCTGATAATATCCCCTCCCAATTCTGACACCTGCCTGATCACAGAATCACCCTGATGACAACCTCCCAATGAAAATGCCCCCTGATGAAAATACTCCTATCACAATAATCTCCAGGCCAGAATTCCCAATCATATAATCCCCTGTTGATAGCCCCAATCCCCAAGGTATTATTCAAACCTCTCCCCACCTCTCTGACCCAGCTTGGCACTTACCTTGGGTATTGTTGGTAGTCTAGCATCCTGGGCAGGAATGATCCTCCTCCCTTCCTACCCTGTTGCTGTAAAGAATTAAAATGGCAGCTGTGACCTTAGAAGTAAGGGTCAATCTGCCAAATAAAGATCACTTCTGCCCCAGATACTAATCCACCAATGATATTGCTGTTAAATCCAAGGGGTAGGATGGCAAGTGGGACAAGAGTTAGGAAATATCCTAGGAGTTGGGGCTGTCATTGGAGGCATATGTGATGGGGGGGGGGGGGGCTGGCATAAGGGGGTTTTGTAATCACGGTTGTAGTTACAACTGAGCAAATCTAGCAAAATGTCCAGGTACGGGCTGCCTGAAGTTGCAGCTTCCCCTCCATCATTCCCACCCCCTCCCCACACCAGATACCAGACACCTGTGGTTGGGAGGAAGCACAGGAAAAAGCTCTTCTGGCCAGAAAGGCAGCTTTCAGTGCACTCTCTGCCATGACCCACTGCAGATGTGGAGGTCCAGGGGGGAGCTAGAGTGATTTTGAACCCACTTGACTGTGGGGTGGGGGGCAAGAAGGGATAGATGCTGGAGCCAGGCACGGGGGATGGAGAGATGCGGAACAGGCCAGTGGGCAGGCAGAGGGGAAGAGATACTGACCTGGGTGGGGAGCAGAAGGAAAATAGTGAGATGGGCGTCCATGTGTTAGAGAAGTCCAGCATGAACAAGCATTTTACAAACTAGAATGTCCACAACATGAGCGGCAAAAAAGCAGGGACAAGGATGTCTATCTGACAGCATTCTTAGAAGAAAGACCACAAAACATTTTCTGCATAACAGGGTACCTAGTGGTTAGTGCAGTGGACTTTAAACAAAGGGAATGGGTCTGAATGTACACCACTTCAATAGCCTTCAGACTTGCAGGTGGTTTTTATAGTTAGGAATAATAGGTATTTTTCTGTTTCTGGAGGGCTCACAATAATAATAATAAAAAACAGTTAAAGTGGAATTTGAAGCTACTTCCCTTGGTTTAAAGGCCTCTGTACTAACCACTAGGCTACTCCACAGCCTTGATGTCTGCTTTGCTAAGAATGCCCATAATACCTGAAGTTGTCATAGAGCCTGGTATCCCCTTTCAGTTTCACTTTCAGGGGAGAGGGAGGGGGACAGCAACCATTGGGAGATTAAGGAGGTGTCATGCCTCAATCCCTCTAGTGCAGGGGCTTAGCCACGGGCGGGCCTGGACGGGCCTGGGCCCAGCCACTTTCCCTCCAGGCCTGCCCATCCATGATCCCACATCCCCACCGTTCCGGAGCGCTGAAATTTGAAGCAGCGCTGCGCTCCGCGTGCCTCGCTCGACGACGCCGGTCATAGTCGCGCCGCTGCGCGTCAGATGTGCTTTGCCGAGCCGCCACTTCAGTTTAGCCGGCACAAGAAGAAAAACAAGCGCGGGGCCGCGCCGCTGCAGGCATGCGCTGTCGGCTCTGCCTGTCCTCTGCTCCCGGAATGAGAAATTGACGTCAGCGGGGGCAGAGGATGAGAGCGCTGACAGTGCATGACTGAAGGCTGCTGCGGGCAGCCCCGCACTTGTTTTTCTTCTTGTGTTGACGCTGCTGCTGCTGCTGCTGCTCCTGCTTCAGAGGGCCAGAGTGAGAGAGGAAACGTGGCTGGTAGGGGAAGGGTGTCCGAGAGAGCAGAGGGGAGAGAAAAAAAGAAGAGGACGCTGGAGAGTACAGAAAGAGAGCGCGAGAGATGGGGAGAGAGGGGGCATGGAAAAGAGCAGGGGGGAGCAAGAGAGAGAGATAGGGAGAGAACATGGAAAAGAGCAGGGGAGAGAAAGAGGGGAGAGCCAGAGAGAGATGGGGAGAGAAGGGACATGGAAAAGAGCAGGGGAGAGCCAGAGAGAGATGGGGAGAGAAAGAGGGGACATGGAAAAGAGCAGGGGAGAGCCAGAGAGAGATAGGGAGAGAAAGAGGGGACATGGAAAAGAGCAGGGGAGAGACAGGCTGCTGGGGAGAAGGAAGGGGAATAAGGGGGGGATACCCTGACTGGTCAGATGGAGAGACAAAGAGGAGAAATGCTGGATGAAAGGAGGGTGAAAGAGGAAAAATGCTAGAAGGAGGGGCAGAAAGAGGGAAGATGCTAGATGGAAGAGGGGTACAGAGAGAGAGACAGATGAGTAGAAAGATGGGGGAGAGAAGAAGGGGACATGGAAAATGGCAGGAGAAAGAGAGAGAAGCTGCTGGAGAGAAACTGGGGGAGACCTTAGCTGGTCAAATGGAGAAATGCTGGATGAAAGGAGAGAGAAAGAGGGAAATGCTGGAAGGAGGGAGCAGAAAGAGGGAAGACGCTGGATGGAAGGGTAGGAAGAGAAAGAGGAAAGCCACTGGTAGGATAGTGGGGAGAGAGAGGACATGCTGAATGGAAAAGGGTAGAGAGATAACTGTCCAGAAGGAAGGGGAGATAGATGGAGACAATGGATGGAAGGATTGGGAGAGGGTAATAGGTGGAAGCATGGAGAGAGAATGAGGGATGACACTGGATGGAAGGGTAGGAGAGAAAGAGGGAAGATGCTGGATGGAAGGTTAGGGAGAGAAAGAGGAGACGCTGGATTCAGAGAGAGGGAGAGACACTGAAAGGATGGGGAGAGAAAGGGGGAGAGGATAGAGTTAATGAAAGACTGCAGAATAAGAGGAAGGGGCATGGGGAGAACAAAAGTGAGGAAAAATGAAAAGGGATAGGTAGATGAAGTAAAAAGAGGGAAATTAAAGAATGGATAGTAAGATCGGATGAAAGTTCCGGAGCGCGGAGCTGCCTGGAATGAATGGCGGCTGCCGCTCAAGTGCCTGTCCAGGACTCCAGTCCAGCCCACCACCACCACCACCAAGTGCATGCCATGCAGTGCACGTTTTACAGGAGGGTTGCGAAGCAGAGGTGAGGAGCACGAGCCTGGCCCTGGAAGGTTCTTCTTCATGATTCGACATTATTTTGAGGCGAGCCCAGCAGCAATAGGAGCCGGTAATAAAAATTTAAATACTTTTTTTAATCATAATTTTTAACATTGTGTGACGTGTGCTGTGTAATTTTTATTAAATTGAGCTAGCTGGGGCCTGCTGCCTGCCTGGGGCTGGTGGTCACTATTAAAATTTATTGTTGGGGAATTTCTGGGTTGGGATGGGCTCCTCATTGCCCTAGGTAATATGGGTGGGTACCCATATTAGCTCTGGGCCCAGCCAAAATATCAGGTCTGGCTACGCCACTGCTCTAGTGGTCATCTGCGCAATCAGAGCACCTTTCTGTATCATAGGCATGACTGAAACAGATTTAGTTTAGGATGTCCTTCTTTTTAGACTTGGTTTCTTCTCATTCAGTAATCACTGTTGATGTCCTGATTTTGGGCCCTCCCTAGTCCCACCCAAAATACACCCACAACACACCTCCTTGCTATTTAGATGTACTGCAGCAAAGAGGTGATTTGGACGTTTCAAACACATTGATATCTATATGCTTTTAAAATAAACACCGAAATCTCACAAACTAAAATGCAGTACTGTTTAACGTAACATACATAGAGGGGTTTTAGCTATAACATTCTCTGTGTGACTGTTAGTGTTCTATTACTTTTATGTGTAATTGGCTTCTAACTTTAGGCTGCCTGTTATAGAATGAAGGGGACAGTTTGTATCCTCTGCTTTCTAAATATAATCATTCACATTTCAGTTCATTCTAAAGGAGAGAAGCTTTAGCATACTCTGAAAAACAGCTGCAGTGAATATCTGACTGACCTAGGGATCAGTAAAATCATGTGTTTATTCTTGCAGAAATGTTTATTCTCTTAGAAATAGCCTGACATTCGTCATTGTAATTTGCTAGATATTAGTAATTCTTATTTCAGTGTAAACACTCATTAGCAGTACTTAACATGTATGTCAGTCAAAGGTACAGTAGATAACTTTCAAATTTTTAAGTGCTTTTAATATTGTACAATTATAGCTGCTGGCTTGCTGAAGTATCTCTGTTGAGATGTTAAGACCTCTGTCTTCTAGTAGTAGATTCCAAATTGTAGAGTTTTTCAAATTAAATTCACATCTCTGGTTTAAGTTGTGTGCAAGGAGCAACACAAAGTAGAGGGAGACACATGACTGTCAAGATGGGAGTAATGGATGAAAGACTTTATTGAGGCACCAAAGCTTTGGTGCCTCTACCTTTTGTTGCTCCTTAATTCTTCGTAGAGCTTAAGAATATAAAAACATAAACATTGCCATACTGGGACAGACTGAAGGTCCATCAAGCCCAGTATCCTGTTTCCAATCCAGGTCACAAGTACCTGACAAGGTCCCAGAACAGGAAAATATATTTTATGCTGCGTATCCTAGAATATGCAATGGATTTTCCCAAGTTCATCTTAATAATGGCTTATGGACTTTTCTTTTAGGAAACTATCCAAACCTTTTTAAAACCCTGCTAAGCTAGCTGCTTTTACCACATTTTCTGGAAACGAATTTCAGAGTTTAATTACTAGTTGAGAGAAGAAATATTTCCTCTGATTCATTTTAAATTTACTACTTGGTAACTTATTCGCATACTCCCTAGTCCTAGTATTTTTGGAAAGAGTAAACAAGTGATTCGCATCTACCTGTTCCACTCCACTCAGTATTTTATAAACCTCTATCATATCTCCCGTTAGCCATCTCTTCTCCAAGTTGAAGAGCCTAGTCACTTTAGCCTTTCCTCATAGGGAAGTCATCCAATCCCCTTTATCATTTTTGTTGCCCTTCTCTGTACCATTTCTAACTCCACTATCCACCTTATAATCAAAAGAGAAAATCACCCATATTCCGACCTAAATCGGGAGATGGACGTCTTTCTCTCGCGGGCGCCCAAATCGGTATAATCGGAAGCCGATTTTGGGCGTCTTCAACTGCACTCCGTCGCAGGAACGAATAAAGTTGACGGGGGCGTGTCAGAGGCGTGGTGAAGGCGGAACTGGGGCGTGGTTATCGGCTGAGGAGAGATGGGCGTCTTTAGCTGATAATCGGGGAAAAAAGGCGTTTTTACCGCGATTTTGGGTCACTTTTTTGGACCCTTTTTTTTCACGAACAAGTCCCAAAAAGTGCCCCAACTGACCAGATGACCACTGGAGGGAATCGGGGATCACCTGCCCTGACTCCCCCAGTGGTCACTAACCCCCTCCCACCAAAAAAAAACCCCACTTTACAAACTTTTATTGCCAGCCTGTATGCCAGCCTCAAATTCTGTACCCACCTCCATGACAGCAGAATGTGTTCTATCCTCTGACAGCCTTTCCCTGGTTCTGATGTGGGTCTCGGGTGAGTGTGACACCTTTTCTGTTAAGGGCACTGCAGAGTCACATCAGCAATGCATTGTGGTGGGTGTAGGGTATTGGGCTCCGTGATTCCACTAGCTTGTGTTAAATGCTCACAATGTTGGTAGTTGGTAGGCTCTACTCCCATGGTGCTTTTCCCCCTGCTTACTGGGTCAGAGTGTGCCCTGTTTTGTTACCAGTAGTCCATGAGGTAGTGGCCATTTTTGTAAGCCAGTTTTAGATCCTGTTCATGTGTTAGCCACGTTATACCACTTAGTTCTTACCTTGAATGTTGCTGAAAGAGGGCATTGTACACCTACTACTACTACTTGACATTTCTATAGCGCTACTAGGGTTACGCAGCGCTGTACAATTTAACAGAAAAGGGGCAGTCCCTGCTCAAAGGAGCTTACAATCTAAAGGACGAAATGACAAGTTGGGGTAGTCTGCCAGCTCGGATCTACTGCGAGACTTGTTGCCAGTGGGGCACAACCTCTGATCTGCAGTTAACTGTGAGTAAACGTGCTTATTCAAATAAAGGACATTTTCAGCGAGATTAGACTTCAGGTGTCAACTGGTGTGCCAAGGTTATACAGCAGCAATAAGCCCTGTCCCTGGAGCACTTTTAGTGGGTACTGCAGTGTACTTCAGGCAGACAGACCCAGGCCCATCCCCCCACCTGTAACACTTGTGGTGGTAAATGGGAGGCCTCTGAAACCCACTGTACCCACATGTAGTTGCCCCCTTCACCCCTAAGAGCTATGGCAGTGTTGTACATTTGTCCCTCCCATGACCAAATGGCTTGGATTAGGGCGTTTCTGAGCTGGACGTTTTTATTTTCCATTATCGCAAAAAAAAAAAAAAAACTGCCTAGCTCAGAAAGGACCAAATCCATGGCATTTGGTCCATCCAAACTGTATTTTCGAAACAAAAGATGGACGCCCATTTTTTTTCAAAAATACGGTCTGTCCCGTTTCTTCACGTACCCGTTTTCAGACATAGACGCCCATAGAGATGGGTGTTCGCGTTCAATTGTGCCCCTCCACATCTTTTTTGAGATGCGGTGAGCAGAACTGCACACAGTATTTAGGTGTAGTCGCACCATGGAGTGATACAAAGGCATTATAACATTCTCAGTTTTGTTTTCCATTCCTTTCCTGTTAATTCCTAACATTATATTTGCTTTCTTAGCCAATGCTGCACATTAAGCAGAGGGTTTCAACGTATCATCAATGATGACACCTAGATCCTTTTCCTGGGCGGTGACTCCAAATGTGGAACCTTGCATCACATAACTATGATTTGGATTCTTCTTTCCCACATGCATCACTTTGCACTTGCTCACATTAAAAGTCATCTGCTATTTGGATGGCTAGTCTTCCAGTCTCGTAAGATCCTCTTGCAATTTTTCACAATCTTCTTGTGATTTAACAACTTTGAATAACTTTGTGTCAACAGCAAATTTAATTACCTCACTAGTTATTCCCAGGATTTTCCTTTGGTAAAAACCATGTTGCCTTGGGACCTGCAACCCATTGAATTCTAGAAAGTTAACTATCTTTTCCTTCAACAGTGACTATTATTTTTCCTACCACCGATGTGAGGTTTACTGGCCTGTAGTTTCCTACTTTGGTGCTGGGGCCCATTTTATTTAATATATTTGTGGAGATATTGCTAAAGTGTTGGAAGGAAAGGTTTGCCTTTTTGCGGATGACATGAAGATAGCCAATAGAGTGGATACCCTGGAGAGAGTAGAAACGATGAGAAGGGATCTCCGAAAGTTAGAAGAATGGTCAAAGGTCTGGCAGTTAAAATTTAATCAGTAAAGCTGAAAAATATTAAAGAAACCAAGAAAGTATATTATCAAAACAAAAGTGTGTAAAAATTTCTTTGTATGAGAAACTTTTATTGCTAAAATTAACTATAAAATATAAAATTATAAATTGTGCTCAGTTTTTTTTGGTGTATTACAGTGACCCAAAAACTTGAGATATGTAAAAACACCATTCTACCATCATATCACTCCCTACCTCCACTCCTACCTATTATGAGATAGCAAATTATAACAGTCTCAAAAAAAGAATCAGCTACTTAGCTTGAGTTGTCTTAGGAGGGAAGCCTTCTTTACGTATTCAATGGCCTGAATAGGGAAATAGAGTGGCAAACTTTAATCTAAAATGTCCCGCGCTTGTGAGTCAGCTGACAGCCTATATAAGTAGTGCGCATGTGTGGGCGTCCATGCAGGCTTTAACCCAGATAGGAGTTGTTCCTCCCTATAGTTGCTGACTTGTAAGTAATAATGCAAAAACTTTATAAAGGCTGTTTTGAATGTCTCAGAATTAATCTTAAGTGTCTTGACCACTTCTATAGAGAGCTTTTGTATTTTTCTGTGTTCAATCTTTTTTTTATTTTCTACTTTGATTTTTATTTTTACTCTTCATAGATCAGTTCCCCTGAAGACGCCAATATTTCGGCGAAACATGGCCCATGTAGGGAATTATGAACATTGAACAATGGATACT
Organism: Microcaecilia unicolor; assembly: GCF_901765095.1. Taxonomy (NCBI): domain Eukaryota; kingdom Metazoa; phylum Chordata; class Amphibia; order Gymnophiona; family Siphonopidae; genus Microcaecilia; species Microcaecilia unicolor. Next base: position 109,996,904 of record NC_044035.1, read on the forward strand.
AGATTGATGAAGTCACAGAGTGATTTTGAATTATAAAAGTTTTGCACCGATCCAGGTCTCGTATCATTTCTTGAACAGCAACATCCCATTGAATACGTAAAGAAGGCTTCCCTCCTAAGTCAACTCAAGCTAAGTAGCTGATTCTTTTTTTGAGACTGTTATAATTTGCTATATCATAATAGGTAGGAGTGGAGGTAGGGAGTGCTATGGTGGCTAGAAGGATGCCAGGCTGCATAGAGAGGGGTATAACCAGCAGAAGAAAGGAGGTGCTGATGCCCCTTTACAAGTCATTGGTGAGGCCCCACTTGGAGTATTGTGTTCTGTTTGGATGCCGTATCTAGCTAAAGATGTAAAAAGACTGGAAGTGGTGCAAAGAAAAGCTACGAAAATGGTATGGGATTTGCATTGCAAATCGTATGAGGAGAGACTTGCCAACCTGAACATGTATACCTTGGAGGAAAGGAGAAACAGGGGTGACATGATACAGACGTTCAAATATTTGAAAGGTATTAATCCGCATACAACCTTTTCCAGAGACGGGAAGGTGGTAGAACTAGAGGACATGAATTGAGGTTGCAGGGGGGCAGACTCAGGAGTGTCAGGAAGTATTTTTTCACGGAGAGGGTGGTGGATACGTGGAATGCCCTCCCGCGGAAGGTGGTGGGGATGAAAACGGTAATGGAATTCAAATATGTGTGACTGTTCTCCAGATTATAAAAGCCTACAATTAAATTGTTAATGCCAATTAGCACCTAATTTAACAATTAAGCTACCCATGTAACTGCCATCATTTTATAACCTGTAAATGCAATTTTACATGCTAAATACGAAAATGTGCAAACAAGATTATAGAAATAAGGGGAAAGTGTCTTTCTGTCTTTCCATTACATTTGTCTATCTTAATGACCTTTCTACTTACAAAGTTTCTTATTGATTTTTACATTTTGGTGAACCACAGACTTTGCTATAGATTTTCTCCTGTGCAATAAAATTGTTCCCCAGCTGATCAGTGAAACTATCCAAGTATGTATTTTCAGTAACAGGAAATACCATGGGAAAATATGGGAAAAGTTTTTGCATAACCCATAGAGCCAGTTCAACCTGTAATGTTCACAGATATCCCCATGTGAAAGAGAGTTGCATTGTATGATGACTCTGAGCTATTGGCCATGAACTGCAGTCTTGTTAATTACTTTTCCATAAGTGTTACACTGAAGAGATTTTTGCTTTCTTTGCTGCAGCAGTGCCCTATAGTTTCTTAAATTTCTCTAAATTGAAGCAACATCTGTCTTTGATCTTCAAAATGTATTAGATATAATCTTGCAGTTCTGTGGCTTCAAAACTGATAATTTGATCTTATAATCACCCCTTTCTAAAACGAGAACTAGGTTCCAAGTTAAATATGTTCTGATCTTGAATATCTTTAGTCAAAGCCTCTCCTGTTTGTAATGGATGCACATTACAATAGATAGCGGAACTGTGTTGTCACAGAGATATTCCTGCCAGCAGCTACAGAAGGAAAAAGAATTAAAAAAAAAATCAGAATTGAAATCTTGGATGAATATCACTTGTATATGGAACTTCTTTTCAATCTCCTTACTTCCCATATCTTTTTAAATAGGCTAATCAGAGATATATGATAACTCTGGCAGAAAATTGGGGACCCTAAGAAGAAACATATGCCAGTTAAAGTTTGCTGCACCTTTGAATGGCACCATTGAGTGGCAGGATGCCAAGCTGAGAGGAGATAAGGAATATTTCTCTTCTTGGTTGCCTGATCCCATTTGGGGGTTAGTCTGGTGTCAAGGGGGAGGATCAGAAAGGAACATTGGTTCCATCAGATTTGATCTTCTGCTGGAGAGAGGGATTGAGGTTTGGGCTTTTGAAGGGATGAGGTGTTGCAAGGGATAGGTTCTGTTGGCATTTGACCTTGAATGGAAAAAATTGGAAGAGGGAAAGAGTTATCAGGTGTAATGGAGAGGGATTAGAAGGGATGGTGTTTAGCACAAGTGCTTAAAAATGATAATAAATGATGCACAAATTTTAGCATGTTCTTTTTAGTACATGTACGGATCATGCATTTTGATATACTGCCTTTCTGTGGTACAACCAAGTGGTTTACATATTATTTATTTATTTATTTCTAATGTCTATTCCGAACAGTCCTACCTTCCTGGTGGATTACAAAGTATATACAGAGTAATAAATGCATCACAAACCTCAGATCAAAAACAAAACAAATCACAAATAATAATAATAATAATAATAAAATGTTTCCATAGCCATGTATTTGCTCCTCCACCTCAGAAATCCATGAACCTCCCACCTTTTCAAACACTTTTTGAAAATTAAAATGTTTTTAAACTATTTTCTAAAGCTAAGCAATGTTTTAGCTTTATGCATTTCCACTGGCAAGGTGTTCTAGAGCTTAGGTCCTGCAATTTGAAAAGTCATAGGCCAAAGACCTACTAAGCTAGTGCACAATAGGCATCTAACCGTTGATTAATGATGCTTTTGGTGCATGTAAGTGGTGCATACCTCTAGGCTCCGGCTTATAGCATTGCCTTGGATTGTTTGATTATTGTCCACCCTTGTACCTTGTAGGCATTCCTGGAGGTAGGGTTAGATCAAGAAAAATAGCAACACACTTATGGGCATTTTTACTAAGCTGCATTAACCATCTAATGCAGGTTTTACCACGTGGTACACGTTAATATGAACCGATGCTAATGTCTTCTCCGCTAAAAAGGCTGACAGCGCAGTTAAAGTGCCATGTTAGCTGCTTAATGCTGGCGTAGGCAAAAGCTGGGTGTGAAATGGGTGGGTAGACGAGTGGGTGCCTGTGACAACCAGCGCACAGGTTGGTACTGCACACTAGCTGTCATGACTACCTATAGCGCACCTATGTCACTTTATCAGGAGATAGTAAAGGAAACTGCTGCAAGTATAGGTGCCACAGGAGTGCTCCACACCCCACATTTCCTATACCCCCTGACACCCCAACACCTTCAATCCACCCAAACCTCCACCCACCCCCACGACATCACCCCTGACACCTCTGATCTATCCATTTGACATTTTATTTACCTCCTTCCAATCCTCCCCAAATGTCACAATCACTTTCCTATCACCTTCCAAAATCCCTACCACAAGAACAAGCCTCACTCCCCCAACAGCCCAGTCCCTACCCTTACCCCCCCCCCCCCCCAATACCCTTGGCACATTTCTGCAGTCTCCATGGTGATTCAGTACTACCTGGGCAGAAGCTGAGCTCTTCAGTTGCTACTCATGACTGTGCTGAACCAAAATGGCCACTAGTAGTACCATAAGATTACCACTAGGATTCATGGTGGCTATTTTGGATCCTAGCTTAGCTGCTATGCAGGTACTACTGGACCACCATGGAGACCTCTGTGAAGGTCCCATGGGGGGGGGGGGGTCAGGGTAGGAGGAGAGGCAAACTCTGGGGGGGGCAGGGCTTGCTCTAGAGGGCAGGATTTTGGATAGAGGGATTGGAAGGGGATTGTGACTGTTGGGAGAGACTGGAAGGAGGGAGATGTCAGGCGATAGATTGCAGGTGTTGGGGTGATTTCATGGGGCATCAGAGGTGACTTGGTGATTTGAGGAAATGGATCAGATGTGCAGAGGAAGGTAGTACCACAGCAATGACACTTTTCTTTTCTGGGTCCACACTGTGTTACATGCGATGGAAGATTGTGTGAGAGCACACACTAGTCCATCACAACAAAAATAACAGTAAGCGATAAACTTTAGGTGTGACCAGTTATGCCATAGTATAAATGTGTGTGCCTAAATGCTGCAATTGATCATATGGGTGTATTCTATAAAACGCACCATAAAATAGTGGGAACATCCATGACCCTCCCATGCCCTTTCCCATGGGAACCTCATCTTTGCAATTATGCGAGAGAACTCTTAGACATATGGTTATAGAATAGTGCTAAGGGGGTCTTTAACTAAGCTGCAGTAGCATTTTCAGCTCAACATAGCAATCAGCAGGCGGGTAAAAACTGAGACTCCCATTATATTCCTATGGGTGTCTCGGCGTTTATCACTAACTGATTTCTAACACAACCTAAAAACGCTACCACAGCTTAGTAAAAGACCCCCCCTAAGTGCACTTGTGTGTGTACCTGCAGTTTTACCCCTGTTATGGTGCTCAACTGCCGTTATCTCCCATTTGTGCACCTACAGCTGGGTGCCTAATCGGCATCTAACCCTTGCTTAGTAAGCTGCGCCAGTGGCTGCCACGTAGCAATGCTGGCACAGCCTATTCAAAATGAATGGGCTGTGTCAGCATTAGCGCATGGCAGCCGCTAGCTTGGCTTAGTAAAACAGAATTGCCCCCATAGTTTTATTTGATTGCTACAGGAACTCCCACAGGTAGCAACATCCCATGAGGTTTGCAAGACCGTGAGCCATTTGTTTATATTACCCCAACGTGGCCATCTTTTATGTAAAACCTGGAAAATGTGCCAGTCTGGCATGCACTATCCCCCTGATTCTATAAAAGTCACCAAAAATTGTGCATTGCAAATTTAGGCATGCCTCCGATTTGCACATGCAATTTCATAGAATAATGAGCCAATTGGTGCCAATAATTGGCTTTTTAACAAGCAATTATTGGCACTAATTAGATTAATTGGGACTTACGTGTGTTCATTTAGGTGCAGGATCCATGCCTAAAATTTACATATGGCCCATAAAGGGGACGTGGAAATGGAAGAGTCTCGGACGTTTTGGGGTGGATCGATGGTGTGGTTTTGAGTTAAACATATAATTATAGAATAACGGTGTCTGTGCATAAATTTAGGCACAGGTATTTGCACCGTATTTTCATTGGTGCAAATGGCAGTACCTAAGTACATAAGTAATGCCACACTGGGAAAAGACCAAGGGTCCATCGAGCCCAGCATCATGTCCACGACAGCGGCCAATCCAGGCCAAGGGCACCTGGCGAGCTTCCCAAACGTACAAACATTCTATACATGTTATTCCTGGAATTGTGGATTTTTACCAAGTCCATTTAGTAGTGGTTTATGGACTTGTCCTTTAGGAAATCGTCTAACCCCTTTTTAAACTCTGCTAAGCTAACCGCCTTCACCACATTCTCCAACAACGAATTCCAGAGTTGAATTACGTGTTGGGTGAAGAAATATTTTCTCCGATTTGTTTTAAATTTACTACACTGTAGTTTCATCGCATGCCCCCTAGTCCTAGTATTTTTGGAAAGCGTGAACAGACGCTTCACATCCACCTGCTCCACTCCACTCATTATTTTATATACCTCTATCATGTCTCCCCTCAGCCATCTCTTCTCCAAGCTGAAAAGCCCTAGCCTCCTTAGTCTTTCTTCATAGGGAAGTTTGCATGTGATCTCTCCCTCTTAAGCGTTATTCTAGAAACTGCACCAAACTTTAGATGCGGTTTTTAGAGTACTGCTTAAGTGGGTTTTTTAGGTGCCATTTATCAAATTCACCCCATACTCTTGCATTCATGCAATACAAAAAAAATATATAAATACCCATTTTCTGAGGTGATACCTTTGTTTCTGTACCAGTGATAGCTGTGCTTGTAACAGTGGTTAATGCCATTGGAACTTCATTGCCTCACTTTCCTGAGGGCCGTGAAATATATGGATTGTTATTCAATAAGGATTTTTGCCATAGGCACAGAATGGGAAAATGTTCTTTGCAAATAAGGACCATAATCTTTTTACTTCCTTATTGGAGGTGGTTTGTATACCTGGAACAAAGAGGCTTTGGCCAGGTGGATTGCCTGCAGCTATGGTATAGGTGCTATAATGTTTTTAAGGTCATATAAACTCTTGGGTTTAGCCCTTTCTTGTAAACAGTAAATTACAAAGCAGCCAGCACACAGTTTTCCTAAGCAGCAAAGTGAGGATTAGCTCAAATTTAGCTATTCAGTGACAAGCACAGAGAAAGGCTTTCTTCACAAGTAAAAGACTCTGAAGAAGGGGAGAATATGCAATAAGAACAAGAAAAATGTAAAAAGGAATTATATAATGAAAAACAGAAAAGCACACAGTAACAGAGAATAGTAAACATTGAAAGAGGAAAAAAACAAGTCTAGAGTTACATAGCAACTTAAAAGAATATGTTTTATGATTCTTTGAGGAAATGGGATTGAGGGAGTAAGGTTGTCTACATAAATGTGAGTTGCAGTTTTCTCCATATATGTGGGTGAGTAGATGGATGGGTGGGTATAACTGTGTATTTTGGAGTGAGGAAGTGATGAGTGTGTGTGCGTGCGCATGCGTGCTGAGGTGGGAGTGTGATTCTGAAGGGTGTGGTTCAATGTGTTTGTATCAGTACTCTGGTATATGGATTTGGCTAAATGTGCAGGTGGTGCAATCTTTCTCCCTCACATGTCTCCCCTTCCAACTCTGTTCACCCCTCCTAGTACCACCCCAACCCTAACCCTTCTCCTATCCCTCCAGCTCTGTTCTTCCTACTCCCTTTCTCTCCACTCTCCTATTCCCCTTCTGTTTCTTATAACTACCCTCCCTCCTTCAACTTCCATAGCTCCCACTTCAGTTGCCATGACTTCCCTTTAGGTTTGATCTGTGGAGCATGGGATATCCCACCAACCCCATTCCTCTAGTCTGCTTGACAGGCTTGGCATTCTTGCCCTCTTAACTGCTCTGTTCTGCTGGTGTGTCTCCTCTGCCAGTGTCAGTTCTGTTTGTCCACCTACCAGTTAATACACCTCAACTGTGACATCAGTGTCATATATAGGAAGAGAATCCTGAAAAATTAGCAGTTTTTCCTATAAAATGTTTTAATAAGAGAGAAAAAGAAAAAGAAACTGGAAGAAAGGTAAAAGAAAGCAAAAGAAGAACGCTATTAGATTGTAAGCTATTTGAGCAGGGACTGTCTTTCTTCTATGTTTGTGCAGCACTGCGTACGCCTTGTAGCGCTATAGAAATGCTAAATAGTAGTAGTAGTAGAATACATTTAATGATGCTCACTGAAAAAAAACACAGATATTGTAAAAAAAAAAAAAAGAACTTAAACTGTAATTACTTTATAGATCTTAAGAACAATATAATACATTTGCCTATTATTAGCCATATAAATCAAGTCAAAACCTTATCTTGTTTCATCTCTTCAGTCCTGTCCAGCATGTGCTTTAGGTATAGGAACCAGCCCAAGGGCTGAGGTGTGACAAAAGGTCAGAGATGGGGAATGGGAGTCAGAACCTGTCTACATTCAAATTCTCTCACTGGTTCTCTATGAACTCAGGTAACTCATCAGATACCTGCCTCAGGATATAGGATGCAATCACATTACAGTAATGCTGTGATTTGTAACACCACAAAACACTTTGGAGACTGTTCAGATTTGAATACAGTATACAATGTCACATTAGGTCAGTAGTAACAGAAGTGCTATTTTAGCATAGGTCCTAAGAACTGGGGTTCACAATAAAATAACACATCTTAACAGTAGCCCATGTTGAATACTTCCCACCATAATTGGGCCCTTTGTCACAGCCCCTAGAAGATACTAATATTCAAAGTGTTTGAAAGCTCCTAGTGTCACTTCCACTACTAACGGATTTAGCACAAGCATACGTGCTAAATGTTAAGAAGCCCATAGCGCACCTTAGGAAAAGGACCCCTGAATGTCAGCATGTTTGGGTGTTATAATATTTACGCTCTTTGTTTTGATTGTTGACAATAAAAGTAATTGAACTGGAGGGAGCACTCCACACCCGTTCTCTGCCCATGCTGTGCCTTGTAGTACCTCCTAACCAAAAACTCCATTAACCCATGACTTACCACATGTTAATAGAGTTTTTTTTTACTACAAAGGCAAATTAACACATCCTTGCATTAGCTTTTACACTGCGCTAATTTACGCATTAATGGCTAATGCAGATTTGTAAAAGGCCCCTAAATGTCCTTCAAAATGTATAAAGAACGTTTATGTTTATGGGAGTCTTTTACTGGTGCAGTAGCATTTTTAGCTCACGGTAGAAATCAGCTGGCAATAAACGCCGAGACACCCATTAAGTTCCTATGTAACTTTGATTCTTTTTATGCTGCCTTTCTGAGTACAAACATGGCAGTTTACATAATAATTACAGCTAAAAACAGAGCAAAGAAAAGGGAGAAAGAAGAGAAAAGACAGCAAAAGTGCAGATTAAAGTTGTTTAATTTCTTTGATACAGAAAAATCAGTAAATCCCAATTATAGAATTGCTCTTTGTTAGAAGCAAAATGTTTACAAAGTTGTTTTTGTTTCTACAAGGCTGTATGGTCAAACTGTTCTCTTTTGAACCTCTTTTTTTCCTGTAATTATTAATAAAGTTACCAACAAACATTTACCAGTTCTCAATTAACATGAAAAATGCAGACACATATTTTGTGTTCTCTGAAAAAGTCTGTTCAGAAAAGATTATTAGGCATTTTAGATATGATTGCGGTCATATTTCTCATTCATAATAACAAAAATGAAATCTTGCTGAAGAATGCAGTTTTAATAGATTGCAGTTAACTGTAGCAAGACAGAAATACTGAACAGTTCAAGTTTAGCACTGCTTTGGTGGCCCATTAATGTGCTCTTTATCAAAGACAATTAGAAAACAGCTCATGGGCAATTATCCCAGTAGAAATTTGGATTTTATCCAAAAACTCCCATCTGCCTCACATTCAAATGCTAAAGATTTGAAATAAAAAGAGGAGGGAAAAGTACATTAAAAGGGATGCTCAAAATTTCTAAACATTCTGAGGGGCATTTTTGATATGACGTCCAAATCTGATTTTGAACGTTTTGCTAAAAACATCCAAAAATTCAGTGCCAACCATGGTCATTTCTGAACCAAAAAAAAAAAAGTCTATCTTTTTTGGTTCAAACATTACCCTATTTTTGATGTTTTTGTGCTCAGTGCATCTTTCTTTAAGGGTCATTTTCAAAGAAAAACCATCCAAGGGAAAATCCATCTGCCACTTGTGCCATTTATTGGACATTTCTCTGTTTTGAAAATGAGCCCCGACATATAGTAGCATTTTTATATTATACTTAGATTCCTTTTGTTGCCATGTCGTGTTATGGTTCTTTGTTTCCAATTCCTGTTTGTTTTTCACTTACGTATGCTATTTTGGGCCTGATATTCCTCCATCAGTGATCAGTGTTTTGCTGACTGCCGCCAACGTTAAACTCAGAAATTCAATTCTGGGTCATGTCCAGGCACCAGCATTAAATTTCCAGGTTTCCGAAGCCAGCTAACACATAGCTAATTAAGTGTGATATTCAGCACTTAACTGGCTATAGGCTACTTTGTAAAGATGGGACTGAATTTTATGCAGTCATATTTATGCAGATAACCTGGCTGGTTAAGTGCTGAACATTGGCTCTTAACTGGCCAAGTGCTGACTCCGCCACAGAACGCTCACAAACTAACCAGTTTTTAGTTCATCGCTAACTGGTTATTTTCAGTGGCACTAACCGGTTAAATGCCACTGAAAATGAGTGGTTAGCCCTGAACAGGCAATTTTAACCAGCCAGGAGCCATTTTTACTGGTTAAATTACTTTGAATATTGACCCCTTTGATTTTATGTAAGCCACTGAGATTTTAATTAGATTCTGTGGTATATCAAATAAATTTGAACCATGAACTTATAATCTAGGCACCTGCATTTAAATGCCTGTTGCACATGTAAAGGTCTACAACACCAGCACTTACTTGCTTATATCCATACATGCCCACAAAAATGACAGCAGGGCACCTAAGCACTATTCTACAAATACCCACTTACCCATATTTACAAGAGGGTATACACAGGGGCAGAGCATGAGTGGGATAAGGGTGGGGGTAAAAATGGGGAGGCCTTGAGCATGCACAGATGCTGAAGGCTTCTTGTCGGCCAACCTTGATGCTTCCACAGTTATGCCAATTGTAGCATCACTACCCCAGGAAGAGAGATAAGGAAGGACACATCTCACAAGGGAGGGAGGAGATGGAAGGAAGCAAAGAGAGACTGGAGAATACAGGGGAGGGAAGGAGAGAGATGCAGAAGAGGTGGTGGCGGGTAAAGAAGGAACAAGATGCTAGAAACCACAGGGTGGAAGGAAACCATGGGGTGGGAGTTGAGAGGTAGAGAAGGAGAGAAATGTTGGACACTATGGATGGGGGAGGGTTGATGGGTAGGGAAGGAGAGAGATGCATGACACCACGGGAGGAGGGGACTATGAGATGGTAAGTAAGGGAAGGGGAGTCGCTGGGGGGTGGGGGAAGAGCTAGGGTAGGATGGGGTGGGGTTTAGAGCAGAGTTTGGACTCCCCCAAATGAAAAGACATTCTGCTTCCCCTACCTATTGCATAACTTTGAGGCTCCTAAATGGACACCAAAGTTGTAGAATTGCCTCCATAGTGTCAGATCTATCAATTTCTCTCACATAATAAATAAATGGATTCTAGATACATGCCAAAGTAGGTGCTAGTGGAAATTGTGCTTTCTGTATGCTTTTGTTGTGTGCAGTGAAGTTTTCATTTATCTGGTTGATATGTGAGTGTATGTGAGCGCAGTGCATTGAATTATTTTTTTCATTTGATACCAGAACTTGGGACGTTACAGTGTTTGCACTTTGTGGTTATACATGTCTTCCTTTTGTGACAACTAAAGTAGGCTTCTGGCACTCTCACTACTATGAGCTTTCTCTTCTTCTCTGTAGGTATAACGATAAGGGTGGCTTACTATAAGATAGGATAATGGCTTCTTGGCTGATATTTCTTCTTTTTCAGCTCCACAATACCTCATGCTTATAACTTTACAGTCTTTGCCTATTAAATCTGTGCTTTGATGCCTGTAAGCTGGAGGTCATCTGAATGCAAGGGGTCACTCTGTATTATGTGATCTTCTCCCATTGCTAATAATTATTCTTTATGCACTGTGATGAATAAAGTAATCTCTTACTGATATCTTTATTAGATTGTATTCTTTTTCAGTCTAAAACGTCACTATGCTCTTGTTTTAGCTATTGCAGATCTGGTGGATAAAGAAAGACTCTCAAGCAGCTTTCCAGGCAGCGGTCTAACAAGAAGCCACAAGAAGGGGCCCAGCCACATCATGCCACATAGTTCTTTTATGAAGTCAGCAGCAAAGCAACCAAGTTTAATTGCATAATTGAGTCAGGGGTATCCTTTGCTTAGTGCCAGGAGTAGATTGGGCCATCAAGAGCGTGTGTGTGTGTGTGTGGGGGGGGGGGGGTTCCGGGTAGGCCAGATGTGCAGTGCTCACCTGTCCACTTGGAACTGTACTAACATAGCTGGAGGAAAGCAACAGCAGCACTAATCTGTGACTGCCTGCTTCCTCCTTTACCACTTCACCAAGAAATTTGACCAACACAGGAACTAACAGTTTCTGCAATATCACAAGGCTATCACAGGGTAAATCATTAATGAATCAATGGAGGAAGAAGCAGGCCATCTCAGGTTAAGTACTGCTGTTGCTTTACTCCTGCTGCAGAGAGAAGGTAAAGAGTCCAGGAGAAGGGGGAGAAGCATAAGAAAGCTAGAGGGGAGAAGAATACTGAAGAATGAGCAGGAGGACAGGGATGGTAGAGTGAGAAAGAGGGCTGGAGGGGTAGAGTGCAGGGAAGATGGGGCAGTGTTGAAATCAGTAGTAGGTGGTAAAGGGAGGAGGCACAAAGGGCAGCTGCAGTCAAAACAAAATAATAGTTCCTGACAGCCACACTTAATCATCAGGATCATCAGCACACACTTTTACCTTCAGGGAGGGAAGGTAATTTTCACAAGCACATTTTCCCAGCTATAAACCCAATTAGCCTGGTAGATGAATTTAGAAATTGCTCTCTATGTACATGCATATGAAACAAAGTTTAATATTTAAAAGTATGATGACCAGTTATGCATTTGCAAAGGAACATTCTGGGAAAGGTGGAGTCAGGGTGATCATGATTATTTAATTTTATTTATCCAAATCTCAATGGGTGGTGGGGACCTAGAGGTCTAAAAGTTAAATGAACGGGGCACAAGACAGAAGGGTTGTCTAGGAAACCTAAAACCCTTGTTTGATCCTAACTGGAGCTGTGAATAAGAGCAACAGGGACACTGAATGAGCAAGGGGCCTGGATGGGTAAGGGAGAGAGATCCAAAGAAAAGAATTGAAACAGATGAAGATCGGGGCATAGGGAATGAGAGAACAAAATGGAAGGGGGAGAGTGAAGGGTTTTGGAGAAATCACATGAAGAAGATGAAAGAGAAAGAAAGAAAGGGAGAAGTATGCATTTGCATAGAAGGAAGATGGTGATAGAGGAAAAGGAAAGAGAAGAGGCCATGAGAGATATTGAAGAAGGAAGAGAGTCAGAAGAACGGGAAGAAAGAGGGAAGGGAGAAAAATAACAAAATTACTATTGAAGGAGGGATACAAAGAAAGGAGAAGAAACATAAAACAAACCCCAAAAAGGAAGGAGGACACCAAAGACTAAATTAAAAAGCATAAGCAGAGAGTAAGAAAAAGAAGCGTAAAGCAGAAAATCAAGACAGACACCAAGGATACACCAAGGGATGGAAGCTCTTTTAGTCATGGAAAAAAAAATTTGATTAGTTTAGTTGCTGCAAAACATTATGGAATCCAGTTCGAAATATCAGAACATGGATATATCTCCTACATAGAAAGAATTTACAAGGAGTGGCAAGATGGTGGCATGAAACCAGTGTGGTAGGCTGAAGTACTGCTGCTCCTCTTTAATTTCTTATGCTCATTTGGAGAAAATATGCCACATACTAAGAGGAAGGGCGTCGTGAAGTCTGTGCCCCCGCCGGTCTCCACTTCTCCCATGCAGCAGAAGCTTGCTTCCTTTCTGAATCCCATTTGTAAGCTTCCGGGGAGCAGTACCCCACTGAGGGAAATGGCGGAGGAGCACCTTCATTGTTGGAACTGGATATCTCAAGGTGGCCCATGACGTCCAACGCGCCCCTGTGTCCTGCATTCTCGGCGGTGTTGTGTGGGAAAAGGCGGCTAGCTGAAGTGGCTGAGAGAGCATCTCCCAGCGAGGGAACAATGCTGTCTAGACATACGCAATCTGTTGAAAACAACAAGAGGACAGCTGGTTTTCCCACAGCCCTGATGGAGGTGACTTTACTTACTTTATGGGCTATGCTGCAAAGGATGAATTCTGCTATTGCTAAGTCGACAGGAGAGGTAGCAAGTTTAGTTACTAAGTTTAATGACCTAGTTAAGACTATGGACTCTGTTAAAAATTGATCTTACCAGCTAGGTCAGGCAGATGCACGGTGATGTAAGATGACTGCAACAATTTAAGATGACTGCAATAAAAGACAAAATGATGCTTCATAGAAAAATAGAACTGATGGAGAACTGTAATTGCTGCTTGAGTCATTTGTTTAATTTCCCTAAGTCTCCTGAGGTTATGCCGCTGGATCATTTTTAGAGATTTTTTGGTAGAGAACTTAATGTTTTCTTCAGAAGTGATGCCTTCTATTAACAAGATATATTATTTACCCTTTAAACTTATGCCCCAGGAAGATAAAGGAGAAGATAGGGGAGAAGCTAAAAAGGCTGAACTTGACTTATCTATTGATGTGAATAATATTTCAGTGATTTTGGAACAGTCTATATCTGAAGCTACAGAGAAGGCCACATTGCTAGTCTCTTTTGTCTTTGAGCAGGATGTGAAAGTGATTTTAAGGCTCTTTTTCTAGCATTCTAAAATTCCTTTCGGAGGACAGAAGATTTTGATTTATCCTGATGCTTCAAAGACTACACAGGAATGTAGAAAGGAGTTTTTATCTATGAGACAAGACAGTTTAAAAATTGGAGCATCCTTCTTGTTGGCATACCCCTGCAAGTGCCTGGTCAAGTTTGGAGGGTCTAAATTTACCTTTTATGCTCCAGAGCAGCTTAAGGCTTTTCATGACCTTTTCTTGATTGTTGTTGGATGTAATAGTAATATTGAGTGGGTGCTCATGTTAAGCCTTACTAAAAAAGTTCATGCCTTGTTTTTTCTCCTAAGTTGCTATTTTCACTCCCCCCCCCCCCCTTTTAATATTGGGGGTCTAAGAAAGATTAATGATTTAATTTATAGGAGACTGCCTTGAAACAGCCTACTGCGAAACATGGACCTATGTTGGCGAATCCGAATCTCCACTGTGCTTGTGGTGAATCTGAGTCTCCACTATGCTTGTTATTTGAGTTTAAAAGCTATGTACTAAATTATACTTATAACAAGTTTACTGATAACAAATGAAAGCTTAAAAAATGTTTAAAACATTTTTTAAAAAGTCTAAAAAAACTATAAATAACAACATATAACATCATATTCAGAAACTCATAATCTAGTTACACAAAGACATTTTAATAGGATCATCAGACCTGCGTAACTACCTCATTAATGGCTAATGTGAGCCAAGCATATTTCAGAGGCAGTACCGTAATCCTCATTGATCCTTGTTGTTATTTATAGGTTTTTTTTTTCGCAGTATGCCGTTTCAAGGCAGTCTCCTATAAATTAAATCATAAAGATGAGCAAGATAATATTATTACTTCATCTAAACGCTATAATTAAGATTCTAGCCAGTAGTAACCAGACCTGTTTTCTTAAAGCGGTTTTTCAAAGATGGCCGCTAATCTCTTAAAAGGAAGCTTTTATACTTCACTTATCCACAGCGCCAATCAGACTTCCGGGCCAAACAGCTGATCAGGCGCGCACACCCATTGTCGATAATTAAAGATTAACTATAAATAACAACAAGGATCAATGAGGATTACGGTACTGCCTCTGAAATATGCTTGGCTCACATTAGCCATTATAGAGGTAGTTACGCGGGTCTGATGATCCTATTAAAATGTCTTTGTGTAACTAGATTATGAGTTTCGGAATATGATGTTATTAATGTGAAGTTGACGCTGAGTATAATGAGATAAATGTACATATTTACAGCAGCTCAGGAACAGATGTAAATGTACACAGCTGAAATAGGTGCATGTGTATTTAACCTATAGGCACACTTAAGAAACTTACAAACATAGAGGGTCTTGCGTTATCTACAGCAAGGCCTATAGTAATAAAATGGGCCCTGCTGCAGATAGCTCAAGCTAATCTTTAGTAAAAAAAAAACCCCGTAGAAAACATAGAAACAGAGGAAAAATATAGGCAGATAAAGACCATGTGGTCTATCCAGGCTGCCCATTTACTCATCCTATCAGTCCCCTAGAGATCCTGTGGCTGGACTTGTCCCAAACCATCTTGAATTCAGATACTGTTCTCATTTTCACCAACTCCACCAGGAGGTGATTCCATTAATTCACCACCCTTCCCATGAAGAAGTAGTTCTCGGGTTACTTCTGAGTCTATCCCTTTGACCTTCACCCTATGTCCTCTCATTCCTGAGCTTCCCTTTAACTGAAAAAGACCTGCCTCCTATGCATTTATGCCACATAGGTATTTAAATGTCTCTATCATATCTCCCCTCTCCCACCTTTCTTCCAGAGTATACTTATTTCTATATCCCAATTGAGTTACGTAATTTCAATCTGATTACAGCTATATTATCTTACCAAGGTGATCACTTTTAAAGTTTTATAATATCAATCTTTAGATTACAAATTCAATCATATAAAACTTCCTATATCCTGGCTTCATTCATACTTCCATTCGCTCCTACATTGTTAATCATACTAAGTAATTGCACATTAAGTACAAATGCAGTGTTTCTTAAGGCTAATGACTGCTCTTCATATACAACATCATCCTGACTATCTTCAATTAAGTATATATTGTTCTTCGATTGTCAATGAAGCTGATATAGAAGCTGATAAAGATAAGGCTTAACAAATATTTCTGTTCTGTGTTCACAACTGAAGGGCCAGAAGCAGGACCGCAGAAGACAAACACAAAAATAGGAATGAAGGGGTAGTAGTCCTTGAATGATTTTCAGAGGACTTTGTTTATGAGGAGCTGGCAAAACTAAAGGTGGACAAATCGATGGGGCCAGACGGAATACATCCGAGGGTACTGTTGAAACTTAGGGAAGTTCTAGTGGCTCCACTGGCTGACATTTTCAATGCTTCTCTAGAGTCAGGAGTAGGCCCAGAGGACTGGAGAAGAGCAGATGTGATCCCTTTCCACAAAGGGTGTAGCCAGACCTTACATTTTATTTTTGGGGGGAGACCCAGAGTTAACATGGGGGGGGGGGCACTAGGCATATTGGTGTGAGTAGTGCTTGGTATACTCCTAAATAATGCCTTAGAGTGCACTTGATAACAGATTTCCAAGTAAACAGTCTGTTCTGCATTAACATAAACCACATGCACACTTATGGGAATCTTGGAAACACTGACATTCTTAAATCAAGTTCAATACTTATGGCAATATATTGATCCCAACTCTGGCAAGGAAATCCACAAGTATTTAAACACATGCTAGAGTCCAAATAGATTTTTCTACTGTAAACTCAATAGTAGATTCTAAACAGACCTCAGCAGTGCAACTCGAGGCTGCTGAAAATGTTTTTTTGCAGCGTCAAGAATCAAGTACTTAAATGATCGGTCTCTTTAATGTTTTTGTGCAAGACTTATATTTGTACACCTCTTTCTCATGGAAAATCTTCAAACCATTAGTAAGTAAATAAGAAAACGTAGCATTGTTGTCTCAGGAGCAAACAGTCCGACATGGCACTAAGTGCTATTCTGTAAAAAGAGTACACACGTTATAAAATAGCGTTCATGTGGATCCGGTGCCTAACATTTGGGTGTCATACTTGCACCTGCTAAAAGCAGGTAGAAATGCCAGCGCCCAACTTAGGCACGCTTCGGGTGAATTGTGTAAATCCATGCACAACGTTTTGGAACACCCCCAACACGCCCTTGGCCATGCCCCCTTTTTAGAGACACACGAATGAAGATAGGTGCCGTGATTTATAGAATAGCATGCAGTGAAATGTAAATTTTTAAGACTGCCAATTAACATCAATGATTGATTGTTAGCACCCAATTCTTGATGTTTCTGATCTCATTAATCAGTTTATTTGTGTGTACCTCGCCAATGCACAAAGTTGGGCATGGAAATTTGGGCACAATATATAGAATCCGGGGGATAGTGTGTAAATTCAAGAGGGCATGAACAGGAAAAGATTCATAACAAAAGTACCACCTTTAGGTGTGCACATTTACACCCTCTATTGACATGGTATGAATAGACATGCTTAATTGAAGGCACATAGATGCCGATTATGATAGCATTCAGTAACAGAATCTTGACACCCAGCTCAGATGACATTATAGAATTAATGCTCAGCATACTGCATTTAGGTAGCTAATTAACCCTTTCCCACCAAAACAATTTTTTTAATTTAATTTATTTATTAAACTTTGAATAACAAAAAAGTCACCCCCTCCCTTCCCACAATACAGAACCCACAGAAAATAACTCCACAAATTGAGAGTCCGTAACTGAAGATTATACACAATCCAGTGAACAAAACACATCTAATGGAGCCCAAACTGTCTGGAATTTGGAACACATTGTTTGAAAGCAGCAACTTCTTCACTGCACTGTGTCTTTCTAGATAGGTGCACATGTTATAGAATAGAGCATATTACAGATCCATGTGTAACGCCTAGTTATTGATGGAGTGGCCTAGTGGTTAGAGCACTGGTCTTGCAATCCAGAGGTGGTTGGTTCAAATCCCACTGCTGCTCCTTGTGAGTGGAATAGTGGCCTAGTGGTTAGGGTGGTGGACTTTGGTCCTGGGGAACTGAGAAACTGAGTTTGATTCCCACTTCAGGCACAGGCAGCTCCTTGTGACTCTGGACAAGTCACTTAACCCTCCATTGCCCCTTGTAAGCCGCATTGAGCCTGCCATGAGTGGGAAAGCGCGGGGTACAAATGTAACAAAAAAAACCTCCATTGCCTCAGGTACAAACTAAGATTATGAGCCCTCCTGGGACAGAGAAATATCCAGTGTACCTGAATGTAACTCACCTTGAGCTACTACTGGAAAAGGTGTGAGCAAAATATAAATAAATAAGTAATTTGTGGCATACAGTTATAGAATTTCCCTTTAAGGGGCGAATCCTATATACAATGCTGAAAAAAAATTGTTCCTGATAAAACAGCTATTCTATAAAAATATATAGAATAGTGCTTACACCCGAGAATCACACCTAACTTTAGTTGCAGCCATTTATACCAAGTGAAACATGGTGCAAATGTATGTGCCTAAATTAGGTGCATATCCCCCTTATTCTATAACAACATGCGTAAGTGCTAGGAATGTCCCTGTTCCGCCCATGACCTCTCATTTCTGTACCCCCTCTATTTACTCAAACATAAAATCGAATTAAATCTAATGAGTACCAATAATTGCTTGTTAAAAAGTCAATTATTGACTCTAGCTAGCTTATTATTGAATGAAATTGCACACACAAATTGGGCTTGTGCCCAAATTTGAATGTGCAATTTTGTGCAACTTTTATAGAATTAGGGGGTGAACGAGCAAGAAACAGAAAGCCCAACAGTGAATATGTGATAGTAATCTAAGGTTAACCAACTGCTTCAGAAGGGCACTATATGTTATGCTGTACTTGTACAATACCTCTTTATAACAGTCTTTCTTGAAGTGGTTTACACCATTACAATAATCCAAATATATAAAACTAATGATACGATACAGCGATAAGGTCAAAGTTATTTTTGTAAGATAAATGCCTTGAAGATCATGTAGGAAAACTTGTACCATTCCTTAGAAGACAGCTTCTGCCTGGGAAAATATAGTCAGTTTTAAATAGCAAAAGGTTGTTGCTGATATTCTTTTGATGACATGTGGCAGAGTAAAACAGTGGACAAGTTTTCCATTTACTCATTAAAAGGAAAAAACCCATAAAAGTGTCAAAAGTGTTCCCATTAATTATGATGGGAGCTGCATGATCACGGAAGAGCTTCATTTTGGAGATAATCCAGACCCAGGTAGGAGTGATCCATTCAAGTCTGAGGGCTCTGGGAGCTGAATAAATGGCATGCATATAGGGGGGTGAGTAACCCTTTGTGTTGAAGTCCATTGAAGCAGCAGAGGGCATTCATGGAGCATATTTGGTGCTTCTTTCTTCTGCATGCCCTAAATATAATTATAAGGATTGTGGCTTTCTTTTTAGCCACCCCAAATATCCCCTTTAACAGCAATAGCTATCTCAGAAAATCCAAATATCACCAAATATTTTCCCTAAATAATCCAAAAGTCAAATGTACAGGCAAGATTCCATACATGAATCAGGACACATGGCTCTTATTTACTTTGTATCTTTGAGGTCTTGATTTCTTCTTCCTTTTCAATTTAAAATATGTTAAACAAAACCAGCGTATATTTCATTGTACAAGGATGATCAATACCACACTGATGGCAAGGCCTCTGTGTTTCTTCAACAGCTGAACTTGAACGAGTAGGTGAAGGCTTAGGACAAGAGTAAAAACAGTCATGCTTTTAATTTGAAAAACCGAACACGATGCCAATCTTTGAATGTATTTATTATGTGTGACAATAGCAGAAAACCACAATACGTTCTGTTCTTTTCTGTATATGTTAGCGAACGTATTCCAAATGACTGACTGCACTGCAGAGTTCTAATAGCCATATTGGTTCAGAGAAAATATGTTTTTTTTAATTGTATTGTTTTATTTTTCAGCTTGTGATACCTCTTATTGCACAAAAGTAAAATTATCCACAATTTGTTGCAGTGTGTGAGTTTTCAAGACCTCATAGATCATTTTCCAATGAAAAAAATAACTTGTATAATCTCAAAAGTTCTAGTAATTAATCTTTGAAATTTTTATGTACTGTAGTGTTAAGAATTTCACAGTCTGAAATCATTCTATAACACAAAGGCTTCTGAAATATTACAGGCAGCTACTGTCACTGCCCTACTTTACAGCAGACATTAGATCACTTTCTTACCCTCCATATTTAATCTGTCTTCTACCCCCCCTCATCTCTATCTGATTCCCTCCCAAATGCCCCCTCTCCTTGTACACCTCTGATCCTCTCCTTCCCACTGAGTCTCCCCACCCCAGACTGCAGAGTTTGTCAGGCAGTGAACATGGAGTCTGTCAGTCTATACTCATAAGCTTCACCCCCCACATAGAAACCTTAAGGGAGCAGAGGCAGTCTAGTGCAAATAGGAAGTTATAGCCTTCTGCTTATAGCACAAATAAAAATAAAAAAATACTCAAAATGCCAAATCTTCAAGGAACAGTTTAATAATGGAGGGGATCGTTTATTGAATTAATGAGTCATCAATGCAACTTAATCTGCAAAGCCGCTAGCTTGGCTCTCATTTTTATATAATCACAGAGTACCCTCCTAAGATATTGTGTCAAAAGTGCCAAGATTGCAATTGGTATCAATTGTGTAACTAAATAGACGACACTAAAGTCCACTCTATTAAAGTTACTAATAAAAGGGACCTTCTACTAAGCTGTGACAAAAAGGTGGTCCTTGAGTTGTTTTTTCCCAAGTACTACGGTCATTTTTACAGCTACTGTAAAATGGCTGATTTTCTATTTTTTCTATTAATGGCCATGCACTAATGCTACACACCACATATAAAGACTGCTGTTATTATAATTCATACATGAAGGTAACTTCAGACCATCAGAGATGGTACTCCACAGTGTACTTAGTGGTTCAACAGTAATATCCACCTTTTATCATCATCGGTCCAATTTTTTAATAAACATACTTGAAAAAACTTCAAAAGTTCTTGAGATAACAAGATACATGTACTTATCTGAGCTGTTGTTCTTGAATGTTCAAGAATTTACTTTAGATTTCTTGTTTGTGGGGCTTGCCTTGAGCAAGCAGTAGGGGAAACACGTGTTGGCACTTTACCCCCCTGAGATTTACATATTTGCGTGTTTTAAGTCCCCTGAAATCACCAGCTTAGATAAGTACATGTATGAAAATAGTAGCTGAAAAATAGCTACTTAAAATACCAAAATTAAGAAAAAAACATACTTTCTGTGTCCAAACAAACTTACATGAATAGTGGACTGTTGGGAACTTTACCAAGTAGAAAGTGGCCAGAGCACTCTCATTTCTGTCTGATTAAAACCAACTGGTTGCTTTAATAGAAACACTTTTGTTAATGTTTTGAAAACAAGTCAAGACCTTTTTGGACAATAATAAAATACATTGAAGAGCTATAAAATGTTTTTAATTCAATTTGCTCAAAAGATGGCATCTGTAATCTAATATATCATAGAAAAGAGGGAATGTTTTCATATTTTTTCATCATTGCTTTGTTACGATCCTTATTTACTTAAGAAATATTTTAGTATTCCAGATAGTCTATTAAGCTACAAATATGCTATCTATAATTTCACAGGAAAGGAGTCAAAATGTTTTCTGGTAAGTAGTTTATTACTTTTTCCTCTGTAAACTTAGGACCCTTTTACTAAAATGCATTAGTGTTGCAGTTAATTCGCACAACTCGCACAACATTCAAAAGCATTTAAACCAGCCAGGATCTGTACCGGACTGTTAAATGCCCCATAACTGGCTATCTGTGAATTTCCAGTGGGACATGGCTGGCTATGACGTGCTGAAAATTCACGATTAGAGGCTAGATGGTTATATCACATGATATAACCATCGATCCACTGATTTTCAGTGCAAGTTTGGCGGTCATATTTGGCTATGTGAATACCAGGCTTATCTTTGGCTGGTTCAAACGTAAGCAGCCAGCACTAAATATTGGCTTGGCCGGTTAGGTTGGAACTGGCCAAAAAAGAAAATGGATATTCAATACCGGTCACTGGCAATGGTCCAGCATTGAATATCTGGCTCAGCGCCAACCATGGGAAATAGCCGGGCTAACTTCCATGGTCTGAATATTGGGCCCAATTGTTTTTATGGAAAACAATAACATGTGCTATGTGCAAATCTAACATAGCCACTATTGTGTGTGTGGGGGGGGGGGGGTGCCAAGCAATTAATTTGCAAATTCCTACATTAAAATGTCCATAGCGTGCAATACTCTGTTCACAATTAGCGCCTATTTAGGAGGCGTTAAGTGGACCTGTGCTAACTGAACAAGTGTTAGTGTGTGGTATCTGTTGCGCAATACTTGCAGTTTTGTTTTCCAAGCCAGTTCTCTACTCATGCCCTGCCTAGTTAACACCCCTGAACAAAAATGCTGTTAACAAGTGAATTTGCAAGCACTAACTGCTAAACCAATGTGGTAACGTTTGCTGTGCTTCTGCAGTTTCAGTCAACATGTGCTATTTCATATGTTAACGGCAGGGGTGTAGCCAGACTTTGGTGGGAGGGGGTCCAGGGCCTGAGGTGAGGGGGCACATTTTAGCCCCTTCGGCGCCGCCAACCCCGCCCCCCCCCCCCCCCCCGCCATTTCCGACTTTGCCCCCCTGACACTGACACCCCTGCCATTGCCAACTTTGCCCCCCTGATGCCAACCCTCTTGACCCCCCCCTCTCGCCGCCAACCCACCATCGCCTACCTTTGCTGGCAGGGGACCCCAACCCCCACCAGCTGAGGTCCTCTTCTTCTCACAAAAGGCTTCCTTCTGTTTCTGATGTGCAGGACGGGGGGTCCAGGGCCAAATCTACGGGGGCCCAGGCCCCCCAGGCCCCACGTAGCTACGCCACTGGTTAACAGCCTAATACACTGTAGTAAAAGGGCCCCTTAGTGTTGATAGCAATGAGAATCAAGTCTATTGCTTGTCTTCATAGCAAGCAAAACATTCTCTGTCTACTATAAACTTCACTATACTGAAAGGAACAGAATCTGGCTACTAGTGACTGCCAAACCAACTCTTTATCTATTTATTTCTTCCTTCTTGTTCTTCTTATCTTCCCTTTTACATCTGTAACACACAGCATTCTTCTCCAGTTCTCTTCATTTTCCTCTTAGACTCTCTAGGACCCAAGCCCTCTGTGAATCTCTTATTCTATGTCCCAGAAAACTTCCAGCCCCGCAACCGCTCACTGTGGAGTTCAGATGCCCTCATTCAGCACTGGTTGCCCACCAGCAGTGGGTGGTTTTTCTGTTCTTACCACACCCTAGTCTAGCAACCCCTCATAGGGTCTAGGTATTCCTCCCTGAACCCTGCTTGCCTCTCAAGAGGGTGGAGACAGAAAAGGAGATCTCCCTAACCATACCTTACTTGGGGTTATATATTAATGCACTGCAAGGAACTTAGGGCATATCTTCTTTGAACATACCACACAAAATAATCTTACAAGCAAGCGTACAGATCCCATGGAAATACAAATCAATGCTTTTAGATACACCCATCCCTTTGTAGCTGTGGTCAACCATTAGGAACCATAGCTAACATGGAAAATGAATTGGGCAGAGGGAGAAATGACAATCCCCAGTGCCCTCCCCTACCAAAACAAACTGGAGGTTAGGGATAAGTCAATACAAATAGGGGCAGTTCAAGCCACTGTATATCAAGACTCTTTAAATTATTGAACATAGTCTTCAACAACTGAACCCAAACTCTGGAATTGTATCACAGAGCACAGAATAGTACAGACTCTGGATAAACTAGAAAAATGGCATGTTTAGCAAACCACATAGCCCTTTCTACAATAAACAGTTAGCAATAATACTAGAAAACACAGCATCATTTGAGTAAATGGCATACTTTGTAATAAAAACAATTAAATAAGTTCATTAAGCGACAGATTTCATTCAAATGAAAACTGAAGTCAAAGTATTGAGCACTGGATAAGGCTCACTCAGGGACCCTTTGACAAAGCAGCAGTAAAAAGTGGCTTTAGTGTGCCCTTACATGGGTCTTTCCCACAAGCTAAGGTCATTTTTAGCATTGCAGTAAAATGGCCATGCACTAATGTTGCCCATTAGCACATGGCCATTAACAGGTGGGCCCTTAACACCACCTATTTTGTAGGCGGTAAGGGCTCACACACTAATCCCGCACTATGCCCTTTTAAGCTATGGTAAGCACACATTAGTGCCTACCACAGTTCTGTAAAAGGACCCCTCAATAATATGACTATTAATTAACCTGAAAAAATCATTTTTTGTATACTCTGAACAGTAGAAAGACATCCTCAGCAGCACGATGCAGGGACCTCCCTAGAAAGCACAAAATAAAAAGGGTGGGCATAGAACAACAGGTAGTGACAACAGAAGGCAGTAGTTGCAGCTCCTTCAACTGGAAATCCTCTTCAAGTAACTGGATTCAAAACAGGAGCACTTCACATGAACAATTTTAGCACTCTGGAATAGAAATTCTCTTCACAGAATACTGACAGTCAGAAAAATCTGGACAAGTCTCTCTAGGAATCTCCATCTTTGATATCCATGACTCCATGCATTCTGAAACAACACTCAGTATTACCCACTGTCTTCCAGACAGGCAGTTTTATTTGGTCCCCCCCCCCCCCCCCCATAGGGATTGCTAGTGTTCCAGTTGTGGACTGGATCCAGGTTTCCAGAAAGACTGGAAACATGGACCATCTTTGCGGCATCCAAACCACTCTCCATTTTCTCAAGCACTTCCAGATCTTATAATCCAGCTCCAGAGGCATTCAGAGATATCAGGCTGGGCTAGGACATTTTTACAAAGAGAAGAACCAAAAATACCTATGAAGTACCAAAGCAGGAAAACAGCAGCAGTGGGAATGAACAGACAAGTAAGCCGGGTGATCCGACACTATGAAGCTCATTTTCAAAAGAGAAAAAGTCTGAAAAGCAGCACAAAGTTGCAATTATCGAAAGTCAGAATTGGGACATTTTGCTCTGCAGTTTGTCTAGATCACAAGGGGGCATGCTGGAAGTGTTTTTTGAGTGGGACTTGGGCAGGTTTAAATCTGGACTTTTTGAATGATAATGGAACAGAAAAATGCTCCAGAGCAAAAAAGAAGTACATTTTTATCTAGACCTGTTTCAGTCACGACTAAGTCAGAAAGAGGTGTCCTAACTAACCAGCTGACCACTGGATGGATTAAGGCATGACTCCATCTTAATCCCCTGGTGATCACTAACCTCTCCCCACCCCCAAAGATACGTTAGTGACAGTAGATACCAGGCTTTATGACAGCTCCAGGGGCAGCCCAAGGCAAGATGCTGGTGCCCCCCCTTCCTCCGGGCCAAGTTTACCTTCTTATGTTCCAAAAGTCGGTGGCAGAAGCGATTTCAATACACTGCCTTGCAGCCAGCGGGCTAAACTGTGCCCCCCACCTCGGGCTCTGGATCCCCCTCCCGCTGAGGTCTGGCTACGCCCCTGGTGCAAGCATTTTTAGCATGCTAAAAATTAGCACACGCTAATGCTAGACACACTCCATATATTCCTATGGGTGTCTCTAGCATTAGAGTGCACGCTAAAAACACTAGGATGTCTATAGCAAGGCTTAGTAAACAGGGCCCTATATTTGGGTGCTCCATTCTACTTATCTTTGCCTGATTACACTACACTATACAAACCATGTCACCACTTTCATTCTTCCCACAAGCTCCTTCCTTCTTTTGTTGCCATCTTTACCTCAGACTCATTTAGACGCTACCTGTCATTTGCCATTTTTCTATTTACCCCTTCTCTTGGAATTCTGGCTCTTCATGTTGAATTCTTGTTCAAAAGGTTTGAGGACCACTACCAAGACCCATTTATTTACCTTTGCTTGTGTACACTATGGTCGGGGTGTGGCTGGTTGCAGCAGATTAGGGATACACACCAGTCCTTTCTTTTTCTGGTTCTTAATGAGATGACCTTTGTTGCTTCTGGCTTAAGTGAGCAACGTCTCCAAATGGGTTATTTTTGTGCATATTGTGAGGAACGAACCTCACACCTAAGCCAAGGTATACAGAATATGATGTCAGTCTCAAATGTACTGCTAACACTCGCTGTAGCACTTGCATTGTGCCAAAAAGAGCTTCCTTCTGGAGTTCATAAGATGTAACTTGGATTGGCAATTTATCCAGGTACATTTGGAAGTTCTTTTTGATCAAGCCTTTGGCACCCAGAATGATGGGACATATTTTTGTATCATTCTTCCACATTTTCTTGGTCTTGAAGTGAACTGCATTTCTTGGTACTGTCTATGTAGTTCTTTCTTTGCCCTATCTGATTATGGTGTTTCTTCATCCTTCTCATTTAGACTACAAACTGCTTTGTTGTATCTGTCACAAAAGGCAATATAGCAAATCTTGAACTGAACAATAAATAATAAACAAAAGGAAGTTCAAAATAATATCCCTGTGCATACTTTACTTCCCCATCTCCACTCCTTTAGCTACAACTAAAAGTTCATGTGTTGTTATAGAGTGTATGTAGTTTTAGCCATATATATGTGAGAAATTTTCAAAATGGAGGAGTTGAGGAGTGGCCTAGTGGTTAGGGTGGTGGACTTTGGTCCTGAGGAACTGAGCTCTATTCCCCGCACAGGCAGCTCCTTGTGACTCTGGGCAAGTCAATTAACCCTCCATTGCCCCATGTAAGCTGCATTGAGCCTGCCATGAGTGGGAAAGCACAGGGTACAAATGTAACAAAAATAAAAAATGCTGTTTAAGGTAAGTAAACATATGTTTACCTGTATAAAATCATTAGAAAATGACTCTTCATATGATTGACTTTATGGGCCAGTTATCAAATTAGCTCCAGTGCAAAATTTAATCAAGAATTGCTCAGTGAAACTATCCCAATATTTTCCAGGACAAAATTTTCAGTAAATTTCTGGAGCATTTTTCAACTGATGAAAACTTTGATAGATGTCTCTTATATGTTCTGAGAACCCACAGTGAGGCAAAGAGCTGGTACTTCGAAATGTGCACTAATCCAGCAGGATTTGAATTGCTTCATCATGAGGTTGTTGATTCATCAAAGCTACAGCAGGTCAAGCAATGTCAATCTCAGTAAACTGACCTTCTCCAGAATCTGGTCATGGCCACAGAGAACCAGAGTATTGTCTTCCTTTCATGGTTGTGAAATAACTTTAATACATATGATTAGATGAAGATGTGTGGGACCTCTCAACTTGGAAAGGGTTTACATTTTGTCTACTCACAAAGACAGACATTTTAAGAAATTATTGTCTAATGCATCTCACTTAAATGAAACCATTGTTTGATGAATTATTTTATTTTAAATAAATATGTCTCATACCACAAGATTCTGAGCTCAGCCGGGGTAACTCTATAAGGTGGATGCTAACATTTACATGGCAAAAGTACACATGCAAATGATTACAGTAATGCACATAGGCACATAAATATCAACATTCTACCTAAGCACTATTATGTAAATATTGTACTAATACGCACAGTTATTACATAGCATATATTTGGCAAATGGGCAGGTAGTTTCAGTGCTAAAATCTGGAATGGCTTTTATTAAAGACAGTCTTGGAATTCATCTACATTTAGAACTACTGGAGAATATATATTGGAATAAAAATATAACCCCCCTGTTTACTTAGCCGTGCTAGCGGCTGCTGCGCAGCAATGCAGACACAGGCCATTCAAAGTGAATGGGTGGTGTCGGCATTAGTGCACGGCAGCTGCTAGCACAGCTTAATAAACAGGGGGTAAGATTGCTGAATTTTCTGAAGATGAGGTTATTAGTACAAATATATTATAGATTATGGGCCCCTTTTACCATGTTGCGGTAAAGGGGGCCCTTGGTAGTATTGGCGCGTGGATTAGCCATATGCCGAGGTCCCCCTTTTTTTTTAATTTAAAGGGAAATGACCCTGCATGAAGTGAGAAAAAAAAACACTGGAGACACCACTCAAAAATGTGTAAACAAAAAAACAAAATCCAAAGATGGATTTTTTTGCCTTTGGTTGTATGATCTAACTTGGGAATAGGGTTGTGATACATATTTATGCGGTGAATATTTTACTATTTGTCTTGTTTTCCTTGCAATTTTGTTTGATTTCTTCCACCATTGATGTGGACTAGAGGAAGTATTTGGGACTTTATTTCTTGAATTATTGAGTCCTTACATAATTCTTCCTTTTTTTTTGTTCTCTTATGGGAATTGTGTGTTTAAGAACTGCAATAAAAAAGACATTTTTGAACTTTGAGAATGCACTTCTAAGATCTGCCAAACCATGCCCAGAATATGTCCCCTTCAAATCTGTGCATTCCACGGGTCTACATGTGTGAGTAGTGACTTTTCTAAAATTGCTACTTACATACGTATACTGGCTTACACAAGTAAATCAGCATTCTACTAATACTATTTATTTATTTATTTATTTATTTACTTATTTCGTTATCTAGAATTAGGTATACCACTTTTCATAATATATAATAAAACCATGGTGGTTTACAAGTCATAGTCAATAACTACACACATAACAGATACAGACAAGACTATGGAGGTACAAAGCAGGGAACCACAAAAGGTAAAGGAATATATAGCACAACAAAGCAAACTTTTTCATATTTAAAAAAAAATGTATTTCTTTATTAGGATTTATATACTGCTTTTTTGAAAAGGTTCACCCGTCACAAATCAGTCTGTAGTTGACCTTATACTGGACCTTATGCTGGAAACCACAAAATATGAGGAGTTGAATATTGTCTGCATAAAAATGAGCTATCATACCCAAATCTTGAATTAGATGGCAAGTGGGGTCAGATATATGTTCAACAGGGCCAAGGCCAAAACGAGTCTGGGGGGGACTTTACAAGACAGATGAAAAGCAGCTAAATGGATTTTACCAGAAACAACTATGAAAGAATGCTGAGAAAGTACTGAAACCAACTGGGAATGGTACTGGCTATGTCAATATCTATCAGTCTGGTCAAAAATAGGAAATGATTGAAAATATTGAAGGCTGCACTCAAGTCTAATTAAATCAAAATTATATATTTCCCAGCATCTAATTGAATAAGAATCTTATTAAGCATAGCAGCCAGAGTGGATTCAGTGCTCTGGTCTTTCTTAAATCTAAGTGTCTAGGATGGAAGGTGTTATTAGAAACTTAATAGTTGCTGGACCACACTTTGCTCAGTCAACTTAGCCACGAGGTAGATTGGCAATGGATTGATCATTTGCTAATGATGATTAATCCAAGTTGGACATTTTTAACAGTAGACTTATGATCAAGCCTTCCACACTACATGGGATATCCTTTGGTGTTAATCAAATCCAAGTGGGGGGAAGAGATGTATGTCAAACAGTCCCACACCACCTAGAATGGAACAAGATCAGCAGATGAAGAGGTGAAATTCACAGAAACAGTTTATCTAGTCCAAAAGATGATAGAAGTAGGGATGGGCTGGTATTTGCAATGACATATCCATGTTACTTCATGTCATTAACAAACAGAAACGAGCTGTTTTTTCATCTGCCAATAAAACTTTGCACAATAACATTGCCCCCACAATGAAAATGAAGACTAATCAAAACAAAGCAGCAAACAACACAGGAAATGAAATGAAGATTTTGGGCTGCCCATCATCCCTAGATAGAATCATGAACCTAGAGAAATAACTCATACTCACTACAGAAGTCTAAGTCAGAGAAGGTATCACTGAATCTGAAAGCAGTGATGGAGAGGGAGTCGCCACTGAAGGAATAGAAGATTGAAGATCAGTGATCTTATTCAGTTAAAAATTAGCAAATTGGTAAGGGCTAAATGCCAGAGAGAAATA
Organism: Microcaecilia unicolor; assembly: GCF_901765095.1. Lineage (NCBI taxonomy): Eukaryota > Metazoa > Chordata > Amphibia > Gymnophiona > Siphonopidae > Microcaecilia > Microcaecilia unicolor. Next base: position 110,026,576 of record NC_044035.1, read on the forward strand.
TGGACTTACTGAAGAGGGGTAAAGAGTATTGACAATACCAAATAAGTGATTGGGCTAATTTCCCTGACAGTGGACAATGTAAGAAACAGTTTTGGGGTTGGGGGGGGGGGGGGGTTGCTAGTGGAGGTCCCTGGTAGACCAAGGGCAGAATAGGCCCTGTCTCTATTTATTTGGACTTTGCTCACACCTTTTTCAGTGGTAGCTCAAGGTGAGTTACATCCAGGTACATTGGGTATTTCTCTGTCCCTGCAGGGCTTGCAATCTAATTTTGTATCTGAGGCAATGGAGGGTTAAGTGACTTGCCCAGGCTCAAAGGAAGCAGCAGTGGGATTTGAAGCAGCCACCTCTGGATGTCAAGACTGGTGTTCTAACCACTAGGCTACTCCTCCACTCTGCTTTATGTTCTTGATGCACAACATTATCAAAAGGTTTAGCAAGAGTCAAATTCCAGATGTCAACTTTCTGATCTAGCAGTAAGAAAGAAAAATCATCAGGAAAAAGGAAGCTTTCCTGATCAAAGGCAGCTATGTTCATGGAACAAAGTATTCTAGATAATATAGTTTTGAGAGAGTCAGGCATAGATAAAGGAAGGAATTGAAACAAGGCCAAATTTAACTAAATGATAGTTTGTCTAGGACAGAGAAATAGATATAAAAATGAAGAGAAGAACCATAGAAATTGCCTAGCAGTATGTTCAGGCAGTACAGAGAGCAGGGAGAAACTGACCATTGAACAACAAGGCCCACAGCAGTAGATGGCACAATCTCCCCTAGCTTCCACCTAATTTAACCCCATTTGATAGGTGGTTAGGGGCCTATGACCCTTATTGCCCAAGGGCCCAGATCACTGTTCCTCTGCCCTTGGCGGGGAATGAGGAAGATGACAACAGAGTCAAACCCAGGTCACTGAGACAGGAAATTAAGTCTTGCTCAACTTGGGTTATTGACATGAATGTTCAGATCCCTGAGCAGAAGAAAAGAGCCTGGAAATAAACAAGTGCCAATAATTAAAGATAAAAGCTCATCACAGGAAGTCAAACTAGCGGAGGATGATAAATGATTAGGCAATTAATTGGAGTTAGGCCTCCCAACTGGACTAAAAGCATCTCATAGTAAGTCAGAGAACAGTCCAGGAGAAGTTTACAGGAGATGGAGTTAAAGAAAAATAAAAGAGCAACACAGTTGGAAGGAAGAGGGTCAAAAAAAAAATAAGGAAATGGGTCGAAACATTATTGAATCAAATATTGGGCATCATCAGAATAAACTGAGAAAAACAAGTCACAAACTAAGAAACTATTACTTCTCAAGGATCACATTAACAAGCTTACTGAGAAATGAGGTTGCAGTCTGTAAGGTGCACTAGGACCCCACATACAAGAGAATACATAGAAATGGCATTAGAAACCTCCAACCCTGCCTAGCACAGATCTATGTTTTTTAAGGACTTCGACCAGTCAGGGACAGTGGCACTGACCCTAAAGGCATGATATGCAAAGGATAGGAGACAAACATAAAATTAATGTCAAAGGCAGAAACCCACTCAGGAGGCAAAGGAGCACCATGTGCTCTATATGCAAGCTCCATTGGCGAGGGCCACACCACGCGTAAGATAAATCTAAAAGCCTAATATTGAGCATCACCTCTTGCATCAGGAGGTCAGGGGATGGGGCTAGCAGAAGTCTTCAGTGGCAGAAACTGAAATAGAGCAATACCACAGGTAGAAGCACAAATAGAGCATAAACAATGTAAACATTCAAAGATGCTGCTAGTAGAATAAATTTAACATCACTTCTTGCAACAGGAAGTCCAGGGTTGGGGCTAGCAGAGGCCATCAATAATAGTAACTCTTGTGTAGGGAGGTCAAAGGCACCTACCCCTTCTAAAATCACCTCCTATTTATACTGTATGCACTCATACATATTCTGTGCCTTGGGATCCACAAGAAAACACAGTTCTTGCCTGTATCTGCTTTCCCAAGAACATAGATGTTTATCAGAGAAAATGTTGCTCTATTATCCATCACACTGCACCATAATTTATGGAGTCCTATAAGTAGCGTCTCTTGCCAATCTGCCTATTTAAAAATGTATTTATATTTTGGCTATATTACAAACTGCAGAAATTGCAAATCTAAATGTATTACAGATTTTATTTTTATTTTTATTCTATATATTGTGATCAGAGTTGTGTGTGCAAATCAGGTCATATTCTGATTTGCGCATGCAACTTAATTATTTTAAGCCAATCAGCAACGATAATTGCCACTTCACCGGCAATTATTAACACTAATTGACATTAATTAGAATTTATATACCTTTGTTTAAATCAACAATGCACATCTAATCTTTTATACAGCTTTGCACTACTACTCTCTTGTTTATACATTCATTTGTATCTCTTATGATACAATTGCTGTTTTATTATTGAACTCTTGTATTATCTTTTTATTATATAATTCAATAAAACTTTCATGGACTCAAAAAAAGAGCTAGCTAAGCATTTTCTGTAAAGTTCTGTGCTTAAATGAAAAGAGGGTGTGGCCATGGGCATGGAGTGGGCGGGTTGTGGGAATTTCTAAAATCTATGCACGCTGATACAGAATACACCCACTCCGCTCTTAACTTAGTCGGCAGCATTTACGCTAAGCTTGACATAAATACCTGTGACTAAATTTAGTCATATGGACAGGCGTTAGACACATTTTGTAAACCATGCCTAACTTTAGGTGTAGTTTATATTTTTTTTCAGCACCTACTTTTATGAATCTGGTCCAATGTCCATGAAAACTAAACTGTTTTTTGTTCTATTTTATCCACCCAAGTTGAATATATACTTATTTAACAGATTTTGAGAATGTTTATTTTGCATTTTATACATCGTTCTGATAGAAATGAGGAAGTGATATCAAAACAAAGTTAACACAAACAAGCTTGGAGTCAGGGATGCCACACTTCAGGATACCTGTCTCCAAGGAATACAGAAGTGCGATTATACTTGGTGCACAACTGTTTTCTGTTTGTGTGTCACTGACTGACTGGCTGTCTGAAAAAGATCAATGGCTTCCTTAAGGGGCAATGCCCTTGGGGAAAGTGGAATGCAAAGATCCAAATGATTTTTGCAACTCAATGGCTGAACTAGGATGTATGTGTTTGCCCTTTATATCCAATGGAAAAAATAAACAGCACTGGAGTTAATGATGAATTCCACAGACGAGGTGCCTATTGCTTGTCTCAGTTATTTCTGAAAATAAACAAAAGAAAGGAAAGGAGGAGCAGAGGAAAGAAAAGAAGGGAAGAAGGAAAAAAAAAAGAAAAGAGCCATAGGTTTTTGTTCTTTGAATCATTCATTGATAACTAGTGCATGAAAATAAAGATCAATGAATGAAAATGTATATAAGATGATATTTTTTTTATTAAACTTACAGTTTTCAGGAGCTACACTCTTCAAACAATATGGGGTTAAAACAATACTGATCTTTCTTTATGTGCACTGAAGTGGACTAACACTGCAATCACTGCATTATCCAGGGATAACCAATGAATGCAACTAATCCGATGGACTAACTGGCCCACCATGATTATATATTTTATTGCTTCAAATCTGTTTGCAATTTAACCCCTTTTAGTCTGCATTACAGCACTTTGCAGACTTCTATAATTAAGGCATTGACATAATACTACAGTATTTCCTGTTTTGGGGTGTGGCAGCTAAGGGAGTGAGACAGCAAAATATGGGGCCCTTTTACTAAGCTGCAGTGAAATCTGGGCTTAGAATGCACTAAAATGGGGCTTTCCTGCGTGCTAAGCCCAGATTTACTGCGGCATTAAAGTCAGGTCTTTTGTTGTTGTTGTTTTATGGTAGCCTGTTTTTACCACATTAAGGACTAAGGGCCCTGTTTACTAAGGTGTGCTAGCATTTTTAGCACGCACTAAAATTTAGCACATGCTAATGCTAGAGACACCCATATATTCCTATGTCCCATTTATGTGGCTACCCTGGCTGGTTAACTGCTGAATATGTTTTATGCGATTCCACATAAATGAGATTACATAAAACACAGAGCTAGCTTTATGCCGCAACCCATGGCTAGTTAAGTACTGAATATTGACTTAACTGGCTATGCATTAGCTGGCACCACAAAAAAACAAATATTTAATACTGAAGTCCAGTCAGCAAAACGCTCATCGCTGCCAGCTGGCTCTTTACCCTTTACTGTATTAGTAGCCCAATGATGTACCCATTCATAGATGCCTCAGTATTCAAAGGGATTTGTTCATTCAGTGCAGTTCACGCTTTCCAAAAATACTAGGACTAGGGGCATGCGATGAAGCTACAATGTAGTAAATTTAAAACGAATTGGAGAAAATATTTCTTCACTCAACGTGTAATTAAACTCTGGAATTCGTTGCCACAGAATGTGGTAAAGGCGGTTAGCTTAGCGGAGTTTAAAAAAAGGTTTGGACGGTTTCCTAAAGGAAAAGTCCATAGACCGTTATTAAATGGACTTGGGGAAAATCCACTATTTCTGGGATAAGCAGTATAAAATGTTTTGTACATTTTTGGGATCTTGCCGGGTATCTGTGACCTGGATTGGCCACTGTTGGAAACAGGATGCTGGGCTCGACGGACCTTTGGTCTTTCCCAGTATGGCAATACTTATGTACTTATGCATCTATTCTTTACTAGTTTGGATTTAGTTCATACCTTTTTCAGCAATAGTTCAAGGTAAGTCATAGAGGCCATTTTATTAAAGTGTGTTAACAGAAACAGGCTACCACATGCCGGCATTAATGGGTTTTGCAGTAGTTTGCCTGTTGCCATACATTAAACTGTACATTACTGAATTTTTCATAATATTTCTGTCAGGCAGTGTGGCATGGGTGGAGAGTGGGCATGGAAGAGTTAGCCAGCTAGCGCATGACACTTACCACACGCTAACTGGCTAACACAGATTTAACATGGGAGCACTTAGGATCAGATTCTATAAATGGCGCCAATAAAATTAAGCACTCAATGCTATTTTATAAAGGGCGTTTTGGGAACATTAATGCAGACCGCCCAAAAAAAAAATACTGGGGACGCCCTTTCTTGAAGCAATATTAGTTTTGGGCCTGTCGTGTGTTAAAATCCTGCATTAGCACACGTTAAGCCCAAAACTGAAAGTACTTTAGTAAAATGACCCCACATTCAGGTACACTAGGTATTTCCCTGTCCCTAGAGGGCTTACTTTTCATTAATCTGAAAACCTGACTGACTGGGGAGTCCCCAGCAGAAGTTTGGGAACCACTGCTCTATACAATGGCTTTCTCATAAGACAGAACCTCACTATTGAAATATTTTGTATTTGAAGACACCAAAAGGTCAGTTCTATAAGTTTGCACCTTAGGCAATGGAGGGTTAAGTGACTTGCCCAAGGCCACAAGGAGCAACAGTGGGATTTGAGCCACTATACATCAAATGTCACTGAAAATACTTACAGACCCCACCCTGGTACTGTCTGGATAGTGCTGGGGTAGACTGAGGGTGGACATTTACTATCCAAGTATACAGATAGCAGGTGATATTCAGAGACTATTCATATACCTAAGCAGTTTGTTAGGACAGCAAAAGGCTTAATTACTGTATTTTTCCGATTATAAATCACTGCTCAGTATTAGTCACAGGAAGGAAAAATTAGGACAAAACTGGAAAAGTTAGTACATAAGTCACAGCTGAGTAGAAGTCATATGTGTGTCTAAAACGAAAATTGAGTGCACCATTATCTGTCTCTTTTCCCCCACCATCCACTCTCTCTGCTCCTCACCACCACTATGAATCAGCATTGGCCCATCTTTCCCCAATTCTTATACCCTGCATTACCCCATCTGTCTCACTTTCCACTCCCCCTCCCGCTCATTCACTGACTTATTTCTTCTCCTGCAGGTCTGCAAGGTGACTGAAACAGCAATAGCAAGCAGAAGGCAGGCATTGCTACATTCCCTTGTGCATTTCACTGCTGGCTCATTCAGTCCCAGAAACAGGAAGGTACAAGCTTTGATGAACATGGCAAAGCTGATGGCATCTCCAGGAAAGGAAAGCCAGAACCGCCCTGACACTGGACTATCGAGACCTAATCAGCGGTCTGTAGAGGCCACAGTCCGGGGTCTTTCTCTTGAGGAGGGAGGTGTGACAGAACAGTGTGTTTTAAGCCTGTAAAACTGCCTTAATTATTTCCTGAGGTGTATTTCTCTAGTTCGGCCAGCAGGTGGTACATGTTTATGTTTCAAAGTTGCTGCAGGACCAAGGCTGTTTTTCTTTGTTTAAACCTTTTGGAAAGGCAGTTTGCAGTATACTTTCAAAGATTGTTGTTCTGGGATCTAATTGTCCCAGGAGATCATTTAATTTGGATTGTTCTGGCTTTTGCCCCAGTCTTAGCCAGGGAGAAAAGAAAGACAGATCTTTTTGCTGAGGCTCTGTGAACAGTTATATGCCCTGATCTTCCCAGGTAGTAATTATTTAGTAAACAAATGTTTCGTTAGTGTTATAATTGATCCATATTTCAGTTACCAGTTATTGTTTTGCTGATTGCACTTTTTCTGTTTCACTTTTCAAGTTCTGACAATAAACCTGATTAGTTTGTTTACTCTGCATGTCTGGACTGATAAAGAATACTGGCAGTTTGTGTGTTGGGTCTGTGAGTGCTTTCTGGAAACCATAGGACCACTGGAAGTGTGACATCCAGTTACCTAGAAATCACTGGGGATAATTTGAGATTGGGAGACTTGCCCAGAGGCGGTTGTGACCCAGTCAGTGGGAGGAGGGTGCTAGTATAGAGCACATGCAGCAGGTGCAGGCGGACCTGAGCTGTGCTGGTTATAGAATCTAAGTGTCTGAGTGGAAACCCCAGGTGGGTGGCTAGGCATTTTGTGACAGTCATACAGCAGAAATTTGAACAGATTGAAGGGAAGAGAGATAGCTTAGTAGGAGACCTGTGAGAAGCAAGTTGCAATAGTCTAAGCGAGAGGGGATAAGAGTGTGGATAAGGGTTTTGGTATCCAAACTCTTCCCTCCCCTAACCACCTGAACTCTGAGTGTGCAGGAAGAAAATTGTCACTAGATTTTGCTGTGTTTTCTTTATATTGCTTCATTTCATAATAGAGTATGCTATTACCAAACGGCACGTTACAGTGTGTTCTCTCTAAAAAAACATTGCAAACTGAATTTGTGAATACTGAAACAATGGCCATATGGTAAAATAAGGTTCCAGATATGCCTATGTTTCCAAGAAAACTTAGAAAGTGAATAATTATTCCTATGGGAAATAAAGGGTTGTTGATTCATTAGCATCAAACTCAACCGACAGCAGAAACAGACATGCCAGAATGAAGCTTATCTAACACACTTATTTCCTTGGAAGCGTTATGGTCATTTCCAGAAGCAAACACCAAAAATGCGAGAGCGAAAGAGAAAGCAAAAAGAAGGCTATTTTGAAATGCACATGTCCATCAATACATGAACAAAGCAGAAAGGGAGCATGCACTGCCGTTGGCGCGTGTTTTTGATGTGCACCGAGGCCTCCTTTTACCGCCGCAGGTAAAAGGCAGGTCTTTCTTTTTTTTCAGGAAATGGCTGTGCAGCAACTGAAGCACTTGTTGAGCGGCCATTTCAGGGGGGGAGCACTTGCTGCCATCTATTGAGTGGCGTAAGGGTTCTCGCACTAACCCAGCGGTAACCCAATTATCACCAGGTACATGTCGGTGCTACAAAAATTAAAATATTTTGTAGTTCCGGATATGATGCACGCTGGGGGGTGGGAACTACCGCCAGGCTGCTGCAATAGCCCGGCGGTAGTTTCCTTTTAGCGAGCGGTAAGCCCACGTTGTAAAAGTGCCCCTGTATTACTAAAAAAAAGGTCTGAAGACCTGGCTTTTCGAACAGGCTGAAAAGGCATACATTAATTTGGCATAAACAATCAAGTACATGGAAGTAGGAGTGATCAGTAAGTAATTACAGAGAAGGGGAAGGGGTAAGAAAGTGGAGGATGTCATTAAGATAGGTACAGTTCAACAATTAGGGATGCAACGGCAGGACTTTAGCGTAAGCTATTCAAAAAAAGGTGGTCTTGAGTGCTTTTCTGAAGGTCAGATGATCGGGAGTAGTTTTTACAAATTTAGGTTATCATATTGCACTGTTAAATCCTCCCCTCCTCTTGGTTCTTGCTCTAAACTCTGTCCTTTCACCTTCCTCTATTTCCCATATTTACCTTTCATCTTTGTTTGATTGTGCTACTGCTGAGTGATACTGCCTATCCTATCAAATTTTGTAGTTCCTTTCTGAATTTTTCAGTTTTTAGCCTGTAAACCACCAAGATCTGCAAGTTAGCTTGGGCAGTATAGTAAGTGCAAATAAACTATAAACTACTAATTTACACTGATCAGGAATAGACTGCCCTATTTAGAGCCAGGAGCATAGCCAGACTTCGGAGGGAGGGGGGTCCAGAGCCTGAGGTGAGGGGGCACATTTTAGCCCCCACCCCCACCCCGCCGCCGCTGACACCCCCCCCGCCCCCACCAACTTTGACCCCCCCCCCCCGCTGATGACCCTCTCGACCCCCCCTCCTGCCACCGACCCTCCCCCGCCGTCGCCTACCTTTGATGGCGGGGGACCCCAACCCCCACCAGCCGAGGTCCTCTTCTTCTGGCGCAAGGCTTCGTTCTGTTTCTGTGAGTCTGACGTCCTGCGCCAGAAGAAGAGGACCTCGGCTGGTGGGGGTTGGGGTCCCCCGCCAGCAAAGGTAACAGACGGTGACGGCGGCAGCGTGGGGGGGGGGGGGTTGGCGGCGGGAGGGGGGTTGAGAGGGTCGTCAGCAGAGGGGTCCAGGGCCAAATCTACAGGGGCCCAGGCCCCCATGGCCCCACGTAGCTACGCCACTGTTTACAGCACACTTAAATAAAATAGTGTTCACTACTACAAAATACCCATATTGACGGAGCACCCATGTCCAGCCCAGGAGGGGAGGCTTAAGTAGCAAATAAAAGGGGAGGGGTCATCCCTTCCTCACCATCACCCTTAGAGACAGGGATGAATACCCTGCCACTTCCATGCTTAATTAAATAAATACTGAGCATCTATGACTGGAAAGGTTCCGGTCTGGTAAATTGCTGTATAACCTGATGGATGGGCTGTTTAATGAACTAAGAGGCAGATGCAGCAACCAAACGTAAAAAAATCTAAATCGTTAAAGTCCCTAACGATTTTAAAATAACGAAAAATGCACCAAAAAAAAAAGTCACACATGCTGAGATCGGTATTGAAACGTACAATGTACCAAAGAATCACAATACACATCGTTAATCGGCCCCCAAATCATGCACAGAGCAGCCAAGCGTTATGTTAGCTGCTCTGCGCATGCCACAAACAGTCAAAACACAGTCAAATCACAAGCACATGGCTCCCAAATCAAATCAAAACAAAATAAAAAAAAAGGGGTCGGGAGGGGGCAAGGGCGCTCATCAGGAGCGTCCTGTACGGACAGCCTTGCCCCCCCCCCCCCGCTGCTCGCCACTTTCCGCCGCTCCCCCCACCCCGAAAAAGAAAAATGCTAGCTGCCCCGGTCCCCCTCCCTTCCTCACTACTCTGTCACCTCAGCTCCGCCTCCCGACATCCTCCGTCCTGTGCCCCGCCCCCTTTTGGGGTCGTCGCCGCCATTCCCCTCTTCCATCGGGCCCCCCTCCCTCTTACCGGGCCCGTGCAGCGCCTCTCTCCTCTGTCCGAAGGCGCTGCACGGGCAAGAAGAAAGCTGATGGCTGCCTTCGCCCAGCTTCGATGGCGCGTCTTTCTCCTGCTGGGCCCGCCCCTGTCTGACGTCAGTAACCTACGTAGGTTACTGACGTCAGACAGGGGCGGGCCCAGCAGGAGAAAGACGCGCCATCGAAGCTGGGCGAAGGCAGCCATCAGCTTTCTTCTTGCCCGTGCAGCGCCTTCGGACAGAGGAGAGAGGCGCTGCACGGGCCCGGTAAGAGGGAGGGGGGCCCGATGGAAGAGGGGAATGGCGGCGACGACCCCAAAAGGGGCGGGGCACAGGACGGAGGATGTCGGGAGGCGGAGCTGAGGTGAGAGAGTAGTGAGGAAGGGAGGGGGGCAGGGGCTGCTCGAATTTTGCTTTTTCGGGGTGGGGGGAGCGGCGGAAAGTGGCGAGCAGCGGGGGGGGGGGGGGGCAAGGCCGTCCGTACAGGACGCTCCTGATGAGCGCCCTTGCCCCCTCCCGATCCTTTTTTTATTTTTATTTATTTTTGTTTTTCTGACGTCCTTTGGACCAATCACAGCGCTTTTAGCTCTGCTAATGCGCTGGGATTGGCTCAAAGTTTGTTTATTTTTTCTCTTAATGATTTTTCCTGCCACAGAGCTGACCTAACGAGTGGTCCAGACCTCTCGTTAGTTTTCCTGCCTTTTTCCTGCGTAAAGGCAATCGGAAAAGGTTAGTGCATGTCGTTTCAATGGGGTTTTCACACTAATTGCTCATCTCCATTCCGTTTTCGTTAGCTGCTGGCTTCCTCGGTAAAAGCCCTTTGATGCATGCAACGGATCAAATTTTCCTCGTTGGAGAGTCATTAAAGGCTCATTTAGCTTTAGTGCATCTGCCTCTAAATGCTTACTTAAACCCCTTTAGATTGCAGGACAACCAGTCGCCTTTGGAGTAGAGGTGTCTATTTGCAGTATATACAGATGATACAAAGGGCCTGTGTACTCATGGGCATTAAAAGCACCAGTTAAGGCATATTCAATTCCTCGGTATTAATGTTTACATTAACCACAGTAACACCTAATGCAGTATATGAAGATTTTCAAAGCGTTTGCAAATCTAGGCCTCAGTGCTCAGTAATGATTTTCTAAATGTATACACATTAGAATTCATGTTAAAAACACACAGGGGAGGGGAGGGGAGTATTTCAATAAAGGATGCTAAAAGTTATGCGCCTAAAATCTAGGCGCTAAGCTAGTATTGTACAACAGCAAATTTGTGCTCCTAATGCACTATATTTTACTAACATAAGTCAGCAATTAGGAACCAAAATTTAGGCACGACCTCTTATGCCTGCTCTATGGCAGGTATAAACGTGTGCACCTAAATGCAGAAGTTAGGAGCCTAACTGACAATATTCAATAAAACACAAGCTGAAATAGTAGGTAAACACCCATGACCTGCCCCTGCCCCTCCCTTGTGAACACCCCATTTGCAGTTACTCACTACAACACTTATGAGCCTAGAGCACTGTCCTCCAACTTCACTGCTGCCACTGGGGGGTGGTGCTTCAATATTGTATTTTCAATTGCTAGGGACAGTCAGGTTCCCTAGAGTCCTGCAGGGCTTGCCTGTCCCTCACCGTTGAAAATGTAATAGTGAAGCAGCGCCCTCCATTGGCAGGACCATAGTTGGAGGACTCCCACTTGACTTAGAGGGAACAGTGGAGCCCAGTTATAGAATAGTGCCTAAGTGCACTTAAGCACCTAACTGCTCTTTTCCACCATTTTGGCACTTAATTACCATTAACTTCCATTAAAGTACAAAAAGTTAGGCGCCTAACTTTTGGCACACTATAGAATTACTCTGATGAAGGGTAATTCTATAACAGGACACCTAGGATAAGAGGGTAAGAAAATATTTCAGTATTCAATAAAGAGATATGTCTACCTTTTTTTTGTAGAATAGTAGTGCACGGGGCAGAAAATGCCCGTACATTTACAGCACAATCACTTCCGTCAGCTGATGTAAATGCCCATGCCAGAATGTGAATAAATTATAGAATACTATGATTTATGCACATATTTCTGCACTTTGCCTATGCTCTGCCAAAACTCTGATCCTTGAACCATGGTGTGTACTTTTCCACCAGTCTATGAGGCCACTTATAAAATACTGCCAAAATGTGTGTTTTTCTTCCTAAAAGAAGATGGCTCCTTACAGAATTACCCTTAATGACGTAAAAATTGCATTACTGTGTATGCACTTCCTTACAACACAATTATTAAGATGCATTTATGCATTAGCATGCAATTTTTTAAAATTCAGATTTTCCAAAAATACTAAGACTAGGGGGCACGCAATGAAGTTACTAAATAGTAAATTTAAAACAAACCAGAGGAAATAGTTCTTTCTTCAACATGTAATTAAACTCTGGAATTTGTTGCCAGCGAATGTGGTAAAAGCAGTTAGCTCAGCAGGGTTTTAAAAGGTTTGGATAATTTCCTAAAAGAAAAGTCCATAAGCCATTATTAAGATGGACTTGGGAAACTCCACTGCTTATTTCTAGGATAAGCATAATAAAATCTATACTACTCTTTTAGGATCTTGTCAGGTACTTGTGACCTGGATCAGTTACTGTTGGAAACAGGATACTGGGCTTGATGGACCTTCAGTCTGTCCCAGTATGGCAACGCTTATGTTCTTATGTTCAATTGGACTTCTGCACAATTCTGCAAAAACACAAAATATTCTCAATATCATTGTTGTTATATAATATAAAACTCTAAAACTCAATTTTTGAGTTAACTCTTTTTTATTATTATTATTTTAAGAGTAAAACAACAAAGAAAACTCCTTGAAACACATCAAAATCCCTATTCACAAAAACTAATTCAAGAATGCAATACGTATACAAACAATATTAGGTTTTTCCTTAGACCACAATATGGGGGAATCAATTCAGAAAAAAAAAACAGAGGAAGTTGGCTAGAAAGAAAAAGTATCCACCTAAGAAAGAAAACATGAAAGTCTCCTCATAACTAGAATAGGATGATTCAAGCTAAAGGGACTACTCAGGCGATTTAGAGGTGGGGGGGGGGGGGAGGCTTTCAGCAAGGAGGAGATTTTTTTCAATAGCAAGCAGTATCCACTGCACTGACCACTAAGCTATTCCTGGGACCTGCTTGTTGCTCTAATAGGAATGGTCATCATATCTGAAGCTGTCATAGATACTGGTATGTACTGTCTCTGTCACATCTTTGGGGGCTGTGAGGGGATCAGTGATCATTGGAGGAGTAACGGAGTTATACCTTAATCCCTCCAGTGGTTATTTGGTCATTTAGGGTACCTTTTGGAACAAATTGAAACAGGTCTAGCCAAAATCTAATTTTGGCCGCAGACATTTTCATTTTGTTCCATTATTGCAGTAAAATGTCTATCTTTAGATGCTGCCTATGTCCCTCCCAAAACACATCATCTAAAATTGGGGTGTCAAAAAAAATCATAACTTGGACATTTTTGAGAGAAAAACATCCGTCTGCAATATTTTTTGAATATTTCTTTGTTTTGAAAATGAGCCCCTTGACTATTCACATATATTTAGTGCCACTATTCATATATTCAGCGGAGTTGAATATACTTATAACCGCTGTGCAAGATGGATAGCACTGATATTTAAGCATTATCTGTATGCCTAGGCAGTTTGTTTGCTGTCCTAACTTAAACAACTTAACTTCATGGATAGCGGCTGAATATCACAGCTTTCAGAATACCTAGGTGGAGCACCTTCACTCTGCTCTCACTCTGCCCTGACACTAAGGGATAGATTCAAGAAAGAGTACCAAAATGTAGGTGCCAAGATGATGCACACTAAATGTGAATATTATATTGGCTGTTCCATGCAGAACTGCTATTATAGAATAGGGAAAGGGAAGTGGGACTTGATATACTGCCTTTCTGAAGTTTTTTGCAACTACATTCAAAGCGGTTTACATATATTCAGGTACTTATTTTGTACCAGGGGCAATGGAGGGTTAAGTGACTTGCCCAGAGTCACAAGGAGTTGCAGTGGGAATTGAACTCAGTTCCCCAGGATCAAAGTCCACTGCAATAACCAGAATACTAGCCTAAGTCCACACTTTTATGCCTAATTTTACGTGCAGTCAGCTTCACACTAATGGATGTAATCTCAATGCGAGGGCAAAACAATCAACTCAAAAAATGATCCCAACGCTCATCAGAAATGTTCTTCTTGGCTCTTTATTACAAATTAACAGACTGACCTGTTTCTTCTTCTTCTTCTTCTTGGCTTGACGTGAGTGCTTTGAAATTGTTGAATTTTGTGTATTTTGGAAATTGTATGTTTGTCATTTTGTAAGAAAAGATTTTAAGATGATTATGTTAGGTTTTAGTAGCATCCCTGAAGCAGTGGCGAAACATGGCCCATGTCGGTCGATCTGTTAACTTTAAGAGTTGATTTGTAATGAGTCAAGAGTTAACTTTAGGCGCAAACACTTGTGCCATGTCAAAAGCCTGGTGTAAGTTCTCACACCTAATTGTTGACAGTTAAACGTGTAACTCCTAGTATTCTATAACCTGTGCACCTAACCCCTGGTCTGCCCCTGCCCATTTCAAGTTCACAATTTCTGGAAGTTGTCTGTAATAGAATTTACATGAATAGCGTCTACAATAGCCACTAAGGGCAGTTATATGCACAACTTCTAATTGGTGCCAATTAGTGCCAATTAACATGGATTAAAGCCAATAATTAGCTGATAACTCCAATTAGCCAATAATCAAATGAAGTTGTCATGCAACTGACCTTATTCTATAAATTGTGCACACAAATTTGCGTGCCAGCCTGCCTGATTAAACCCCGCTGAGCAAGCCAACAGCAGATATTCAGTGGCACTTAACTAGTTAGTGCTTCTGAATCTGTCTGCTAACTGGCCATCCCCTAACTGAAAAGACTAGGAGCAGAGTTAGGATGGAGCATCAACCTAGCCAGTTATCAGCGATTTTCAGTCCACTAACCAGCTAAGTAACTGCATAAAGTTAGGACAGTAAAACATCTGTCCTAACTTAATGAACTGGATTAAGAAGCTCTGATCTTAATATCAACCGGTACCGGTTAACTTCTGGGACGGTAAACATACCCAGAAAGTCAATGCCAGGAGCCCTGCATGTCCTTCAGGCTGAACATTGGGCCATATAATTTTTATGAGTACAACTAACATGTAATGCTTCTAGATTTGCTGCTTCAGGTGCCAAGTAATTCATTTTTGAAGATAGGAGAGTATTTGCAAAGTGCCTGTCTGGTGTTGTCACACACAGAAGAAATGTAGAATACCCATCTGGTACTTTTCTGCAGGAGGCCAAGGAGGTCAAGAGACAGGGACAACACAGAACAAATTTAAGCAGAAGGATAAAAAGGGATTTCAAAGTACTAGAGATTACACCAAAGTTAGAAAACCCTAAAAATCTGCTAACAAGGAAGTAATTTTACTCTCAGGGAGATTCTCAATATGTTGTGCATTTGGAATGAAATATTCTGTAATTTCAGGGACTATCTTGTTGCTATATGATTTAATATCAGATTATTAAAGTTGCATAGATTTCTATACCATCAACTATTTTACTGGAACACCAACACAATCTGCTTCATGATGCTTAAGGGTCTTGAAATGTAGCTGTTCTTCACTCCCCCACCCCCCATCAAGACAACACAAGATTATTATATAGATATTTGTCTGTACTCAACTTCAACAAGAGATAGCCTGGGTTGCTTTACCTCCCAAAAGGTCTGTATTGAGTTGCTGATTCTTTTTTCAACACCAAAGTCAATTTTTGTTTAGACTCCATAATACTACGTGACAATTGTGTAGGGCTAACACCATCATGATTATCTGCCTGACCTTGACTAGGCTCAAACAGTCTTTCCAAACACAACACCACTGTGTATATACCAATGATCACATCAGTTCTGCAGGACCCTTAAACACAATAGCATGGAAATATATAAGGTTCTAACAGCAGTGATTTTTAATATGATTCTGACTGTACTGTTTAAGGAATATGTTCTGTTCTGCATTATATATAAGGAGAATGGTTGCATTTGGGGTTGAGAAGGACGTGCAACTGCAAAGTGTCTTATAAATGGGCAGCTTCGTAGCAGAGAAAGGCAACCAGGTTATGCTGCATTCTGGCTTTTTGACTTTCTCAAAGGAATAGAAAATATCTGTTCAATACAAATGTTACTAGGCATATGCTTTTAAATGGCATCTTACCAATGAAATCTGGATTTGAACTTACTGTACCAAACATCCCAGACTACCCTTTTCAGATATATATTTCAATGCATATACACTTATTCTTTTGCCAGATCTCACTTTTTGACAGTCATAACAATGCCCAGCAGCACTGCAGGCCCCACTTCCCCCATTCCCTCCCACACTTCCCACTCCCTCTGAGAATTCGTAGAATGACAAGGAACACAGACCCAGCAAATCATAAAAGTATGTAAGAACATATGATGTGCCATGCTGGGTCATATCAAGGGCTAGATTCTATATATAAGGTGCCAAAGAAATCAGCACCAAAAAAAGTGCTATTCTATAAGCCATGCTTAAACTTAGGCATGGTTTAAAGAGTAGCACTTAGACCTGGGAATCGCGCCTAACTTTAGGCATGGCCATTTTCACCAACTGAAACGTGGTGCAAATGTACATGCCTACATTAGGCACATATCCCCATTATTCTATAACAACGCGCATTAATTTTAGGAATGCCCCCTTTACACTCATGACCCTCTCCCATGTCCTTGCCCCCTTTTTCAGATCACTTTTAAATTTAGTCACAGATCTTGTGCCTAAACGTATGCATGCAAATGCCAATTAAATCTAATTAATGCCAATAATTGCATGTTATTAAGCCAATTATCGATGCTAATTAACTCATTATTCAATTAAATTGTGCGTATAAATTAGACACATGCCCAAATTTGCACATGTAATTTTTGAGACTTTTATAGAATTAGGGGGCAAAGGTCCATCAAGTAGGGATGGGCACAGCAAAACATTTCAGCTCTGTGGGGTCTTACCAGTGGCGTAGCAAGGGCGGGGCGGTGGGGGCGGTCTGCCCCGGGTGTCAGCGGGTGGGGGGGTGCTCCGCTCCCGCTGCTCCCATCCTGTCCTGCCTTAAAAAAAAATTTTCAAAGAGCCGGAGTGGCAGGCAGCGCCTCGCGTCTGCCCTGCTAGTAAAAATCTCCTCGACGTCGTCGTCGGGCCTTCCCACATTGAGTCCCGCCCTCCTCTGAGGTAATTTCCTATTATCGCGAGGGCGGGCAGGACTCAATGTGGGAAGGCCCCACGACGACGTCGAGGAGATTTTTACTAGCATGGCAGACGCGAGGTGCTGCCTGCCACTCCGGCGCTTCGAAAAACTTTTTTTAAAGGCAGGACAGGTGGGAGCAGGAGAACGGAACTGGTAGGTGTGTCGGGTCGGGTGGGGGGGACTCAGATGGGAGAAGGGGATTGGGGAGGGGTGGGGGAGCTCAGAGGGGTGCTCAAAGGGGAGAAGGAGATTGGGGAGGGTGGGGGAGGGAGCCCAGATGGGTGCCCAGAGGGAAGAAGAGGATTGAGGAAGGTGGGGGAGCCCAGATGGGTGCCCAGAGGGGAGAAGGGGATTGGGGAGGGTGGGGGGAGCTCAGATGGGTGCCCAGAGGGGAGATGGGGATTGGGGAGGGTGGGAGAGCCCAGATGGGTGCCCAAAGGGGATTGGGGAAGGTGGGGGAGCCCAGATGGGTGCCTGAAGGGGATTGGGGAGGGTGGGGGAGCCCAGATGGGTGCCCAGAGGGAGAAGGGGATTGGGGAGGGTGGGGGAGCCCAGATGGGTGCCCAGAGGGGAGAAGGGGATTGGGGAGGGTGGGGGAGCCCAGATGGGTGCCCAGAGGGGAGAAGGGGATTGGGGAGGGTGGGGAAGCCCAGAAGGGTGCCCGAAGGGGATTGGGGAGGGTGGGGGAGCCCAGATGGGTGCCTGAAGGGGATTGGGGAGGGTGGGGCAGACCCTGGATGGAAGGGGGGAGCATGAGGGAGGGCAGACCCTAGATGGATGGGAGAGGGAGGGCAGACGGATTGAAGGGGCAGAGAGAAAGGGCAGATGGTGGGTGGAAGGGGGAGAGAGAAAGAGGGCAGACTGGGGTAAATGGTGGATGGAAGGGGCAGAGATAGAGGGCAGATGTGGATGGAAAGAAGGGAGAGAGAGAGAGAGAGAGGGCAGATGTTGATGGAAGGGGGAGAGAGATGGCAGACTGGGGAAGATGGTGGATGGAAGGGGCAGAAATAGAGGGCAGACAGTGGATGGAAGGGGCAGAGAGAGAGAGAGAGGGCAGACAGTGGGTGGAAGGGACATTAGAGAGGGCAGACACTGGATGGCAGAGAGAGAGCGAAGACAGATGCTGGATGGAAGGAAGACAGTGAAAAGAAGATGAGGAAAGCAGAAACCAGAGACAACAAACTGTAAATATATATTTTTATTATTTTGCTTTAGGATATAGTATTGTAGCTGTTTTAATGGTTATAAATAGAGCATGTAAATAAGGTAACCTTTTTATTGGACTCATTTTAATACATTTTGACTTAACTTTCAGAGAACAAAACCCCCTTCCTCAGGTCAGGATAGGATACTGTAACAGCACTATACTGTATTGACCCGAGGAAGGAGATTTTGGCCTCTGGAAGCTAAATGTATTAGTTCAATAAAATGGTATTATTTTATTTTCTGTATTTGTTTTATTTCTATTTGTTAATTTGTAAAGTGGTGATTGGTATTTGTTAGTTTTTTCAAATTTACATCTGCTGTCTTTATATTTTGCACAGTACTAGGGGACATTTTCTGTTTCTGTGGTGTTGCATTGTATGCAGAGTCTGGCATCGGGGAGGTTCAGTTTAATTTTTGTCTAAATAGAAAGTTTATGATTACTTATTCTATAGTGGATTAGGGTGTATCTGTGTTTGTGAAAAAGACATGACTTTCAATTGGCATTGACTGTGCAGGATCGACGATCTGTACTATTCTGTCTGGTTTCGTTTTACAATAGGTGAATTGATGTTCTAGTGCTCACTGTAGTGTTTAAGATGCTTTCCTTTTCCATGTGTGACTCGTAGAAATGACTGCTTATGGTATGGTAGAATTGATCTATAGGTCCTGAGTGTTTTGTATTCTCGGTATGCCTAGTACTGGATTTGGGGGGGGGGGGGGGGGTTAAAAAATGACCGGTCCCGGGTGTCAACTACCCTAGCTACGCCACTGAGTCTTACCGCTGTTTAGTAAAAGGAGCCCATTAGTATGTGAGCCCTTACTGCCACCTATTTTGTAGTTGGAAAGAGCTCACATGCTAATCACGCACTAATCAGTTAACATGTGAGTGCTAACAGATTAGTGTTTACCCACTCTCCACCCCCAGGCATGCCCCTTCTGTGAAAAAAAAAAAAAAATTATTTTTTAGCACATGGTGTTCACATGCAGATTGCAAAATTACAGTGGGACACCTCAGCACATCCCATGGGAAGCTCTTTCAAGTTGTGGTAAGTGCGTGCTAGTGCTTACTGCAGCTTGGTAAAAGGACCTCTCAGTATGTTAAACTGGAGAATGTAGTGACAGCAGCTGGCCTTACGGAATTTAAAGGGGGTTTGGACAGATTCCTGAGGGAAAAGTCCATTGAACATTATAAATTTTTATTTTTGGTTTTGCTGGGTTCTTGAAGCCTGGATTGGCCGCTGTCAGAGACAGGATGCTGGGCTTGATGGACCCTTGGTCTTTTCCCAGTATGGCGGTGCTTATGTGCTTATGTGCTTATAAATATGACATTTAAAATCAGTTTTCTCTGACTTCGGCTTTTACCCTTGTATCTCTTTTTTTCAGGTATTACTCCTGAATCTAAATTGTGGAGTGGATGCTGCAGTAAGGGGTACTTTTACTAAGCTGCAGTAAAAGGGGGCCTGCGCTAGCGTCAGCATGTGTTTTGATGCGCTCTGAGGCCCCCTTTCACTGCAGCGGGTAAACGGCTGACTTTTTTTCTTAACAAGAAATGGCTGTGTAGTAAGTGAACCACTTAAAGTGCGGCCAGTTTTGGGGGGGGATAGCACTTACCGCCACCCATTGAGGTGGCGGTAAGGACTCCCAAGCAAACTCGGAAGGAATCGTGCAGCACGTGGTTCTGCCCAATTACTGCCGGGTAAGCACCGTGCTACAAAAATAGAAAATATTTTTGTAGCACTAAAAATGGTGATTCTGGGAGTGGGAAAAACCGCTGGGCTACTAGGGTAGTTCTGGAGTGGCGCACAGCAAGCCCATTGCCGCTCTCAGGGCCCCCTAATGTGGTGGATCTCACTGTGGCTTCTGGCGTGATAGACCAGGAGCTTGGAGTCTTGAAGTCTTCATAGGTTAGTTTCCCTCTGTTTTTGGCAAAGAGAAAACAGCAGGTAGTTCTGTGGTCCTCTCTGTCCCTTATCGAACCTTACCTTGGGGCTATTTTACTAAGCCACAATAAAAAGTGGCCTGCAGTAGTGTAGGCACGTGTATTGGCCAGTTTTTACCGCATCTACAAGAAGTGGGGGTTTTTTTTTTAATGGGACGAAAAAGAGACTGCGGTAAAAATGAAACCAGCGCGTGCCCAAAACCGGCCTGAGCCCTTAACACCACCCATGGATCTAGCAGTAAAGGCTCACATGCTACACATGTGGTGACTGGTCGGCACACATGCCGATTACCGCCGGAACTGGCGCATGTAGGAGCAGGGGCGTAGCCAGACACCCAATTTTGGGTGGGCCTGGGTCCAAGATGAGTGGGCAGAATTACTCCGCCTTGTCCCACAAGTGATTTGGTCTCTCCCTTGTCTCACCTGCATGCCATATTGTCTTTCAAACATCCCCCCTCACTTGCATACCTTTTAAATATCAGATTTTCACTGGCAGCGAGCAGCAACTAATATACACTGCTCATGTTGGCCCCACAGCCTTCCCTCTGATGCAACTTCCTGTTTCCGCATAGGCGGGAATACATCAGAGGAAAGGCTGTGGGGCCGGTGCGAGCAGTATGTATGAGTCGCTGCTCACTGCAGGCGAAGATCTGCTATTTACAAGGTATGCAGGAGGGACAGTTGTTGGGAGTTTTCAGCTGGTGGGGCTTGGAGATCCCTGCCAACCACATCATAGGTGTGCTGCTACTGGGTGGGCCTGAGCCCAAAGTGGGTGGGCCTGGGTCCACCCAGGCCCACCCTTGGCTACGCCCCTGCGTAGGAGAAAATAAATAATTCATCCACGCACTATAGGCGTGTGCCAAATCTGAAATTACCATCAAGAGGGCGCACTAGCCTGGTGGTAGTCTCCTTTGGGCGCATGCTGCACGTACGTAGAGACTACCAGGACTTAGTAAAAGGGGCCCCTTGTGACCTACCACGAGGCTCTTTTTTTGTCTCTATGTTGTTTAACATTTATTTAGTGTTTTATATATATGCAGCTGCCCATTTTATTCAGCCTTGGTATAGAAATTTGTCTATCTGCTGCTACCTATTCCTTTTAGCAGAACTTGGGGGAGAAGGCAGAAAAGTCAAATTATCTTTTGACTTTAGTGCCAAATTGGCAGTGGATAAATAGATTAAAATTAAGCCTGCCAGAATCTGAGGTGTTATGCATTAGAAACCCCTTTCTGTCAGCAACTCCACCTGCAATAAAATAAAGTAGATTAATGCTTCCAGTTTCAGACTGTGTCCAGCTATTAGGTGTCTGGCTTCATTCCCAGCTAAACAAGGAGATATCCACTGTTTGAATAATTGTTGAATAAAATCAGGCTTGTCCAGAGGCTGCTGTCTATTAAGTATCTGCGTGAATGGTGGTGCAGGCCTTAGTTCTTTCAAAACTAGATTCTAGAAACACACTGGGGTTGTTTTACTGAGCTGTAGTAAAATCTGGGTTTAATGTGGGTTAACACAGGACTTTCCCATGAGCTAAGTCCAGATTGAATGTGGCATCTTTTAGGGCTTTTTCTTTGGTTTTAATTGCAGGTTGTGCCTTAATGTTCCCATTAGCACATGGTACCTACAAAAAAATAATGAAGGAGCACTTGCTGCCCCCTATTTAGGAGGCACTAAGAGCTCCAGTACTAGCTTTGCATTATCCAGTTATCACGCACTGATCTTAGGGCTCTTAATGACAAACATTTATGATCATTCAAAAAATGCAGTATCCCTAAAATGCCTTTTTGTAAAATGTACTCCTACTAATGTCTTAGAAGGTACACAAATCTTTGGAATATGCAACAGGGTTTATTCCATTCAGTAGCATAATAATTTCATAACCTAAAGCAGCAACTTTTCTTATACTGGAAGTAGGAACGCTTCTTAGTCCCCTGAAAGAATAGGTTCATTGCAATTTTAAAAATAAATATTTTCAACAATTTTGTAAAAAATGTCAAACTCTCTTTTTACTTTTTGGGCTGAAGTTTTCCCAGGGGTCCTTTTACAAAGGGAAAAAGTAACCTTTGCACGCCCTTACCCAGGTCAGGTCTTTCCCATACGCTAAGAACATTTGTTTCTGCAGCTCAAAAATGGCCAATTTCCAGGAGTCAAAAAACAGCAAAGCAGGTGGTCCGCCAAATCCAATATGGAAGATAAGACAACAAGGCAGACCCTGTAAAAAAAAAAAAAAAAACACAACACAGCCTTTATTAATAGATTAAAAGCTCCAATTTCCAATTTCCTGCATTAATAGTTACGTGCTAATGTTGTCATTAGTGCTTGGCCATTAGAAAAGATTTATGTGTGAGCCCTTACCGCCACCTATTTGGTAGGTGGAAAGTGCTCATGTGCTAATCATGCACTAATCAGTTAGCTTGTAAATGCTAGAGATGCCCATAGGAATATATGGGTGTCTCTAACGTTTAGCACACGCTTATTTTTAGCACATGCTAAAAACACTAGTGTGCCTTTGTAAAAGACTTCCTTAATGCACGAGCTGGATAATATGGGCATGCTCACTTTCCACCATGACACACCTCCTCTGAAATATACTTCAAAAAAACTATGTGTAAACAGGCAAAATACAGAACCACGACACGTGGAGGTGCACTGGTTTCCTACGAAAGTCAATCAGATGAGAAAAAAGGGAGAAGGACAAGTTGACTCTTTTATAACAACTCATTCTTACATTCTTCAAATATATTAACAAAGTTCATTGTGAATTACAATCAAGGAATTGGACAGTCTACCAAGAAGTACAATAATTAAATTTTAAGTAGAACCTATCTATTCAGTACAAATTTCTGCAATAAAAAAGATTTCAGATCTCTTCTAAAATGGGTATCGTGAGAAATACATTGACTATAAGAAGGCAATCTTGCTGCTTGGTGGGATAATAAAGAATTAAAATGTTTTTTTTTAATATATATATATTATCCCTTTAGGATTAGGAAAAGCAAAAGTTGAAGAATTGCATAAAGAATACAAATTACTAGATCTTGAATAGACTATCGTATCATACATATATAATGGAGCCATACCATGTCGAACCTTAAAAAGCATACGGTAAAACACGATCCCGGCTTCTATTGGAAGCCATTGTAATGTAAGCGAGGTAAAAAAGGCATTATTCTTTCAACTCTAGATAAAGGAAAAAATTTAACCATATGGCAGTATTCTGAATGGTTTGTAATCTCCCATTCATACATTTGGGACAGTCCAGAAAGAAAATATTACAATAATCGAGCAAGGACAAAATTAAAGATTGAGACAGTAGCCTGCAATTTGATTCTCTGAAGTACTTCCAAATCCTTCTTAACTTTCTCATCTCAGTAGATAAAACTCTTTGATCTTTACCAGTGTCTGCCCAGCCACTATACAGACTAGGTATCCACCCTGGGTGGCAAGTGCTGCAATGTGCACCTCCCTCCAAGGCAGACAGCAGCACTTGAGTGCAAGCCCCTGCTTACAGGACAATGTGGTGCTCAGTCTTTTTCAAGCTTCCAGGTGAGCCAGGCAAGCCTGGAAGGAGGTAAGGATGGGCAGGGGCAGAGGCAAGGGGGTAGGGAAGGGAATGTGAAATGTTGGCTACCTGGGAGGGGGGGGGGGGGAAATAGATGGGGAAGGAAAGCTGCTGAACACCTGGAGGGGGGTTAGAGGGGAAGGGGAGATACTGGCCATGAGGATGGGTTAGAGAGGGGGAATGGGGGCTTGCTGGACTATAGGGGGGAGATGCTGATCTATGATGGGAGGGCAAGCCTTAGAGCCATCACTGGGAGAGGCTTACAGCTGACAGTTCACCAAGGGTGTCAGATACCCTTAGGCTGGCCCTGATCCTCACATATTCTTTTATTGGGTTGCTCCCAGTGAGGACCATTAATTTGCAACTATCAGAAAATGGGTCTTCTGCTAGACTAACTCTAAAATATGTAATTATCTTCTGAAGGAAGTCAGGATATTAGATGATATTTTGTATTTTAAAAGGCACTAAGAACATTACTGTGTCAACTTGCTTTTAATTAGATATTTATTGCGTATATAATGTTCAAACATGTGGATGGAGGTCAAGCATTTCCACTTTTGTGATCCAGGTGTTGTTTCCTGATTAGAGTGGGAGCCAGGAAATACACAAAGTTTGAGAAAATGCAATGAAGCAAAAATCTCCTTCATAGTGGCTGTTTTCCAGCTTCTTGACTCTTGTTACAACCTGCCTCCCTATCTCTAACTAAATCAAATAAAGTCCAATTTGTACCAAGCATTCATAAATCTACTGCAATTTGCCCACAAACATCTGCCTTACTATACGTGTTGCACTGAAATACTGACTCAACGGATTAAAGTAAAATGATTAAAAAATGTCTAGACTTATCTCGTAACAAACAAACAGTGGGGAATAGACCATGCACTTTGGGGACAGATGAAGCACCTCTTGAAGCTTAAATACAGTTTATTCCTATCAATAAACCATATTTAAGCTTCAAGACTTGCTTCGTCTGTCCCCGAAGTGCATGGACTGTTTCCCACTGTTTGTTTGTTCTTGTATTTCTGTCTGGGATTTCAGCATTCCTCTGCCTAGGCGGACTTCTTCTGTTCTCTAGATTTATCTTGTGCCCTGATTCATAGGAATGTGAAGGCAAACATAATGGTGTTATATTAAATTTTGTTAATTAAGGGATGGCTGCAGCTACTGCCCCAAACAAACAGAAAACCGGTTTATGACAAACAACCCAGACCCCTATGTTCACAACAGAAACCTCTCCTGACAACTCACATCTCAGACACTCATTGACTCCCCCTGGCACCCAATTAGGCAATTTATTACCTCCTCCCCCACCCCAGGGTTGCCAACTAGATTCAGTTTCACTGGATAGGGTTGATCCAGACCTGGGCTTTCCCCATTGCTTGCAGGGACTTGTGGTTCTGATTTCCCCATTGGATTCCCAGAGAAAAGCAAAGCTTCAAGTCCCTGCATGCATTCTCTGAATATGGAGCCTTTTGTAAAATACATCCAGGAGATAATTCTATAAATTGTTGCTAGATGTATGCACTGCCTATGCACATCATAGGTCCAATAATTGTTAGTTAATAATCAAAATATTATTAATCGGATCTGTCAGAAAAGGAAGCAAATATCCCTAAAGAAGAATTCAGCTTATAGGGTAAGCTTGCATACATAAACTTGCATACATAAAGGAATTATTCAAGCCTATCAGCTTCTTCTCAGAGAAAGTTGATTGTGACCCCTGAGGCAGGCGCTTTGGCGGAAACACGGACCGTGTCAGGTCCTTGATATGAATATTCTGAATAAACTGGTTTTTGATATTATCTCCCTATTGGTTTGCGCATTTGTCAGCCTCTACTTTTGCTGCTTTGCTTTGACTTTCCATGGAGGCTCCTCCTGTCTTCTTGGATAAGCTCAACAATAGTCATTGATCCAAATATTTTTAAATCACTTTATTGTTAAGTTAATCATTCAATAGGACCTTCAAAAATTGTCATAATACAAATTTATTAAATGAGAACAAGTATTTACTTCAGTATGGCAACTACATGTAGTTGCCATACTGAAGTAAATACTTGTTCTCATTTAATATATTGTAGTAGTACATTGTAAGAATAAGTACCAAAGAGATTGTTGTCATAATACAAATTTCTAATTCATAACATATCTTACGTTATCCAGCTTCAAACCAGATAGATTTATGCACACTGGCCCATATTTTATAACAATGCATGTAGATTTTGGAATGCCCACGAAACACCCATTTCAATGCCCCCTAACCACGCCCCTTTTGCCTGCATGCATTAGAATTTAGGTGCAGTACATTACAGAATATGCTTAGTAATGTACATGTGTAAATTCTCATTTTTGCCAATTAGTCTCATTAATGCTTGCTAAGGGCAGTTAAGAACGCTTAACTACTTGCTAAAACAATACATGCATAGTTATAGAATACACCTAGATTAACAGACAGAACTACATTTAACTCTAGGTGCGCTATATAGAATCCAAGGGTTAGTGCAAAACGTTGTACACACAAGTTATAGAATAAGGTCAGTTACGTGCATAAATTAATTTAATGATGAACTGAAAATTGGTTTTAATGAGCAATAGGCCAAAATTGGTGCTAATTGCCACCAATTAGAAAATAAGCATGCAACTGTCCTTGGTCTTTATCCCGGATTCTATATAGTGCACCTATAGATCTGTGCTAAATTCCATGCATATTCTGTAATGGCACTTGTAAGTTAATTGGCTTAACAAGCCGTAAGTACATAAGTATTGCCATACTGGGAAAGACCAAAGGTCCATCAAGCCCAGCATCCTGTTTCCAAAAGTGGCCAATCCAGATCACAAATACCTGGCAAAATCCCAAAAAAGTACAAAACATGTTATACTGCTTATCCCAGAAATAGTGGATTTTCCCCAAGTCTATTTAATAACGGTGTATGGGCTTTTCCTTTAGGAAGCCACCCAAACCTTTTTTAAACTCTGCTAAGCTAATCGCCTTTACCACATTCTCTGGCAAAGAATTCCAGAGTTTAATTACACATTGAGCCAATCAGTGTTGTTAACAGCACTTAACAAGCAACTAATTGGCAATAATTAGAATTTACGCAAACAACTCATTACGCATAATCTTTAATCCCACTAACCAAAATTGGTTTGAAATATAAATAGAATTCAGTGGTGTAACACCCTGTAACTCAAAATTCCTCAATCGGGATCATCTCTAGTAAATAAACAAGGAACCTCAAACCTCCTCATAGGGAACACACTGCTGCATTAGCTTGGTCCACTATTTAAATGTAGGAGTAGAGTACTATCACTGGTTCCAGTGAGGAAAAGAAAAGAAAAAAAGCCAACCGCAAAAACTCATAATTACATGAGAAAAACGGATGGCATAAAAACTCTCCTTCTCCTTCACTGACTAAAGAGTTAAACAAGGTGAAACACCCCTCTTCTGATCAAATAAATCTTGTATCCCCCCAAAACCACTCATCAATTACTTAAAGCCTGGCCCCTTAAGCTAAAACTGCCCGCCCTGTTTTACAAGATGAACAAGAACTTTAGGAAAATCGCAGGCTTGTTAAACCCACAAAAATAGACAATGTCCTCAGAAAAATCACAGGCTTATTTAACCCACACAATCTTTCCACAAGTCAATTTTCCACAAAACCAGACACTTATCTGCTTGTTGGTGACTCAGGGCTCGGTTAGTTTTGTAAATCCAGGCTGATGGTAATCAAACATGGAGAAGACACCATACTGTTCAGTTTAAGCCTTTGACACCATCCCGTGTCTCCCTTCAACAAGTGCGCCTTGTTTCGCCGATATCCAGGCTGCTTCAGGAAGGGTACTGTCTCGGATCCTTACATGGACCTCTCAAAATCACCAAACTGACCATAAATCAATAACTACATGCACTGTCAAGATGGCGCAAATGAGAAAGACGCCGGCAGGAAATTTAAACCTAACCGCGTCACACCTTCTACAAAAAGATGCCCCGCCCCAGGAACAGGCTGCTCCAATGCGTTCACACCAGCCCGGCCTCTGGGAGTGGCTACTTCTGAATTAGTAGTAAGCATTCCATTCGATATTGCGATTTAAACCCTTTGGTTCCACTGTCTGTAATAAATGGATCCAGTATTGTTCTTTTCTCCATAGAATGCTTTTAATATCCCCCCCTCTCTTTCCCAATATCACTTGGTCAATAACCATACAGGTTAGTTGGTCAAATTGATTTAGAAAATGAACACAATGACGTGTGATCGGTGCTTCTAACTTCAACTTAGAAACACAATGGCGATGTTCTATGACTCTGGTTTTAAATTGTTGTGTGGTGTGACCCACATACATCAAACCACAAGGACACCAGAAAACATATATCACATTAGCAGAATCACAAGAAGTATTACATCTTATCTCAAAGTTCTTCCCTGTTGTGAAACTGAATGAGGATCCTTCCTTCGTTATTGAACAAATAGAACAATGACCACATCTCTGATGTCGTCCTACAATATTCTGCTTTTGAGTCCATACATCTGCATAACTGAAATGATCTTGTAAGTTCCGATTACGAGAAAAAGACATCATTAAATGATGATCTCGAAACGCTGGCTGTGTTGACATTATATTCCAATGTTTCCTCATAATTGTAGCAATTTGTGGAGACCGACTTGTGTATTTTAATACACAAGCAGTAACTTTTGAATCTCCCTTTTGTTGTTGATTTGTATGTTCATGCTCAATCGGATGTAATAAAAACTCTCTATGATTGTGTAGAGCTCGTTTATATGAATGTTTAATTAATTTATCAGGATATCCCCTTTCCTTAAACTTTGTTTTTAACTTAATTGAGGATTCTTGATATTGTTCCGTGGTATCACAGATTCTACGATATCGGAGGAACTGGGAAAACGGTAAACTTCGTTTTAGATGGTATGGATGCATACTATCAAACCTCAACAATGAATTCCTATCAGTGCTTTTAACAAATACATCCATTCTTAGGATCCCATGTTCTTTTTTAATTAACACATCCAGAAAATTGATGAACTCTAAATGACAGTTACTTTCAAATTTGATCGATGCATGACATCCATTCAAACAAAACACAAAATCTTCCAGTTCCTCCTGCGTGCCTTGCCAAAGCACAAAAACATCGTCAATATAACGACCCCAGTATCTAACTTTAGAAAACCCCTCCGCAGTATACACAAATTGTTTCTCATACTGACCCATAAAGATTTTGCTATTGAGGGGGCAAACGAAGCTCCCATGGCAATGCCCGAGATTTGAAGATAAAAATCGTTGTCAAAAATGAAATGATTATTATACAACGCAATCTCAACTAGCTGTAATATAAATTTTGTGGGTACTGTATGAGGGCGGGGGCAATCCTCTAGTGCTGTTTCCACAGCCTCCATGGCTTCTCTCTGGGGAATCGAAGTATATAATGAATGGACATCCAAAGTAGCTAACAATGTCTCCTCGTTAATATTTAATCCTGATAATATCTGCAGAAAATGCGAGGTATCTTTAATATATGCTGGTATACTCTGGACCAGTGGTCGTAGAAAAAAATCTGTATATTTGCACGATCTCTCCAATAGAGAGTTTCTAGAAGAAACAATGGGTCTCCCCGGGGGGGAGGGTAAACGTTTATGGATTTTAGGGACCGTATAAAAGATGGGAATGACTGGATGTAAAGGGCAAAGATATTGTCTCTCTTTTTTAGTCAAAAATCCTGATGCCTCAGCTTCTTTCGTTAGTTCTTGCAATCTAATAAGTAAATCCCACTTAGGGTCCTCACTTAACTTCCGATACGTATTCCCATCTGACAACTGTTGATGTATTTCATCTAAATAATATTCCCTATCCAAAACTACCACAGCTCCCCCTTTGTCGGCTTTTCTGATCACAATAGTTTTTTCGTTCTTAAGTTCTTGTACCGCTCTGAATTCTTCTGTGGTCATATTAGTCCTACTGTTACAATATGTTGTTTCCATCGCTTCCACATCCTTAAGGACCAGTTGTTTAAAAATGGCAATAGCCGGATTAAGGGGACCAGGAGGGACCCACTTACTTTTCGCTACACAATCAGAAAAGGCTCGTGCAGAATCTTGAGTCTCGTTAAAAAAGATTTTCAATTGGAGAAAACGAATAAACTTTTCAAATTCAGCACGAAATTGAAAAGGCAGATGTTTAGAGGTAGGGACGAATGACAGACCACGGGACAATAGCTGTTAATCGGTAATTAGATAACTTGATTACAGCGAGTCGTCCCGTCGTCGTGTTCTCATCCCTCCTCTGTAATTCGATTCCCCTCGATTTCTGGTTCTCCAATTTGTTCGCCCTCGTTGGTTGGTGCGTCTGGTGGTCATACCTCGATTCCGTTCCCCTTCCGGTTTATCCTCTCTCTCGTCCTCACCGCTTGAAGAAGTGGATAATTGGAAAC
Source organism: Microcaecilia unicolor (assembly GCF_901765095.1). Lineage (NCBI taxonomy): Eukaryota > Metazoa > Chordata > Amphibia > Gymnophiona > Siphonopidae > Microcaecilia > Microcaecilia unicolor. The sequence goes on from NC_044035.1 coordinate 110,056,771, forward strand.
CAACCCGTTTGCCTTTTTCCACCATTTGCTCAACATTCTTAGGTTTTTGCCAGCTATAAACGTAACCTTCGCTATAATCCTTCTGGTCTCGTTGAATTTTTTTAATCTTAGTGGTTTTAATTTCTTTTTTAAACCTGTCCATTAAAAGCATTCTATGGAGAAAAGAACAATACTGGATCCATTTATTACAGACAGTAGAACCAAAGGGTTTAAATCGCAATATCGAATGGAATGCTTACTACTAATTCAGAAGTAGCCACTCCCAGAGGCCGGGCTGGTGTGAACGCATTGGAGCAGCCTGTTCCTGGGGCGGGGCGTCTGTTTGTAGAGGGTGTGACGCGGTTAGGTTTAAATTTCCTGCAGGTGTCTTTCTCATTTGCGCCATCTTGACAGTGCATCAGTTATTGATTTATGGTCAGTTTGGTGATTTTGAGAGGTCCATGTAAGGATCTGAGACAGTACCCTTCCTGAAGCAGCCTGGATATCGGCGAAACAAGGCGCACTTGTTGAAGGGAGACACGGGATGGTGTCAAAGGCTTAAACTGAACAGTATGATGTCTTCTCCATGTTTGATTACCATCAGCCTGAATTTACAAAACTAACCGAGCCCTGAGTCACCAACAAGAAGATAAATGTCTGGTTTTGTGGAAAATTGACTTGTGGAAAATTGACTTGTGGAAAGATTGTGTGGGTTAAATAAGCCTGCGATTTTTCTGAGGACATTGTCTATTTTTGTGGGTTTAACAAGCCTGCGATTTTCCTAAAGTTCTTGTTCATCTTGTAAAACAGGGCGGGCAGTTTTAGCTTAAGGGGCCAGGCTTTAAGTAATTGATGAGTGGTTTTGGGGGGATACAAGATTTATTTGATCAGAAGAGGGGTGTTTCACCTTGTTTAACTCTTTAGTCAGTGAAGGAGAAGGAGAGTTTTTATGCCATCCGTTTTTCTCATGTAATTATGAGTTTTTGCGGTTGGCTTTTTTTCTTTTCTTTTCCTCACTGGAACCAGTGATAGTACTCTACTCCTACATTTAAATAGTGGACCAAGCTAATGCAGCAGTGTGTTCCCTATGAGGAGGTTTGAGGTTCCTTGTTTATTTACTAGAGATGATCCCGATTGAGGAATTTTGAGTTACAGGGTGTTACACCACTGAATTCTATTTATATTTCAAACCAAGTTTGGTTAGTAGAATTTATATTAAAAAGGTTTGGAATTTCCCAGTTTCTGTTTATAGAGTATTGCATAATCTTTAATGCACTGTGCCTAAACTGTAATGCATGTAGGCAAAAAGGGGCATGGTTATTGGCGAGGAAATGGACATTCCATGGGCATTCTGAAATTTATGCACGTAGTTATAGAATATGGCCCAGTGCATGTAAATCTACACACCAGGATTTACACCACATCTTCATTAGTGTAAATGGAGGTGTGTAGTTTTGGGCACTGTAATATCAGCTAAGCACATTCTATATACCACACCTAACTCTAGGCACCGCTTATAGAATCTGCTTAGTCTGCACTATTTTCCATGCGGCTTTTTTAGGCACCATATATAGAATCCCCTACTTAATGGGACAGAGTCAACATGGATTCAGCCAAGGGAAGTCTTGCTTCATCAATGTGGTTCATTTCTTTGAATGCATGAATAAATATATATATTTTTTAAATTACATTTGTACCCCGCGCTTTCCCACTCAAGGAGGCTCAATGCGGCTTACATGGGGCAATGGAGGGTTAAGAGACTTGCCCAGAGTCACAAGGAGCTGCCTGTGCCTGAGGTGGAAATCGAACTCAGTTCCTCAGTTCCCCAGGACCAAAGTCCACCACCCTAACCACTAGGCCACTACAAAGACTAGGGGACACTCAAAGAAGTTACATGGTATTACTTTTAAACCAAACAGGAGGAAAAAATTTTTTGCTCAATGAATAGTTAAGCTCTGGATCTCGTAGCCAGAAGATGTAGTATCAGTGGTTAGTGTATATGGGTTTTAAAAAGGTTTGGACAAGTTCCTGGAAGAAAAGTCCATAGTCTGCTATTGAGATAGACATGGGAAAAGCTATTGCTTGTCCCTGGGATCAGTAGCATGAATCTTGCTTCTATATGGAATTCTGTCAGATACTTGTGACCTGAATTGGCCACTGCTGGAAGCAGGATTCTGGGGTAGATGGACCAATGATCTGACCCAGTATGCCAATTCTTATGTTCTTATAATATGTGCAAGCAAATTCTATCATGTACACCTACTAGGCGGTGTGGGCATGGGAGGGGCATTGGCAGGTTAGGGGTGTGCCTAGCTGTTATGTACTCATGTTATAGAATATTAGCATTTACATACCTAACTGCCTCCAATTGATAATGAGTATTTACACCAGCCCTTGATATGGCATAAGTTCTCATGGCTAGAGTTAAGCACATATATATGGACTTAAGCTAGCATTCTATATCAGTAAATGTGTGTGCAATTTCCATTATAGAATCCATACTTAGCACACTATATCCCAGTGCCTAACTTTAGGCCCTTTCTTGAATCTACCCCATGATGTCAAAAAGAAAACAGAATCATTCCAAGCTAAGATAAATCAGTGTATTTACGTTTTTTACTAGCTTTTGCATTTTACAGTACAAGTAAAAGGATAAAAAGATGAAATGTGTCAAAGCTGACCGATTGTCCTCTCTTGCTTGCCCCCACTCCATCAAAGTATTCACTTTTCTTCTTGCATTCAGGACACTCCCACTAACACTGGCCTGGAATAGTCTGAACTCCTTAGACCTTGGAAGCTAAGCAGGGTCAAACCTCAGTGGGGACCACCTAGGAAGACCAGGTGTTGAGGGCTGCAGAAGGCAGTAGAAAACCTTTACAATATTCTGAAGAAAAAAAAAATAAAGATCACATCTGGCATAGTGGGGTCATGATAACCCAACCCTCAACACTAGGAAAGGGGAAGAAAAAAATAGGAAAATCAAACATTTATTTATTTATTGCACTTGATATACCACACAAGGCCTGTACATAGGCATCTAGGTGGTTCACAGAGCTAAAATTAGGGCAGTGTAAGTGGAGAAAGAACTAAAATAGGGAAATGGCATTTAGGAAAACAGTGAGAACTATACCCAAACTAGCTTATTCAGCCTTAGCACAGAAATCAGTAAATAAAACAATAAGTCAGATATAAAAAAAAAATGTGCTTCTACATTTGTGCCCTATTTTCAGCCAAATGTAGAAGCCTAAGGGGGTTGTTTACTAAAGCTTAGCTTGAGTTATCTGTAGCAGGGATCATAGGAATAAAATGGGCCCTGCTGCACATAACTGGAGCTAAGCTTTAGTAAATGGGGGGAGGGAGGTAAAATTTCAGCTGCACAATCATCTTAATTTAGGAGCTTAAAAGTTATGTATATAAATTCAGGGCAGCAATTCATTTGCCTAGATTTATGAGCCTTATGCTGAGAATCAGCGCTAAGCTCTTAACATTTTCCCCCAGCCTAAATCCATCCCTCTTACCACCTACTTTTTATCCTCATAAATTTGTAGTTTAGTGAATCTTTGAATATAAATGTTTACTCAGCCCTAGTAAATTTTCAAATAAGCCAATATAATAAACTCTCAAACTTCGAAGCATAAATCCTTTAAATATTTCACCCTTAGGAATTTACAAAAGTATTTTTGGACAAAAGTAGATTGAAGCTATTTCATCACTGTGAACTTGAGGTTTCTTCTCTTGTGGTCTCTCCTGATAGACCAGTCAGACCACCAGTTTGATTCTACAAACAAGATAATCAAGGGTCCCTGAAAAGTGTTCTTATGCACATCTATATATCCCAGGGGACTAATACAACAGCTTTATTCTTAGGCACCAAACATTCCTATTTCAACTACATCAGCCCTGTCAACCTAAGGCATGAAGAAATGTGTCTGAGTAATTCTTAGTTGTCTCCTGAGGGCAAAACCTATGCAGATAGCAGTTCAATAAAAGCAAAGTGTGGCTCAGCCATAAAACTGCTCTGCTTCCCTTCAATAATGTATGTCCAGAAACTCATCACCTGGGCTCGGGAAGATCTGATGGCATTCCTTGAAACAGAACTGTACAAGTTAAAGGAGGGGGGGGGGGGGACTGTCATTGATGATTCAGATTGTGAGGTGATGCCAAAGAAATAAAATAATTGCTGAGACTGTGGGGTCATGACCCTGATCACTCTGTCTGCCTGGGCGAACCAGTATAGAGTTGAAACTAAATGATCTCTCTGCAACTTAAAATCTTCCAGCACCACTGGTTTTAATTATTTGGATGGAGTTGTGCCAAAAATGTCTATTTCTGATCTTTTTCAGGTTCTACTTTTCAATCCAAATCCAGCTTATGCGATATATCCACACTAGACACCAATGACATTTCCCAATTATCTCATTTACTGGCAGTAGGTAATTATTTTATAAGTGTTTGTTACATGGCATCATTCTGTCATTAAAATTTATAAAGTCCTGCATGTTGTCGAAAAGGAATTCCCTAGAGAGATGGGCTTTGCATGGCTGATAGCTAAGATAGAGATGTACATTCTTGCAGATGCAAAGGGAAACTTTTTAATATAGTAATAGCTTTGACATAATAACCTGTGCAACTGAGGCTTTCAGATCATCACCTAATGAAAGCTTTTAAGTGCTGCAGCTAAGGTAAAGCAAATTCATAACTGTCTGTGAGAATAACAGTGGCATAGCTATGGTGGGCCATGGGGGCCTGGGTCCCCCCCAAACTGGATCTGTGCCCCTGGTTTGGTCCTTGCCAGCTGAAATGTTTTTTCCACTGCTGGTCTTTGGCGCCACCATATTGCCTGCCCTGCTCTGTCTTCCTCTCACATCTAGCACATGTGTTTTAGTGAAACTGAGCATGGACGCATGTTCAATTTCATTAAAACCAGCATGCTGGACATGACATAAGGGGAAGAGAGAGCAGGGTAGGAAATGCAGTGGCGCCAGAGACTAGCACTGGAAAACGTGCTTCAGCTGGTGGGGATTGGGGACCCCCGCCAGACAAGGCATGAGCGGCAGTGGCAGTGCTTCAGCTGGGGGGGGTTGTGGATCCCCGGCAGCCAAGTTATGTGTAGCAGCAGCGACGGTGGGTAGGTGGAGGGTGGCAAGGCAGTGGTGGGGGTGGTGGGGAGGGGGACCAAAGTGTGCCCCCATACTTTGGGCTCTGGCCCCCTCCCACCTCAAAGTCTGGCTACGCCCCTGGAGAATAATGCTAATTTGTCAATAGAGTTTTGAAGAAAGCTAGACCTCACTGTGTGAGAAGTGTACATCTAGAGAAAGTATGTGTTTTCTTAAGTTCCCTCAAATCATATTACATATGCATCTTATATTTCTTGGCCATATAAAAGGCTGATAAGGAACAATATTAATATGGCAAACTTTCAAGGCTAACACTTAAATTCAACTGCTGAAATGAAAAGCATCAATAAAGGATGATCTCCTCTTACTTAGCTTTAATTTTATCTTGGCAAGAACAGGTCTAGCAACCTAGACTAAAGGTCTTTACCCTACTATCTCCTTCCCCTCATTTAGCTAATTCTATCAACCTGGATACTATATACATCTATGTTGCTACACTTATTTCCAATAAAATATCTTTGTATTGTTTATAAAAGGCTTGAAAAAAATTAAGCCTTGTGATTTTCTGGTTAATATCTTGTGACTATTTTTCAAATTTCTTTGCTGCATAATCTATACTACTACTACTACTACTTAACATTTCTAGAGCGCTACTAGGGTTACGCAGCGCTGTACAGTTTAACAAAGAAGGACAGTCCCTGCTCGAAGGAGCTTATAATCTAAAGGACGAAATGTCAAGTTGGGGCAGTCAAGATTTCCTGAATAGAGGTGTAGTGGTTAGGTGCCGAAGGCGACATTGAAGAGGTGGGCTTTGAGCAAGGATTTGAAGATGGGCAGGGAGGGGGCCTGGCGTATGGGCTCAGGGAGTTTATTCCAAGCATAGGGTGAGGCGAGGCAGAAAGGGCGGAGCCTGGAGTTGGCGGTGGTGGAGAAGGGTACTGAGAGGAGGGATTTGTCTTGAGAGCGGAGGTTACGGGTAGGTACGTAAGGGGAGATGAGGGAGAAGAGGTAAGGAGGGACTGCAGATCGAGTGCATTTGTAGGTTATACATCACTAGCCGTTCAGCCCGTAAAAACGGGCTAGTATAGGAAGGGGGGTTGAAAGGCCCCCCACCCCGCCGCCGAGTTTGCCGCTGCTGCTCCCCCCTCCGAGTTCGCCCCCCCCCCGGAGCCGTCACCACCCACCTTCCACCCGGCCGGGCCCTCGCTCTGCTATTGAAACAGCGAGGGCACGCAGCACACAGCTCTACTGCTGAGCTGCCATGGCCTTCCTTCTTCTTCTCTGCCTGTGTCCCGCCCTCATGTGACGTAACGTCGTCGAGGGCGGGACACAGGCAGAGAAGAAGAAGGAAGGCCGACGGCAGCTCAGCAGAGCTGTGTGCTACGTGCCCTCGCTGTTTCAATAGCGGAGCGAGGGCCCGACCGGGTGGAAGGTGGGTGGCGGCGGCGACTCCGGGTGGGGGGAGCGTTAGCGACGGCGGTGTCCCTCGCAAATGCGCAGTAGAGACCCTCTCTGTTCCGCCCTCGTCATCACGTATTGACACGGGGGCGGAGCAGAGAGGGTATCTACTGTGCATTTGCGAGTGAGTACGCCACTCGCCATTTATATATATTGATGAGGCACTAAATAATAGAAGAGTGGATTCAATAAGAACATAGGAACAAAATTGTTGCCATACTGGGACAGACCAAAGGTCCATCAAGCCCACTATCTTGTTTCCAACAGTGGCCAATCCAGGTCATAAGTACCTGGCAAGATCCAAAAACAGTACAATACATTTTATGCTGCTTATCCTAGAAATAAGCAGTGGATTTTCCCAAGTCTATTTTAATAAAGGCTTATGGACTTTTCTTTTAGGAAAATATCCAAACCTTTTCTAAACTCCGCTAAGCTGACTAATTTTACCACATTCTCTGGCAACGAATTCCAGATTTTAATTACACGTTGAGTGAAGAAATACTTTCATTTGTTTTAAATTTACTACTTTGTAGCATCATTATGTGCCCCCTAGTCCTAATATTTTTGGAAAGAGTAAACAAGCGATTCACGTCTACCCATTCCACTCCACTCAGTATTTTATATGCCTCTATCATATCTCCCCTCAACTGTCTTTTTTCCAAGCTGAAGAGCCCTAGCTGCTTCAGTTTTTCCTTATAGCGAAGTCATCCCATACCCTTTATCATTTTCGTCACCCTTCTCTATGCCTTTTCTAATTCCATTATATCTTTTTTGAGATGCTGTGAACAGAATTGTACACAGTATTCAAGGTGCAGATGCACCATGGAGCGATGCAAAGGTATTATAATGTCCTCATTTTTGTTTTCCATGCCTTTCCTAATAATACCAAACATTCTATTTGTTTTCTTTGCCACTGCTGCACACTGAGCAGAGGGTTTCAACTTATCATCATCGATGATACCTAGATCCTTTTCCTGGTCGGTGACTCCTAATGTAGAACTTCGCATTACATGGCTATAGTTCAGGTTCCTCTTTCCCACAAGCATCTCTTTGCACTTGCTCACATTAAACGTCATCTGCCATTTGGATGCCCAGTCTCGTAAGGTCCTCTTGCAATTTTTCACAATCCTCTTATAATTTAGCAACTTTGAATAACGTTGTGTTATTAGCAAATTTAACTACCTCACTAGTTATTCCCATATCTAGATCATTTATAAATAAGTTAAAAAGCAGCGGTCCCAGCACAGATCCCTGCGGAACCCCAGTATCAATCCTCCTCCATTGAGAATACTCACCATTTAACCCTACTCTCTGTTTTCTATCTTTTAACCAGTTTTTAATCCGCAATAGAACACTACCTCCTATCCTATGACTTTCCAATTTCCTCTTGAGTCTTTCATGAGATACTTTGGAAATCCAGATACACAATATCAACCAGCTCACCTTTATCTACATATTTGTTCACCCCTTCAAAGAAATGTAGTAGATTGTTGAGTGAAGATTTCCCTTCACTAAATCCATGTTGGCTTTGTCTCATTAATCCATACTTATATATATGCACTGTAATTTTGTTCTTTATAATAGTCTCTACCATTCTGCCCAGCACCAATGTCAGGCTCACCAGTCTGTAATTTCCTGGATCACATCTGGAATCCTTTTTAAAAATTGGCATTACATTGGCCACCCTTCAATCTTCCAGTACCATGCTTGGTTTTAATGATAAATTACATATTACTAACAATAATTCTGGAAGTTCATTTTGTCAATTCTATCAATACTCTGGAATGCATACCATCCAGTCCTGGTGATTTGCTATTCTTCAACTTGTCAAATTGCCCCATTACATTTTCCAGGTTTACAGAGATTTGATTCAGTTTCACTGACTTGTCAGCATTGAATACCATTTCTGGCACCGGTATCTCTTCCGCATCTTCTTCGGTGAAGACTGAAGCAAAGACTTCATTTAATCTCTCTGCTATGGCCTTGTCTTCCCTAAGTGCCCCTTTTACCCCTCGGTCATCTAGCGGTCCAACTGATTCTTTAGCCAGGTTCTTGCTTTTAATATACCTGAAAAAGTTTTTACAATCTGTTTTTGCCTCCAACGCAATCTTTTTTAAGTATTCTTTAAGTCAATTAAAATTTCAAAATAACTTATACAAACACGGAAGAACAAATTTAGGAAATTAGTTCAGAGATGTCAAATTGCCCAGTTCCAGTCTGGAGACTTTTCGGGCAGTCCTGGTTTTGAACTTACATCCCAAAGCATTAATGGGATTTGTAGTGCCTGATCCTGCTCATTGAAAATAGTGCTGCAAGTCTCATAATGCACAGGATGGGATAGTCAAAAATCCAGAACTCCAGAATCCCAAAATGTCAGGCCTAGAACTGGGTAACTTGACATCTCTGTTAGTACAGTGAAAGAACTTCTAATAAAAGGTTACAAGAATTGATTCTGTGTGTATCAGCAAGAAAAAGTAGTATATTTATTTATTTATTTATTTTGGAGAGGAGTTCAATAACTGCAAAATTAAACGCATTATAAAATATGTGCTTTTAGTGCCTGCCTTTATAATACACTGTATAATGTAAAAGCAGTCAGACAAGGTTCACAACTACTATGAGTAACTTAGCCTCTGATCACTCGCCTTCATTGGGGATGTCTCTAAACGGTAAAGTAACACATGTTTAGAAAACCAGAGCAGTAAGGGATACAAAAGTAGAATACAACATAAAGAAACCTTATATAAAACAATACATCCTTTTAAAGTTCCAGAAAAATAGATGTACAATGTAAACACTCGGCTACAAATAATGGTGGCATAAAAATCAGACTCGACGTGGCCACGTTACGGCAAGATGCCTGTGTCAGAAGTCATAAAATCCAATAGCTATGTAACCCAGGGGTTTAAAAAAATGGAAATTACCTGGGGCCAGTTCTGGGACCATTTCAGGGTCCACAGGGTCATTAGTGGTCAGTGGGGACCCTTTCTTGGGTCGGGATGATGTCCATGGGCTTCCAGGGCTGTTGTTGCAGCAAGCACAACCTGCCACGATGCAGTTCCAGCCGCGAGTGAAGCTTCCAGGGCAGGAGGAGGCAGGAAAATGGCCTGCTTCAGACCTGGCCACCAGAACTCTGGCGCATGTATGTCTTTCCATGCATGTGCAGTGTGGCTGTCGAGCTCTGGTAGGCAGCAAATGAAGCTGGGGCTTCGATATTTGGCCTGCCCAATGGAGTTCCACAGCATATTGTGGCTTTTTGCCACTGCCACAGTGGGTCCTTGTGGACCCTGAAGAAGCTCAGGGGGACAAGATAAGAGAACTCCTGGCCTGGGGTTTTAAATATTTTAATTCTAAATAGGGTCTTTTAGGTCCATTATTTTGTCCCTCAGGGGGTCTAGGGGTCTCCCTGAGCTGGGTTAGGGTGATGAGAATTTATTATTATTTTAATTGGCTTTGTGGCTGTTTTAAAAGCATGGAACTGTTTGCATACAAAAGTTTTAGAATGTGTTAAAGTGTATGCTTCTGAATGGTCTTTGGGCTCATGGGCAGTTGCTCTGATGTCATCAGAGTCATTGTCACCCTGGTAATGGTTTGGGTGGCATTTTCTCAGAAGACATGTGACCTGTAAATATCTAAGGATAATGATTCTAAATAAGACAAGTGTCAACGCTTCAATGTATAGACTGTCAGTTGAGTCTGATTTTTTATGCCACCATAATTGTAGCTGAGTATTTATATTGTACGTCTATTTTGCTGGATGCTGGAACATTTAAAATGATATATTGTCCTATATAATAATTCTCACCTCCAACAGGATGTGCCTGGGACCATGCCTGCCGGAAGTGGTCTGCTAGGCAGGCACACACTGACCTCAGTGACATCAGTGACAGACAATTTGGCAAAGCAAAACAATCTGAGTGCTGGCCATTAGGACACAGGGTTGATAGGAGAGTTTTAAAAGACTGAAGGAACCGAAAGTGTTAAATGAGGGGAGGGGGGAGTTGTGAATGACTGAAAGACATGCAAATTTGGGACAGGAAAACAATCTCAATGCTGGCCATTAGCACACAGGGTACATAGGAGAGTTTTAAAAGACTGAAGGAACCAAAAGGGGGGGGGCAAGTTCTGAATGAATGAAATCAATAGAAATCAAACAAAATAAAACATGGAAAAGAAAATAAGATGATACCTTTTTTATTGGACATAACTTAATACATTTCTTGATTAGCTTTCGAAGGTTGCCCTTCTTCGTCAGATCGGAAATAAGCAAATGTGCTAGCTGACAGTGTATATAAGTGAAAAACATTCAAGCATTGCTATGACAGTCTGACAGGGTGGGAGGATGGGGGTGGGTAGGAAGTATGCATGGGGACATCAAAGTATATCATTGGTATTCTAACAGGGTGGGTGTGGATACCAATGATATACTTTGATGTCCCCATGCAATTTATGAGAGGAACACAATCTGAATGCTGGGCATTTGGACACAGGGTAGATAGGACACTTTTTTTAAAAAATGAAGGACGTTTTTTTAAAAAAATGAAGGACGTGAAAGTATTACATCTTGGGGGAGGGGTGAGGAGGAAAGCGGTGGGGTATCCGGATACTGGGCGTTAGGGCCACGGGGGTACATAGACTTTTGAAAGCCTTAAGGAACCCAAAGTGTGGGAAGGAGGAGGAAAAGGAGGGGAGGGAACGGGGTGAGGGGCATTAGGAACAGGGGAGGGGGACATGCCACATACTCTCATTCTCACACACACACTGTCACACAGACAGTCTCACTCTGTCACACACCCGCACATTCACTCTGGCTCTCTCTCTCAAACATACACACTCCCAGGAAAACCTTGCTAGCGCCCGTTTCATTCGTTCCAGAAACAGGCCTTTTTTACTAGTTTTATATAAAAGGTTTCTTTTTATTGTATTCTACTTTAGTATCCCTCACTGCTCTGGCTTTCTTGGAGGATTTGTGAGGGCGTTGCCTTCTGTTTTTGAATTTGGAGTGATACATGTGTCACACACCTCTCTGGTCCCCACATGGGAGAATTTCCATCTCTGTTTTCATCAGGACTCAGTAAGGGAAAGTCTCCCATGTAAATACTCTCTCCACACACACATACACTTCCCATAGATGTATCACATACAGTTCTACCCTGACTCTTCATGCATATACACCTACACACCTAAACCCCCCTATGGAAAGAAACATACAAACACACCATTCACAACCCCCATCAACACAACTTAATATGCACCACCATTCTTCTCTCTCTACTAAGTCTCCCAAACCAACATCCTTAACTTTCCTGTGGAAGGGGAAATGTGCCATCATTTCATACTCACCTGGATTAAGTCCATAAAGAATCTTTTTTTAAGCCTGTTTGATTAAGATTATTATATAAATTATCTCTAGTTGAGAGTCTAGATTAACAATCAAAACACAATAACTCCCCAAAAGACCAAGGGGCTGAAATTCAGACCAAGGGAGGGGCCCAGCTAACTGCCAGAGTCAGCGGTCAGCCCGGATATTCAATGCTGGGCCATTTCTGGTGACCATCATTGAATAGCCAGTTTATTTTTAGTCAGTTTAAACTTAACTGGCTAAGTCAATATTCAAAGATAGCCTTTAACTTTACACTGGCTAAAGAAATACCAGCTATTTAAGCGGCCCAATGTGGTTACTTACAATGGCTGGAAATGAATTGAATATTCGGGAATAGCAGGTTATATCGAGGGATATAACTGGTTATTTCCTGCATGCTAACCAGGGATAGTCAGCAGGGAATAACTGGCTATCCCCACTGAATATTTTCGGATAGCCAGTTAAGCGCCATTTAACCAACCAGGTGCTGTTCCTGGCCGGTTAAATGGTTTTGAATATCGGGGGGGGGGGGGGGGGGGGACAAGACTTTAAAGATAAACAAACTAATTTTCCTAAAATTTTACTAAAATGCACTCTCCTGAAATTACTGATAGAAAGGGTAGATCTCAGAAGCAAGAGTCATGATTAATAGTCTTTTTTTTTTTTTTGCTATGCAGGCTGCAGTTTGTTATCACTGCTACCCAAGTGGCAAGATGAGACCTCTAAGTCATCATTGATCCTTCCCGTACTATAGTGCAACCATTGATATATGGAGGGGCATGCATGAGGAGTGGCCTATTGGTTAGGGTGGTGGACTTTGGTCCTGAGGAGCTGAGTTTGATTCCCAGCACAGGCAGCTCCTTGTGACTCTGGGCAAGTCACTTAACCCTCCATTACCCACCGCATAGAGCCTGCCATGAGTGGGAAAGTGCAGGGTACAAATGTAACAAAAAAAAAAACATGATGTCCAATTGTAGATGTTTTGGTGTAAAAGTCTAAAATTCTCATCCTGAACTTAATAATTTTCAAACCAGAAAAACGTCTATTTTTTTTGGTTTTGAAAATCTCTAATTTCCAGACTTTTGTGTGCTCAGTACATATTTCTTTAAGTACCATTATAAAAAAAATGTCCTGTATGGCACCATCCCTAGTAAACTGGCTACACAGACATCCCAGCAGAGCAGATGGGGTAGCCTAATAGTCAGTGCAGTGGGCTTCACATAAAGGGACCCAGGCACAAATCCCATCTTAGCACCCTAATTTTTTAATGTGAGCCCTCTAGGAACACCTAAAAACTTATTGTACCTAATTGTGCACCACTACAAAAGCTCTCAGGTCTGCAGGTGTCTCCAATCTATAGATGCAGTTGGTATTTTGTGGGTTTGAAAAACTCACAATTTCCACCACAAATGTACTAGCAAGAGTGGGATATGGACCTGGGTCCCTTTCTCTACAGTCCTCTGCACTGACTGCTAACCTACTCTTAGGACCAGTTTACTGCTCTAATAGGAATGGTAATAATATCTGAAGCTATCACAGAACCTATATGAACTGTCACTGTCACATCTTTGGAAGTTGGGAGGGGGTCAGTGACCACTGAGAGATTAAGGGGGGCCATGTGTGAATCCCTTCAGTGGTTAGCTGGTCAGTTAGGGCACCTTTTTGTGCCTTAGTCATGGATGAAACAGATAAACACGTTCCACTTTTTGCCCTAGATGGTTTTATCATGTTCCATTATTCCAAGAAAATGTACAATTTCTGGGCCCACCCAAATCCTGCCCAAAACATGCCTCCAACATGCCCCAACATACTCCCAACATGCCCCCTCACGATTTAGATGAACTGTGGAGAAAACTATGTCAAATCTGAGTATTGAAAAATCACAACTTGGACATTTTCCCAGGAAAAATGTCCATCAGGCACTTTTTGCTGCTATTGAAATGTTTTTCTCTTTTGAAAATGAGTCCCATAGGGCCAGATTCTATATATGGTGCCTGAAAATTCCACAAAGAAAAAAATACACTTAAGCGTATTCTATAAAGTATACCTATATTGTATAGAATAAGCTTAAATTTCCGCTTGGTATATAGAATACGCTGAGTCTCTTTCCATGTGACCCAAATTAAGTTGCAGCTATTTACACCATGTTTTACTTGACGTAAATCCCAACACCTAAATTAGCCACAGAGTGGGTGTATTCTATAGCAAAACGTATAGATTTTAGAAATGCCCATGCCCCGCCCATGGCCATGCCTCCTTTTCAACTATGCAACTTAGAATTTAAGCGCACCACGTTACAAAATACGCTTATCGAGTTATGCGCATAAATCTTAATTAGTCAATTAGTGCTGATAATTGCTTGTTAACATCCAGTTAACAGCACTGATTAACTAGTTTACCAATTAAGTTATGCAAATTGAAAACAGAACATGCTTTGATTTCCGTGCAGAAATAAAACGTCATATATAGAATCCCAGGGATAGTGTCCAACTTTATGATATAACTTTAATTTTTTAATCAAGCACAGAACCGAAAACACATAGCTGAACAAGAGAATCCCCCGAGTTTGTGCTGAAGTTTTGTTGACTGAAGCTAACATCCCTAACATGTTTAATTTCCTTTGGGTATTCATTTTTGTATTTCCTTTTGTGTTTATGTTTTCATTTTGAATAGATGAAACAAACAAGGAAAACGAAAAAAATGAAATAACATTCTGTGCACACCCCTAATGTCAACATATGATACCAGGTAAGTGGGTAACTGGGGCCCAGCTTATGGTAGTTTTGAGCCATTTTTATCTGAAGGCCAGGCTGGGCTGCAGGTGGTCTATCTTGCTGGGATATAGCTGAAAGTCTATCCAGGCATTGTGAAGTTTGTTCTTGTATTATTTTGGCTGGCATGTGCAATGTCTTATTAATTTGAATAAATTTGCTGCTCTTCATAGTCAAAGTCTTGTGCTCATATTTCTTTCCCAACTAGTTCTGTTGATATAATTTGGATCTTCCCAGTCTCCATACTACTCAGAAGATCCCACATTTATACATTAAAAAAAATAAAATCAATTTTGGTATTTGAATTAGACACATTTGTAGAACTCTAGTTCTCTAAATCTCTTTCCCAAATCCACATACCATGAAGTCCTTTCTTGACATTTATTTTCCTTTAAGATTTAGAGAAGTCAGCTTGATGAACCTAAAGCATCACCAAAACAGCTTGTTAACTATTGCTGTCATCTGAAATATACCATCTTCCTCTGTAGCAGCTGGTTTTAACTGCAGCTTTACGGAAAGTATTCAGAAGTCATTCTCCAGCCATCTGAAGCGTTCCTACCAAGTCTCAACAAACACAGGTTTGAACTCCTGATGTGTAATAAATACAAATTTGTCACCATCTGATTTTATTGCATTGCAACAGCCTTGGGCTACTCCCTAGGTTGACAGTGAGAATTATATGAGCACGTGGCTTTCCTGATGGCAGTCAACTAGGATAGGAAAAAAAAACACCCCTCATTAAACACAGTCTGGTATTTATATGGCTTAATCTTTTAAATTAGGCCTTGTATAAATGTATACCACGCACCAAACTGCAATGTGATAGAGACCTCTTCTGAGTACTTATGAAAAGAATTGATTTTTGGTTTGCATTAGGGGTGTGCATTTGTTAACATACCTTTAAAAAGTTAGAGATCTATCTAGTAAACTGCACTAAACTGTTAGGGTGCAATAGCTGTTAGCATGGGCCCGCACTAATGGCTACCGCATGCTAAAATCATACAATGCAGTAAAAATCTAATGCTAGATGCTTATCGGAGTGGAGGAGTGGCCTAGTGGTTAGAGCACTGGTCTTGCAATCCAGAGGTGGCTGGTTCAAATCTCCCTGCTGCTCCTTGTGATCTTGGGCAAGTCACTTGACCCTCCATTGCCTCAGGTACAAACTTAAATTTTGAGCCCTCCTGGGACAGAGAAATATCCAGAGTACCTGAATGTAACTCACCTTGAGCTACTACTGAAAAAGGTGTGAGCAAAATCTAAATAAATAAATAGCACGGGTAGGGGAGGATCTGGGTGAGTCGGGGATGGAGCATGGTCGGTGCTGAAAGCATGTAATACATCACTGCATATTAACTATCACTGCTGTCAATAGCATGGGTGCTCTTAGTGCTACTTCAAGTGATAGCATTAACTACCTGCAAAACAAAATAAAAGCCTTACCACAGCCACCCTCCCCTAATCAAGCCTGTCCCAATTCAGAACCCATGCTGCCTCCCCCCCCCCCCCCCCAGATCAAGGTCACTTAGATCAATCTCTCCCCTATCAAGCCCCCACTGATCCAGATCCCCACCACCATCAAGTCCCCTTCCCTAGTGGTTAGTGCAGCGGACTCTGATCCTGGGGGAACTGGGTTCATTTCCCACTGCAGCTGCTTGTGACTCTGGGCAAGTCATTTAACCCTCCATTGCCCCTGGTACAAATAAGTACCTGTATATACTATGTAAACCGCTTTGAACGTAGTTACAAAAACCACAGAAAGGCGGTATATCAAGCCCCATTCCCTTTCCCCACACACAAAGAAACAAAATTAATTCATCCCCTTAAGCCCCCCCCCCCCCACACACACACAGTATTGGGGGGCAGCTAGACTTATCTTCGGAAAAACGCAATTTGAAAGCGCAGAACCCCTCCGTGAAAAACTACACTTGCTCCCAATCAAAGAACGGATTGCTTTCAAAATCTGCACTCTGGTTCACAAAATTATCTACGGTGAAGCCCCAGGGTACATGACAGACTTAATCGACCTACCAACTAGACACACATCCGAATCAACATGAACATACCTAAATCTGCACTACCCAAGCTGCAAAGGACTCAAATACAAATCAACTTATGCATCCAGTTTTTCCTACATAAGTACACAACTATGGAACGCATTACCAAAAGCTGTGAAAACAACGTATAACCACCTAAACTTCCGGAAATCATTAAAAACTTACCTGTTCATAAAGGCAAACCCTCCCGACCCAACTTAAATGCCTGAACCCTGCAACACTACAAAATCAAAGCACGTAATGGACATAACATAACCCTTCCTCTCAACAATTCCCTATGAGTCTGTTCCACATGAACTTCATTCTACCTCAACATCACTGTGTATTTGTTTATACCGGAATTGGCGAATGCCACATTGAGCCTGCAAATAGGTGGGAAAATGTGGGATATAAATGCAACAAATAAATAAATAAATAGTTACACTGTACAAACAACTGAAGAGAGAACTCAAGGATAGAGATCTGCACTAACAGTGGGCAAGACAATAATAAAATGTGTCCTTTTAATTTCATAAAATGAACTGTGTATGGTTTCATGTAATGCAACAAGAATGTAGACCTAGAACTAAGAGAAAAGAGGAACAGAGTAAGAAACATGCAATCTGATATTTGGAAGACCCTAGCTAGAGCTGCTGCTTTGAAGTTAAAACAAGGTTTGACTTTCCGCTTATCAGGCACAAGATTGCTGCTTTCACACTTGATTGCCTTCTGTTTCATTTTAATGATGTATTTGTATTCTCTGTTTTTCCTGAGGTACTGAAGCCTGAAGAAGGTGTAATCACTTTGACCATATCTGGTGCTAACTGATGAAATGGGAAAGCTTTTTTTTTGTCTTTTGTTTTGCAGCATTTGAATGGGTTTTATTGAGTAGCTCAGAATCCACAAACAAGTTATTTATATTCACATTTCCTACCATCTCCAAGGGTAAATTATAACTTTACAAAGTTTTTATTAAAAAAAAAATTTAAAAGCGAAAAAAGAGTTGCTGAGTTAGCCCTTATGTTGATAAATAAGGTCAACAAATTGCAGGTGGGAAGTTTTCATTGGACTAGATATATATTTGAGTGCTATTCACTCTTATTTAGTTCATTTTGTATTGATTTTGCAAAGGAACCATAGAGCTTACAAGCTACTCGCAGATATATTTCTAGACAAATGAAAAGGTATGACAGAGAACTGGATTGTCAGTCTCTATTTCTATGCAAATAATTTGGAATGAAAAGATCAAAACATTTTGCATGATCATAGACTTCATGTCTTTCACTAAACAATTTCTTTATTTAGACTTTGCTTACTCCTTTTTCAGTAGTAGCTCAAGGTGAGTTACATTCAGGTACATTGGGTATTTCTCTATTTCTGGAAGGCTCACAATCTAACTTTTTACCTAAGGCAATGGAGAGTTAAGTGACTTGCCCAAGATCACAAGGAACAGCAGTGGGATTTGACCAGGCCACCTCAGGATGTCAAGACCAATGCTCTAACCACTAGGCCACTTCTCCTTGGTTTTTTTTCTAAATGACAGGAAATGTGGTTGCCATGTTGCCAGGTAATGACAGAATCAAGCAAAGATAATCAGCTAGCTTAGGGGCCCTTTTACTAAGCCGCATAAGCGCCTACATGCGCCCAACGTGCGCCAAATTGGAGTTACTGCTCGGTTACCATGTGGCCATTGCGGTAATTTCAATCTTGAGGCGCATCCGCTATGTGCATCTGAAAAATATTTTTTTATTTTCTGACGCGCGGCAGCTACACATGTCAAGTGGAATTTGCCACGCGTAGACCATTACCACCCGGTTACCACGTGAGACCTTCCCGCTAGGTCTATGGCTGGCGGTAAGGTCTCAGACCCAAAATAGACACATTGCAATTTTCATTTTGCCGCACGTCCATTTTTGGAAAAAAATTTAAAAAGGCATTTTTTGTAGGTTCGCTAAAAAATAATTCTTGGTGCGCCCAAAACAAGCTTCTACACTACCACAGGTCATTTTTCAGCACACCTTAGTAAAAGGACCCCTTAGTCATTGACAACTGCAACTAAGTATTCAGTTCTGTGCCCTGAGGAATATTTTAAACATTTGTTTATACAATTTAGTGGAGTATTCCAATTCTGATGATGAGTGTTAGGTGGAGCATTTTAATATTTTTTTCTTGATTTCCAATTCTCAGTCTTGCTCCTCTGGCTGGCTAAAGGGTAATACTTAAGAATCAAGAAAAGTTTGCAGCACTCAGCACCAGATGTGATGAATTATATAACAAGTTGGCAGGACTGCTACTTGTCATAGGGTCTCCAGGAAAATTTAAATAATAGCCATGATTTAGGGATAAGCAGCAGATGATGCCTAACCATTACATTCTGCTACTCTGCCTCTCAGAGCAGATGAAGGAAGAAGTTGGTGCCTAGAAGAATCCCCCACCCATCATTTGAAAGCACACGGCACCAGATTCCCCTAGAAAGTAGCAGAAAGGGAAACAATTTATAGAAATGAGGATTAGGGACGAGCAGCCCCCCCCCAAAAAATTGTGCCACTTTTTCTGAGTTTTTTAAATTTGTTTAGAAACGAATGCCGTCAAGAGTGTGCACTCGTTGCAAGAGAGCGTGCATTATGTGGAAGGACCCAAATTAGACAGACGCGTGCCAATTTTTATTTTGCCACGCGTCCATTTTCGGCAGAAACAACAAAAAAAAGGCCTTTTTTACACGCACCAACACCAGCTCAGCTCAGCCCATTTTTCGGCTGTATTTTTTTTACTGCGTGGATATTTCAGGCACTATATACAGAACTGGTTATATTGCACAATATAATCAGCTACCTGCAAAAATTCAGCGCATCACAGACTAACTCCCTTGTTTACTAAGCTGTGTGGCAATGCTGACACAGCCCAATCAAAGTAAATGGGCTGTGTCAGCATTAGCGCACAGCAGCCACTAGCTTTGCTTAGTAGACAGAGGGTAAGTTTGGTGGCCAAATTTGGCTGCCCAAATAGCAGATCTATCTTTGGCCACTATGATATTGGCTTGGCTGGTTATGTTTAAACCGGCTGAAAATAAGCCAGATATTCAATGCTGGTCACTGGAAATGGCCTGGCATTGAATATCTGGGATTACCGTCGACTGCGGGAGTTAGCCGGGCTGCCTCCCACTGTCTGAATATCGGCCCCACAGTGCCTAACTGCAAGGGGGCATACATGTGGGCAGAGCATGGGTCGGCCATGGGCATGTCTCCCAGATATGCACCTAGTTTATAGAATACTATAAATTAGGTGCATCACTTGAGCCAATCAATGCTGACCTTCTATAACAGAATCATGGTTCCAAGATGTCATTATAGAATTGGCACTGTGCACAGGTCATTGAGGTGCCTATAGTGAGGCAACAATTTATAGAATTGCCATTTTTATTTCTTACATTTTATCAATGTTTACAAGATTACTTGCCAATAAAATAATATTTCACCTGGTCTTCTCTGTGATTCCATGAAATATCAAAGGGACTACGGAAAATATGAAGAATCAAAGAATAATCAGAAATTGACCTTAGGAACAGGGAGAAACATGCATTAAATCAGAAAACTGACATCCCTTTTCCCAACTAAAGAGCCTGGTTCAACACACCCCACAGCCAAACTAAAGCACCGGACAGCACCAAGCAAAGGTTCAATGATAGAAAAAACAATTTAGAAGAAAGAAACCCCAATTCTCAAGCTTAATTTTCAAATTTAACACCTCCACGTTCCTGCTTCAACCACTCACCTCCCTAGCCCTTCTCACAGAAATATCTCCTCCTCAGCCTCAACTTTCCATTTCCTCCTTCTTGCCTTCCCAGAATTCCAATCACATCCCAGCTTCCATTAACCCTTTCCTTCTCAGCACTCCTCCCAATACACTTAATTAAATTCCATATCAGCACTGTATGCACACTGACAATTATCACCCAGTTAACGCGTGAGACCTTACCGCTAAGTCAGTGGGTGGCAGTAGGGTCTCAGGGGTAGATGCATCAAGCAAACGTAAAAAAATCAGAAACGTAAAAACCTTTACCGAATCTCAAATAACGAAGCATGCTCCAAAAACACAGCCCCAAAAAGTTTGGTGCGGTATTGTAAAGAACGATGCACTAATCCCCGTCGGTAATCGGCTTGTAAAGCATGCGCAAAGCAGCCAAGCGTTATGCTGGCTACTCTGCGCATGCCAGAAACGTAAGAAAAAAAAGAAAACACAAACACGTGGCTCCCCACTTTCCCCTGCATGTCTCCACAAACATTAAAGGATCGGGAGGGGGCAAAGGCGCTCATCAGCAGCGTCCTGTATGGACGGCCTTGCCTTGCCCCCCCCCCCCCCCCCCGAAGTCCCCGCTGCTCCGTTTGTGGAATAAAAGCTTTTAAAAATGAAACCTTTGCAGTTGCTGGGCTCCCCCTCCCTTCCTGTCTCTCTCTTCTTTAGTCGGCAATGCTCCGCCTCCTGCCCTCCTCCACCTCCGTGCCCCGCCCCCCCCCCCCCCCGATTTTGTCCCCGCCGCTCCCCCCCCACCGGACCCCCCCTCCACCATAATGGCCGGTGCAGCGCCTCTCACCTATGTTTGAAGGCACTGCACAGGATGGATCAGCTGTTCTTGAGCTCTTCTGTCTCCTCCGATGTCTCCTTTTTCTTCCTGTGTCCGCCCTCCTCTGACGTGATTACTGAGGTGATTACTGAGGGACCCACCCCACAATAGCCAGGCCCCCTGCAACCAGCCACAGAATCTATGACAAGGCAGAATTGGTGTGTGGAGCCTGAGATCTTTCAGTAAAACTTGGGGTCGATGGGTCAATTTTAGCAGAGAATGGAAAAAGTGCTGGTACTCAGAACCCCAAAATACCCTCTCAAAAAAAGCTCTGTAGAAATATAAGTTCAGACACATAGATCTGTATGTGTAGCATTTTGGAAACCTACCTATCTAAGCACTTTCAACTTTTTTTTCATCACGTCTTTATGAAATTTTTCAATAACATATCCCCAAACATTCTAAGACCATCAAGAAATGCAGAGAATAAAACAAAACCATAAAGAATAACAAGAAAAATTGTTTAACTTTCACCCACCAATAAATGAAAAGAGATCCAAGGATAAAGAAATAAAAACGAGAAGAAAAAAAAGTAACAAGGTGACTACCCATGAAGCCCTTCCCAGCCTGATCCTACAGCGTGCATACAGAACCATACAACATTTACCTCTTCTTTTGCAGCAAGAAATTCATCTAGCTGCTTTGTGTCGAAAAACTGAAATTGTTTACCAGGAAAAATTATAGAACACACCCAGAGAAATTTAAGCACAAAGTTGGCACACAAAGTCTGTACCCTAGTCCAATAGGCTAGGAAAGCTTTGTGCATCATCTGTATCTTTCTTCAAAGGTCAGGAAAAACTCGCACTTTGAACCCAAAAATTGAATGTCCAAATGCCTAAAAGAAAGTTTCAGAACTGTATCATTTCATTCAATGGTAATAAGTCATCTGGACTATTGCAACGCACTGTACGCTGGCTGCAAAGAACAGACTATCAAAAAACTCCAAACAGCCCAGAATACCGCCACCAGACTCATATTTGGAAAAACTAAATATGAAAGTGCAAAACCTCTAAGAGAGAAGCTTCACTGGCTCCCACTCAAGGAACGCATTGCGTTCAAGATCTGCACGATTGTACACAAAATCATTCACGCAGACGCCCCAATCTACATGCTAAACCTCGTGGACCTGCCTCCCAGAAACGCCATAAGATCAGCCCGCAAATTTCTCAATCTGCACTTCCCCAGCTGTAAAGGTCTAAAATACAAGCTGATACACGCCACCACCTTCTCTTACATGAGCACGCAGTTGTGGAATGCATTACCTACAGACCTGAGAACCATTGACGAAATAATTAACTTTCACAAATCTTTGAAGACACCTCTCTTCAATAAGGCCTACAAAGAGAACCCATAGCCTTACAAAACTACCTCACCAACCCACCCAGTTATTAAAATCCACCATCTATACTATCCTGCCCAATACCTTCCTTCTCTCTTCCCTTTCTTAATCTCTGTATAATACTAATTGTATCTGATATCCTGGAATGACTATGTCATAACAAAACTCTGTAAGCCACATTGAGCCTGCAAATAGGTGGGAAAATTTGGGATACAAATGCAATAAATAAATAAATAAATAAATACATAATTTTACTTTGTATTGTGGTCCGGCTCAAAAGCAAAAGATACTACCAAAGTCATTCACTGAGTAATTACTTCCTAAGGGGACTCCAGAAAAGATGTCAGATTCATATTGACCACTTCTGGAACCTGAGGGGGTCTCTCCAATTAATGAGCTCACCTAATGGGGGGTAGTGAATGGACGTACGCTCATTTTAATTTTGCCGCATTTTTGTTTTCAGCCGCAAAAGGCCTTTTTTACAGGCGTGCTGAAAAAGGGACTAGCGCACGTCCAAAACAGCGCAGGCCATTTTGCGGCACACCTTAGTAAAAGGGCCCCTGCATGTACGTGGAGGGGCATTTTCAAAAGGGACGTCCAAGTTTTGATTTGGACGTCCTCGCAAAATGTCCCAATCAAGGGACAGGGAAACCCGTATTTTCGAAACAAGATGGACGACCATCTTTCATTTCAAAAATACCATCAGGGACGTCCAAATCCTTAAATTTGGTCATCCCTAGACATGATCGTTTCTGATTTTCGGTGATTTTCGAAACCAAGGACATCCATCTCAGAAACGACCAAATGCAAGCCATTTGGTTGTGGGAGGAGCCAGCAGTTGTAGTGCACTGGTCCCCCTGACATGCCAGGACACCAACCAGGCACCCTAGGGAGCACTACAGTGGACTTCATAAATTGCTCCCAGGAACATAGCTCCCATACCTTGTGTGCTGAGCCCCCCCCAAACCCCCCCAAAGCCCACTATCTACAACTGTACACCACTACCATAGCCTTTACAGGTGAAGGGGGCACCTAGATGTGGGTACAGTGGGTTTCTGGTGGGTTTTGGAGGGCTTACTGTTTCCTCCTCAAGCATAACAGGTAGGGGGGGATGGGGCTGGGTCTGCCTATCTGAAGTGCACTGCACTCACTAAAACTGCTCCAGGGACCTGCATACTGCTGTCACAGACCTGAGTATGACATCTGAGGCTGGCACAAAATATTTTTAAAGATTTTTTGAGGGTGGGAGGGGGTTAGTTACCTCTGTGGGAGTAACGGGAGGTCATCCCCAATTCTCTCCAGTGGTCATCTGGTCATTTCATCACCTTTTTGTGCCTTAGCTGTAAGAAAAACAGGTCTGGGTGAAAACGTCCAAGTGCTCATCAGGGACGTCCTACTTTTTTTCCTTTATGGATCAAGGATGTCCAAGTATTAGGCACGCCCAAGTCCTGCCTTCGCTATGCCTCCGACACACCCCCTTGAACTTTGGCCGACCCTGTGACGGAGTGCAGTTGGGGACGTCCAAAATCGGCTTTCGATTATACCGATTTGGACGTTTCTGTGAAAAGGACATCCATCTTCCGATTTGTGTCGAAAGATGGGCGTCCTTCTCTTTCGAAAATGAGCCCGACAGTGCCAAGCTATGAAGTACTTAGAGCCCTGGGAAAGTTAGCAGAGAAGAACTTCATAATTGGCTGGGTAAGGGATTCTCACCCTCACAGAGTGGAGGCGTATCCTAATGGTTAGTACTGCTGCCTCTAAACCAGGGGAAATGTGATCAGTTCTCACTACAGCTCCCTTGTGACTCTGGGCATGTCACTTAACTCTCTATTGTCCTAGATTCAAAACAAGTACCTGTGTAAAATAGATGAACTGCTTAGAGTGTAGCCACAGAAAGGCAGTATATCAAGTACCATTCCCATTCCCCAGTGAGACGGTCATCTGAAGGTAATTTTTAAACACTACACAGGGTTTACAATATTGCAGGTGCACTGCACCTGCAGGACTGCAAATGAAGACCTCTGTGGAAGTTCCCTTTGAAAATGCCAATGGCCACGGGAACAAGGCCCAAAATTCAGCATATACATTTACTGCTGCTTTAAAAGCAGGTACAAATATACCCACAAAAAGAACATGCAGAACTTTGAAAATAAAAACCCACATGTGCTCCCTCTCTCCCACCTAACCCTCATCTCTTATTTGACATGCGTAGGTCATTACTGCCCGGTTACCACATGAGTCTTTACTGCTAGGTCAATGGCTGATGATGAGGTCTCAGACCCAAAATGGATGTGCGGCAATTTTCATTTTGCTGCATGTCCATTTTCAGCAAAAATTTTAAAAAGGCATTTTTTATAGACGTGCTGAAAAACAGATCAGCATGGGCCCAAAACCCACGCCTATATTACCGCAAGCCATTTTTGTAAATGGACCCCTGGGTAAATTAATTGAAAATATCACCTCAGTTCCTGCTATTTGCGCCCCCCCCCCCCCCCCCATGCCTATCATGCAGTAATTCCAAGGTTTAATAGCTAAAGCAGCTTAGTAAATAGACCCCTTAATGGATATCACATGAAATCACCATTCAAACACATATTAAAAATGTATATGCTTTAATAAACACACCCTTTGTGTTAATATGCGTTAACATGCTTTAATAAATAGGCCCATTTGTGTGTTACCCAAGTATACTTGATACCCACTTATCAAACTGCATATTGTTCTCTCACAAAAAAATTAAAGGAAAAACATACTCCCAAACCCCCTCGGGAAGGACATTTATTATTCAGATGAAAAGTACATTTCCTGTAATTTGTTATACTGCTGTACCTTGCTGTACTGCTGTCTAGTCCCTCTGCTAGCTTTCTCATTTTTTTTTTAAGGGTACTGATACAGAACATGCACAGTGTGTGTTTCTTTTATTTCTTTCCAGACAGTTGACAGGAACAAATCAGCAGCCTTGGATTTTGCCACATTTCAAGACTCTGTTGCCTTCTCCAAACTATCCCTGAACTGATTTATGCTGTTTGATAGAGGCCTTGTTTAAGCCAAAGATTTCAAATTGTTTAACTCTAGAGACATCTGGAATGGGAGTGAAACGCAGGTCTCCTCCGAGACAGTCTATTAATATTTATCCTGTTGTTGGATAAATAAATGAATCTATAAGCCCAGCCTTGCACATAAATATTCCTCTTTTAAAAACCTTATTGAACAATAACTTGTAGGTTTACTTTGCTGGAAGAACAGGGGTTTAGAAGCTTTCCCTGTGGGCTTAGGTGCTGGGGTTGACTTGCCGAAGTCTCTGTTTATTTTCTTACCATTTTTTTTTTGCCCCTTGGACTTTTAAATTAAAATCTAAATATTGGTTCCATTATTCACGACATGTATATGTTTCAGAATGAGTTAAAGCTTTCATTGTTTTCATACTTCTTTCTAGTAACATGGACAGAAAATAATTAAAAAGTCATAATTGCTCCCAGAGGAATTTTATTCTACTATTCTTTCTGCTCTAGTACACTTATTAATGTATTGTGTGCTGCTGCATATGATTCTAATAGGCCAATTACGCTGCTTTCTTGTTTTTTAAATAAATGGTTCAATTTATGATCTAAATATGAAAGGCAAAAAGGTGTAATGGTTATGTAGTATGAGATAAGTGAAATACTGTGCAAACAGAGCACATGGCACTGGGCACCCTCTGGACTTTACCCCCCCCCCCCCCCCTCCCATCGCTATCTCCTTTTGGAGATAACTGCTACCGAAACTGTCTGAACACCTTTGGCCGAAACTTATTGCATGGTTTCAGCCAAAACCAAATGCTAAAGTTTAGTTGTGTGAGTGTGAACTAATGAGGCAGTCTGCAGCCCTCTGCTAAATCCACAAGAGATTATTACCCTCCAGTCCCAGGAATTGCAAGCACAGGCCGACAACTGGGAGAGCCATTTTAACAAGGACTTCTCTGACATTTCGTCCTTTAGATTGTAAGCCCCTTCGAGCAGGGACTGTCCTTCTTTGTTAAACTGTACAGCGCTGCATAACCCTAGTAGCGCTCTAGAAATGTTAAGTAGTAGTAGTAGTAGTAAGGACTTCTCAACAAGTCTGGCACATTTAGGTTCCCAAGCCAATGCAGATGTAGTTAAATATACTCTGAGACAGGAACTTTGTGAGAATGTGTAAAAAAAAAAAAGCACGATTACCAGCTTTTTATGCTTACCCAAACTGTGCACAAGTAACAACAGAAAGTAGCATTGAGATGTTTCCCATTTTGTATTTAATTATAAAACTAAGGACAAGAATGAAAGTGATTCTTACTAAAATAGGATAAAGGAGTCCAGACACTGGTCTACACTGTAGACATTATACCAGCAGATGCACAATCCAGAATGTTACTAAATGCGAGGACTATATGCTTGAAAAATTACAATCAATAGCAATACATTTGTCAAATTATTTTCTAATATATGAGCGTCATTCCATTGTACTTGTGCTTGAAAACAATCAGTGCAGGTTCTTTTCTTATAAAATCTAAATTCTGCATGCCACAAGTTTGATTAAAACGCTGCATCTTCACCATACCCAAGAGAGCCTGGAAATTATTTAGAATCACCCAAATAGTATCCACGGTATTAGATAGATAGATAGATAGATAGATAGATAGATAGATAGATAGATAGATAGATAGATAGATAGATAGATAGATAGATAGATAGATAGATAGATAGAAAGAATAATTTAAATAATGCAAGACCATAGTTTACCTGCACACAAAATAGCATCCGCATACATGGACCTTAGCTAATGAAAACTGAAATTAAAAGGCACAGTGCTTTTACAATGTCTGACTTTGCGCCACATTTGGACTGACAGCTGATGTCATATCTCCTCCACACAGAGACTAATTCCCAAAGAGCTTATCATACCAAATTTTCAGACTTAAATTCCTGCTAAACCTTTGTATCAAGGCATTTATTTGGAAGCATACTATTTACTATATAAACTACTAAGCAAGATCATAAATGCATTACTTCCAATCACATTACACACACACAAAATGAATACAAAGAGTAGCACCCCCCCCCACACACACACACACACACACACACCCCACCACCACCACCTCCAGACTATTTTACAATCCCTTGTGGTCTAGTACTGTAGCCAGGGCAAGAGTAATCCCCAGTTGCTCTCGCCACATCAGCTCTGTTCTCAAAATGGCTGCTGTGACCTCTTGCAACAGTCTTGCAAGTTTGCCCTAGAGGTAATGGCAGCCATTTTGAGAGCAGTGCCAGCATGGGCAGGAGCGTGTGGGGATCATTCCTGCCCTGACTTCGCCCCTAGACTGCCAGGGATTATAAGATAGTCTCAAAGGGGAGGGAGACAAACAGGAAAAAACACTAAATATCGGCCAAAACCGAAACCATGGCCATAGCCTTTTGGCCGAAACTGGGCTGAAAAGGGATTTTGGGACAGTTTTGGCACCAAAACTGAATCCAAAATTCAGTCATCCTCTATCCTCTTTCCACAGGTAAATAAATTAAATTAATGAGACTCGACAATAATTTGATGAAAAGATAGTGCTTTTATTACAGCCACAGCACTGCAAACTTAACATTAGCAATAACAAAATAAAATGCACAATACATAAATGTGATACATAAATGTGCTGACCTCCTTTGCAATGGGGTGACCAGTCATAGAGACAAAGGACACATAACTCTTGACCCTTTTCATTTCAAGTCTTTTATTCAAACACTTCAACCACCCTTGTGTATGAACCATACAACTCTAGTACATTCCAGGGGTCTGCTCTACTTTGTGGCTGTTGTAAAAGCACCTTTGTCCACTTTTATCTTTGCAAAACTTTCTTTCCTATAAAGCCCCATTTGCCAAAGTCTGGGGTTCGCCACTGGTTGTTTGCCCTTGTTACTCGTAGCTCCAGTTCCTTCCATAAAAAATGGAGACCAGACATTCCCTACTATCATCACTGCCACTGCCAATACATGTGACCCAATATTCATGTTTACAGCCAGACTTGACAGCTCTTGCTTGGCTACTCTCCTGTGTGCTCTATTTAGGGGCTGACCTCCCACTAATGCTACAACAAGGTACAGTTTCTAAAGAAAACCTGTCCCAGTAGAGCCATTCCTGGAGCCTGACCTCTAGGTGCTGGATTTGTTCACCCATTCTTGCCCTAAATAACCCTTTCTTTCTTACGTGATCTGCCCTGCTTACGATGAGCCCCTTCCTCTTCCCTTCATTCCATGACTCTTCTACACTGTCTCCTTGCACTGGCCTCTAACAAGTTCATTCCAAGGTGCCCTAGGCCACCATCAATTTGTGCCCAATCATCCTGTTCGGCCATGGTGAGCCCCTTTAGTGCACTCCAATGTCATTAATGTGTGTTATTGAATTACATTTAATTTAATAATTTTATAATCCTCCTATCAGCACACGTTTAAATGGTATGCAATAGTGATGAATACAATAATGATCAAAGTCTCATCTCCTCAGTCAAAGGAACTTCTTCCAAAGATGCTTCTGAGTATCCACTCCGCCTGCAGCCTACCTTCTCGCTGCAGCACTTCTAGGTGCTTCTATACAAGTCTGTAGTTGCAGTGGTGGGAGGAACCACTGGAACTCAGAAGCATATCAAGTTGTGCTGGAGAAACTGCTCTTCTGTTCCCAATTGCAGCCAATGAAGATGCCAAGATGACCACATGTGAATCTATTGGTCCTCGATGCTACCGAATTCTGAGAGATAATAACTTTCTTCACTTTCCTGTTGCCCTTCTCCCATCAAGAGAAAACCCACCACCAAAGGTCAGACATAATGTAAGAAAATCTTGTTGGTGCTAGAGCCCGCTGTTCAGCATCCTAATACAGTGCCATCTTGGCTCCTCCCCAGTCCTTACCATTCTGACCTTAATGCCCTTTAGCAACCTGATGGTTAGAGCATCAGTCTTGAAATCTAGAGCTGCCTGGTTCCAATCCCACTGCTGTTTCATGTGATCTTGGACAAGTCACTTAACCCTCCATTGCCTCAGGTACAAACTTAGATTGTGAGCCCTCCAGGAACAGGGAAACACCCAGTGTACCTGAATGTAACTCACCTTGAGCTACCACTGAAAAAGCATGAGAAAACTCCAAATAAAATATCAGTAAGTTTGTCTCTGAGGCAGTGGAGGGTTATGTGATTTGCCAAAGGTCTCGAGGAGTCACAGTGGGATTTGAACCTGGCTTCTCTGATTCTCCAGTCTGCTACTCTAATCATCAGGATATCCATCCTCTTACTGGCAATCAGCTTGTTTACCATCTGCTACTTGAAGTTTGACATGAGAAACACAGCCTGCATCATTCCATTGTGGGGGATTTTTCTATAGAACTGACCACAATAAATGTCTCTTATTAACTTCTGCTGGCAGATTATAAACAGCTGGCAAGTTTTACTTGAGGACCTTCTTTCCCTTATCTTTTAAAATAAAATGAGGTTCTTGATGGGGGAAAAAGAAACTTTAAAAAGACAGGGAAGGTAATTTAATAACAGGCCACCTAAGACATTACAGCTGGTAGGTGCCTACAATAGTCCTATTTTATAAAACAAAGCAAAAGCATACTTTCCTTATAAAACAGACTTACACACATTCATCCCCCATGGTAAGAGGCCTGTTTATTAGAGTATAGTAAGCAATTAGGGGTGAATTCTATATATGGCACTAAAAAAAATTGACGCAAAAAAAGCACTATTCTGTAAACTGCGGTTAAAGTTAAGCGCAGTTTATAGAATAGCACTTATGCCCAGGAATCACGACTGACTTTAGGCACAGCCATTTGCACCAACTGAAATATGATTCATGTAAATTAGGTGCGTATCCTCTTCATTCTATAACAATGCACACAAGTGTTAGGAACAATCCTGTTCTGCCCCTAACCCTCCTACTTCCACGCCCCCTTTTTGATCCTGCGTGTAAACTTTAGGCACAGATCCTGTGCCTAAATTTACATGTGTATATTTCAATTAAATCTAATTAGTGCCAATAACTGGTTCTTAAGCCAATTATCGGTGCTAATTAGCTTGTTATTCAATTAAATTGTGTGCACCATTTTCAGTGACTTTTATAGGATCTGGGGGTTAGCGCATAAACTAGCACATGCTATTAAAGTATGAGCTTAACTGGTACTGCACTGGTATGACTCTTAGCATGCATTAATTTGTACACTAACTGCATGTGTTATGGGGCGGGAACTAGGTGCATTATAAACAGAGAATGGGCATAGACTGAGTTAGCACATAGTATTTGACTGTGCACTGTCACTTGTGCATCTTAGCTGCACTTACCACCCCCTCCAAGTGAATCGATAAGTGCATCTGTGTTAATTGTGAATATGCTTATCATATGATAAAGAACCTTTCTGTGCAGTAGTTAGAGAGGACATGCTGGGCTCAGCCGCGTAGCCCCAACAGCTGGTATACAGCCTTTGCATACAGTGCATTCATTTTTTTTAGCTAAAGCACAGTGGGGGAAATTCTATATAGTTAGATGCTCAATTTTGCATGCAAAGTAATTGCCTAAATCAATAGCTTGGATTAACAAACACTTAATTGGTAATCCTTTGTAGTTATTTGTGGATCTGCCCTATGCCCAAAATTTCATAGTGCACAACTCCAAAGGGTAGTGGCATAGTAAGAGGGCAGGTGGGGTGGACTGCCTCAAGTTCTATCTTGGTGGGTGCCAAAGCCCCTCCAGCAGAGCCCTCCTGCCTGATGCCACGCCATCTGTTCCCCCATCCCCACACAATGCTGAGCTTTTTATACAACCGAGCATGAGCAAAGGGAAGCCCGCCCCCCAGCGCATGTGCAAAAAACACACATGCTCAAAACTGTGCACTCATTGTTATTCACACATGCACAGAAGGGTGGGCCTCCCTTGCACATGCCCAGTTGTACAGATACCCAGCATTGGGGGGGGGAGGGGGGAGTGAATGGTACGGCATCAGGCAGGAGGGCTTCTGCTGCTAGGGCTTCTGGACCCTGCCAGATTAGGTATGCAGTGCGCATTGGGGAAGAGTGGAGATGGAATAGTAGCATAGAAGGAGTGGGAGAGCCATCTTCCCCCTCCACCCCTGGTGCCAATTTTTATGGTGCCATATATAGAATTCACCCCTAATTGCTTACTATGCTCTAATAAACAGGCCTCTTACAGTGGGGTTTGAATGTGTGTAAGTCTGTTTTATAAGGGAAAGTATGCTTTTGCTTTGTTTTATAAAATAGGTCTATTGTAGGCACCTACCAGCTGTAATGTCTTAGATGGCCTGTTATTAAATTACCTTCCCTGTCTTTTTTAAGTGTCTTTTTGTCCCCCTCAGGAACCTCTTTTTATTTTAAAAGATAAGGGAAAGAACGACCTCAAGGAAAACAGCAATTGTCATTAGTTGGGTATGAGTATTTACACTAGCCTGTGGCATGCATAAATGCTTGCATCTAAAGTTAGTGTGGATCATCCCGGCACCTAACTTTGGGCGACCTATACAGAATTCCCCCAAGTGAGTACAAAATTGTATGACACTTTAGCCCCTAAGATGCACATTATAACACATCCTATATTTAAGCCTGCCAGTTCTACTCACAAGTATCCCAAATTTTTTAAAAGAGCTCCCTGGGTGATTCAGGACACTATCGGTCTGTGAACCTGATATTGGTGCTGGGTAAAAACGTTGAAGCTATACTATAAAACAAAATAAAGATCATATTCCTAGCACAGCTTAATGGGAATGAGTTTTGACTTACCAATTTATTATATTTTTTTAAGTTATAAATAAACATGTGGATAACGGTGAGCCAGTTGATATAAGTGCTCATTTTCAAAGCACATAGACTTACAAAGTTACATGAAGGGGTATTTTTGATATAACATCTAAATCCAATTTTGGACATTTTGCTGAAAACGTCCAAACATCAAGTGGTGAACATGGCCAAATGGCCATTTCCTAGATGTTCTTAGATGTTTGTTTGTTTGGGACTTGATATTCAGACCATGGGAGAGCCCGGCTAACTCCTGTGGTTGGCACTGAGCCTAGATATTCAAAGGTGGGCCATTTCCAGTGATCGGCATCTAAGGGTTTTTTTCTTGTCCGGTTCAAACTTAACTGGTCAAGCCAATACTCAGCGCTCACCAGTTACGTTTGAACCGGCCAAAGATACGCCTAGTATCCACATGGCCAAATATGGCTACTAAATTCACACTGAAAATCGGTGGATAACCAGTGATATCATGCGATATCACCGGCTAGCCACTAACCGCAAATTTTCAGTGGTTGATGGCTGGCCACATCCTGCTGAAAATTCACAGATAGCTGGTTAGGGTGTATTTAACTGGCCAGGAGCCGATCCTGTCCAGTTAAATGCTTTTGAATATTGGGGGGGGGGGGGGGGGTTGTGCTCAGTGTGTTTTTCTTTTGTGACCATTAAAAAAATATATATTCAAGGGAAAAACGTACAAAATCAAGCCATTGGGATGTAAGAGGAGCCAGCATTCTTAGTAGACTGGCCACACAGACATCCCAGCAGAACAGTGGGGCACCCTGGGGGGGGGGGGGGGCACTGCAGTGGACTTCACATAAAAGGTCCCTGGTATACATCTCACCATTGCTCTCTTATATTATATGGTGAGCCCTCCAAAATCCACCAAATATCTACTGTACCAAACTCTACACCACTACAATAGCCCTTATGTCTGCAGTTGTCACCTATATGTGGGTACAATAGGTTTTTTGGTGGGTTTTGGAGGGCTGACACTTTCCACCACAAGTGTACCAGTTAGAGTGGGATATGGGCCTGGGTCTCCTCCTTTACAATGCAGTGCACTGACCATTAGGCTATTCCAGGGATCTGTTTGCTGCTCTAATAGGACGTAACATCTAACGCCGTCATAGAGGCTGGAATGTACTGTTTCTTTCATATCTTTTGGGGGTGGGAGGGGGGTCAGTGACCACTGGGGAATTAAGATGGGTCATGCCTTAATCCCTCCAGTGGTCATTTAGGGCACCTTTTTATGAGTTAGCCATGATTGAAACAGGTCCCGGCCAAAGCATCCAACTTGTAGCCCTAGACATTTTTGTTTTGTTCCATTATGGCAGAAAAACGTCCAAGTTGTGGGAACACCCAAATCCCATTCCCAACATACCCCATTGTGATTTGGATGCATTGCAGATGAACTGTATAGAAAAAATGGCTAAAAAATGTGTTTCAAAAATAGTGATTTGGGCGTTTTTGCAAATGTCCATCTGCCTCTTCGTGCTGCGTTTTGGACATTTTTCTGTTCCGAAAATAAGCAAGTCTGTGTGCTTTGAAAATGAGCCTCATAGTGTATTTAGATTGTCAGATTCCTTAGGAAATTAAGAATCATGGGATGGGAGGCAGTTCCTTTTTGTGGTTTATGAAGTGGCTAAAAGATTGGAAATGGAGAGAAGGGATGTGCATTCATTTGAAATGAAAAGAGAAAATAGAAATGTAGGGGTTTCTTGTGTATTGTTACTAGGGTGCACTTTTGCAAAACAGTGCACAGTGAGCATGTGCACACTATAATAAGAGTACACAGTTCACAAATAAAGTGTGCTCTTTCAGAAGAGCAGACAAGTGCACACTCATTTGGAAGAACCCCCTGGCCCTCCCCCAACAATGGGTGCAGAGCAGAGCTAGAATATTTTCCCATAAAAATCACCATATGAGGAAATTTCTGATTCTACTATAATCCCAGCAACAT
Source organism: Microcaecilia unicolor (assembly GCF_901765095.1). Lineage (NCBI taxonomy): Eukaryota > Metazoa > Chordata > Amphibia > Gymnophiona > Siphonopidae > Microcaecilia > Microcaecilia unicolor. The sequence continues at coordinate 110,091,210 of NC_044035.1, forward strand.
AAACCCTCTCAGTATCAGGTATAATGTGAAGCAATACAAAGATCCACAAAAAAGACATTCAGGGCCTAGAGCAAATCTACCATGCCAGCACTAAGTTCCAAAACAAAGGACCCGGATAAGTGCTAGCAACCACTTAATACCCAAATATTCAGCACCAGTATCCAGGTACAGCCCAGTGTTGAATATCTGGGCATAAAAGCCCTCAGTGGCCAGTGTTTAAAATTGGCAGAATATTGCCCACTTTGTAGACCCATTTTAAGAAAATGACTGGCATGCACTCAGTACATGTGTAAACATTGTAGTTCTACCCTCTACACCCAAATCTGTCATATAAAGGTGGGATTGGGGGAGACAGTCAACCACAGATCCTAATGATGTCCTCTCCTACCAACGTGTCATGTTTCATCATGTACTTGGCAGTCCTGACAAATCCTACTACCATATCTCTACAAATCCTACCACTTGTTGGGCATCTCATAGCTTTTTGCACCTTTGGATACTGGGGGTGTGCAGACTAGATTTAATAAACGTTGGTGGGTGGAATAGACAGAGGAACACATGACGGTGGTTGATGCTACTTAATCTCTGATACTCAGGGTTCTGGAGGGAGGTAGAAAATGCACAGCCCAGATTAATACACAACACAGAAGGGGCTCATTAGTTTCACACCAAGAAGTAGTAACAACAAAAAGCAGATCCAGTAGAAAAACAACCTTTATTAGAAAGTCACCCAATGTGGTCCACGTTTTGCCCAACACATGGGCTGCCTCAGGGATATAAAACTACAGAAGATAGTTATAAAAAATCATATGAAATATTGTATATGCACATATAGGGGATGATTCTATATATGGCACCTAAAATTCCGTACAGTAAACATTTCCAGCTAGGCATATTCTATAAGAAACGCTTAGATTTACGCACAGTACCTCACTGTGACTAAAATTACGAGCAGCCATTTACACCAATGAAAACCTGGCATAAATCCCTGTGTCTTATTCTATAACGTGTGTAAATTTTGGATTACCCATGAAACGCCCATATTCACACCCCTTTTTGCCTCCGCACATTAAAATTTAGGCACACTGTGTTACAGAATATGCTTAGGGATTTGTACACGTACATTCAAATTAATGCCAATTAGTGCTTGTTATTGCTTGTTAAGAGCTGTTAACAACGCTGATTGGCTTGATAAGCCATTTAAGTTACTTGCATTGTTATAGAATCTGCCTGGATTTCTGTAAGGAAATCTAGTTGGGGGGATAGAGTTAAAATAATAATACTATAAGCAACACAACAAACAAATCTCCCTGTTTTCTAAGCCATGCTAGCGGTAGCTGCATGGCAATGCCGACACAGCCCATTCAAAATAAATGGGCTGTGTCGGCATTAGCTTACCACCAGGTGTAGAAACTACAATACCGTGAGTGTGTCAACTCCACCACAGTGCTTAAAACCAAAAAGACAAGCCTCATAAAACAATCATCCATTGTAAAAAAGTAAATAAAATCAATTGATTGCCAGGTTACAAGAAAAGTCACCTTAACAGCAAGAAAGAAGTGTGAGGTTCAAACCACTTCTTACAGCGGCATCTATATTTAAAAAGTCCCAGTTCAAATCGGAAGTTTAAATAACAGTACTCAGAATGAGATTTATTGTTTTTCACAATTCTTTCTCCCAAAAAATCACAACTAATTGTAAAAAGTGATTAAAAATGTGAAAAACAAGTGCTAATCTTTAAAAAAAAAAAAAGAGGGAGAGAGAATATGACATTTTTATTTTTTATAACATGAACAAAAACCAACTCTGGAACACATATGACATGTACTGCTGTAATGTCCAATCAGAAATCTGGAAACATGGAGTAAAGCGACACTATAACTGTCCCTAGAAATCCTACCGCCTGTTGGGCAGCTCATAGCTTTTTGCACCTCTGGGTACTGGGGGTGTGCAAACTAGATTTAATAAAGTTGGTGGGTGGAATAGACAGAGGAACACATGATGCTACTTCATTTCTGATACTCTGCCCAGATTAATGGCACACACAACTAAGAAGGGTACTTCTCATCCTATAATCACTGACACTGTAGCTGCAATGGCTGACACCATCTGAGACATGTGTGGGGCACATGCAGGGGCACAATTAGGCCTATTTGTAAAGAGCAACCCCCCTCCCCAATCCATTGACCCATAGGAACCTGATAATTACTACTACTTATCATTTCTATAGCGCTTCTAGACGTACGCAGCGCTGTACACTTGAACATGAAGAGACAGTCCCTGCTCGACAGAGCTTACAATCTAATTAGGACAGACAAACAGGACAAACAAGAGATAAAGGAATATTAAAGTGAGGATGATAAAATAAGGGTTCTGAACAAGTGAATAAGGGTTAGGAGTTAAAAGCAGCACCAAAAGGGTGATAACATTTGCAATGCCTTATGTTTTCCCCACCACAACACACTAGGACAGCTATGTGCTCTTGCAATAGCCCAGCCAATCCCTCACAACAATAGCACCCCTGGAATACCTTAGAGAAAGTCCAATTACAGCATAGTGTGCCCATTTATGATGAGGACTGAGCTGAAGAATTATATCCCAACTGTGATAATAGATACCCTATCTATTACAAGGGATGTTGGCTTGGAAAAAAAAGAACAATGCCATATGCCTCACCCTACACAATCCTTTTCTTGTAGGACATTCTGGAACTGGATGGAATTGGAACCCTGAAAAGCAAATTCTTGGCCCTCCAGAAGTCCAAGGCAGCTAAACAAGGTAAAGGCCATATACTGAAGTTGCATTAATGCTGCATAGCGGATGTACAGATCTAAGATGGCAGCAAATGAACACGGGTTTACACTTCTTTTTGATCAGTGAATTAGATCTGTTATTTCATTGTGTACAATCTCCAATAGCACATGAATGCTCTCCCACAAAGTTACACCTTTTTGGAAGCAGGTGCAATTATATGGCCTAGTGGTTAGAGCGCCAGTCTTGCAATCCCGAGGTGGCCAGTTCAAAGCCCACTGCTGCTCCTTGTGATCTTGGGCAACTCACTTAACCCACCATTGCCTCAGGTACAAACTTAGATTGTGAGCCCTCCTGGGACAGAGAAATATCCAGAGTACCTGAATGTAACTCACCTTGAGCTACTACTGAAAAAGGTGTGAGCAAAAAAAAAAAAATCTAAATAAAAATATGCATGTTCAGATATATGCATAATTTATTAAGAGTAGTATCCACTAAACTTAACAAATAAATTTAGGGTGTGGAAATGCACAATTGCTAGATATGAAATATCAATATATATAAATATAAATAGTAGTATATAAATAGTTTATTCAGGTACATTTTCATCAGGTACATGGTCCGCCATCTTGTTTCCTGCTCTGCTGACTCCGTCGCAGTGGATGCCTGCCTCCAGCTTTGTCCGGCCTCTGCACTCTGCTGGTTCTTCAGTGCTTCACTTGTTCCACCTGGGCCCTGTTGCAGTCCCCGTGTGGGAATCACCTTGCTGGACCTATTCGTGTCAACCCGGATTTCCATCATCCCTCTTGGCCCACCTGGACTTCTCCCGCCCATCTTTGCCTCCCATTCCTTTCCCTTCTTACCTTGTTCTCCCGCCCTAACTACTGAAATGTAATTGTAATGTATTTATTTTAATTAGTTCATTGTAAGCCGCTTTGGGGCTGCAAAACTACGGCAAAAGGCGGGGTATAAATGACCTGAAATAAATAAATAAATCACGTGAGAAGTAATTGATGTTTCATAATTTATAAAGTACATGTGTACCTCAGCTCCTCCCACATGCCGCTCCAAGTATGCACTTCTATGTGCATATTCACCTGTGCAATTTTATAATATTCATTTTTCTTGTGGGCTTTACATGCAGAAAATTATTTTTACGTATCCCCTAGTTGAGCCAGAACAAATGGATTTGAGCCTTGGATTCTCAGCCACAGGAAGTTTTAGGTGGGCCTTAATCAGTTATGATGGAGTTTGTGAACATGGTGTGAAAATCTCAGAAATACAAAGAATGACTGGTGCCCTTACACCCCATGGCAATGGTTTGCTGAAGGACTGGCAGATAGTGCAACTAGGAGGTCCATGACTAGCCAAGAGAGCAGGGAGTGGGACAGCTGCCAGCTCCAGTTAGGGCTGGAAAGATAATATAAATGGAAAAATAAACAAGGGGAGAAACCTTTTCTGGTTGTCAATGATCCCAGCTTTACATGTTGGAACAGGCTTAATCAACAAATCTAATTGACCACTTTGGACTTTCCTGGCACAAAAAGCTTTTCCACAACAAAGATACATGAAGGCTGAAATGATTTGCATCAGTCCCTAACTGCATATACAGTAGGTATCCAATAGTGAGTGAAATTTCAATCTTGGCACATCATCAATGTTAGTTTTTTGGCTGTTATGGGGAAAAGCATGCAAGGGTAAAAACTTAAGAACCAGAAAACCTTATTAACTATACAGTTTATTTTACATTGGATATGCTAATCTTGAAAACACAGTAATTCTATTATGCAATATTTATTTTGAAAAAAAAAAAAAACCACAAAATGTGTTTTGCAAAACAAATACGGTAGTCACTCTTAATCTAGTCTATCTTTTCCGTAGTTAGCCATTACAGAACAGGATTGCTGATCCCGTCCTGTATGCAACTAAGAGTACTGTATATTGCATTGTTCTTTAACACTTGTGTGCCTATCCACATTGCTCTGGGGTTGTTTCAAGAGCAGGGTTAAGATCAGGATAACCTACCTGAAGTTGAAAAAGAGACAATCTGCAAATAAGCTTTGGGGTCCCCTCCCTAGCATCTGCCCTGGGAGTCATCATGTCTAGCACCAGGGTCGATATTCAAAGGGATTTGCGGGGCTATCCACTGATATTCAGTGGCACTTAACCAATTGCTACTGTTGAATATCACCACAGACTGCTTAAGTGAAAGCCAGCTATTTTGTGGGCAGTCTGAGGTGGAATCAGCACTTAACCGCCTAAGTTAAGTGGCCATATTGGACCACATAAAAGTCAGTCCTATCTTTATGCAGTGTCACTTAGGGGTCCTTTTACTAAGAAGCGGGATTTAGGTGCGCACAGAATCATTTTTCAGCGCACCTGTAAAAAAGGATGTGTGGCAAAATGAAATAAAATAAAATGAAATAAAATGTAAATTATTTTTCAGCTGTGCGTATCGGACGCGTGCTAAAATGAAATTACCGCAAGAGTCGCGTGATAGCCTTGCGGTAACTTCATTTTGGCACACATTGGGCACGCGTAGACGCTTACGCGGCTTAGTAAAAGGGCCCCTTAGGTTGTTAAGTGCTGAATATCGTACTTAACCACATAAGAGACAGCCGGCTGCATCAACCAGGAAATTCCATGCTGGTGCCCAGACATGGCTCAGCAATGAATATATGAAAATAATGCTGCCACCAGCTAAACCAACACTCATCGCTGCTGGCTGAATGTCTACCCATACATTTGTTGGTCATAGCCAGAAAAAAATACCTGGAATTGTATCAGTACTGCTACTCTGAAGCATATTTAGAGAACTTTAGCAAAAGAATGGTAAATTGGTACAGCATTTGCTAATTTGCCAATAAATCAAAGGTCAATTTCAACATTCCCCCCAATATTTAAACTTGCACCTTATTAGTTATTTTCTTATTAATTGTTATGTTAATAGTATAGCCAGTGCGTCTAAATAGTAACAAAATAGTAAACAGAATACATTTTTGAATTTGTCCCTTTCAGCTCATCCTAAGTACATTTTGCACTTCATTATCATTATTTAGACCTCAGGTGAAGAAGATAGGTATATCATTCTTCTTGTCTACTACCAACCAGTAATTTCATTCACATCTCTTCTAAGTCTATGTGTGAGTACTTAAAAAAAAAAAAAAAGAGGGAAAAAAAAGGATAAAGGAAACCAAAAGAGCAGAGGGGGTCAAAATGGAAATGTAACTACAGGTCCAAATAGATGTCAGGTCTATGGAAGATGCTACCTAGTTCTCCAAGGTGAGGGGGAGCCACAGGCCTACAGTATCCCTTACCACTCCCTTCTCTCAGCTCATAGGGTATCTGGGAGCAAGGCCTTTCCTCAGCAGAGTCAAGCTTTTTTTGCTATTGTTCATAATTTCTAATTGAAAGTAATTTCTTTTTTAATGCCATTGAACCAAGTATTTAGCATCACAGAAAAAAACCTCAACACCTGATCTGCCATTGATAGGTCAGTAGTGTGGGCATCCTAACAAACCACTCAAATTTTGGTTGCAACAACTGATAAATCTTACATCTATCCTTGGACCTTGATCTTTTTGACAGGGATCTTTTTTGTGCTCAGTCTTGAAGAGGTCAGTGATCCTGTAGTTCATCAGCCTATGATTTTGCTCATAATCATATATCTCCTTAGCAACTTTGGCTCCTTTTTTTCTGCCTATTCCTAAAATCCTTTTATAACATTTAAAATTGTAATAATCTTCTTTAGGTGCCATTCTCAATTTTATCTCTAAATAGTGGGCAATTTAGAAGTAAAGGCAAGCTAATGCGATTCCTTTTCCCCACTGCATAGTGGAGGATTATCAGAATCCCACTTCCTTTCCCTTATCATAAACAGTTTCTATGAACATTTGTTTCATATGTATTCATGGTTGGCTCAACGTTCCCTAGTGACAGGTTTATTGGACTCTCCTCATCCTTTTCTTCCTAACCCTCCAGTATCTTATTCTCTGGAGTTTTAACAGAAAAAACATACCCTAAACCAGAACACACACACATGCACACACAGACAGAGGAACAAGGAAAAATTGCAATGATGCCTCACTCTGTAATCTCTGTAATTCCATGAAAGGAGTAATCTTGTATGTTGGATGACTCTGAATGGGAATGCTTTCAGACATCTGGCTTCACTATTCCTAGGTTGCTCAGCCCTACCATAAATCTGCTGCTGTATCATACTACTAAAGGTTGATCATTCTAGCAGTCACTGGGACCCAACACAGGAACAAATCTTTGAATCTTTGTACAAGCGTTTTTGTGCTTCAATAATCCCAATAGTCCAATTTGGTGCTGGTGGTCATCCTGTTATGTTACAAAAAAATAAAGATTACCTCTTGAGATTACAAAAAAACAAGTAGAAAAACAAATAGCAAATTTGACAGGTAGAAACTGCAGGAGTTCCTCCACAGAATAAATGTTATGAAAGAATTTGTATTTTAGCCATTTTTCCTATGACTATCATTCTCTTAAGGAGTTTTTCCTACCAGGAACAATGGGTATTCCATTAGCGCTGATGCACTATTATTCCTCACTATAGATACTTTGACCCAAGGGTGAGGAGCTCAACTCAACAATCAACAGTCACAAAAAATGAGGGCAAGATAATGGACCACTCTCCATATCAACTATTTGGACCTCCGGGCAAACTTCAATGCCCTAGAACGATTCCTTCACTATTTTCACAGTTCTCTTTGATTCAACTAGCAATACCTTTATATGAACAAACATGAGCCTCAGGCTTTCTTTGGCTCTGCCAAGAAGCAGCAAAGATCTAAGACTTTTGAAATAGCAAACTGTATCCAGATACAGGCTACCTAAATACCAAAACCACATAATAAACCTGCTGGCGTACTGAGCACGGTATTTTGGCTTCCTCTTTTGAATTTGGAGAGCACCTCAAATGTTCATCTTTGCCAGGAAAGAGAATGTACAGCATTCTCTCAGCTATTCCACTCTTTCTTCTCTGCTACATCTTGCAGCAGATACACTAACAATCACATGGAACAATCACATGGATGTGGCTATTTCTTTACACTTACTGTCCAATTTCACTCAGTCTGAGAGTGCTGCACAAGTTCTCTCAAAGATGTATGTGATGATTCTCATAGCACTCTACTGACCTCAACAGAATTGATTTCCTCTCCTTCACAACCTTGCAGTTCTACTCATTCACAAGCTAAGAACATAACATTGCATACTGGGATGTATCAAAGGTCCAACAAGCCCAGCATCCTGTTTCCAACAGTGGCCAATCCAGGTTACACGTACCTGGCAAGATCCCAAAACAGTACAATACATTTTTTGCTGCTTATCCTAGAAATAAGCAGTGGATTTTCCGCAAGTCCATCTTAATAATGGCTTATGGACTTTTCTTTTAGGAAGTTATCCAAATCTTTTTCAAACTTTACCACATTCTCTGGCAACAAATTCAAGAGTGAAAATATATTTTTTCTGATTTGTTCTAAATGTACTACTTTGTAGCTTCATTGCATGACCCCTAGTCCTAATATTTTTGGAAAGAGTAAACAAGCAATTCACATCTACCCATCCACTCTACTCATTATTTTATATCTCAGCCAAGCTGAAGAGCCCTAACTGCTTTAGCCTTTCCTCATACGGAAGTCATCCCATCCCCTTTATCATTCTCATTGCCCTTCTCTGCATCTTTTCTAATTCCACTATATCTTTTTTGAGGTGCGGTATTTGAGGTGCTGTTGCACCATGGAGTGATGCAAAGGCATTATAACATCCTCAATTTTGTTTTCCATTCCTTTCCTAACATTCTATTTGCTTTCTTAGCCACAGCTGCACACTGAGCAGAGGGTTTCAATGTATCATCAAAGATGACACCTAGATCCCTTTCCTGGTTGGTGACTCTTAGTGTGGAACTTTGCATCACATATATTGAAAAGATCAAAAAACATGAAGTCCACACACACTGTTAGCAATGCATCAATACATTCTTTTCTGTACGCTTATCCCCCGAAAATTCAACACATTTAAACCCAACTTACAGGTAACAACAGAAAATAGTACACCCGAACGATCTCTTGCTATTGCTCTGTTGCCCTATCAGTATCCGTTGCTCTTCTATTGTTTAGTTGTTCTCTTCCATTGTCTTATTATCCTCAACAATATTTGGACCTTGTTTTAAATTAACTCCTCACAATGTAACCATAATTATGTTGTAACAGATTGTACGTCCATTACTACAATGAATTGTAAGCCACAATGAGCCCGCAAATAGGTGGGAAAATGTGGGAAACAAATGCAATAAAAATAAATAAATAAATAAATAAAATAGCTATAATTCGGGTTCCTCTTTCCCACATGCATCACTTTGCACTTGCTCACATTACATATCATCTGCCATTTGGATGCCCAATCTCGTAAGGTCCTCTTGTAATTTTTCACAATCCTTTTGTGTTTTAACAACTTTGAATAACTTTGTGTCATCAGCAAAATTTACCTCACTAGTTATTCCCATCTCTAGATTATTTATAAATATGTTAAAAACCAGCGATCTCAGCACAGAACCCTGTGGAACTCCGCTATCTACCCTTCTCAATTGAGAATACTGACCATTTAACTCTACTCTTTTTTTTCTTTTAACCAGTTTTTAATCTACAATGGAACAATACCTCCTATCCCATGACTCTCTAGTTTCCTCTGTTCTCTGAAACCTAGAAGCTCTTTGCATCTAGTATACACATATAACCTCTCACCAACTAGGAGATAATCACACTGGACAGCACCCCTCTCACTGCTGGATTGCTGTCTGCATCTTAGTATTATAGAGTTGTTTAATTAAAACTTCTTAAGGTACTAGGGATTTAGTGAAGGGAAATCTTGCCTCACCAATCTATTACATTTCTTTGAAGGGGTGAACAAACATGTAGATAAAGGTGAGCCGGTTGATATTGTGTATCTGGATTTTCAGAAGGCATTTGACAAAGTACCTTATGAAAGACTCCAGAGGAAATTGGAGAGTCATGGGATAGGAGGTAGTGTTCTATTGTGGATTAAAAACTGGTTAAAAGATAGAAAACAGAGAGTAGGGTTAAATGGTCAGTATTCTCAATGGAGAAGGGTAGTTAGTGGGGTTCCCCAGGGCTCTGTGCTGGGACCGCTGCTTTTTAACATATTTATAAATGACCTAGAGATGGGAGTAACTAGTGAGGTAATTAAATTTGCAGATGGCACAAAGTTATTCAAAGTCGTTAAATCACGGGAGGATTGTGAAAAATTACAAGAGGACCTTACGAGATTGGGAGACTGGGCGTCTAAATGGCAGATGGCGTTTAATGTGAGCAAGTGCAAAGTGATGCATGTGGGAAAGAAAAACCCGAATTATAGCTACATCATGCAAGGTTCCACGTTAGGAGTCACGGACCAAGAAAGGGATCTAGGTGTCGTTGTTGATGATACGTTGAAACCTTCTGCTCAGTGTGCTGCTGCGGCTAAGAAAGCAAATAGAATGTTAGGTATTATTAGGAAAGGAATGGAAAACAAAAATGAGGATGTTATAATGCCTTTGTATTGTTCCATGGTGCAACTGCACCTCGAATATTGTGTTCAATTCTGGTCGCCGCAGCTCAAAAAAGATATAGTGGAATTAGAAAAGGTGCAGAGAAGGGCGACGAAAATGATAAAGGGGATGGGACAACTTCCCTATGAGGAAAGGCTAAAGCGGCTAGGGCTCTTCAGCTTGGAGAAAAGGTGGCTGAGGGGAGACATGATTGAGGTCTATAAAATAATGAGTGGAGTTGAACGGGTGGATGTGATGCGTCTGTTCACGCTTTCCAAAAATACTAGGACTAGGGGGCATGCGATGAAGCTACAATGTAGTAAATTTAAAACAAATCGGAGAAAATGTTTCTTCACTCAATGCATAATTAAACTCTGGAATTCGTTGCCAGAGAATATGCTAAAGGCGTTTAGCTTAGCGGAGTTTAAAAAAGGTTTGGACAGCTTTCTAAAGGAAAAGTCCATAGACCGTTATTAAAAGGACTTAGGGAAAATCCACTATTTCTGGGATAAGCAGTATAAAATGTTTTGTACATTTTTGGGTTCTTGCCAGGTATTTGTGATCTGGTTTAGCCACTGTTGGAAACAGGATGCTGGGCTCGATGGACCTTTGGTCTTTCCCAGTATGGCAATACTTATGTACTTATGCCTTCTGATTATATGATATAATGCAGTGGTGTGCTGGAAATTTTTAACAACAGGCTCTGTATCCGGGCCTAGCCAGCCCTGCAATTTGGGTGTGGCCCAGGGTGGACAAGGGGGACAACACATTTCTCTCTCTTACCTCCTCCTCCATGCAGGCACACTAGGCATACCTTTACTGGCAGGGATGCTGAGACCCACTAGTCAAATAAATGGACTACCGCCACTCCCCGCTGCTTGCTTCTGGCTCTGAGCAGCATGCCAGGAATTCTCACGCATACTGGCATGCTACTCAGAGCCAGAAACAAGCAGAGGGGAGCAGCAGAAGTCCACTTAATTTGGATGGTGGGGCTTGGTATCCCTGCCAGCAAAGGTAAAGGAGTTCAGAGATGCCAAGGGTGGCCCATCTCAAAGCTAGAGATTTACTACCACTATTCTGGTGATTGAAGACCAATGAGTGAGGTTTTTCTTGTGGGCCACAGCCATGTCTAAAACCAGTTCTGGCAGACACACATTCCAAAAACTGACATGAATTCTTTTTTCTACCTTTGTTTTTCTGGTCATTTTCTTCTTGTGTTGGTCCCAGTCTCTGGATTCTGCTTTCCTCTTTCTTCTCTGAACTGTTTTGCCAGAGTCTCCTTGTCCATTTGGCACTTCCTTTCTCTTCATGTCCATAATCCATCTTCTCTCTGCATCCCTATCTCTCTGAACCAGCATCACCCCCTGTCTTCCTGCCATGTTAAGCAACTCCCATCTCTGTGTTCCTATTCTTACCCTGTCCAACATAACTCTTCTGTGTTCCTATGCCTCCTGCCACATTCTAACATCTCTCTCTTCTCTCCCCCTGCCCCTCCCCCAGGGGTCCAGCAATTGTTCTTCTCTCTTCCTTCATCTCCCTCCTTGCCCCCCCCATACAGCACCTCTCTCTCTCTAGTCCCTACCCCTCGATGCAGCACCACTCTTCCTCCCTCCCCCTCTCCCCCATGCAGTACCTGGTTGGCTGTCTCCCTTGTTGCCCGCTCTCACGATGCAGTATCTGTCTCTCTCATTGCCCCCCCCCCCCAAAGCATCACCTCTCTGCTCTCTCCCTCTTTGTCCTTCCCTCTCACCTCCTTCCTTCTTCTGCCACGATTAATTTTTTCAAGCAGTGCTGGCAAACGTCTGCAGGAGCAGACTGCTTCAGCGAATCCTAGCAGCAGAAATTAATCTTGCCGTGCCGCCGGCAAAAGAAGAGGAAGTGCGGGGGGAGGATAAAGACTTTGGGAGATAGAGGTGCTGCATGGGGGAAGAAGATGCCCAAGGCACAGGGCAGCTGGATGACGATGACACTAGGAGGGGACTCTTATTTGAGCCCAAATTTTGTTCACTGGCTCCCAAAATTCTTTAAAAAATAACAAACGGCTCTCACGAGCCAGTGCAAGCTGGCTTGGCACACCACTGTTCTAGTGTGTAATTTATTTAGTGTTCCAGTTCCCAGCAATACTCACTCCCCAGAAGAGCCGATTTCTTCATCCAAACCTTAAGTCTGTGGCCCTCACAGCCTGGAAATCAAGCACTCTCTAGTTTACATTTTGAGTGTATGATGCCCTATCAATGTCATATACATTCATATGGAAACGTTTACTCTTGTTCTTTACAAATGGCCACAGCCCTGTTATGTTACGTATCCTCTTATGACAATCCTCCAGTACCTGTACCACAAAGATCATCTTAGTATTTACATCTCCAGTCTTGTATCAGAGTACATCTCAGTGCACTCCACACTCTAGTCAACAATATTCCAGTTTCCCAATTCCACCTGCTAGCAGGGACAGCCCAAGGCAAGATGCCGCCTGAGGCGGGGCCAAGATTCCGCTACCCCTCACCGCGGTCTGAGATGCTGTCCCTCATTCATCTACCCCGTTCCGGAGTTTACCTTCTTTCTTCAGGTTCCAAAAGCTAGCGGGGCAGGCACGATTCCCATGCGCTGCCCTGCCACCGGTACCAGCCTCTTCTCCACTGCGACCACCTCTGAGGAAACAGGAAGTTACATCAGTAAAGACAAGAGGTGAGTGCTGGCGGCAGGGCAGCATATGGGAATTGCACCTGCTGCTGCTGGCTTTTGGAACCTGAAGAAAAGAAGTAATACTCCAAAATGGGGGTGGAGGAAGGAAGGGGGAGATGCTGGCTCCAAAAAGAGTGCCACCTGAGGCCCATGCCTCAAGTGGCCCAATGTCAGCCACCCTGCCCGCTAGCTTGCTTCATGGAAGGCTTGCTTTATGCCAATCCTCCAATCTGAAAATCCTTACATATTGGAGCTTATATCTAGCCCTTGTTCACTCCCTTTTGAACCTCTAGATTTAAAAAGTGCTCTTCCTAGTTGCAGTCACTTCATCTAAAAAAAACTATTGAATTTCAGACTTACTGGGGTATAAATCATATGCTCCAAAGGCATCCTTTGAACATAATCCACTTTTTGCCTAGGTTGTCACACCTTCCCACCTTAATCAAGAAATATAGCTTCCCGCTTCTGTCCAAATCTCATGCCACTGCTTTAGAAGAAACCTTACTTACTTTAGATTGTATATAGGCTTCACTTGCTACTTGAAAGATTTAATTTCCATTAGGAAATCTGATTATTTATGGCATTTGTACCCCCGCATTATCCCAAACAAGGTGAGGGTTCATGTGACTTACATCAAACTTTTAAAGCAAATCACAATAAAAGACTATAATGAAAAATACAAAACATATAGTAAAAACATCCAGCAATATGATGACTCATTCTGAACTAACAAATTAACTAAATGTAACCCTTTCATCTCTCCTTCCATCCATCCTAATAGATATGATATGCCATTTGCAAGAAAACAACAGCAAATAGACTGAACTCTGGATACAATTCTGTATGAACTACTCCCCTCAGTTCCAAAACCTAGGTCTCATCGCATCAGACCCTAGTGGAGACACAGTAGCCCAGCTGAAATCTCCTTTACTTAGGGGCCCTTTTACTAAGCCGCGCAAGCGTCTGTGCGCACCCAACGTGCACCAAAATGGAGTTACTGTCCAGCTACCATGTGGCTCTTGTGGTAATTGCGTCCAAAAATTATTTTCAGATGCGCATATCGGATGCGCGCCAAGTAGCATTTGACACGCGTAGGTCATTACAGCTCAGTTACTGCATGAGACTTTACCACTAGGTCAATGACTGGCGATAAGGTCTCAGACCCAAAATGGAGAAGCGGCAATTTTCATTTTGCCACATGTCCATTTTCGGCAAAAATTTTAAAAAGGCAATTTTTACAGGTGCGCTGAAAAAAGATTCTGCATATTCAACAGGGGCGTAGCCAGACAACAGATTGTGGGTGGGCCTAGGCAAGAAGTGGGTGGGCACCAAGTGTTCTCCCTCCCACCACCACCACCACTATCACCACCATTACCAAGAAAATATCTAAGCTGGCAGGAAAACCCTTCATTCCACCTTGGCAGTCTACAGAACTGAGCATGCGCAGGTTCCGGTATCATTAAGAGTAGCGCTTTTGTTACCATTAGGCGGAAGTCTTCAGCTGGTGGAGCTTGGGATCAACACCAGCTACCAATAAACGTGTGCTACTGTTGGGTGGACCTAAGCCCTAAGTGGGTGGGCCCTGGCCCACCCAGGCCCACCTGTGGCTACGCCACTGCCCACAGGCCATTTTTCAGCACGCCTTTGTAAAAGGGCCCCTTAATACAGTTTTCAAACACCTGCTTGGTCCTATGTTCATTTTTCCACAACACATTATTTTTAAGCAAAGCATCAGCAAAGGACACTGCCTGGTTAAGCTGTGCTAGCGAACCTATTCTTATCAACTCTCACATTAGACTGTGTAGGCTGCATATAAGACTAAAGGCAATTTATTCACCAGCTTGTGTGCTTCATTCAGCCTTGCTTGTCAATAGGAGATGCAATGTTGCTTTCCTGTAACAGATTTTTCCATAGACAGCAGGATTGGTAAGGCCCACAATCCCTCCCAGCTCCCCAAGAGTTATCTCACTATTTTGTGCTTTGGAACAGAGGAGCCAAGGAGACTACTGCATGTAGTAAGGGCCTCCTGTCCTGTGCTTAAATACAAACCTTTCAAAACAATTTTTGAAAGGCTCATATTTATAGACACAGAAGTACAATGTCGGTTTATGCCTGCTTTTCCAGTTCTTTTTTCTGGACATGCACACAAGACTGAGCTTTACCGCAAACCTTCGTGCACATGTGACAGGCATGTTCCTTCCCCTGCTTTCACTTTACTAATGTGAATTAAGTGTGCATATCATCTGCATAGAATTTTTTCTGAGTATTGCTTTGCCATGTTTGTGCGTTAGTCCCACATTATGGGCTTTTTTGTTATGCGCTTTAGCGTCTGATTTGAGCATCTGCCTCTGGAAGAGCAGTTCCATGCCAGTGCCATTGGATGACATCACCCACTTGTGTGCCTTATCAATATTGCTGTCTATAGAAAACACTGTTACAGGTAAGTAACATTGCTTTTCAGTGTTTTAGATATGCATAGATAGAGAAGGAGGGGGAATCATAAAGGACCCTAGTGGTATGGATCTAGACAACTGGAAGGATGAAAAAGAAGGGTGTGGAAGGAAAAATAAGAAGTTCCGTGTTGGCCATATTGGAGATAATTTAATAAAGACATTTTTGCATGTATGAGGCTACTTATGCCCATAACTAGTCTATAATAACATACCAAGCAGCAAGCAGTATAAAAATACAAGCCATGAAATGATGATGTGTATTTTGCTGGTAGGAATGCACAGAAGTAGATTTTACATAGTGCATGAGTAGAGTTCACAAGTACACAGGTAGATAATAAAATATGGTAATCCATGTGCATATTTAAAAATTATACGTGTGAAGATTTACACTTGCTGCAAAGAAGGTATAAACA
Source organism: Microcaecilia unicolor (assembly GCF_901765095.1). Lineage (NCBI taxonomy): Eukaryota > Metazoa > Chordata > Amphibia > Gymnophiona > Siphonopidae > Microcaecilia > Microcaecilia unicolor. The sequence continues at coordinate 110,107,082 of NC_044035.1, forward strand.
TGCCTATAAGATAGACACGTTAGCTGCCATTAAGTTAGTATTTATAAAGATACGCAGACTCCTGCATGCTTTTCAGAATAGCTCGTAAGAAGGAACTTACTTATACTCTTAAACCGGGTGCCCTGTTATAAAATTACCCTCATTAAGTTTAAGGTGACTCTAAAACATTACAGCATATATTTCAAGAAGTTGTACACCCTCTTCTTGGTACTTAATAAAATACCAATCAAGATGGTGTACAAATAACAGAAAAAAAAACTATAAAACCAAAACACAGACCGTAAAATTTAAGGGAACAAATATGATTTGAGGGTTTTCTTGAATCATAGCAGTGAGATATCCCCCTTCACTGTATCTGGCAAGTCACTCCATTCCAAGGCCGCTCACACCCTGAAAGCTTTTTTCCTTGACAATTCCCTTCTAACAGTTTACTCCTGGCAAAAACCTGCAAAGTCTTTCCAGAGAACCCTAGAAGATGTCCTGGAACATAACATTCCACTCGAGAAGATAAGATCTGAGGATGAGAGTTACACAATACCTTAGTCATCTAGAGCAGTTTAATAAAGAATGCTCTTTCATCCATAGCCAATGTAGACGCTGCAACAACTCTCCAGCCCTACTTTTCAGTGCTCTGAGAAGAAACCTGGCTAGCAAATTCTGTGCAACTTGCAATTTCTATAAAAGGTGGCCTGATAAGCTCACATATAGTGCATTGCAATAATCAGAAAATGCTTAAAACCACCTGTTGGTCCACAGAACAAAATATAGATTCCTTCAAAAAAAGGTCTCAGTTTCTGAATTAACTAAAACTTGACATAAAATCTGACAGCCTAGGATAGTTAGTGTAACAGATCCTGAAAGAGCAAAATGTGAATTTATATTATGCTAGCAACTTTATCTCATTTTTGTTATCTCTAATGATACTAATTCCAAGTTTAACATTAATTCTTTGTCACAGGGTATGGAAAAAGAGTCAACTCAGTTTTCTGGATGGAATCATGGAAAATGATCTAACAATAGGATTTTGCTAGTGTTCCCGGTGCACTCCAAGCTTTAAATATAACATTTCCTAGAAATCGCTTGTAAAAATTTTGGCTATGATTCAATTGAAAGACACTATAAGAAATATTTTATGTAAGCAATTCACAGTTCAATCTTTAGGGAAAGGACATTCATTTTATATTTTATATTTTACCTCACATGAGTTCAACCACATTCCTATCTGACCTTAAAAAATAAAGATTCTGAGATGTATTGTCAAGAGATGACATTAAAATTTTGATTTAATAATCCAATATTCTTCACTAACCCACCTTGTCAATTCAATATCATTGAATTTTTATTTAAGACCACAGTTTGGTCTTCTTCAGTCCTAGAAATACAGATAAATAACTAGAAAGACTGAAAAAGAAAGACCACCAATTGTTGCCTGATGTAGCTAATTGCAAAATCTTTCAACAACTTGGATTTCAGTGAAAATGTGGAAGTTTTCAGGCAAGGGCAACGTAACACTCTTTTTGGTCGGAAATCCAAATAAACCAACATTTTGGTCCAGCACCCAAGCCCTCTAATTATTGACACTGTGCTGGATAAAGATTGGTTGGCCCATGTCCCCAATGATCCAACCCATTCCACTGCCTATTATTTCTGGGGTTTTGCAGAATTTTCCAAAACCACACATTTTCAAAATATTTGCAAAAGTATACTTTCATGCATAATTTTGGTAAGTGGTCTTGGATATAAAACATATAAGGACTGGCTTATGAACCTCAACATGTATACGCTTGAAGAAAGGAGGGACAGGTGAGATCTGATAGAGACATTTAAATATCTCAGGGGCATTAATGTACAAGAAGTAAGCCTTTTTCAAATGAAGGAAAACTCTGGAATGAGGAGGCATACAATGAAGTTAAGAGGAAATAGTCTTAGGAAGAATCTAAGAAAGTATTCGTTCAAGAAAAGGGTGGTGGAAGTGTGGAATGGCCTCCCGGTGGAGGTCGTGGAGATGAGGACTGTGTCAGAATTTAAGAAAGCATGGGACAGGCACGTGGTATCCCTTAGGAAAAGGAACAGTTAGTAGATTGTAAGCTCTCTTGAGCAGGGACTGTCCTTTCCCTTGTTTAAAATTGTACAGCGCTGCGTAACCCTAGCAGCGGTATAGAAATGCTAGTATTAGTAGTAGTAAGTACGTATGTAGGATGGCAGACTGATGGGTTCATTTGCCTTATTCTGTTATCATTTGTTCTATATGGAAAGTTTATTCAACTATTAATGAAGATACCTTGGAAATTTAGAAACCACATTTTGGAGATGGGAAATGGGATATAAATCGGGCACGCCGACATATAGGACCATGGACAGTGGGGTGTGGTGGTGGGCGGAAGGCAGGGTTCCTCCTTTTTGGGGGACAAAATATTCGGTACCCTAGTTACACTGCATTGAAACCAGGGTTAACTCCCAGTGTCACAGTTGTGGCACCAATCTGCACTATCTATAACAGGTGCTTGCTTTTGAAGGGAATGCCCGTAACCCGTCCATACCCCCCCCCCCCACAAGCTACACCCCCTTTTCAAATCTGCACAGACATATACTAGGACACTTATTCTATAAATCATGCACAGTGTGTTTTCACATGGATCTGCCATTTCTGCCTTATTTTGGAACCTTGCATCCATTAGAATGATTTTCCATGCCAAACGTTCTACACAGAAGTAACGCCTAATGTTCTGCACCCTATACAGAATTTCTCCAAGAGTGTACATTTGCATTAGTCAACATTCTAAGAAGTCTTTTACCTACATAAATGAACAGAACACTGCCTGTTATGAGCATTCCTACTGCCTAAAACTAGGTGACTTCTCATAGAATTATCCCTCAATGGCTTGTGCATGTTTCTCTAGTCTAGTGTACCAAGGGTACCAAGGGTGGGGCAGTGGGGGCAGTCCACTTCAGGTGTAAAAAGCAAGGGGATGCGCTGATGGTCCCCTGCCCCCTCTGACGTCAACTTCCTGTTCTGGTGCAGAGTCAAAAGTACAAAATCTTGCGGGTGTGTTAAAACTCCTTGCATGAGACAGGTTCAGTGACAGAGACATTAAACTTGGCCAGACTCATTTCATCCCACCCATATTTTCACTGTTAAAAAATGAAAAGAAATATTTACAAGCAAATGTAAACTGGAGGACAGTTCTGTATTACTTTAAGAATCAAAGCATCTACAAAAGCACTTTGTGAAAGGATTTTGTTAGATATACTGTGCACAGAAAGGAGGAAGTGTCCATTTTCAAGAGGTTTAAACCGCTGCCTAACTAATATATACATTACAGATGACAGAACTTCTTCCAACTTGGTTTGAATCCAGGTTCAAATCTGTAAATAGGCAACTTGGATTTGTTCAGATATTCAAAGCCAATTTAAACCTGATGCAAACCTGATTCTAATTATAGTTTAAGTATAGATTTACTCAGGTTGATTCAGATTAATGTATATATTTGCAGATTTGAAGTGTATGTTTACCAACAGCAAAGTCAGACATACGTATAGAAATTACGGATTTATACAGCTAAAAAACTGTCTGGTCAATATTCAGCTGCCATCAACTGAATTAAAACTGATTATTCGGTGCCTGCCCATATCTGGGTGCCAGCGCTTAATATCTGGGCAAAAAACAGCCACCAGGACTTACATGAATGCCAATGATGTTCAGCGACGGTACTGCTTAACTTAGGACAGCTTTTTTTTTTTTTTGCAGGACCCTCTTCTACCTGGTTAAGTCATTTTGAGGTGTATTTTCAAAGCACTTAGACTTGCAAAGTTATATGTGAATATCAACCCCTGTCATTCATGTTGTGTTCATTTAGCCATATATTGGTCTGAATTTCAATTGTTTGTGGGGAATCTTTTTTTTTTTTTTTTAAGGGGGATTGGATTCATTTTTTAGTGCCCACCATTTGGAAATACAAGTCTGTTTTTCCAAATGGTGCCAGTTCTTGTTTCAAAACAAATACACATTTCTAATCAACGTGATTGTGGGATGCTTGCCATAGACATGGGGATCAATGTTTTGTCAAGATTTATACATGAACCAAAACAATAGCAAAAAAATTAAAATAAACAGACTGAGCACCAGTTCCCAGGGCAGTGCTTTTCGGAGACCAAACAGTGCATCTAGATCTAGGGACTCTTTTACTAAGCTGCGGTAAAAAAAAACAGGCTGTGCTAATGTGGGCACGTGAAATTGGCAAGCGCTTGGCCAATTTTTACCGCAGTAGGTAAAAAGGCATTTTTTTAAATGGGGCAATAAATGGCCATGCGCTAATATTAAAAGTAGCACATAGCTATTTACTGCCAGGGCTTACGCACGACTCATGTGGTAATCAGGAGGCATGCAGCAATATGGCCATGCTGCCAATTACTGCTGGGAACAAACCCCCCCCCCCCCCCCCCCATGGTAGAAAATAGAAAATTGTTTTCTACTACGGGAAACAGCGCGCGCCAAGTTCTGAATTACCACCGGGTGCCCATGCTACCCCGACGGTAGTGCCAATTTGGTGCATACTACCCACACAGTAGAATTACTGCAGCTTAGTAAAACGCCCCCCTAGTGGTGGAAAAACATTACACAGCAACTCAATAGCTCATTCTCTGTTGATATACGTTCCCTAACTAACAGGCCCTTCTACTAAAGTGCAGTAAGTCTTGCAGGTACTGCACCTTTAATCCAAAAAGTAACATGCAGTAACTGCGAAATCTGTGTGGTCAGTGTAAGGGGTGTGCCCAGCATCTGCCCTGCATTTAGTGCTCAGGGCATATAGTTAGGACTAAATTCTATACATGGTGCCTAAAAATCGGTGCCAGAAAATGTATGCACAGAGCACTATTCTGTAAAGGTCAAGCATCTTTTACAGAATTGCACTCAGCATCGTATATAGAATAGCACCTAGTGCCATGATCGGCGTCCTTCAGATAGATGTGGTCATTTACGCCAAGGAAAGCTTGGTGTAAATGCCAGCACCAAACTTTCCACACAGAGCACCAAATTCTATAAACACGTTCATAATATATTGGAAAGCCCATGCCCTTCCCATAGCCATACCCCCTTTTGAGATCGACGCAATCTGATTTATGTACATCAGTTTACAGAATATGCTTAGAGGGGTATAATCGAAAGGGGCGCCCACGTTTTCCTGAGGACGTCCTCGCAGGACGTCCTGGCGAAGGGACGGGGAAATCCGTATTATCAAAACAAGATGGGTGTCCATCTTTCATTTCGATAATACGGTCAGGGACGCCCAAATCATGAAATTTAGGTTGACCTTAGAGATGGTCGTCCTTATAAATGGTCGTCCCCGATTTTTGGCCATAATGGAAACCGAGGACGCCCATCTCAGAAATGGCCAAATCCGAGCCATTTGTTGGTGGGAGGAGCCAGCATTCGTAGTGCACTGGTCCCCCTGACATGCCAGGACACCAACTGGGCACCCTAGGGGGCACTGCAGTGGACTTCACAAATTGCTCCCAGATGCATAGCTCCCTTACCTTGTGTGCTGAGCCCCCCAAAACCCACTCCCCACAACTGTACACCACTACCATAGCCCTAAGGGGTGAAGGAGGGCACCTACATGTGGATACAGTGGGTTTCGGGTGGGTTTTGGAGGGCTCACATTTACCACCACAAGTGTAACAGGTAGGGGGGGGATGGGCCTGGGTCCGCCTGCCTGAAGTGCACTGCACCCACTAAAACTGCTCCAGGGTCCTGCATACTGCTGTGATGGAGCTGGGAATGGCATTTGAGGCTGGCAAAAAAATATTTAAAACGTTTTTGGGGGGGGGGGAGAGGGTTGGTGACCACTGGGGGAGTAATGGGAGGTGATCCCCAAGTCCCTCCGGTGGTCATCTAGTCAGTTCAGGCACCTTTTTAAGTCTTGGTCGTAACAAAAAATGGACCAAGTAAAGTCGCTCAAGTGCTCGTCACGGACGCCCTTCTATTTTCCATTATCGGTCGAGGACGCCCATGCGTTAGGCATGCCCCAGTCCCGCCTTCGCTAAGCTTTCGACACGCCCCCGTGAACTTTGGTCGTCCCCACAACAGAAAGCAGTTGAGGACGCCTAAAATCGGCTTTCGATTATGCTGATTTGGGTGACCCTGGGAGAAGGATGCCCATCTCCCGATTTGTGTCGAAAGATGGACGCCCTTCTCTTTTGAAAATAAGCCTGAGAGTGAGCTATGCATGTAGATCCTAATTAGTACCAATAATTGCTTGTTAACATCCAATTATCGGTGTTGATTGGCTTAACCAATTAAGTTCTGTGCACAAATTGGCTATCGTGTGCCAATTTGCATGCGGAAATGTAGTTGCTGTTTATAGAATCTGGGGGTTAATGCACAGCCACCGTGTTGCATGCCGGGGCTGATAGCACAGACCATGTTCATTATTAACCCAGCCATGCAATGTAGTGACCATGCTTTAAAAATACGAAAGTGCCAAACCCTTAAGAGAAAAGTTACACTGGCTCCCTATCAAAGAACGTATTACGTTCAAAATATGTACCCTGGTTCATAAAATAATTCACGGAGATGCCCCGGACTACATATTAGACCTAATTGACTTGCCACCCAGGAACTCTAAAAGATCAGCACGCACATTCCTGAATCTTCACTTCCCCAGTTGTAAAGGTCTAAAATACAGATTAATACATGCGTCCAGCTTTTCATACATGAGTTCACAGCTGTGGAATGCTCTACCACTTGACTTGAAAATAGTTCACAACCTAATTAACTTCCGTAAAGCCCTGAAGATTCATCTCTTTAACAAGGCATACTACAATCACCCACAATAAGAACTGTAATGCTATATCACTTACTTAATATTCATAATGTTTTCTCCTTCTACCTGATTGCTTATTGTTATTATGTTATCCATTTTCTATGTGTAATACCAATTGAAGGTTTTCTCTTTTTTTTACCTGATTCTTATTATGTCATCCATATTCTTTATATAATATCAATTGTTATCTGCACTCTGGAATGGTGAAAGCCATGACAGAAAATTGTAAGCCACATTGAGCCTGCAAATAGGTGGAAAAATGTGGGATACAAATGCAACAAATAAATAAATAAATAAAAAGCTGTACAGCTACCAGCACTACCCATTCCTCAACCCCCTCCCCCTCGACATCACATCCTCCTCCTCTACGTTGAATCCCCCCCAAACAAACCTGACATCCCTCGATCAAGGCCTGACCCCTCCTGACAAATCCAACACCACCCCATCAAGGTCCAACCCCCTGACAAACCTGATACTCCCCAATCAATGCCTTACTGACAGACAACCCCACTCCCAATCAAGACCCAATCCCCTGACAAACCCAACACCACCCTAATCAAGGCCTGACCCTTCCGACAAACCTGACCCTTACCTGATCAAGGCCCAACATCCCCTGATAAACCTGACAACCCTCTGATCAAGGCCCAACCCTCCAGGACCCAAAAGCATCCCTGAAAAAATGTGCTTTCAACATAGCCTTAAACTTAAAACTTTTTCCCATACAGGCAAGGAATTCCATAAAACTGGGACCAGCCAAAAAAAAAGGTGTCAGTTCTGGTAGAGGTTAAGTGAGCCCTGGAGGAACATAGAACTGACAATGTAGACAACACAGCTGAGCAAAGAACCTGCCCTGGGACATATATTTGAGGCAGAGCCACCAAGTATGCTGGAAAGGCCTCCTGCACAGCCTGATGGGCAAGGAATAAAACCATAAACTTGATCGTATAGGCCACTGGAAGCCAGTGAAACTTTAAAAAGATTGGGATGACATGATCATACTTATGCAATCCAGCCATTCTGCAAGTCTGTAAATGCTTTACCAAATACTGCGAAACACCACTAAAGACCATAGACTCGTAGTCTAATCGTGACATAAATAAAGAATTCAACAAACCTAACACCCCCTTATCAAGGCCCAACCTCCTGACAAACCTGATACCCGCACTCAAGGTCCGACCTTGCTTTTGGTGCCCCTGATCTTCAACACCTTCCTTCTGTGCTAGCCCTGACACTTGAGGCTATGTACATGTATATAGTGGCACTTCCTCTTATAAGTGGAAGACTTTTCTATCTACTCATGTAAGTACTGCCACTGATACATGTAAGAAGCTGGTTAAGGAGCTGAGCTCCAAAACTCACTTTATTGTTTGCTCTTTGAGAGGTGAGCACAGTTGCCCCTTCAACCCCCAGGTCCAAACAAGTATTTAGTTAACTATAAAGTATTTTTAATTTGGATTTTGTTCATGCCTTTTTCAATAGTAGCTCAAGGTGAATTACATTCAGGTACACTAGCCTAGGCATTTCCCTGTCCCTGGAGGGCTCACAATCTAATTTTGTACCTGAAGCAATGGAAGGTTAAATATCTTGCCCAAGATCCCAAGCAGCAGTGGGATTTGAAGCAGGCACCCCTGGATGTCAAGCCTGGTGCTTTCACCACTATTCTACTCCTCCACTTGTTTTGGTGCAGGTGAAATTGCAGATGGAGAAATTTTTTTGAAGTATACATGAATTTCCAGTGCAAAGGAATACATGATTACTTTTCAGTTTTAACACACAGCCAGCCCAGAGCACACCACCTTGACATTTGTGTGTGCTGCTGGTATATGTGCAAATCTAAAATCACTATTTAGATGTGCATGCCAATTTACATATGTAAATTCATTTGTACCTGTGCAATCTTTCAAAAATTGCCTCCTTAACCGAAAAAGATATATCCAATCTTCCCATACAGTTCAGGATTATTTAAATCAATATGCCTTCTTAGAACCATCAAGCACAGAAGTGCTCAAAAAATATTTTATTTTTGCACTTTTAAACAACAGAAAAAGAGCTTGGCTATGAATATTACATAAGACTGCTAGGTGCCCAAATCTTCTTTTGTCAGAAGCAAGACTAAAAGAAATAGGGTCCTCACTGTTTGGAGAAAATTACAGCAAATTTAGAATAGCGATTTTCTCCTCTTTAGCTTTTTGCTATCATTACTATTATCTACAACTTGATAAACATTCAGCACAATAAAATGTTATGCCTTTCATTAGGCAAATCCACCCTGAATCCTGATTTTCATCCTGGGAGTGGCATTGAACCTTTGTTTTCTGGGGCAGTTGTTAAAACTCTATTCTCCTGGGAAATACCTGGAATTCCTCTAGACCACATGGCAAAATAAGAGAAATGTGTGGGAATCAGACAAATAAACACCAAGAAAATCAATTGTTTTGACTCCATGTTGAGAGCTCAGACAAGTCATTTTGCATACACTTTCCTTAACCTTATGGCACCCAATGATGGATTAACCCTTTACAATGTCATACTGCTAAGTTACAAACACACCTCAAGCCTTTCTTTTCAGACAAGCATTTTCGTTTCAAACTCAATTTAAGAAAGAAAAGCAGACTCTATTTAGAGATACATCATTCAGAAAAGTTATAATGATTTTTTCGAAGCAACGCAAACCCTTATTTCAACCCAATTATTTCCCAGCTTTCAGTACCCAGCTCAGTGCCATAATGCCAACAGACTAAATGGACGCAACCAAATTTAGTCGTGTGGAAAGGCACTCGGCATATTCTATATACTGCATGGAAATTTACATCTATTCTATAAAATGTAGATGTACTTTAGAGAATATGCCTAGGCATATTTTATTCCATGAGGATTTTACTGGCGTCACGTATAGAATCTACCCCTCAGTGTACTGGCATTCCCGGAGGCACGGTTTACGCAGAGTGAAGGCAAAGTTGTGATGAACATCTATACTACATATACACATACAGGCAATTCTATAACAGGGCGCCTACAATTAGGCAAGCAGAGGGCACCTGGGAGGAGCCTATTCTATAAAGCAACGTGGGCACCTACTCTCCTTTATGGAATACTAGGGCAACTGAGTATACACACACCTTAAAGAACCAGTGGAAATTTTTGTGCCTAAATGTCATAGCCGGTGTTGTATGTTATACAGACTGCTAAAACCTGTTGTTTCTTTCTCTATAATATCACCAAAATTTGCCCTTTCCTTTCTGAGCACACTACCAGAACCCTCATCCACACTCTTATCACCTCTCGCTTAGACTATTGCAACTTGCTTCTCACAGGTCTCCCACTTAGCCATCTCTCTCCTCTTCAATCTGTTCAAAATTCTGCTGCATGACTAATATTCCGCCAGTGTTGTTATGCTCATATTAGCCCTCTCCTCAAGTCACTTCACTGGCTTCCTATCCATTTCCACATACAGTTCAAACTCCTGTTATTGACCTATAAGTGCATTCACTCTGCAGCTCCTCAGCACCTCTCCACTCATCTCTCCCTACATTCCTCCCTGGGAACTCCGTTCACTGGGTAAATCTCTCTTATCTGCACCCTTCTCCTCCACCGCTAACTCCAGACTCCGTTCCTTTTATCTTGCTGCACCATATGCCTGGAATAAACTTCCTGAGCCAGTATGTCAAGCTCCATCTCTGGCCGTCTTCAAATCTAAGCTAAAAGCCCACCTTTTTGATGCTGCTTTTAACTCCAAACCCTTATTCACTTGTTCAGAACCCTTATTTTATCATCCTCACTTTAATATTCCCTTATCTCTTGTTTGTCCTGTTTGTCTGTCCTAATTAGATTGTAAGCTCTGTCGGGCAGGGACTGTCTCTTCATGTTCAAGTGTACAGCGCTGCGTACGTCTAGTAGCGCTATAGAAATGATAAGTAGTAGTAGTTATACATGCCAGTTCTTGCAAATACACCCTATTTAAGTTAAGGGTAGCACTTAGAATTTTGGCATTTATGCATGTATGTGTGCCCACATGCACAAGAATGTCATTATTCTAAACATTTACACGCGAAGGGCTGGATTTTAAATATAGTGCCCAAATTTGTGCATGTGCCCAAGATGCATGTGCAAATTAATTACTGAACAAGCTCAATAACATCAATAATTGGGTGCTAACAAGCAATTATTGATGTCCATTGGCACTCATTTGGCCTGCACATTGTTCTATAAGGCAGTGCACCTAATTCCCATAGCGTGTATCTCGAAAGGAGGCATGACCATGGGAGGAACATGGGCATGTCAAGGGCATTCTAAATATTTGCATGCACAATTATAGAATACCGGGTTAGTTCACCAGCATTTACATCAGGTTTCAGCAGGCGTCGAGTCTGATACATAGTAACGTGGTAACATAGTAGATGACGGCAGAAAAAGACCTGCATAGTCCATCCAGTCTGCCCAACAAGATAAACTCATATGTGCTACTTTTTGTGTATACCTTACCTTGATTTGTATCTGTCATTTTCAGGGCACAGACCATATAAGTCTGCCCAGCACTATCCCTGCATCCCAACCACTGGCTCTGGGACAGACCGTATAAGTCTGCCCAGCACTATCCTCGCCTCTTTGTGTATACCTTACCTTGATTTGTATCTGTCATTTTCAGGGCACAGACCGTATAAGTCTGCCCAGCACTATCCCTGCCTCCCAACCACCGGCTCTGGGACAGACCGTATAAGTCTGCCCAGCACTATCCTCGCCTCCCAACCACCAGCCCCGCCTCCCACCACCGGCTCTGCCACCTAATCTCAGCTAAGCTTCTGAGGATCCATTCCCTCGGAACAGGATTCCTTTATGTTTATCCCATGCATGTTTGAATTCTGTTACCGTTTTCCTCTCCACCACCTCCCGCAGGAGAGCATTCCAAGCATCCACCACTCTCTCCATGAAAAAATACTTCCTGACATTTTTCTTGAGTCTGCCCCCTTCAATCTCATATCGTGCCCTCTAGTTCTACTGCCTTCCCATCTACGGAAAAGGTTTGTTTGCGGATTAATACCTTTCAGATATTTGAACGTCTGTATCATATCACCCCTGTTTCTCCTTTCCTCCAGGGTATACATGTTCAGGTCAGCAAGTCTCTCCTCATACGTCTTGTAACGCAAATCCCGTACCATTCTCGTAGCTTTTCTTTGCACCGCTTCAATTCTTTTCACATCCTTAGCAAGATACAGCCTCCAGAACTGAACACAATACTCCAGGTGGGGCCTCACCAACGACTTATACAGGCGCATTAAAACCCAAAGTTAGGTGCAAGATCTGCACTTAAGCACTATTTTCTAAAGTGCGCCTGTCCTTTACAGAATAGCACTTAGCACCAATTTTTCTGGCACCTAATTTTGAGTAGACAGACGACAAAACAGCAGCAGTGATTCAAGGAAGAGCAAACACAGCAACAGTTTATCCAGATATCAACTTTAATGGAAACAGGACCCAATTTGGCCAAGTTTCGGAAAAACCTTCATCAGGGGTCACATAGGTTTCCACAATACATTCACAGATTCAAAACATGAACCACAATACCTGAGTTTAAAAGAAAAATGAGGTCCATTGGATGGCAGAGCCGGTGGGGGGAGGTGGGGCAAGTGCAGGACAGACTTCTACAGTCTGTGCCCTGAAAAAGACAGATACAAATCAAGGTAAGGTATACACAAAAAGTAGCACATATGAGTTATATTGTTGGGCAGACTGGATGGACCGTGCAGGTCTTTTTCTGCCGTCATCTAGTATGTTACTATGTTAAAAGTAAAAGAATGCAGCCAACAGCGTCTGCATAGAAAATGCCCTGGTCCAATTCCAAAAGTCAGTAACCACTAAGTCTAATTTTGAGTGCCATTTATAGAATCCAGTCTATAATGTCAATGTAAATATTAGTGTCTATGTTACAGAATTACCTCCAAATACATATCAAGCACATTTGCTTTTTTTTTAGAGCGGGTATAAATTTGTGTGTGAGAATTTGTGCATTACCAAGAGTCGATTTTATAAAAACACCATTAAGGTTTAAAACAAAAAAAAAAAACTATAATTTTTAAGACATTACCCCCTATATTATCTAATCTCACTCATGATCACTTTCATTTTAAACACTGCTACAGGAACATTTCTTTTCCACATAAAAGAGCAAGGTTTTCCTACACCAAAAGGTTCAGATAAACCTTTCAGGAGGTTTGTATAGCAAAACTGTCTTTCCTATCAGGTAGTTATCAACAAGTCAGATAAAGACCTGGAAAAGTAAGTACTCATCTCAGGCATTTTTCCTCCTTTGCAGATCCTTATCAAACTGATAACCACTGTGTAAAAGAAAATTGCATCCAGCATGCACAGGATGGATGGTGTGTCAAAAGTCTATATGGAAAAGTCTTAAGGAAGGTAATATTGCCTTCTTTGTTTAAATAGTTTTACTGTATTAAAAGTTAAGCCACAGCCCAAAGCAAATATTCAGTTAGTCACCACTATTTTTCCAAAATGTATCTTCATTTGACAACATGAGTCAAGAAATCTTGGAGCAGTCTAAACTAGGCTGGTCAAGTCAGGCTACTGCTGTATTCTGTTAGAGATCAGCATGAAGATCTATCTAGACTCATTCTTATTCCATTGTATTGCCTTTAACTGGTCTAAGATATACAGTAGTGCTTGAGGGTGCAATTCTATATATTCCCCTGGATTCTATATAGCGCCTAGCGTTCTGAGCTAAATTCCAAGCTGATTCTATAACAGTGCATGTAACTTAATTGGCTTAACAAGCCAATCAGTGTTGTTAGCAGCATTTAACAAGCAATAATGAGCACTAGTTGACAATAATTAGAATTTACGCGCACAAATCACTAAGCATAACCTGTAATGCACAACACCTAAATGTTAATGCACACAGGCAAAAAGGGGCATGGCTATGCGTGGGGAAATGGGTGTTTTGTGGGCGTTCTAAAATTTATACATGTAGTTATAGAATATGCCTCAGTGTGCCTAATCTATGTGACGGGATTTACGCTATGTTTTCATCAGTGTAAATGGGCACGCATAGTTTTAGGTGCTGGGATATCAATTAAGCATATTCTATACACCGCCCTTAAACCTAGGTGCCATTTATAGAATATGGTTTGGCAGGAATGTTTTCTGCATTGATTTTTTAGGCACCATATATAGAATCTCCCTTATTGGGGCTAAAAATTAGGCACCACAAAGAGGCGTGCTCAGCACCAATTCTATAGCAGCTTAAAGGCTTGCCTAAGCTATTATAAAATACTACTGTGAATCCACTTTGGTGCACCAAACTTTAGGCGTGTCCACTTATGTCATCTCAACAACAGATGTACGTGGGCGTGCCTAAGTGCATCGTGCAACTTGCACAGCTGATAGTATTCTATAAGTTGCATGCATCAGAGCTTTGCTTTGTATCTGCCAATTTTACAGTCTTTAAATGATGCACAAATGTATGGACCGGGAAAAATTCACACTAAGCACTATTCTATAAAGGGCAAGCACTTAGATCAACAATGGGTGTGAGGACTTATGCCAGCTGAAACCTTGGCACGCAAGTTGGGTGCATAACCCCAGTATTATATAACACTGTGCCTACATTTTGGAATGCCCTTGACCTACCCTTGCCCCTCCCATAGCAATTCTTTCTTTTAGGTTGCATGTGAGACACTTATCCCAGGATTCTATATATGGCACCTCAGTTTCTGTGCATTACTTAATTGTTTAACTATCTAATCAGCACTGCTAAGTGGATGTTAACAAGCAATTGTCAGCATTAATTGGAATTAATTTAGATTTACACGCACAAGTCACTAAGCATATTCTGTAACATGGTGTGTGTAAATTCCAGGTCATATAGTTAAAAAGTGGACATGGTTACGGGAGTGGAATGGGAGGGTCATGGGTGTTTCTAAAATCTCTGAGCATTGTAATAGAATACACCCGCTGTATGCCTAAGTTATGTGTCAGGATTTACACCAGGTTTTAGTTGGCGTAATTGAACGCAACCAAATTTAGTTGTGTGGAGCAGCATTCAGCATATTCTATAACGCACGCCTAAATTAAAGCATGATTTGATTTCCACATGAAAATCGAGGCACAATATATAAAATCTAGCCCTTTGTGTGCAGCATTATAGAATAATGTGTAGGCAGATGTGTGCATAAATCCAAATTAGTACCAATTAACTCTAATTAACTTCAATACTTGGTTCTTAGCACCCAATTGACTAATTCATTTACATGCATATCTGGGCTCTGCACCCAACTCTGGGTGACATATAGAATCCAGGGTATATGTATAAATGTCAGCACTACATGTGCAAGTGCCAGATTTAATAAAACTGGACACCAAGAAAGAGACAATTAAGGAGCCAAATGATACAACTATTTTCTGACATGATTTGATGTCAGTTATACACCAAACATGTTATCACAATTGCCCCCCTCAACTACTGGTGCAAACCCCAGGTGAAAATAAGCAGTTACTTGACATGCCTGCCTCAGAGCAGGTATAAATGCTAGCATCCATATTTTTTAGTTATTGGGGCCGAAATTCAGACTGTGGGAGGTAGCCGGGTTGCCTCCCGTGGTCGGCCCTGAGCCAAGATATTCAATGCTAGGTTGTTTCCAGTGACCGGCATTGAATACCTGGGTGGTTTTTGGCCAGATTTAACTAGCCAAGCCAATATTCAGCACTGACCAGTTAAGTTTAAAGGATACTCCAGCTATTTTGGCGTCCTAATTTGGCCATCAAACTTAGCCAGCAATGTGCTGAAAATCAGTGGATAGCTGGTTATGTCAAATGATATAACTGACTATCTGCTAACCCCGGATTCTATATAGCGTGCCTAGAGATCCATGCCAAAATCAAGGTGTATTCTATAACAATGCGCATAACTCAATTGGCTCAACAAGCTAATTAGCATTGATAGCAGCACTTAACAAGCAATAATGAACACTAATTGGCAATAATTAGAATTTACGTGCACAACTCGGTAAGCGTATTCTGTAACGTAGTGCATCTAACTTCTAATGCGCGCAGGCAAAAAGCAGCATGTTATGAGCAGGGAAATGGGCATTCCTTGGGCGATACAAAATTTACATGTGTAGTTATAGAGTATGGCCGTCTGTGCCTAAATCTACATACCAGGATTTATGCCACATTTTTGTTGGTGTAAATGGAGATGCGTAGTTTTAGGAACTGGAATATCTACTAAGCATATTCTATATGCCACTCCTAAATCTAGGCGCCGCTTATAGAATACGCTTAATTGGAAATGTTTTCCACACTGATTTTTAGGGGCCATATATAGAATCTGGCCCTAAGCGCTAACCGGCAACATTCACCTGGAGATAACCGGCTATCTCCTGCTGAATATTGCCAGATAGCCAATTAAGTGCCATTTAATCAGCCAGGAGCCATTTCTGGCTGCTGAAATGGTTTTAAATATCAGGCAGTATGGAAAATACACACATACATTGCTTGTAAATCTAAAACTTGTCCACAATATACTCCCTTTTAAAATGTGCAAGCTGCAGATCTACATGTGAACACAGTGGCTTTCTAAAATTTCAAATGATGAGTGTAAGACATTTACATGTATAAACACAGCTATTTACATAGGTAAGAGCAATGCAAGTTTTGAAAATAGGCTTCCTAAATGTATTAGTGTATTTATTTGGGGATATTTTTAAATTTAGGGTCCATGTATTTAGCAGACATCTCTACTGCAATTTTGACATAAATTCTCACTATCCTGGCAAATATCAAATCACGAAGCAGATAACATCACACACATTAAAAACGGATGAAATACATTTTTCAAAATAGCAGAAAGCAGCACTTCAGGCTTCAGTTCTGAATACAGTAATAAAATACTGTAAGGGAACGTTACTGCCACTGTTTTGTTAAAATGAAAATGGTGATCCCTAAACTTTAAGGATACTCTACCACACCCTACTCTCTTGGATAATCAAGTGAGCTACCTAAGTTGCTGATATTATGAAAAACTCAAGGAGGAGAAAAATATGTTCATGTATGAGAACAGCCAGAGGCAAATGAAAGCTATATATGAATTTAGATGAAAAGTCTCTGCGGGAATATCCGTGAATAAAAAGGGGAATATTAAAGGAGTATCTTTTGGAGTTACTCTCCCTGCCCTCTCCAAGTATCTTTTTTCAGGCCATAACAAATATTTTCTCACTTTAGTTTGCTCTGTATCTTCCAAATATCTTCTTTGTCAATGGTTGCTATTTATTTGTGTGTTTTGGGGGGGAGGGGGAGTGACTTTGTTACTTTCTCTTGAGACAAAAAAGAATTTGGGTGAACTGACACCAAAGTACAGAGGTCACAAAGAAGGAAATTAATTTGGAGATGTGAAATAGATCTGCAGTCAGGGACTATATGAAAACAAAGCCAGGGAATGTTAGTGAAATCCCAGCTTAAGCCTTAATTCCCATATTTAGAGCTACTAGAAATAAACAATCTTAAGAAAGGTCTATCAATATAAATAAACAATATGAATTTATATAATGCAGAGGAATATTTTTGCTTCTTTTTTTCCATTTTTATCTTTATTTTCATTTTATATACTTCTTCCATACTCAAACCTTTCCAACTTCACAGTTTTCCCAAGACCTTCCCTATTTCTTACTCTTCTGACCAGTCTCTCTCCCTTAAGAACTGTAACTAATTAAAATGTCATGCCAATGGTATTATTACAAATACGAAGCAATACGTATAGCACTATAACATGCTGCTATGCGATAAAATAAAGTCTCTTTTGTGAACAAGAATGCCAGATGAATTTTTATTGAAAGCAAATTCTTCATTCCTCCCTACTCTATTTTTTTTGTATGTTGTGAAGGTTTAGGGTGAAGGGTTGTTGCTTTCCAAAGTGTTTGAGATACTTGCTTCACACTGCCTAAATCTATACCATGGGTGCCCATCATATTTTATATAAAGACTGAAAGGAAGTTGGTTGGGTTATTAAATGGCTGAAAGGTAATAGGGGCACTCAGAGAGGACAAGGCCAAAGCAGAAAACTGAATTCTTTTCTTTGCTCTGTATTGAAGAGGATGTGGGGGAGAAGCCCATTCTGGAAACAATCTTTGATGGTGATGACTCATAGGAACTGAACCTGAAAAATGTAATGAAAGCAAATTGACAAGCTAAAGAGTAAAAAATCACCAGAACCAAATGGTATACAGCCAGGTCTTCTGAAAGACCTAAATTTGAAATTGCAGACCTATTGTCGCTGATCTCTATCCTGCTTTACCTGAGTACTGGAGGGTGGTAATGTAATAACAATCTTTTTAAAATGTTACAGAGGTGATAGTTAAACCACAGACTGGTTAGCCTCAGGATGATGAAATGATAGAAGCTATTCTGAAAAGCAAAATTATTGACCATATTGATAGACATGGCTTGGCCAGAAAAATTGGGATAGTAATCATTTTAATAATAAAAAAAAAAAGGAGGATTTAGATGCAGAAGACTACATCTAAACTGTTTTTTTATGCTTAATTCCTGGTTAGGATGATGGAAAGAATGGTGTGTAGACAATTAATTGAGTTTCAAGGAAAGCAGGGCTTAGTTTAGATATGGTTTTGATAGCTGTGCTAGATGAAGTTTTGAGATACTTGGATAACTGACAGCAGGATATAATTATGTTAGATCTGTCTACTTCTTTTAGTTTCATGGATTGGAAAATTTTGCTACAGTGCTGTGAACCAGTCAATATTGAAAGATAATTTAGAGGGTGGAGTCATTTACTGAACAATGCCAATATGCGCTGACATTATTGGAGGTAGTTATTAAGGTGTGGTAGGGTCTTCATATGTGTTATTTGCCCCTTAATTCTTGTTAAAGGACAATAACAAGTGTTAGGGTACCATAATGCTCATTAATATGAGGTACCGTGGGATACATAGTAATGACACGCAAAGCATGTAAATGTATGCAAAACAACCATTACTATGTAAATCGAATAACTTATTTCTGGAAAAAATACCACCAGCAAAAAGCAATCCCCAGTCACTCCTGTGCCATGCTGGCCCCAGTTTTAAAATGGTACCGGTGACCCCTAGTGGTAGTCTCATAGTATTACCACTAGGGTCAAACTGCTATATAAGTGCAAAAGGCCCTTACACAGCAGCTTGATTTCTAGCTAAGACTACTGCTACAAGTTGCCATCACAATTCTGAACCAAAACTGGCAAAGGGCAGGAGCAAGTGGGGATCACTTCTGCCCTGATCCCACTAGACACCAGAGATTATATCAAGTATCTCTTGGGAGGGGTATCCAGCAGAAGGGGCGGGGGTGGTATTTGGATGACAGGGTGTTTTGGAATTGGGGACTTCAGGGGGGTTTCTGTGGGGAGCCATCAGGAAGTCTTACTTTGGAGGTCATCGGGGTGATTTAATTGGAAGCATCAAGAAGTCTTGATTGGGGGCCATCGGGAGCAGAAGGGCATGGAAGAGGGAAGGGAACATGTGCTGGCCCCTTTAAGAAGTGTCTAGGAATATTGGGCTGTGGCTTTATGGCCCAGTGCTCCCAGGACAGTAAAATTGATAACAAGCAGTGTAAATCTTGAACTGAGTTACTGCTGATTAGTCTCTCCCATGGTAAATTAAAATGTGAGAAAAGCCTGACTTTTACCACACCTTAATACCATGCAGTGGCGTAGCCATAGGTGGGCCTGGGTAGGCCAGGGCCCACCCACTTAGGGCTCAGGCCCACCCAACAGTAGCACACGTTTAGTGGTAGCTGGTGGGGATCCCAAGCTCCGCCACCTGAAGAATTCCCCCTGATGGCAATGAAAATGCTACTCTCCACGATACTGGCACCTGCGCATACTCAGTTTTCAGTGCATGGTGTTTCAGACTCCCAAAGTGGAAAGAAGCATTTTCCTGCCAGCTGATACATTTTTTTGGTGGTGGTGGGGGAGGGGGAGAACACTTGGTGCCCACCCGCTTCTTGCCCAGGCCCACCCAAAATCTATTGTCTGGCTACGCCCCTGATACCGTGCCCCTATATAATGTAATGATGAAACCATTTGTAACTATGGAGGTAGTTATTAATGTGTGTTAAGGCAATAGCACATATTTGCAGCATAACACACCTTTAATTTAAAAAAAATCATGTGTTATTTTATTTATTGCATTTGTATTTTACTGTAACACATCAGTTTACTGCAAATGCATGCAAAGCACCTCATTCTTATGCAAATAGAGTAACACAGGTTACATTAAACTTCACAAACTACTTTATTTATGGAAAAATAGTGCCAACTTTGAACATCTGGCCTGATGCTCCCTGGAGCCATCTTAAAGGGGCCAAAGCATAAAATAAAAAACAAACAACTTGCCTCCCTCCCAGTCAAAGGATTTCCCAGCCACTTGACCATCCCTGGGAAGACTCTTCCCACTTCCCAAAGATATTGTCAACCCCCTAGTAAAGACCACTTCACCCCCCTTTCATAGGCACCCTCAAGCTTACTTTAATCCCTGTTATCTACTAGTGAGGAGTAGGATGATTTCCAGTCTCTTCTGCCCTTTTGGGCAATGGGATCAAAGATGAAGACTGGCCCACACAAGACACAACCCCCTCCCTCCCTCCCCCAGAATGGCCCCCCAAACCCCCATCGGACCATAGCCTCCCCCGGGCCTACCTGATATCCCTGGTGGTCCAAGTGGGGCAATAGGGGTTGTAGCGAAGCACACCCATTCCTGCCTCTTGTGACTACCTTCAGAAAATGGCTACCACAGCCTCTTGCAGCAGCTCAAGGTACTACACATCAGCATAACAGTAGAGTGTGCAGCTCTGTTCAAGAGTGGGTGCAAAAATGAAGCCCTGGGGGACACCAAACTAAACATGAAAGATTGAAGAGAGAGAGAGTTTTTATGAACTAGTTGAAACGGGCAATCAGATAGATATACTGGTAAACCGTGACAAGACAGTTCCAGAGATGCCAAGAGAGTGAAGTCGGTGAAGAAGTAGAGATTAATCAACTAAATCAAATGCAGAAAAGAGATCAAGGGAGACAACAATTATGGAGTAATGTTGGTCAAGGGAAGAACAGATCTTGTCATGGAGTGCTAGGAGAATGGACTTGGTGCTATGACCATGGCAGAAAGCCAGCTTGGAGAGAATGGAGAATGTTAGTGTTTCAATGAATGAGACGAGCTGGGAAAGGGCAAATTTCTTCAGAATCTTGGCGAAGAAAGGGAAATGGGATGGAAATTGGAGGGGAGTGAGGCTTTTTAAGGAGGGAGATAACCAATGCATGCTTCCAAACTGGAAGGACAATACCTTGAGAAAGATTGGCTTGCAGAAGGGGAAGAAGATGAGGTAGAAACAGAATGGAAATATGTTTTACAAAATGAGCAGGCTAGGTATTGAGGGAGGAAGAGAAAGGGTTAAGTATGTGAAGAGTATGAGAAAGGGGGGAACTAGTGTGTAGATTGAAAGAAGACCAGATTGCAGTAGGACAAGTGGTAGAGGGAAATTGTTCTGAAAGAGGAGAAGTGAAGGGAAGAGAGGGACAGGGGGCTGAAGCAGTAAAAGACCAAGTCCAGCAGTTTACATAATAAAACACAAAGTAGAAATTGTATAATATACGTAAATACAATACATTCTTTAAATATGCCATAAACATTTTACACAAATATGCCAGATAGAGCTACAAACCAGAATGATCAACACCTACTCTCCCCTCACTCTTCATGAAAAAGATAAAAGAATTGTAAATCTGCTGAAATCTGCCACACACTCTGGCTGTTATCATTTGTCATACTTGTAGACCAGGCTGCTGGAGAAGTCTGGAGCAGGTAGTTAAGATCCACTTCCTGCTCTGACATCAGATACAGATTGCTGCTGAAATCTGCCACTTGCTGTGGTGTGCAGCCACAAGCAAACAAGTGAAGAAACCTGAGTAACTAAGCTTGTTCCTTCTATACTCCTTCAGGCAAATGAGGGTGAATAGGGCCATAAGCAACATTTGTGTGCGTAAATAAATAAATATATATATATATATATATATATATATATATATATATATATATATATAGTATTGTTTACAGATGTGGAAAGGGCATTTTCAATATGACGTCTAAAAACGATTTTGTAAACAGAATCAAAGGACACTTCATACACGAACTGTTGCACAGGTGTAAAGAACATCGCCATAAAAATGCTGCTAAAATGATGGCAGATTGTGTATGAGCACAAGGCACAAGCAGTCAGGTCCCTTGAAAAAATCGGTGGCGAAATGGGTCCCCGTCGGGAGTACTGCATCAAGTTAAGTGCTGGATGTTTGTGCTTGAAGATTTAATTTTTACTTGATGTTTTAATTGCAAAGGAAAAAAAAGTTTAAAACATTGAGGTTTTTGACCAATGATTGAGCAGGGTACCTATTTAGTGCTTGAAACTGTCTGCTGCGGCACTGAGCTCGTTAGGCTTCTGTGGTCTTTTCCTTGTAGAAAATTCAAAAAATCTCAAAACAGAAATTTCAAGTGTAAAGTCTTGTTATATATTCATTGTGATTGTACCACAAGAGTATAAGAATTATTGAGCACGGGTTTGGGTTGGGTTTGTTAAATACGATTTTGGACATTTTGTGGAAAATGTCCAAAAATCCAGTAGTGAACATGGTCATTTTCAAACCAGAAAAAATCCAACTTTTTGTTTCAAAAATGGCCATTTACTACATGTTTTTGTGCTCAGTGCATCTATCTAACACACAAAAACAAACAATTGGGATGTATGGGGAGGGCAGCATTCTTAGTAGACTGGCCACACAGATATCCCAGCAGAGCAGTGGGGCATCCCAGATGAGCACTGCAGTGGACTTAACATAAATGGTCCCAGACGAACACTTCACTGTTATCCCCTTATATTGTATGGGGAGCCCTCCAAAACCCACCAAAAACCTACTGTACCCAACCTTATACCACTACAATAGCTATTATCAGGCTTATTTTCGAAAGGGATCGCCAGCGATCTTCCGACACAAATCGGGAGATAGCCAGCGATCTCTCAAAAGGGTATAATCGAAACCCCCTTTTTTGATGCCATCGCCACTTTCCCGTCGCCGAGCCGGCGAAAGTTCAAGGGGGCGTGTCGGCGGCATAGCGAAGGCGGGACTTGGACGGGCATGGGCGTGGCTAACAGATGGCCGGCTTCAGTGCATAATGGAAAAAACAAAAGCGGCGTTAATGAGTATTTCGCCGGTTTTACTTGGTCCTTTTATTTTCACGACCAAGCCTCAAAAAGGTGCCCCAACTCACCAGATGACCACCGGAGGGAATGGGGGATGACCTCTTCGTACTCCCCCAGTGGTCACCAACCCCCTCCCACACTATAAAAATAAAAACCTTTTTTGCCAGCCTGTATGCCAGCCTCAAATGTCATACCCAGCTCCCTGACAGCAGTATGCAGGTCCCTGGAACAGTTTTTGTTGGTTGCAGTGGACTTCAGGCAGGCGGACCCAGGCCCATCCCCCCTACCTGTTACACTTGTGGTGGTAAGTGTTGAGCCCTCCAAACCCCCCAAAACCCACTCTACCCACATGTAGGTGCCCCCTTCACCCATAAGGGCTATGGTAATGGTGTAGACTTGTGGGGAGTGGGTTTTGGGGGGATTTGGGGGGTTCAGCACCCATGGTAAGGGAGTTATGCACCTGGGAGCTATTTGTATATTTTTCTTTAATTTTTAGAAGTGCCCCCTAGGGTGCCCGGTTGGTGTCCTGGCATGTCAGGGGGACCAGTGCACTACAAATGCTGGCTCCTCCCATGACCAAATGCCTTGGATTTAGCCGGGGTTGAGATGGCCGCTTTTAGTTTCCATTATCGCTGAAAAACAAAAGCAGCCATCTCAAACCCAGCGAACTCTGGCATTTGGCCGGTCCAAACCATATTATCGAAAGAAAAGATGGCCGGCCATCTTTTTCGATAATATGGTTCCAGCCAGCTGTTTGCGGCACCGCCAAAATAGATCGCCGGCAATCTATTTCGCCGGCGCCGTTCGAATATTCCCCTCTATGCCTGCAGATGTCACCTATATGTAGGTACAGTAGATTTTTGGTGAATTTTAAAGGGTTCACACTTTCAACCACAAATGTACCAGACTGAGTGGGATATGGGCTTGCATCCCTTTCTCTACAGTGCGCTGCACCAACCACTAGGCTACTCCAGGGACCTGCTTGTTGCTCTAATAGGACTGGCCATAACTTATGAAGCTGTCATAGAGGCTGGAATGTACTGTTTCTTTCACATCTTTGAGGATGGGAGAGGGTCAGTGACCACTAGGGGAGTATGGGTGATCATGCCATAATTCCTCCAGTGGTCATCTGATCATTTAGGGCACCTTTTTTGGCTTAGTCGTGATTGAAACAGGTCTAAACCAAAACGTCTAACTTTTAGCCCTGAATATTTTTGGTTTGTTCCATTATGGCAGAAAAACGTCCAAGTTTTGGGAATGCCCAACTACAACCCCCCCCCTCCCCCCCCAACAAGTCCCCTTGTGATTTGGACAAACACTGCAGGAAAGAAAAAAGTCTCAAATCAGAGTTTTGAAAATTGTGATTTAGACGTTTTTCTCCGAAAAAGGTTCAAATACCACTTTATGCCATTTTTGACTTTCCTGTTTATAATCAAAAGAGAAAAACGCCTATATTGCGACCCAAATCGGGAGATAGACGTTTATCTCCCAAAAACGAATAAAGCGGTATAAGCGAAAGCCGATTTTGGACGTTTTCAACTGCACTCCGTCACGGATGCGGACAAAGTTGATGGGGGCGTGTCAGAGGTGTGGCGAAGGCGGAACTGGGGCGTGGTTACCGGCCGAACAGAGATGGGCGCATTTCACCGATAATGGAAAAAAAGTATGCGTTTTTAGCTAGAATTTAGGACACTTTTCCTGGACCCTGTTTTTTCACGAATAAGGCCCCAAAAAGTGCCCTAAATGACCAGATGACCACCGGAAGGAATCGGGGATGACCTCCCCTGACTCCCCCAGTGGTCACTAACCCCCTCCCACCACAAAAAATGATGTTTCACAATTTTTTATTTTCACCCTCAAATGTCATACCCACCTCCCTGGCAGCAGTATGCAGGCCCCTGGAGCAGTTGTTAGGGGGTGCAGTGGACTTCAGGCAGGTGGACCCAGGCCCATCCCCCCTACCTGTTACAATTGTGCTGCTTAATGCTGAGTCGTCCAACCCCCCCAAACCCACGGTACCCACATGTAGGTGCCCCCCTTCACCCCTTAGGGCTATAGTAATGGTGTAGACTTGTGGGCAGTGGGTTTTGAGGGGGATTTGGGGGGCTCAACACACAAGGGAAGGGTGCTATGCACCTGGGAGCTCTTTTACCTTTTTTTTTGTTTTTGTAAAAGTGCCCCCTAGGGTGCCCGGTTGGTGTCCTGGCATGTGAGGGGGGCCAGTGCACTACGAATCCTGGCCCCTCCCACGAACAAATGCCTTGGATTTATTCATTTTTGAGCTAGGCGCTTTCATTTTCCATTATCGCTGAAAAACAAAAACGCCCAGCTCACACATTGTTGAATAAAACATGGACGTCTATTTTTTTCGAAAATACGGTTCGGTCCGCCCCTTCACGGACCCGTTCTCGGAGATAAACGTCCATGGAGATAGACGTTTTCATTCAATTATGCCCCTCTTTGTCTCTGTTGAAAATGAGCCCCATAATCATACAGTAGCCTAGCCCTGTTTGCTGGGCACGTAGATCAGAAAGTTCTACTCTGTGTAACAAGTTTTTGTGCAGATGTTGCAGCTCATTGAACATTGATTATCAAATTAGCATTTTCATCCCACTTATTGTTTCTGTCATCCATGTTATAGACAAACAACCCTTGCAGATTCTTTCCCAGAGGAACAACAACAAAAAAAAAAACCTCCCAGAATTCATTAAATGAAAGCAAAAACCCCAAGCCACTCAGAACTCTCTCATCTGTTCCTTAAAGATCCCTTGCAGTTCACATTCACTGTCATCTAATTGATTCAAATTGTATTCAGCTCACAAAAATATAAACCTCTTCAATGTTCCAAAACACTGTAGCTGTCTACAAACTAATAGTTCTAATTTTTCCCTTTGCCCTTTAAAGACTGTCACATCTGATAAAGTAGTAAGTACAGTATGTTAGGCAATGGCACAGAGAAACATTTGATTCGCTTTATATCTGGACTGCATAGCCTTCATAATTGTGGTCCACTTCCCAGCTGTCAAGAGAAGGAAAGATAGTAAATTTAGGTAAATGAAACATCTGGATAGAATAAAATTGAAGCAAATCCAAACCCCATGTCAATATTATAACCTTGTAAGTAACATGTACATGTAAGTAGCACATTAACTTCTATATACCAGCTATGTATTTGTAGTAGTTATTATGATTAGCATTTGTATAGCGCTACCAGACGCACGCAGCACTGAACACCTGGCACAGAGAGACAGTCCCTGCTCAATAGAGCTTACAATCTAAAGTAATACAGACAGACAAGACAATAAGGGCAAGTACTGGGTGAGAAGGAACAAGGGGAGGCAAATGAGTAGTGGCTAGGAGCCAAACGCAGCAGTGAAAGGGTGGGTTTTCAGCATATATTAGTCAGAAGCAGAGCACCAGGAAAAATGTTAAACCTAGTTACTGAATTTCTTTGAAATTAAACATCAGTAAGCTCTCCAGATATATTCCAATAACTACATTGTTAAGGACAAATTAATTCTGTCATGTGTCCGAGAATCATTTGCAATCAGTTTTGTCCTAGTTGTCCTTGATATTTTTAGCTTTGAATTCATCTTCCATTCAACACTCCTTAGTAACACAGGCCAGGTTTCCACATATGGGGAAGGTTCAACTAAAATATCCTCCATACATCTAGATCATCCATGTGTACTATTTTTGGCTAAGGTCAGAGTATTCTGCATTTCTTCTGCTGAGAACTCTCGCGTATGTTTGATTAGTTTCCAACATGCTAGTTTCAGACAAAGCAGTCTATACAATAAATTTTAGCACGTGCATTGAGATCGTTTCCAGTTTATGTCACACTTTTTACCCCACTCTATGGCACTGCCATTTAGGCAGTTTACATTCTAAACATTAAAAAGAGAAAGTTCCTGAAAAATACATCATGGTGAGGAGAAAAGGGGGAAAATTACATCGTTCTGTGGAAAAATTGAGGGGGTACATATAATGGAACTCTAGTGTCCTGTAGGACTTGTACAGGCTAACACCTCAAATGTATGCATCTAAGAAAAGATTGGGTTTTAAATCTATTTCAATTGAGTTAAAGACGTCTGTAAAGCAAATGGGGAGGAAGTGAGTTCTTGTACTGAAAACATACAGTCTCCAATATGTTCATGTAGTATTTCTTTGTGACTAGGCATATACAAACGATTTTGATGAAAGGATCAATGAGCACAGGCAGGGGCATAGAGAAGGGCCATTTTTCCCCTATGCCAGGGCCCTTTTTACCGCAGCGGGTAAAAAAAAAGCCCCCAGCACACATGGCCATGTGGTAAGAGAACTCTTACCGCATAGCCATGTGATAGGGAGCCCTTACTGCCACCCATTGAGGTGGCAATAAGGGCTCCCTCGCTAACCCAGCAGTAACCGGACAGCACAAGATGATGCCCAATTACTGCCATTCAAGCCATTTCTGGGGATTTTCTTTTTCTCCTGGAAATGGCGCGTGCCAAAAGTAGTAATAGCAATCTATGACCATCTAAACTTCAGGAAATCGCTAAAAACCTACCTATTTAAAAGGGCATACACTATTGACCCAACATAGGTGCCAACACCCTGCAACGCAGCAAATCCAGCGATCATACTGGACACTATTTAACCTTCCCTCTCTCTGATCCCCTTAAGCCTGATAGAAATTGACCCTTTATTCGCCCACAATATCACCTTGTATTTGTTTCTCTACCATTCTTGGCAAACGCCTACGGTACTATGTAAGCCACATTGAGCCTGTAAATAGGTGGGAAAATGTGGGATGCAAATGTAACAAATAAATAATAATAATAAATAATAAATGACCTCATAAAATACAGCCAGCATAAAAATACATTTAAAAAAGTAAGAATGACAGCTTCCAACTGTAGAAGAGCTGGAAGAAAAATAGACACGAGGATGTTTTATTTGTACAGCTTTTGTCACGTGTGTTTGCAAATTATTTTCTAAAGCAGCTTTTTTCCCACAAGCAAAGCATGGGAGAACAGCCTTAGAAAATCAGGCTTTAAATCAGCTGATATAACAACTGGTGCTAACTTTAACTCACTGGGGTTCATTCCTTTGCCTTGGTACTAAGATAGATGTTGTATGCCTCAAATAGATGTTTAGGAGAAAAAATCCTCTTGGTAAAAACCTCAGGTATGAAACATGTTCTACTAAGTTTAGGGTAGTGATACCATTGCTTAAGCATCTCAAAACAATTGGTCTATACAGACCTCTTTTTGAGCCATGCCAAGAATTTTTTCCGCCATGCCAAACATCTCCTGATTAGTTGTTTTTCTGGCAGCTGCTATTCAAACTCGGGGTGTCAAAATGATTTTTGGTGACTCGAGCTCCAAATGTTTTTATTTTAACATATGTCCATTTTTCAGTGAAAGACTGTATTACAGTAGATGAGGGTTTTTTTTTTTTTATTAACTGGCTCAGAATATTAAAGTAAGACAAGTGTAACTGTGTTTATATGTTTGCCAGGATGGTTAAAAGCTGCAAACAAAGATAAAAGACACCGATAGTGAAATGAATTTGTCTGTTAATTTATAGCCTACATGAAATAATTTGTTTGTTATTTTTGGCTGCATTTGCAGAGATGAAAACTCAGCTACAAGACATCAAGCTGAAAAGTTGTTGGCTTAATGGGACCAGCTGTGGTAGGACTTTATGCTGGGAACAGAACAAGGTTGTGTTCCATTTTGAGTGTATTTAATACAAGACCATTATGTACTCTCATATTTTGATATATCCATCCCCATCATATCATGATCTTGACAGTGTTTATCTAGCCAGATAGAGATAATTATAGACTTCTTTTCTAAGGTTATTTGTCTACAAATCTAAACTCCTTTTCTTATCCTGTGTCCATCAGCGCAAATTTCTCTCTCAGGTTCTAACCACATATCTATTAGCGTGTCATATCTGTTTTCTTGCATGTGAGATACTGGAACAGCTTCTTAGTCTGATGCTGTAGAATAGATTTTCCTTCTTAATATTTTGCATTATACATTTATGCTTATGTATCAGCCACTCTGCTGTGACCTTTTCAGGTCCCTGAAACACTCAGTGTCTCTAAACATTCCCACACTCATATTAAAAAGAGTAAGAAAGCACTGGGAAGGGGCAACATTTATATCTCAACTTCATGGGTTAGATGGGCTAAACATAATAAACATGAAGCTATCTGTGAGATTTTTCATAGGTTCTATGAGAAGTTATATTCAGCCAAGGAGTTTAGTGAAGATCCTTGTGATAAGTTTTTTTGAAGGTTCCCCCAATTCCATCCTTAACATAGGAGCAATTTGAAGAACTGATTCGACCTGTGGTCACGTGACTGGAAGGCTTGGACTCCTCATAAAATACAGACAGCGTGTAGTGAAAAGTTCAAAAGGAAAACTTCAGTTCTGTACAAAGGGAAAATAAACAGGCTTGTTACTTCACAGTTGCTGTACTCTCAATAAAGTCTCTCAAATACAATCCTTGTGCTCTGCTCCACACTTCACTATAAACTGTTTTCCCTCATGAATCAGGGCCCCAGTAGCTTGTCTCAGACAACATCTACTGTAGGTCACTCCATTTCCCCAGGTACTACAGCCAACAGAATATGCTGAAAGGATCCTTGCCCTCAGGAACTTCCCTTCTAAAGATCTCATGCCTCGGGGGGTCTCACCCTAGGAAGCCTCTTGCTTCAGGACCTCTCTGAACTGTTCTGACTGAAGGAAATTAACCTCCTCCTCCCCTGAGCTCTACCCCTCTGATATGACAGGTTTAGCGCCACCTGCTATAAGGCTGAATTGTAACCTCAGTGAGGTAGTGTTTCTAGAGATGCTGCCATTAAGTCACTCACTCCCTCATACAACCATTAACCGATCAAGATATTAAAGTAAATATTGAAGGCCCAGAGGGATATGGCTCTATATATGTTATTTTTTTATGAATTATGTTACCTTTTCTTAAGTGTATGGTATAAGGAAGTCCTTAAGATAGGTGATTTATCTGACAGGGCTACCCTAGCCTGGATACCAGTAATCCACAAATCTGGTAAATCCCTAGAGGATTCTACTTTTTATCACCTTAATTTTTTTTTTTACTTTAATATATTAAATTATTAACATGCTTACTAGACTCTAGATTACAAGGAACTGATTTCCACAGAAGAAGTAAAGTTTGTAAAATGTACAGCAGGAACTCATCCACACCCAGACATCAGAACGGGAGAAGATAGTCCAGTTAAAGATAACACTGTGTTGCCAAAACATCTAGGTGTCTGGGCATGGATCCCATGTGGTGTGGAGAGTAGTTTTTCCACTGATTAGAAGGATTTCTTTGAAGATTCTATTAAAGATAAGTTTTCTAAAATGCTTTTGGCAGATCATCTATATTTAAGATTTATTGAATGAAACACTATTTTCTGTGTATTTTTAGGGGACATTTGAGACTTTGTTAACCCTAGTTGGAAGTTCAGGAGTTTTGATTAAAGGTCTATTATTCTATGGTTATCTCTACCAAGTGTCATGAAGACTGGTTGTTCCATGAGCCTGGATAAGAAGTTGGGTGAATGCTCATGCAGACTTAAATGATACTGTCCCACTAAATTAACCCATATGTTTTTTCATTATAATTGTTTTTCTTTTGCAAAGATAGAAATATGCTTCTATTATTAGTGTAAAGGGTACTTTGTCTCAGGGCAGTCTATCTGGCAGCTCTCACCCCTGAGGGCCCTTAGAATATTTATTTTCTCCTGATTCTCTCTCTCCCCCCTCCCTGCCCCCTTCAGTCAGCATATGCACACTCTTCTACAAGGGAGTAGGTTCTTTCTGGGTGGGAGCAATAGAATTCCCTTCAAGGCCCAAGAGTAGATTTCATGCTCCATCACAAATACATAGAGACTGATATGGGGTGATCCATTTACTGACTGATTGATGACTTGTACAAAACAACACTGCCTTGAGAAATCTTTCTTTCCTAAAGTTATACAGCATTAGGAATGCTCTTTTTCAACATAGGATTTCGCCATACAGCTTCTTCATCTACATCTGCGATCCTTTTCCCTGTTTGTCAGTTCTTATGAGTTAGTGGTTTACTAAGTGCAGGATAAAACTATTCCCTTCTACTGAACTTTGCAAGGACATTTCCTGCTCTATAAGATCCTTTTCCACATGGACTTTCTCCATAAGGGACAAACTCTCTTCTCTGATATACCTTAACTGGGGGCTTCCAGATGGTGCTATTGTGACACAATGTGCTGCTGTGCTTCAGCTTCTTTTCGGATAGATTTTTTTCCCTCCTTAATGGTTTGCAAATGCAAGGGCAAGCTGCAGCATACCTACTCACACTTTTTGTCTTTGTCTTCCAGGCCAATGGGTACTTTTGTCGCACAGCCCAGCTATCTGGGTGTCCTGGGGACACAGAAAAGAAAATGATACCTTTAGTTATTTATTTATATAATCAAAACCAAAAATGTATTAAAAGTTAGTCCAATACAAAAGGTATTATCTTATTTTCTTTTCTCTGTTTTGATTTATTTCTATTTATTTTCTTTAGTAGTTCTAAGAGAAAAACACTTAAAATAACAGCTTTGTGTACAAAATTTGAGAAACATTTATAATAGGTTTTGAAAGTAGATTTTGAGATGATGTTTAATGGTTTAAGGGGCCCTTTTACAAATGTGTGATAGGCTCTACACTCATGCAGTGTGTGCCAAAACGAGAATACTCATTCACTAGTCCCAGTATCAATATTATATTTAATGGAGGGGGTTCTTCATAGACAATCTTTTATACCCAACTCCAAGTGTTTCTGAACAATATTCTTACATAGATTTCAAAGGGATTTAAGTAATGGATCTGTCAGATAACCATGTCACTACCATTCAGGCTATATATATGAGCCAGGCATTTTTTCTTATGGTGGGCATGTATTCCTCATTGATCCATACTTTTTAATATTTAAACTTTCACCCAGGCTAGCGTATCCCCTGGCAGTAATTTTAGAGTTGGCGTGCACCAATACTGCTGGGACAAATAATTTTTTTATTCCTACTGCACACAGTGTTTTCGGCGTTAATTGGCACTTGGCGCTCACTGACTGGTCACCGCACATGTAGCACTTGTGCCCTTACCACTAGATCAATGGGTGGCACTAAGGGCTCAGGCCGTAAATAGACGAGCACTGATTTCAGTTTTACTACAGGCCCTTTTTCTGGCCCATTGAAAAAAGCCCTTTTCCCAGACGCGGTAAGAACTGGCCTGGCATGTACCAAAAGCACGGACTCACACTACTGAGGCCACTTTTTGTCGCAGTTTAGTAAAAAGGACCCCTGTTTTCTGTCAATAAAACTGACTTGGCAAGAACTGTGAATTCTTAACAAACACAACACATTTACAATTTTAAATTAACATCTGACTACGAAAATAAAACATCTGTTTGAAAATTATAATATCTGCCTGGTCTTTGGCTACAAAATCCATTTAGATTCTCATTCCTTCTCATTATTTTGAACAAGAACGAGGCTAGTGAATTGTATGCTGCTGTTCAAGTTGGGTCTCTGATCTGAGGTTTCTGGCCATAGACTACAACAATTTTGTGTAATTTGTGAGATCGTCAGTCCATCCAAATCCCTCCTAAGAAACTTACATTGGCTTCCTATTAATACTCGCATAACATTCAAAATATGCACAATAGTCCACAGAATCATCTACAGACTACCACCAGATTACATGACGGAACTTATCGATCTACCATTAAGAAACGTGACGAGAACAGCAAGAACCTACATAACCGTTCACTACCCCAATTGCCAGCCTCTCCTTTATAGGCACACAACTTTGGAACTCACTACCCAAAGACCTGAAACTCACAGAAAACTACGTACAATTCAGAAAAAAATCTGAAAGCACATCTTTTCAAGAAGTCTTTCCCCCCTGGATCTACCGAATCCCACACCACCATACATCACGAAAAGTTCAGAAATGGAAAACAATAATATTAACCTCTCTCACAATATGCTAATATATCAACCTAAGTGTTTATTGTACTTCCCGTATTATGTACTAGACTTCTACAAATCTAAATTTTGTAATCGCCTTTTTAGCAATATGTAAGCCACATTGAACCTGCCATACGGTGGGAAAATGTGGTATACAAATGCAATAAATAAATAATAAATAAATTCTTGAAACAGTAGTGACAAGCAAGATCTACATTTTCATTGGCTAAATAATATAACTGTTGACTAGCTTTTGGGAGTTATCATTCCCTTCCTCATGTCCAAGTAGCATGAGCAGACCAGAGTAAGAGATTACATTGCTATAAAACATAAAGTTATTA
The DNA here is from genome assembly GCF_901765095.1 of Microcaecilia unicolor. Classification (NCBI taxonomy): domain Eukaryota; kingdom Metazoa; phylum Chordata; class Amphibia; order Gymnophiona; family Siphonopidae; genus Microcaecilia; species Microcaecilia unicolor. The sequence continues at coordinate 110,140,498 of NC_044035.1, forward strand.
CCTTATATGTTTTATTGAAATTTGCTTCCATGCATTTAAATGGACTAACAACAAAGTTAGAAAGATTGAATGGGCTTTACTAAAACTATTTCAGTTGTAAAGTACTGTTAATTGTTAAATACCCCCTTAATTTGACAAAGGCCCTTTTTCCTGCTTTATGTTTTTTGATGACAGTAATCTGATGTATACAGTTCCCAGAAGAAACCACAAAGCCTTCTTGTCTTTTAGTTATCACCACAGAGACATCTAATGGTTGTTACTAAATCAGCATTTTGCAAATCTCAGAAAATCACTTGCTTGAATACAGAACTCTCCGACCATATAGAAGTTTATTATATTTCTCATATATATTATTATATATTGTGTTTATCACTATTCCCAGCCTGCAACTTTGCATTTGTAATAGCATGAATATTAAGCAGATGTATTTTAGGTTAGAACTAGTGTCTAAAGATGTCAAACTCTGTCATTGAATTTGTAAAGCTATAATGGAAGAAATAGACCAGTTGATATTCAAAACTCCTGCTCGCTTAAATCGTGCTGTGTGGTCCAGGTGCTAATATTCAGTGACACTTAACCCGGCAATGCCAATAATGGTCATTTTGAAGTAAACCTGGGGAGGGGAGGCACAGCTAAATGACCATAACGTCTGGGTCCCAACCTTAAGTGTGCCAATCTCTCCCCCCCCCATGGAACAATGGAATATCCCAGATTTTCCCTTGCAATCCCCCTCCCTCTGTTCCCCCCCCCCTAGAAGAACATTAAATCATGAAATCCCCCCCCCCCCAGGATTCCTCTCAATCACTCTTACCCTGGAACATCAAGAGCCCAGCCACCCACCCAGGATAACAGTGGGCCTACCTGCCTGATTCTTGGTGGTCTAGTGAGAAATGGGCAGGAGTGATGCCCACTCGACCTTGATCAGCACGTCTGCCTCCTCAAAATTACTGCCATGAACTCTAGTGGCAGCCTCATGGTACAAAAATGCTGATCACCATGGACTGAATATCAGCTGGTCAAAATTTGCTATGAACTTTGCTTAAGTGCTCAATTGATGACGTGAAAATAAAGTACCAATGTAAATAGAGTAACAGTGAAAATAAAGTACATGCAATTTGTCTTTATTTAGAACAGTACAAAATAACTAAAGTATTTTGGAATTGTTATTCCCACTTACCACCATTACTATTTTTGATCTCTTTTAATTCTTCTTTTGTAAGTTTCATGAACTTTACCATGTTGTGCTACCTTTTTATTGGACCAACAAACAATCAAAAGACATTATCAGGTGAATGTTTGAAAGAATAGGGTGCCCATCTTCTGACACAAATCGGGAGATGGGCGTCCTTCTCGCAAGGTCATCCAAATCGGCATAATCGAAAGCCGATTTTGGGCGCCCTCAACTGCTTTCCGTCATGGGGATGACCAAAGTTCATGGGGGCATGTTGGCAGTGTAGCGAAGGCTGGACTTGGGCGTTCTTGGGAGATGGGCATCCTCGGCCCATAATGGAAAAAAGAAGGGCGTCCCTGATGAGCACTTGGCTGACTTGGTCCATTTTTTTTCACGGTCAAGCATCAAAAAGGTGCCCGAACTGACTAGATGACCACCGGAGAGAATCGGGGATGACCTCCCCTTACTCACCCAGCGGTCACTAAGCCCCTCCCACCTTCAAAACATCTTTAAAAACACTTTTTTCCCAGCCTTTGTGCCAGCCTCAAATGCCATACTCAGGTCCATCGCAGCAGTATGCAGGTACCTGGAGCAGTTGTAGTGGGTGCAGTGTACTTCAGGCAGGTGGACCCAGGCCCATCCCCCCTACCTTTTACACTTGTGGTGGTAAATGGGAGCCCTCCAAAACCCACCACAAACCAACTGTGCCCACATGTAGGTGCCCCCCTTCATCCGTAAGGGCTATGTTAGTGGTGTACAGTTGTGGGTTTTGAGTTTTGGGGGGAGGGTTGGGGGGCTCAGCACCCAAGGTAAGGGAGCTATACACCTGGGACCTTTTTCTGAAGTCCACTGCAGGGCCCCCTAGGGTGTCCGGTTGGTGTCCTGGCATGTCAGGGGGACCAGTGCACCATAAATGCTGGCTCCTCCCACTACCAAACGGCTTGGATTTGGTCATTTTTGAGATGGGCGTCCTCAGTTTCCATTATCGCCAAAAACCGGGAACGACCATCTCAAAAACGACCTAAGGATGACCATCTCTAAGGTTGACCTAAATTTCATGATCTGGGCGTCCCGGACCGTATTATCAAAATGAAAGATGGACGCCCATCTTGTTTCGATAATACGAGTTGCCCCACCCCTTTATGGGGCCATCCTGTGAGGATGCCCTCATGAAAACTTAGGCACCCCATTCGATTATGCCCACGATTATGCCCACGTCACCTGAGCCTGTGAGGCCACACAGTCACACCAGAAAAAGGATCTATGTACTTGCCAAAGATTCTGTGCCAGAATATTTTTTCAACATTACTGCTCAGACTGTCACATCTGCAATCTAGCAAGGATTCTCAATAACAGTCTTTCTCAAGACCACCATAATCCAGCATCGCCATTTCTGGATTCTCATCATTTTTTGTTTAAGCATAGACTCCTGATGTAGGCCTTCTGGCCGAAACACAACGTTGTGTCGAGTCATTTTATTGTTTAATAAACTTTGCTTCATTTTCACTACTGCTGTGGTCCAGACTTTGGGAATCCTGGTTTTTATTCCCAATTCCCTTTGCTCTTGAGTTTCTCCGTGGGACTTCTTGAGTTCTCCACGTCTGTGAATTTTCTTCTGTGACAGAATATTTTACATTTTTCTTACACCACTTCAATAAAAGTTTTCATTCTGACTAGCAGGCTATTTTTCATAACCACTTTTGCAGTCACTGGCAGCAGGTTAATGTATAACTTGCCTATCTATGTATTTCAAAAAACAGTATAGATGTCAAATTTTCAAAAGGGATTTAACCAGGTAGCAAGGCTTCTACCTGGTTAAATCCTGATAGCCACTTCCCAAGCTGATTCAGCAGTACTTAACTGGATAGTACCACTGAATATCAGCTGTGACTGCCATGGCAGGATCTGGTTAGTGTCATGGCATTTCATGGGAGGTCTGGGGCAGAGTTGGAGTGGGACCAGGATTTATCCAGTTAGCAGTGATATTCATTAATCGGTTAAGTGCCATAAATAATTAGGCCAGCAAAAAAACTACCCTAACCTTATCCAAGCAGTAGAAAGGAGCAGATCACATGTGAAGATGATGAAACAATTTATTCAACAAGAAACAAAGTCCCTCACAAGGCACAGAAGTAACAAACACAACGAAGGTGACACCAAAAGAGAAATAGACTAGATGGTGTTATATAAATAATATATCATTTTTAATTAAAACATCCAAAGACTCGGAAGTCACTTGGTGTGATGCAGGAGTGAAGTCGCGTTGGAACTGAGCTCCTGCAATTCCCCCATCATCTAACGCTATTATCAGCCTCAAAGGGGAAAAACGAACTTTTGTATCGCCAGCCTAACAACTTGGAGACCGGGTGGCATTTGCCCGTTAGCCTTGAGAAGAAGAATGTCGGCGAAAATGCTTAGAAAAGATAAAGAGAAAGGCAAGATTGCAGAATCCAAGATGGCGCCCGGACAGCAATCGCCGAATTCAAGCATTTGCTCGGTATGGACGGCAGAAATTACCGCGGAGGTGACAGCTGCGGTAGAGGCGGCCCTCGATAAAAAATTGCAAGCGTTTGATCGCGCAGAATCCGCCCATGAACAGCTCGACGGGTTCCACCTCGACCTGGACCACATGCAACAGCGGATCAGTGACCTGGAAGACCGAGCAATGACATCCGAACAACCTGTGGAGGCCCTACAGAAGAAAATCGCAGAGCTAGAAAACAAACTAGACAACCTAGAGAACAGGTCTCGTCGTAATAATTTACGACTAATTGGGCTCCCGGAACAAATAAAAGACTCAGAGCTGGGAAGTTTTCTAGAAACCTGGCTTCAGAGCACATTAAAACTGAATAATCTACCGGGCCCGCTGCAGATCGAGAGAGCACATCGGCTGGGGCCGAGGCGCCAAGGCGCGGCGAGACCGCGGGCGGTGATAATGAAGATTCTTCACTATGGCCACAAACAGGCAATATTGCAGGCTGTGAGGGCCGGAGGAGAGCTTCGTTGTGAAGGCCAACGGATCCTTTGCTTCCAGGACTGTTCAGCACGTGTAGCCGCGGCACGAAAGGAGTTTGCGCCCGTGTGCGCGGCTTTACATGAGAAAAAAATCAGGTTTGCACTGATTTATCCTGCCAAACTGAAGGTGCAGTACGAGGGAGGAGAGAAACTCTTTGAAGAGGTGTCTGCAGCTAAAGAATTCCTTAAGAGCATTGCACAGGAACCTGCAACCTGATGTCGAAAAGATGGCGTTTAACAGAAGAAAGTCTTTGAAGGGACAAGTGAGTTGATAGAGACTTTGAGACATGGGACTGGAAGACTGCTAAGTATGATTAGAGACTAAATCTCCATACCTAAACCTTTGTCCCAAGGGAGTAATTGGACAGGGGGGTACAAGGTAAACACCCGGTCTCAATAAATGGAGACAGGCATAAGTTCTACATGATGGGGTATTCCCCATGGAGCAGACTGCTAACTGAAATAGAGGGGGAAAGGACACTATACGTGATGAGTTCCCTGTTGGAACTCAAGGGATTAAAGATTGGAGGGGGTAGGAGGGAATTCTTGGGGGGGAGGGGAGGGGAGAGGGGAAATAGAGGAGGGGGTGGGGAGAAGGTCTGTTCGAACATGGCATGTAAATGGGGTAGGAGAAGACAATTAGGAAGTGCCGAGAGTAAACAAAGAAGCAGAGGGAGGAGTAGGCTGGGACACCTCTCTCTTTACTATAGGTTTAACAACATATGTGAGCCAATTTGGACAGGTTATGGTTAAGCTCATATCTTGGAATGTGGGGGGTATTTCCTCCCCAATCAAAAGAAGTAAGATTTTACAGACTTTAAATAGACAAAAGGCACAGATAGCAATGCTACAGGAGACACACTTAACAGCAATAGAACACAAGAAGTTATGTAAATGGTGGGTGGGAGACTATGTGGAAAGCCCGTCACCAAATAGAAAGGCGGGAGTTATTATCTTATTCCGCAAAGGGCTTCATATCACTAAAAAACGAGTAATTGCGGATCCGCTAGGAAGATATGTTTTCTTAGAAGCCCATGTGAATAATCACCTTTTCTTACTAATTAATGTATACGCACCGAACCAATATGACAAGAGGTTTTACCAGACCCTGGTGAGACATGTGCACTCCTTTGACCAGATGCCTATAATTATGGGGGGGGGACTTTAATTCAGTCTATGACCCGTTATTGGATAGCACTGGAGCCTCCAGAATAGGGCCTGTGAATTTGACAAAGGGAGTCCCACGGCTGTGCTCTATGTTAGATCTAGTAGACGCATGGCGCCTGTACCACCCGTGAGAGAGGGACTATACCCACTTATCTAGGGCACATGACACACTATCCCGAATTGACTATATCCTGGTTTCGGCAAATAGGACTCCTTGGCTACAACAGGCAGAGATAGGGCCGACACAGGTATCAGACCACGCTTTTGTGTGGATTACAATTGGGTGTGGAGGGGATAGAACCCAGAGGCCTAGGTGGCGATTTCCCACAGAACTGTTTTACGACCCACAATTTGCCTCCTATATACAATCCCAATGGAAAGAATACTCAGAGTTTAATGAGAATAGCTATCATTTAGACCCGATACTATTTTGGGAAGCAGCCAAGGCCGTGCTGAGAGGAGCCATAATTTCATATCATTCCTATAAGAAAAGATCTAGAGAGGCAGAGATAGACAGGATGGGGAAGGTAGTGGGGCAGGCACATCAGAGATTTGGAACTAACCCAACGCCCTTAAATAAATCAAGGCTATTAGAGGCTCAGTCATCTTTGAACCAGTTAATACATGCCAAAGCTAAAAAATCAAATTTTTATTATCGTTATCAGTTATACAAACATGCAAATAAGCAAGGGAAATTGATGACACGACTGTTGAAGCAAGCGGGTGGCTCAAGATATGTGTCACAAATCAGAGATACACAGGGGGGTATTTAGCATACTCTGGAGGGTGTGAATGAAGTATTCCGGCAGTTTTATGAGACTTTATATTCCCCTCCAGAGGATCAGGGGCTTCAAGCAGAGTGTTATTTAGCAGGACAGTCACTTCCCCAGATCACAGAGATGCAACAAAGCAGCCTTAATAGATTAATAACAGAAGACGAGGTGAGCTGGGGTATACGTGCCAGCCCATTGCACAAATCTCCAGGAGTGGATGGACTCTCCTCTGAGTTTTATAAGCTCCTTAGCTCGGATATTGTTCCTTGCCTGACAGAGGTTTTCAATAAATGTATAGAGATGGGGGGACTACCAGAGTCTTTAAGGAAGGCACAAATCATAGTCTTGTTAAAACCAGGCCGCGACCCACTTCTAGCCAGTTCATATAGACCTATCTCTTTGCTTTCTTTTGAAACAAAATTACTGGCAAAGATTCTGGCAAACAGACTGGCACGGATCCTGCCGGAGATAGTGGAGGAGTCTCAGGTGGGCTTCGTACGAGAAAGATCAGTAGCTTGCAATATGAGACAGATTTTGGGAGCATTGGAAAGCCTACATGAATCATCAACCCCGGCCTTAATAATTAGTTTTGATGCCGAAAAGGCATTTGATCGGGTTAATTGGGATTTTATGTTTGCCTCCCTGAGGGCATTTGGGATGGAAGGGTTTTTCCTACATGCCATAGAAACTCTGTACCAAGGACCTACTGCGGAGGTATGGGTAAACGGGCAGGCTTCGGAAACATTCAGGATTGCCAAGGGTACCCGACAGGGATGTCCCCTCTCGCCCCTTCTTTTTGTGTTGGTGCTTGACCCTCTTATTAGAGATATCCAGAGTATGGAGGAGGTGAGAGGGGTACAGATACAGCAAACTTCCTTTAAGATCTCGGCTTTCGCTGATGACCTCTTAACTATAATACAGGACCCCCAGGTGTCCTTGCAGTCCCTACTGGACATTTTTGCTGAATTTGGGGATTACTCTGGCTTTCGTCTCAATTTAGACAAATCTGAGGTTATGACACTTCACATGAGTGAGGAACAGTGGGAAAGTTTATGTTGTCCACTTAAAAGAGTGGGGGGTACGTTTAAATACCTAGGGATCCAGCTTACCAAAGACCCCAAGCAGCTATATAGTGCTAATGTAGAATACTTGCTAGAAGACACCAAGAGAACATTGGGAAGATGGGCAGGACTACCGATATCGTTGGTGGGCCGCATCTCCTTGTTTAATATGGTGCTTTTCCCTAAGTGGTTATACTTTTTACAGACGATCCCATTGTACCTCAAACACCAGGAAGTGAGATCTTAACAAAAACTGCTCTCCAAATTTTTGTGGGCTGGGAAAAGACCCCAGATACGATTTTCACAATTGGTGAGGCCTTGGAGAAGTGGGGGGATGGGAGTGCCGGACATTAAACGCTATAACATAGCATGTTTATTGCGCCATTTAGGGGACTGGTATCTGCAGAGGGAGGATTATACCCCGTTGGAGATAGAAAAAGCGAGGTGTAGCCCCTTAAACCTGATGTATGTCTTACATGGGGCACTGAAGGACCTGCCTACAAGGTTGCGGACTAGTGTTTTGGTGTGGCCCTTAAAAGCCATATGGAAGGACCTGGCTAGGCTGTGGTCCTTCGATCCTAGATGTAGTAGATTACTACCCCTCCAAGGGAATGAGGCGTTCCGCCCAGGAGATGAAAATCCTATATTGAGATCCTGGGGAGAGGGGGGTAATATACTTTTACACTATTGGTTGGAGCCCAGTGGTAACCTTAAAACAATGGCCGAGTTACAGCTAGACGCAGCAGATTGGGGGGTATGTTTTGCATACGAACAGCTTAGACACTATATAGCTTCACTCCCCCGAGCAGCACTTGGTGTTGATCTGACCACTAAGATGGGGGAACTATTCGAGATGGTATCAGAGGATCCTATTTCGATATCCATACTACATAAAAGGCTGTTACTGGCTCGGCCACAGGGAGATCTCACACGAGTGGCAGCAAAGTGGACAGCAGACACACAAAGAGGGATCACCCCTAGAGATTTGTTGAAGGGTTGGAGAGGAGTCTTGAAATGGACGCAAAACGCAAACCTTCGAGAATGCCAGGTCAGAGTGATATATAGGGCATACACCTCTCAGTCTCGACTGTGTCAAATGGGGTATGGTGCGCCAGACAATAACTTCTACCATGCTTTCTGGAAGTGCTCAGCTATAACAGCTTTTTGGACTAGGATAGTTAAGTATTTAGAAAGGATAGGAGGGAAGACGGTTAATCAGCAGCCTACGAGTATTCCGTTGGGCTGCCACGCTTCAGTGGAGGGGGGTACGAGATACCAGAATGTAATGGCCCATAAGGCTTTTTGGTGAGCATGAAGTGCATACTTGTTAATTGGACACAAGAATTGAACCCCTCTTTTTGGCAATGGAGGAATCGCTTACATGACTTACTTATGATGGAGCTCCAGGACTCTCTGCTTAACCTTAAGACACAAAGCAACTTTTTCCTTACCTGGGAAGGATATATTAACACATTGAGGCATATTTTCAAAGCATTTTGGGAGGCTAAGTTCCATAGTTTTCTATGGAACTTTGGGAGGCTAAGTGCTTTGAAAATATGCCTCATTGTCTCACAGGGCGAGGAGTCATATTATTAATAAACTTGGAGCATTGTCTAAGCTTCCCTCGACAACTAATGGAAACTGAATGGGAATAGAGACTTTTCCTACTACCTTTTAGGAATTGGGAAAGAACAGTAGAGTAGACCTAGGAGGGGGGAGGGAGGGTTTAGGAGGGGGGGGGTAGTAGGGGGGGAGAGTCCATTTGGAGTTATATTAGCCCTTTTCCAGTCTGATACAGACATCTTCCGGGGAGGGGTAGGAGGGCCATCAGAACACAGGCCCCCATGGCTCTCTCGCGGAGGGGAGTAAGGTCACACATTTTTGTTTGATTTTAATTCAATGCTTTCGATTGTGAATGTAAAGCTGACACCTGAAAGTGGTTATATTTCGGGGGTTAATGCATTTGAACATATGATGTCAATTGGTAGAAGGGACGAGATGAGGGGGAAAGGGTTGTTGAAAAATTGCTGTTAATAGATCCTGTTGAATAAATGTTAGCTATTAGTACATAAAGGGGGGAGGGGATAAAGTTAAAAGATTAATGGAGATGAGTAATATCGCACAATTACCGTACTTAATGTGTGTTGATTGATTGTAGTGATACTTACATTATGTAAACACCATTTTTGTGCTTCATTAATAAAAACTGTTGAAACCTTAAAACATCCAAAGACTCAACATGAATCGTGTTTTGGCCGCAATGGCCTCTGCCTAAGGAGTCTTTAAAATGGAAGCATTCTAATGGTCTATTTCTCAAATGTCATGCGAAAGTTTAATGCACCTTCAAACACGCTAACATTGTCACACTGATGGTTGTCTCACTTGTTCACTCGAAAGTTAACAGACCTGTTTATATTACATATAACGTCATCTATTCTATTTCTCTTGTGGATTACTTAATGCTCTTATTTTCTGCATTTTCTTATTGAAATCACGTATAAGCGTCAATTTTTCCATTCTTTCTCTAACACACTTCTTGTTTATGTACCATCATATGATTTTATGTGAAGTTTTGTGTTAATCTTCCAGTTCTCCTACAAATTTGATTGCCTCAGTCCCTTATCCTCTGCATTTTCTATTTTTCAAGTACATTTAGGTGTACACATAACCCTTCATCCTTTTTTTTCCAACAGACTATAACGTTACGTTTGAACAACTATCATTGATAGTCTTTGACAATATCTTGTCACAAAGGTCAGTGTCTCTCAACCACATCACATATTTCTTATATCTAATCACCAGGTGTTATTTTTTTTATTTTTATTTTCACACTTCACGTTTCATTTCCCTTGACAGAAAATTCCATAAGGTTTTTGCCACGTAGTACAGTATAAGCAAATTTGTTTTAAATGACAATTTCGTTTTATTTGCAATTCATTCATGTTACCTACAACTTCTGATATCTAAATTTGCCATTTTTTACACAACTTCACCTATCGTTATTGCATCCAGTTACTTAAGTGACATTACATTATATATTCTATATTGAATAGTTCTAAATATGTTAGTCATGTATTATGTGGCATATATAATGGCATCAAAGTTTTTTATGTTTTTTATGTTAATATGTCTAAACCTTTTAATTTATCTGTTTTTTAACATATACATATGTTTGTTTAATATTTACTTGTTATTATTTGCTCTATTTTTTGCATTTTTAAGCATGCTTTTTTGCAATCCATTATATCACCATTTCATATACAGTATGTTTTTATGCTTGTATATCTGTATTTTTAAATTTATTTATTTTATTATTTATAAATTTATTTCAGTTATATATATATATTTTATGCATTATTATTCATTGTTTTCCTTTTTTTTCATATAAATGTATGTTTTTATAGACTCCTGATGCAGGCCTGACGGCCGAAACACAACGTTGTGTCGAGTCTCCAAATTTATTAATAAAATTATTCATTGTTCCTACATCCTCCAGTCTCTGGCTTCCTTGGTCGCTCTCCCACTTTTTCTGTGACTAAAGTGAAGTGTAGAAATGGTTGGGGACGCTTAAACTAGGTAGCCATATTTAGGATGCGTGACTCGCCAAACTATCAAAAGCAAACTGAATAGTCACTAACACCAGAGAGGATTATTGTAAAGGGACTGAAGTATGTAAACATATAAATATATATGGATGTCGCAGTAAAGGAGAGGACTAAAATATATGGGGATGAAATATTGCTGTAAGCCTGATAACATCAATGCTGAGCACTCACTGACACAGAGCAAGGCAGAGCAAAGCTGACATCCAGAAGGGAATGGAGCAGAATCAAGAAGCATTCAACAGGTCTCAGACCCAAAATGGACGCGCAGCATGTTTCATTTTGCCGCACGCCCATTTTCGCCATTTTTTTACAAGTGTGTAGAAAAATGATTCTGTGCGCGCTCAAAACACGCATCTACATTACTGCAGGCCATTTTTCAGTGCGCCTTTGTAAAAGGGCTCCATGATTTGTAAACAAAATGCAGCATCTTGAAAGAAATATGTGCTGCCACCAGCAACCAGTGCAGTTGATACAGCACTGGTGTAATATGATCAGATCTCTTAGACCCAGTTATCAGATGAGCAGCTGTATTTTTCACCAGTTGCAAACATTGAAGGCTATACTCTAGCCTGCTAGTAACCAACACATGCACCACTTTTATTAGATTGTCTTCAGTTAGTACCAATTTCAATTGTATCATCCAAAGATGAAACAAATTAAACTTCAATGCATTATTGCATCAGAAACCCAAGGTCGTTATCCAGCTCATTTTCGAAAGTCATCGCCGGCCATCTTCCGACACAAATCGGGAGATGGCCGGCGATCTTGCAACGGCGGCCAAATCAGTATAATCGAAAGCTGCTATTTGGACACCATCACCGCTTTCCCGTCGCAGAGCCGGCGAAAGTTCAAGAGGGCATGTTGGTAGCGACGTGAAGGCGGGACATGGGCGGGCATGGGTGGGGTTACGAAATGGCCGACTTTAGCCCATAATGGAAAAAAAAAGGCGGCAATGAAGAGCATTTGGCCGCTTTTACTTGGTCCCTTTTTTTTCAGGTCCAAGCTTCAAAAAGGTGCCCGAACTGACCACATGACCACCAGAAGGAAGCGGAGATGACCTCCCCATACTCCCCCAGTGGTCACTAACCCCCTCCCACCAAAAAAACCCCACTTTAAAAACTTTTTTTCCAGCCTGTATGCCAGCCTCAAATGCCGTACCCACCTCCATGACAGCAGAATGTGTTCTGTCCTCCGACAGCTTTTCCTGCTTGTGATGTGGCTCTGGGGTGAGTGTGACACCTTTTCTGTTATTTGCACTGCAGAGTCACATCATCAATGCATTGTGGTAGGTGTAGGTATTGGTAGCTGGTAGGCTCTACTCCCCTGGTGCTTTCCCCCTGCTTACTGGGTCAGAGTGTGCCCTGTTTTGTTTCCTGTTGTAGTCCATGCGGTAGTGGCCATTTTTGTAAGCCAGTTTTAGTTCCCTTTCCTGTGTTACCCACGTTAGAGAATGTAGTTCTTACCTTGAATGGTGCTGAAAGAGGACATTGTACACCATTGTGCCAGCTCTGAACTACTGCTCATCTTAGTACCAGGGGACTCTTTGCCAGTGGGGCACAACTTCTGATCTGCAGTTAACTGTGAGTAAACATGGTTATTTCAAGAAAAGACTTTTTCGGAGAGATTAGTCTTCAGGTGTGAACTGGTGTGCCAAAGTTATACAGCAGCAATAAGTCCTAGAGGCTGTATGCAGGTCCCTGGAACAGTTTTAGTGGGTGCAGTACATTTGTGGGTAGTGGGTTTTGTGGGGGGGGGGCTCAGCTCCCGAAGTAAGGGAGCTATGCACATGGGAGCTTTTCTGAAGTCCACCGCAGTGACCCCTAGGGAGCCCGGTTGGTGTCCTGGCATGTCGGGGGGCCAATGCACTAAAAATGCTGGCTCCTCCCCCAGCCAAATGTCTTGAATTTGGCCGGGGTTTGAGATGGCCGACATAACTTTCCATTATCGCTAAAAAACGAAACCAGCCATCTCAAACCCCAGCCAAATCCAAGGCATTTGGCTGGCCGGAACCGTATTATCGAAACAAAAGATGGCCAGCCATCTTTTTTGAAAATACAGGTCTGGCCAGCTGTTTGCAGCGGCGCCAAAATACATCATCAGCCATGTATTTCACCGGCGCCATTCGATTATGCCCCTCCACGTCTTGCAAGAGCAGAAGAGGTTTACCACATACTTCTGGAAACACACATAAAACATTATGGGGCCCTTTTACTTAAGGCACGCTGAAAAATGGCCTGCACTGGTGTAGGCACATGTATTGTATGCGCACAGGTCCATTTTTCAGCACGCCTGCAAAAAAAGCCTTTTTTGTGGCCAAAAATGGACGTGCGACAAAATTAAAATGAGCGCACGTTCATTTTGGGTCTGAGTCCTTACCATCACCCATTGATTTAGTGGTAAGGTCTTACACATTATAAGTACATAAGTATTGCCATGCTGGGACAGACCAAAGGTCCATCAAGCCCAGCATCCTGTTTCCAGCAGTGGCCAATCCAGGTCACAAATACCCGGCAAGATCCCCAAAATGTACAAAACATTTTATACTGCTTATCCCAGAAATAACCGGTCCTCGGTCTCCGGCACCCACCGCCGCACTGAACAGTGGCAATATACTCAACAGATAATGTATATGCTAGATACATGGCAGTGCTACATATATGGCTTAAGTTAGATGTCACAGCCATATTTTGCTATATTTTATAACATGGTCACTGCGCCGGTTCAATTACTGACCCCTAAGATTCCAATTTTCTACAGAACATTACAGATACAGGTCCTAGAATTCTGTTTGACCTGTCATGAATATCTTTAGCTGACAGTGACATGGATTTTACAGTGACACAACATTACTGACTAAGCTTTCAGAGTAAAAAGATGCCCTTTCCTTTCAGATCAAAAACAGAGGCAAAAGTATGCCAACTGTGATCTACACAATAACCTGGAATGAGAAAACCAGGAGCAGCAAAACGGTAGAAGAAGACCATAGGGAACCAATGTGGCGCACAATGAAAAGTTTATTGGGCAGACCCAACTTGGCCACATTTCAGCAAATGCCTGCATCAGGGGTTCAATGTCCACACTCGATGGAGAGAATAGTATGTCAAACAACAGTAAATAATTAAACCTTAGGGCTCCTTTTACAAACCTGCACTAGCGATTCCAGTGCAGCAAATGCGATGAAGCCCATAGGAATTGAATGGGCTTCATCACATTTGCTGCACTGGAATCACTAGCACAGCTTTCTTAAAGGAGCCCTTAGTCTCAGATGCAAAGTGGACTAAACTCAAGCAGCAACCATGTAATAAGTGGGCATGAAGTGATCCTTTTTCTTCCACACAGTTAGAGCTCATTTTACTAAACAGCGGTAAGCCCAACACAGGCTTACCACTCGCTATACAAGAAGTACTGCTGGGCTACTGCAGCAGCCTGGTGGTATTTCCCACCCCTAGCGTTTCATCATTTCCAGAACTACAAAAATGTATTTATTTTTGTAGCACCAGAGTGTACCAGGCGGTAATCAGGCAATGTCGCGCATTGCCCAGTTACCGCCAGGTTAACACAGGAGCCCTTACCGCTACCTCAATCAGTGGCAGTAAGGACTCCCCCCTGAAATGGCCGGGTGGCAAGTGCTTTACTTGCCACATGGCCATTTCCTGCAGTAAAAGGGGGCCTCGGTGCGCGTGTAAAACACACGCTGACACCAGCAGCAGCCCTCTTTTGCTACAGCTTGGTAAAAGGAGCCTTAAATGAGTTTTAGTCACACCAGTTTAAATCTTTCAGTCATTCTTTTTCATACCTTACAGAGCTAATGGTTTGTACTGAGAATGTTCAATTTCTGGACTTTTCTTTAGTCCAAAGAATTTTTGTGCAAGGCCCTGAAATCTTCCAGTTCCTTACTCCGTTCATACACCTATGAATTGCTGTGGTGAGCACTGGATAAAAACTGTAGTAGGGTAAAGCAGGAGTTCTAATCATGACCACATGTTTTTTTTTTCCCCTTCATAGATAAATCCAGCATTAATAGCCAAGAACAATTGTTACATGAAGCCATTGCTCCTAAAACTAGTACATGGGACAATTATTTCTGATATGAAAGCTGGTAATAATTTACTGTCTGTTCTAATACATTTACTAATCAAAGGAATTAAGTACCAAATGATATTATACAAATTAGTCTTGACAGTAATGACATTTACCTGTTTATGTGAAAAAATATAATTTCTCATATATGTTTCCCATTAGTGACTGATATACAAAAAGAACTGAAGCACTTTCTTACAATTCTAATATGTGAAATACAGCTTAAATATCCCTGGACTGATATTCAGCAGGAGTTACACAGACACCAGCAGATGACAAATGTATAACTTCCCATATTTGTATATTTTCAAAAATTCCAATGGTTTAAGTGCACATTTTAATGTATGTTTACATGTGATTCATGTCTTTTCAAGTTCATCGCCAGGGTGACTTTTTATTATTATTTTCATTTTTAAATTCAGTTGACTTACTATGGAGCTCATTTTCAAAAGAGAAAAATGTCCATAAAGTGGCATAAATCTGAGTGCATTCAAACCACAACGGGGCATGTCGGGGAGTATTAAAGGTAGGATCTGAGTGTTCCTAACACTTGGACATTTTTCAGCCATAATGGAACAAAACAAAACCATTTAAGACTAAAACTAAATGACCAGATGACTACTGGAGGGAATCAGGGGTGACCTCTCCTTACTCCCCCAGTGGTTACTAAGCCCCTCCCACCCCACCCCCAAAATATGTAATTAAAAACATTACTTGCCAGCCTCAGATGTTATACTTAGGTCTATTAGAACAGCATGCAGGCCCCTGAAGTAGTCTAGTGGTGGGAGCAGTGCAATGTAGACAGGTGAACCCAGCCCCATGCCTTCCCCTACCTATTACACTTGTGAAAGAAACTGTGAGCCCTCTAAAACTCACCAGAAACCCACTGTACCCACATATATGTGCCCCCTTCACCTGTAAGGGCTATGGTAGTGGTGTACAGTTCAGGGTAGTGGGTTTTGGGGGGGGGCTCAGCAGACAAGATAAGGGAGCAATGGTGAGATATGTACCTGGGTATATTTTATGAAGTCCACTGCAGTGCCCCCTAGGGTGCCCTATTGCTTTCCTGGGATGTCTGGGGGACCAGTCTACTAAATTTCTAGCTCCTCCCACATCCCAATGGTTTGGTTTTCTGCATTTTGCACTCTGACATTTTTTGTTTGAAAATGGACCAAAAAACAAAATGTCCAAATCACAAAACCTTGTTCAAAATAGTATTCTCCAAAAAAATTACCTTCTTTCCTATTCAGATTTTGGACATTTTTTGCAAAAGTCGGACTTAGACATCATAACAGATATATATGAAATAAGTTTGTTTTATTTTATTTGTAATTATATCCCTGATGCAGGCATCTACTGAAATGGGTGCCATACTGCTGTCTCACTGTCTCCATCTGCTCATCATCTGTTTATCCTGGATTTCTTGCACCAGGGCATATTTCTGATCACCACTCGTTTTGCCTCTTAGTTGGACTACTACTTTCAAAACTTATACTGATAATATTGGGCTGTTCAAATCACTAAGGGGATAATTCTATAAGGAACCACCAGACATTAGGCAGCAGGAACATATGTAAATGGCAGTATTTTAGTCATTTGTGTATATAAATGACCTTTACAGAATTCCAACTAGCCGAAAAGCACTTACCATGGTTTCTTAATGCATAGCTTTGCGAGTGGACCTGCACGTGGGGGAAGTTTGGGCAGAGCAATAGGCAGAGTATGCAAATACATGAGTAAATTATAATTTATGCATGTTCTAATATCTAATACTTGAGAACACAAAAATGGTCTTAGAATAGTAATAAACATAATCCACTAAAGACACAATAACAAAAAAATAAGATTACTTAATCTGTAACTTAAATATTTAGTGATAATGTACAATACTGCAGGATGCTCTTTATGGTAACCTGTACCTCTGTGCTGCATGTCCTGCTGCTGCACCGCTTCCCATGGTAATTTGTAGCACTATGCCATATTCCACTGTGTTACACTTGAGGCAGAACTCCCCAGGCACCTATAACAGAATTGATAAATTGTGTGATTACATCCTGTGGCTCAATGTACTTTGTAACACTGGGCTTCCTAGTAATCCACAGTGCTACATAGTTCTCCATGAGACTTCATAGAACTGTGCTACAATCCATGGCAATCTACAGCATTATATGTAACTAGTAAAAAAGGCCCGTTTCTGACACAAATGAAACGAGCGCTAGCAAGGTTTTCCTCGGAGTGTGTATGTTTGAGAGAGTGTATGTGAGAGTGACTGTGTGTGTGTGTGAGAGAGAGTGAATGTGCGAGTGTGTGAGAGAGAGAGTGAGTCTGGGTGCGAGTGTGTCTGTGAGAGAGAGAGTGTGTGTGTGTGTGTGAGAATGAGAGTGTGTGTGCAAGTGCATATGTGAGACACAGTGTGAGAGTGTGTTTCACACAGATACAGTGTGTACGAGAGAGAGAGAGAGAGTGTGTGTGAGACACAGACTCTCTGTGAGACTGAGTGTATGAGACCAAGAGAGTGTATGAGTGACTACGTGACACATAGAGAGTGAATGTGATACAGTGTGAGACAGAGTGTGTGAGAGACAGTGTGTGAGAGTGAGATAGAGAAAGACATTGACTGTGAGATAGAGAGTGTGTGAGAGAGAGAGTGTGTGTGACAGAGATACCTCCCCCCCCTCTCTGGTGTCAGGCCCCCTCCCTCCCTCTCTCTGGTGTCAGCCCCCCCCCCCCCCCCTTTCTCTGGTGTCTGAGTGTTACTGTGCAGGACGCTGAGCTCTGGCTGTGCTTCAAGGAACTGACCAATCCTATTTAATAGAATGCACCTCCAACATTCTGAAGCCGAGAAACCTCGTGTGGTTGGTCACTTCTGCTTGTGACGAACCCGGAAGTACGTGATGTCAATTTAGGAGATGGATACAGAGAGCAGGAATGCCTCAGCCATGCAGTCAGCTTCAGAATGTTGGAGGTGCCTTTTATTATATAGGATAGGATGCTGTATTGAAATCTATTACAGTGCATTCTCTTTTAGCATTTTCTACTATTGCACTGTTTTCCATAGGAATCTACAGAACTGCAAAAATCTTCCTAGGAATATATAGCATTTTATTGTTCTCCATGGAGATGAATAGTACTATGCTCCGTTTTGTGAGCATATAGAATACTGAGCTTTTCCCCTTTGGAATTCATCTCTGCTACTCCTCTATGGAAATTTAAAGCACTGTACTGCATTATCTTAACATCTACAGAGCAGTATTGTATGGAATCTGCATCTGCGCTACTGGGCTAGCATCAGTTTCTACAGCTCTCTTCTACATTCTCTTGCTAATTTCTCTTTGAGCCAGGGCCACCAAGAGACACAGCCAGGCCCGGGGAGGCAGAACCACGTGACCCCTCTTGTGCCTTCTGCCCGCCCCCTTACTTTTCTGTCTCTGCTTTCAAGGGGAGGCCGGGCCCGGTGCCAGCAAGCCTCTTCCTGCCTGCCTGCTCCCACGGTCTGTCCTCTCCTGCTCCTGTCCATGCCAAGAGTTGGGACCTGGATGATTGCATTAGCACAATATTGCAGTAATGCAATCATCTGGGTCCTGGGCGGTACGCAGGAGCAGAAGAGGACAGACCAAGAATCAGGCAGGCAGGAAGAAGCTTGCCGGCGCCAGGCCTGGGCCCCCTTGTGGAGGGTGGACCTGGGAAATTTTGCCCCCCCCCCCCCCCCCCCGCAGCACTGCTTTCAGCCATATATCAGACATCCTCGAAAGCAAGCTGTTATCTGCCTGGAGGGTGGGAGGGGGATCCTGGGGGGGGGGGGCATCTTGATGTTCTTCTGGGGGGGATGGAAAGGAGAGAGAGGAATCCTTGGGAAGGAGGGTCTTGAAGTTCTTCTGGGAAAGTGGTGAACTGAAATCACTCTTCATATTAAACATTCAAGTTCAGCCACCCAAATAGCTAACATGTCTTTAAACACATGTGATAAAGGCGGTTAGCTTAGCGGAATTTTAAAAAGGTTTGGATGGCTTCCTAAAAGAAAAGACCGTTATTAAATGGACTTGAGGAAAAATCCACTATTTCTGGGATATGCAGTATAAAATGTTTTGTACTTTTTGGGATCTTGCCAGGTTTTTGTGATCTGGATTGGCCACTGTTGGAAACAGGATTCTGGGCTTGATGGACCTTTGGTCCTTCCCAGTATGGCAATAATTATGTACTTATGCACATATGTTATACTATACATCTAAAGTTACATATGCACAATCATCCCCCCCCCCCCCCCCCCCCCAATATTCAGGCAGTGGTGGTCAGCGTTTTTTTAAACACTGATCATTGCTGGCTAAATTATCCTTAATATCTGGCACTGAATATCAGGGGATAATTTTGAGCAGGCTGGGCACTGGAACTTATACAGGCCTGGCTGATATTTGGCCAGGACCTGCATAAGAATTATGCAGCCCAGCTAACTATTGGAGCTAGGACCTGATAATTTTTTTAAGTTCCCCAGATCCCCTACTGTCCCCCCCCCCCCCCCCAATAATGTCCTCTCCTTCCCTCCTCATTCCCTCCCCAAACACCCCCCAGAGGCCCCCCCAACTGTCCAGATAGGCCCCCTCCAGGCTTATCTATATGCCTGGTGGTCCAGCGGTGACCATTGGGGGCAGGAGCACAGCCCCTTTGCTCCTACCTTTTGTGGCACCAATCCAAAATGGCTGCTATGACCTCTCACAGAAGTTTGCAGTACTTCATGTAGCAAGCTGCTGGGAGAGATCATAGCAGCCATTTTGGAACAGTGCCACAAGAAGCAGAAGTGAGGGTGGCTGCATTCTTGCCTGGACCACTAGGGATACAGGTAGGCCTACCTGGATGGTTGAAGAGGCAGAAAGCATTCCAGGGGGTGGGGGTGGCTTATTATTGGCAAGGACTGGGGGAGAGGGAGTGAAAGAGGGGGCATTGTCAGGGATGGGAAGGGGCTCTGGGGTTGTTGGTTTTTTTTGTTATGCTGGTACTGGCAATATTCCGTGTCAGCACCCGTACAGCTAAAATTAAGCCACTTAGCTATACGGATGCCGGCACTCACGTAACCTCAGGCTCCTCCCCAGTGCTG
The DNA here is from genome assembly GCF_901765095.1 of Microcaecilia unicolor. Taxonomy (NCBI): domain Eukaryota; kingdom Metazoa; phylum Chordata; class Amphibia; order Gymnophiona; family Siphonopidae; genus Microcaecilia; species Microcaecilia unicolor. The sequence continues at coordinate 110,160,459 of NC_044035.1, forward strand.
CCCCTGACCTGCCCGCTTTTTGTTTGGGCAGTCTGTGGGGATATTCAGCAGCACTCTCTGGTTAAGTGCCACTAAACATCCCCACTTAAGTAGCGGGAAGTGATTTAAGCAGGCAGATGCTCTTCGGTTCTTTTTTGAGTTATAATGCCTGGCTCCAGCCAAATCACAGAGCAAGGCTCACGTCTCAAACAGGAAACAAAAGTGGCTTACCTCAGCCAGGTCACAATTATTAAATGTCTGTTGTAGTGGAGTATGCTGGGGCTATGATTCTTCCTTCCCTGGGCCTCTGTCTTTAACCTCAGTCTTTCCTTGCCTTTTATACTTCCTGGTTCTGACTCCACCCTTCCTGGCTCACTTCCTCCCTGGGTGGAACTAGCATTCTTAAGGTGGCTCAGGCTGTCTGAGGGACTATTTTTAAGAGTGAGGGGCAGTGTTCTATAAACCCCCTCACATATCCTCCTCCTCAGCTCAACCATGCCCAGTGGAGCACCTACCATATCAGGGTCCACCTCCAGGGACAAAAATTCTGCATCAGCATGCTCTTGGCTCACTCAATGTTTCACCTGATAGCTAAAGGGCTGGAGGCTAAGGATCCAGCGCATTACATGTGATTTGAATCTTTATGTTGAGCCATCCACTGAAGGGGTTGATGGTCAGTGACTATCAGGAAGTGTTGCCCCAATAAATAGTATTGGAAGGTTTCCAGGTCCCAAAATATGGACATCCAAATCTAGTCACAGAAAGGGGAAGAGACAGCCATGTCTAAAAAGGATGGACATTGTTATTTAGACCTAGTACTTGGTACATCCAGGTTTCATCCCAAAAAACAAGTAAGCAAGCGGTCTGCAAAATCCAGAACAAAGGAAATTTTTTATTTGTTGCATTTGTATCCCACATTATCCCACCTCTTTGCAGGCTCAATGGTGAGCAGACCACAAAAGACTGCAGAAGTCCAATACAAAAACACCTTTTTTATACAACAAGAATGGAGGGTTTTGAACACAGAGCCTGATTTGGCTACGTTTCACCAAATGGCTGCCTCAGGGGCTAAAATAACTAATAATTAAATACACTATGTTAAATAACTAACATAATTAAAAACACTAAGTTACTAACTACATAAATAGATTTTTAAAAAGTGCAGCAATATAATAATAAAAACAACATGTAAAATATTAGTAAGCAGCAAAAATTTCACCAACCAGCTAAAAACACAGATATCAACATAATATTTATTTATTTATTTATTTATTTATTTATTTATTTATTTGTTGCATTTGTATCCCACATTTTCCCACCTATTTGCAGGCTCAATGTGGCTTACAATATTCTGCCCTGGTTATTGCCATAGCAGAGTAAAGATGCAATTAATAATTACAGAAGGATATATATAACAAATGAGATAAAGCATTAGTTATAACGGGATCAAGAATAAAATGACAGTTAAAGTTGTAATGCACTAAAGTTCAGGTGATGGGTCATTGTGGTATGTAATATCAACTTAGAACATGCATTAAATAATCTAAAAAAAAAGTTAAATAATGCATACAATAATTTACAAAAATGTACTTGGGCAACAAGGAAAAATACATATCCAGATTAGTGTGACAGCAGGTATGCACCAGATCTGGCTCAATCTTAGTTTGCTTATTGTTCCAAAAATGTAAGAGAGAACAAGAATCAAATACAAAATCAAAGTAGTACTCATGTAGTCTTTCCCTCTCAATGCAAAAAACAGAAGAAACCAGTCTTCGCAAAAACCGTAAGCAGAAACAAAACAGCGAAGATGACTAAAAAAATAAAATTAAAAAGGACGACGCTTCAAGTAAAAATCTAGTTAAAAACCAATTTTAATGATCGGTAGACAAAATAAAAACAAAATTAAAAGTACAGTGGGATGCTCGATGAGCAAGACTTAGAAAAGAGCACAGCGAAGGTGACAAGATGGATGACGCCAAACATTTTAGGGACTCCTGAGGCAGGCCTGAACAGTTTTTTAAGAATAAACTCTTGTTGTGAACTTTTTTCTGAGTCCAGTAGAAGTTTGTTTGGCGTCATCCATCTTGTCACCTTCGCTGTGCTCTTTTCTTGGTTTTTCCATTGCGGAGGTCCACTTTCTTCTGTGTTTGCCGATGAGCAAGACTTGGCACAGCTGTGTTTCGGCCTATCGGGCCTGCATCAGGAGTTTATCAAAAAACAACATATAAATGTCATATAAAAGTGTCATACAAAGAAACCATATAAAACATCAATAAAAGTATCACATGAACAGTAAGTTAGCATAACATTCTCATATCTAAGGGATCGATTGATCTAAGAAATATCGTGTAAAAATGTCATATAAAGACTGTAAGTAGACATAAAATTACATATATAGAGGATCAGACATGTATAACCATATTCAAAAGACTTAGAGATGCGGATTTTGATGGTAATCCATTATTAGCCGTGAACATGAAATAAAAATAATCACGGCTAATAATGGATTACCATCAAAATCCACATAAGTCAATTGAATATGGCTGTTTTGTTTCGTCTTTCCCTCTCAAACACTCATGTTGTTGCTACAGCAACCAAATCCTGCATTTTTGCCAGCCTATAAACATTCACCATGGTCACCTGATCTTGCTTCCTACAGACTAAAAAGCTTAAGATGTTTCAAATATAATCTTTTAATTTAAAGTAAAGTTGTTTTTGTATTTTGGACTTCTGCATCTTGTTATTGTCTGCTCACCATTTCTTTCAATCCAAATTACAGAAAGGTGCTCTGATTGAGTAGCTCTTCACTGGAGGGTTTAAGGCAAGCCACCTCCTTAATCACCAGTGGTTGGCTGTCCTTCTCCCGCCCCCATAAGTGAAACTAGGAAGGGATACCTGGCTCTATTACAACTTCAGAAAATATGGACATTCGTGATACTAAAATCTTTTTAAAATTAATTTCTTAATAAGCCCTTCATGCATAGTTGAATACCCTAATGGCTAGTGCAGTGTGCTGAGAGCCAAGGGACCCAGGTTCAAATCCCAGATCAGATCTTTGTGACTTTTTTTTTAAATTGTGAGCCCTGCAGGGATAGAAAAATACCTGTTGTTCCTGAATTATAGTAAGCCTACAAGCCTAAAGGCTATAGCAGCAGCATACATTCAGGTACAGTATTTTGTTTTTTTAACTGAGCCCTCCAGGGACAGAAAAATATCACAAACAGCTGAAATAGGGTTCAAAGCTGGGTCCTCTGGTTGTCAGTCCAGGCATTTTATAATATGGACATTCCTATACTGCCACAAAATTATGCATGTCCTTGTACCCTTTTCATAGTTTGGACATTTCAGGGATCCATTTACTAAGGTGCACTGAAAAATGGCCTGTGGTAGTGTAGGCACGGGTTTTGGGCATGTGCAGAATAATTTTTCAGCGCACCTGTAAAAGAGGCCTTTTTTTCCAAAAATGGGCATGCAGCAAAATGAAAATGATCACACATCCATTTTGGGTCTGAGACCTTACTGCCAGCCATTGACCTAGCGGTAAAGTCTCACACGGTAACCGTGCAGTAATGACCTATGCACGCCAAATGCTACTTAGTGCACATCCAATAAGCGCTGCAGAAAATAAAAATTATTTTTCAGCCAAACATATCGGACATGTGGCAAAAATGAAATTACCACAAAAGCCACACAGTAGACATGCGGTAACTCCATTTTGGCATGCGTTGGACGTGCGTAGATGCTTACGAGGCTTAGTAAAAGGACCCCTCAGTTTGTAAAAGGGATGTTCATGCTGGATATCACTGGCATATAGACATCCAACTCTTGTATTTTAGAACAAGCTGTATGTCGGCAGATTCTCTTCTAAAACACAAGAGGAATGGATGTGTATATTCTGAGTTGGACATCCTTTCTAAAATGCCATTCTTATTCAGCTAGGAAAGAGCAAACATTTTCTCCACAAGATGCAATCTCTCTGAAATACTAAAGAATGATCTGACTGCAAAACGTCAAGGACTTAATTAGCAGTAAATTAGAAACAGATCCGCAGTGACTGTGCCTAACCAGCTCCTGATGCCTTGCACACAGAGTGTAAGTAGGTCAATATGGTTCCCAATGAAAGGCAGACTGAAAGGCATCACGGTTATGACATGATAATATATGTCCTCTCCCTGCGTAGTTATACTATAGCATTAAAACTGCCCACAAGAGCACACAGAGAATCAAAGAAAGATTCATAAAATGTATGGGTTTGTTTCCACAGTTTCATCATTTGGAGATTGAAAATATAGCAGTCAGAAGACATTAGCATTGAACTGTGGAATCTAGTCAGGATTTCTACCAGAAGTCAACCATCACCTATTTGAAAGAGATGTCTTATCTTCTATTGTCATGAGCAAAAGAAGTGTGGAGAGGAGCTGAAGACACTGAAGAGTAAGGATATGTGTGAGGGAGTCATGACTGCATAATAGGATTTCTGAGACAGAAAGTATGTGAAAGTGAATTTTTCTACAAGTGTTTGAGCACTGAATAAAGGTGAAGTGAGCTACAGGTGAAAGGTTCTGGATTTGAGCAGAGGGAAAAAAGCAGTAAAATTGATTTTTGTGTGTGTGTGTGTGTGTGCTGTTTAAAGGTTTTACAGTTAAGACTGAAGTAGAGAGACCAAGTATGTGTAAGTGGATTCATCCCAGTTAAGCCACTAGGAAAACTGGTCTCCAAGGTTTAAGGTTGGATCTGGAGTATTGCAGCATGTGTGTTCTGCATGATCTGCTGGTGTGCTAGTGTGGAGTATTGCATGATTTTGGAGAGACCGAGCTGCTGTGGGCAGTGTGACTACAAGATTCAATGAAGAGTGCCCTTCCTTAGTTACGGTACACAGTAAGAATAGAAAAACTATTTAAGGTTACAAAATTATTATTTATTTTGTTAGTTAGAAAGCCACAGTTATCCCTGAATCCCAGCTAGAGCTGTTCCTGGTGCTAGTCAGGGAGGAGGTCTTTTTTGTTGATTTTCTTGTGTGAGGCAGTAGGTTCCTGAACTGGAAGAAATGAACCTGAGCTCCAATGTACAAGCAAGGAGAAGAAAGATAAATCTCCACTCCCGTGCACAGCTAAAGAAAGGACACTGAAATGTCACTGAGTTTAATCTAACTTATTTGTTCTACAGACTGGATCTGGGTGTTCACACCTGAAAGACATAAATTAGGTTCTTTTGTTGCATAAACATACATTTAAACATAAACTAACAAAGGAAATGTCTCTAACAGTAGTATGGTTTCACTGTTGTTCTTAAGCTATACTACTGTTAGAGACATTTCCTTTGTTAGTTTATGTTTAAATGTATGTTTATGCAACAAAAGAACCTAATGTGTTAACAACACCACATTTTCTATACCCCAAACTGGGTTTAAATAAACAACTAGTAACTTATACTTACCATATGTCTGGTTACTGGGTCGTAAAAACCTTTCAGTTTCCTTTCCTCTCCCTAATTAAGGGGCCCTTTTAATAAGTAACGTGTCTATGCGTACCCAACGCCTGCCAAAATGGAGTTACCATCTTGCCACCACGTGGCTCTTGCTGTAATTTCATTTTTGGCGTGTGTCCGATATGTGCGTCCAAAAAATAATTTTTATTTACAGACATGCGTATCGGACACGCACCAAGTGGCATTTGATGCGCATAGGTCATTATCACCCCGTTACCGCCCAAGAAAATTTATTTTATTTTTTAATGTATTTTTTTGGTCTCATTAGGCTGGCATTTAAAGGGTTAATTTTTGAGGTATTCTAATGGTAGTTTTGGGTTCCTGAGAACCTCTGTAAGTAGCCTAATATTTTGAAACTTTTAATTTTTTTATTATTTTGGGGGTTGAGAAGAGTTTAGTTTGGGACAGTTCTGAGCTTTGGATTTTTTTAAATTATTTTCTATGGAGAAATTATTTTCCAAAATGGAGACTGTGAAAAAATGCTAATTAGGGTCCATGAGGCAAACATCTTCTGTTGTGAAATCTGATTGGCTAGCAGAGGTCAGCTGGTGACTCAGAGTCACCCTCTCCTTTGGCAACAGCTTGCTTGAGAGTGGGGCAAGGGGCTCAAGACACCGAAGAGTAAGGACATACAAGCAAGGAGAAGAAAGAAGCTCCAAGAAAGACCAAAGATAAGTCTGCACTCCCATGAACAGCTAAAGAAAGGACACTGAAAAGTCACTGAGTTTAATCTAATTTATTTGTTCTACAGACTGGATCTGGGTGTTCACACTTGTAAGACATAAATTAGTTCAAAAAGAATCAATTCTTGAGACATACACTATAAAGGAAAGTTATAACTATAGAGTAAGAGAGCAAATAAGATACTTTGTAACCTCTTAAAGAAACTTTAGTTCTCTTCCTAGATTGCAGCATCAGCCCCAGGTAGAATAAACCTGTATCTATTTTCAATACTGAAGATTCAGTTTTCAATTTATTTGATATACTGCAAATAGCAAATGTGTATTAAGTGAAAATATATGGTACTAAACTAAGGGGCCCTTTTACTAAGCTGCATTAGGTGCTAACAGGTGCCTAACGCAACTTAAAATGGCATACCGTGGAATGTGCTCAGGGATCCTGCAGTAAGTGCCAATTCAGCGTGTGTTAATCCATGTGCTAAAAATATTTTCTATTTTTATGGAGGGCGCATGTCAGGGGAGCGTTCCTACGTTAACTGGTTAGCACAGGAATACCCTTACCTGCTACAAAATGGGTGGGAGTAAGTGCTCATGTGGTCATTTTTTTTAATGGCCACACAAAAATGGCCTTCAGCATGCAGGAAAATCCTATATGAGGGCATGCAAAAACCAATTTTTGTCGCAGCTTCGTAAAAGGGCCCTAAGTTAGGGATATATCAAGATAAGGACAAGGAACAGCACATAAGGAATGAACAACAGGGAAAGTTACAAAAAAAAAAGGCTTAAAGGGTACAAGTGGAAAGGAAGGAACAGGCAGGGGAAAGAGAGACAGGGCTCATCCACCCATGCCCATATACAGTAGCAGTGGCATTCCTAGGGGGGCTGGCACCCGGGGCAGATCGCCGATGCGCCCCCCCCTCCCCCGATGCAGCGCTGACCCCCTCCCCCCGGTGAAAGGTCACCCCCGCGAAGGAACCCCCCACCGAGTGCACGCCGCCGGGGGGGTGTCGCACGCGCCTGCCCTCCGTTGTTCCATGCTTCTTCTCTGCCCCGGAACAGGAAGTAACCTGTTCCAGGGCAGAGAAGAAGCATGGAACAACAGAGGACAGGCGTGTGTGGCACCCCCCTGGCACCCACCGCCCCCCCTAGGAACGCCACTGTACAGTAGAAAGCCGCCTAATTAGAGAAGAAACTAATCATCCTGTAGAAAGACCTGGAAGACAATACAGGCCTTTAATAAGGGTTTAAATTTGCTAAATAAGGGTTTGGCCCTAAGAAAGTGGGGAAGATGGTTCCATAGGATTGGTGTTACCACACCAAAGGAAGAATATATAGTAATTTCATGACACACCTGGAAGTAGGAGGGAATGACTAAAACGTGCAGTTGAGAGTTTTAATATGTCCCTTATCCTATCCCCTAGAACCTCAGATTTCCCTAGGGGTTCAATCATTTTAATCTAGATTGAAAACCAGCTAAAGATTCTATTCCTACTGTAAGCATTAACAAGGTGTGGGGTATCAGAAAGTACTGCAGAATGCTACATACATGTATTTTGGATGTAAGCTGTGAAAAGAAGTATTTGCTCTAATTTAAAGAGAAATACGTAGCTATCTACGGTCCCTTGAGAATTTCCATGTCAACAAACTCAATATCCCACATTTTTGGCTATAAGTAACATATTGCCAGAGTCAATTTCATAACAAACCATGATACTTTCCATTACTAACATTAAGAAGGTTATGTTATCAAACTGGTGGCAAAGATCCGATAAGACAGCTGCTACCACTTAGACAAAAGGAATTGAGAGGGTTATGTGACATAGGGGGAATTAGCAAGACATGACAGCCAAAGTTCCAGGCCCTCTCAACCATGAAATGTTCGAAGATTCCCAGAAACTCTGCTGCTGCCAAACCAGAAAGCTGAAGGCAAAAAGGATTGAAATATGGTGAAAGTGGAGAGAAATTGATAGCTATACACCTGTAAAATGAGTGCCTGGGAAAAATGTTGCAAATTATATACCAGTACTCTTTTTGTAAGCTTCATATTCACCACCTTTATCAGCCTTAAGAGATTCTAACGATGATTGCATGTTTTCACATGGAAATATTTTTAAATTTAATGTTTGCATTCTAAAAATAAAATATTTGCCAATCACTTTGACAGCCGTTCACAGAAGCAACATAAGCACCACTTTCCTTTATAGAATACTAGCTTAACCAGGAATATATGTGTTTAAAAGCTAAGAGCAAGCACTTATGCCAGCCGTAGAGCTCGTTTAAGTGCTAGCTTCTAATGGCCACGAATACATGAAAACTTACAGAATTCTAGAAATTGCACGTGTGAGAGTCCTGCCCATGCTCCATCCATGTGAACATACCCTTGGAAATACACATTATGGGGTTATTTTACTAAAGGGCATTAAGCCCTAATGTGTTATTAGAGCGCCAACAACAGGCTACTGCAAAACAAGTTAAGGTGTTTTGTGGTATTTTCTCTGTTCACACGTGTTAACTCTTGCTTTAGGTATTTTTTTTTAAATATTTTTTGACGTAACGTAATTGGCTTAACAAGCCAATCAGTGTTGTTAACAGCACTGAACAAGTAATAATGAGCACTAATTGTCAATAATTAGAATTTATGTGCACAACTTCCTAAGTGTAGTCTGTAATGCACTGCGTTATGTATTTATTTTATGAGCACTTGATATACTGCTTGAGGCCTACACATAGGCAGCTAAGCGGTTTACAAGTTCACATTATAATAATACAGACAGCAAGGAAAAGAAGAGACTGAGATGTAGAGAGGACTGAGAGCCAGACTGAGGAAAAGAGTGTGGGAGTTGCAGAGAGATAAATAGAGAAAAGGTGAGTTTTTAGCACTTATTTGAATGTAGGGAGGGAGGGCTGATTTCTCATATGTAGTGGTAATTCATTCCAGAGTTTGGGGCCTGCATATCGAAAAGCTGTGTGACAAGAAGAGGAAAGGCAAAGTTGGTTTAGGGAAGGTAGGACATCGTTATTGTCTGCTGAGCGGAGACAATGTAGGTGGGGGCGTAGGGGATGATGTGTCTGTTAAGATAGATTGTGGCAGAGGACCATAGTGAGAATCTTAAATGTTATCTGTGCAGAAACGGGCAGCCAGTGTTCAGAGCGAAGAAGGAGGTTACTCATTCGAAACAATGGGTGCATTTGGACCTGAGATTTTGAGGAATGAGTGAAGGGCAATTATGTTTAACCACTTGCCTTTAAACACCTCCTCACAAAGCCAAATATTTGAGGTCTAGAACTTGGCTCCTTAAATGGCTCCTCTTGTATGTATACCTTATTTGCCTGCATTTAGAAATGTGAGTTGCAAAACTGGCATTTGCATGTGTAAGTACTGACACCAGCACTTGTAACACCCTGAATAAAGACACTCTTTTTGCACATATTTTTGTAAAATGGCTGTGCCCACTGTATATGCTGGAAAATACACAGGTACTCCTGCTATAATTATTGGGAATATTTAGATTTATTTACTAAAGGAAAGTTATATTCTAGGGGAATTTGAAAGTTAAATCAACTGAAAATTCTTTGATCAAACTGGACCACTTCTGGTCATACCTAGAGAACTTTTCTTGATACAGCACTTGGCTGACTCACTGGGACGTGACTCAATGGTTCCCATGAATGGGATGCAAACATACCAGGCTATAATCTATTTAGGAAGGATAGAGATGGTCGTAAAGGTGGAGGAGTAGCTCTGTATGTGAGAAATGATATCGCAGTGACTGAAATGACAGGGACCTGGGGAAAGGAAGAAGCGATATGGATCACCTTAAAAAGAGATGATAGAACCTTTGTCCACATGGGTGTTGTCTACAGACCCCCAACACAATTGGAGGAACTAGATAAAGATCTGATCGCAGATATTCAAAAGTTGGGAAAGAAGAGAGAGGTGCTGTTGCTGGGAGATTTCAATCTGCCGGATATAGATTGGAAGGTTCCATCTGCGGAATTGGAAAAAAGTAGAGAGATCGTGAATGCTTTTCAAAGTGCTCTGCTCACACAAATGGTGATGAAACCCACGAGGGAGGGACCGACGCTGGATCTGGTGCTCACAAATGGGGATAGTGTGTCAAATATCCGAGTGGGAGGTGGTAGAAGCCTATGATCAAAGCCACTTCAGGTTGTGTCCACTATGTTGGTACCCTGGGCTTATGAGGCTTATTTGTTTAAATCTTAAGGAGTGACTTTTCAATATAAGTGCATAAGCAACTCCATTTTATTAGAGCAAACAAAATAGTAGTTTCTAAAAATATTGCTCTAAGCAGATTTTTGAAAATTTGATAGTATACTACTTACAGTGTCAACACAATACATAATAAAACATTTTAATAGACAGCGTAGGGTATAAGCAAATATGAAACATATAGATAGGTAAGAGAGTAAGAGGAATTAGAAAATACGGGGACTAATTTAAAGAAAGTTGCATATGAGGTTAGAGAGGTGATTAAATATAATCTTAGCTGGGGTAGGAGTGGATAAACATGTCCTGCTGCAATATGTGCAGCCCGTGTCATTCCTTGTGTGTTTGAGTGAGACTAACAGGTTAGTTGCTTCTTCCATTAAAGGCCTGGTTGAAGAGCCAAGCATTAACCTGCTTCCTTAAGTAGAGATAGTCTTGTGTCATGAGAAGCCTTTCAGGGAGTGCATTCCAGAATGTGGGGTCTACTCCAGAGAAGGCTCACTTGTGGGTATCACATTGTATAATGTCTTTTGGGAGAAGGTGGGGTTAGGAATACTCCTTGGGAGGACCTTGGTGTATTCTGTTGTGAAGGTGATCCTGTTCTTCAAGAACACGGGGCCATTTCCTTTAAGGTCACTGAAAATCAGACAGAGTTTTAAATTATTGTACTGGTAGTCAGTCAAGTTTTTGCAAAATGGTGTGATGTGGTCATGTTGCTTGCAACCTTCTATTAGTCTTGCTATAGCATGCTGAATCAATTGGAGCTGGTGCAGGTCCTTTGTAGTCAGACTAGTATGGAGTGCATTACAGTTATCCAGTCTTGATATTATCATGGCATGCACAACTGGGATAAGATTTGCCTTCTTCATGTAAGCGGAGAGGCAGCATAGTTGTTGCAAATAGTAGAAGCAGCTCTGTGAACAGAAAAAATGTAGTAAGCTTAAGTTCTTCCCTAAATGCCATACTTCTGAAATATTCAGTGTCCTTATTCCTGGCTGTATCCCTAAATCAAAAGTTTACTTGTAATACTATAGCTTTCAAGTTTACGAACTGCAGCCAAGAACAGTAGAGTGTTGTTCTCGTCACTGGAATTAATGAGGCATGGATTTCTGTTTATATCTTTTGAGAATATCCTTAGAAAACTTGTTTTACTACACATTTAAGTAAACTTTTTAATTAATTGATTGATTCATTTCTTTTTAGATCACTCACTCTTACATCTTTTTTGAACCTTGTTTCCTAAGGCTTTACATACAGCCACAAATGACAAAGCAGGTTACCACCCTGAGTAAACTGATCCATTTTTGAACTCATAAAAATTTTGCCACCCCAGCTTGATTTATTGCTGATTGTCCTTCTTTACTTAGCTAGAGGTTTCCTTTTGCATTGCCTTACTTAAAGACCAATATGACATGTGCGAGAAAAGTTATTGCTTCTCTCAGTATTAGCTAACAGCTGGAAGGGTGGTGTTATTTTTCTCTGCTGTCCAACAATGATGTTATGATGCTGACTGCCCCATAAGTTTAATAGATTTCTTCCACCATTTGCTCTTCAATAGGGATAAGGAACTCTGTGACATCAGTGCTTAAGTATTGGTCAAAGGAAGAATTTGATATTTTAAAAATTGTATTTAATTTCTAATTTCTTATATACTGCCAAGAAGTCCAAAAGCTATCAAATGGGTAAACATTCAGGTATAATAGGTATTTTTCTGTCCCTGGAGGGCATGACTCCTATTTATTCTGCTTCAACAAAATTCTATAATAAAACCTTCCAGATGAACTATTTATTAATATTTTTATTAGGATTTATTTATCATCTTTTTGACAAACAGTAAAATATACCAATAATAGTACACATTATTGTAACATAGTATGCTATATACAGTATCAACATAGTACGCATTTAGGAGGGCTTTCTATAAATGGCGCCGGGATTTCAGCACCATAAAAAAATCAGCATGGCGTGCTATTCTATAAACAGCACTCTGGGTTGTGAACCGTTTATAGCATAGCGCATAGAACCTATTTCTGCACCAAAAGTTGGGTGCTAGTATTTACGCCAGCTGAAACCTGGTATAAATGCTGGCACCCAATTCTGGGCATTTTGGTGTGGAAATGGGGCTATTCTATAACCCCAAGAAAGCCCCTGCCACTCCCCTAGCCATGCCTCCTTTTAAATTGTGCACTAGGGGAATTAGGTGGGCAGGGTTATAGAATACGGCATTGGGAGATGTGTGTGCAAATTTCAATTATGCCAATTAACTGCAATGATTGTTAACATCAATTTTTGGCTCATAGGCTAATTAATTTGTATGCAGATCTTTGATCTGTGTGCAAATTTTGGCACCAAAATCCTAGCACAATGTATAGAATCTGGGGGTAAACATCATAATTGAGAGCAAATGGGACAAGTGCAGGTAGAGCATATTCACAGATCAGCTAGAGCAGAAATTTTTAAGCTTTTTTGTCTCACGGCACACTTACATGGCATTAAAATTGTCAAGGCACACTCCCACACATGGTCTAGTATTTTACCTTCTCCCTCCAGACCCCCACCCCACTTCCACCCCCACACATGGTCCAGCATTTTGATTTCTTCCCCTCCTACCTCCGCCCCCACACATAGTCCAGCATTTTACCTTCTCTTCCCCCCCACCCTCACAAATAGGCCACCATTTACCTTCTCCTTCCTCCCACCCCCACACATAGTCCAGCATTTACCTTCTCTTCCCTCCCCCTCAAAAATAATCCAGCATTTACCTTCTCCTTCCCCCTACCCTCACAAATAGTCCAGCATTTACCTTCACTTCCCTCCTCCCTCACAAATAGTCCAGCAAATAATTCCCCCCCCCCCGCCCACAAAAATAGTCCAGCATCTCTCCCTCTTCCCTCCTATCCTCTCACCAGCCGGTGACCAGGCATCTCCCCTTTGTCTCTTTTTATCCCCCTCTCCCTGTCTACCTGTTAAAAGGTTTCTATAAAATCATAAGATACTGGAACATCATAAATAAAATAATACTTAAACATGCAAGCAACATACATATCTGCATCTAATTGTAAAACCAATACTGACAAAAATGTTAATACACATATAAGTTATACATAACAGATCATGAACCTTACTACACATATAAATATACAGGTTATTTAACATAAAAGGGCTAGTCAGACCCACGAGGTTAAGTTAAAAGTAAAACTTGTACCACAATCATATACTCATAGGAGCCTACTCTATGGGTGCTGTGGGTGCTTGAGCACCCCCAATATTTAGAAAAGTCCATGTATGTGTCCAGGGAAGGGTTATTTTCACTGGGCTTAGCACCCCTAATAATTTTGAAAAGTTGGCTTCTATGCATATACTTACAGGGGTTTAGAACATAAAAAAAACTATCAAAATGACTTACATCTTAAAACATATAAAAGGGACACATACCTATCAGGGCTTCAAAGGGCACTTGCACCTAATAGTTTGCTGTTAGTCCAAATAAAACAGCAGGAAATGGCAGCCAAGCTTAGAGGCAGTATAAATTAACAGCAAAGGATTAATAAAAATTAATGCAATACCCCATGGAATGGGAATTACAAAGTTTATGTATCATAGACCTTTCCAGAGGACCTGAGAGGGAGGCCTGGATTGGTGGGATGTCCTTGGGTGGGAGAGAGCCCAGCCCGGGGAGAAGTGGTGTTGAAATAAGTTGCAGGAAGAAAGTGTATCACTGTAGAGAGTGACAGCAGGGATGGAGTTTGGGTTTAATAAAAGGAATTGTGGTGAGGTGCAAGAGGTCTTTTGTGCCTGCCAGTACACTTGGGAGCATTGGGGGATCCTGGAGTGAATAAATGCAAGCAGTTGCTGTCCCTATAAGTGACAACTGGAGAGGGTGTGAGAGTTTCAGGTGGACAAGGAGAGAACAGCCTGGCAATGGGACCAGGACAGGGGAAGCCTGTCCAAGACTGGAGTGTAGCCCTGTGAGATACATTGCTGGAAGAAGGTCAGCCTGAAGGGTCTGTGCCTGAAAGTAGTGGATTGGAGTCAGGAGTAATAAAGCAGCTTTGGATTTATTGCTGACACAAAACGATGGGTAAAAGGACAGGAGGTGGTGTAAATATGTATAGCAGACATCCTATCTGATGAGTAGGGAGAGAACAGACAGCATTGTCAGCATTGTGAATGATCTTGAACGGGACTGTAAAATGAGAAGACATCATCTATCCTAAGCACATAGGTGATAAGGAGGAAAAAGCCTCAAGAAGCTCCTCTTCAATTCACAACTGTGTTAAGAGAGCTAGGACTTCTTCATCATGGGCAAAAAAACCTCCTAATTGTTTAATGTATGGTATATGGCCTCATTCAAAGCATTATTAAAGTCCTAGCTCTCTTAACACAATTGTGGATTGAAGAGGAGCTTCTTGAGGCTTTTTCCTCCTTATCACCTATGTGCTTACGATAGATGGAGTTTTCCTAAGTATATATTTTGTGGTTATCTTTAGAGGATACTCATTCCCCTAGTGAATATTTAGTTCATCTCTACTTGTACTATGAGAAGAGTTGACATGTTTATTTGCCAGTTGCGGTAGTTAAAGTAAAGTTGTGTTGCATTCTAGAAAACTCCCAGAGTGCAGCGTTATCATTGGCAAGAGAATGAGAGTGGGTGTTCTAGACAGAGTGAAGTGACACCCCAAGACTTTAAGTACTCCCAACACCCTGGATCTCTATTCCGGACATTTACCCACCCCCAGCTCGACTGTAGGCGATATGGGATTTGAGTGCAGTGTGAGAGTTATCCCCTATGACACCATGACCAGAGAGAGAAAAAATGAATATAGTGTTTTCCCCTGTGACCCAGGTCAGGACCGGAGCAAGCCCGAAAAGGAGCAAGACCCGGGTTATATTAAGTATAAAATTAAAGTACATTGTAAGTAGAGAAAGGAAGCACAGACACACAGACAGCAGCAAAGTTCCAACTCACAGAGTAACTCCTATCAGCATCAAACAGGACACAGCTGAGCTTTCACCTGAAGCCCAGACAGGATCTGACTTTGAATATCTGGCTGAATATGAGGCCCTAAAAATGTTAATAAAACCAGAGTTACCATGACCTTGGTCATAGTAACTCTGGTTTTATTAACATTGTGGTAGGAAGTAAATTATTTTTCTGAGATGCCCTTTCATGGTTGCACCTGCCCTGGAAGCAGCATAAGAAAGTTACGACCCTAGGAATTTTCTAGCTGGGTTCACAAGTAGGAAAAGCATAGGGAAGAAGCTAGAAGGTCTCCTAAGTCATAAAAGGTCCTATTTTGGAAGAAAAGAGTGTTCACCTACACCTGATCTGGGAGCCTCGCCTTTGGTCCCCCATACAGGATCTTGGCAATTGGTCTGTGCCATTCTAGAGTTTCTCGCAAGAAGACTCGGGACCTAATGCCTAATGTGGTCTCCAGCAATGGCCAGCCCAGAGATACATCAAAGGGAATAACAGGGAGTGCTGCCTAAGCCTTGCTTGAATCCAAGAGAGAGTCTGGAGGCTTTCCCAAGGAGTTATGCCTGTTGCCTAGTACAATCAGGAATACAGTGGTACAGAATTGAAGCCACACTGAAGGGAAGCACCCAAATATCACTAATACTGCAGAGGATAAAGTTTCCAAGGGTCTTGGGAGAGAAGTGGAGACAAGGAATAAGCAGAGAATAGGGAATCAGAGGAGTTCAAGGAATAAGAGAGGGACCCACGTATGCCTGAGGTATGGAAGTACCCAATGGAGAAAAAGAGTTGAGAATAATATCTGCGAATATACTGTACACAGACTATTGATCAACAGTAAAATGGAACTTCAGTTACACATTAGTGTGTGCTGTGGCTTTTATATCTGAGAATCCCCAAATGGACTAGGGAACAAGAGAAATTTAGTCGCTGAGTGAGTATGTGGGCCTTGGAAATAGGATCCCCCCATACCCTCTGAACAAATACAAAACTTGTTATGTAGCCCCCCTGAATCCACCTTACTGATCATACAGTTCATGCAGAGTTGGCTACATGTGAAAGAAATAATTGAAAATCACATGTTACTAGAGATGAAAGGTTTCTCCAGTCAGTTCAGCTCATGGTACTATAAAAAAGAAAAAAAAAGATTGCCCAGCAGGGTCCTGATGAGTAGGAGAAGCCAGGTTAAGCTGCATAAAGACTTTTCATTCTGCCATAACTGAAGATGGATGGAAATACAGTAAATATGGAAATATGGAACTACCACTCCATCTCAGCCTTTCAATTATATAGAGTGGGTTTGTCAGCAAAGGGAACATCATCTCAGAAGGGGAAATCTGCATTATTAAAACTAAATCACTGTGAAATTCCATATCCAGCCCATATTTTGCAAAAATGACTTGCATGCCAATGTCTTTCCTGCAACATCACCATTTTTTCTGCTTCACTGAATGAGCTTTGGTAAAGGCTGGGTTGCTGGGTTATATATTTTATCAACAAGAAAATGACTTACAAAGTGGAAAAGTGTGGTAATAACCAGAGGCAATCAGCCATCATCTCACACACAGAGGAGTTTGCCTGCTGGAAAATGCTGAATCAGGCTGACCAATTTTGCAGCACATAAAATTGAAATCTGAGCAATGTGCACTGGTCCCGGTTGTTAGCATCAGGCCCAGAGGAGAAGGAGAGTCATTAAAAGAGTCCTTTTCCTTCATATACCATCCACACACTGAATCGGTAGGGGTGCAATTAAATCAAGAAGAATAGTAGGTCTGATCTTTCTCCTACATGCATAGCATAGGAAAATTCCTATATAAATTATGCAAATTATACACAAAGTCCACAGCATAATAAATTACTTCATACTTAAGAACATAAGAATGGCCATACTGGGTCAGACTAGTGGTCCATCTATCCCAGTATCCTGTTTCCAACAGTGACCAATCCAGATCACAAGTGCCTGGCAGAAACCCAAATAGTAGCAACATTCCATGCCACAATCCCCAGGGCAAGCAGTGGCTTCTCCATGTATATCTCAATAGCAGACCATGGACTTTTCCTCCAAAAACTTGTCCAAACCTTTTTTAAATCCAGATACACTAACCACGTTACCACATCCTCTGGCAACGATATATTGAATCCGGGGGGGGGGGGGGGGGGGGGGGGGAGGGAATGCTTTAATGCATCCTACATGAGGCCATTTTTAGCGCTTAATGCAGTTTAGTAAAAGGGCCCCTATGTACCAAAACAATTGAAAGTGGAGAAAAAAAAGACCTCAGTTTAATGTTCACAATCCCACATACATACATTGAAAGTGGAGAAAAAAAAAGAACTCAGTTTAACAATGATCATAATCCCACTAATTAACATACATAGTTTGGGCTAGAGCGAATCAATCATCAGTCAAATAAAAAAAACTTCACTCCGAAAATGTCCAAATATAAAACTTTCTAAAGATATCTGTAACCAACAATCAATTGCATTTCTAGAGGGATCAAAAACAGTTCACTTGAAGAGGTATCAAAATAAAAATTCTTTCTAACATCTCAAAATGAGATACTTATAACAAATCACAATTCCTAAAATATGTGATTTTTAACAATACACAGTACTTATCTGGCAAAACTTGCAAATATAATGTTCACATTTCCAGCAGGGGTTACTTCAATGACTCCCTTAGGAATGGACATCTGGACATTTTTGGAGTGCAGTTTTTTTTATCTGACCGATGATTGATTCGCTCCAGCCCAAACTATGTATGTTAATTACTGAGGTCTTTTTTTTCTCCACTTTCAATTTTTTTGGCGCATAGGGTCCACTTAGAGCTGTATTTTGTTGGACAATTTGAACTCTCACTCTCAGACAAGAGCACAGAAGTCTGATGAGAAGCAACATTCAATTTTTACCAGTTCTGTAATAGACTGGTATAATATAGTCAGAACATCTCACTGCATGCCCATAGTATTCTGGGCACACTGTATCAAAGGCGGAATAACCAACTCTGGAGCCAGTGCCCTAGCTGATAGCAGAAGCATAAGAATAGCGACAGGTCTGGATTAAATCCAACTGATGCCCTATGCATAGCTCAACAGTGGTGCCCCTCGGCCATTCCATTGCTTAAATGACAAGACATGAAGACTCAGTCCGGCATATATTTAAAATTGTTTAACTGTCCAGAAAAAGCTCCTGGCTGATTAAATAGCCTCAAGTCGGCTAAGCATTAATATTCAGCACGAGATAGCCAGCTATCTCAGTTGAATATTACCGCTTACCCCTCAGATTCTATATAGCATGCCTAGCATTCCACGCTGAAATCCACAACAGTGCGCATAACTTAAGTGGCTTAACAAGCCAATCAGCATTGTTAACAGCACTTAACAAGCAATAATGAGCACTAATTAATAATTAGAATTTACGTGCACAAATCACTAAGCATATTCTGTAATGAAGAGCACCTAAATTTTATCGTGTGCAGGCAAAAATGGGCATGGTTATGGGCAGGGAAATGGGTGTTTCATGGGTGTTTTAAAATTTTCATGTGTAGTTATAGAATATGGCTCAGTGTACCTAAATCCACACACCGGGATTTACGCCATTTTTCATTGGTGTAAATGGGCACACTTAGTTTTAGGTGCTGGAATATCAACTAAGTGTACTACGCAAAAATCTAGGTACTGTTTATAGAATACACAGGCGAATATGTTTTCAGTGCAGATTTTTTAGGCACCTGTTACGTCTGTGCTCACCTCGCCCTCTGGTAGCCAGAACCGGTAGCTGCTGTGGACTATCACCAGTTCCAGACTTTAGCCCAGTCCAGTCCAGATCTTCCAGGCTGCCGGATTTGTTTGACCCTGCACAGCTCCCGTGGTTGCCTGGTGATTGTTGCAGTGAGCCTCAGCTGCTGCTCGGCTTATTAGCCATTTGGAACCTCTCTGCCTTTGTCTTTGCATTGTCTAAGGCCCTGGTATGTTGCTGCTTGTTGCACTTCAGCCTGAGTTTGTTTCCTTGTTCTAGTTTCTTGCCTGAAGTTCTTGCCTGTTTCTAGTTAGTTTATGTTTAGTTTAGGGTTTGCTTGTTTCTTAGTCTTGCTCCTTGTTTGTAGTTCTTTGTGTAGTGCTTAGGTTTCTGTGTTGTCTGTCTTCAGTGGCTGCTTGCAGCTTTTAGTTCTTTCCCTTGTTTGTCAGTGTTTATTTCCTGCTTTTGTGGCTGCTTGCAGCTTCCAGTTTCTGTCCCCTTGCTTGTCCATTCCCTGCCTTGTGTTGTGTTGTCCATTCTGTGAGTCCTAGCCCAGTCTCCTGCCTCGCTGCCCATGTTAATTTCCTTTTCCCTCTGGCCCTCAGTCCCTGTGCTGCCTAGCTGTTATCCAGTCCTGCCCTGTCCTATAAGTCCTGCCGGCCGCCAGCAGCCAGGGGCTCAACTCCTGGTGAAAGGTGGCCATGTGCAGGTGAAGCCTAGCTCTTTATCTGACTTCTGCCTTACCTCTGGGGTGGGGTGGTTTTGCTTGCCGCTGCCACTCCTCGGCAGTGGCCCAAGGGCTCACAACCTAGTTTCCAGCCTTGAGAACGTGTCAAGAATGCAAAGGCCATGAGCTCGGCAACATCACCCTTCCTGCGGGGCCTCCGGCCTAGAACCTCTGCTCTTGTTTCCCTTGTGAAGTTTGGGTCTGGCGTTATTATTGTTCTTGATCTTCTCATGACCCTGGAGGAGTATTGTGGAAAACATTTGTCTGATCCACTCTTGAAGGGGCTGCCTGAAGCTTCAGCAGAGAGGAAGCGTGTCAGGCAGCTTGGACTCATGGAAAACCCAGTTTCGGTCACTGATCCTAGGACTCCACTCTGGGAGTATCGCCACCTACTTGTCTCCGACCCTGCTCTGTGGGATACTCGGGAAGCTGCCATCAAAAGAAAGCGTACTGTGAATCCCGAGGTCCAGGCGTACCATCAGTCCATCCTGAGGGAAGCTCTCAGCTGAATTGCTCAGGAGTTCAAGCCAAGTTCCAGCTCCGGCCAAGCCACTGAGTCCATGCTGAGTTCCAAGTCCAGTCAAGCCCTGAGTCCTGTTCAAGTGGCGCTCCCACTCAAGCCTCGGAGTCCAGTCCACTTGACGCTTCTAGCCGAGCCTCCAATCCCAGTTCAAGTGGTGCTTCCACTCAAGCCTCGGAGTTCAGTCCGAGTGACGCTTCTAATCAAGCCTCCAATCCCAGTCCGAGTGGTGCATCCACTCAAGCCTCGGAGTTCAGTCCGAGTGACGCTGCTAACCGAGCCTCCGATTCCAGTTCAGGTGGCACTTCGAACTGAGCCTCCTATCCTCGGTCAAGTGACGCTCCCACTCAAGCCTCGGAGTCCAGTCTGAGTCGCACTTCGAACCGAGCCTCCGATGCCAGGCCAAGTGAAGCTTCCAGTCAAACCTCTGAGTCCAGTTCGAGTGGTGCTTCTAACTGAGCCTTCGGTTCCTGTTCAAGTGGCACTTCTAGCCGAGCCTTTGCCGAGTTCCAGCTCCAGCCGAGATGCGGAGTCCGAGCCGAGTTTCAGCTCCAGCCGAGATGCGGAGTCCAAGCTGAGCTCCAGTTCCAGCCTAGATGATGCTGAGTCCAAGTCAAGGTTCAGTTCCAGCCCAGTTGCTAAGTCCCAGCCGAGTTCAGCTTCCAGTCCAGCCGGCCATGGTCCAGTTTTGAGGCTCCTCCGTAGATTTCACCATTGTTACCCATGGAGACCTGAATTCCCCGTGGAGGTCGGGGGGGGGGGGGCCTTGAGAGGGAGATACTGTTACGTCTGTGCTCATCTCGCCCTCTGGTGGCCAGAACCGGTAGCTGCTATGGACTATCACCAGTTCCAGACTTTAGCCCAGTCCAGTCCGGATCTTCCAGGCTGCCGGATTTGTCTGTCTTGTTTGACCCTGCACAGCTCCCATGGTTGCCTGGTGATTGTTGCAGTGAGCCTCAGCTGCTGCTGGGCTTATTAGCCATTTGGAACCTCTCTGTCTTTGCATCGTCTAAGGCCCTGGTATGTTGGTGCTTGTTGCACTTCAGCATGAGTTTGTTTCCTTGATCTAGTTTCTTGTCTGTTTTTAGTTAGTCTATGTTTAGTTTAGGGTTTGCTTGTTTCTTAGTCTTGCTCCTTGTTTGTAGTTCTTTGTGTAGTGCTTAGGTTTCTGTGTTGTCTGTCTTCAGTGGCTGCTTGCAGCTTTTAGTTCTTTCCCTTGTTTGTCAGTGTTTGTTTCCTGCTTTGGTGGCTGCTTGCAGCTTCCAGTTTCTGTCCCCTTGCTTGTCCATTCCCTGCCTTGTGTTGTGTTGTCCATTCTGTGAGTCCTAGCCCAGTTTCCTGCCTTGCTGCCCATGTTTATTTCCTTTTCCCTCTGACCCTCAGTCCCTGTGCTGCCTAGCTGCTATCCAGTCCTGCCCTGTCCTATAAGTCCTGCCGGCCGCCAGCAGCCAGGGGCTCAACTCCTGGTGAAAGGTGGCCATGTGCAGGTGAAGCCTAGCTCTTTATCTGACTTCTGCCTTGCCTCTGGGGTGGGGTGGTTTTGCCTGCCATTGCCACTCCTCGGCAGTGGCCCAAGGGCTCACAACCTAGTTTCCAGCCTTGAGAATGTGACAGCACCATATATAGAATCTCCCCCTTAGGAGTTAGCTCGGTCACCAGCTACATCACGCGATACAGCCTGTTAGTGCCAATATTCATTGGCTGACCGGCTACGTTTAGTGGCCAGATAGACTTGTGTGAGTAGCAGGTCTATCTTTGGCTGCTATAATTTAGCCGATGAATATCAGCTTAACCAGCTTATTTGTACCATTTGTATCCCACATTTTCCCACCTATTTTCAGGCTCAATGTGGCTTACATTGTTCCGTAATGGTGATCACCTATGTTTGTAGCAGCCCCAAAAAATGGAAATTCAGTGCCGGTTGCCGTATACGACCCTGGCATTGAATTTCCAGGTTCGCCACCGACCTCAGAGATAGCTGGGCTCCCTCCCGTGGTCTCAGTATTGTCCCCAATAAGTGCTAAGAAATATCATTATTATATGAAACAAAAGATCACATATATAATGATTAGAAAAACACTAAAATTCATTTTGGATACTGGGTGTGGAAGATGGCAGTGAAAGAGTTTAGGACACAATAGCTATGGGAAATCTTTGTAGTATCCCCCTTCCTTTGGTGCCCTAAGCACCTGCTCATTTTGCTTAATGGATAATCCAGGGCTGGATAACAAACTGTCTCCTGAACCCCTCTCAGCAGGAGTATTCACAGTTCTTACCACTGCACAAAGCGGCATTTCCAGAGTACTCTCTTCCACTGCTGATGCTCCCAGCGACCTCAGAGTTAACAGTTACCCTCCACAGAAAGCACAATGGCCAGCAGAATTTATTGCTGCAAAGGGAAATGGGACAGCTCTCTTGTCAGGATTCCAATGAAGGAGTCTCTTTTTGAGTTTAGTTGCTCCAGGATAGTAACTTGCCTGAAAGAATAAGCAACCTGTAGAGGGAAAATTGTGCATCTTTCCCTTGCATTTCCCCATAGTATTGGATAAGGGGGAGGCTAGTACAGAGTACTTTCCTATACATGCGTCCCTTCAAGTAGTCATTTTAAAATTCCCCATGTCATCTCATTTTATGAAAAAAAATGTCTTCCATTATTTTTTAACAAATCATCAAGGTTAAGAGAGTAAAAAGACACCTATTTTGTAGCCTATTTTATAAAGACACATGAAGAGGCATTTTCAAAAAGATGTCCAAGTCAAAAGAGAGATGTCCAGCTCATAACATCCAAAATGGATGTCCATCTCACACGTATTTTCGACCAGAAAATACATCAGATTTCCTGTTCGAAAATATGAGATGGATGTCCGTGTGCGAAGAACATCCAGCATAAGCAGCAATTTTACAAACTGGAATATCCAACACATGAACAGCATAAAAAGCAAGGACAAGGATGCCTGTCTGGCAGCATTCTTAGAAGAATGGCCACATAGAGGGGCATAATCGAACGTCGCCAGCGAAATAGATCGCCGGCGATCTATTTTGGCGGCGGCGCAACAGTTGGCCGGAACGGTATTATTGAAAGAGATGGCCAGCCATCTTTTTTTTTCGATAATACGGTTTAGCCCGGCCAAATGCCAGAGTTCGCCGGGTTTGAGATCGCCGGTTTTGTTTTTCAGCGATAATGGAAAAAAATACCAGCCATCTCAAACCCGGCGAAATCCAAGGCATTTGGTCAGGGGAGGAGCCAGCATTTGTAGTGCACTGGTCCCCCTGACATGCCAGGACACCAACCGGGCACCCTAGGGGGCACTTCTAAAAATGTTTAAAAATACACAAATAGCTCCCGGGTGCATAGCTCCCTTACCTTGGGTGCTGAGCCCTCCAAATCCCCACCAAACCCACTCCCCACAACTCTACACCATTACCATAGCCCTTATGGGTGAAGGGGGGCACCTACATGTGGGTACAGTGGGTTTTGGAGGGGTTTGGAGGGCTCAACAATTAGCACCACAGGTGTAACAGGTAGGGGGGATGGACCTGGGTCTGCCTGCCTGAAGTACACTGCACCCATTAAAAACTGCTCCAGGGACTTGCGTACTGCTGTCAGGGAGCTGGGTATGACATTTGAGGCTGGCATACAGGCTGGTAAAAAAAGGTTTTTATTTTTTTAGTGTGGGAGAGGGTTGGTGACCACTGGGGGAGTATGGGGAGGGCATCCCCATTCCCTCCGGCGGTCATCTAGTCAGTTGGGGCACCTTTTAGATGCTTGGTCGTGAAAATAAAAGGACCAAGTAAACCCGGCGAAATACTGCTTAACACCGCTTTTTTTTCCATTATCCGCGAAAGCCGTCCATCTTGTAGCCACGCCCATGCCCGCCCATGTCCCGCCTTCACTAAGCCGCTGACACGCCCCCTTGATCTTTTGCCGGCGCGGCAATGGGAAAGCGGTGATGGTGTCAAAAAAGCCGCTTTCGATTATACAGATTTTGTCGCTTTTGAGAGATCGCTGGCCATCTCCCGATTTATGTCTAAAGATCGCCAGCGATCACTTTAAAAAATAAGCCTGATAGACATCCCTACAGAGCAGAAGAGTAGTGGTTAGTGCAGTGGCCTTTAAATCAAGTGACACAAGTTCAAATCACACTAACTCTCCTATTTTGTAATTGTGAGCCCTCCAGGGACAGAAAAATACCTACTTTACCTGAATGTACAGCACTTCAATAACCTTCACCCTTGCAGGTGACTTATATAGTTAGTACAGTAGGTATTTTTCTGATTTGGAAAGGCTTACAATAAAAAAACAAAAATAAGAGTTAAAATGGGATTTAAACCTGGGTCCCTTAGGACTTCATTTACAAAGCCACGCTAGCGATTCCCATATGGCAAATGAGAGGAAGCCCAAGGGACTTGAATGGGCTTCCTCTCAATTGCCGCACTGGGAATCAGTAGCGCAGCTTTGTAAAATAGGCTCTTAGTTTATAATCCATTGCATTTATCACCAGACTACTCCTCAGATCTGCATGCTGCCCTATTCAGAATGCCCATACCTGAAGTTCTCACAGAGTTTTTACTTTCAGGCGAGAGACAGGGGGACAGCAACCACTGGGTATTAAGGAGGTATCATGCCTTAATCCCTCCAGTGGCCAGCTGCTCAATCAGAACACTTTTTTATACCCTAGACATGATTGCAATAGGACTAAGGACTTCCTTCTTTTTAGACTTGGACATTTCTTCCCATTCGGTTATCGCTGTTGGATATCCTGATTTTGGGCCCTCCCTAGTCACACCCACAATATGCCTCCTTGCTATTTGGACGTACTGTAGTGTTGGACATCCTTTTTCTGCTTCTGCAAAATCAGGATTGGGACATTTCAAGCATATGGATGTCCATTTGGGCATTTTGAGGCATTTATATGCTCTGAAAATATGCGCCATAGGTGCCTAAGGGGAAAAGTTAACAATGTGGGCTACCGATTAGATGTGCTATTTTATTGTTAACCTCAAATTGTTCGTAACTAGTGGGGAGATGCACTAAAAAAATCGTTAAAGCCCTTCCCTTACCGATTCCCTTAGTGAATCGGTAAGGAACAGGCATGCATCAAGGAAAGGAATGCAAATGAGCTGCTCGTTGTTAGCTCACTTGCATTCTCTATTCCATTGGTAAATACTCAGCCAGTCGAGCATGCGCACAGCAGCCAAGCATTATGCTGCCTGATCTGTACATGCCAAGGACATCCTTTATGGACATCCTTCACTCAAAAAAAAAGTTAGCAGCACGTCCAATCCCGCTACACAAGGGCTTAGCTGCCCCCCAGCACCGTCTCTGGTTTCCTGCCTGTGCATCTCTATGACTACTCCTTGCCCCACTCCCTCCTCATCTGTGACGATCTCTTTCTCTCGCTTGATCCCTCCCTTCCTCCTGCCTCCGGTGACCTGATTCGCTCCCTCCCTCCGTGTGTTATCCAGTCGGCTGCCCAGAACTTTCAGCCTGTCAGCGGCTGCTGTAATGGGAGAGATCGCTCTAGTCCGGGATCCAAGAAGAAGGCACAGCTCCCTCCTCCAGGTCTCTCTCAGCCAATCACAGCACGTTTAGCTGTCACTGGTGTCAGCTAAACGTGCTGTGATTGGCTGAGAGAGACCTGGAGGAGGGGCAAAATCGAGCACCCTTGAAAAAAAGCCCATCCTGCTCATCAGGGACGTCCTTCTAAAGTGCCTAACAAGGACGTCTCTGACGAGCACCCCCAGAGGTCCACAGCAGAAAACCCTCCAACACTGATCCAGCAGTAGTGCAGAGCCATCACAACCCCCCCCCCCCCCCCCGTTTTATGACTATGATGAAGCGCCCCCTCCCCGTTCTGTGTGTGTATACAGGAGATGAGTGCTGTGTTAGGGCTCTGCTGCTGCTGCTGTCCTCCTCCTGAGCTGTAAAGAATGTCCAAAAAGAACATCTTTGGAGTGGGGTTTTTTTTACAGGTGAAGGACATAAAAAAAGGACGTCCCTGATGACACTTTTTTTTCTTCCAATTATTTCCTTTGCCCCAACAAGAGGTGTAGACCTCCTGTTAGGTTTTCCACGGTAAGGGGATTGGAAAACGATAGTGCATCTCATTATAATAGCCTTGCAATAGCCTTTGGATCATCTACATTCCGTTTTCGTTAGCTGCTATCATGATCGGAAAATGGCTCGGAGAAGCCTTTAGTGCATGTCACGGTTTACTACTTGCTCGTTAAGTTTAGTGCATCTGGCCCTAGGTGTCATTGCACAAAATAAGACCTGTGCTAAAATAGCATGAGGTAGTGGTAAAATAACACATCTTAACAATAGCCCAGGTCTTTACAAAATATTAGAAATGTAACAAATGAAATCATGGCTATATTGAAGCCATGGACACTTACTCCAGCTCATGAGTTGATAAAAATATATTCACATAACAATCTGTGTGACCACATGTATTTTATAAATAATCCCCCGGATTTATTGTGATAAATAAGAGGCTGTCCTAGCTGGGGCAGGCCACTAGATGGCGCTGTTCCCCTAAAAATGTCCAGGATGTCCGGGGTAGGCCACTAGAGGGCGCTAGGAGAATAGTTGGAGGTTGCTAGGACCGGGGAGAGCCCTGGGAGGTCCACAGGTGTAGGAGGTTATGGGCTGGGTCCTGTGTAGCTAATTAACCACTTTATACCCCAACTGAGATGTGAAAGGAAAAGAAGGAGAGCTGGTAGCTGAAGGAAGAGAATCCCCCTGGAAAGAACTGACTAAACCCTAGGAACTTGTGGTGGACTGTGTGCTCAAGGAAGAAAAACAAGCTGGGGTAAGAAGTCCCTAAAGCATTAGTGTTGGACTGTTTAGCCTCAGTACTTAGAGGAACTGTGTGTTCAAAGAAAGGACTGGGTGTCCAAGTAAGGAAGGACTGGGTGTCCAAAGAAGAAGTAGGGCTGTGTGTCCCAGTACTGAGAAGCAGGCTGCAAAGCCTGGGGTTAGAAGTCCCCAAAGTATTGAGGTTAGCGCTGAGCCCAGGAATCTGTGTGGGGAGGCTCAGTGTGAAGATATGTAAATGTATAAAGTATTTAAGCTAGAAGAACTGTGCCCAGGGGCTGGAATAAAGAATTGCCTGAATATGCTGTTGGTAAGACCTGTTTAATTTGTAAGACCTGTTTAATTTTGCCTCTGGAAAACTAGGTCACCCTGAGCGTGAAAGGATAACATGCTAATCTGCATAAATTTGCATACTGAGAACCAGCTCACCCTGAGTGAGAAAGGGGCCCAGGAACCAATTATCAACATTAATTTGTAATAATTAGAATTTATCATGCATCTTTTTAAATATATTCTAAAAAGAGGCACATGTAAATTCCAGTTCATGTAGCCAAAAGGGGGCACAGGAGTGGGAGGTGTGTGGGCATGTTGAGGCAATAAATCAAATCTACCATCCACCTAGCCAGAATGAACAGACAGTTGTAGAAATGTTATCAGAAATTAGGGAGGTTAACAAACTGGGCAACACAATAATAATGGGTGATTTCAATTACCCCGATATTAACTGGGTAAATATAACATCAGGACAGGTTAGGGAGGTACAATTCCTTGACAAAATGAAGGATTGCTTTATGGAGCAGCTGGTACAGGAGCCAACAAGAGTAGGAAAAATTCTAAACCTAGTTCTTAGTAGCGCACAGGATCTGGTGAACGAGGTAACAATGCTGGGGCCGCTTGATAACAGTGATCATAATATGATCAGATTTGATATCAGCTTTGGAGTAAGTACACATAGGAAATCCAATATGTTAGCATTTAACTTTCAAAAAGGAGACTATGATAAAAATGAGAAGAACGGTGAAAAAAAGGAGCAGCTACAAAGGTCAAAAATTTACATCAGGCGTGGATGCTGTTCAAAAATACCATCCTGGAAGCCCAGGCCAAATATATTCCATGTATTACAAAAGGAGGAGGGAAGACCAAACGATTGCTGGCATGGGTAAAAAGTGAAGTGAAGGAAGCTATTAAAGCTAAAAGAAAATCCTTCAGAAAATGCAAGAAGGATTCACCTGAAAATAATAAGAAACAGTATAAGGAATGGCAAGTCAAATGCATAGTGCTGATAAGGAAGGTAAAGAGGGACTCTGAAAAAAACGCTACGTTGGAGGCAAAAACACATAGTAAAAACTTTTTTAGGTATATTAAAATCAAGAAGCCAGCAAAAGACTGCTAGATGACCGAGGGGTAAAAGGAAACAAAGCCATAGCAGAGGGATTAAATGAATTCTTTGCTTCTGTCTTCACTGAGGAAGATTTGGGAGAGACAACAGTGCCAGAAATAGTATTCAAAGCTGACAAGTCAGAGAAACTGAATGAAATCTCTATAAACCTGGAAGATGTAATGGCGCAATTTGACAAATTGAAGAGTAGCAAATCGCTTGAACTGGATGGTATTCATCCCAGAGTACTGATAGAACTGAAAAATGAACTTGTAGAACTATTGTTAGTAATATGTAATTTCTCTTTAAAATCAAGCATGGTACCGGAAGACTGAAAGGTGGCCAATGTGACGCCAACTTTTTAAAAAGGTTCCAGAGGTGATCCGGGAAATTATAGACCAGTGAGCCTGACGTTGGTGCTGGGCAAAATGTTAGATACTATTAGAAAGAACAAAATTACTGAGCATATTCAAAAGCATGGATTAATGAGACAAAGTCAACATGGATTTAGTGAAGGGAAATCTTGCCTCACCAATCTATTATATTTCTTTGAAGGGGTAAACAAACATGTGGATAAAGGTGAGCTGGTCGAGATTGTCAAATGCCTTTTGAAAATCCAGATACACAAAGTACCTCATAAAATACTCCAAAGGAAATTGGAGAATCATGGGATAGGAGGTAGTGTTCTATTGTGGATAAAAATGTTGTTAAAAGTTAGAAAACAGAGAGTAGGGTTAAATGGTCAGTATTCTCAATGAGAAAGGGTGGATAGTGGAGTTCCCCAGGGGTCTATGCTGGGATGTTTGCTTTTTAACATTTATAAATGATCTAGAGATGGGAATAACTAGTGAGGTAGTTAAATTTGGTGATAACACAAAGTTATTCAAAGTTGTTAAATCACAAGAGGATTTTGAAAAATTGCAAGAGGACCTTACGAGACTGGGAGACTGGACATCCAAATGGTAGATGACGTTTAATGTGAGCAAGTGCAAAGTGATGCATGTGGGAAAGAGGAACCCAAATTATAGCTACGTAATGCAAGATTCCATATTAGGAGTCACCAACCAGGAAAGGAATCTACGTATCATCGTTGGTGATATGTTGAAACCCTCTGCTCAGTATGCTGAGATGGCTAAGAAAGCAAACAGAATGATAGGTATTAGGAAAGGAATGGAAAACAAAAATGAAGCCATTATACTAGGACTAGGGGGGCACACAATGAAGCTACAAAGTAGTAAATTTAAATGAAATTGGAGAAAATATTTCTTCACTTAACATGTAATTAAACTCTGGAATTCTTTGCCAGAGAATTTAGTTAAAGCAATTAGCTTTGTGGGGTTTAAAAAAGGTTTGGATAGCTTCCTAAAAGAAAAGTCCATAAGTCATTATTAAACTGGATTTGGGGAAAATCCACTGCTTATTTCTACGAGAAGCAGCATAAAATTTATTGTACAGTTTTGAGATCTTGCAAGATATTTGCAACCTGGATTGGCCACTGTTGGAAACAGGATGCTGGGCTTGATGGACCATCAGTCTGTCCCAGTATGGCAATACTTATGTACTCATGTGGTTATAGAATTTGGGGGAGCATGCCTAGATTTAGGTACAGGCATTTACAGCAGCTTTTCACTGGGGTAAATGGCTGCGCCGTAATCTAGATGCGTCTACCCGGCCTATGCAATATTCTGTAAACCGTGTCTGAATGTAGACACTGCTTATTAAATACCGCTAGGTGTGTAAATCGGACATGTCTAGATTTTATTCACTATATATAGAATGTAGCCAAATATTCCCAAACACCAGCTAAAACCAGGCCCCACAAGTATGTCACATAAAAGCATGCATTGTTTTGTCACTGCATGTACTTTTCTATGCATATTCCTTTGAGTAATTTAATAAAAGCTTTTTCCACTAAAAAAAATATATATATATATAGAATTACCCTCTCAGGGAAGTAGTTACTAAGGCGTAGTATAAGTTGGCATTTTATCACACCTTAGTTTCCCTTGGGAGTCACCAACCTGTGGTCTCTCAGCACTGCAGGTTATTGACTTCCATTAATAATTTGCAAGCTGTGTTATTTCTCCTCCCTGGGAGCATTAGACCACTAATCTGTGGCCCGATGCTCCTGGGAAGCTTTCTAAAGGTGCCAGATCTGAAGCATGCATGCATCCATCCTCCCTCCCTCAAAGGCACGCCCCCATACCAGGGGCATAGTCAGACTTCGGCGGGAGGAGGGTCCAGAGCCCCCTCCCCCACCGCAGCCGCCGTCACCACCACCATCTTTGACCCCCCCCCCCCCCCCGCCGATGACCCTCTCGACCCCCTTCCCCATCGTCGCCTACCTTTGCGGGCGGGAGACCCCAACCCCCACCAGTCGAGGTCCTCTTCTTCCGGCTCAAGGCTTCGTTCTGTTTCTGTGAGTCTGACGTCCTGCACGATGTACTTGTCACTGTTCCTGTGCCTACTCCCCGTTACATTTTTACCAGAAAATGCATCTACTTTCAGTTAACCTTCAGCTGCACGTAAGTTTGAAGTTACTTTGAATGATTTATGGGCTGTGGTGATACTATGGAAAATACTTTGCAAGCTAATTTGGCCCAATGCTCCAAGTACTCTGAAGAAGCGTCACAAAAATTTCCGAGCATGATAAGAAAATATCTACTGTGGTTGAACACTTAAGTAAAACAGTCTTAGTGTTCTTACAAGGCAAGCAGCAATTACAGTGGCTGTTAAGAACAGTTTATCTATCGACTTGCAGCTGGAGAAGCTGAAAAATGTATCTTGGGCATGCAATTTGAGATTACTCAATTTTCCTGTAACTCATTATTTGTGTCCTGGGGAGTTATTTAAGATGTATTATGTTTTACAGTTTATTCATTAGTAGATAATGCTCATTATCTACTAAGTGGCTCTAGGTCAGGGATTCCTAAACCTGTCCAGGGGGAAACCCCAAAACCTGTCCGGAGGCAACCCCAGCCAGTCAGGTTTTCAGGATCTCCATAATGACTATGCATAAGATAGATTTGCATACCAAAAAGTCTAAGGGGCATGCGATGAAGCTACAAAGTAGGAAATTTATAACGAATTGGAGAAAATGTTTCTTCACTCAACATGTAATTCAACTCTGGAATTCGGTGCCAGAAAATGTGGTAAAGGTGGTTAGCTTAGCAGAGTTTTTAAAAGGTTTGGGTGGCTTCCTAAAGGAAAAGTCCATAGACCATTATTAAATTGGACTTGGGGAAAATTCACTATTTCTGAGATAAGCAGCATAAAATGTTTTGTACTTTGTTTTCAGGATCTTGCCAGGTATTTGTGACCTGGATTGGCCACTATTGGAAACAGGATGCTGGGCTTGATGGACCTTTGGTCTGTCCCAGTATGGCAATACTTATGTAAATCAGCTTTAATGTTTTTTCAAGTATATTTTGTACTGTTAATTTTTGACAGTTTATTGTAGTTGGTATATGGATATTAATTGTTTTCTTTTTGTTTTTCAGTGAATGGCACCCTGAAGCAGAGTCAGCATTCAAAACATGATCATGTTGTTGCTTCCTTTGCTTCATCAAGACATGTTTTTCTCATTTATTTTTTTGCTTTATAGACATGCATAATATATTTATAATTGAGTTACTGATTATTTTTATTTGGATCTGATGATTGAAGTTGCAGATGGTAGTTTTTTTTATGAAATCATATTTGTTGAAAGTCAACAAGTTTCTGCTCTGAAGATATTATTGATTATTTCATATGATTTGATTATCTAATTTGGATATACTTGATTACTGGGAAGGGTGTTTTTATGTTTATTTTTGTTTACTTCATCCAATATCTGGACATCAGTATTATCTGAGCCTTTATGAATTTAGCATAACAAACATGCTTATGTGCTTTTCCTACATAGGCATCCTTTTATTAAATGACCCCCATAACAACCACTGGCTCCCACTAAGAGAACGAATTGTGTTCAAAGTTTGCACCCTGGTCCACAAAATAGGTGATCTGTGTCAGAAGGATTGCTTAAAGCTTTAAAAGTGGAGAAAAAAAGACCTCAGTAGACAAGGAGACACACATATCTTTAAGGCAAGCCTTCAGAATATAGGTGGCTCACAATAAAAATCAGTCATTAAAAAACTTTTAAAACAAATAGGAGGAAATATTTTTTCACTCAATGGATAGTTAAGCTCTGGAACTCTTTGCTGGAGAATGTGGTAACAGCGGTAAGTGTATCTAGCTTTAAAAAAACGATTTGGTCAAGTTCCTAGATGAGAAGACCAGCAAACTTGAGAATCAGGTTCTTGAAATCCTTGTAACTGGTAATCCTTCTCCACTACCTCCAATAATAACTGCTGCTTCCAGCAGGTCTGCTGTTCATAGATTCTGTTTGCTATATAGTTTGAGTAGCATATTTGCAAGTTTTTGTGTTGATTCACAGTATCTGGCAATGCAGAGATTTTGTGTTGCTGTTACTGAGGTGACACTAGAATTTGAATATATATTTGTTTGTTGTATGTCAAGTAAGAAATCTGGGACTGATGTGTTGCATACAGCTTTTGGATATGGGATTAGCAAATTCACACTAAACTTAAACAATGAACTATTTAGACATGCTTTGTTAAGCTGTGAATTTTAGTGTTCAGTGTGTCACATACACGAACGTTGTCTGTCAGATGTATCACAACAGAAGAAAGGTTGAGAATCACTGCTCTGGTGTATCCCAACTGAAAAAAAAAGGATAAAATCATTACCCTGGAGCCTCAGCAGCATTTAGGATGGGGCACTCTCGGAATTTCTGAACTGGAGGGGGGGGGCGGAGGTGGATACCCACTAGAAAGTTGAAATTAAATCCTGGAATGGGACTTGAGGAAATGCAGCAAAAGGAAGTGGTAAAAAGACTAGAATCAACCCACTTGGAGAACCAAAATAGTCAGACAACAAGGATACAAACAGATTTATTTTTGACATTTAAAAAAAGATAGCTTTGAAAATGTGCATTTCTTGAACTTTGTTCCATATTGAAGAAAATGCATCTCTATTTTGCCTTTGAGTTCTGCTGCTCATAGTCTGGTTTCTTTGGTTTTCCAACTCATTTTTGGTCTACATATTTGTTTCTAGTCTTAGGGGCCCTTTTACTAAAGCTTAGCGTTTGGTAATGGACATTAGCATGCTCTAAGTGATACGTGGCCAATAATAGGA
This sequence comes from Microcaecilia unicolor, assembly GCF_901765095.1. Taxonomy (NCBI): domain Eukaryota; kingdom Metazoa; phylum Chordata; class Amphibia; order Gymnophiona; family Siphonopidae; genus Microcaecilia; species Microcaecilia unicolor. The sequence continues at coordinate 110,194,181 of NC_044035.1, forward strand.
AAATGGGACCATTTTACTACCACGCTAAAAGTGGCCTCAGCATGCAAGAAAAACCCATACTGGGGATAGAGCAGGTCACTTTTTAGCATAGCTTAGTAAAAGGATGCATGCAATAAGCTTTAGCAAAAGAGCTCCTTATTTCTTTTTTACTAAGTGATGGTCTGTATTTTCCTTGTGTAAGATCTTTCTCCTTGCCACTACTTTTTCAAGAATGTTATTTATTTATTACATTTGTACCCCACACTTTCCCGCTCATCGCAGGCTCAATGCGGCTTACATAGTACTCTTACAGTTTTCATAGCATGTATTATACATTAACTTGTACTGTTTATTACTTATGTATGTCACATAGAGCTGAATAATTATATTCAGAAAATGGGATACTAGTATCAAATAAATAAATCCAATTGTTTGTTTTTTGTTTAACAGTAGTATAGTTTATTATCAATTTTCACTGCTGTTTTCCTTGACATTTTGTTCAGTGTGTAGGTTCCATATAGAAATCATCTATAGTGGCCTGTCTTGTTCTCTCTGTGTTCATAGATAGGGTTGGTGCAGTTTGAGTTCTTAACTTATTGGTGCTGGTATAGTATGGTAGGCTTCCGAGTGTCTATTTGCAAGGTTTTGTTAGTGTCTGGTAGGAGAGGAAGTTTGTTGCTGTCAGTGATTTGACATCAGAGTTTGTATGATGAGCTGTAAAGTGAAGTATCCTTGTTGGGAGAGTTTTATTGTGAATGTATAATCTGGCTGGGAGCTGGGGTTAGAACTGGCCTGTCTGAGTGTCACCCCCCTCCCCACCCAGCTTGAGTTTAAGGTCTCTGCAGGTATAGTTTTTCTGCCACCAGACTGCAGCTTCACTTTTGGCTGCTGCAGACACTGTTAGACCCCTACTGGTAACACCAAGCCCCTTTTGATGCATTTGTGAAGGAGGAAGTCAGGAGGCGCTGAACTGCCTCATGATGCCACTTCTAATATGATGTTCATTGTATTTTCAGAAATAGCCAGACTTGCTCTGAGACTTCTTTGTGAGTACTTATGCTCCTCATCTCAGGCCTTGCAGGTGTTCAGCTAGGCCCTGGTGGCTTTCAGCAACAGAGGGTTCAACCTGGTGAGGTTTCAGTCCATCAGGTTGTTCAACTTTGGTTTTATGTGCATATTATATATATATTTAATATATGTGGTTTATGTATTTTAGACTATTCTACAAACTTGGGTAGATCCATGCTATCCACGCTGTTAGGAGTATCTATTCTATTGCAGATTTTGCTATCATCTGCAAAGAGATAAACCTTGCTAGACTCAGCCCTTAGCAATATCACTCACAAAAATGTTAAAAATGTTAAAAAGAACCAGATCAAGAACCAGTCCCTGCAGCACACTACTAGTAAAAGAAGGTTACCAGTAGTGTACTTGATCTGGTTCTTTTAGCATTCTAAGACCCCATTTAGAGTACTGTATGCAACTATGGAAACTGCACTTGCAAAAAGATATAAACAGCATGGTATCAGGCTCGCACAGCTGCTCCGTCCCTGCTTGCTGATGATATTGGGCATGGCGGTAGGCTGGAACAGCAGAGGTCCAGCACCAGCACAACACTCTAGCGTGGGGTTTACTGCAGTAAGAGCACCCTTGTTAAGGATGCTCTTTGAGCATCTGGGTGCATCACAAATTATCTCAGTTGCATGCAATTTAAATGCTAGCCATGCTAGCCGTTGCCGCACTCGTTGTTCCCCGTGCTGGGGCTTTCCGATCATCCAGCAATAGCAAATGCAGGCACTAGTCCGACGCTGATGGCCTCTAGCACCTGCATTTGCTTCTGATCATCGGCCTGTCAGTTAACAATGCTACCTCCCACCCTTTCCAGGGTACCCTGGTCAAAGGAATACAGAATTTCCCTGGTTTATATTCCTTAGCACAATTCACTATAATCTCTTCAACCACACTGGTCTCTAGGCAGCTAACATTAAAAAAAAAATACAGATTATTAACATACTAGTAAAAAAGGCCCGTTTCTGACACAAATGAAACGAGCGCTAGCAAGGTTTTCCTCGGAGTGTGTATGCTTGAGAGTGTATGTGAGTGTGACTGTGTGTGAGAGAGAGAGTGAATGTGCGAGTGTGTGTGTGTGAGAGAGAGAGAGTGAGTCTGGGTGTGAGTGTGTCTGTGAGAGAGAGAGAGAGAGTGTGTGTGAGAATGAGAGTGTGTGCAAGTGCGTATGTGAGACACAGTGTGAGAGAGAGAGAGTATGTTTTACACAGATACAGTGTGTGCGAGAGAGAGTGTGTGTGAAACACAGACTCTCTGTGAGACTGAGTGTATGAGACCAAGAGAGTGTGTGAGTGACTGTGTGACACATAGAGAGTGAATGTGATACAGTGTGAGACATAGAGTGTGTGAGAGACAGTGTGTGAGAGTGAGAGAGAGAAAGACATTGACTGTGAGAGAGAGAGTGTGTGTGTGACAGAGATATCTCCCCCCCCCCCCCCCCCCCCCCCGGTGTCAGACCCCCCCCCCTCCCTCCCTCTCTCTGGTGTCAGGCCCCCGCCCCCTCTCTCTCTCTCTCTCTCTCTCTGGTGTCTGAGCATTACTGTGCAGGACTCTGAGCTCTGGCTGTGCTTCAAGGAACTGACCAATCCTATTTAATAGAATGCACCTCCAACATTCTGAAGCCGAGAAACCTCGTGTGGTTGGTCACTTCTGCTTGTGACGAATCCGGACGTACGTGATATAAATTCAGGAGATGGATACAGAGAGCAGAAATGCCTCAGCCCTGCAGTCAGCTTCAGAATGTTGGAGGTGCGTTTTATTATATAGGATGACACACAGTAAACAGCTAAACTTACATTGTAATGCAACATAAAACCCAAATAAAATTTTATCCTACTCCCTTCCTTGGTCAAAATTTATCCATGATTCAGAGGCCAAAAGTCTGAAAACAAATGATTGATCCATATAACTACAGATGTTACCCAAATAAATCATTCTGCATACTGACTAATAAGAGGCCCTTTATATAAAGGACTAGATTCAGTAATTGGTGCCTAAAAAATCATCGCCGAAAAAACCCCGCTTAAGCATAATGCTATAAGCCATGCCTAAAGTTTGGCATGGTTTACAGAATAATGTTTAAGCATTATGCTCATGTGTAAATTTAGGCATGAACATTTGCACCACTATTCTGTAAAAGTTGTGCTCCCATTCCACCCTGAAACGTCCATGACGTCCCCTTTCCACATCCCCTTTTTCGGGGCATGAGTAAAGTTTAGGTACGGATCCTGTGCCTAACTTTACATGCATAACACCCAATTAAATCTAATTAGTGCCAATAATTGCTAGTTAAAAAGCCACTTATTGGCACTAATTGGCTCATTATCCTATGTGCGCAGATCGGGACCATGCCTAAATTTGCATGCCTGACCTTTATAGAATTAGGGGGAAAATGTTTGGGAAACACTGCTTTAGGGATCATAATCTACTTAATACATCAATACATATTTTAGGGGCCCTTTTACAAAGGCGTGCTGAAAAATGGCCTGTGGTAGTGCAGCTGCGTGTATTGGGCGTGTGCAGAATCATTTTCAGTACACCTGTAAAAAATGCCTTTTTAAAATTTTTGCAAAAAATGGATGTGTGACAAAATGAAAATTGCCGTATGTCCATTTTGGGTCTGAGACCTTACCGCCAGCCATTGACCTAGCAGTGAGGTCTCACGCGGTAACGAGATGGTAATGGTCTACACACATAGAATGATGATTACCACCCATGTGCCAGAAAATAAAAATATTTTCCGGCACGCCTAGCAGATGTGCATCAGTAACTCAAAACTGACGCGCATTGGGCGCGCATGGAGGGGCATAATTGAACGAAAATGTCTATCTCCATGGGCGTTTATCTCCGAGAACGGGTCCGTGAAGGGGCGGACCGAACCGTATTTTCGACAAAAATAGACGTCCATGTTTTATTCGACAATTTGTGAGCTGGGCGTTTTTGTTTTTCAGTGATAATGGAAAATGAAAGTGCCCAGCTCAAAAACGAATAAATCCAAGGCATTTGTTCGTGGGAGGGGCCAGGATTCATAGTGCACTGGTCCCCCTCACATGCCAGGACACCAACCGGGCACCCTAGGGGGCATTTTTACAAAAACAAAAAAAAAGGTAAAAGAGCTCCCAGGTGCATAGCACCCTACCCTTGTGTGTTGAGCCCCCCAAATCCCCCTCAAAACCCACTGCCCACAAGTCTACACCATTACTATAGCCCTAAGGGGTGAAGGGGGGCACCTACATGTGGGTACAGTGGGTTTGGGGGGGGTTGGACGACTAAGCATTAAGCAGCACAATTGTAACAGGTAGGGGGGGATGGGCCTGGGTCCACCTGCCTGAAGTCCACTGCACCCCCTAACAACTGCTCCAGAGACCTGCATACTGCTGCCAGGGAGGTGGGTCTGACATTTGAGGGTGAAAATAAAAAGTTGTGAAACATCATTTTTTGTGGTGGGAGGGGGTTAGTGACCACTGGGGGAGTCAGGGGAGGTCATCCCCGATTCCTTCCGGTGGTCATCTGGTCATTTAGGGCACTTTTTGGGGCATTATTCGTGAAAAAACAGGGTCCAGGAAAAATTCTAGCTAAAAACGCATACTTTTTTTTCCATTATCGGTGGAATGCGCCCATCTCTGTTCGGCCGATAACCACGCCCCAGTTCCGCCTTTGCCACACCTCTGACACGCCCCCATCAACTTTGTCCGCATCCGCAACGGCATGCAGTTGAAAACGTCCAAAATCGGCTTTCGATTATACCGATTTATTCGTTTTGGGGAGATAAACGTCTATCTCCCGATTTGGGTCGCAATATAGGCGTTTTTCTTTTTCAATTATAAGCTGGATAGGCACCTACACGGCTCAGTAAAAGGCCCCCTTAATGTTTTGCTTTTTTGTCTGCCAAAATAAAGGGATCCTTTTACTAAACTGTGGTAAGCACTAACGCATGATTACTGCAGGTTCAAATACACTACCGCAGAGCGCGATAGTTTTTGGATCAACACAAACTTCCCTCGTGCTAAAAAAATAAAAACAATTTTTACTGCTGGGGGCATGTTTGGGGGTGGATAGCATGCAAGCCCAGTACTAATCGGTTAGCACAGCTGAATCACAGCGCGATAACCAATTAACACATGTTTAGCACATGAGCCCTTACCACCTAATAAATAGGTAGAGGTGAGGGCTCACGTGCTAATGGCCACATTCTGGCCATTAATAGGGAAATAGAAAATCCAGCCATTTTACTGCCACGATACAAGTGGCCTTAGCAAGCAGAAAACCCACACGCTAGTCATACCTCAGGCTACTTTTTAGCACAACTTAGTAAAAGGACCTCAAAATCTGTTATTTACCCGAAAAATTATGTCATTTCTTTCCATTGATTTTGCTTTTTTCGTCTTGTAGTAAACACTGATAAGAACCTACCAAAAGGTGGGATAATGCGGGATACAAATGCAATAATAATAATAATGTTCCTTGGGGGAAAAATTCTAAACTGAATATTAAGACCCATTTTTGCAGTTCATAGGCCCATGGTTACATATCCACAGTACTGATATCTATTTTATTATTATTATTATTATTATTATTATTATTATTGTAAAGAAAATGGGCTGGATAAGTGTACAAGAAAAATGTTGTCCACAAAGAATGAGACTGAAGGATGCGCTGGGTGGGGCTTTCCACCATATTAGGGAGGGAAGCCCCACCCAGCGCATTCCAGGAGGCACTGGGCTGGGCAGGACAGGGCGCTACCATTTTGGAGACAGCACTGAAGAAAGGAGGGAGTGCTACTCCCTCCTCGTCATTAAACGTACACCTGGGGATCAGGAGGGGCACTAGACCATGGGGGGCTGGACCTCCAGCGCGCGAGCCCTCTTGGTCAGGGGGGTGTCCAGTTTGCCTCTGTTGGGGGGGATTGTGGAGCTGTAGACCACCAGGGATGTTTTGGGTGCTGTGTCAGGGGACTGGAAGTGTCAGAAGCTTTGTTGGGGGGGGGGGTCAGGTGCTCTGTTTGGGTGGGAGCTGGGGGTGTTGGGCCCTGTGTCAGGGTGGGATGGGAGGCCTTCAGCCCTTTTTTTGACAGCCTGAACCTGTCAAACAACTGTGAGAGGATTGTGCCTTGGGCTCAAGGCACAATCCTCCCACAGAAGTACCCCTATGATCAGAGCTGATAGCATGCTTAAATTTGTATGCTATTAGCTCTGATCATAGAGGTGCTAATTTTAGAGCGCTGATTGGAACAGCATGGAGCTTCTGATCATCTGCCCAAGAGTTTGCAGGTGCAAAAATAAAGTTCCTACAGATTCTCTGTCAGGAGAATTCTGATACTACTCTGACCCCTCTGTATATCCCCAACTGGGTGGGGGGGGGGGGGCAGTTTTAAAAGGATTTTTTTTTCACTGGTAATGAACACAAAGGATCTCTAATTAGAAAATAAATGGTATAAAAAAACAAAACCTTAATGGTTGAATATGCATTTGAATGTCGAGTGGTGCTTAGATGGCAACTCTGGCTGTGAAGAACTAAGGACGATGCTGGGCAGGCTTGTATGAAGTGAGTCCGTATATAGCAATCCAGTTTAGGATGGATAGGCTAGAGTGGGCTTCAATGGCAAATTCAGTAGTTGGAACCAAAGGACAGGGTCAGGTGGACTTCTGTCCCTGAAATGCCAAAGAGATAATTATCAAGTATTTTTTAAATCACATTCATTGTTAGTTTGATCATGACTTGATAATGAGTTTGACTATTGGGCAGACTGGATGGACCATTCAGGTCTTTATTTGCCATCATTTACTATGTTACTAAGGTCTGCTAGCAGATTTAGCACATACTATGGCCCTTACCACACACTAGTCCAGTGGTTCCCAAACCTGGTCCTGGAGGCACCCCAGCCAGTCAGATTTTCAGGATATCCACAAGGAATATTCATGAGAGAGATTTGCATGCAGTGGAGGCAGTGCATGCAAATCTCTCTCATGAATATTCATTGTGGATAACCTGAAAACCTGACTGGCTGGGGTGCCTCCGGGGCCAGGATTGGGAACCACTGCACTAATTCATTACCTTGTGCTAAATCTGTTAGCACACCTTAGCAAAAAGGGAAAGGGGATGGGACTTGATATACCACTTTTCTGTGGTTAAAATCAAAGTGGTTTACATATTATATACCTGGGGCAATGGAAGGATAAGTGACTTGCCCAAAGTCACAAGGAGCTGTAGTGGGAATTGAACTCAGCTCCCCAGGATCAAAGCAAGCTGCACTAACCACTAAGCTACTCCTCCAGTTATGAATGGAAATGTATTTGAAATTTCCCAATGAAATGGCTGCCCACATTAAGCAGAAATCTCTTGTACTATGTTACTGTAGTGTGATTAAAACCAGATTTTTTAAAGCATTTTGGTTTTCTATTCCTTAAAACATTAAGGGAAAGCTGTTTGGCAGTAATTTCCACCCTCCTGTACACATTTGACAGTAATTTTTCTGTTAGATTGAAAGTCCTTCAGTTTGATCATCTTTCATTCCAAGAAATTGTGCCTAGTCCATCATACTCTGTTTCATTGGAATTTGTGGATCATTTTTTTAAATTAATAAACTGTACTGTGTACAGGAGATTTAAGCTATTTGGCAGTAATTGTCTGCTTTCCATTCTTGCTCCAGCCTGCATTTGATGGAAAAGCTACTAAAACTGTGAGAAAAAAAATACTGAAGTGATATATGCCAAGCAAGATGTTTCTCAAATTCCTTCAACCTAAATCCAAGTCAAGCACTTCTTATAGCCTCCTGCAATGCCTCTTGCCATTCAAACTAGGCATCAAACAGTTCCAAGCTAGCCAAGGTGAAGATTCATCTGGAGCTTATAAATGCATGGCTCGCCAGATTTGATGACTGTCCTGAGACCTACGGAGCATGGAAAGCTGATTTCAAGGATGCCATTGCAGATAGGAACCTGAGAAGCTGCCATAGATCTATGGGAGAAGTGGTCCTCTGTGATTGAGTGAACCAAGTTGGAGCAGGAGGCCTTCATAAAAGTGCAGCCAGACAAAGGGGGAAATGAAACAAAACTCCTTTATTAAACAACTACTGAAGCCTGGACTGGCCCTCCTTCTCACTGCAGGTCAGGCCACTCTCTTTCACATATGCCCCTTCTGATCTCTGTTGCCCACTCAGTGCACTCTTGGTTCGCCACTGAACCACTTCAGTGATCACTCAGACTAGTGCCTCCGGCGTCTACTCCACATTCTCAGGGTACTTTGTGCACGAGCCCTCTCAAGCTCTTGGCTGGCCATTGGTAAGGCATCCGCCATACCCTTTGTAATGTATGATTCTTCTGTCAACTGTATCCTTAAGGCTTCCACTTGGAGAGACATCTTCCTGGTTTGAGCCAGGACATGTACACTTTGCATCAGCTGCCTCTTGGTCATTCTCCTTTTGACTTCCTTGAGTTGGTTCTCCAACTGAACCCTTGACTGAGCAGCTTCTTTGGTCTGGGTATCCATATACCCCAACTTCAAGGTCTTCCTCCTGGAGACTTTCATCTGGTTCAGCTGGGTTTATCTCTGGGCCAGCTGCCCTAGCAGTGTCTGCACTTTTTCACTCAATGCCAATACCGTCTCTTGGTGTTTCTGCAGACTGACTCACTCTGCAGGGCCTCAAGGTATAATCCTGTCAACTCCTGGGACAACAGTGCATTCTCTTCCTGCAGTCAGATACATACATCTTGGGCTATTACCTCTATTTTACAGTACAGCTCTTCTCGGAGGCACATCTCCTGTACTTGACCATGGAGGTCAGCGATCCTGCTTTCCAGCACTCAGACCTTTTCTTGCTCCTCACGGCTCCTTTGCTGGAGAATAGAGAGAGTACTGTTCCGCTGGCACTGTTGCTGCCAACTCTTACTGCAGCTGCTCTATTTCAGCTACTGCAGCCTCTGCTTTGGCCTGATAGCCCTCAGTACGGACTGTAAACAGGTGAACTTGGTCCTTCAACTCCTGGACCACTTGCAGATGCTGTCTCAGCTCTCCCTCCTTAGCTTCCAGTAGCTTAATTTCTTTGCTACCTCGGTCTGCCATTTCAGTATTTCTTTGAATTGGTCAGCTGGGACACTCTTTTCCAAATGTCCTTGCAATTCTTGCACCCTGCAGGTTACTTTCTCTTTTACTTTTGCACAACTGGCTTTCTCCTCCACCAGCATGTGGTATTCTCCTTTAAGCTGGGCTTCCTTGCAATGCAGCTGTTCCACCTGAAGTTCCAGCAGCCAGCACTGCTCATGAGACTAGCTAACTTCAGCCAAGGCATTCTCCCATTGCTCCTCTGCAACCCAGGTAAGTTTCTTTGCCTTCACCACTTCAGCAAGCAGCTCCTCTACTTGCTTCTGCTCTGCAGTGTCTCAGTGGAGGATTTCATACAGGTTACCTGCTCTTGCAGCTGTGTAACCTCCTCTAAATTCTGCTTCAGACAGATCCTCAACTCTTTGACCTCTTGTTCTCTGTCACAGTTTAGAGACAGGATTTCCTGGGTCTTAGCCTCCAACTGGACTCTCAGCTAAGCATTCTGGCTCTGTGACCACTTTCTCTCCTTCTCCAACCACTCTGCTCTGTAGCTTAAGCAGATTTTTAAAGTCTGGAGCTCCTCCAGCCTTGCCTGTATTCCTGTCTCTGTAGGGTCCCTTCCTAGGGACTTGGCACTCAATTGCCTTATTTCTTCCACCTGCTATTCAATGGTTTCCTGTAGTCCTTACTGTGCCATTTCTACAGCAGTGTGAATACTCTCTAATTCCTCCCCGTGTTTTTCAGTTTGATGTGTGAGAGTTTCCATCTGCTTCTGTTTCTCTTTTGCCAGGTCCTGCAGCCTGGTCTGATCTTCATTCCACTTTTCTCTTTGTCCTTGCAACTGGTCCTTAACCTCTACCAGTTGATGTTGGAGGAGTTTTTTTCCTTCCCATAATTGACACATTTACACAATGGCTTGCTGCAATTCTTCCTCCAGCATTTTAATATAGTGGCCGGCCTCCTCCAACTCGCTAGCTAGATCCTGAGGTGAGTCCTGAACCTCTACCGGGTGATCTTCAAGGGGTTCTGTCTCCGCCAATACAAAACAAACTGAACAACAGCCAAATTCAATCCCAAAAGGTCATAAAAAGGCATACAATACTTGAAAGGACTCCTGTCAGCGAGATGAATGCCCCTGCATAAGTTTGTTTAAACTGGGTTGTTCCTGATGAAGCCCAGAAGCGGGTGAAACAATAAGGGCCCCGTTGAACACAATTAAGCAGTTGGAATGAGGGGTGATTAAGCCAGCTAAGAAAAGCTAAGTTATTTTATGCTACAGCTGTGCCTTTGAAAATATTTGATTCTCAGTGAATATGTTTGCATTATGAGAAAACTTTGATTGTAAGCATGTGAGTTTAAATTTCTTACCCAATGAAAGAGATCAGACCACGGACACCAAAATCTTATATAGATAACGGGTCCTGTTGGTCAGACCTTGGTTTATACCTTGGTTTCTGAGGGTAATCTTCATGCTTTCAAGTATTGTATGCCTTTTTATGACCTTTTGGGATTGAATTTGGCTGTTGTTCAGTTTGTTTTGCATTAGTTTACGCAACTTAGATCAACAGCTCATACTGTTACCTGTTCTGTCTCCGCCCCCAGTTGAGACACCATCAGGGGCATTTTTGAAAGAGAAGGGCGCCCATCTTCCGACACAAATCAGGAGATGGGCGTCCTTCTCTCAGGGTCGTCCAAATCAGCATAATCGAAAGCCGATTTTGGGCGCCCTCAACTGCAGTCCGTCGCTGGGACGACCAAAGTTCACGGGGGCGTGTCGGAGGCGTAGAGAAGGCAGGACTTGAGCGTGCTTAAGAGATGGGCGTCCTTGGCCCATAATGGAAAAAAAGGGCGTCCCTGACGAGCATTTGTTTGACTTTACTTGGTACATTTGTTTTCACGACCAAGCCTCAAAAAGGTGCCCAAACTGACCAGATGACCACCAGAGGGAATCAGGGATGACCTTCCCTTACTCCCCCAGTGGTCACCAACCCAGTGGGAGCTAATAGTGGGAACACCCCTCATTAAGAAGCAAACTGCGACCTCGGGGATGTATGATCTGGAGATATAAGCCCCAGATGGCAAGGAAGCTTTTCCTTCTCTTTGGTGAGGACAGGGATTCCCTCGCTTCCCAGGTCACCAAGAGATGCACTTGGTTTCTCCAATGCCAGTAAGCCGGGGGATCTGTTGATGTCCAGTATTGCAGAATACATTTACAGGCCATTAAACAAATCTTGCGGAGGAACAACACTTGTTCCTCCGCAAGATTTGTTTAATGACCTGTAAATGTACACTTCATTCTTGTTCCGACCCCTAAAAGCACCTGGTCTGTCCAAAAGCATTTGTTCCACTGTTCCCAGGATCCGGACCCCCTATTCTAGGTCCAAAAAGCATTGGATACGACACCAAAAAGCTTTTATAGACGGGCAGCTCCAGAACATATGGAAAAAAGAGCCCTGGTTCCCCCCACACTTTAAACAGGTCAATTAAAATTGAGCATTTTTAGCGTTTTTATACAACTGGGTCACTTACCGAGTATTTATATAGCTTATTTTTAGTCCCCCACAATGCTACACTTCATTATGGGCCTCTATTACCAAACCACACTAGCAATTTCTGCACAGCAATGCCGACCAAGCCCATTGCTGCACCGGGAATCATTAGCACGGTTTAGTAAAAGAGGCCATACATAAGGCATCATACTTTTTCCCAAGTATAAATTTGTAAGTGTGGCTTTTATAAAATATATTTTTTGTTTGTACTGTGACCTATGACCCCTCAACAGCCATTATATATAATCAGTTCCAATACTGCAATGGTGGATTCACCACTTGCTGCTGCTATATACAGTGGTGGAAATAAGTATTTGATCCCTTGCTGATTTTGTAAGTTTGCCCACTGACAAAGACATGAGCAGCCCATAATTGAAGGGTAGGTTATTGGTAACAGTGAGAGATAGCACATCACAAATTAAATCCGGAAAATCACATTGTGGAAAGTATATGAATTTATTTGCATTCTGCAGAGGGAAATAAGTATTTAATCCCTCTGGCAAACAAGACCTAATACTTGGTGGCAAAACCCTTGTTGGCAAGCACAGCGGTCAGACGTCTTCTGTAGTTGATGATGAGGTTTGCACACATGTCAGGAGGAATTTTGGTCCACTCCTCTTTGCAGATCATCTCTAAATCATTAAGAGTTCTGGGCTGTCGCTTGGCAACTCGCAGCTTCAGCTCCCTCCATAAGTTTTCAATGGGATTAAGGTCTGGTGACTGGCTAGGCCACTCCATGACCCTAATGTGCTTCTTCCTGAGCCACTCCTTTGTTGCCTTGGCTGTATGTTTTGGGTCATTGTCGTGCTGGAAGACCCAGCCACGACCCATTTTTAAGGCCCTGGCGGAGGGAAGGAGGTTGTCACTCAGAATTGTACGGTACATGGCCCCATCCATTCTCCCATTGATGCGGTGAAGTAGTCCTGTGCCGTTAGCAGAGAAACACCCCCAAAACATAACATTTCCACCTCCATGCTTGACAGTGGGGACGGTGTTCTTTGGGTCATAGGCAGCATTTCTCTTCCTCCAAACACGGCGAGTTGAGTTCATGCCAAAGAGCTCAATTTTTGTCTCATCTGACCACAGCACCTTCTCCCAATCACTCTCAGCATCATCCAGGTGTTCACTGGCAAACTTCAGACGGGCCGTCACATGTGCCTTCCGGAGCAGGGGGACCTTGCGGGCACTGCAGGATTGCAATCCGTTATGTCGTAATGTGTTACCAATGGTTTTCGTGGTGACAGTGGTCCCAGCTGCCTTGAGATCATTGACAAGTTCCCCCCTTGTAGTTGTAGGCTGATTTCTAACCTTCCTCATGATCAAGGATACCCCACGAGGTGAGATTTTGCGTGGAGCCCCAGATCTTTGTCGATTGACAGTCATTTTGTACTTCTTCCATTTTCTTACTATGGCACCAACAGTTGTCTCCTTCTCGCCCAGCGTCTTACTGATGGTTTTGTAGCCCATTCCAGCCTTGTGCAGGTGTATGATCTTGTCCCTGACATCCTTAGACAGCTCCTTGCTCTTGGCCATTTTGTAGAGGTTAGAGTCTGACTGATTCACTGAGTCTGTGGACAGGTGTCTTTCATACAGCTGTCTGTCATGCAGGTAACGAGTTGATTTGGAGCATCTACCTGGTCTGTAGGGGCCAGATCTCTTACTGGTTGGTGGGGGATCAAATACTTATTTCCCTCTGCAGAATGCAAATAAATTCATATACTTTCCACAATGTGATTTTCCGGATTTAATTTGTGATGTGCTATCTCTCACTGTTACCAATAACCTACCCTTCAATTATGGGCTGCTCATGTCTTTGTCAGTGGGCAAACTTACAAAATCAGCAAGGGATCAAATACTTATTTCCACCACTGTAAAGAGAAGGTATTTTTGTTTTGCCTAATACTTTGGTTGTTTCAGTCTTTTAAGATAAAGCTATACTATTGGTTTTTTAAGCAACTCATGGATGTCACGAAGCACTTTACTTATTATGTATTGATTCATCTTTTACCAGTAGGTGATATGCTTTGATCTCTGGGGTATGTGAATTCTTTTACTTGCTTTCAACCTTTTTTGCATGTTTTTTTTTACATAGACTTGGTGTATCTTTTAATGTTTTTTGGCTGAAATCTGTGGTCTATATTTGCCAAATCTTTTAGTGTATTGATGTATGATTTGTACCATCATTTGTAACTATATTATTATTATAGTTCTTTTAGGGGGTATTTTACTAAGGTGTGTTAGCGTATTTGCTCACATGAAAAATCAGCTAGTGCTGAATGCTGAGACACCCATAGGAATATAATGGGCATCTCAGCATTTTTTTTTTTTATTTATTATGCATTTATTAATAATTTCAAGTATACAAACTTGTTCAGAAAAGAAAATAACAGCCTCTAATTATAACATCATTAATATAATCAGGAAAATTATTGCCGTATTTGCTCAAGTCCTCATTATAGATTCAAGAGGTTTACAGAATGGAATTAAATTTGAATTTGAAAACATCAATAAAGAAATAGCATTGCATGATTCCTAAGATTATCGGTTCCACATTATTACAACAAGAGAGATTGTTTTATCCTTAACCCTACTTATTTTTAGATGTTAAAAAGGCTGTTAGTTGGGCAGGCTCAAAGAAAACATACTTTGTAGATTGAAATTTAACCACACATTTACAAGGAAACTTTTTAAAAAAAAGTAGCCCCCAATAGAAGCACACCAGGTTTCATCATCAAAAATTGTTGACGTCTTTTTTGTGTTTCTTTCGCAAGGTCCGGGAAAATCTGTATTTTTTTGTCCCAGAAAAAGTTTTCCTTGGTTTTTAAAGAATAATGTCATAATCCAATTTTTATCTGGAGCCAGGGCAACTGTAGCAATTAAAGTTGATGATGTTATCGGATCAGAGTCCGATGATTCCAGTATTGCTGAGATATTAAGATCTTGATTACCTTGATCTACTTGATTTACTTGAGTCTTTAATGGTAAATAATAGATCTGTGAGAAAGAGGGTATGGCTTCTTCAGCCATCCCCAAAACTTCTTTTAAATATTTCCTCAGCATTTCTCTTGGTGTTACGGTAAATTGTTTTGGAAAATTCAAAAAGCGTAAATTATTACTTCTAATTGAATTTTCTAGAAATTCTGTTTTTCTCCGTAATGAAGTTAAATCTCTCATTGAGATTTCCTGGAAATTTTGTAATTTTTTCATATCCTCTCCTTGGTCTTTAACTTGCTGCTTTACCATATCCAATTTTGACTCCATTTCTTTTGAATTTTGTTCTAATAACACAAAGTCCTGAGACAATTTTTGTATTTGAGGGCTTAAAGCCTTGCCAAGATCCACAATTAATGACCACAAGGAATCTAGTGTAACTTCTTTAGGTTTAGACATAGAAATAGGAAATAGTGTGGACAGTACCTCCGCCATTTTTGGCTGCTCTATCTGCTCCAAGCCTTCAGCTTCTTTCTCCTTCGGTTCTTCAGCGGTCACAAAGGATTCCGCCTGAGTCGTCTGTTCCTCCACTGCCCGGAGAAATCCAGTTGTTTGTACCGCTTCCCGCCTCGCTTCATCCAACCCCGATGGGGAAAATGGTGCAGGGGGCGCCAACAGAGGAGAGCTACAGCTCGAAGGGCGAGGGGGAGGTGCTCTTTCCTCGGGGCTGAGCGTCAGCTCTAATCCTGGAGACGCACCGGCGTCTCCATTCACGCCGGTGCGATTCAGCGGATTAACCCCTTCGGAGGTTGGAACCGGTAGTCGCTGGAGGTGTGGTATTATCCCTCCAGTAGCAGGAGTATGTCGTGGCGGGGCTGCGGAAGCTGGACGGCCCCTTCTCTTCGGCATATTCGCAATAAGGTAAGCCTTCACAGAGCTAGATCAGGATCATGCGATCGCTGCAGCGGCCATCTTGAATCTCAGATGGGCATCTCAGCATTTAGCACCAGCTGATTTTTAACGTGCTAAAAACGCTAACGCACCTTAGTACAAGACCTCGTTAGTGTATTTATGCATGAGTTGTACCATTATCTACAGCAATATTATTTACATTCTCTATATTTATGATTTATACTAACATATTTTTATGTTTCTATTGATAGCCCTTCACGCAGCCCTTTGTAGGCAAAACATGGCTTTGCCGGGCTTTTAATTACGTATTTATTGTTTTATATGTGGTGAATAAATTTTGGATACTTTTGGTTTTTAACCCTTATGGTCTGCTATTTTGTCATTTCTTCTGGATCATGCACTAACGTTGCCATTAGTGTGGGCCATTAACAAAAATTAGCCCTCAAGCACTTACCACCACCCATTATGTAGTGATAAGGGCTCACATGCGAATCCTATGCTAATCAGTTAGCATGTGGTAATGTAGATGCACTGAGGGGTCCTTTTACAAAGGTTCACTAGCGTTTTTAGCGTGTGCTAATGATTAGCATGCGCTAAACACTAAAGACATCCATAGGAATATATGGGCATCTCTAGTGTTTAGCACACGCATATTTAACGTACATGCTGAAAACACTAGCACGTCTTTGTAAAAGGACCCCTAAATCATTAGTGCAGAAATGCCCACCTTCTCTTCTCCCCACCCCCAACAGGCCCACTCCATGGAAAAAATTAATATATTTTTAGCGTGCAGTTTCTGCGCACAGATCGGGATCTTAGCACAGGATGCCTGAGTGCATCCCACGGTAAGGCCTTTTAAGCTGTGGTAAACATGCGTTAGCATTTACCACAGCTTAGTAAAAGGACCTCAAAATTAGGTCAGGAAGAAGGCTGGTCCTAACTTTATCTAGGCTGTTATCTGGGTACTGGACTGAATATTGCCTGGCACCTGGACAACCTGTAGTTGAGTTACACCTAGCATTTAAGCAGGGGCATAGCCAGATTTTGGCGGGAGGGGGGTCCAGAGCCCGAGGTGAGGGGGCACATTTTTGCCCCCCACCCCGGCGCCGCCAACCCCCCCACCCCACCCCACCCCGCCCCACCATTTTTGACCTTCCCGCCGCCACCACCACCTTTGACCCCCCCCCAGTGCCAACCCTTTCAACCCCTCTTCCCGCCACCACCAAACCTCCCCCGCCGTCGAGTACCTTTGCTGGCAGGGATCCCCAACCCCCGCCAGCCGAAGTCCTCTTCTCCGGCGCGGATGCATTGCTGATCTGCAAGGGCAGGCTTCTGTTTCTGTGAGCCTGATGTCCAACACGTTACGTTACCCGACAGCGGCAGTGGGAAGGGGGTCGAAGGGGGTCGAAGGGGTTGGCAGGGGGGGCAGGGCCAAATCTATGGGGGCCCATGCCCCCGTGGCCCCACGTAGCTACGCCCCTGCATTTAATAACTGGATCAAAGTATGTCTGTGGCAGTCAGCACCTTTGAAATTGCTGACCATTGCAGCCTGAATATCATTGCCCTGGGATCTTACTATGCATTCATTCTAATTTATGATATTTGCTTCCCACTCAAATGCAAATACAAGGAAAACATATATTAAATTGTTGTAAAAAAAAAAGAGAGAGAGATAGGCAGGTCCCTTTCTCCTATGCTCCTCTCTTCCCTTCCCTACCCTCCACACACACACACACACATATATATATACACATATATACCTGCATGCAGAGAGGGTTGTTTTAATATGTTTTAAAATATTAAAGTCACACGTGGTTTTTACTAGCTTGTCATTAATACTAGGAATTTGTTTGATCTAGTTCAAAAGATTACAACAAAGGAAACTGACTTAATTTCACCCATTGTCTAATTGTAGGCGGGAGATCTTATTCAATCACATAAAATCATGACGCCAAATCTGAGCTGAAATTTGAAACATTCCATCTAACTTGTACTCTCAGGTACCTTGCTTGAATTCATACCAAATCAAGCTTGAAAAATCAGTTGGCAATGAAATTGAACTAGGTTGCTGCCAGTTCTGAAACTTGGCTAAACACAAACCTATCCAAGCCTTTATTTATAACAAAATACAGCTAGCTCTGCCATCCCTTCAGAAAAGTAGAACTGATTCAACATCATTATGGGCAAAGGATACCATCCATGCATTATCAATCTAACCAAACAGAGCTCTATTTTTGGTGACTAGGTCCTAAAATCTAGCAGATGGTTTTCCATTTGTCCTAATAGCAATAAACATATGTGTGAAACCTCCTCAAAAGTATACCATAGAAGCATATAATATTCGGTAGTGTAATTAATGCAACTGACTGATACCTTCATCAAAGTCTGAAATAAGAAAATGATGAATATTTCTCAAAACAAGATTCTATAATCCAGGCTAAGTATTTTAGAAGATTTATGGCCTAGTGATTTTTTGTTCCATTTTTTCTTACAAACATTTCTACAGTTGGGTACATGGCTATGTGTTAGGTTCACATATATGAAATATCAAATGGGTCACTGAACTTATTGTTTGTCTAGCTGTCCACCTATGCACCAGATGCATTTGTGCAAGTGTAAAAAATAGTGATATGCCATGATAGAGTACTAATCTGAACACACAACATAACACAGACTTAAATGGATCACTGGAGGCATAATTTATGTTTAGGACAAGATTTTTCCCCATTATTGTTTGGGTCTCTTTCTTTGTAAGTCACATAGAACCTATATAGGGATTTTGCAACTAATCAAATCCTAGATTACATTAGATTAGAAAGCAAATCACCTGGTTGCTGACAAAAGGTTTAAGAAGTTGACTATTGTCTTTAGTATTTGGGAGTTTTTTTATTTTAAAGAATAAAATGAGAAATAATGCATTTGCACTAGGGAAAGAAAAATTCAAAATTATGAAAACTAAAAGATATACAAACCAGCTGAATATTTACCCCAAAGAATTCTTGTTTAATTTTCATATGTGGTCCAACTGTTCTACGAAGGCTCCGTGCTCAACCCTCACTCACTTTCACATACAGTTCTCTATTGCATTTACCGTGTGTTAGCTGAAAATACCTGTGCATTGTAAGTGCAAAGCTTGTGCGATAGATGCAGGAGGTGAGTCAAACATCTGACCTACATTTACCTCACAGGGAAGTCATGTCTCGCATAGTACTGCATTACCTGCAGTGTCAGATAGCACAAGTACCTGTACTATCTGCTAGAGCAGGTGATGCGCTGTGTGCCCAAGCATAAATAAATAATGAGCAACAAATCTGACACTGGCACTCCCCACATACATATTCCCCTCCACATCTGACTCACCTTCACAACACCCTCAATCCAATCCCCGCTCTAGACATCCTAATTCCCCCCCCCCCCGACAACGTGATCACAATTTCCAACATCCTCCTCCACTGACACCCCTTATTACACTATCCGACCCACCCAGATTTCAGCCCACAAGAAGCCCCTTTCATAAACCTATGCTCCACCCACATGTGTAAAAATAAACCTTCCCCCAACCCCTGACTCCCTCCCTTGGCCCCTCTAACACCCATAGGACTTACCTGGATGTGCTCCCTGGGGGTGTAGTAGGCTGGGATGGGATCAGTCCCCCTCTAACCATTTGCTCAGCAGCTCCGGGGATCAGAATGTCTGTGATGACCCCTAGCAATATTATCTTGGTAGTACTGTTAGGATGCATCCATCAATATAAGACAATCTCCTAATATGGAAGAATGCTCCCTAGTAGTTGAGACTACCACTAGTGATCGGCAATGCCATGTTGAACCCAGTGCCAGATGGAACAGAACCAGAAGAGGACTACTCTTTACCACTGGACTACTTAGCCTTGCCTCTGAGTAAGTCCCAGAGGTGGGGGTGTTGGGGTGGGCCTCAGGTGGGAAACGGTTGGGTTTGAGAAGGTAGTGGCTTGCACTATGTGGGAGGGGCTAGGATGGGGGATTCCAGAGGTCTTTGATCAGGTTTGGGGAAGAGTGTTTGATCAGGGTGGAGAAAGGATCAGAGGGCTATCTGATCAGGGAGTGGGAGAAGGATCACAGAGGTGTTTGATTGGAGGAGTGGGGGGATCGGAATGGGGTATCAGATGGGGTGATGGAATATCAGATCAGAAAGTCATAGGAGCACATAACTGGTGGATCTGGGAGTTGATTTGGAGTAGACCAGGTACGCATGGAGATGCCCCAGGTAGCTGAGGAGGGCCCATGCTATCAGGATAATGTGGGATACAAATGTCATAAATAAATAAATAAATAAACAAACCCCATGCATATCCTATGTCCCTTATATTATATCAGCTACAAACTAGAGTAAGATATCAGGGAGCTCATTTTTGAAACAGAAAAATGTCCAAAAAGCGGCAGACATTTTTTTTTTGCCAAAACATCTAGGGAGTCTTTTACTAAAGCTTAGCTCAAGTTATCTGCAGCAGGGTCCATTTTATTCAGCAAAACATCCAAAAATGGTTTTAGATGTCTTTTTAAAATGCCCCTCTTAATTAAATAAATCAATACCTGTCACAACTATTAAAATAAAAACATACCTGTCAAAATGACTGCTATCAAAATGAAACCCAATCCCTTTAAACTACTGCATTTCTCAATTTCAAAATGAAAATAAAGTTAAAGTATTTAACCTCAAAAGAGCTAAAACTAGAAAGGATCAAAAGAAAAGGTCTAGACAAAGTACAAAAATTTTTAAAAAATCTTTTGAAACTTACCACCAGCATTTCAGACACCAAAAACAGCTGTTGTACTGAAAAGCCAGCCAAAACCACAGTATTTAAAGAGCTGTCAAAATGCCAGCTGATATAACCAAGCCAGTTTGTCAGCTGTGATGCACCGATGGAAAACCCAAACTGCAAAAAATAGAGAACTTTATTTTTTTTAAAAATGACATTGGGCATATTTGGATGTTCAATGTTCAACTTTATTTGATATATCACCAGGGCTTTTTTTTGAGGGGGGGTAATTGGGGGTACTGAGTACTGGCACCTTTTCCATTGTCTGTTAAAATTGACCCATGGTCCCCAAGTTTTAATGAAAGAACTCAGGTTCTACACACCAATTCTGCATTGTCATAGATTCTGGAACTGGTTGCAGGGAGCCTGGCTATTGTGGGGTAGGTTCCTCAGTGATCACCCCACCCCTGAAAGGTGGCCAGGCATTTGAGTACCAGCACCTTTTTTGCTAGAAAAAAAATGCACTGTATATCACTAAATCAAGACTACATTTAAGTGATTCACAATTAGGAGAGGGGAGGGGAGTAACGTGGTCCACAAGAGCAGGCACAGATTGGGAACACAAAAAGAGAAGGTGCAATAAAACGAGTAGAAAAGTAGAGTATGGAAAACATAAATGAGGAATACAACTTTAATGCTCAGGCAGCAGGACCAGTGCCAAAAAGAAAAAGGAAAGAAAGAAAATGGTAAGTATAACAGGTTGGGGAAAGCCATGGAGAGAAAAAAAGCCTTGTGTAACAATGTACTAGTAGATGGTTCAGACCAAATACAAAGTGGAAGATTATTACAAAGGGTAGAGAGCTAAAGCTCAAATGTCAGATAACATCAAGACAGAGCTGACAAAAGAACACTATGACTAATACATGCTGTTGAGAGGATCGGAGTGCTCAGGAGACTGTTTAGGGGATCAAGAGACTAGAAAGGAATGAAGGGGAGCTAAACTCTTAAATTTGGTCTTAAAAGAGATCCTGTAAGCCACAGGAAGCCAGTGTTCAGTCATTGTTATTGAAAAGCTAGTCTGTGATCTTGTCTTATTTTGCTGAGATTGTGACCATAAAAGAAGTGGAATGTGAGCCAAGTGAGGAAAGAATCTAGATATCATACACATACACAAAGACTATGAAGTGAAGTGACTGGATAAGCAAACTGAGAGGAGCTAAGAAACTGTTACAGAAAATTGGTCCAAGGATGGAATTCTAGGAGACACCCAAGGTCAATGGTTGTGGTGATGAAGAGATGTGATCCCAATGGATGATAAATGACCAGTTGGAAAGATAAGACTCAAACCAAGAAAGGACAGTGTCAGAGATATGAGCTCAGCAAGCCAGTGGAGAAGGGAGTGGTTAACCAGATCAAAAACAGCAGAGAGATCAAAAGAAGCAAGAACATCCCTACCATCATATAGGACAGTGATGGCGAACCTTTCAGAGACCGACTGCCCAAACAGCAACCCAAAATCTAATTATTTATCGCAAAGTGCCAACAGGGCAATTTAACCTCCCTCCCAGATCCAAGGTCCCCCCCTCCCAGTTCCAGGGTCCCCCCTCCCTCCCTCCCTTCGAGTTCCAGGCCCCTTCCCTCCAAATTTTAAAAGTCATCTATCTTACCTTGTCGGGGTTAGGGCGGCAGCAGCGGTAAAAAGCATGCAGGCTCGGCTCGGTGCTTAGTTCAGTTTCCAATTTTTCCATCTCTTTCTCTCTCAGCTCTGGTCCTGCCCTCATTTCCTGTTTCCGTAAGGGCGGGACCAGAGCTGAGAGAGAGAAGGGAAAACTGAACTAAGCACCGTGCCGAGCCTGCATGCTGCCGGCTTAACCCCGACGAGGTAAAATAGATGACTTAAAATTCAGAGGGAGGGGACCTGGAACTCGAAGGGAGGAGGGAACGAACTTCCGGTGGGTCTCTCCTCTGCTCTGACACAACTTTGAACTGCTAGCGCAATTGCGCCAGCAGTTCATAGCGGTAGTACGACTCTGGCTGAGACGACGGTGCGCATGCCAACAGAGAGGGCTCTGCGTGCCCTCTCTGGCACGCGTGCCATAGGTTCGCCGTCACTAATATAGGATCTGTCTAATACGGATTCTGTGTCTGAGGAGAGTGTGCACATGTTTGTTCATCCCTTCAAAGAAATGGTATTAATTAAGTTTTGAAGTCACCATGGAGTGAATAACTAAAAGGAGGTAGTCAACAATGCATTGCACATACAAGTTGGAAAGGGGGTCCAAGAAAGGGGAGGAGGTTTTTTTATATATATGTTTATTAACAGCCCAAAGAACATAAAATGAGAGAGCTCCAACAAATTCCAAAGAACACTTACAAAAACAAAACCATAGCATCCAATACAGCCGAATAGCAAACAGAATGATTACAGGCATCACACTGTTTAAAAGAGGTAGTAACCTTAGCAATATGGAAGGTGGATGGAAGGTCAAAAGAAGAAAAGGAAGTAACTTGGAAATTTCTGGGAGATGCAGAATACATATCTAGAAGCCTGGGTTTGTTTGGTAAGGTAGAGCAGACAGGAGTTGAGGCAGAAAAGCTCCACTGAGGAGAGAGAATTTCATCAGAGAAACTAAGAGCAAGGTCCTCAGCCAATAGGAGGGAGGTGAAGCCATTAAGGCTTTTGAGGAGACCAAACAGATAAGAGGAGTTAGTGTCAGGTTAGAGAAATATTTTGTTCCTGATTGGTGCAAAATGGATTTATAGAAATGAGAACTTTCTTTAAAAAATGCAAGTGTAGATGGCGAGGGGAAATTCCACCAGATATGTACAGCTAATAGGAGTCGTTGCCTTAGTAGTTTGAGGCCAGGATGATACTATGCTTGAGAGTGATGTGGAGGGGGTATTTTCAATATGACGTCTAAGTCCATCTTTGGATGTTTTGCTAAAAATGTCAGAGTTCAAGTGGGGAATGTAGCCGTTTTCAAAACAGCAAAAGTCTATATATTTTTTTCAAAATGCCTATTTGCTAGATGTTTTTGTGTTCTATGCTTTATCTTTTTGGTCCACTTTTGGAAAAAAAAACATTCAAGTGAAAAATGCACAAAATCAAGCCATTGGGATGTAGGAGGAGCCAGCATTCTTGGTAGACTGGCCACTCAGATATCCCTGGAGAGCAATGAGACACTCTAGTGGACACTACAGTGGACCTCAAATAAATGCTCCCAGGTACACCTCTCACCAATGCTCCCTTATCTTGTCTGCTGAGCCTCCCCCCCCCCCAAAAAAAAAAAACACTACCCCCAACTGTACACCACTACAATAGACCTTATGGGTGAAGGGGGCACCTATATGTAGGTACAGTGGGTTTCTGATGAGTTTTGGAGGGCGCTCAGTTTCCACCACAAGTGTAACAGGTAGGGGGAGGTATGGGCCTGGGTTCACCTGTCTGCATCCACCACTAGACTACTCTATGGACCTACATCTACTCTAATAGAGCAGAATATAACATCTGAGGCTGGCAAAAATAATGTTTTTAATCACATTTTGGGGGGTGGGAGGGGTCCGTGACCACTGGGGTAGTAAGGGGAGGTTATCCCTGATACCCTTTAGTGGTCATCTGGTCATTTAGGGCACCTTTTTGTGCCTTATTCATTATAAAAACAGGTCTAGATCAAAACATCTTAGGGTTTGTTTGTTTTTTAGATTCCCTGCTTTCACTAGTGTATTATCTCTTCTAAAATTGCCTGTAGTACCTATGTTCCATCTTGAACAAATCCTGAAAATGTGTCCAGTGCTGACACAAGGAGTAGAAATTGATGGGTAGGGCTAAAGGGAGGTTTGTGTAAATGCCCCTACTTGACTGACTGTACATTTGTCCTTTAGATTGTAAGCTCTTTGAGCAGGAACTGTCCTTTTATGTTAAATTGTACAGCGCTGCGTAACCCTAGTAGCGCTTTAGAAATGTTAAGTAGTAGTAGTAGTTTTAGTCCCAGATGGTTTTATTTTGTTCTGTTATGGCAGAAAAACATCCAAGTGTTAGGAATGCCCAGATCCCACCCTTAACATGCCCCTGACATGCCCCCTTGTGATTTTAACACACTTCTGACAGACTTCATAGAAAAACATCTAAAATTGGTTTTGAAAATACCAATTTGGGATTTTTTGTGAGAAAAACGTCCAAATGCAGATTTAGGTCACTTTTTGGACATCTCTCTCCTTTGAAAATGAGTGGTAATTACAGTATACTCAGAGGCAGCCATATCATATGCAGAATGCAGCATGTCATTCCAAATCAGGACATGATTATTTATTTATTTATTTATTTGTTTGTTTGTTTGTTTGTTTGTTACATTTGTATGCCACATTTTCCCACCTATTTGCAGGTTCAATGTGGCTTACATTATACCATAGAGGCGTTCGCCATCTCCGGTAGAGAAACAAATACAAAGAGTTGTTCTGGTCGAATAAGGTTCATGTGTTATAGACACATGGGGGAATCGCAGAGAGGAAGAGTTATGCAGAGTCTATTATGAGCTTTGGTTTCGTTGTGTTGCAAGGTTTAGGCACTTAAGTTGGGTCAATAGGGTATGCCTTTTTGAACAGGTTGGTTTTTAGTGATTTCCGGAAGTTCAGATGGTCGTACATTGTTTTCACGGCTTTTGGTAGTGCGTTCCAAAGTTGTATGCTTATGTAGGAGAAGCAGGATGCATAGGTTGATTTGTATTTGAGTCCTTTGCAGCTTGGGTAGTGATTTAGGTATGTTCGTGTTGATCCAATTGTGTTTCTTATTGGTAGGTCTATGAGGTCTGTCATGTATCCTGGGGCTTCGCCGTAGATAATTTTATGGACCAGGGTGCAGATTTTGAAAGCAATACGTTCTTTGATTGGTATCCAGTGTAGTTTTTCTTGGAGGGGTTTGGCGCTTTCGAATCATGCTTTTCCAAATATAAGCCTGGCTGCTGTATTTTGAGCGGTCTGAAGTTTCTTTGAGTTGTTCTTTGCATCCCGCGTAAATTCCATTGCAGTAGTCTGCATGGCTTAGTACCACTGATTGTATCAAGCTGCAAAATGTTTCCCTCGGGAAGAATGGTTTCACGCGTTTGAGTTTCCACATTGAGTGGAACATTGTCTTAGTTATAGAGTTAACTTGACTCTCAAGTGTAAGGTTACGTTCGATAGTAATGCCAAGGATTTTCAGGCTGTCTGAGATAGGGAGGGTGTAGTCTGGGGTGTTTATATTTGTGGGTTTGTTCGTATTGTATTGGGATGACATTGTGTTTTATCTGTATTGAGTTTTAGTTGAAATGCATTTGCCCATGAGTCCATGATGTTTAGGCTGAGCTTGATTTCATTGGTGATTTCTCTCAGGTCATGTTTGTAAGGTATGTATAGTGTGACGTCATCTGCAAAGATGAATGGGTTGAGGCCTCGGTTGTAAAGTGGGATCGCTAGATTAGTGCTATGCCTCCGCCTCTCTTTTCCTTTCTGGTCCAGTGAGTGATTTTGTATCCTGGAGGGCATAGGTCAAGGATTATGGGGACCTTTAGATCCTGGATCCAGGTGTCATTGATGAAGATCAGATCCAGGTTTTCTGACATGATCCAGTCTGTTACTGTTGTTGTTTTGTTTACGACAGATCTGGCGTTGATGTAACCCACTTGAATTTTTTGGTATGGGGCTTCTATGTTTGGTGTTGTGTGGATTTTTGTAAGTTGTTGTTTCTTTGTTAGTGTGTGTTTGGTGTGACCTTTCTTTTTGTTCTGTTGATGTTGTCCACATGTTGGAATTTTTCCTTTGTTATGGGTGTTGTCAGTTTGTTGAGGTGTGGAGTATCTGTTATGATGTTGTTTTCTGCGAGTGGGATGGCTACTGTTAGATGGATCAGTGATAAGGAGTAGATAGCTAGTATTTTGACGATATTCATTTTGGATCAATTCAGTTTGGCTGCTAATAAGCCATGTTCGAATGGGAAGGGAGAATAGTTCTGGGTGAGGTTCGTTCTTTAAGTTGTCTCCAACAGTTAATTGCTTCCACTGTGGGGAGTCAATTTCATTGGGTGAGCATTGGCACACCAGAACACTCGAGTCTCTTTCATGTCTAAGGATTATTTTAGTGGATAGATACATATATATATTTTTTTAGTAGGCCATTCCACCTTGTACAATTTTAGTGCTGTTGCTGATCTCTCAGTCTTGATTTCTGTTTACTTGTTTCAACTGTGTAAACACCTTGACTATTATTCAGAAAATAATATGCTTAAAAGTTAAGTACGTTTTTCTTTAAAAAATCAATGATTATATTCTATTATTCATTTCAAGTTATCAGTTATTTAACATTGAACCCATGGGGGTTGATCACAATTCTGGCACAGGAATCCAACCTTCTACTGTAATTGGCTAGAATATGTCTTTTGCCCCAGCACCCTGGGAATATGAAATATTGAAAAAGGCTTACAAGGCCTTGTTGCTTCTTTTGGTTTTAACAGTTTTTGTGGTTTAGAAAACTAAAAATGACCTCTGCCTGATGATTTATCTATTCTCGAAAATCCTGCTAGGTTCATTGCTCCTTCTCCTTGATACTTCTGCTGGAGCACTGCCTGCCTACAAATAACTTTTCTCTTATTGTTATTTAAATATTCCCCTGTTCATTCCTGTATCCACCTTGAGGTAATAATGCAGGATTTTTTTAAACATTGCTATTAATAAATAGACTAGTAACTAGATCTTAAGAAAATGGTTTTTTTTAAGCTGAATAATACTGTGAAGGTCTTTTAAATATTATTTTACAATCCTTAAAATCTTTTGAACCAACAATATAGAACGTGTGTGTGTGTGTATAAATACATATATACATAGAAATTCCAGCATGAGACAGGACATGACGTTATTTGACATCACAGAGAAGTGCAACGCCACGCAGTATCCAGTGCTCTGGCAGCTTGAAGGAAACATCAGGAGGAAAATCCTAGTAAATGATGAGATAGCTCTGGATTGTAGCTTTTTTATTTATAATTGTACAAAGGGACCCTTTTACTAAACTGTTAAGAAGCTAGCGTGTCCTACTATGTGTTAGACACTAGCATGAGCCACACTAATAGTTAACAAATTAAGGGCTCCTTTTGTAACAATTGTATTTCCATCATTCACAATATATTGTAAGCCACACTGAGCCCGCAAAGAGGTGGGAAAATGCAATAAAATAAAATAAAGCAAAGCTACCAATTATCGTTCGTTGAATGGTAAGAAGCCCATTGGAATTGAATGGGCTTCTTCTCATTCAACACCCCATTAATCAGCACCACTTTGTAAAAGGAGCCTTTACTGCCATGTGTCACTGAGCCACAATCTTTCATTGTCACCATCAAGGAATCTCCTACAGGCACAGGGTGCACTAACCATGTGATTGCCTTGTCCTACCCCTTTAGCAGGGTTGCAGGTATGATGCAGGGTGGCAGGGTTCCAATGGTCATAGCTTCACTCTCCTCCAGGCTAGGTCTTTCAGTTGTGCAGGGGAATCAGAAATGGGTTGGAGAGCTAAATTATCTATTTATAAATTGTCTAGGGCGACGTGGAAGCCAGCAGGCATGGGCTAAGTGTGAAGGGGGAATTCAGAGGAAGGGTCAGTGAAAGCAGTTCGCTACTATCACCCCCAAAACTATGGCTGTCCAGTTTTTCTAATGTTTCCTACAATGTGAAGAAGAATAAATGAGGAGGGTAGGTTTCAAATGTCTTTACCCAACTAATTAATCAGTTATCCCTGTAAAAATCAACTCAAATTTCTCCCTTTCTTGGTGGGCAACGTGGGCAGGAGTAGCCAGGTAATTAAATAAACAGTTTGCAAACAAGGAAGTCAAGGTTTAAATCCCAATTCTTGGGCAAGTCACTTCACCCTCCACTGCCTCAGGTACAGCTTAGATAGTAAGCCCATTTGTATACCTGAATGTAACTCACCTTTGCCTCAGATTTGGAAAAGGCAAGTAATAAACCTAAAATCCCAAAGCGCCTACTTTTCACATGCTATCGGCCTTGTATGTACCAACCTGATATTTATTTAAAATATTAAGGGGCCCTTTTACGAAGTGTCAGTAAGCCCAACACAGGCTTACCCGCACACTAACTCAGGACTACCGCCAACCCAACACAGCCACCGGTGGTAGTTCCAGCTTGAGCGTGCGCCATTTCTGTTATGCCAGAAAAAAACATTTTGTAGCGCGGTGTGAACCCAGAGGTAATTGGACATCACTGCATGCTGCACAATTACTGCCAGGTAATGACAGGAACCCTTACCACCACCTCAGTGGATGGCGGTAAGTGCCCCCTGCCACATGGCCACACAGTAAGAGTTATCTTGCTGCATGGCCATTTTGTGGGGGGGACTTTTTACCCACTGAGATAAAAAGGCCCCTTGCACACGGGAAAAACAGCCCCCGCCATTACCGCAGGGCCCTTTTCCCCACAGTTTAGCAAAAGGACCCCTTAAACATTAGTATATCTTCTTTTATATAGTATATCTTTTAGACAACATGACACATTTTTCTTGATGACTGCCAACATTTGCACTGGTGATCCAAGTTTTTTTGGCAAACTGATAAGAAGTATTACATGAATAGCCTACAGGACATTATTCATTGCGACACAAAATGATAACTTTATTATATCAAACAAAAATAATTAAATAGAACATTGCCCAGATGAATTATTTCTGATTGAGCAATTTTTAGGCTGAGGGGATTTCCATGTCTAAGCAAGAATGATATCTAAACAGTTCTAATGTTACAGTAAATGAATTGATCTCACACAGAGCTTCACAAATAGCATGGACATGTGTGTGTGCCTGCCGTTGCGCAAAGACTTTGAAATGAGGATTTTGGACTGTGTGTATAAAAGCTGTAAATGTCAGATGCACATCAGCCGCTTTAATTCCATGATGGGTCATAACCTCTAGGCTGATAATTGCTCGTCATGGTCGTTTCCATTCATTGTGAATTTCCTTTGCATGAATTTTTATCACACGGCTCTGAGAAATGAATTGACCTCTTGTAGAGTAATTATACAATTTTTCACCAGCTGCAGTGGCTGCCATTTTAAGAAATGTTATACCCACTATACAGCATTAAAATAAAAACCAAGCTTCCAATGTATGTCTCAGAAAAAGTGCCATATTTTTGATGCCTCACCTAATAAAAATTATGATATGAAGAAAGAAGAGAATTTTTTTGAATTGTAGAGAATACAATTTCTTTCACAGAAGTAGTTTGTGAATTACAGGTTTTGGGCCTCAGATACTTAAGTGTGAAGTGATTTTGCAATAGCACACTTCAGGCGAAAGTTTACTACTGAGAAGTGTACTTTTGAGAAGTGACTTTACAAAATTATATTTCACATTAGAAACGGTGCAAAATGCCTGGAAACACAAGGAGGAGTGGCCTAGTGGTTAGGGTGGTGGACTTTGGTCCTGAGGAACTGAGTTCAATTCCCACTTCAGGCACAGGCAGCTCCTTGTGACTCTGGGCACGTCACTTAAACCTCCATTGCCCCAGGTACAAATAAGTACCTGTATACAATATGTAAGCCACATTGAGCCTGCCATGAGTGGGAAAGCACAGGGTACAAATGTAACAAAAAAAAAAAACCACACCAAATTTCAAATGATTTGCACTATTTTTCATGCAAAGCACAATTTTATGAACTCATTTCACAAAGTCCACTTCTCAGTCATAAACTTTTACATAAAGACTCCTCTGCCAGGAGTTTATTTAAATTTGCTATTAATAAGCTACTGCAATACAAATCCATGCAAAGGAGCTCATTAATGGTCAAAATTATTAAAAAGAAAAAAAAAAGAACATACAAAAATGTTCCATGGGCTTCTTTTGGGAAGAAAAGTAATAATAAGCTAGTAGAGAGATAGCTTGTTTGTTTGTTTTGGGGGGGGGTTCAAGTCTCAGGAAAAAAATTTCTTCTTCATAAACAGTGACTTAAAAATAAAAGGCCTCACTGGCTCAAATCTGAAGCCCCTGACCTTTCCAGGGGGCCTCCAGTTCCAGGTAGTCTATTTCTCTCCCCAGCCCAGATGCAAGGCACAATGGTGGGAAAAAATTCTCCTCAGACCTCTCCTCTGGGGAACCCTCAAAGCCCTGGTAAGCCAACAACCCCTAACACTCTTCACCCCCTAATTGCTTCCTCAGAAAGGTCCCGAAGGCCATTCTCCTCATGGGACCTCAGAGACTTGGTGGGCCAGTGGGTCCCTAATCCCTGAGAGCATAAATATTAAAAGAACTTTACCATAGAAGCCACTCTCCCTCTAGGCCCTGCCCTTGAATTAAAAAAAAACTGCTGAACCCTCTCCCAGGGCCTTGATTCACCGAAAGTGTCTGACAGTAGCAATCCCATTCATTCCTGCCTCAGCAGCTCCCTCTGGCAAAATGACACTGTATGACCCTAGCAGTGGTCTCACAGTGCTTTTATTAGGGGTTAGGTTGATGCCCTTATTTGACAGTCTGACCTCAAGAACTAGTACCAAGAGACTACCACTAGGTGGCAAGCAGCAACTTTTTACCAGAAGGGACATCAGGGCAAGAGTGGGAATCACTGCTATTCCAATCATCTACCAGACTGTTTTGGTGAAACAGGATCCTAGGAGGGGGACAGGAGTAGGCCCAGCACTCAGTTTTTGCTGAACTAAATGACAGAGCCTACAAGGGATTCTATAGTGCCCCATATTGGAGCTAGTGTGCACCAAATTACCAGGGACTAGAGCCCCTCCCCCTTTGGGCCCAAGGGCTTGTTGGCTCTTAGCCACACAAAATTTTGCCATGGCTTGGAAACTGTGAAATGTGTAAAATATATATATACTTACAAAATGTACAGCAATACTACACAGGTACTTCTAATATTACAATAGCCAAACCTTTGGTTAATTGAGGATTCACACTCAGATGTACCAGCCATTTCTGGGATACTACAATCCTCTTACTTAAATTAGGTATCCAGATATTTTAAAAATAAAAAGTTTTTAATTTTTGGTGAAATTTCATATAGTCAGGTTTGTATCTGATGGTCAGTGGTAAAATGTTCCAAAATTTTGAGCTTGGTAAGTGAAAAAAGAAATAAATATTCATTTATACTTTGTTTTTGCAGAGGAAAATTCAGAATTAATTGTTCTCTAGAGCAGTATGTTCTATTTAGAGAGGATCTATTTATCAGTTATGACATACTGTATACAATGGAGTGAGCCAGAATAGGATGCAAATTGAAATGTATGTGTGCTTCTTGTGGTAACCAATGTAATTTAATCAGAAGGAGCATTATATGATTAAAATTTGTTGGCATTACAAATTAGTCTAGCAGTTGTATTTTGCAGAGATTGAAGATGCTTAAGTAATATATTTAAGCAGCCTGAATATAGAGCATTACAGTAATCTAATTGTGGTAGAATGAAAATTTGTGTCATCATTGTGAAATGATCAGGTAAAAATATTTTCTGATACATTTTAATTGATGGTGCTAGTGAGCTCTTGATTGGAATCGATGTCTGAATTGATTCCTCTCCTCCTGAACGGAGAGATCATCATCCCGATTATTAGCATTATCAATGAAATATAGAATTATCCTACTCAACATACCTCTAAGACATGTCAGCATCAAAGCCAGCTAAAACTTACCCTCAAAAGTTTCTACCCACCGGATCTGAGCTCACCGACATCAGCCGACTCTACTACTACTACTACTAATAACATTTGTATAGTGCTACCAGCCGCACGCAGCGCTGAACACGACATAGAGAGATAGTCCCTGCTCAAAGAGCTTACAATCTAAGTAAAACAGACAGACAAGACATTACGGGCAAGGGAATTACAGGGTAAAGAGGAACAGGGAAGGAGGAGGGGAAATGAGCAACGGTTAGGGGCCAAAGGCAGTAGTGAAAAGGTGAGCTTTCAACATAGATTTAAAAACAGGTAGAGATGGAGCTAGATGTATGGGTTCAGGAAGACGGTTCCAGGCATAAGGTGCCACAAGATAAAAGGAATGAAGTCTGGAGTTAGCGGTGGAGGAGAAGGGGGATGACAAGAAAGATTTGTTCAGAGAGAGGAGTTGACGGGGAGGAGTATAGGGAGAAATGAGAGAGGAGAGGTAGTGAGGGGTCATAGAGTGGATGCATTTAAAGGTCAGTAAGAGGAGTTTGAATTGTATATGGAAGCGTATAGGGAGCCAGTGAAGTGATTTGAGGAGTGGGCTAGTGTGGGCATAGTGATTTTGGCGAAAAATAAGTTGAGCTGAAGAATTCTGCACAGATTGGAGAGGAGAAAGATGATTGAGTGGAAGACCAGTGAGAAGTAAATTGCAATAGTCCAAGCGAGAAGTAATAAGGGTGTGAATAAGGGTTCTGGTGGCGTATTCAGAAAGGAAAGGGTGAATTTTGCTACTGTTGAAGATAAAGAAGCGACTCTATGTTTGAGGAAATATGATCACTAAGGGGCCCTTTATAAAGTTATGGTAGGCTCTACATGCGTGCAGCATGTGCTAAAATGAGACTACCACTAGGCTAGCACACCCTCCTGGCGGTAATTTCAGATTTGGCACGTGCCCATACCACTGGGACAAATAATTTTTTTATTTCCTACCACGCGCGGTGTTTCTGGCATTAATTGGCAGTTGGCATGTGCTGACCAGTCACTGCACATGTAGCGCATGATCCCTTACCGCTAGATCAATGGACGGCGGTAAGGGCTCAGGCCGTATAAAGGTGCATGCTGGTTTCAATTTTACTCCAGGCCCTTTTCCCGGCCCATTAAAAAAAAGCCCTTTTCCCCAAACACAGTAGAAATTGGCCCAGCATGTGCCAAAAACACGCGCCCACACTACCGCAGGCCACGTTTTGCCGCAGCTTAGTAAAAGGACCCCTTAGAGACTTATCCCCTAAGCACTTTGAGGTTACTCGAGAATTGAAGAACGACGTAGTGACTATCATAACTTCTTTATTGGCATTCCAACTGAGAATGGAGACTTAGAAAATTGTGTGGATCAAACAGTGGGCCAGCACCAAGAATCCTCAGTAAAGCAATTCAAAAAGTTGGAAAAGGAATTAGAAGACCTTTCAAACTGTTTCAGGCACAATAATATTAGAATACTTGGTCTGAAAGAATGGTCAGAAGGCTCTAATATGATCAGTTTTCTATCTAAATAAATTCCGAATCCACTAAATCTCGACTTTGATCCACCACTGGAATTTGAATGTGCTCACCGGACGCCATCACGTGCTAAAGAAGGCCAGCCACATTCTAGACCAGTTGTCACTAAACTTTTACGATTTCTTCAAGCATTGCAAATATTTACAGTGGCTCACATCAACTCTAAGCTGCAACTTAACGGTAAGATTTTAATTGTACCTGACAGCGAAAAAAAGAGAAAATCCGATTGGCGAGGAGAGGGCGGAGCAAGATGGCGGCAGTACCAACTGTTCGCGCTTGTAACTAGCTCAACGCTGCTGGGGACTGATTCTTATCTTGGTTTTCCTCCTTAAAGATTTTTCCTTATCTATTTTGAGAAATGCCACACACCAAGAGGAAAGGGACCGTTAGGATGGTGGCCCAGCCATCGCTAACATCAACGCCTGACCAGCAGATGATTGAGCAGTTCCTGATGCGACAATCCACTATCCAGGCGTTTGGAGGTCCCGCTGATGTAACGGTGATAGGAGACGCCGAGATCTTGGGAATAGACATGTTGTTGTCTCCTCCAACTCTTTGTCCACCTTTGCAACCAGCGACATTCGACTTAGGGGGTGGATCGCTAACCCCGGAAGTCGGAGCAGGCGCTCCACCGCTGGGTCAGAAAGTCGGTTTGTTAGCTGGGGCTTCCTCAACATCGGAGTCTGAGGTGTAGTTGCTGTTCAGGAGAGGCCAATAGCATCAAAGGCCTCAAGTTCGAAGGTAACACTGGAGATGATATGGGAGGTGCTCCAACGTTTGGATAATACTGTGAAGACCTCAACAGGCAAGATTGATATTCTTTCTAAAAATGTGCAGAACTTAAATAGTGCATTTACTACAATGAAAAATGAGGTTAATGAGAGAATAAATCTTCTGAATATTGATTCTACTAAAATGAAAGAAACAACTGTGAAACTGATACAGGACAATACACTAATTCACAATAGGCTTGAGTACTTCGAAAATTACAATCGAAGATTAAATCTTCGATTGTTAAATTTTCCTAGGACACCAGTGTATTCGCCTATGGAAATATTCAAAAGGTATTTGGTGGAAAATTTAAAATTTACCCCGGATAAAATACCATCCTTGAATAAAATCTACTATCTACCATCAAAAAAAAAAAAATGGAGATTTACAGAATCCGCAAAGTGACTTAAATATTTCAGCACTATTAGAAACCTCTTTGACCTCTACATCTGATAGACAAACACTGTTGGTATCATTTGTATTTCAACAGGACTTGGAGCTGGTGAGAAAACTGGTTTTAAGAAATTTACAGATTCCTTTTTATGGAGGGAAAATCTGAGTTTTCCCAGACGTCACTAAATTGACACAAATAAAAAGGAAAGATTTTTTGTCTTTACAACCTGCTGTTTTAGTGTTAGGGGCTACTTTCAATTTAAATTATCCGTGTAAATGCATTATAAAATATATGGATGTAAAATATGTTTTCTTTATACCGGATCACTTAAAACAATTTATAGATCAGAAAAAAAATCATGAAAGCTGATTGGAGTCAATCAGTATTAAATCCAGGGACAAGAACTGTAGATATACAGTGGATATCCGTTAAGTCTTTCTTTATTATTTCTTTAACCCTCATCTCCTGAGTGATATTGGCTTTGTCCCCCTGCTTTTTGTGGTCTAAGATAAGATAGAAAAGTATTTAGATTTCTTTGTTAAGAATATGCCTCTGTATTGATTAATCTGGTTTTCCTATTCAAGTGTAAATGCTTGTAAATTGTTTAAAATGATAGATAAATAAATAAATAAATAAATAAATAAATAAATAAATAAATAAATAAATAAAAGAGAAAATCCTTTTTAGAGATGATGGCACACCTAAAATCACTTGTGGGCCGATGATCAGAAGCAAATGCAGGTGCTAGAGACTATTAACACCATACTAGCGCCTATGTTTGCTACTGCCTCATGATCAGAGCCCCAAGCACGTAAAACAATGAGCTTGCGGGCTCTGAATGCAACTAGCATGCAAAACAGGGCTCTTAGTGCAAGTAGCATGCAAATGAATGCTAAACATATTCCTTTCCAATGCTCAGCAAGCAGCATGCCAAACATTGGCTCGCAGTCCGTGGCAAATCCTACGTCACTCAGAGCTGGCGGTAGGGTTTGCAGACCATTGGGGAGGAATGGTGAGCCCTGTCCAGCAGGTCCCCCATTCTCCCCAATGCAGCCCCCCACCCCCAGCAGGAGCACTTTGAATGAGCTGTGTCAGCATTGCTGCGTAGCAGCCGCTAACACAGCTTAGTAAACCGGGGGGGGGGGGTTATTTTATAGTGTGTGGGAAGTGTGCGTACATTGGAATTTTACCTCAGCATACCCCTTTTAAGCTGTGGTAGGCACACATTAGTGCTAACTGCAGTT
Source organism: Microcaecilia unicolor (assembly GCF_901765095.1). NCBI lineage: Eukaryota > Metazoa > Chordata > Amphibia > Gymnophiona > Siphonopidae > Microcaecilia > Microcaecilia unicolor. The sequence goes on from NC_044035.1 coordinate 110,229,996, forward strand.
TGGTAAAAGTACCCCTAAGAGAACAATTGCCAAAGCAATCAGTGGGTAAAAGGCATTTTAACTAGGTAAATCAGCCATCTGAAAATGGGCTGCCAGGTATGAAAATGGAAAGAATGCACATAACAGTATAAGAACTGAGATATTGGGGGAGTTTTTTCAGAGGCAAAGCTGGGGCAGGGACAAAAGTATCACCCATACATCTGAATTTTCCAATGGTTCCGAAAAAAGAAGAGTGTTCACACAAAAAGTGTGTGAATTATCTTTTCTTAGAAAACTTTCAGTGTAAAGTTACATAGGTATTTTTATTTTACTTTGAAAATCTATGTCAAGTCCACAGGTACTTGGCAATTCTCCTGATAATTTAAAAATTGCCCACAGTATAGGAGAAAATGCTTTAGCATATCTAGCCCTACATGACTAATGATGGTATCCTCATTATTCATCATCTAATGTGCATGATATATCAAAATACTGTACAAAAAATTGATACAAACCACATTCCAGCTCCAGTCACTTGTCATTTGCACTCAAGGTTCACATAATATCATACACGATGATCTCGCATTATATTACATCAGTGGAGGATGTAAATATACAAGCCATAAATATCTCAGCATTTTCCCACATGCCTAGCATCAATGTGGCAAAAAAAAAGAACTTGAAGCAGGGACATTTTCCCTTATGAACATAATAAATTATCAAATGGCTTAGTATAGTGATTTAAATGGAACCTTGAATAATTAATGTGACCCATTACTTGGAATACACCAGATTGTTACAAAGATTAATTCCAACTTACTTAATTTTTTACAAAAGGATTGGTTCCATATGGGAAACATAATTATAGCTTTTTTTGTTTTGTTTTCTTTTCTTTTAGCTGACTGAAGGAATAAATACTTTGAGCCAAATTTTCATCAAAGCTGGCCAGCAGATAAAGTTAAGTAATGCTGAATGTAAGTACAAACATCAGCACCAATACAAGTTAGGCCTGTTATTCCTGAGACCTCTCTTGTGCTTCTAAATTATATGCTGAGTAATGGAACTTTGTAGCTCTGTATATGTCTTTAGGCTTGGTTTCCACCACCCCAGCCCTTCCTTCTCAAATATCTATAACATAGGACTAGGAGGCATACAAAGAAGCTACTAAGTAGTAAATTTAAAACAAATCAGAGAAAATATCTCTTCACCCAACAAGTATTTAAACTGTGGAATTCGTTGCCAGAGAATGTGGTAAAAGCAGTTAGCTTCGCAGAGTTTAAAAAAGGTTTGGATAATTTCCTAAAAGAAAAATCCATAAGCCATTATTAAAATAGACATGGGTAAATCCACTGCATATTCTGGGATAAGAAGCCTAAAAATCTCTTTTACTGTTCTGGGATATTGCCAGATACTTGTGACCTGGATTGGCCACTGTTGGAAACAGGATACTGGGCTTGATGGACCTTCGATCTGTCCCAATATGACAATGCTTATGTTCTTATGTCCATATGATATTGATCAGTCCATTTATCCAAAGATATGACCCAAAATAAATTATAGCTGGACAAAATAAGGCCAGTTAACTAATACAAGTTAATAATTTTACATCAAATTTGCTCACATATCCCACGCTCCACCCCAGACTAATCAGGCTACAGTTCAGTAAGTACCACTGCCAAACTTGACCATCCTTTCAGTCAATGTTGAATTGATTGAAAGGAGTTAGATGTACACTGCAGTTCCTTTAGCCTTCCACACAACCATTGATGTCACTAGGTTGAAATTACCGAATGTTATCTTCCTGAGCATAGCTGACTAGTAACAGGATTCAATTGTAGATCCTAACTCATAGGAGGTCATCTCAGAATAATTTTTATAATTCTGCTAGACAGGCAGGGGAATGACTGGGACTCACTTCTGATTGGCCTGCTAGGGATTGAGCTGATGTCTGAGGCAGCAGACGTCAGAAGTCAGATCTATTTAAACCTACCTTTCCCTACAGTCCATGCTTTAGAGTTGATCCCTGTCATTTGAAGCCTGTTACTTTCTCTCTGTCTGTGCTAGTAGCACACCGTGCTTTCATGGGAGTTTATTTACTCCTCTCATTGCTTGTAGCTTCTCTGTGTGCTGGTTGTTCCCAGTGTATGTTTGTTTGTTTCCCTAGCTAAGCTGCTTTCCCTGATTACTTTGCTTCCCTGCGTGGGTGCTCTGTTGCTCTGTCTCTGTGTGCTGACTGAGTTCTGGTAAGAACATTGTTTGTTTTTCCCCTTTGTTAGCTTTTATCCTTTAACTGCAGTGTAAGCCTGCTTCTCCCTGATTTGTGTTTAGCAGCCCTTCCCTTTAGCCTGCTTTTATGCTTTGTCTGCTGTGCTTGTCTCCTGACTCGTGTGAACATTGCCCTTATCTGTTTGGTGTATGTAAAGGCAGCCTTTCCGGGTTTGCTAGCTTTTCCCTTTGTCTCTAGTATCTGTTATCTGACTCTGTGGCACAGCCTTGCATACTCTTGTGTGTGGATTCCCTTGACCCTTGAGTGCTAAGTGGCACAGTCCTGTGTATTCCTATAGCGGTTTCCCTTACTCCTTGAGTGCTGTGTAACACAGCCTTGTGTATTCCTTTAGGTGACTTCCCTTTTCCTTTGGGTGCTGTGTGGCACAGCCTAGTGTATTTGCGTGCTGTATGATACAGCCTAGAGTGTTCCTGTGGAGCTTCGCTCTTATAGAATCTATGTCCCATTCTGTCCTTTTCTCTTCCCCTGGTCATAGCTTGTACCTGCCAGCTTCTTGTCTGTCACCCTTCCCCTGTGTCACTAGCTAGCGCTGTGTGCATTGCATGTGCGCCAGTCCCTTTTGGGACCCCTCGTCATTCTTTTTCCCTTCCTCAGTGTGTGACTCAGTTCCAGTTCGGCCATGAGATCCGCACGCTTGGACTCTTTATGAGTGGGTTACTTTTCAGCCGTGAGGCCGCCTGAGTGGTCTATCTCCCTTTTCTGGTGGTACTGGTTGTTTGTCCTGAGTGTGCGGGGCTTTATGGCCGGGGTATTGCTTCGCGCCTGTTTGGTCCACCCTAGGCTTTGGTCAAGGTCCTTCCTAAGCCTTGGCCTGGGCACAAGGGCTCACAAACAGTTTAACAGTAATAGAGGACTCCTAATACTATTGATATCTGAGGAACTTAATCATAACCCTCTAAAAGTAAAGACAGTTTTTCACTTGTCTAAACTCATGGCCTCTATGTGCAGCCCAGAACTGATCACAGCAAACTCCAAAATATCTTGATACCTACTAAGAAAAATATCATTCCAGTATCAGCTGTGTACACCATCTGACAGGGCCTATCAAAGAGAAGCCAAGAAAACAACAGGGCAGTATATCTGCAAACTCTAACATGGCAACAAAAAGAGAGCTGAGCTGCACTTTTTGGAGAGAGTTATGTAGAACCAAGAGCTGTGGAACCACCCCTGATGCAGCCCATGTGTGGCAAAATACAGCCCGTGTTGGGCATTGTTGACTTGTTACCATAAATAAAACCACTTTTTGGACTTTTCAAAGTCTGTTCTGCTCTTTTTGTTGTTGCTGTTGTTATTGTTATTGCTATCAAAGAGGGGGTCTGTAGGACCATTTGGCTCAGGCCTCACACTGAAAAGAGGCCTCTGTATGGAAAAAAATGTTTGTTTTTTGTTTTTTGTAACTGAATATACAATTAATTTGGCTAGATACAATCTTTTCACTTTATTTTCCATGTGTAAACGTCTTGACAACACAGTGAGAGTCTACTAAAATAAACCCATAAAAGCAAAGGTAAACGGAAGGATTTATTAGTATACATGCTGTCAAGTGATATACAAACTGCCTCAGTAAGTCAATGCACTGGGCATCTGCTCTTCCGCTTCATCTCAGTAGCCTTGCCTGCATTGCTTTGAGACCCAATTGTATCTGTCCTCAACTTTCATAACCAATGACTCATTTGTTTTCAAACTGCATGCTCCTTTAAGTTGAGTTTATAAAATTATTTATTTACAAATAACAAAGTAAAGCAGTGGCAATAAGGTAGATGGAACCAAGCCAAGAAATTAGTAAAGCCTTAATTGTTCAATTCTTCAACCAGTATTTGTTGCTCAGATAAAAGGACTCTTGTTTATTTGTGGGGGGTTTTTTTGTTACATTTGTACTCCACGCTATCCCACGCATAGCAGGTTCAATGCGGTTTACATATTATATACAGGTTCTTATTTGTACCTGGGGCAATGGAGGGTTAAGTGGCTTGCCCAGAGTCACAAGGAGCTGCCTGTGCCTGCAGTGGGAATCGACCCACCACGCTAACCACTAGGCCACTCCTCCACTTGTTCAACTCATCAACCAGCATTCATGGCACAGATAAAAAGAGACTCGACAGTCAGGTTTTAGCAAATGATGCCTGCATCAGGAGTTGTACAGGTTTATGATATGTCACAAACATTATTTGATGATGATCATTCGTAAACAGTCAACTGTGACCGGAAGCTGCTGTAGAATACAGATGAAAGTGACAAAGGTTCAGTCTTCAGAGAATCAGAAGAAGCTTTAACTGATCCTAACTCAGCTGGATTCCCTTGTGACATTTTACAGCCAAGGTTGTGTGTTCATTAATGATCATCACCAAATATTGTTTGTGATACATCATAGAGCTGTACGACTCCCGACGCAGGCATTGTTTGCCGAAACACGGCCATGTTAAGGCTTTGATTCCTTTTATTTTTGCCACGAACACTGTTGATGAATTGAACAATAAAGACTTTACTGATTTCTTGGTTTGGTTCCATCTACCTTATTGTCTCACTGCTTCACTTTGTTGTTGCCACATGGGGCTTTATCCTTCTTCTACGTACTGCTCTACATAAATAAACCAGCCAATATTCAGCTGGTGGCAGTCAGCATTTTTTAAAGTATTGGCTGTGGCTGGATAAATTTACCCTAGATATTCAATGGCAGGCCATGTCCAGGCACTAGAATTCAATATCCAGCCCTCACCAGACATGTGCTGGCCACAGGAAGCTATGCAGATCCTGGCTGATATTCAGCCAGTACCCAGATAACACTGAATATTGGCTGGGATCCACATAAAGGGAATTTACATTTTTTGAGAACAGCTGACACTGAAAATTCACTGGTGTTCCATGGAAATGGTTTGGTCCTTGACATCTTGACACAACAATAGAAGTGAAATGCTGGCCGCCGTCAGGGGGTCCACTTTTGTGAACAATGCCACCTTTGAGATAAGTTGAATATTATCCCCCTAATTCTATATATATTGATCAAAATTATGTGTGCAAATTTGGGTGTGTGCACGTAATGAGCTAATTAGTGTCGATAATTGAATGCTAACAATAAATTATTGGCGCTAATTGGCAATAATTCAAATTTAAGTGCCCATCTTTATAGTCGCTATTCTATAAAGATGTGCATATAAATATTTCCGCATGGATCCAAAAAGGAGGCATGGCCATCGGAGGGGCATGGGCGGGTTAGAGGCATTTCTAGGATTTGCGCGCAGTGCTATAGAATTCAGGGGATCTGCACCTCATTTAGACCTGGGGCTTTATACCATGGTTCAGTTGGTGTAAATCCTCACGCCCAGAACTGGGCATGATTCCCGGCACTATTCTATAAACAGTGCCCAACTTGGAGCGCCGTTCATAGAATAATGCTTAGCACACATTTTTTTGGTGCCCAAATTTGGATGCCATTTACAGAATTGTGGTTTGTATGGAGCACTTTTGCTCTTTTGTATTTAACATTTTCTGAGGAGGTCTTTGTATGCCTGTGAAATGAATGTCCATCAGAGCTGTTCAAACTAATAGAACTGGTAGGACTCTGAGGGGTCCGTTTTCTAAGGTGTGGCAAAAGGGGGCCTGCACTGGCATCAGCGCATGTTTTTGATGTGTGCTGAGGCCCCCTTTTACCACAGCAAGCAAAAAGCTTAAAGAAATAGCCGTACTGCAAGTGAAGCACCCATACTAACCTGGCGGTAACTGGGCACTGCCCAATTACCACCGGGTAAACACCAACACTACAAAAATTAAAATATTATTGTAGTGCCGGAAATGGCATACACTGGGGATGGAAACTACCGTCGGGCTGTTGCAGTAGCCCAGCATTACCTCTGGTTTAGCGAGCAGTAAGCCCACATTGGGCTTGCCACCACTTAGTAAAAGAACTCCTGAGGCTTTAATCTCCTCACAGAATCTCAATCTCTCTCTCTCTCTATCTATCTATCTATCTATCTATCTATCTATCTATCTATCTATCTATGTATATATATATATATATATATATATATATATGGACTGCTTGTACGGTGATATTTTGGAGAGATTTTTATTTAGAGTTTACATCCCCCCCCCCCCCCAATTCTGACCAACTCGGATTGTCCCTCTCGCTAATCATAAGCAAGTCACAGCAGCACCCCCCTTCCCACCCGAGGCCTACCTTAACTCTTAACTGGCCTGGTGGTCTAGTAGTTGACAAAGGCAGGAAGGAGCAAATCCCACTCACCCCGGCCCTTGATGGCTCCTAAGTGAAAATGGATTTCACAACGTTTAGCACTAGTCTTGCAGTACTACAGCGATGGGTCAGTCTCTAGCGGTACTACCACAAGCAGCAATTTAAAACTTTTTCTTCTTTTTACATGTATTCATTTCCCTATAATGAACAGAAAATTTGAAAGAAGTGGTGGGTGTAAGAGATGGTGAAGGAGCCTAAATGAGGCTGTGATGAAGCATTTAAAGCCAATAATATCATTCCATGTGGACTCCTGATCCTGTTAATTCTACTTCTGAAGATGAGGCTCTTGAGACAGCAAGAAGTGCTTCAGTCGCAGAACAACATCAGAAACAGGAAGTCACTAATGTGGACATGGAAACTGCAACAAGTAAAATACACGCTGGCATTCCTTAGACTTCTGTGCTCAGTTTTCAAATAAACTAAGAGAAGGAAGAGACTGAATTTCCTGCATTTTTTACAGGAACAGCAATGGATTATGGACACTTGGCTCTCTTCAGTTGATCCTGATACCAGACTTCTTGATAAAAACAGCGTTTCACATATAGAATCATTTCTGAAAGTCAGTTTCTTTTCGATTCCAAGTAATTTTCCAAATGATGTTGAAAATCATGCTTTCCTTACACGTATATTGGCAAACGCTCTCCCAAATAGCAAGATCAACAAAAGGAACTGACTTTTTGACAAATTTATGTAAATTTCCCAGTATTGGCTGATTCATCAGGTTGGACCATCACCAGAGGATAGAGAAAGTTAAAACTGAATAACTTCACATCTCTTCTTAAGAATTGCTAAGTTAATTTCCTTTCTGAAAAAGGATTACTTTTCTTTGGAACAAATTAACATATAAGTAACCCATATTTCGTATTCCACAAGGCCTATTGGACTCCTGCTCGTGTGGCAAGAATCACTAAGAGTGTCAACTTTACCTGCTGGTCTTGTCAGAAAAGGGATGGATCATTGGCGCATATGGTTTTCTACTGTAAAAACGTCAGAGCTTACTGGCAACCTATTTGGACAAAAATGTGTCTTATCTTTCATTTGCCAGAGTCTACAGCGCTCTCTTATGAGGTTGTGATCCTACGAGCCTCTTGTCCTAATTTCTCCCTTCTGGAGTCCGATAAGAAGTTGTTCAACATTCTGTTAGCGGTTGCACTGCATTTAATTATCTCCAATTGGAAAAATAATATGTACCAAAATTATAATGAACGGTGGAGTTATGTCTGTGTGATCAGGAAATATGAAACCATTTTGGCCCATAGGCGTCGACGTATTAAGTCTGTTTTAAAGACCTGGGCTTGTTTAGACCTCTTTTGTAAGGAGCCCCATAGCGCTAATTGACCTTGTGTATCCATAATATTTGTCTCCAGGTATTGCCATGGAACTCTGCTCTTCTTTTGTGTTTATTTGCGAGGGGGGTGTTGTTTGATTTTGTGTTTGCTTTTGTATTATCTGTATGAAAAAAAACCTTTAATAAAAACATATAAGTAACCCAAAAAACGGAATCTTTCTTGGAATCATTGTGTCCCAGATGCTCAGAACTCTGGTGCTCTAGGGAACAGCACCAGAAAACTCCGCCCCAAACACTGAAGAAAAATTACCGCACGATACTCAACATTAACAACATGCAAATTATATGCACGCTGTTAGTGTTGAGCAATGGAAGTTAAAGGGGTAGAAACGTGCCTGGCACATGCACACAAGAGCTGTGCAGTAGGCACAACTCTTCTACGCATGCCTAGTCAAGAGGGAATGGCAGTGGTCTCCTGAGCGGAAACCCTGGGCAGAAAGTAAACCAGAGAGTAAAAATGTAAAAATATATAGGTAAAAAAAAGTTTTTTAAAAAATTACACTGGAGACAACACCAGAAGCAAGTTGAAGAAACTGCAGAGCTGCACACAGAGGTACAGCTTTCCGGTACTCACAACCTCCTGCATCAGGAGCTAGAGATCGGCAGGGGACCCCTGAGATTATGCAAAGATCAGCTGCCCCCATCCCTCTCTCTACTCCCAGGGACTCCTCTGTAACTCTACAAAATCACCCTTACACCTGCTCGGAGCTGTCAGTACGTATTAGTCATTTGGGAAGAGGGGGTTGTATGCCTTTTCTCTGAGCATGGAGTGAATCGCTAATGGCCTCAATTACATCACATTTTAATACTAATGAGCTCATTTGTATAGAATCTTCAGTCACTGCTTCTGTGAATGGTAAAAGCAACACAGGAACCTTTTGTACATTAGGTGCACAAGAACATGCAAACTAAACTGGCTAAAATCAGTCTAAATGAAAAATTGCAAGCCCAGTTAGCTTTGAGCATCAGGGCTTGTGCTTCCTAGAATAGGCACTGACTCGGTGGTGCTGTGGATGCTCAACCACCCCCAATATTTTGAGGCATGGCAAGTGCAACGCTCCACAAGTGGAACCCCCCCCCCCCCCCCATTCTTAGTCTATGATGTCCCACTGCTGGAAGCTCCCCCTCTGCCCATGGCTTACCAGTGCTGTATACTACCTTGTTCTCTGCTGTAGATGCACTGCTGTGATTGAAAGGAGCAGAGCTGCCTCAGAACCTCGATCTTCCCTATGATATGTCCTGCATCATCTGATGCAACTTCTTGTTCTGAGTGGGCAGGACATGGTGCCACAGGGAAGACTGAGGTCACGAGGCAGCACCTTTCAATCGCAGTGGTGCCTTTACCGGTAGCAATCAAGGTAGTTAGCAGCACCGGTGAATCACGGGGGGGGGGGGGGGGCAAAGGGGGACAACATGGACTTGCAAGCCAAAGGGAGGGAGAGAGACGTGCTGCTCTGCTGGACCAGGAAAGGGGAGAGGGGAGGGAGGGAGGGACAGACAGAATGACAGGAAGAGGTGCTGGATGGAAATGGTAGAGGGAGAAGGATAAATGCTGGACCAGCTTGGGGGGGGGGGGGGGGAAGAGAGAGAGAGATAGGGGAGAGAAGAAATGTGGAAAGAAGATACTGGATGGAAGAGAGGGGGAGAGATGCTGGAGATCCATGAGGGAGCCATACTGAACTGTGAGGGGGGTGTGGGTGGGAAGCTACAGGGAGAGATACTGGCTCCAGGGTGGAGGGTGAAGGGTGTGGAGTGTGGGTGAGAAGCTACAAGAAAAGATACTGGCCCAAGGGGGAAGAATGGAGGGGTAGAGAGACAGAGAAGAAATGCTGGGAATGAAGGGATAGGGACACAGAGGGGTAATGGTGGACATGGGGGATGGGGAAACAGAGGAGTAATGCTGGATACAGAGGGGACAGGGACACAGAGATGTAATGCTGATCACAGGGTGAGAGGATGAATAAGAACAGGGACACAGAGGGGGAAATGCAGGATAGGGCAAGACACACACAGAGGGGAAATGCTGAATATAAGGACTGGCTCGGGACAATGAGAGAGCAGATGCTGAAAATGGAGGAAGGTAAAAGACAGGGACACAGATGGGAGAAGTTAGACAGGATTGATAAGGATGCAGGAGGATGGTGAACATGGAGCGAGAAGAAATATCAAATAGACAACCACAGCAAAGACAAGAAAAAAAAGAGTTACAAAAGTACATAAGTGTTGCCATACTGGGACAGACCAAAGGTCCATCAAGCCCAGCATCTTGTTTCCAACAGTGACCAATCCAGACCACAAATACCTGGCAAGATCCCAAAAAAGTACAAAACATTTTATATTGCTTATCCTAGAAATAGTGGATTTTCCCCAACTCCATTTAATAACAGTCTATGGACTTTTCCTTTAGGAAGCCGTCCAAACCTTTTTAAAACTCCGCTAAGCTAACTGCCTTTACCACATAATCTGGTAACGAATTCCAGAGTTTAATTACACGTTGAATGAAGAAACATTTTCTCCGATTCGCTTTAAATTTACTACATTGTAGCTTCATTGCATGCCCCCTAGTCCTAGTTTTTTTGGAAAGCGTAAACAGACACCTCACTTCTACCCGTTCAACTCCACTCAGTATTTTATAGACCTCTATCATATCTCCCATCAGCCGCTTTAGCCTTTCCTCATAGGGAAGTTGTCCCATCCCCTTTATCATTTTGTCGCTCTTCTATGCACCATTTCTAATTCCATCATATCTTTTTTTGAGATGCGGCGACCAGAATTGAACACAATATTCGAGGTGCGGTCGCACCATGGAGCGATACAAAGGCATTATAATGTCCTCATTTTTGTTTTCCATTCCTTTCCTAATCACTTTGCACTTGCTCACATTACATGTTATCTGCCATTTAGACACCCAGTCTCCCAGTCTCATAAGGTCCTTCCTCTTGTAATATTTCACAATCCTCCTGCAATTTAACCACTTTGAATAACTTTGTGTCATCACCAAATTTAATTACTTAACTAGTTACTCCCATCAGAAGGAACTGACTGAAAATAATAAGAAACAGCATAAGGAATAAGAGGGACTTCAAAAAACATTTTTACTATTGTGTTTTTTCCTCCAACGCAATTTTTTTTTTTGAAGTCCCTCTTAGCCTTCCTTATCAGTGCTTTGCATTTGACTTGACATTCCTTATGCTGTTTCTTATTATTTTCAGTCAGTTCCTTCTTCCATTTTCTGAAGGATTTTCTTTTAGCTCTAATAGCTTCTTTCACCTCACTTTTTAACCATGCCGGCTGTTGTTTGGTCTTCCACCCTCCTTTTTTAATAAGCGGAATATATTTGGCCTGGGCTTCCAAGATGGTGCTTTTGAACAGCATCCACGCCTGATGTAAATTTTTGACACTCGCAGCCTCTCCTCTAAGTTTTTTTTCACTGTTCTTCTCATTTTATCATAGTCTCCTTTTTTAAAGTTAAATGCTAACGTATTTGATTCCCTATGTACACTTACTTCAAAGTTAATATCAAATCTGATCATATTATGATCACTGTTATCAAGCGGCCCCAGCACCATTACTTCCCGCACCAGATCATGCGCTCCACTAAGGACTAGGTCAAGAATTTTTCCTTCTCTCATCACCTCCTGTACCAGCTGCTCCATAAAGCAGTCCTTGATTTCGTCAAGGAATTTTACCTCTCTAGCATGCCCTGTTACATTTACCCAGTCAATATCGGGGTAATTGAAATCCCCCATTATAATTGTGTTGCCCAGTTTGTTTGCATCCCTAATTTCCTTTAACATTTCTGCATCCATCTATTCATCTTGGCCAAGAGGACGGTAGTACACTCCTATCACAGGATGATCAGAAAAGAGACACTGGGACCAAAGTGAACTGAAAAATAAAATGTACAGACAATAATGGTAGAAAAAAAGTATTTTATTCTCAATTAATTAATTGGAATATTTCAGATTTTGGAAATGCAAATCTCTGATTTTTAATTTTGGTTGACTTCTTGAGGTTTCCAGTTCAGTTTTTTGGCCTTCATATTGATCTCTGGCCCCTTGTGATATATTTGTTGTGTCATGTGTTTTTTATGTGTGACCATAGTGTGGTATTCTGCGTAGAGATCTTGTTTGCTTTGGTTTGGGTTTTTTTCACTAGGTAGTGTATTGGTGTTTTAGGGCACAGTGCAGTATTTACACTGCTGCCTTTACACACATGAGGTTGTAGTTCTTCATGTTCTGGCAGTTAGTGTTATTATGTTATAGTAATATTCTGAGTGTGATTTTGCTCAGGTTTCTGTATAGTGTTAAAGGTGTCCTAACAAGGTGTGGTTTGGATTTTAAAACGTGCAGGGGACAGTGCTGTGATGGTGTTGTAATGTCTCAGGAATAAGGAATAGTGTGCAAGCTAAACTCGGGGAAATGGAGCCTCGTGTTACTCTTTGAATGCAATCTAGGACTATTTCTTTTTTGGTGGTGGCAGGCGGCAGGAGAATGTTGGATTGTGTTCAGCACCCCCGATCATTTTGAAAAGTTGACTCCTATGCTTCTTAGCAAATACAACACACTAAGCATGTTAAGCATGTTCAGGAAACAACAAAACAAATGCCGGTTCATAATGTATCTCCAAGAATACAAAATTAATTCATTGACTTATGTGCTACTTTTGTGCAAACAAAAATGCTAAATGAGATACAAAATGCAAAGTACTTTTCAATTATTTTAGATGCAACTCCTGATTGTTCACATAATGATTCAATATTGGGTCCTTTTACTAAGCTGCAGTAAAATGGGGCCTATGCTAGCATCAGCACATGCTGTCTCTTTTATTTAAGAAATGGCCCTGCGGTAAGTGAACCACTTACGGCTCAGCCATTTCAGGGGGAGCACTTACTGCCACTCATTGAGGTGGCGGTAAGGGCTCCCATGATTACCTGGCAGTAGCCAGGTAGCATACAGCACTGCCTGATTACCGTTGGGTAAGCGCCGGTGCTACAAAAATAGAAAATATTTTTGTAGTGCCGGAAATGGCATGCACTGGGGGTGGGAACTACTGCCGGACTCCTGCAGCAACCTGGCGGTAGTTCCAGATTGGCACGCAGCAAACCCATTGCCACATGCCAACCCTTCAGTAAAGGGCCCTATGTGAAGATTGTATATAGTTTAAAAGTGTCATTTTGAAGAATGTTTTCTTTTGTTTGATAATTTCACACACACACACATACACACACACACACACAAACACTGGAAAAGAAATTTCTGCCAAACTTCTTGATGTCATTATGGGATTTGAGTTAGATTTCCAATTTTGTGTTGACCAAGCCCATGTCAATGAATTCAGTATGTCTGGGATGTACAGAGAAATACAAACAATTCTTTTATTAAACAATACAAACTATTTTTTCTCCAGCTGTGAAAACCACATGCCGAATCTTTTTGGGACTGACGTTTCTGAATCATGCAAGGAAGCAATTCAGTTCTTTGGAACTATCCAGAAAACATCTTTTCAGTAGCAGCTCCGAAAGGTGGGAGATTTTGAACAAGTATATGCCTGATTTGCTTTATGGTATATCAACAAACAAATTGATAGTGTTAACCGTGTTCCACAGCATTTAGATTCTTTGAGAAATGTTTTAAAAGAATTTGAAGATCTCAGTCTCACATGTCAAGCTTGTACTGAATTGAAGGCAGTACAGAAATCTAAATGCATCTTATTGTCATCCATATGGATGAATTTACTTAAGATGATTCAATAAACTAACCATGTGACTGAGAAATGTGATTTTGCACTTGACCTAGAAAGAGATAACATCAATGTTCTTAAAGACACTCAAAAGATTCCTTACCAGTGGGATGCCATTCTTGATTAATCTAAAACATAGCCAAAAGCATTGGCATTTCATTTTAATTTTCTACCAGTTGCATCTTCAATAGTCAGTTTCTGAGCACCACTATAGAAGCAATGCGTTCTTTTGTTATAATTGACTCCATCAATTCTGGTCTTGCTTGTCGATTCGAGTCACTGCATCAGATTTGTGCCTCCTTTGCAGAGAATTAAGCAAAGAAAACCTTCAATTAGTGGCAACATGGGAAGAGTACAGCAAGGGTGTTTTAATGAAACTAGCTGATGGGTTGGAGTTTTCCACAAGTGAATATATTCCACAGATTTTTTTAAAACTTTGCAAGCCAAAAGAACTTCTCCCAGAAATCCTTGAATTTGGACTATCTTCTGTTTTTCTTAATATGAGTAGCTTTACATATTTTCTTAGTCTGTGGCAGTGACTTTGGATAGTTGTGCTTTCAGTATAGAAACATAGAAACATGACGGCAGATAAAGGCCATATGACCCATCAAGTCTGCCCATCCTCTGTAACTCCTAATTCTTCCTGTTCCTAAGCGATCCCACATGCTTAGCCCATGCCTTTTTAAATTCTGGAACAGTCCTCGACTCCATCACCTCCACCAGGAGGCCATTCCACACCTCCACCACCCTTTCTGTGAAATAATACTTCCTTAGGTTACTCCTAAGCCTATTCCCTCTTAACTTTGTCATATGGCCCCTCATTCCAGAGCTCTCCTTCATTTGAAAAGGCTCTCTTCCTGTACATAAATGCCCTTGAGATATTTAAACGTTTCTATCATGTCTCCTCTCTCCCTCCTCTCTTACAGCGTATACATGTTGAGGTTCATAAGCCTATCCCTATAAATTTTGCATTCAAGACCGCTTTCTAATTTCGTAGCCGCCCTCTGGACCGACTCCATCCTGTTTATATCTTTCCGTAGGTGCGGTCTCCAGAACTGCATGCAATACTCCAAATGGGGCCTCACTAGAGACTTATACAACGACACTATAACCTCCTTTTTCCTGCTGGTCATGCCTCTCTTTATGCACCCAAGCATCCTTCTGGCTTTGACCGTTGCTATTTCTAACTGTTTGGAAGCTTTAAGGTCATCAGACACAATCACCCCCAAGTCCCGCTCTTCCTTCGTACACTGAAGCACTTCACCCCCTATACTGTACCGTTCCCTCAGATTTTTGCGACCCAAGTGCATGATCCTGCATTTTCTGGGATTAAACCTTAGTTGCCAAATATCGGTCTATTCCAACAGCTTCGCTAGGTCCTTCCTCATGTCATTCACACCCTCCAGGGTGTTGCAGAGTTTAGTATCATCCGCAAAGAGACAAACCTTACCAGACAGCCCTTCTGCAATATCGCTCACAAAGACATTAAAAAGAGCCGGCCCTAGGACTGATCCCTGCGGTACTCCACTGACAACATCCTTTTCTTCAGAGAAAGCTCCATTTACCACTACCCTCTGTCTCCTACCATTCAACCAATTTTTAACACCAGGGCTGTGCCAACAAGGTAAGCGGGGTAAGCTCTGCAGGGGGCGCCAACCTCTGGAGGGCACCGCCCAGGTCCGTTCACTTGCAAAATCTTTTATCTGAAGTTGTGATTCTCCTCCTTCCCCGTGTCAGAAAGTGAAGGCAGCCCACCAGTGCAAACTGAGGCAGACACCTCTGCTGAAGTTGCTTAAAAGAATACAACCAGTGCTATATATGTCTTTGGTGTGGGAACAACTTCTCATTCGGGGTGAGTTTGAAGTGAACAACATTCAAATTAAAGAGAACAGGTTTGGAGGGAGGTGTGCAAGTAAGACTGGGGAGAAATAAAAAAAATAGTGTAATTGTTTGTTAAAATCTGTAAGTGGTTCAAAGTTTTGGGGTTTTTTTCTGAGAGGAGGGCATGACTGCAATGATGTGTGCATAATTATCTTATCAGGTAACCTGAGATAGTACAGCTAAAAGCCATTTAATTGGCTGATGGTTCAAACAGTAGGTTCAAAGAGGAAGTTTAGCAGTGAAGAGCTGGTAAGTGAAAATCTGATTGCTTTTTTTGTGTGTAATTACTAAATGTTTTGTGTATAATTACTAAAAGTTTATTTCTTATATATCTCCACCATTCATGATGTATTGTAAGCCACATTGAGCCTGCAAAGAGGTAGGAAAATGTGGGATACAAATGCAATAAATAAATAAATATAAAACATTCTGCTTGGATAGGAAGAGTTTGTGATATGTGAAAATACCTTTTGCTTTAATGAAATTGCTAAACATCAGAGTCAGTGCTTTTTTGTGTTTGTTTTTAGGTTATGGATTTTGTTTGTTTTTATTTCTTAACCTTTTTATGTCTGTGCAGAAAGTGCCTTTGAGAAAGAACTTAAAAAAGAATCCAGTGCTGGCTTCTGTTCTTTATGACCTGGTAGAAAGGCATCTGCTCACCCTATTGGTAGTTAAAGATGATATACTGCTTAGTCTGGGTGAGAGAGATATGGAGAATGACCGAAGGGAATGACTGTAAGACCCACTTGGGTCTGCCCAAGCCTGAAACAGTGCTGCAGAGATTGCACAGTTTCTGGCTTTTATGTGATTCAGGGGAGAGAGGAGAATCGCTGGACATGGATGAGAGGGGAGGGCAGGGAAGAGAGATTCTCTGGACATGGATGGATGGAGGAGTTGGCGGGGAGAGAGGAGAAATGCTGGTCTTGGATGGAGGAGAGGGGAGAGAGAATTATTGCTTTATATGGATACAGGGGAGGGACGAGAGAGGAGAAATGCTGAACATGGATGGAGGGGATGAGAGAGGAGAAGTACTGGACATGGATGGAGGTGAGGAAAGAAAAAAGAAGATGCACATGGATGGAGATGAGGGAAAAAGAAGAGAGGAGAAAAACAGCACATGGATGGAGATGAGGGAAAGGGAAGAGAGAAGAAAAACTGCACATGGATGGAGAAAATATGCAAAAGCTGGATCCACGTTATACCTCCTCCAGTCAATTCCACAGAGGAGGACACAGCTTTTACTTATGGATGTAGGGCAAGAAATGAAGAAGAAAGGAGGAAAGTAAAGAAATAAATGGAAAGGAAGCCCTGGAAACGGAGTTAAGAGAACAGATAGAGAGCAGCAGCATCAGAGACTCGGACCAATATGGATAGAAAAACAGTCACCGGACAACAAAGGTAGAAAAAATCATTTTATTTTCATTTTAGTGTTTGGAATATGTCCACTTTGAGAATTTACATCTGCTATCTTATTTTGCAATGTATAGCAATTTGTTTTCTAAGAATATTGCTGACAATTCCTGTCAGTGTGGCAAGTGGTGAGCGATCATTTTCATGGTTAAAAATCATAAAAAATTATTTGCGATCAAGTATTTCACAAGAAAGGCTTGTAAGCCTTGCCATCTTGTGCCACACGGGGGGGGGGGGGGGCGCCAACTGATAGTCTGCAGGGGGACACCAGAGAACCTAGGTATGGCCCTGTTTAACACAATCAGTTACTCTAGATCCCATACCGAGGGCACGCAATTTCTTTATCAGTCGCCTGTGCGGAACCGTGTCAAAGGCTTTGCTGAAATCCAAGTATACCACATCAAGCGCCCCTCCCACATCCAACTGTTTGGTCACCCAGTCGAAGAAGACAGTCAGATTCGTCAGACACGACCTGCCACTAGTGAAGCCATGCTGCCTCGGGTGCCGCATTCCATGTAGTTCAAGAAATCTCACAATCCTCCTCTATAGAAGCGTTTCCATTAGCTTACCCACCACTGAGGTCAGACTGACAGGTATGTTTAAAACTTATCAGCATATTTACAAGCTATCACTTTTCTACAATGGGACAAGAGCTCCTCAATAGGCTGGTTACTTAACATCAGCAATAAGAGCATGACAACTGGATTTTTCTTTAATTATAAACAAGCTTGCACAATCTGAGGGAATTCTGTAACTGTGCGTCTATAATTAGGAGCCCAGAGGGCACCTGGTAGGAGCCTATCCCATAAAGGAAAATAGGCACTGATTTTCATTTATAGAAAACTAACATAACAGCTTTGATACATGCCTAAAATTTAGATGTGAGCACTTACACCATCCAAAGAGCTGGCATATGTGCATACAACTCTCAACTGCCAGATACACACGTAACTTATAGAATTCTATATGTTTGCATATGCTACTACTACTTATCATTTCTACAGTGTAGGGGTGGACAGCCTAGGTCCTCGAGGGCCACAGCCCAGTTGGGTTTTCAAGATTTCCCCAATGAATATGATTGAGATCTGTTTGCATGTTTTGCCCACATGTGTACCCACTTGTAAAATATGCACCATGCAAGATAACCAAAATGAACGAGCTACAGTCTTAATTAACAAGCAGCGGAAGATATAACACCCCCAATAGAAAAAGTTTTACTGTTCATATTATACAACTTTCATATTAATTATTTAAACCAATATGTTTTATGATAGACCTCAGCGTGGGACCTAAGCGATCAGTAAATTCAAATGCCGCTTAGAACTATTCCCAATCTCCTCACAGGTCCATATGGGTTTAATGTTGAACAGTTTTTGCATGTATTATCTATTGACTTTAACTTCAGTGAATATTTAAACTTATAGTTCAGAAAAGCGATAATTAGCTTATCTGCAATGGTGTCAGCTATAGAGGGTTTTTCAATCAACATGGCACATGTTTTGCCGTTAAACGGCTTTTTCAAGGATAACCCCCCTCTTATGTATATCTGTGTTGCATGCCAACTGTTCAATTGATCTTTGATGGCTTTAGAATCGAACAGTCGGCATGCAAGATAGATATGCATAAGAGGAGTCTTGAATAACGGCAAATGCCGCGTTATTCAACCACACTATCACCATGTATTTGTTTCTCTACATGACTAGGCGAAAGCCTTTACGGTACTATGTAAGCCACATTGAGCCTGCAAATAGGTGGGAAAATGTGGGATACAAATGCAACAAATATAAATATATATAAATATTTCTTCAACAGGGAATGCAGTGTAAAGATTGGGTGCTATGGGGGGGGGGGGGGTTAAAATGTGACAGGGCTCAGGGGGAGAGATGCAGAAGGGGTGAAGAGCACTACCATGTCACAACTATATATTTATTTACAGCTGGCCCTGCACTGTGGTACATGGCATCTGAAATTACATGCTGTATGATGCAGTAAATGTCTACCCTGTGCAGTAAACGCAGGGCAGATGCTAACCACAGAGGTTTTGCAGTTACCACATGTTAATTGTTGCATTAAATGTGTGGTAACTGTAAAACCTACTTCACTTTAACAAAAGAGCCCCTAAATACATATATTAAAATATTTCAAAACGTTTCTTTAAAAGTAGAATTCAGCTGAATCCTTACAGATTGCTCACTTCTTTTATACTTTCCTATCTTTCTATCTATGTACAGACTGAAAAATGCAATCAAAATATAGATCAGATTAACTTATCGGACCCTAATACTGAGGGAGAGCATTTTCATTTTAACATATGTATGGAGGAGTAAATACTGCCGCTGCAAATAGCTTCCACAACCCCTGTTGAGCAAATTTTATCGCCAAATAGTGCTCCTGCAACTTCTGTGAGCCCTGACGCAGGTGCTGTGTGCCGAAACACAGCCTGTGTTGGGTCATTTTTTAAGATTGTTCTCCAAAGGTGTATGATTAAAGAGACTGTGTCCCTATTTTGAAGGCTCTTGGTGCTGTCTTTTGCTGTTTGAACTAACCAGATCAACTTCTCCGCCAAAATGTTGGTCTTGTTCTGCTCCTGTTGGCCACCTTGAAGCATCTACTCCTTGAATGTTCCCATGTGTACACCTACTGGAATTTAATATGGAAAAGAATATGTGTAAAAATTCCCTTCTCCTTGCCTGTTGGTTTGGCATATGATGTGATAATACTCTGTTCTTCAACCCCTATACTTACACTTGAGGATCAATATAAAAAACGTTTTGATATAATGATGGCTCTAGCCACTCATCTTGTAGTATTTCATTGGAAAAAAATAATTTGCATTTGAACTTTTATGAATGGCGGAGTCATCTTTGTACTATTAGAAACTATGAAGAATCTGCAGCTTTTAAATTTCATCAATTGCCTACTTTTAAGAAGCATTGGGCTCCTTTTGAACATTACATCAAAACAACAGCATCTCCTAGAGATTAGATTTTTATATTTATGCTTAAATTGTCACATTTGTCTGTATGTAATGCATTTGGTTTTTTCCATTTGTTCTTTGTTGTTGTATGTTATATTGGTTTAAATTTTCTTGAAAACTCAATAAAAATGATTTTTAAAAAATAGGTCTTGTTCACCCTTACACGGGTCTTTCCCGCATGCTAAGACCATTTTAACCACAGCCATATAAACCTCGATTTTGTTTGGGGTTTTTTGTTTGTTTTTTTGTTTGCTTGTTTTTTTGCAACAATGTTTGCATGTTAACCATGTACATGCCTACAATATCCCTATAGGCGCCTATATGATTAGCACACTAACACACCTTAGTAAACAGGGCCCTAAATTTTCTACAAACGCCTTCAATTTTACAAAGATATCATACATTCAAAATTTAGCTTCTGGTAATTTTTTTCTTTGTAGACCATGAAAAGGAAAAATATCTCAGGTATTTTTTTATTATTATTTTAGTATATCAACTTTTATATATTTTCCATTGGATTTAAAAGGGAAAAATAAAATAATTATTCCACTTAACTGCTTAGTCAATTCCAGTCTGCTAAAGTTTTGAATATTTTTTTTGTTACATTTGTACCCTGTGCTTTCCCACTCATGGCAGGCTCAATGTGGCTTACATGGGACAATGGAGGGTTAAGTGATTTGCCCAGAGTCACAAGGAGCTACCTGTGCAAGAAGTGGGAATTGAACTCAGCTCCTCAGGACCAAAGTCCACCACCCTAACCACTAGGCCACTCCTCCGTGTTCAAAAGTGCACAAAACTCCTAAATGAATCAATCACATAGTTCTTACACTCTCTCTAATACATATTTCTGTTTCTCAAAAACATTGTCAGTTCCCCTCAAACATATCCTCCATTTGAGATATTATTGTTATTATTATTATTATTAGCTCACAGTCAAAGTTATTTTTCCCAATTTTTCCCTTTTCTCAGCACTAAAGCTGGATTATAGCTTTCAGAAAGCTTCTGTCAGTTTAAGCTCCACAGTTTATGAAAGGAAAATGTTGGGGCAAATACATTTAATCCCACTTTTACACAAACACTCTTAAATGTGGTTTTCTCCCTTAAGGAATCACCTCTGAACCTTTGGAAATATATGCAGTTTCCAACAGTTTCCACTATAAACAGAAAAAAAAGTCACCTCTCTTAATTCAAATTTATTCCACCATCTTGTTATTCTGAATAAAAACTTTTAATCAACTGTCATTCAAATGTCACCACTTTTAACCATCAAAAACACTCTTTCATTGGTGTCTTTCAACAAACATCCTACTTCTCTGGTATCTTCAGCCCAGTTAACTGAATAAAAAACGGTTCTCTAGTGTAAATTTAACAGTCCACATAAAGTTCTTCCATCTTAGTATATGCAGCCAAATTCATGCATTTCCTCTACATTCTATTTTTGCATGCATACCCTAATCTGTCTGCAGAACTATTCAAAATAAACCAAAAACATTTCACTTCAACACTCTACATTCACATTAATCCCACTCCTCCTCTTCATATCCTATTATTTTAATACTATTCAGTTCTCTTTAAAGCCTTTGTTTTATGTTTTAATTTTCCCATGTTTTATACACCTTCTCACTCCAGCACTTACTTCAGCCCATCAGTCAACCATATGCACATTCTAATATATTCCTTACTGTTGGAATTTATTGTATTTTGCATGCATTGCCTGTCACCTATTATTTCTCTGTGATTACTCTGTGACCTCTGATGTGAATTACTTAGAGAGGTCACACAGCTATGTAACTTCCTGTGGGGGTTAGACACAGTAGACACAGCACATGCAGCACATGGAGCACATGGAGCTTATGATCTCTCCTAACCTGAGAGGATCTATGGTGGTGTGAGCATCCATTACCATCTAAGCACATGGAAGGAGCTGATAATACAAATGTATAGTAATATGTATATATAAGCCTGTCTGATTATAATCTAACTACAAACTGTGAGTAAACAGATGTTTTGTTACTTCAACTTTAAAGTGACTCAGCAGTGAATTATTCAGGGGTGAATGAGAGAGAGATGAAGAAAGAAATTAACATTTCTAAAGCTGAAGCTGTGTGTACTAAAATCTGCTGATTATTTACTACAAATAATCCAACAAAAGGGTTATGGGCCCAGGGCCAGGAATTGAAAAAGAAGAGAAATATTACCAGGCAGAAAAAAAGGCCACATTTTTCTCTTAAGTTTTAAAGGAAAGATTCAGTCTGTCTCTCTCTCCCCCCACACAGCAGACAGAAGGCTAAGAAAATGGCTGAGGGAGGAAATTCACCATTTTTCTATTCTCTCAAGGTGCCAAAATTAACTGAGTTTAATTATCAGCAGTGGGAACTAAGATTCATATGTCTCCTTCGAGCAAAAAGATTAAATATATGCTTAGATCAAGACAGAACAGATGAAAATATGGCTGAATGGGACAATGCAAACTATTATGTGAAGTGCATGCTTTTGGAAGCTCTCTCAGAGAAACAAGCCATATTAGTGGAGGGAAAAGATACACCAAAGGACATTTTATATAAACTGAGAACTATGTATGCAACTACATATGCAAAGCAGCAACCAATTTGGTTAGCAGAGTTGAATGAAACCAAATTAAGGGATAAAAGTAAATGTAATGATCACATTATGCATCTTATGTCTTCATTTCAAAAGTTAGAACTTTCAGGAATTCCCATGTGTGATGCATTGAAAAGAGCATTTCTTTTTACCTCACTATCAAAGAAGTTTGATGTTTTTAGGTCTGTAAATGAGGCCATTGAAGGGCAATCTTTTGAACAGACAACATCAAAACTAAGGCAGGAATGCATAATAAATGATTCTGAGGAGATGTGTTCTCAAAGTCAGTCAGAGAGAAATGAAACAAATTTCTTGGCAAAGAACAGAGGAAGGCGGAGCTATGGGAAAACTCCACCCAAGGGCAAGCTGATTTGCTACTCATGTGGAAAGGAGGGACATGTATCTAAATGGTGTAAGGAAACACAAAACACTCCCTCTAGCTCACCTAAGCCAATGGAACTAAAGAATTTTCAAACCAGGAAATGTATGAAGGACAAAGATAAACACCAGGGCTTTCTAATGGCAGAAAAATCTTTGACTATGGTAAATAATAATTCAAATGAAAGTACTTGGATTTTGGATTCAGTGAGCACATGCCATTTAACCAATTGTAAGAATTTCTTTCAGGAAATGTGTCCAGAAGAAGGTATTCTTAAAACTGCAAACGCAGGGACTGCTAAGATCCAAGCAAAAGGTATTGGATTCTTAAAATGCAAAGTGTCTAATGAAGTTAAAGAAATTCCTGTAAGTGATGTCTTGTATATTCCCCAAGCAGTTTGCAATATGCTTAGTGTATCTACATTAGATAAGAAGGGATTTGTGATTCATTTTGAAAACAGTAAGTGCACAATCTCTAAAATGATGAAGTGTATGCTGAAGCTTTTATGCATAATGATGTTTATAAACTGAGCATTTCAGGTGAAGCCTCACATCTGGCGCAAGTAAGGAAGAATGATGGAAAATGTAGTCTGGAAATCTGGCACCGCCGCCTGGGACATCGTGATTTTAAGGTGATCCAGGATCTTTACAGTAAGCAACTGGCCACCGGCATTCAGATAAGTGCAGATGCTGGTAAAATGGAGAAATGCATAGACTGTGTTACTCAAAAAGGTGTGAGACCCTCATTTCCTGCATACACAGGAAATAGGAGTAATAAAGTACTGGACTTAATACACAGTGACTTATGTGGACCGTTTAATATCCCATCATTGGGAAATAACAGATTTGTGCTAATATTCTTGGATGATTTCTCTAGATATTGTGTGGCCTATTTGCTGAAAGAAAAAAGTCAAGTCACAGACATGCTGAAGAAATACGTAGCCATGGTGAGCAATAAATTTGAAAGAAAACCAAAGGTTCTTCAGACCGACAATGGTGGTGAGTTCACTTCACAAAGCATGCGCACATTTCTAGAACAAGAAGGCATTCAGCATATCACAACAGTAGCTTATACACCAGAGCAAAATTCTGTTGCAGAGAGAAAATTTAGGTCACTTGTGGAAATGACCAGATGTATGCTGTCAGATAGCAATCTCCCTAAAAGACTATGGGGGGAAGCCATTCTCACAGCAGTGTACCTACAAAACAGAATGCCAACTAAAGGCGCTGAGCGCACACCACATGAGACATGGCATGGTAGGAAGCCAAACCTGTCACACATAAGAACATTTGGAAGTACAGCATATGCTCATATACCAAAGCAAAGAAGGCATAAGCTGGATTCCACAACAGAAAGGGGCATTTTAGTTGGCTATGCTCCAGGACACAAAGGATATAGAATTTTAAATCTGAAAACTGGCATTGTTGGCATAAGACATGTTACATATTTTGATGAAAACAAAAGGGTTGATAAAGGCTGGATTATCCCAGATGAGCCTTATCATCCAGAATATGAAACTAGAACCATAATAGACATGCCAGTGTATATAAATGCCATACCAAGGCAGATGTCTGAAAGCAACTCATCTGTATCTAACGAGGAACAGGCAGAGGAAGCAGACACAGAAAGGATCATCGAAGAAGACAGTACAGTTGGAGAAGGGGAATCAATTGGAGAAGAACTCTCAGATTTAGAGGATGCGGAAAGGTCAGACCAACCTGTTGTCAGACGCTCATCCAGGGAAAACAAAGGTGTTCCACCCCCAAGACTGTCTTACCTAACAAAGTCAGCAGAAGCTCAAGAGCCCTTAACATGGGATGAGATTGAGAAAATGCCAGCAGAAGAAGCTGCTGAATGGCATAAAGCTGCACAAGAAGAAATTGATGCATTGGATAAAAATAATACTTGGATTCTTACAAAATTACCTCCTGGCAAGAAAGCTATAGGATGCAAATGGGTATTCAAGTTAAAAAGGAATGCACAAGGAAAGTGGAAAGGTATAAAGCCAGATTAGTGGCAAAGGGATATCTTCAAAAATATGGAGAAGATTTTGATGAAGTGTTTGCACCTGTAGTGAAACACACGACAATCAGAACACTTCTGAGCATTGCAGTCTCAAAAGGCATGCAAGTCAACCACATTGATGTGAAAACAGCGTTCCTTCATGGAGATATAACTGAAGACTTGTACATGGAACAACCAACAGGTTTCATAAATACAAAACAAAGACAGCTAGTGTGTAAATTAAACAAAGGTCTTTATGGATTAAAGCAAAGTGCAAAATGTTGGAATGATAAATTGCATGAAATATTGACAAATTTAGGATTTAAGCAAGGTGAAGCAGATAAATGCTTGTACACTAGGTGCACAAATGGACAATATGCATACATTTTAGCTTTTGTTGATGATCTGCTCATTGCAAGCAAAAGTGAGCAAGAGTACAAGGACATTGTAAAGTGTTTAAACCTCAATGTTGAAATAAAAGAACTTGGTAATGTGTCATACTATCTTGGTATAGAAATTGAGAAACAAAATGATGGTTCTTATCTTCTAAGCCAGAAGCAGAAAATAAATGAGCTTATTGAAAGTTTAGGTATGCAAGATGCCCAAGTTGTAAGCACTCCCATGATCACTGATTTTCTGAAGGATGAAACAGTAAGAGAACCTTTACCAGATAACATCCAATATAGATCAGCCATAGGTAAGCTTTTATATCTAGCTACCACATACAGGGCTGATATAGCAAATGCAGTAGGAATTTTGAGCAGAAGGGTCAGCTCACCTACCAAATCAGATTGGACTGCAGTTAAAAGGATGGTAAGGTATTTAAAGGGTACCATTGATTGTAAATTAAAGATTTCAGCCAATAGTAATCCAAAACTAATATGTTACTGTGATTCAGATTGGGCAGGGGATCATTCTGATTATAAATCCACAAGTGGATATGTGTTTATGTATGGAAATGTACAAATTTCATGGGCCAGTCATAAACAAAGTATTGTGAGTTTGTCTTCTACAGAAGCTGAATATGTGGCCGTATCGGAAGCGTGCAGAGAACTGATGTGGATTGAAAAACTTTTGCTGGATTTTGGAATAGCTGAAAAGAGACCAATCCAGATAATGGAAGATAATCAGAGCTGCATCCGACTGTCACAGAATGACAAGGTTCAGTCACGCACCAAGCACATCGCAACGAAATACCACAACGTGCGAGAGTTGGCGAAAGAAGGGGTCATCAGTCTACACTATTGTCACACCAGTGAGATGACAGCTGACATCATGACCAAACCGTTACCCAGAGAACATTTTGTGAATCTTCGTATAAAGCTTGGACTTTGTATGAATAAATAATTGCATGACAGTTATGCATGAGAAGGGGTTTGTTGGAATTTATTGTATTTTGCATGCATTGCCTGTCACCTATTATTTCTCTGTGATTACTCTGTGACCTCTGATGTGAATTACTTAGAGAGGTCACACAGCTATGTAACTTCCTGTGGGGGTTAGACACAGTAGACACAGCACATGCAGCACATGGAGCACATGGAGCTTATGATCTCTCCTAACCTGAGAGGATCTATGGTGGTGTGAGCATCCATTACCATCTAAGCACATGGAAGGAGCTGATAATACAAATGTATAGTAATATGTATATATAAGCCTGTCTGATTATAATCTAACTACAAACTGTGAGTAAACAGATGTTTTGTTACTTCAACTTTAAAGTGACTCAGCAGTGAATTATTCAGGGGTGAATGAGAGAGAGATGAAGAAAGAAATTAACATTTCTAAAGCTGAAGCTGTGTGTACTAAAATCTGCTGATTATTTACTACAAATAATCCAACACTTACACTACTCACACAACCTCTTTTCCTAGTCTAATATCAGTCTTTTCATATCTTTTCACCCCCTCACATTTCAACCCCACAATCCATTCCCAACATGACTGTTAAAAAAAATCACACAGCCATAACCTCCTTCTCTACAAATTCACCCAACTCAATCTGTGTACTATTCTGCTATTTTTACCTCCTCTTGAGTGGCCTTTTTGTAGAATTTTGTATTAATTCAAAATATGCCTGCTACTGAGAGGGTTTATGTTACCATGTTGGTGTGTTCTAGAGACTGGTATAATACTTGCAATGCTGTCTTTCTATTTGATCCATGCTTTGGCTGGTTTCAGGGAGTGTGGCTATTGTGGGGGTGGAGACACATTCACCTTGCCCTCTAAGGTTTGGCTTGTATGTCACCATTTTTCCTAGAAGATTTTCCTAGAAAAAAAAAACACTGATCAAGCCTAGTACCTGCTTACATCAGTGACTAAGCCAGGTCATAAGTACCTGGCAGGATCTTAAAAAGTAGTTAGATTCTGTGCTACTTACCCCAGGAATAAGCAGTGGCTTCCCCAAGTCTGCCTTAATAAAAATTTTATGGATATTTCCTCTAGGAATTTGTCTAAACTTTTTTTTAAACACAGCTATAACTGCTTTTACCACATTCTTTGACAACAAAATCTAGAACTTAATTATAGATTGAGTGAAAACATGTTTTTGCAAATGTTTTACATAAGTACATAAGTATTACCATACTGGGAAAGACCAAAGGTCCATCAAGCTCAGTATCCTGTTTCCAACAGTGGCCAATCTAGGTCACAAATACCTGGCAAGATCCCAAAAAAGTACAAAACATTTTATATTGCTTATCCCAGAAATAGTGGATTTTCCCCAAGTCCATTTAATAACAGTCTATGGACTTTTCCTTTAGGAAGCCATCCAAACCTTTTTTAAACTCCGCGAAGCTAACCGCCTTTACCACATTCTCCTGAAACAAATTCGAGTTTAATTACACGTTGAGTGAAGAAAATGTTCTCTGATTCATTTTAAATTTACTACATTGTAGCTTCATCGCATGCCCCCTAGTCCTAGTATTTTTGGAAAGCGTAACAGATGCTTCACATCTACCTGTTCAACTCCACTCATTATTTTATAGACCTCTATCATACCTCCCTTCAGCCGCCTTTTCTCGAACTGAAGCGCTCTAGCTGCTTTAGCCTTTCCTCATAGGGAAGTCGTCCCATCCCCTTTATCATTTTCATCGCCCTTCTCTGCACCTTTTCTAATTCCACTATATCTTTTTTGAGATGTGGCGACCAAAATTGAACACAATATTCAAGGTGCGGTCGCACCATGGAGCAATACAAAGGCATTATAACATGCTTATTTTTGTTTTCCATTCCTTTCCTAATAATAGCTAACATTCTATTTGCTTTCTTAGCCACAGCAGCACACTGAGCAGAAGGTTTTAAATGTACTACTTACTAATTTAGGGAGGATGAATTAGTTTACTGTTAACCCAGATTATTAGTAGCCAGGTCTAATTGCATAAAATGGAACCTGTGCTAAAATAGCAAGAACTGTGGTAAAATAACCCTTCTTAACCATAACCCATGCTGATAACTTCCCTCCTTAACCCATTAGTACCCAATGTTCCCATATGGGAACAAATCAATATGTTTTCATATGGCTTATTATGGGAACATTGGGCACTAATGGGTTAATGGTGTATCCACTAGTCTTGGTATTTTTTTTGACAGAGGAAACCATTGATTCATGTTTATCATCCCATTGCATTTACACTTTTATAGACCACTATCATATCTTCCCTCAGCTATTTCTTTTCCAAACTGAAGAGCCATAATCTCTTTAGCCATTCCTCATAGGAGAATCAATCCATCCACTATATCACTGTACCTGCCCTTCTCTGTACCTTTTCTACTTCTGCTATATCTTTTTTGACCTGCAATGACCAGAATTGCAAACAATATTCTAGATACAGCTGTGCCATGGCATTAGCATATTATCTGTTTTATCCTCCATTCTTTTCCAAATCCTAGCATTCTATTTGCTTTCTTGAGTGCTGCTGTACACTGAGCAGAAGATCTCAACATATTATCTGTTGATGCTACCTAGATCCTTTTCCTGAGTGATGACTCCTAATATGGATCCTAGCATTGTGTAGCTATAATGTGGGTTATTATTCCCTATGTGACATCACTTTGCACTTCATGTTAAATTTAGTCTGCCATTTGGATGCTTATTCTCTCAGTTTCACAAGGACCTTCTGCAATTTTTCACAGTCTGCTTGTGATTTAATAACAATTTTGTGTGATTTGCAAATTTGATCTCCTCACTCATGGTTTCCATTTCCAGATCATTTAGAGGCGTGTTAAAAAGCACCAATTCCAGCACATACCCCTGGGGCACTCCACTATTTACCTTTCTCTATTAACAAAACTTGAACATTTAGCCCTGTTCTCTGTTTTCTTTCACCCCTTTCCTAATTCACAAATATAACATTGCCTCCTTTCCCAAAACTCTTTATTTTCCTTAGGAGACTCATGTGCTTTCTGAATATCCAGATACACTATACTAAATGGATTATGTCTTATAAAAAAAACTATAGCAAACATGTGAGGCAAGACTTCCCTTGGCTAAATCCATATTGACTTTGTCTCATTAAACTATGACAATCTATATGTTCAGTAATTTTTTTCTTTCTAATAGTTTCTACCAACTTTATGGCCCTGATGTTAGACTATACATTTTTCAGCCATCCATTCTGAAGGACATTTCACAGGATCCCTTTTTAGCGATAGCACCTACTTAGGACTGTCTGTCTTTCAGCCGGTCCATCTGTCTGCATTGGTTTGTTTGTACATATGCACACAAATCTATATGTAGGGCATAGCAGAAGGCAATGCAAAAGAATGCTGGCTACAGACAATTTCTGGAGAAGATGGCATGGGGATTCCAAGCCCCACTGGATGAGCAAATGAAGCCATAGAGCTGGTTTAAATGCTGTTCCTAAGATGAGATGCATGCATAAATTACAGTATTCTATAATTTACACATGTTAAGTATGTGCTCCACCTATGTGTTTACACCATGTGAACACCCATCTGCAAAATATGCACCATTGAAGGTAAAGTGCATACTTACATAAGTATACGTATAAGTAATGCCATACTGGGAAAAGACCAAAGGCCCATCAAGCCCAGCATCCTGTCCCCAACAGCGGCCAATCCAGGTCAAGGGCACCTGGCAGCTTCCCAAATGTACAAACATTCTATACATGTTATTCCTGAAATTGTGGATTTTTCCAAGTCCATTTAGTAGCAGTCTATGGACTTGTCCTTAAGGAGACTGTCCAATCCATTTTTAAACTCTGCCAAGCTAACCGCCTTCTCCGGCAACGAATTCCAGAGTTTAATTACGCGTTGGGTGAAGAAAAAATTTCTCCTATTTGTTTTAAATGTACTACACTGTAGTTTCATCACATGCCCCCTAGTCTTACTATTTTTGGAAAGCATGAACAGATGCTTCACATCCACCTGTTCCACTCCACTCATTATTTTATATACCTCTATTATGTCTCCCCTCAGCCGTCTCTTCTCCAAGCTGAAAAGCCCTAGCCTCCTTAGTCTTTCTTCATAGGGAAGTCATCCCATCCCTGCTATCATTTTTGTTGCCCTTCGCTGCACCTTTTCCAATTCCACTATATCTTTCTTGAGATGTGGCGACCAGAATTGGACACAATACTCAAGGTGCGGTCGCACCATGGAATGATACAACGGCATTACAACATCCTCACACCTGTTTTCTATACCTTTCCTAATAATAATACCCAACATTCTATTCGCTTTCCTAGCCACAGCAGCACACTGAGCAGAAGGCTTCAATGTATTATCAGTGACGACACCCAGATCCCTTTCTTGGTCCGTAACTCCTAACGAGGAACCTTGCATGACGTAGTTATAATTTGGGTTCTTTTTTCCTACATGCATCACCTTACACTTGCTCACATTATACGTCATCTGCCATTTAGCCGCCCAGTCTCCCAGTCTCGTAAGGTCCTTCTGTAATTTTTCACAATCCTCTTGCGAATTAATTACCTCGCTAGTTACTCCCATCTCTAAATCATTTATAAATATATTAAAAAGCAGCAGTCCTAGCACAGAACCCTGAGGAACCCCACAAACTACCCTTGTCCATTGTGAATACTGCCCATTTAACCCCACTCTCTGTTTCCTATCCTTCAACCAGTTTTTAATCCACAATAGGACATTTCCTCCTATCCCACGACCCTCCAATTTCCTCTGTAGCCTTTCATGAGGCACCTTGTCAAACGCCTTTTGAAAATCCAGATACACAATATCAACCGGCTCCCCTTTGTCCACATGTTTGTTTACTCCTTCAAAGAATTGAAGTAAATTGGTCAGGCAAGATTTCCCCACACTAAAGCCATGCTGACTTGGTCTCAGTAATCCATGCCCTCGGATGTGCTCTGTAATTTTGTTTTTAATAACAGCCTCTACCATTCTCCCCGGCACCAACATCAGACTCACCGGTCTATAATTTCCCGGATCTCCCCTGGAACCTTTTTTAAAAATCGGCGTTACATTGGCCACCCTCCAATCTTCCGGTACCACGCTCGATTTTATGGATAAATCGAATAGCGTCTAGCTGGATGATTATAATTTAAAACGATGTGAAAATCAGAATGTCAAGTGAGGTGATTAAATTTGCAGATGGCACAAAACTATTTGAAGTTGTCAAAACACGTGCAGATAAAATTAAATGCGGACAAATGCAAAGTGATGCACATTGGGAAGAATAATGCAAATCATAGTTACCTGGTGCTAGGATCCACCTGAGGAGTTAGCACACAAGAAAAAGATCTAGATTTCATAGTAGACAGTACACTGAAATCTTATGCCCAGTGTGTGGTGGTGGCCAAAAAAAACAAACAGGATGCTAAGAATTAGGAAGGGATGCAAAATAAGATCAAGAATATTATAATGCTTCAATATCGCTCCACGGTGCGACCTCACCTTGAGTATTGCGTTCAATTCTGTCACCATATCTCAAAAAAGATATGGCAAAATTAGAAAAGGTTCAAAAAAGAGCGACCAAAATGATAAAGGGGATGGAACTCCTCCCATAAGAGGAAAGACAAAAGAGGTTAGGGTTCTTCAGCTTGGAAAAGAGATGGCTGAGGGAGGATATGTTTGAGGTCTATAAAATCCTGAGTAGTGTAGAACGGGTAGAAGTGAATCAATTTTTCACTCTTTCAAAAAGTACAAAGATCAGGGGACACTCAATGAAGTTACATGGAAATACTTTTAAAACAAATAGGAGGAAATATTTTTTCACTCAAAAAATAGTTAAGCTCTTGAACTTGCTGCCAGAGGATGTGGTAACAGTGGTTAGCGTATCTCAGTTTAAAAAAGGTTTGGACAAGTTCCTGGAGGAAAAGTCCATAGTCTGTTACTGAGATGGACATGGGGAAGCCACATAAGAAAATAAGAATAGCCATACTGGGTCAGACCAATGGTCCATCTAGCATTAATTAGCATTAATTGTCAACAATCTAGATTTATGCACACATCTTGCTATGTGTTATTCTATAAAGGTGCATGCATAAATTTTGTAGCACGCAACTCAAAAGGGGTGTGGTCATGGGAGAGGCATGGGTGGGTCAGGGGCCTTCTCTAAAGATGCGCACAGTATTATAGAGTTCAGGGGACCCACGCCTACTTTAGGCATGCAGATTTACACCAGGATTCAGTTAGTATAAATCCTTAGTCCTTCATATGTATCTTACAGTATGCCCATATCAATGTAATAATATAACTTGTTGACCAGACACAATAGTCTCTGTGTACAAGAAATGAATGCAATACAATACAAAAATTCAAAATGTTCTTATATTCCACTATAACCAGAAGTTCTGTGCAGATAACAGTTAACAAGAAACCTGGACAAGACCCAAAGATTTACAAAATTTACAATAAGATCAAGCTATATAAAATTATAAAAGAAGACTAACCTGATAAAAATTTCCTGAACAAAAAAGGTTTCAGAGACTTCCTGTACAAGTAATAATTAGTAATCATTCAGACTTGTAGTAGCAGGGCATTCCAATTGTGTGCTGGTAAAACTGGGAAATTAGAAGAAAGTAGCTTTTAAAACGAATACCCTTCAGACACGGGTATTGCAATAAAAGAACATTTCTTAACATTTTTACTCTCTGCATACTAGGGAAACCCATAAAGCCCAACATATAAGGAGGAGCATTCTTATATAAAATATTATAAATCTGCATACACAACTTAAGCATTTCAACTTTTACTGCTGGCTGTAAGAAAATCGGTCATGCCACTCTTTCAAAATTCTTCAAACAAGTGTCTACAGTCAAAAGCATTACAAAACATACCTATCTCCGATCTCCATCTTCATGCTTGCTGACTATCAGGCACCATATTCAAGAACCAATGGGAATCAAACTGTGTTGGAATGCAGGGACTGGGACCTAAAGTGGAAACAGTAGTCAATAAAATCAGAGCCAAAAACCTGTCTCAGCAACCATGTGGATTTCCTTAAAGGAGCAAACCTTCTACAAAGATATTGCCTTTTATAGCATTTAACTCTGAAAACCCCTGAGATATCACCTCTGAGAAGAAGAGTTTTGCAGATTGTCCTTCCCCAAACCAGGGGAAAATTTTTAATTCAAAATAATTGAGGTGTAAACATTGGGACCCATAAAACACTTTTCATGCAAAAGAACTAAATTTCAATCAATTCTTCACTGCAAATAAACTCTTCAATGCTAACAATTTCAGAGCAGTACATTTGTGGGGTGAATAAATTAAGATCTCTTCATTTTACTCTACAGTATTCTTGCCTCAGACTTTTATATCAAACTCCTCTCATACCCTAGTACATAGAAATCCTATTTTTCTGAGACTAGTAGACTGAGCCTCTGCAAGCAAAGACGCACAGACCCTCCTGACACTTCTCAGCAGACAAGATTCCTCTCCTCTTAGAGCACCTTGCTGGTTCTTGATTACACTGATTGAGCAATTCGGTTTTCTCCTCTTTATGTTTAGCAAACGGCCATTTTGGTTTCACGGCTCTTTCCTGAATCCCAACCGGAATTTGCTTCACTGAGAATTCTTTAGGAAAGAGCTCTCTGCTACCCCTTTGTGATCCTGCCTACTCTTTTGTCCCCTATCATAGAAGTCTCCAAAGACATTTGAGAAGAAAAGCTTCTACTCTTACCTCCTCCTTGAGTCTTCTCTAGGCTTCCTTTAGAAAGACCATAGTCCTTCCTGTACCTTAGAAAGCATTCTGGTATGTTCTTCTAACTCACTGCATTTAGAACATGATCGGATTACACTTTCACTACAACTCTAGGGGGTCATTCCCTCAATTTCCCTTTAAGGAGCATCTCACACTATACCTTAAAAAGAGGAGGTCCATAAAGTTATTCTAGATAGGTCCTTGTACTAAAGACAGCTACACATATACCCCTGGATTCTATAAAGTGCGACTTAAGTTGTGTGTGCAAATCCAGTCATATTTTGGATTTGCAGATGCAACTTAGTTAACAAGCCAATCAGCGCCAACAATTGACACTTAACAAGCAATTGTTGACACTAATTGGCATTAATTAGATTTACACACAGAACTGTCTAAGCATATTCTATAATGTGATGCGTGTAAAGTCACTTAGAGGGTCTTTTACTAAGGTGCACTCACATTTTTGGCGCACGCTAAAACTGTGGGTGCGCTAACGTTAGAGACGCCAATGCATTCCAATGGGCATCTCTAACGTTTAGCGTGCCCACAATTTTAGCACGTGAGCGTGCCTTACTAAAAGACGCCCATAGTTGAAAGGGGGCTTGACCAGGGGCATGGCCATGGCCATGGAATGGGTGGGTCATGTGCAGTTCTAAAATTTATGCGCATTGTTATAGTATACACCCGATCCATGCTTAATTTAGGCAGCGGGATTTACAGCAAGTTTTACTTGGCATAACTGCCTGTGACTAAATTTAGTCACATGGATGGGCACTCGCATATTCTAAAAATCAGGCTTACTTTATAAAATACACCTAGGCGTATTTTATTTCTTTGGCGATTTTTTAGGAGTGATATACAGAATCTAGTCTATTATCCTATATAATAAAACCCACCTCCAATGTTCTGAAGCTGACTGTGTGGACACAAGCCTTGAGGCATTCATGCTTCTGTTGATGCCTCCCACTTCCGGGTGCGTCAGCAGCGAAAGTGCCCAATCAAAACACAGCAGCGTTCAGAACATTGGAGGCGCAGTTTCAGCCCTTCGCTATGCCCCCCCCATCGAGTTCGCCACCCCTCACCCCTCCCCCCCAGGTTGCCACCACTCCCCCCTCCACCCACCCCCGAGGTCGCCGCAGCCACTGCTCCACCCTCCACCCCCCCCCAGGTCGCCGCCGCTCCCCACCTCTGTCCGACATCAGTTCAGCTGCCATTTCCAGCTACTGCTGCTTCTCCTGTTGAGCAGCAGCGGCTGGTACAAAAACAAAAAAAAACAACTTAAACCTGCAAAAATGCTTTCAAAAAGGAAGCGGGGCATCACAGGCAGCCATCGGCTGTCAGCTCTGCATCTGCTTCTCCTCTCACCTCTCACGTCGCTGCGCTCCTCCGGGGTTCTACTCCAGGGGCAGTGACGTGAGAGGTGAGAGGAGGAGCGAATGCAGAGCTGACAGCCGATGGCAGCCTGCGGTGCCCCACTTCCTTTTTAAAAGCATTTTTGCAGGTTCAATTTGGGTTTTTTGTTTTTGTACCGGCCACTGCTGCTCAACAGGAGAAGCAGCAGTGGCCGGAAATGGCAGCTGAGCTGACGTTGGACGGAGGGGGGGGAGTGGCGGCGACCTCGGGGGGTGAAGGGGTGAGCGGCTGTGACCTCTGGGGGGCGTGGTGGCGAGGGCGGCAGGGGTGGGGCCTGAGACAATGGAGGGGGAAGGGGTCCTGAGGCCAGAGGGGAGAGGGTCCTGAGACCAGAGAGGAGGGGGACCAGAGACCTGGCAGAGGGAGGGGGGAAGAAGAGGGGGGAGGGGTCCTGAGACCAGATACGGAGGGGGAGGGGGGCCTGAGACCTAAAAGCAGGGGGGAGGGAGACCTGAGAGGAGGGGGAGGGGAACCAGATAGGGAGGGGTCCTGTGACCACAGAGAGGGAGGGGGTGGGGGTCCTACGACCATACAGAGGGAGGGGGGGAGGTATCTCTGGCACACACACAGTGTCTCTCTCACTCTCATACACTGTCTATCACACGCTCTATGTCTCACACTGTATCACATTCACTCTCTATGTGTCACACAGTCACTCTCAAACACTCTCTCAATCTCATACACTCTCGCTCTCACAGAGAGTCTGTGTATCACACACATACTCTCTCACACTCTATCTGTTTCACAAAAACACTCTGTCTCACACACACTGTATCTGTGTGAAACACACTCTCTCACATTCACTGTGGCTCACATACGTACTCGCACACACTCTCATTCTCACATACACACTCGCACCCACACTCACTCTCCCTCTGTCACATACACACATTCTCTCTCTCTCTCTCTCTCTCTCTCACACACACACACACACAGTCACTCTCACACACTCTCTCTCAAACATACACACTCCGAGGAAAACCTTGTTAGCACCCGTTTCATTTGTGTCAGAAACGGGCCTTTTTTACTAGTATATATATAAAGAGAGAGAGAGAGATGTAGATATGTGTACACACACACCACCACCATTAACTATCACAAGTGCAAGGACTTCATGCAAACATATTTAAAAAATATATATCCACATGTAGTTCCCTTTCTACTAGATTCTCCTTTCCAAACTCTCACTCATTTGAATTTTTACAACTTAAATCGGCTATAAACTAAATTGTTAAACTAGAAGACATGAAATGAGATTGAAGGGGGGCAGACAAGAAAAATGTCAGAAAGTATTTTTTCACGGAGAGAGTGCTGGATGCTTGGAATGCCCTCCCGCGGGAGGTGGTGGAGATGAAAACGGTAACGGAATTAAAAAATGTGTGGGATAAACATAAAAGAAT
Source organism: Microcaecilia unicolor (assembly GCF_901765095.1). NCBI lineage: Eukaryota > Metazoa > Chordata > Amphibia > Gymnophiona > Siphonopidae > Microcaecilia > Microcaecilia unicolor. Next base: position 110,266,804 of record NC_044035.1, read on the forward strand.
CCTGTTCAGAAGGAATGGATCCTCAGAAGCTTAGCAGAGATTGGGTGGCAGAGCCGGTGGTGGGAGGTGGGGCTAGTGGTTGGGAGGCGGGGCTAGTGCTGGGCAGACTTCTACAGTCTGTGCCCTGAAAATGGCAGGTACAACTCAAAGTCAGGTATACACATAAAGTAGCACATATGAGTTTATCTTGTTGGGCAGACTGGATGGACCATACAGGTCTTTCTCTGCCGTCATCTACTATGTTACTATGACTGCAATCCTCAAAGGTAATTCTGTATCATATTATTATGCCTTGCTGTTACCCACATTTAATGATTCCATCACCACTTTACACTGCCTGTGGTCTGAAGAATTATTTTTGGAAATCTCTGAAACGCAGTGGACCGTATTTTGGTCAAAAATTAATAGTCCTTTAGCATCTGCTCCTATCCTTCAATCCTTATTTTTTATATTGCATATGGCATTATGGACATTGGTTAAACAAACTAGAGTAAATAATAAGCTTTCTAATTTATGTTGGTCGTGTATTTCTGCTATAAGTACTTATGAGCATATGTTATTTTCTTGTCCAAATCTCCAGCTCTTCTGGAATCTAGTGTGGGGCAGAATTTCTAAACTGTTGAATATAAAGATTCCTTTAAGTTATAAGATTGTAATTTTTTGTTCACTTGAGTTTAGGGATTGTTTTACTCGTGAACAGTGTAAACTGATGGATATCCTGCTATCAATTGCCTTAAAATCTGTTTTGCAAAATTGGAAGGATAAGAAAAAAGTTGCATTTATTGGTTGGTGGAATTTGTTCATCAATACGAAGCCCGCTTAGCTGAAAAATCTAATCAAACTGGGTGTTTCATTACAATTTGGAAACCAATTGATCTTTTCTGTTCAATATAGTATCACAATATTTATCTCACCTTTTCAATAGTAATTCTACTTTTTATATAAAAACTATATGAATTGTGTTGTCATATAATGGATGTATAAGGATATTTTGGTCAACTTACCTTTTTTCTATTCTCAATCAAACTTGTATTTGACAATTTTTCTGTTTTGTATGATGTTTCAATTTTATTAATAAAGAAATATTGAACTTAACTTAAAATATATATATCAATAGACAAAAATATCCTTGTGAACTGTCAACATTTATGATACTTTCCACTAGGTATCGGTGGACAAAATCTCAACAACCAGGGCCAGTGTTGGGGGGGGGGGGGTTGGCATAAGGAAGCTGCCCTGGACTTTATAGCTCCATGGGGCCTCCATGGACCAGCATCTCCTCCTTTTCTCCCCCTTCCTAATCTACCTTCCAAAGCATTTTTCTGTACAGAGCACACCGATGCAGCAGTAATTCTGAGAGGCTGTCTGTGCTGACCTCTGACCGTTTCCTCTGCCACATTCCTCCTAGGTGAAAACAGGAAGTTGTGTCAGAGGGGGACTGAATGCAGCAGAGAAAAATAGTCGGAGATCAGCACAGACAGCGCAGACAGCACAGACAGCTGCGCTGGCATGCTCTGTAAAGAAAAATGCTTTGAAAGGTAGACCAAGAAGGGAGGGAGATGTTGAACAAGGCAGGGAGAAAAGAAGGAGATGCTGACCACAGAGGCCTCCAGAGCAGGTTTAAGGTAATCACAGGGGTGCGGTTGAGAGAAACGTGAAAATGCTGGACCAGGGATGGGGCGAGGGGACTGAAGGAAGAAATGATGGTCCAGGAACATGAGGGAGGAAAGGAAAGAGACAGATGGTGATCAGTGGGATAGAAGGAGAGAAGAGAGTAGAAGAGATGTTGGACCCTAGACCCTGGGGTGGTGAGGAGGGAGGGAGAGATGGTGGACAATGGGATGGATGGAGAGAAGAAAGCAGGAGAGACGTTGAACACCAGGGTGGAGGGGAGGGAAGGGAAGGAGGGAGAGTTAATGGACAATGAAAGGCAGGGATGAAAGAGAAAGGGATGGATCTTGGACCAAGGGAGGAATATTGGAGCTGGGGACAGGCAGGAGAGAGGGAGGGGAAGAAGGAGAGATTGGATCATGAGGTGGAAGAGACAGGACAGAAAAGAAAAGACAAACAGAAAAGCAAATAAGAAAAATTGGGACAAATATAATGGAAAAATAAAATATCCAGGCAACAAAAGCATATCCCTGTGGAATCTGAAGATCTAGATGCCACCCTGAGAAGGGTGAGTGCTAAACGTTCCCTCCCAGTAGAATAAGTAGTGGAGTGAATTTCAGTAAATCAGGAAGCTGGGTACTACACAGTAAAAATTCCTAGGAGACTAAAAAGGATGTTCTGTTTCAGAACTCAGGACATCAGCCACTTGCTAGGATTCCCTTATCTTGTCTAGTAAAGTATGTGAAGGCTGCTATACCTCTACCTAACCCTGTACTATAAATAACCTCTTTTCACAGAAATTGCAAAATTGTAATCTATTTAACTATTGCCTTATAAATAATATCAGACCTGTTTGGAACTACCCTTTTTCTGCATAGTAACCTATTATTAGGAGAGCTTAATAGAAACTATAATTGTAACCAAAAAGAAAAATTTTGTTCTTTAAATTGATTCTTCACCCAAAGTCCACTACAACTGACTGATCTAAGAGAATCAAATACTTACAACTGGTCAGGCATCCCGCCTAAAATATATGGCTAAATTTAATAAGATAAACTTATTCATTCTTTTCATAAAATATTTTTAAAGACAATTCTCATGCATGTTCAACTTATCAGAGAAGTAGAACATTAGAATGAAAAAAAATGCTCTGTTAAGGAACATTCTTCAAAGTGTGGTCACTATACATCCAAAATGCCTGATCTAATCCATATACTACTGAACAATTTGGGAAATTTAATTGTAAAGTATATCTCAGAAAGTAACTTTAATCCTCTATGTTCCTCCAAAAATAAACACATTTATATCTGGTTAATGTCAATGGTCTTAGTGCTGTTAGTCTCCAATTAAATATGATTGAATATTGTGACTCCCTGATTTATTTGGATGGACATCCTTGAAGATAAGAAATGGTACTTGTTCCATGGCTATGCAATCTTATCTGCCTCCAGAGGAAACACAGTTTTGAAGGTTATACCTATCTTTTGCATGCTTTTTTTCTTCCAGGAAGAGCATTAAGATCTGTATGTGTTTTAGCTATGTGACAGCCGAAAAAGTATAAGAGATATTATGGGTGTCGTTTATCAAATGTTTTTACCCATTTGTACCAAACAGGCCTAATGGTTGATTTGCATACTAATATAGGATGTTACGATAAATCATTAACAAAAATGCTACAGAAAGGCATGCATGTATATTATCACAAGCATAAATATTCACCATACAGTAAGGAGTCCTTTTATTAAGGTATGCTAATGGGTTTAATGTGCACTAACGATTAATATGTTCTAAATGCTGCACAACCCATTATATATCTGTGGGCTGCATGGCATTTAATGCACACTAATTCATTAGCATACGGTAAATCCATTAGTGCACCTTAGTATAAGGACCCCTAAGGGAGTCATTTATGAACAGTTAGCACACATCAACAGTGTTAGCACACATTAGCCATTTATAAATAATCCCCTTAAGTATGTATCAGACCGGCTTTTAGTTCAATTGTTTTCAGCTTCATTTTAGATGTCTTTGAAGTGAGAATCTAGATGTTTTATGCCAAAATGTCTAGAGCGTGTGTCATATTGTACAAACGCAGGACTGAACATTTAAGCCTATTGTAAAATCGACATATCTCCTTCCCCATGATCAAGATGTCGAAAAGCCCGTCAAAAATGTTGAGCACATCACCAGCGATGTCTCAAGATGTTTGAGTGTGAAATGTATAAATAAACGAGTGTGCAATGAAGCTGAAAATATCCCATAGGAGCCTACATCAGCATGGCCTGACCTCATAGGAGAAGTACACAGCATCTGTGAGGTTCCTGCAACATCCAAGGTGTTGATGCAACACCCATAAGGGGAAAATATCTAGCACCGTCTGTGGCAGTGGTACAAACCATTTAGCACTGAGTGTAAAACATATCGCACCACCCACAGGTGCAAGATGTTTAGCACTAAATGTCTTGAACCCGTGGACGGCACTATACATTTTGCACATGGCATAAGGTACAAAAATTATAGCAATAAACACCTTGCACTGGGTGCGGTGCAAAATATTTACTGCAAGATATAGAGTCCTTCCTGCAGCAGAAAACATCTATGCTATGCATACATCTGCCCTCCCAACAATGATCTGGCTAGCCCTGTGCCTGTGGGCCCTGCTACCAATATATACCATACCCTCTATAGGTCCCTCACATGTACATACAAGATGGAGACCAGAGAGAGAGGAACTTCTCTGATGAGGTCCTCCTACATAAAGGGGAGGTGTAGGGTTGCACAGGCCACAGCAAGAAGGATTTGAGGGAAGATCAAGCTGATCCTGAGAAGGTGAGCAAACCCAATGTGCACAATCACGCATACACATCAATGAATAGGACAACCCACACAACTATCATGCTGGAGCACACACATGTACCCAACCTCTTCACAGTATGAGTCAAAGTGCATTGAAAGGGTGAATATACAGCACCACAAAGCAGACATGCCACACAACACACCACAATGTCCATCAATACAATCCCAGGCCGCCCCCTCCCCCCCAGCTGTAATACCTATAGCACCACCACCAGATCTTCCTGGCTTGCTACATCCTATACAATCTTGCACTAAGGTAAAGAATCCCACTTCCTGAAGGACCAAAGACCTCATGCTTCCCACATTAACTTTTATTAACTTCTAACTCCTCCCCCACTGTCATTCAACAACCAGAAATATTTCCCTGTGCAACTTACCCAGGAACCCACCTCTTTGAGCTGGATCCTTTACCACCCACAACCTCAGAACCCTCCCCTCAGGAGAGTTCTCTCATGATATTTAGTAATCCCCATTATAATTGGGGATTACATATAGCTTTTCATATTATCCTCAAATTGAAAAATTCTGGGATCAAGTCTGCTGGGAGTTAGAGGGGTGTAGTGGGACTCAAGACATAGGCACCGGAGAAGTTAGGTGGCTCACGCTTGGATGAGTAGATCAAGGGAACACATTTGTTTCTACTATTAGGCATTTTGACTGCTTAAAAGTGTATTTTGCAAAAATGGATAGAACTGATTCCCCCGAACATCGAACAGTGGATCAACTGCATGATGAGTCTGTTGCACCTTGAGGGTATGGACTTATACTGCACCAGACAAGAGGCCCCAGAGAAATATCTATTCACATGGAAAACATTTTATGATAGATTGAGTTCTCAGAGGTAGGCGCACCTTCTTGAGTCTGGTTTTAGGACAGAGTGGAGAGAGGGTAAACAAGAGGGTGGTTAGCGTTTGGGGGTATAAGGGTGGAGGGAATTTTTTGGGTAAGATGGATGGAAAGAAAATTATGAGAAATGGTGGTTGATAGTATTGTATACAGTGCGTTTTTTCTAGCAAAAAAGTTGCCGGTACTCAAATGCCATGCCACCCTTCAGGGGCGGGGTGATCACTGAGGGATCACAATAGCCAGGCCCCCTGCAACCAGTCACAGAACCTATGACAAGGCAAAATTAATGTGTAGAGCCTGAGCTCTTTCATTAAAACTTGGGGTCCATGGGTCAATTTTAGCAGACAATGGAAAAGGTGCCGGTACTCAGTACCCCCAAGTACCCCCTCAAAAAAAGCCCTGATTGTATATAATATTATAAGTGGCTTATGCCTTACAAACCTGAATGGAGGAGTGGCCTAGTGAGTAGAGCACTGGTCTTGACATCCAGAGGTGGCTGGTTCAAATTCTGCTGCTGCTCCTTGTGATCTTGGGCAAGTCATTTAACCTTCCATTGCCTCAAGTACAAATTTAGATTGTGAGCCCTCCTGGGACAGAGAAATATCCAGTGTACCTGAATGTAACTCACCTTGAGCTACTACTGAAAAAGGTGTGAGCAAAATCTAAATAAATAAATAAACATTCTCCACTTGTACTGATTCTTGATCTGCTGTATATTGTTCTGGCCTGGAAACTTAAGACATTGCTATTTATTTACAAATTTGCTGTTCTATTTTTGTATTTTTTTTGGCCAATGCAGATGTTGACTGTTCTTTTATTTACCACCAAGTAAACCTAGAAGGGGATACCAGGCTCTACAATAGCTCCAGATATTATGGGCATTCTTAACAGAGCAGTAAGCAGGTTTGAAAAGCAGTCTAGTGGTTAGTGCAGTGAACTGGAAACCAAGGGACCCAGGTCCAATTCCCACTTCAACTCTTTTTTTTATTGTGAGTCCTCCAGAAACAGAAAAATACCTACTGTACCTAAATATATAACACACCTGCAAGACTGAAGGCTATTGAATTGGTGTACATTGGGTTTGAAGGTATTTTTCTGTTTCTAGAGGGCACACAATCACAGAAACAAAGAGCTAAATTGGGATTTGAACCTAGGTCCCTTGGTTCACAGTCCACTGCACCAACCACTAGGCTGACCCTCTGCTCTGCATGGAAGTTTGTGTGGCCATTTTCTCAGAATGCTGCTATACAGACGTCCATGTCCCTTGTTTTCCCAGGTTGAAAATTTGGACTTTTCAGTTTGTAAAATGTATGTTCCTGCTGGATGTAAGGCAGCGTTGTAGGTTGAGCAGATAATAACATATCAATCAATATTCAGCTGTTATCGGTCAATAAATCCTGGCCACCACCATCTGAATTCATCCCACATATTTGATGACGGCACTGAATATTCAAGTGTTCAGTAATGTCCAGAAATTATCCAGGTACAGCCAAATATTTAGGGGCCCTTTTACCAAACAGCAGTAAAAATGGCCTTAGCACGCCCTTACGCAGGTTTTTACCGTGTGCTAAGGTCATTTTTACCACTGTGGTAAAATGGCCAAATTTCCTATTTTTTCTATTGATGGCCACGTGCTACTTTTGCCATTAGCGTGTGGCCATTAAAACAGATTAGCACATGAGCTCTTACCACTACCCATTATGTAGGTGGGAAGGGCTCACGCGCTAAGCAAGAGCTAATCGATTAGTGTGCAGCAATGTAGCTGTGCTAACCAATTAGCACAGCACATGTGCACTCTCCACCCCAAGACATGGCCCTGTGCCCCCCCCCAAAAAAATTTTTAGTACATGGGTAGCACACACACACATGACAAAATTACCATGGGATGCCTTAGCATGCCCCATGGTGCACCATTTTTTGTTGCGATAACCCTAACGGTAGTTAAGTAAGACTACTGCTAGGGGTGCCATTTGGAATGCAACACAGGACTGGCCAGGAGCGACTCGGTATTGCTTCAGGCAGAACAAACCCTCATAGCCCTCCCCCCAGGACCCCCTGGACCTCCTCTCCTTGGACCACCAGTGAGATAAGGTACCCTTTGGGGTTCAGGGGAGCTTGTTATTGTGGGGTTGGGTGGGCCTTGTGGCCAGGGGGTTATGATGAGGGGACCAGATACTTGAGGACACTCTGCAGTGGTGGCCCAGGAGTATTGGCATTATCCTTCTGACTGGGATTCAGCAACCTGAGGTACCGGGATCTCGCAGGTTGATGAATCCCACAGTCATAAAGGTGCAGTAAAGGGCGATCTTTACCACACCTTTATGAAGTCCCCCTTAGTGTCATGCACAGACCGCTAACCAGACATATGTTAGGACTACATATAGAATTAGATTCTATATATGGTGCCTGAAAAATCAGCCCCAAAAATATTCCCGCCTAGGCATATTCTGTAAACCTCGCCTAGATTTAGGCACAGTTTATAGAATGTGCCTAGTGGCCATACCTGCACCTACAACTTGGCGTAGATACCGGCACCTAAGTTAGATGCAGAGCAATTATATTATATAACCCTGTGTGTAGAATTTTGGAAAGTCCACGGCCTGCCCATTCCACACCCCTAGCCATGCCCCCCTTTTGGCAGCACTCATTAGAATTTATGCACGCCACTTTACAGAATGCACCTAGCAAGTTGTGCACGTAAATTCTATTTAATGCCAATTAGTGTCAACAATTGCTTAAGTGGCAATTATTGGCCCTGATTGACTTGTTAAGTAATTAAATTGTGCATGCAAATCCAGAATATGACTAGATTCACACACGCAATTTCAGTCACGCTATATAGAATCCGGGGGTATATGTGGTCCAATATGCCCACTGACATTGAATATCTGATGTTCCAGAATAAGTTCTTGTGTGCCCCGAACCTGGGCTTTGCCCTCTGTTTCCCAAAGCCATTTATCCCATCCAATCAGTCTCCAGTACTTCCTACCTTATGGTTCTATCTTCAGACCAGTATCAACAGGCCTTGCAATCAGCAACATTTTGAAACTGGGATCTGATGGGATAGGAACGATTAGGGATTACTCCTGCTCCATTTGAACTATGGAGGCCACACAGAAGAGGTAAGTGACATCCAGGAAGTTAAGAGAGGCATGGGGAAAGCACTGAGGGGTATGTCTCAATTTTTATCATAAGCAGTGCTTGGTTTTGTTTTGTCTTTTCATTTTCCAGAAAAAAAAGAAATTTTGGAGGGTGGCTTTTTTTTAAATTTTTTAATGAAGTAAAAAGTGTTATTGTATATCCTTACAACACTGTTAACTAAATTTAAATATAGTTGAACACCCACATTGTCAGGGCAGAATTAAGGCAGAGGCAAAATAGTCATATACCTAGGACCCAATTTAGGAAGTACCTCACAGACATGCTAATTTCTGCCCTAATAAATCAGATACTGGTAGAAAGAAGAATAAGGAGGGGACCAGAGCCACCACTGCCTGAGGTGCGCTAAAAAATGGCCTGCACTGGTATAGGTGCGGGTTTTGAGCGCCCACAGTTTCATTTTTTTAATGGATGTGTGGCAAAATCAAAATTGGCGCATGTTCATTTTGGATCTGAGACCTAACCACCAGCCATTGACTTAGCGGTAAGGCCTCACGCATTAACTGGACGGTAATGATGTATGTGTGTAGAAAGCCACTTGATGTGTGCCCTCTACATGTGCCAAAAATAAAATTACCACAAGGGCCACACAGTAGCTGGGCAGTAACTCTATTGTGGCACACGTTGGGCACACATGGAGGGGCATAATCGAACGGGGCACCAAGTTTTGCTGAGGGCATCCTCCTAGGACATCCCTATGAAGGGGCAGGGGAACCCGTATTATCAAAACAAGATGGGTGTCCATCTTTCGTTTTGATAATATGGACGGGGAAGCCCAAATCTCAACATTTAGGTCGACCTTAGAGATGGACGTCCTTAGAGATGGTCGTCCCCGGTTTTTGGTGATAATGGAAACCGAGGACGCCCATCTCAGAAACGACCAAATCCAAGTCATTTGGTCATGGGAGGAGCCAGCATTCATAGTGCACTGGTCCCCCTGACATACCAGGATACCAACCGGGCACCCTAGGGGGCACTGCAGTGGACTTCATAAATTTCTCCCAGGTGCATAGCTCCCTTACCTTGTGTGCTGAGGCCCCCCAAAACCCACTACCCACAACTGTACAACACTACCATAGCCCTAAGTGGTGAAGGGGGGCACCTACATGTGGGTACAGTGGGTTTGTGGTGGGTTTTGAAGGGCTCACATTTACCACCACAAGTGTAACAGATAGGGGGGGGTGGGCCTGGGTCCGCTTGCCTGAATTGCACTGCACCCACTAAAACTGCTCCAGGGACCTGCTTACTGCTGTGATGGAGCTGGGTATGACATTTGAGGCTGGCATAGAGGCTAGCAAAAAATAAGTTTTTAAAGTTGTTTTTTTGAGGGTGGGAGGGGATTAGTGACCACTGGGGGAATAAGGGGAGGTCATCCCCCATTCCTCCCGGTGGTCATCTGGTCAGTTTGGGCACCTTTTTGAGGCTTGGTCGCAAGAAAAAATGGACCAAGTAAAGTCGGCCAAGTGTTCGTCAGGGACGCACTTCTTTTTTCCATTATCGGCCAAGGATGCCCATGTGTTAAGCACGCCCCAGTCCCGCCTTCGCTACACTTCTGACACGCTCCCGGGAACTTTGGTCGTACCCACGATGGAAAGCAGTTGGGGACGCTCAAAATCAGCTTTCCATTATGCCAATTTGGGCAACCCTGGGAGAAGGACGCCCATCTTCCGATTTGTGTCGAACAATGGGCATCCTTCTCTTTCGAAAATAAGCCTGATAGGCCCCTATGCTGCTTAGTAAAAGAGCCCCTATCTGTTCTCCTCAATCTCCTATGCATTGTCCTCCAGTCAGTAGCAGGAATTGGTGACAAGAGCTGCTTACCTGCTGCTTCCTCCTCTGCAGTCAATACCATAGTATACCTCATTTGTTGGAGTTTTGAAATGTATTAATACTTATGATGGGGGGGGCAATGTTCCTGTTTGCCTAGGGACCACCAAAAGGTTAATCCTGCCCTGCATACTGTAAAAGCTAATGTTAGGAACAGGGCTGAGGGGTCTGGAAAAAAATACGAAGGATTATGGTTTATGTATGAAAATCTAAATGTTCCTCTACCCAGTGGTAGAGGGAAAAAAAATAAAAATGTCAACGGGAAAGACTAGAAGGGGCTATTGGTTTTTATATGCCGTCATTTACAGTGTTACTGTTTATATCTAAATAAATTCCATAATATTATATTCAACGTAGCTACATTTTTTAAACCAAACATCTAATTGAATTTAACAATTCTACTTTTCCCCTCTTGTGTACATGAAGTAACACTGAAATATGTTTCTTGAAAATCAAATTTGGGAATGTTTATAGGAAATATGGAAAAGCTGCTCAGCTTGGTAAGTTGAGCCAAGAAATAGCCACACCCAACATCTCTTTTGCTGTTTTCTGTTTTGATACAAACAGCAATCTGATTAAATTGTAACTAATGTTAGGCTATAACACCCCACATCTAAACCAAGAAGTTAAGTACACTATCTTTCATGATTTATCTTCAGTACTTAACAAAGCTTGGCATTCACAACTTAGAATAATGTCTAATATGATTTAAAACATTGTGGAATAAGCAAATTAAGATCTTATAAACACAGACGTATCGTATAAAATACACTGTGTAACATCTGAATCCTAGCAAAATGCCAGCTTGGATATTTCTCAAAGTAGCAGAAAGACACTGTCAAAAGTACTGCTGTGTATTACCATGTTCCAAAGAAACTACTGTAGAATGTAGGTGGATCGACAAGTACAATTACAGTGTCAGCACCAATTAAAGACAATTGCTTAATTGTGATTTCATATTGTTGATGAAAATGAGTTATACAAGCATTCATTTAAGGATATCAATCCAAGCAGGGTCCTTTTACTAAAACACACTAACATATGGGCTTAGCGTGTTTTAGTGCGAGACTTTCCCACACACCTAGTCTATATTTAAGCACCAATATTTTAAGGATTTTCCTTTTTTGTTTTGTTTTTATTTTGTTTGTTTGGGGTTTTGTTTTGTTTTGTTTTTTTGCAGGTCCTGCATTAAGTTTTCCAATAGGGTGCAGGACTTGCAAAAAATTAACATAGGAGCATTTACCACCTCCTATTTAAGAGGCACTAAATGCTTCTGTGTTAACCCCACATTATCCAGTTAGCTTGCACTAATCAGCAGGTGCTAGCTGAATAACACTTCCATGCCCATTCCCTGCCCATGACATGCCCCCTCCCGAAAACATTACAAAAAACAATAAATAACATGGGATTAGCGCGTGCTGACAGGCAAGTTGCCACAAAACTCTGTAATGCATTTTGAAGTAGGCCTTTTTTCCCTGCCTTAAATATGTGTTAGCACTTAATTCAGTATAGTAAACGGGTCCCATGGTTAAGCTCTGGAACTCATTACAGAGCAAGTGGTAAAAGCAGCTAATGTAGCTGTGTTTAAAAATGTTTGCACAAACTCCTGGAGGAACAGTCCATATATCATTATTAAGGTAGACCTAGGGAAAGCTACTGCTTATCCTTGTAGCATGGAATCTTGCCACTTTATGGGACTCTGCTGGGTGCTTGTAACTTAGAAACATAGAAACATGACAGCAGATAAGGGCCAAACAGCCCATCCAGGCTGCCCATCCTCAGTAACCAGTAACTCCTCCTTTTCCCAAGTGATCCCATGTGCCTGACCAATGCTTTTTTTAAACTCTGACACAGTCTTTGTCTCCAGCACCTCCACGGGGAGGCCATTCCATGCATCTACCACCCTTTCCGTGAAAGAGTATTTTCTTAAATTCTTCCTAAGCCTATTTCCTCTTAACTTCATCCTATACCCTCATTCCAGTGTTTTCCTTCATTTGAAAAAGGCTCTCCTCCTTTACATTAACACCACTGAGATATTTAAACGTTTCTATCATATCCCCTCTCTCCCACCTCTCTTCCAGCGTATACATGTTAAGGTTCATAAACCTGTCCTTACATGTTTTATGATAGAGACCGCTTACCAATTTTGTAGCTGCTCTATGGACCGACTCCATCCTGTTTATATCTTTCTGTAGGTGCGGTCTCCAGAATTGCACGCAGTACTCTGAATGAGGCCTCACCAGAGACTATCACTTCCTTTTTCCTGCTGGTCATCCCTCTCCTTATGCACCCAAGAATCCTTCTGGCTTTGACCATCGCCCTTTCTACCTGTTTGGCCACATTAAGGTCATCAGACACAGTCACTCCTAAGCCTCGTTCTTCTTCTGTACACAGAAACACTTCACCCCCTATATTGTACCGCTCCCTTGGATTCTTGTAACCCAAGTGCATGACCCTGCATTTCTTAGCATTAAATTTTAGTTGTCAATTATCAGATCATTCTTCAAGTTTCACTAGATCCTTCCTCATGCCATCCACACCTTCCGGGGTGTCCACCCTATTACAGAGTTTGGTATCATCCGCAAATAGACAAACCTTACCAGACAGCCCTTCCACAATATCACTCATAAAAATGTTTAAAAGAGCCATCCCACAGACTGACCCCCTTGGCACACCACTGATAACATCCCTTTCCTCAGAGCAAGCTCCATTTACCACTACCCTCTGTCTCCTCCCAGTCAGTCACTTTAGATCCCATACCAAGGGCACTCAATTTATTTATCAGTCACCTGTGTGGAGCTGTGTCAAAGGCTTTGCTAAAATCCAAGCACACTACATCTAGCGCTCCTCCCACGTCCAACTGTTTGGCTACCCAGTCAAAGAAATCAATCAAATTCGTCTGACGCAATCTGCCTGTAGTGAAGCCATGCAGATTGGGTCCTGCAGTCCATTCAATTTGAGAAACCTGACAATCCTCTGCTTTAGAAGCGTTTCCATTAGTTTGCTCACCACCAAGGTCAGACTGGCAGATCTGTAGTTCCCAACCTCCTCCTCCTTACTTCTGCTCTTGTGCAGAGGGACCACATCCGCCCTTCTCCAGTCCTCTGGGACCACTCCAGCCTCTAAGGAAGCATTGAAGAGGTCGGACAGTGGAGCCACCAGAACCTCTCCGAGTTCCTTAAGCACCCTCGGATGTATCCCATCGGGCCCCATCGCTTTTAGTTTACCTAGCTCCTCACGAACACAGTCTTCTGTGAATAGGTCCCGGTCTACCATACATCTATCCCTATTTGCATTTGTTTTCTACAGACCTTCCCCTGGCCTTTCATCAGTGAACACAGAACAGAAATAATTATTAAGCAGTTCAGCTTTAGCCTTATCATCTTCTACATATTCCTCCCCCTAGGCTTTGAGCCTCACAATGCTATTATGGCAGTTCCTCCTGTCACTTGTCTCCCAATTTTACCATATCGGTTATCTTTTCTTCCATTTGCCTCTTCACTTTCCTAACAATTTTTCCAGCTTCCCTTAGCTTTTCCAGGTACTTTTGCCTGTCTCCCTCTTTCTGAGTCATCTTATAACGTGACAAGGCTACCTTCTTTCCCTTACCTTTTCAGCTACTACATTTGAGAACCAGAACGGCCTTCTGTACCTCTTACTTTTATGTAATTTTGTAACACGTTTGTCGCCTTTAAAATAGCTGCTTTCAGTTTTGCCCACTGTTACTCTATTTCCTTCAGCTGCTCCCATTCAACCAACTCTTCCATAAGAAATTCCTCTATCTCAGCAAAGTGAGTTTTTTTTTTAATCTAAGACCTTCAATCTTGCAAGCCCTCTCCTCCTTTGTTTTAATATTGAACCACACTATTCAGTGATCACTAGATGCCAAATTATCTCCCACCATAACATCAAAAACATTTGTAAGCACCAGATCTAGAATAGCTCCATCCCTTGTCGGTTCCGTTAACCGCTGCTGAAATAATTCTTCCTGTAGAGAATCCAAGATCCCTTTGCTTCTAGATGACCCCACAGCAGGGACACACCAGTCAACATCCGACATATTAAAATCACCTATCAATAGTACTTCTCCTTTCCTAGGTATCTTGTGGATGCCTTCAATTAAGTCTCTGTCCATTTCTTCTGACTGTGAAGGTGACCTGTATATTATACCAATGTAAAAAAAAATTTCTTTTTTTCTTACTAGTTTGACCCACAGCACTTCTTCCTCCCCCCATATGTCCTGCAGTTCTGTCACTTTAATATTATTCTTAACATATAATGCCACACCTCCACCCTTTTTTCCTACCCTGTCCTTCCTGAATAGATTATAGCCAGGTATAACTATATCCCAGTCATGGTTCCCCGTGAACCACGTATTCATGACCACCACTAAATCCAAGTCAGCTTCTATCATTGCAGCCTCTAGATCTAGAAATTAATTTCCCATACTACGGGCATTGGTATACAAGGCTCTCCAGATGTTATTCTTTTTTTCTGCTTTCTATAAGGGTATTTAATGTCTTACCTTCCTGAGGGTTATTGATAACTTTGGGACTTTCCTCTCCCATCCCCAGCAAATTTAGGGCCCTGTTTACTAAGGTGCACTAGCATTTTTAGTGCGCTCTAACAATTAGCGAGCACTAACGCTAAAGACATCCATAGAAATGAGTGTGCGCTAAAAATGCTAGAGCACCTACAGCATGGCTTAGTAAATAGGGCCTTAGTTTAAAATCCTCTTTAGTGCTTTAGCCAGTCTGTTACTGAAGATACTTCATCCCTTCCTTGAAAGATGGATACCATCACTGCTCAGTAGCTCTTGGAAAATCATCCAATGGTCTAGGAATCTGAAGCGCTCATGTTTGCACCAATCACACAGCCACACATTTAGCCCCAGGATGTGAGCTTCCCTCATTCGGCCTTTACCTTCAACAGGAAGGATCGTTGAGAACACTGCCTGTGCACCTAGGTGTTTCACCCTCTGACCCAGAGCCTTGAAGTCACGTTTGATATGTTCAGTAGGATACCTAGCAGTATCATTTGTGCCAACATGGATGAGCAGCATAGGGTAGTGGTCAGTAGGCTTGATGAGTCTAGGCAGTCTTTCCGCTACATCTTGAATCTTTGCACCAGGCAGACAGCACACCTCCCTAGACATCATGCCTGGTCAGAAAATGGGCGCCTCGGTACCCCTCAGAAAAGAATCACCAACCACAACTACCTTTTTGCTTCTAAATGGCCACGACTCCAGTGGCATTGAGATTTTTGTTTGTTGTTTCCTCCTGTTCTCTAGATGTTTTCAACTCTTCTGACTCCAGGGCGATGAATCAATTCTCCAGTTCAACAGAAGATGGAGTTGGGGGGTTAATTTTACAAGATCTGGTGACTTGTGTCCAGCTGTTCTCTTTCTGCACAAGATCTTCTCTCCCTTTCCTGGAGGTTCCCAATGTTTCAACATGCATTTCTGGGATGAATTTCTGGTTGTCACAGATGCTTCTTAATCTTGCGACCTCCTCTCTTAGTTCTTGTACTTCCTTCATGAGGGATTCAATGCGCATACATTTATCACATGAAACAAGAATCTTGCTTTGGTCTAAGCATTCAGTCTAGACAGGGGCAGAAGTTGTAATGAAAGCTGCAGCTTTTAGAGCACAATTTTTCTTTGTCATACTTCAAGTGTAGGAGCTTTTTAGGATATTCAGTGATTTAGCTTATAGGTTTTAGGAATTTTTTTTCTGATGTGTAGTGTTTGGTTGTAGGCATAATTCAAGGGATTAATCTTACAAAGTAGAGACCCAGAATAAAACTGATCTCAATTTATAAGTATCACTTAAGTGACAATAATTTCTTGATTATCCTTCAACAATACTACTACTGCTTACAGTTCCAGAAGGGACAGATCCCTATAGAGTATAGATAAAGAGTATGACTTCCTGCTACTTTTTTGAAGTGGGGAACAAAGAAAAGCCTGAAGTAAGGTGATGAACAAATTTAAGGCAGAGAAGGTAAATTAATATGCTTCTATTGGTAGATAAGAGTAACAAGCCTGTGTATTTTTTAAGTGAATCCTTGAATCTAAAACAGAAAAAGCACCTGATACAGAGCATAAAGCTGGAGAGTTGCTGCAATTAGAAATGATTTGTTTTCAAAAAGCAGGTGTGAATAGGATAAAACTAATTATTGAAGATAGGAAGTGTATCAGGCAAACTATATAGGAAGTGTCACCCTTGGGGTGGGAGGGCTGAGGGGCAGGGTATGAGGGCCTAAACAACCAACAGTCTGAAGAATGTGTTAGCTGTGAACATATCTCCAATGCTGTATTTAAACCACCTTATCACACCTCTGCTAGTAAACAAAGGCCTGACTCCAAGGCCAGGTGAGTGCTTTAGAAGAACTGTGTGGGAGACAAGCTTATTTTCGAAAGTGATCGCCGGCCATAAACTGGGAGATGGCCGGCGATCTCGAAAAAGCAGCCAAATCGGTATAATTGAAAGCGGCTTTTTTGACAGCATCGCTGCTTTCCCATCGCCTCGCCAGCGAAAGTTCAAGGGGGCGTGTCGGCGGCAAAGCGAAGACGGGACATGGGCAGGCATGGGCGTGGCTACCAGATAGCCGGCTTTCGCGGATAATGGAAAAAAAAACTGCATTCAGCAGTATTTCGCCGGGTTTACTTGGTCCTTTAATTTTCACGACCAAGCCTCAAAAAGTTGCCCCAACTGACCAGATGACCACCGGAAGGAATCGGGAATGACCTCCCCGTACTCCCCCAGTGGTCACCAACCCCCTCCCACACTAAAACAATAAAACTGAAAACCTTTTTTGCCAGCCTGTATGCCAGCCTCAAATGCCGTACCCACCTCCATGACAGCAGAATGTGTTCTATCCTCTGACTGCCTTTCCCTGGTTGTGATGTGGTTCTCGGGTGAGTGTGACACCTTTTCTGTTAGGTGCACTGCAGAGTCACATCAGCAATGCATTGTGGTGGGTGTAGGGTAGTGGGCTCTACTCCCATGGTGCTTTCCCCCCCTGCTAACTGGGTCAGAGTGTGTCCAGTTTTGTTTCCGGTAGTCCATGAGGTAGTGGCCATTTTTGTCAGCCACTTTTAGATCCCTTTCATGTGTTACCCACTTTAGAGAACTTAGTTATTACCTTGAATGTTGCTGAAAGAGGGCACTGTACACCATTCTGCCAGCTCTGACCTACTGCTAATCTCAGTACCAGGGAGACTCTTTGCCAGTGGGGCACAACCTCTGATCTGCAGTTAACTGTGAGTAAACGTGCTTTTTCAAATAAAGGACTTTTTCAAAGAGATTAGTCTTCAGGTGTCAACTGGTGTGCCAAGGTTATACAGCAGCAACAAGTCCTAGAGGCCTGCGTGTATGCAGGTCCTTGGAGCACTTTTAGTGGGTACCGCAGTGCACTTAAGGCAGGCGGACCCAGGCCCATCCCCCCACCTGTAACACTTGTGCTGGTAAATGGGAGCACTCCAAAACCCACTGTACCCACATGTAGTTGCCCCCTTCACCCCTAAGAGCTACGGTAGTGTTGTACATTTGTGGGTAGTGGGTTTTGGGGGGGGGGTTAGGGGGCTCAGCACCCAAAGTAAGGGAGCTATGCATGTGGGAGCTTTTTCTGAAGTCCACCGCACTGACCCCTAGGGTGCCCAGTTGGTGTCCTGGCATGTCAGGGGGGCCAGTGCACTACGAATGCTGGCTCCTCCCATACCAAATGCCTTGCATTTCGCCGGGTTTGAGATGGCCAGCAGTTTTTTCCATTATCGCTGAAAAACAAAACCGGTGATCTCAACCCCTGCGAACTCTGGCATTTGGCCGGGCTAAACCGTATTATCGAAAAAAAAGATGGCCGGCCATCTTTTTCGAAAATACGGTTCTGACCAGCTGTTGCGCCACCGCCAAAATAGATCGCTGGCGATCTATTTCGCCGGTGACATTCGATTATGCCCCTTAGGGGACAACTTTTGCATAGCAAGGGACAGAAATTATTCTCTGATTTCTTGGACTGGCCACTGTTGGAAATAGGATACTGGGCTATATGGACTCTTGGTCTGACCCAGTAGGGTAATTCTTACGTTCTTATGTTCATAAGGAAGGGGGTACTTTTGCACAGCAGGCAAGATGGCAGCATAATTTTTTTGCTCTCCACATGCAGCACATAATTATATTGCACCTCTTGGGTTAACCTCAGTACAAAAGAGAAGGACCAAGAGGAATCCCCACGAAGAGGATCAAGAACAACAACCACAGTGAGGAAATGGAGCAGCTCTATGGAACCAAGAGTTCTTTATTACAATCCAGCAAAGTGTAGACGGCCCGACAAAGCCTGTTTCAGCAAAAATTGCCTGCATCAGGGGTCTGAACTCATACACAGCTGGTAAAGGAAAAGCATTCACATTTAAACAGTGCTCCAAACTACTGCTTCTTTGTAACAATTTACATGAAACTAGAATAGTTTAATGTGATTACTTTATTCATAATCAATTCAGGAATCAAGTAGAATAAGCAAGATCCACTGTCTATAGTCAAAGCTGGAGATATTGCAGCAGCTGCAACTATATGGTGTTAGAAGAACTGAGCAAACAGCATCTTACCATAATTGATAGCTAGTACTGATGCAATAGCAGAGACTGAAAAACTTCAGTCAGCAATTGAGGGCCTTCGGGAGTACTTGGAACAGGCGAATCAAAAACAGACCAAGCTGGAATCCCCAACGTTGTCATCTTGGAGTGGGAAGTGGCGAAAATACCTGCAACGCAGCGAGACCTGAAAGACATCATCAATCATAAAAGATAAAGCAACATTAGAATTCTTGGCCTACCTGAAAGCTGTGAGGGCCTATGACATGATAGCCTATCTGATAAAATTTCTTCCAGAGTTCCTCAGCTTCACATTTGATCCCCTGCTAGAAATTAAGTGGGCCCATCGGGTGCCCTCTCAATTTCAGAATGAGGCTAAGTCCCTGAGACAAGTGCTGTTGAAGTTATTGTGATACCAGCTTGCACTCCATGTATTATAGGCAGGGAAGTCTAAAGGCCATTTTTATCAGCGTTGAAGAGTGCTAATTGTTGCTGACCCAGCCAAAACCACTGCACAATGGTGCAAGAGTCTTTTGGCCTTCAAATGCACTAAAACTGAGCATGCACATGGTGGTGAGGGGGGAGAAGGGCAGGCAGTGTGTGACAGCAAACAGCGCTGGAGGAAGGCTTCTGCTGGTGGGGCTTGGGGACCCTCACCAGCCCAGGTATATGGGGTTGTGTCAGGGGGTGGAAAGTAGCAAGAAGGGTGGCAAAATGTGCCCCAAATGTGGGCTCAAGCTCCCCAGAATTGAGGTCTGGCTATATGCCTGGCTTAGAGTTACTAGCAGGCAAAGAATATATGAAGAAAAATGGGGTGGCCATTTTATTTGAGCAGTGCCGTACCAAGGAGGGGCGGTGGGGGCGGTCTGCCCCGGGTGCACGCCGCTGGGGGGGTGCCGCGTGCCTGTCAGCTCCGCTCGTTCCCTGCTCCCTCTGCCCCAGAACAGGTTACTTCCTGTTCTGGAGCAGAGGGAGCAGGGAACGAGCGAAGCCGACAGACGCGCGGCACCCCCCCCCCCCCCCCCCAGCAGATAAAAATGCACCCAGGGGTGTGTTCTTTCGCCGGGGAGAGGTGTCTTTTCGCCGGGGGTTGCTGCATCCGTGGGGGGGGGGAGCGCATCAGCGATCTGCCCCGGATGTCAGCCACCCTAGGAACGCCACTGTATTTGAGATTCATCTTGATTGTCAAATTCTCACTACTCACGTCAATGAAGACGGGCACTGGGCTATCTCCAAAGTTTTGCTTCAGAAAAAAAGAGGTGGTTTTTATGCCCCCAATGTAGACTCACCAGGCTTCTTTAAAAATCAGCTGGAATTTTTGCCGGAATATGTTGATACCTCTTTAGTGAGGACTTTAGTTTCCCGCTGTATCTGTTGCTGGATTGACAGTCTATATGCAAATTAATATATTCCAAAGCTTCTAAAACTTTATATAGTCTGATAGACACCTTTGGATGGATAGACATTTGGAGGCTGCTTAATCTGAGGGAGAAGGACTTCATGTTCTTCTTCTGCCCTCCCACTGGGTGATTGGCATGCAATTTAAACCAGAGTATAGAATACCACTTTGAAAAGACTCAGAACTCTTGAACCAAAATCTTCAATGCAGTAATCAATCAAGGAAAAATAACTTACAGTTCAGATGTGCTGGACAAGAGTTTTTGCCTTGAAAACTGGGAGTCCGTTCTCAACCAGCTCTCCATACAAGAGAGAAGCTGGGAGGACTTCAAGAACACTCTGAGAGTAATATTGTTTCTACTTTTACACTGGTGAAATCTGGATAGAGTCACAATAGCCTGAAGGGGTCATACAGCAAAATACAGCAGTTCACAGAGGAGATATGCTGCAGAATAACTCTTACATACCCGATGGAGAGAAAAAGGGGGAGCAATTCGCCTAGCATGCACAGAGAACAAGACAAGCTAATAGAAAGAGTCCCATAAGACACAGGAAACTGGACAGGTGATCTGAAAGAGCCTATTACAGGGAACTACAGGATTATAGGGTTTTGTAGTCTTATTATGAGGCTTATTTTCGAAAGAGAAAAATGTTTAAAAGGTTACATAAAGCAACATTTGAATGTTTTGCTTGCTAAAACGTTCATCGCTATTTTCAAAACCTATTTTACAGATTTTTATCTATGCATTTTATCTGCAGTGCATCCAAATCACAAGGGGGCATGTTGGGGTGTGTTGGGGGTAGGATTAGGGCATTCCTAATACATGGAGATTTTTCTGCCATTATGGAACAAAAACAAATGTTTGGAGCTAGACCTTTTTTAATAATGACTAACCCACCACAAAAAAGTGCCCTAAATGACCAACAGGCTCATTTTTGAAAGAGAAGGACGTCCATCTTCCGACATAAATTGGAACATGGATGTCCATCTCCCAGGGACATCCAAATCGGTATAATCGAAACCCGATTTTAGACGTCTCCAACTGCAGTCCGACACAAGGATGTCCAAATTTCAATGGAACGTGTCAGAGACATGGTGAAGGCGGGACTTGGGCGTTCCTAAAACTTGGACGTCTTTGAGCCATAATTGAAAAAAAGCAGGGACGTCCTAAAGTAAAACTTGGACGTTTCCACCCAGACGTGTTTTTTTTATGAATAAGGCACAAAAAGGTGCCTGAAATGACCAGATGACCACCGGAGGGAATCGGGGATGACCTCCTGTTACTCCCCCAGTGGTCACTATACCCCTCCCACCCTCAAAAAACATCTTTATTTTTTTTTTATTTTATTTATTTATCATTTTACTTAATTACATTCATCCTATATAATAATTCTCACCTCCAACAGGATGTGCTTGGGACAGTGCCTGCCGGAAGTGGTCTGCTAGGCAGGCACGCACTGACCTCAGTGACATCAGTGACAGACAATTTGGCAAAGCAAAACAATCTTGAGTGCTGGCCATTAGGACACAGGGTTGATAGGAGAGTTTTAAAAGACTGAAGGAACCGAAAGTGTTAAATGGGGGGAGGGGGGGAGTAAAAGACTGAAGGAACCAAAAGTGTTCAGGGGGGGGGGGGCAAGTTCTGAATGAATGAAAGAAATGAAAATTTATGAGAGGAACACAATCTGAATGCCGGGCATTTGTACACAGGGTAGATAGGACACTTTTTTTAAAAAATGAAGGACGTGAAAGTATTACATTTTGGGGGAGGGGTGAGGAGGAAAGTGGTGGGGTATCCGGATACTAGGCGTTAGGGCCACGGGGTACATAGACTTTTGAAAGTCTTAAGGAACCCAAAGTGTGGGAAGGAGGAGGAAAAGGAGGGGAGGGAACGGGGTGAGGGGCATTAGGAACAGGGGAGGGGGCCCTGTCACACACTCTCATTCTCACACACACACTGTCACACAGACAGTCTCACTCTGTCACACACCTGCACATTCACTCTGGCTCTCTCTCTCAAACATACACACTCCCAGGAAAACCTTGCTAGCGCCCGTTTCATTCGTTCCAGAAACGGGCCTTTTTTACTAGTTTATCATATAAATGTAAGGGAAAACAGAAATTGATATTAAAAAAGAAAACATTTTCTCCCACCAATATATGTTATATAATCGTCCACAACTGAGAGATCCAAGATCAGGAAAACAATCTCAAAGAAAATAAGAAAAACTCAAAATGGTTAATCTTACAATTCACTTTTTCTGAGGGAGGAAGGTTAATCAGTAATTGCAGCCGGTACAGTGGTAACTAAAAGAAGTTGCTGCAGAGGGTTCTTCATCTGTTCTTTCAACTCCACAAACTCTTGTAATTTCTTAGGTTCAACAAATACGTAATTATTAAAATTCAAAGAAATAGAACACTTACAAGGGAATCGCACTAGGAAGGTCCCACTTAGGGCAATGATCTTTGGCTTAAAAGCCAAGAGTTCACACCTCCTAGTCTGCGATTCCCCTGATAAGTCAGGAAATATATTTATCTTTGAACCCAAAAAACTATTAACCATGTGTCGGAAATACAATTTCAAAACATTATTCCTATCTAAATCAAAGGCGAAAGTCACTAGTAATATAGCTTTTCCAAAATATCAGTTAAGTTCACATCTCTTTTCTCTGATAAAGAAGATTATTTAGGGGAAATATAAATCACTTTAGACACCGGAGGGTGGCTATCAGAAAATGTTTGCAAATTATCAGAGAAATATTTCTTCAACAGTTCAATAAAAGAAAAAATTCCATAGTCAAAATCTCTATTTTTATATCTTGGACTTCCACTTTGTTAGATAAGTATTGATATAAATTCTTTAATTCACATGTTTATTCCTGAAAAATTTTAAACATCTGAAGAAGAAAGTTATTCACACTCTGCAGCGCTTCTCATAATGCGTCCATTGTGACATTATTTGGCTTCACCAGGTCCAATTTCTCCACAGAAACCGCTCCAGATATCTTCGGGGGGGGGGGGGAGAACTCATTCTCCAATCCCCCAGTTGGTTTATTATCCAGAGTCGATGCTGCACCAGGACCTCCTCGGGTCACGTGAAAATCCTGACCCACTTCTGGTGTTTCCACTGTCGACCTCTATAGCGAAGCATTACTGTTTCCGGGTCTTGGACGGGTCGTGCCAACAGGGGGACTCAAAGTCACTCCCTCTCCACTGAGATTTGGCAATAAAGCTTTGCTGTTCCCCGAAGCAGGAACCGATATCCCCGACATTATGACCCCGAATCTCTCCAAAGTAGGCTGAGAAGTGGTGGGAACCCTAGCCGTGTTCGAGAAGGACAACACCACGGCTTTACCTTTCTCTTCCCCATTCTCTGGGGAGCGCGCCTACTTCTTCAGGTATTCTGGCGTAAAACGGGAACTCAACTAACGTACGTCCTCCCTCAATGCCATCTTGGATCCTCCAGTTTGGGACACTCTTTGTCTGGTTTCTCCTCAGAGGCCTGTCTGATATGGGTAACCCTACAGCATAACCCTACAGCATTGAAACACTGAAGCCCCTCCACCACGACACGGTGGTGTCCCTTCGGAGGGGCAAAAAACATCTTTAAAAATATTTCGTGCCAGCCTCTATGCCAGCCTCAGATGTCATACTCAGGTCAATGACAGCGCATACAGGTCCTTAGAGCAATTTTAGTGGGTACTGCAGTGCACTTAAGACAGGTGGGCCCAGGCCCATACCCCCCCCCCCACCTGTTACATTTGGGGAGGAAACAGCGAGCCCTCCAAAACCCACCACAAACCCACTGTACCCACATCTAGGTGCCCCCCTTCACCTGTAAGGGCTATGGTAGTGGTGTACAGTTGTGGGTAGTGGGTTTTTGGGGGCTCAGCACACAAGGTAAGGGAGCTATGTACCTGGGAGCATTTTATGAAGTCCACTGCAGTGCCCCCTAGGGTGCACAGTTGGTGTCCTGGCATGTCAGGGGGACCAGTACACTACAAATGCTGGCTCCTCCCACGTCCAAATGGCTTGCATTTGGACATTTTTGACATGGACGTCTTTGGTTTCGAAAATCACAGAAAGTCAAAGATGTCCATGTCTAGGGACATCCAAATCCAAGGATATCCATGGTATTTTCAAAATGAAAGATGGACGTCCATCTTTTTTCGAAAATACAGTTTTCCCCACCCCCAGATTTGGACGTTTTACAAAGACGTCCAAATCCCAACTTGGACGTTTCTTTTGAAAATGCCCCTCCAAATGACCAGTGGAGGAATAAAGAAATGACCCTCTTTTACTCCCCCAGTGGTCATTGATCCCCTCCCACCCCCAAAAAATGTGAAAGAAACAGTAGATACCAGCCTCTATGACAGCTTCTGATGTTATGGCCAGGCCTATTAGAGCAGCAAGCAGATCCCTGGAGCAGCCTATTGGTTGATGTAGTGCACTATGGAGAAGGAGTCCCAGGCCTATAATCCACTCTAACTGTTAACTTGTGGTGTAAAGTGTCAACTCCCCAAAACCCCCCAAAAGCCTACTGTACCCACAAATAGGGTACAATAGGTTTTTGGTGGGTTTTGGAGGGCTCACCATACAATATGAGGGGATAACGGTGAGATGTGTACCTGGGAGCTTTTATATGAAGTCCACTACTAATGACCACATTAATTAGCGTGTGACCATTAGTGCAGGAGCCCTTACTGACACCTACTTTCCAGGCAGTAAGAGCTCCCACAGTAACCACATGCTAATCGGTTTGCGCATAGTGATGTAGCTGCACTAACCAATTAGTGCTGGGCACATCTACTCTCCGCCCTCAAACATGCCCCCAGTGCTAAAAAATAAAAAGTATTTTTTAGCATGTGGGACACGCATGGAGACGCCAAAACTACCGCGGGACATCTGAGTAAGGCCCACGGTAGTGATTTTAACCTGTGGTAAATGCTTACTGCAGGTTAATAAAAGGTGTAGAATATAAAAGAGTGAAAGTGCTTAAAACTTGTCCCTCCAACATCTTATGTTCTGTTAAAAGCTATTTACATTTGTCATGAGCTTCCGTTTTCATAGAACCATGTCAATGAGAATGAGGGTTGGAAGATAACATATTCAGATACCTTGTCCACAGACATATATTTGAAGTTTTCCCAAGATCAACAAAGAAATAAATTATTTGGTCCTTCACCTTTAGGATATTTATTACAAATTAATGAGATCTGCATATTTGTTTTACATTAGAAATTATGTTGGGGGTATTCTGTTAGCTTCAACTTTAAAAGCTTTTTGACAGACCAGCATAATGTGCTTGCAAGAAACTTTCCCTAACCCAAGAATCTCCAGTTATCTGGATAATGTACAAAAGCCAAAAGCAGATGGACATCATACAAGCCATTAGTCTATGTGCATGACAGAGATTGCAGTGGTTTATGAGAAAATGTATTAAAGATTTTACTGTTTAAGGTGTCACCAGAGTATCTAGAACTACCAGAACAGTTTTATCAATAGTCAGACCATTTCAAATATTTTTATTGGCTATAAAGAGTAATTAACATAAAATAAAGCAAACAACATATTTACATAGAAGGGAATTTTTGATATGATATCTAAATCCAAATTGAGACATTTTGCTTAGAACATCTCAATCTAACATCTAGCACACAGTCATAGTTGAATCAGAAAAACATCTAAATTTACGTTTTGATTTTGGCTTTGAGATAGATGTTTATAGGCTGAACACGTCCAACTGTAAGTACCACTTTGGAAAAAAGAATGTAGAAAAATAACCCATAGGGACATCTGTCTGGCAGCATTCCTAGTGAACTGGCCACACAGCCATCCCAGCAGTGCAGCCTAGTGTAATGGACTTCACATAAAGTGACCCAGGTATAAATCCCACCTAAACCCTTCATATGGTATGGTGAGCCCTCCAGGAACAGAGAAAAGCTACTGTACTTAAAGGTCCACCATTACAATAGCAGGCTTGCAGGACACTTATTTATTTAGGTACAGAGAGGAATTTCTATGTTCCACAAGGGCTCACATATTTATTTATATTTTGCTCACACCTTTTTCAGTAGTAGCTCAAGGTGAGTTACATTCAGGTACTCTAGATATTTCTGTGTCCCAGGAGGGCTCATAATCTAAATGGAGGTTTAAGTGACTTGCCCAAGATCACAAGGAGCAGCAGTGGGATTTGAACCAGCCACCTCTAGATTGCAAGACCGGTGCTCTAACCAGTAGGCCACTCCTCCACTTGTACTGAAATGAAAGATTTATAGTGAGAATTGAACCTGGGTCCCATTGTTCACTGTCTACTGTACTGACCACTAGGCTATTCCATCCACTTGCTTGCTGCTTTCTTAGAAATGGCCATAATATCTGCAGCTGTCATACAGCCTGGTATCTACTGACACTGTCACACAGCATTGGGGAGTGGGAGGGAATTAGAGACCCCCTGGGGGATTAAGGGAGAGTCATGCTTTCATCCCTCCAGTGGTCAGCTGCTCAGTTAGGGCACCTTTTTCAGACTTAGTCAAGACTACCCTAGACTTTTTTTTTCTGTTCCATTATTGCTGAAAAATGTCAAGATTGTAAGCCTGTCCAAGTCTCGCCCAAAATACGCCTCTAACATACTCCCTTGCTATTTGAGCAAACTCAGTAGAAAACATCCCAATTTTGCATTTTCAACAATTGCAATTTAGATGTTTTGACAAGAAAACCATCCATTTGGAACTTTGTGCTACGTTTGAGACATTGTTCTCTTTCGAAAATGAGCACCATAGTAACCCATGTTAGGAAATCACATGAAAAGGATGATAGTTTTAAGCATATTAAATGGATGTAGAGTCACCGGGTCGCCCAAATCAGTATAATGGAAAGCCGAGTTTGGGTGTCCCCAACTGCTTTCCGTTGCGGGGATGACCAAAGTTCCCGGGGGCGTGTCGGAGACGTAGCAAAGGCAGGACTTGGGCATGCCTAACACATGGGCGACCTCAACCCATAATGGAAAAAAAAGGGCATCCCTGACGAACACTTGGATGACTTTACCTGGTCCTCTTTTTCTTACAACAAAGGCACAAAAAGGTGCCCGAACTGACCAGATGACCACCGGAGGGAATTGGAGATGACCTCCCCTTACTCCCCCAGTGGTCACTAACCCCCTCCCACCCTAAAAAAAAATTTAAAAATTATTTTTTGCCAGCCTTTATGCCAGCCTCAAATATCATACCCAGTTCCATGACAGCAGTATGCAGGTCCCTGGAGCAGTTTTAGTGGGTATTGCAGTGCACTTCAGGCAGGCGGACCCAGGCCCATCCCCCCCCCCCCCGTTACACTTGTGGTGGTAAATGTGAGCCCTTCAAAACCCACCAGAAACCCACTGTACCCACATCTAGGTGCCCCCCTTCACCCATAAGGGCTACGATAGTGGTGTACAGTTGTGGAGAATGGGTTTTGGGGGGCTCAGCATACAAGGTAAGGGAGCTATGTACCTGGGAGCTTTTTCTGAAGTCCACTGCAGTGTCCCCTAGGGTGCCCGGTTGGTGTTGTGGCATGTAAGGGGGACAGTGCACTACGAATGCTGGCTTCTCCCACGACCAAAGGACTTGCATTTGGTTGTTTCTGAGATGGACGTCCTTAGTTTCCATTATCGCCGAAAATCAGAAACGACCAAGTCTAAGGACGACCTAAATGTCAAGATTTGGGCATCCCCAACCATATTATCGAAACAAAAAATGGACGCCCATCTTGTTTCAATAATGCGGGTTTTCCCGCCCCTTCGCTGGGACATCCTGCGAGGACGTCCTCAGCAAAACTTGGGCGCCTCTTTAGATTATGCCCCTCCACATAACAGATAGTTGGATTCTAGACCTTTTTCATATTTTCTATATAATAGTATCCAGTTCCACCATATTACCACATTTAAATTTGAATTATCTTTCTAATGTGTAATGATTAGTTTCAGGGCTATTGAGATAAGAAATCAAATAAATGTTTATCTGTATCAGATAAGTATGAGTATAAAACAAGTGATTTCCAGATTGTAAGAGTAGTTTTGCTCCATACATCTGTCCAGAAAATGTTTAAATTGGGACAATCATAAAGTAAAGACGAAAGAGAACCAAGATCTGTATGACAAGACCAACATAAATTATTAGATCAGAAACCACTTTTATATCATTTAATAGAAGTCTATAATGATCAGTGATATAAGAAATGTGGGACCTAGAGGCAGACCGAATTTTGGTTTCAGTTGCCGCATCGGTGCCAAAACCAGGCAGAAATCCGTGCCAGGCATTGTTTCGGTTTTGGCTGAAAATACCTTTGCATTTTTAGCTGGACCCAAAAATGCTGCACAGCCCCCACGCTGAGCTATCCGCTGGCATCAACCCCCCCTCCCAGACCCAGACATACCTGCTGGCAGCAGGCCTTCTCCTGGATTTACCCACTGGCGTCAGGTCCTCTTCTGGAAACATACCCCTGGTGACAGCCCCCCTCCCACACACTCCTGCTGACGGCAAGCCCTCTCCCAGACAATCCCACCAGCGGTGACAGGACCCCTCCTGAACACCCCTCTCCAGGGGTGGGCCCCTTCGTTGGTGGGGTACTGGGTGCAGGAGCGATGCACTCCTGCGCATTGCTGGTTCCTCCTTCAAAATGGCTACCAGGACTTCTAGCGGCAATGCACACTTTCACTCTCAAAATTTGCTTCTATTGTAAAGGATCAAAGACAACATTTTTAGCAGATGTGGTCCCCCAGAAATATGCAAATAAGATTAATATTTCAAACACAGAGAGTAAGTATACAGTGTACCAATGCTTTCTGAGAATATCCTGAATCTCTGTAGATAGTTTATTGCAAAGAGCATTCAATCCTTTGCTTGCTAATCTCTGTAATTTGTCAGTCTTGCAAAGTGAGCGTCACTTTCAGGGGCCCTTTACTAAAAAGCATTAAGAAATGGGCTTAGCACATTTTCATTTCCCATGCACTAATGCAGCCTAAAAAAAGGGGGCTTTTTTTATTTTTGCAGGTCCCACACTAATTTTTTCCATTAGCGCAAAAGAATGCTTTAATTCATTTGCATTAAGCCTTTTATCCCGTGTGAAACACACGTTAGCTCTTAACATGGTTTAGTAAAAAAGTCCCTCAGAGACAAAAGATATCTTAAATGTCTCCATAATTCATTTTTGAGGGTCATTCTGCTCAAAATCTCTTCCCAAGATAGCAGCTTTACCCCCTGTTTAATACATAAAAATAAGAAAACCATTGTCTAAGTGACAAATTGTTTCACCGAAGAGGTGTTCATGTGGAAAAAATGCATAAAATACTCAGAAACGCACCAAAATGTTGACAATTCAGAGTTTCACATGTTCTTATGTTTTTATGCCAACACTGCTTTTGTGCAAAAAAGTTCAACAAATTTGGATGCATCTTCCTAGCGAACTTTTACATGTAGCCTGGTACTCACATATTTTTATTCAAATTCTTAAATGACTGCTGTAATGCAAATACATATAAAGCAGTTCATTAAAGTAATCTGATCCAAAGTTTATCGGATCCATGTTTTGAATTTGACTATCTAAAAAATATACACACTCTATTTAGGGAGTCTTTTACTAAAGATTAGCTCAAGTTATCTGCAGCAGAGCCCATAGGAATAAAATGAGACCTGCTGCAGATAACTCAAGTTAACCTTTAGTAAAAGACCCCTAAGTGATTTTGTAAATTCAAATTATCCACATGTGCTAATTCATGCTGAAATGATTCTTGCTGAACCCCAAATGAAAAATAAATGTGTCAGTAGCTAGTATCCAACAGTCAAACATATCTTTTGGAAAAGAGATGCCATAAATGTAAATCAGAAGTGATTTCCCATGTTTGCACTGAACGCTAAGGGTCTTTGTGTAAAACAACCAAGCCAAACACTAGACTATGTTCCCCTTTAAGGAATAAACATTCTGGGTCCTATTGACTAAACTGTGGTAAGGTTTTCCAGATAAAGTGAAGTAATTGCCAATATTAATGCATGGTAATTGGAAGACCTCTACATTAACTACTGGGGGCATTCCAAGCAGTTTTGCAATCAGTATTTACTGAATGATAGATAACCGGATGTAGCATTAACTACATCAATGTTCTTTATTGCAAGGTCCATGGACCAATGGTGGCCCTTAGAGACCTCTGGGGTAGTCATCATCATCACTCTGGCTTTTTTTTTTCTGCTGCTCTCTGCCTCTCTAACCAAGTTCATGATAGAAAGGGGAAAGTGGATGGGAGGAAGAGCCATATGCTTGATGGACAAGGCATTTCTCAATAGGAGAAGAGAATGCATTTGGAAATGCCCACCTTCTTGAGACTATGCCCAATAAACAGTTTGAAGGTGGGCTGGTGGGGTGGATGTCATTGACACACACTGGTCAGCAGTGTTGTGACCTTACATGGGCAGATATTTGGTGGCTATCCTTCAGTTTATTGAATCCAAAGTGGCCCCAACTAAACTACACCATGTTATCTACCATATTCATAGTTAACTCACAGTAACTATTTCCATATTAAGGGCCCTTTTTACTAAGCAGCAGAAACCCCAATGCGGGCTTACCACTCGCTAAACAGGAAGTACTGCCGGGCTACCACAGAAGCCCTGCGGTATTTCCCACCCTTAGCACGCCATCATATCCAGCAGTAGTCGGGCAGTGCTGTGCGCTGCCCAGTTACCGCCAGGTTAGCGTGGGAGCCCTTACCACCACCTCAATGGTGATGGTAAGGGCTCCCCCCCAAAATGGCCGCTTGGCAAGTGCTTTACATGCCACACGGCCATTTCTTGCAAGAAAGAGAGACTTCCCTTTTACCTGCTGTGGTAAAAGGGAGCCTCAGGTCACATGAAAAACATGCGCTGATGCCAGCACAGGCTCCCTTTTGCCACAGCTTGGTAAAAGAGGTCCTAACTCTAACAGTCCCTGCCTCTTCCACACCCTGTTCCACATTAGCTGTTAATGTGGAAATTATTGTGTGTTCACTGCTTAAGTGCTTTGTTAACAGTGCAGCGCCAGTATTATTAACTGTTAACTGTTAATGCAGCATTTAATGTGTGCTAATGCAGCTTGGGTAAATAGACCCATCTGTATCCTCCCCTTATCCATGTACCATCATTTTTAGATCAACACACCCTTGGTAAATCTTACTATATGAATATTCATTGAAACACATTCTACAGAGCTACAAGATTGACTTTCTGACACAGAAAGTGATTGATATTTATATTTTGAAAAAGAGCTACTGTATTTTCATACATTATTTACATGAGATGAAGCTTTGATACCTCTGATACTCAAAAATGTTTATGGATGCCTTTTTAAATAT
This sequence comes from Microcaecilia unicolor, assembly GCF_901765095.1. Taxonomy (NCBI): domain Eukaryota; kingdom Metazoa; phylum Chordata; class Amphibia; order Gymnophiona; family Siphonopidae; genus Microcaecilia; species Microcaecilia unicolor. The sequence continues at coordinate 110,298,451 of NC_044035.1, forward strand.
CAAGCTAATGTTTGAATCTCTTCATAAACACACTTAATAAATCCCAATAAATAAATAAATTATACTTGCTGTGCACAAACTCATTAAGAGTCTGTGATACGTCTCCAGCAGCTCTTTTTGGAACTTCTATGGTACTATTTTTTGATAAACGTCCACCCCTGTTCTGCAATCTTCAATTTTATGGAAAAGAATTCCTTTCTTTAACAACAATCTTTCTCGCTGCTTCCACAATTTCGTTTTCTTCTGGAATTAAAGTCGATACATCCAGGTTTTCACCTGTTTCAAAGGCTCTTATTACATTGGCAAGAATATCATCTTTTCTTTGACTTTCTCTCAAATCATGCTCCAACTTAACAGAAATATTAAAAGCAGTGTAGTGAACCACTCAGAGACTGCACCATAATCCCTATAAAATATGAAAGGGCCTATATATATATGTATATGTTAGAAGAGAGGTAATTGGGTCAGGAGTAACATACGGAAATATTTTTTCACTGAAAATGTGATTGGCACATGAAAAGCCTCCTAGTGAAGACAGCAAAAGCTGAAGTTGTGCATGCCATGATAACATCAAGACTGGATTATTGTAATGCACTCAACAGTGATCTGACTACAAAGGATTTGCACCATCTCCAATTGATTCAGAATGCTGAGGCAAGACTAATAGAAGGTTGTAAGCAATGTGACCATATCATACCATCTTTGCGTAAACTTCACTGACTACCAGTACAATACAAAGTCAAATTTAAAACTCTCTGACCTTCAAGGTCCTTAGAGGAAATGGCCCAGAGTACTTAAGAAACAGGATCTCCCTCTATACACCTTCAAGGTCACTAAGGTCCTTCCAAGGAGTTTCCATAACCACACCCTCTCCAAGGAACATCACATAATGTGATACCTGCAAGCGAGCTTTCTCCGGAGTAGCCCCCAAGCTCTGGAGTGCACTCCCTTAAAGGCTTTGCTTAACACAAGACTATCTCTACTTCAGGAAGCAGGTTAAAGCTTTGCTCTTCAACTAGGCCTTTAATGGAAGAAGTAAATGACACAAGCTGCACATATTATAGCAGGACATGTTCGTCCACTCGTACCCTAGCCAAGATAATGTTCAAGCACCTTTCTGACCTGATTTGCAACTCTCTTTAACTAGTCCCTTATATTCTTACTCCTGTTACTCTATTTTATCTATATTTCCATCTTTGTTTACACTCTATGCTGTCTACTAAAATGTTTTATTGTATATTATGTTGGCATTATAATATAGCATACTATGCGATACTTTGTATTGTTGTTTGAATATTTTTACTGCTACAATTGTCTATTGCTTATGTTTGACTTATTCTTCCTGTACACCGCCTTGAGTGAATTCCTTCAAAAAAGAGGTAAATAAATCCTAATAAATAAAGAGCAACCAAATTCTCAAAAGGAAGGAGAAGTACATATGATCCCTAAAAACTGAGAATTAAAACATGAGATCAAGAAAGTGCGAAGACACTGCATCAGGAATTGGCAGAGTAGGTGGGCCTTGTAGTCCTTTTCTACACTGGCATAAATAGCACCCCAGCAGCACCCACACTATAGGAGACAGGAAAGTACAATCAAGAAGGGGCCTAGTGACCCGTGAATTGCAGGGTCAATGGGATAACTGAAGGACAAGGTTGGAAGGTGGCACTGTAATGCTGCTGGAGGTAATTTTTGTATCTGCAATGTTCATCTCCTGCCAGCCATAAGAGAGACTTAAGTGGCATGGGAGTGGGGGAGAGGGAGTAGAAAAAAGTACAAAGGAACAGACTAGGTGAAGGGGAGAGAAGGATTGGGTTGAGAATAGGGTTCCTTTCTTTCCTCCTCCACTCTGAGATCAGAAAGGAATTTTTCCTACTGCCACCAGAGGGCCTTCTGCAAAAAGTTTTGATTGAGAGCCCAGAATGTGAACATACACTTCTGCTTATCTGCCATCATTTCTATGATAATGCCTGCTACCTTAAATACAATGGCTTAATTAATATGATGGGGTCATACATAAATTTTAGGTGCCACATAATATGAGAAGCACCTTTTTGAAAACAGATCATTGGTATATTAGTACAACAATCATTGTGTTTGTACTCAGTGTGGAAAAAATACTGACTGTACCCATGTTTCAGGTTTTCTTTCAACTGCCTGGACTTTCTCATCACTTCAGAGTGACTGTAATGTCCCTTTCACTCACAAGGAAGACCTTCATAAGTCACTAGCACTTTAGGTTTTTCAGGACTCTCCATCTCCCACACTGGTGAAAGAAATGTAATGATTAGAGATCAGATAAAAATAAATGAGCTGGACAAACCATCTGACACTACCCAAGTGCTTTGTATCCCCATATGACAGTTCAGCCAAAATCTAAGAAACCTCAAGATGAGGAGCACACAAAAGGCTGTCTGCTAACATTTTGCACCTAAGCATATTGATCATCTGTAGTGTTCACAGCACTTCAGAAAAGGGTCATTTTATCACTGGGGTTATTATTATTCTAAGTGCATTTCTATAAAACATAAAACATTGCACAGTTTAATAGGAAATGCACATTTCAAACAAAAAGACTGGGTGCCACAATAACATTCGACATCTACATGAGAGCAGTTGAAAAGAGGCAAAGAGGGTCATTCTTGAAAGGACATCCAAGTCAGAATTAGGACGCCCTACTCATAACATCCAAAAAATAAAAGAATCCATCTCACAGCCATGTTAACCATGTCAAGAGTCATGGAGGAAGTGAGTTTTTTTGCTCAATGAAACTCTTTGCTGGAGGATGTAGTAACAACAGTTAGCGTATCTGGGTTTAAAAAAGGTTTGGACAAGTTCCTGGAGGAAAAGTCCATAGTCTGCTATTGAGACAGACAGGATTGGTAGTATGGAATGTTGCTACTATTTGGGTTTCTGTCAGGTACTGGTGATCTGGATTGGCCACTGTTGGAAATAGGATACTGGGCTAGATGGACCATTGGTCTGACCCAGAATGGCTATTCTTATGTTCTAATCGACCTGTAATAATTGAGAAAAGGATTTAAACATTGGTTTTGCTTGCACCAATGACAGAGTTTGGTTGAACTGTCATGTGGCGATACAAATGACATACTAAAATTTTAGAGCCCTGATTCCCAGGCCCTTGCTTATACCAAGATTTAATCCTTATCACAAAATAGTGCAGATATATTTAGACAAGAGATTAGCTGCCTTTTGTGTGCTGATCTCAGATAGGGTATAGGGATTCACCTTTGAAAAGACCATAGCAAATCTTTGCTAATGAAATAAATAACACTGGCTAAACAAATGCTAAGGTGTGGAAAATATGTCTTTACTACATCATCCATGCTATTGTATTTCCTCTTTCATCTTCCAGAAGTATAGTTTAAAAGGTCATCAGTCAGTGTTTTGGGGAAAGACTGCAGACAAAGCACAAATTTGTGATATACAAATGAGAAATGGCTTACCTTGGGGAAAGGAAAAGAGGTCTGTAAATTCCAAATGTTAAAATATACCATAGCAAGTTGCCTTTAATATTTACTAGGGACACTCTGACCATAGCAGTATTAATATTACAAGATAAGCAAAGCACAGATAGTAAACTACGTGAACACATAAGTTCATTTATTATGTGCACATTCACTGCTGTTGCATTTAACCCTTCAAAGATATTTTGCTACGAAATAAATGCATTTGAAAGTTTTGGGAATAAAATAAATGTATCTGTAGGTTTTAAGAAACCCTGATGCAATGGGAATCAACCAACACAGGGCCACTGAAAGTTTTTGTTCTGAAAACTGTTTGGTCAATACTCAAAGCCGTTTATCCAGATAGCAGCTGACATTATTCGGACAGGGCTGGTTTTAGACATGAGGCCCAGGGCAGAAATTAAGGAGGGGGCCATGATCCCCTCTCCTCCCCCTCCCCCAATCTCCCCACCTGCCATTCTTGTCATGTGATCAGGGCAACTCTTACCCTTCTTCCCACCATGTTCCGTCTCCTTTCCTTCCCTTCCCAATCTTCTTTAAAATGTATTTCCCTTCTCAGATGGGCCCTGGTACGGCAGCCATCCTCACAAACTGCCTGCAGCTGCCCTGAAACTTTCCCTCTGCTATAATCCACCCAGGAGGACACAGGAAGTTGCATCAGAGGGGGCGGATCGCTGCAGAGGAAAAGGCTTTGGGGCAGCTGCAGGTACCTTATGAGGATAACTGCCACACTGGAGCCCCTCTGAGGAGGGAAATTGATTTTTAAAGATTAGGAAGGTGAGAGGAAGGGAGAAGGAGATGGACTGTGGTAGGGAGAAGAGGAAGAGATGCCTGGACTGTGGGGTTGCCTGGAGCTGTGGGGCCCAGGGCAGCTGCCCTGTTTGCCCCCCCCCCCCCCTTCCAACACCGACCTTGTATCCGGAGGTGGCCATGGATATTCAGCGGCATTGTCTAGATAGTGCTACTCAGTATTCTTACAGACTGCCTTAGCAATTTGTAGGCAGAGTAAGGGTGGAGATGACAATTATTTGGAAAGTGGCTGCTTTCTGATAACTACTCTGATAAAAATAGGCCAGGAAATTTTCTATCCTAACTTTATCTACATCACAACTATCCGGATAGCAGAACTACTTGCCACTCTACCCAAATATTCAGCCCCGCTTATTATCTTTACAGCACCACTGACTATCCTTGTTTTATTTAACCAATGCAACCAGAATTTATAAACAGAACTGATCGTAGTAGCTGAATATTGACCCATGTGATCTGAAAAATGTAAATTTAACATTAATAAAGAGGGAAAGTGGGTGAGAAAAAGGAAGAACTCACAGATAAGAGACAGGAGAAAGTGGATGGCCTGTGAAGCTCCAACCTGGAATGCCTTTGGGAAACCAATGGGGGTGGACAAAGAAGGAACAAGACTGTGAGAACAGAAAGAGAAGGTATGTTGATGCTGCCTAATGATCCAGCAGGAAGTCAGCTAACTTGTTAAATGTTCATTTCTGGTGGAACTCTGTGTGGCAGCATCAGAAATTCGGGTTTGCTTTAGCTGAATAATATGGTACAGTTCTTACATAGTAACATAGTAGATGACGGCAGAAAAAGACCTGCACGGTCCATCCAGTCTGCCCAAGAAGATAAATTCATATGTGCTACTTTTTTTATTTGTACTGTCTTCTTCAGTGCACAGACCATATAAGTCTGGCCAGCCCTATCCCTGCCTCCCAACCACCAACCCCGCCTCCCAACCACCAGCTCTGGCACAGACCGTATAAGTCTGCCCTGCACTATCCCTGCCACCCACCACCGGCTCTGGCACAGACCGTATAAGTCTGCCCAGCACTATCCCCGCCGCCCAACCACCAGCCCCAGCACAGACCGTATATGTCTGCCCACACTAGTCCCGCCTCCCAACCACCAGCTCTGCCACCCATTCTAGGCTAAGCTTAATAAAAAGAAACTTCGGTCCCCTAGAGAATCCTATCTGCAAAGTTTGGAACAGGCTTTGTTATCTTGAATTTCTGCTTACTGCTTATTTTTCTTCTTGTTTCTTCTTTTGTGCAGTGTATTTCTGACATTGTTTTATTTTTCTATCTTGTATGCTTTCCTATTTTTCTTGTATTTTATTAAATATATTGGAAAATAAATAAAAGGCAAATCGCAGTGTTTTGAAATGTCTGAAGCTTTTTAAAGATCAGTTTAGTTGCTTCTATGTAAATAATTTTAATGGGTAGAATCAAGGACTTCAAATCCCACAATGCTTTGGAATGTAAGTTCAAAAACAGGACTGGCCATAAAGTCTTCATCCTGGAACCGGATATCTTTGCAGCTTTGTGATTCTCAGTGGGGTCTATTTAGTAACCAAGTGCATTATATGCATTAACATATTAATACATGTTACTAAGGGGCCCTTTTACTAAGCCGCATAGGTGCCAACGCACGCCCAATGCGCGTCAGTTTGGAGTTACCGCCCAGCTACCACGTGGGCCTTGTAGTAATTTCATTTTTTATTCACGTCTGCTATGCATGCCGGAAAATATTTTTATTTTTTGGCGCACGGGCGGTAATCAGCATTTTACGTGCGTAGACCATTACTGCCCGGTCACTGTGTGAGACCTTACTGCTAGGCCAATGACTGGTGGTAAGGTCTCAGACCCAAATGGATGCATAGAAATTTTTATTTTGCCACACGTCCGATTTCAGCAAAACTTTAAAAAAAGCATTTTTTATAGGTCCACTGAAAAATGATTCTGCACGCGCCCAAAACACGTGTCTACACTACCGCAGGCCATTTTTCAGCGTGCCTTTGTAAAAGGGCCCCTCAATGAGGAGCTTAAATTGTTCGGTAGGCGTTCAGGGTTTTCAAAACAAAAATAATAAAATCTAAAATCCAAGCTAAGTATTGTAATAATATACCCCAGATTTATCCAAACAGCTGACCCAAATATCTGTTCGATGACAAAGTTAGTGAATATGTTTCTGTCAGTTGGAGTCCATTAATTACAGAAGTGAGAAAACCAAGTTCAGCTATCATATCATGTATCATCTGATAAATGGGGGACAGGAGAACATAAAGCCATATCTACTTCAGTCACTACAGGATGTATCAACGAGTACTTTCGTATTGTCAAGAGCTCAATGTCTGTCTTTCTTAAAGTGATTTCCTCTGGAAATCATTCCACAGAAGTGACTTCTAATTAGATACAGTTTTTACTGCTCACAGATCAAACAGCACAGACAGACCACAATAACTTTTGCAAAGATGATTTATTACAGCAGATAATTAAAACCCTCACTGCTCTATCAGGCTTGTTTTCAAATTCTCAGAGCTCTGCTGTGCTCTCTCTTCTGTCTCCCTCTCTCACAGCTACTGCAGGAATTCAGCAGAAGCAGCTCACACAGGGGCCCTTTTACTAAACTGGGTTAAGCAGCTAATGCAGAGTTTACTGCATGGCAGACAGTAGTGCAGACCTGCGTTACTGTCTCCTGCATTAAAAAGACAACTGCTGCGGTAAAAATTCTGCATGTCAGGCAGACAGAGGTGTGGCTGGCTATGAAAGCTACACATGGGTCAGTTCAGCAGCTGTCAGGGCTACCAGTAGTACAGCCGAACTCACCATCACCTCAAGAGGAACAGTAAATAGAGCTATGCTACTGGCAGTCTGCACAGGTGTTGCAGCAGTATTCTCCCCTTCAGCACCCCACCCCTCCCCCGATCCCCTCCATCACACTGTCCAAACCAATGATAGAACCTGTCCCCCCATGGATCCTCAATGTAACTGAGAAGTACCCTCCTACACCCTCAATCCAACTCAGAAGTACCCCCCTGATCCAACAACCCAGCCCGCTAACAGACAATTCTGCTCCATCCTGAAAAAAGTAACTTGTCCCTTAGTCTATCTACCTGTCTACACTTCTGATCCAATTGAAGTCCTGCCCTCCTGAAAAAAACCCTGCCCTCGTTCTATCCTCCTCCAGCCCCAGAACTCACCCTGCTTACTGCATTGTAATATGTGATGTCTGACACAGACCTAACTCATGCAACTGTCATTCAACACCAAAATCATCATTTATCATTTATTCATTTTATATACCGTTTCTTATTGCTGGTGCAAAACAGAACGGTTTACATAACATAAGTACATAAGTACATAAGTAGTGCCATACTGGGAAAGACCAAAGGTCCATCTAGCCCAGCATCCTGTCACTGACAGTGGCCAATCCAGGTCAAGGGCACCTGGCACGCTCCCCAAACGTAAAAACATTCCAGACAAGTTATACCTAAAAATGCGGAATTTTTCCAAGTCCATTTAATAGCGGTCTATGGACTTGTCCTTTAGGAATCTATCTAACCCCTTTTTAAACTCCGTCAAGCTAACCGCCCGTACCACGTTCTCCGGCAACGAATTCCAGAGTCTAATTACACGTTGGGTGAAGAAAAAGTTTCTCCGATTCGTTTTAAATTTACCACACTGTAGCTTCAACTCATGCCCTCTAGTCCTAGTATTTTTGGATAGCGTGAACAGTCGCTTCACATCCACCCGATCCATTCCACTCATTATTTTATACACTTCTATCATATCTCCCCTCAGCCGTCTCTTTTAAAAAATACAACCCATACATACCAACAAATAAGAACTCCAATCATTGATAGAAAAGCACAGCAACCCAAAATGACAAAGAAGGACATACCTAGTAAAATCTACAAATTAAATACAGTTAAACCTAAACTTCTACACCTTCTCTACTATCATCAGTTCTGTTCAATACAGTTTGTGAAGAGAAAAGTTTTCAGAAGTTTTCGAAATTGAATGTAGGACTTCTCTAATCTAATCTCTTTTGGAAGCCCATCCTTGAAGACTGAGTGGCTTAATACATATGAAACATAGTACTAATTTAGTTATTGCATTTATTGTGTTTACTTACTTGTAACAGAGGTTCTCCATGGACAGCAAGATAAGTCAGCCACACAAACCATTCATGGAGCCGTCAGACGACGTCACCCATGTGTGGGTGACTCATCCTGCTTGTCCATGGAGAATGTATGTTCATTTTGTCCTCACAAGCCATACAGGAAGTGATGATGTCTATTCCTGAACATTTCTTCCTTTCCATAGGACAGCATTAACACAGCCTATTAGTGGAAGAGTAGCATAATGGTTAGTGCAGTGGACAGAGAACCAGGGAAACCAGGTTTTGAGTCCCACTGCAGCTCCTTGTGACTCTGGAAAGTCACTTAACCCTCCATTGCTCCAGGTACCAAAAAAAAAACCCAAAACTTGGATAGTGAGCCCACTAGGGACAGAGAAAGTACCTGAATATAATATGTAAACCACTTTGTTGTACCACAGAAAAGGTAGTATATCAAATTCATTACCCTTAATGACACCTATCAGGTTGGATAATATGGGGCTCATTTTCGAAAGAGAAAATATGTCCAAAAAGTGACACAAATCTGCTTTATTTATTTATTTATTTATTGCATTTGTATCCCACATTTTCCTACCATATGGCAGGTTCAATGTGGCTTACATATTGCTAAAAAGGCGGTTACAAAATTTAGATTTCTAGAAGTCTAGTACCTAATACAGAAGTACAATAAACTTTTGAATGTTTTTCTCACAAAAACGAACAAATTGGTATTTTCAAAACCAATTTTTAGACGTTTTTCAATGAAGTCTGTCAGAAGTGTGTTCAAATCACAAGGTGGCGTATTGTGATTTGAACACACTTCTGAGGGACTTCATAGAAAAACATCTAAAATTGATTTTGAAAATACCAAAATGTTAGGGACGTGTTAAGGGTGAGATCTGGGCATTCCTAACACTTGGACATTTTTCCACCATAATGGAACAAAACAAAAACATCCAGGACTATAAGTTGGACGTTTTGATCTAGGCCTGTTTTATTAACAAATACGTCATAAAAAGTGTCCTAAATGACCAGATGACCACTGCAGGAATAAATGAATGGCACCCCCTTACTCCTTCAGTGGTCACGCACCCCCTTCCACCCTGCAAAGAAGTAAATGAAACAGTATATTCCAGCCTCTATGACAGTTTCAGATGTTATGGCTAGTCCTATTAGAGCAGCAAGCAGGTTCCTGGAATAGCCTAACGGTGGATGCAGTGCACTGTAGAGAAGGTGACCTCCCATAATCCACTCTAACTATTACACTTGTGGTGGAAAGTGTCAGCCCACCTCAAAAAACAAATCACCAAACCTACTGTACCCACATATAGGTGACATCTGCATCCATAAGTGCTATTGTAGTGGTGTATACTTGGGTACAGTAGTTTTTTTCATGGGGTTTGAAGGGCTCACCATACATTATAAGGGGGTAATGGTGAGATGTGTACCTAGGACCTTTTATGTGAAGTCCACAGCAGTGCCCCCTAGGTGCCCCACTGTTCTGCTGGGATGCCTGTGTGGCCAGTCTGCTGGGAAAGCTGGCTCCTCCTATGTCCCAATGGCTTGATTTTGTGCGTTTTTCATTTGGATTTTTTTTTCTTGGGAAAATGGTCCAAACAAATTGGACATAGTAAGCACAACAACATCTAGGAAATGGTCATCAATGAAAAAAGATAGACTTTTTCTGGCTTGAAAATGGTCATTTTCACTTACTTGATTTTTGGATGTTTTCAGTCAAACATCCAAAATCAGATTTAGATGTGTTATCAAAAATGCCCCTCCACATCAGTACCACAGAAAGCTATTTTGAGATCCTGCCTGTTGTCTATTTGTAAGGAAATGTATGTGATTGCCATAACATTTTATCGGGTCAAGTAGCACTTGACTGAAACATCTAGAAAATATTGCCTAAGCTCTTAGTAGACTGAATAGAGCAAAGGGTATGTATAAATTAAAGTACTCAAGAGTATTGTATAAATCCTGGATTTTTATTTATTTATTTATGATTTCTTATATACCACATGCAAACCCAAAAGCTATCGCACAGTGTATATCCAGGTAAGTAGATCAGGGGATCTACTGTATTTACCAACAGTGGGGCCTTTTCACTAAGCTGAGCTACAAAGGAGCTCATTTTCAAAACAGAAAAACGTCCAAAAAGTGGTATAAAGCAGCAGATGGATGCTTGTTTTGTCAAAACGTCCAGATTGGTATTTTCAAAACCAATTTTTAAGACATTTTCCTATGCAGTTCATATACAGTACATCCAAATGGCAAGGGAGCATGTCGGAGACAGGATTTGGGCATTCCCAAAACCTGGGCATTTTTCCGCTATAATGGAGCAAAGCAAAAACATCCAGCTCTAACTGTTAGATATTATGGTCTAGACCTCTCTCAATCACAACTAAGTCATAAAAAGGTGCCCTAAATGACCACTGGAGGGATTAAGGCATAACCTCCCTTATTTCCCCTGTGGCCACTGACTCCCCTCCCACCCCCAAAGATGTAAAAGAAACAGTATATTCCAGCCTCTATAACAGCTTCAGGTGTTATAGCCAGTCCTATTAGAGCAGCAAGCAGGTCCCTGAAGTAATCCAGAGGTTGGTCAATGCACTGTAGAGAAGGGGATCCAGGCCCATATCCAAGGCTCTGCTACTTTTGTGGTGGAAAGTGTGAGCCCCACAAAACCCACCAAAAACCTATTGTACCCACATATAGGTGACACCTGCAAGCATAAGGGCTATTGTAGTGGTGTACAGTAGGTTTTGGTGGGTTTTGGAGGGCTCACTGTACAATATAAGGGGGTAACGGTGAGATGTGCACTGGGATCTTGTATGAGAAGTCCACTGCAGTGCCCCCTAGATTGCTCCACTGCTCTGCTGGGATGTCTGTGTGGCGAGTCTACTAAGAATGCTGGGGCCCCCCATACATCCCAATGGTGACTTTTTTTTTTTTTTTTCAAAAATGGTCCAAAGAGATAGATGCAGATGCACTGAGCTCAAAACATCTAGCACATGGCTATTTTCAAAACAAAAAGATAAGACGTTTTTCTGGTTTAAAAACTGCTAAGTTCACCACTTGATTTTTGGACATTTTCAACAAAACGTTCAAAATCAGATTTAAACATCATATCGAAAATGCCCCCTCCACATCGGTTCAGCGCAACCTAACACAGGATTTTCCCCACGCATTAAGTCCATTTCTATTGTGATCATAAAATAGGGATTTCTCTATTTGTTTTGAATTTCTGGCCATGCTTTAATGTTAGCATTAACAGGTAGCCATTTTAAAAAACATTAGGGGCCCTTTTACTAAGCTGCACTAAAACGTAGCCTGTGCTATGACTGATTCATGATTATCCTGCACACTGAGGCCACTTTTAGCGCAGCTATAAATTGGCTGCAATTCCTATTTCCCCCATTAATGGCTATGCGCTGTGTGGCCATTAGCGTGGAAGCCTTTACTGACACCTATTTTCTAGGCAGTAAGGGCTCCAGCGTTAACCATGCGCTAATCAGTTACCATGCGGCGATATAGTTGCACTAACCAATTAGCAATGGACATGCCTACTCCCCACCCCTAAACACACCCCCAGCACTAATGAATAAAAAATATTTTTTAGTGCGTGGGAAGCACACGCAGATGGCAAAACTACCATGAGTCACCTGATCATGGCCCACAGTAGTGATTTTTAACCTGCAGTAAGCATGCGTTAGTGCTTACTGCAGCTCAGTAAAAAGGCCATTAAGCCAGGAGCACTTATCACCTTATTTATTTAGATTTTGCTCACACCTTTTTCAGTAGTAGCTCAAGGTGAGTTACATTCAGGTACTCTGGATATTTCTCTGTCCCAGGAGGGCTCACAATCTAAGTTTGAACCTGAGGCAATGGAGGGTTAAGTGACTTGGCCAAGATCACAAGGAACAGGAGTGGGATTTGAACCAATCACCTCAGGACTGCAAGACTGGTGCTCTAACCACTAGGCCACTCCTCCACTCCTTCTAGTTAGGATGTGCTAAAGGCTCCTGCATTATGGATGTGCTAAGCAATTAACATGCCAGTAATGTCAGCACACTAGCTGAATAGTGGTTCCAGGCACACCTCTTCCCCCATAAACGTTTTTAATAAACACTGGGGTCCTTTTACAAAGGTGCACTGAAAAATAGCTTACGGTACTGTAGGCGTGGGTTTTGGGTGTGTGCTGATCCATTTTTCAGCATGCCTGTAAAAAAAAGGCCTTTTAAAAATTTTTGCTGAAAATGGACGTGTGGCAAAATCGAAATTGTCACGCGTCCATTTTGGGTCTCAGACCTTACCGCCAGCCATTGGCCTAGCGGTAAAGACTCACGCGGTAACTGGGTGATAGTGACCTACGGATTTCAAGTGCCACTCGGCGCGCGTCCGATACGCGTGTCCGAAAAGAAAAATTATTTTTTGGTCATGTGCCAAAAATGAAATTACAGCAACAGCCACCCGGTAGTCATACAGTAATTCCATTTTGGCACGTGTAGATGCTTACGCTGCTTAGTAAAAGGGCCCCACTGAGCGCTTAGCATGTACAAATGACAAAACACAGAGCACTTTAGCGTGAACTGCGCTAGGCCATTTCCCCCTGCTTTAAGCATGCATTAGTGCTTAATGCAGCTTACTAAAAGGGTCCTATTATTTGTTTTATTGTTTTTAATTTCTGAGTCACCTCATCTAAATAATACTTTAGGCAGCATTTAAATAAATTAAAACATTGAAAAATAAAATAATGAAAACATACAATATAAAATATAGAACATAGAAACCTTTTGTACAAATAAGGGCCTCTTTTACTAAACAGTGCTAGTGTAATGGTATCAGTTTATTATATTTTGCTGGATTATATATACACCAATATATTTGTGCAGCTTTTATATATTTGACACTGCAGCAGAGAAAATAGTTTCATTTCAAGCCCCTCTCTCCCCATTCCTTTTTCTGGGAACTTCTGAGAGCAGGGATAGTTAATTACAAACACTTAACAAACACAAAAGAGCTTCCTCTGCCCTCCCACCTAACAAAGGCATGACTAAGGTGGGCACCTGAATACCCCATTGAAAACAAAGAACTCAGAGGAAAAGCATAAACAGGACATTTGCTTGTCAAAGGTATACCTGCCCCTCCCATCAGCTTTCAGACATGTGCAGAAAGGAAGGACTTGTAATGTGTACATCAAAAGACCATTTGCCAGCAAAATCCAGACAGCAAGTCTCATGATGTCATAAGACATGAGACCAAGGCTCAGGGGTCGTGTGCAAACATGAGACCAGGACTCAGGGGTCGTGTGCAAAAAACCAGGAAGCCAGCAACCAGATGCACATGGCCTGCTTCCCTGCAAAATAAGAGTATAAAAGGACAAGCTGTTTCCCAAGAGTCAGATTCTCTTCAGCTGCAAGCAACTCAGATCCATTCACTGCAGAAGCCCTCCTGTCCTAACCATGTGCTCATCAATCAGCTGGACCACAGCATGCTTGTAACAAGGACTTGTAAGTTAACCTACCTGCTACTTTGTTCTATTTTATGCACAGATTATCTGTAAAGATCTCTTAAAACCTACCTCTTGTGTGCAATTGTATATTAAATCAATCTTTTTGAAGCTAAAAATACGGTCTCCTTGTGTTCTGAGTATATGGTATCTTTTATATATACTTAATTTATTTCATTTATTGCAATATTCACCTTTGGTGATTGGTGGAGAAATTAATATCCTAAAACTTATAAATACAGCACCTGCTCTTAAATTATAAACAGTAGCGAGTGCGCTCTAGAGCTATTTTCCCCAAAATAAATAATTTCTTGTAACACTAGGAATACCTGACACAGCAAATGTGCCACAGTTCATTCAGTTTGAATGGGCTGCGTCACATTTGCTGCGTGGTTTAGGAAAAGAGGCCCTGAATCCAACCAGATAGGGCCCTGAATCCCAGTCAAGCTGCATAGGCTCTCAAAGGCACAGATAGCCATAAAGGGGAGATTCCATATATGGCACCTAAAAAATCAGTACAGAAATCAGTGCTGACTAAATGTATTCTATAAGTGGTGCCTAGAGTTAGTCGTAGTATATAGAATATACTTAGTTGGCATCCTAGCGCCTAAAACTATGTGCCTCTATTTACACCAATGAAAACATGGCATAAATCTCAACACACCTATTTTCCGGCCCATAACCACGCCCCTTTCTGCCTGCGCATGTTAGAAGTCCGGCACACTGCATTAGAAAATGCGCTTTGTGAGTTGTGCATGTAAATTCTAATTAGTGCCAATTAGTGTTCATTATTGCTTGTTAAGAGCTGCTATCAATGCCGATTAGCTTGTTAAGCCAATTAAGTTATGCGCATTGTTATAGAATACGCTTGGATTTTGGTGCGGATCTCTAGGCACGCTATACAGAATCTGTGGGAAAGTGACATCATATAACTAAGAGGTCCTTTTATTAAACCACCAATTTTGAAGGTGGTAAGGGCTCACGCGGTAATCCTGCACTAATCAGTTAGTGCACGGTAATGTAGAGGCATGAACTGAATAGCACAGAAACGCCTACTCGCCACACCCCAGAAACACCCCCTCAACCAAAAAATAACAATTATTTTTTAATGTGCATGTAGCATGAGCCAGTTTGGAACTTACCATAGGACGCCTGAGTGCATCCCGTGGTATTCCTTTTAAGATGCAGGAAGTATGCGCTAGCGCTTACTGCAGCTTAGTAAAAAGATCTCTAAATGCACTACATTAATTTCTTAGGGGTGTTTTTACTAAGGTGTGCTGAAAAATGGCCTACGGTAGTGTAGACACATGTATTGTACGTGCACAGGTTCATTTTTCAGCGCACCTTCAAACAAGACCTTTTTGGGGGGACGAAAATGGACGTGTGGCAAAATAAAAATTGGCGCGTGTCCATTTTGGGCCTGAGTCCTTACTGCCACCCATTGACCTAGCGGTAAGGTCTCACACGTTAACTGGGCAGTAATGGTCTACACGCGTATAATGCTGATTACCGCCCGGTTAGCGCCGCGTGCTGGAAAATTTCCAGCGCACTTAGTGGACACACGTAAAAAATGAAATTTTTGCCCGGGCCAGGCGGTAGTTCAAAATTGACACATGTAGGATGCGCGTACTCACCTACGCGGCTTAGTAAAAGTGACCCTAAATGATATTGCCCCAGAATGAAAATGAAGACTAACCAAAATAAAATGAACAATGCTGCAAAAGACATGGTAAACATAATAAAAGGGCAATTTTTGGGCTCCCCATTCCTAGAAACCAGATATTTCTCACCATTTAAATAAAAGACCTCTCATGGTACATGACCTTATTCTCCATTTACCATAATGATCTTCTAAAAATTAGGTAGATGTACTCTGTTAAAATATTATTGATTATAAGAGACTGAGCTTTGCTTGGAAATAAATGGAACTACCTCTTGGCAGCATTGCAGTTATAAATCCAATCTATTTCTTCTGTGTTTCCTTATCTAGATGTGCTAGACAATGCAGACTATGTAACTTTGTAAGTCTATGAGCACCTAAATATATCAATAGCAAGTTAATTTCATAGGTATAATAACATTTGCAGAAGGTAACCCATGTCACTGTATTCGAGATGTTTTGAAATTCCTAGTGATTTCACAGCCTTTAGAAAATAAATTTTAAACCAATCAAAGACAATGGGGTTATGTTATGAATATTTCCTTTTTATTAATAGAGCTCTCGTATTACTGTAGCTGGAAAAGTTCTTTAGGCTAACGCAAACACCACAATTATGTACAGTGTACAGAGATCTTAGGTAATGTAATATACTCGCTAGCACTAAACTTTATGTCTAATAAAGTCAAAACCTTCTGGAAGTCATACATTTCACATTCTCTCTAACATGCTTAGACTTGCTGAAGGATCCATTGTGACAGCTGATCTGAGAGGTCGGTGGTTCCAACTGCCCTTCTCTGCAGCAGGTCATATAGCAGACCAAAGCACAAAAACTGAATTCAGTTTCAAAGCTCTGGCAAATTTTGGTAAGTTTTTACTGTAATAAGAAAAGGATGGTTTTTCAGAAGAATTGGTAAATAAGGGGCCCTTTTACTAAGCTGCATGCGCACCTAACGCAGCTTAAAATGGTGTAGCGCTGGATATGCTCAAGCGTCCTGCAGTAAGAACCAAATATGTGTATGCTTACTGAGTGCTAACTTTTTTTTTTTAAGGGGCATGTCTGAAGGGCGGAAAATAGGTGTTTCTCTGCTAATCAATTAGTGGGCCTTTTACAAAGGCACACTGTTTCTAGCGAGCGCTAAAAATAAGCATGTGCTAAACGCTAGAGTTGCCCAAATATTCCTATGGGCAACTCTAGTGTTCAGCATACACTAAAAATGCTACCATGTCTTTTTAAGACCCCCTTAGCGCATCTATATTACTGTGTGCTGATTAGCGCAAAAGGAGTGTGTGAGCCTTTCGGGCTCATGTTCAAAAGAGAAGGACGTCCATCTTTCGACATAAAACGGAAGATGGACATCCTTCTCACAGAGACGTCCAAATCGATATAATCGAAACCCGATTTTGGACGTCTCCAACTGCAGTCCGTCGCAATGACGTCCAAATTTCAAGGGGATATGTCAGAGGCATAGCGAAGGACGTCCCCGACGTACCCGGACGTGTTTTTATTACGAATAAGGCACAAAAAGGTGCCCGAAATAACCAGATGACCACCAGACGGAATCGGGGATGACCTCCCATTACTCCCCCAGTGGTCACTAACCCCCTGCCACCCTCAAAAAATATCTTTAAAAATATTTTGTGCCAGCCTTTATGCCAGCCTCAGATGTCATACTCAGGTCCACGACAGCGCATGAAGATCCCTGGAGCAGTTTTAGTGGGTACTGCAGTGCACTTCACACAGGCGGACCCAGGCCCATATCCCCCCTACCTGTTACATTTGTGGAGGAAACAACGAGCTCTCTAAAACCCACCACAAACCTACTGTACCCCTATATAGGTGCCCCCTTCACCCATAAGGGCTATGGTAGTGGTGTACAGTTGTGGGTAGTGGGTTTTCAGAGGGGGTTGGGGGGCTCAGCACACAAGGTAAGGGAGATATGTTCCTGGGAGCAATTTATGAAGTCCACTGCAGTGCCCCCTAGGGTGCCTGGTTGATGTCCTGACATGTCAGGGGGACCAGTACGCTACAAATGCTGTCTCCTCCCATGTCCAAATGGCTTGCATTTGGACGTTTTTGACATGAACGTCTTTGATTTTGAAAATCACTGAAAGTCAAAAATGTCCAGATTCAAGGATGTCCAAATCTAGGGGCGTACAAATTTAAGGATTTGGACGTGTCTGACGGTATTTTCGAAACGAAAGATGGACTTCCATCTTTTTTCGAAAATACGAGTTTCCCCACCCCTGGATTTCGACATTTTGCAAAGACGCACAAATCGCAACTTGGACGTTTCTTTCAAAAATGCCCCTCCATACCACCTACAAAATGGGTGGTGTTAAGTCCACACGCGCTAATTTGTTTTCATGGAAACATTACCACATGGCCATTAATACAGAAAATAGAAAAATGCCATTTTTACTGCTGTAGTAAAAATGGCCTTAGCATGTGGGAAAAACAGACACAAGGACGCACTAAGGCCACTTTTGACGCAGCTTAGTAAAATGGCCTCTAAATTGGTAGTATTAATTATAACAATTTGAAGGACACAACAGGCATCGGTGGTGGCCCATACTGACTTTTATTTTCTCACATCTTGAACCAGAGTCATACAATAAACCATCCCATGATTGCCCTACAGGCAGAATTCCTGTGGCCTTTGACATTTTCTGTCACTCTGATGAAAATAATGGGCTCGAGGCTGAGCTGAGTAACACTGTGTGACCCTGGAGAAAAAACAGTGAGAAGGACGTGGCACTCTAGGGGTCAATATACTACTGAGCAAAGACTATCAACTGCCAATCTTTATATATAACAGCATTTTTATTATGCATTACAATAGCCACTTTTTAAACATTCTGGGCCAAACTTAAGGAAGGTTTTCCCATAGGCACAGCATGCAGTAATTTCATTCTCTCATTTCTTGTTTGTTAAATCAGAAAAAAATGTCACATTTAGTAATAGAAGAGAAGTTTTAACACATAGGAATAAAGGATCATATGATGTTTCTTTGAGTAGGACTAAAGATGAAGACATCTTATATAGATAGATAGATAGATAGATAGATAGATAGATAGATAGATAGATAGATAGATAGATAGATAGATAGATAGATAGATAGATAGATAGATAGATAGATATACACACACACTATAAGAGCCATATTAAGGTAATATTAAAGTGAAAATTGTGTCACTTCATGGATTCCCTATATATATATATCACATAACATGGCCAATCTTATATATTGTAATTTATTTATTACATTTGTACCCCGCGCTTTCCCACTCATGGCAGGCTCAATGCGGCTTACATATTGTATACAGGTACTTATTTGTACCTGGGGCAATGGAGGGTAACAAAGTTTAGTCCAGTAATCCCATTTCTAAAACCAACCCTTTTCAAATCAATACAGATTTCTGTGGTTTATATGATGTGGTAGAATTTTTGTTAAAAGTCACAGTTCAAAAAAGTGAGAATTCTATAAGCGTACATGGTAATTTGTAATCATTTTTACTGAATATGGGGATAAATTAGGGAGGATCACAGAGAGAGTCAATAGTTAAGTGACCAACAGGCTCATTTTCGAAAGAGATGGACGTCCAACAAGTGACATAAATCGGCATTTGGACGTTCATCTCACAGAAACGTCCAAATCAGTATAATCAAAACCTCATTTTGGACGTCTTTCTCCAAAGTCTGTCAGAAGGATGTCCAAATCTCAAGGGGGCATATCAGGGATGTGTTCAAGGCGGGACTTGGGCGTTCCTAAGACTTGGACGTCTTTCAGCCATAATGGAACAAAGCAAAAACGTCCAGCACTAAAACTTAGATGTTTTGAGCAAGACCTGTTTTTCTTACGAATAAGGGACAAAAAGGTGCCTCCAATGACCAGATGACCACTGGAGGGAATCAGGGATGACCTCCCCATATTTCCCCAGTGGTCACTAACCCCCTCCCACTCCCAAAAAGTGTGTTGAAGAACGTTACTTGCCAGCCTGTATGCCAGCCTCAGATGTCATACTCAGGTCCATGATAGCAGCATGCAGGTCCCTGGAATAATTAGTAGTAGGTGCAGTGCACTTCAGACAGGTGGACCCAGGCCCATACCCCCACTACCTGTTATGCTTGTAGAGGAAACTCTGAGCCCTCCAAAACCCACCAGGTACCCACATATAGGTGCCCCTTCACCCGTAAGGGTAGTGGAGTACAGTTGGGGATAGTGGGTGTTGGGGGGGGGGGTTGGGTGGCTCAGCACACAAGGTAAGGGAGCAATGGTGAGATGTGTACCTGGGAGCATTTTATGAAGTCCACTGCAGTGCCCCCTAGGGTGCCCGATTGCTGTCCTGGGATGTCACGGGGACCAGTCTACTAAAAATGCTGGCTCCTCCTACGTCCCAATGGCTTGACTTTGGACATTTTAGACTTGGATGGGGTTTTTTCAAAAATGGCCGAAAATCAAAAACATCCAAATCGTAACATGCCCCAATCACAGGACGTCCATAGTATTTTCGAACACAAAAGATGGACATCCATCTTTTTCAAAAATGACCTTCTTCCAGGTTTGGAATTTGGACGTCTTTGTAAAACGTCCAAATTCTGACTTAGATGTTTCTTTCGAAAATGCCCCTCCAAATGTCAATTTGAGAACTTAAACAGCAAAATTATGTTTCATATGGAATTACATAATATACAATTACAAGAAGAATGTCTGCCTAGTGACTGGCTATAGAAGGGTTTGTGCTGATATTGATCATAGCAGTATAGGTTACATCTAAATATTGTAACAATTAAGGTGTGTATTTTAGAGTGCTATTTACATGTTGGATGTGCAGAAACCAGCATTTAGGAGCATAGGGCCCAATATTTAGACCACTTCCTCTCACGTCACATGCATGCTCAGTTTTAATGATTATACATAAGTACTTATGTACTTCAGAGAGGGCCTGACTGAGGTTAAGGAGACCCAGAAAGAAGGAATCGAAGCCCCAATGTATGCCACCACCAACTATGGTTAAGAATTTTGACCTGGCTGAAGTAATCTCCTTTTGCTTCTTGTTTGAGACTGACAAGCCTTGCTCTGAGGTCTGGCTGGATGCAGCCAGACCCTAGTACTCGGAGAAGAACCAAGAAAGACTCACAGGGTGTTTTGGGGGTGGGGCCGCCCTACCCATCCACAGACTGTGTCAGGCCATGCCAGCCTGAGGCTTGCTTAAGACTGCTTATTGAACTACAGAAGGGTTCTAACTTTTGTTCCTGGTCCTGTGATGTACCAGAACTCAGGATTCAATTAAATAAACACTCGTTTTCATTTATATCCCTTTGTCCGACTGTGTTATTTCACAGGTCCACCCTCAAAACTCACTCGGGGCATCACAGGGCATTACTAAATTTCATAGTGTTAGAGGTTTCACAGGCCCCAGGGGGGAGGGAGGTCCCTGCCAGAAGGGTTAGAGAGTTGGGAAGTCCCTGGGTGGGAGGAAACCCAGCCCAAGGGAGTGCTGTTGACATAGGTTGCAGGGAAAGTGTGTCTCTTTGGAGAGTGACAGCAGGGGTGGAGTTTGGGTTTAATAAAAGGGGTTGTGGTGAGGTACACAAGGTCTTTGGTTGCCTGTATCCCCTCCAGGACCCTTGGGAGTACTGGGGGATCCTGGAGTGCAAGCAAGAAATGCAGGCTAGATATAAGAGCAGTTGCTGCCCCAATAAGTGGCAACGGAGAAGGAAGTTGAGCATCAGGTGGAAAAGGGGAGACCAGCCTGGAAGAGGGATTGGGACAGGAGAAGCCTGACCAAGGCCGGAGTGTAGCCCTGAGAGGTGCACTTATGGAAGGGGGACAGCCTAAAGCAGTGATGGCGAGCCTATGGCACGCGTGCCAGAGAGGGCACGCGGAGCCCTCTCTGTTGGCACGCGCGCCGCCGGTCGCCTCACCGAAACTTATCCCTCCCACCCACCCGGCGTCAAGCATTCCTCCCTCCCTCCCACCCAGCACCAGCCCGCCCGGCCTCCATCCCTCCCTCCGAACCCGAAGAAATTTAAAAGTCTTCCCTTGTTCAAGTAGGCGGCATCAGCATCAGCAGTAGCAGCGAAAAGCGTGCTGCTGGTTCGTCACGTCTTCAGCCTTCCGTCTCTCAAGCTCTCTGGTCCCGCCCTCATTTCCTGTTAGGGCGGGACCAGAGAGCTTGAGAGACGGAAGGCTGAAGACGCGCCAAACCAGCAGCACGCTTTTCGCTGCTACTGCTGATGCCGCCTACTCGGACAAGGAAGACTTTTAAATTTCTTGGGGTTCGGAGGAAGGGAGGGAAGGGAGGGATGGTGGGCAAGTGCCGGGTGGGAGGGAGGGAGGAATGCTTGATACCGGGTGGGTGGGTGGGAGGGAGGCCTGGTGCACACTGGGTGGGAGGGAGGGAGCGAGGCCTGGTGGGAGGGTGGGTGGGAGGGAGACCTGCCTGCTTGCTGCTGCTGCTGCTGCTTGGGTGGGTGGGCTGGTGCTTGGGTGGGAGGGAGGGAGGCTTGGGTGGCCTGGTGCTTGGGTGGGAGTGCTGGGTGAGTGCATGGCCTGGTGCGTGGGTGAGAGGGAGGCAGGCCTGGTGCTGGGTGGGTGGCCTGGTGCTGGGTGGGTGCATGGCCTGGTGCTTGGGTGGGTGGGAGAGAGGCCTGCCTGGTGCTTGGGTGGGTGGGAGGCCTGGTGCTTGGGTGGGTGTCCTGGTGCTTGGGTGGGAGTGCTGGGTGGGTGGATGGCCTGGTGCTGGGTGGGTGGGAGGGAGGGAGGCCTGGGTGCTTGGGTGGGAGGCCTGGTGCTTGGGTGGGAGTGCTGGGTGGGTGCATGGCCTGGTGCTGGGTGGGAGGGAGGGAGGCTTGATGCTGGGTGGCCTGGTGCTGGGTGGGAGGGAGGCCTGCCGCTGGGAGGGCAGGGGGGAGAGGAGGGTGGCTGGAGGGGAGGGTAGGGAGAGAGGAGGGTGGCTGGAGGGGAGGGTGGCTGGACATGGGCGGCTGGAGGGGAGAAGAGGGTGGCTGGAGGGAAGGGCAGGGGGAGAGGAGGGTGGCTGGAGGGGAGGGTGGCTGGACATGGGCAGCTGGAGGGGAGAGGAGGGTGGCTGGACATTTGTGGCTGGAGGGGAGAGGAGGGTTGCTGGACATGGATGGAGGGCAAGAAATGAAGAAGAAAGGAGGAAAGTAAAGAAATAAATGGAAAGGAAGCCCTGGAAACAGAGTTAAGAGAACAGATAGCAGCAGAATCAGCGACTAGGACCAATACGGATAGAAAAACAAAATCACCAGACAACAAAGGTAGAAAAAAATCATTTTATTTTCATTTTAGTGTTTGGAATATGTCCAATTTGAGAATCTACATCTGCTGTCTTATTTTGCACTGGGTATACTGGAGCTGTAATAACTTACAGAAATGATTTATAATGAAAGAAAATCATGTTATTTTTTTCTCCTATACTAGTATAATATTTTCAATGATGTTTGTTTATATACGCCAAGGCTGGTGTAAGGGGGTGTGGCTATCATGGGGCGGAGTCATATGTGGTGACCCCGCCCATAATGAGTACCGGCACTTCGCGATGAGTAATTAGATTTTGGGTTGTTGTTTGGGCACTCGGTCTCTGAAAGGTTCGCCATCACTGGCCTAAAGGGTCTGTGCCTACATGGAATTGGAGTAGAAATCAGGAGTGGAATTAGAAAAGGTACAGAGAAGGGCGACAAAAATGATAAAGGGGATGGGACGACTTCCCTATGAGGAAAGGCTAAAGTGACTAGGGCTCTTCAGCTTGGAGAAAAGACAGCTGAGGGGAGATATGATAGAGGTCTATAAAATAATGAGTGGAGTGGAACGGGTAGAAGTGAATTCCTTGTTTAATCTTTCCAAAAATACTAGGACTAGGGGACATGTAATGAAACTACAAAGTAGTAAATTTAAATGAATCGGAGAAAATATTTCTTCACTCAATATGTAATTAAACTCTGGAATTCCTTGTCAGAGAAAAAAACAGCTTAGCGGGGTTTTTAAATGGTTTGGATGGCATCTTAAAGGAAAAGTCCATAGACTTATATACTTATATACATGTGAACAAAACATGGGTATTTAAGTGTGCCCACTTTTGCCAGTCATTGACTTGTAAATGGGAGAGCCTAACTTTTGGTGCACCAATGTGGCTGTACGCTAATATTCTATAACAGCTTAGGCACACCCTTAAGCCATTATAGAATTGGTGCTAAGGGTTATGCTCATAAATTTACACTCCTAAATTTAGGAGCATAATTTATGCTCCTAAATTTAGGAGTGTAATTTATACTCCTAAATATTTGCTAAATCTATGACCGTAATAGGCCCCAAATTAGGAGCATAAATTTAGGAGCATAGATTACACTCGTAATTTAGGAGCGTAACTTTAAGAGGGCAAATTTAGGAGCATAACGTTTATAGAATAAGGCCCTAAGCGTGCTCCTTTTATGGCACCTAAAATGAGGAGCCAGTTTATAGAATTGCCACCATTGCATTTGTAATATAGTCATTTTTAGCATTCACTTAGAGAAAAATTATAACAAACAACATGAAAATCCCAGTTAATAAACTTCTTAAGAGCAATTGAACCTTCAGGTAGCAAACAAGGTAGCCCAATGTAGTCTCTAATGGCACCACTGTACCTCCAAATCCTCATAAATCCAAACAGAGCTCAGTCTTCTTTATTATTTTATCATTGGTATTTCATTGGCTAAAGATTATTTCTTATAGGTGCATACGCTTTGAATGAAGATAAAATACGCTATCTGAAGGTTCAACTGCTCTTAAGAAGTTTAGCAATTTTGGGATTTTCGTGTTGTCATTTATAATAAAGTCATAACATATCACCTGATCAATAAGGATTTCTAATAACACTGTTGAATTGTAACAAAGCCAGTTTAAACACAATTCTTGAGGAAATGGGCAACCAGTGCTCAAGAATTAGTCACATGATCAAACTTGAAAGGAGGTTCACCGCAACATTTTATTACTGAAATCTAGACTCAGTTTCAGTAATAAGATAGAATTTCAGTAATAAGACAGAATTATCTAGCCTAGATTTACCATTTATTCTGTAACACGTTCAATGGACTACGATTATATACCATATAACCCGAATACATTTTCTCTGGTGGTGTTCTATTTAGCATCATTCAGCATGTCAAATGATAAAATACGAAACCTATCAACAGAAAGATCTCTTCAGATGATAAGAAGCGCCATTAAGACTGTGGGGGGACAGTTTATATTACTTCGCTGTTTCAGTGAGCCGCAAACAGTGAACATGGATAATGCCATTGCAAGTAACCATGATGATAGTCCTATTAATGTTAAATGGAACTGTACATGCCATGCCTGCCTGCTAAATATTTAGTGAAGGATGTTATCACCCAGTATATTAAATGATCTGTGAAGAATTAGCTATAAATATAAATTCAATTACCCTCGGGCTTACCTCAATATATATGGTTTGTATTTCACTGCAAGACAACCATAAGAAATTGTGGGAATGTGAAACAAACGTCATGGCCAAGAAAAAGTTTGCTGGAAATTCTGTGTAATATTACCTCTTACCACTGCAAAAGCACGCATGTGCTAGACTTTCAAGGAAAACAGGCTGAAGGAAAATATAGCTCCTCCCTTTACCTTCCAAGGCTGCTGTTCTCTCTAAGCTGAGTGGGAGACCTCCAACTGCATTGCTACCAGCAGGGGGTGGTGCTTCAATATTGTATTTTCAATTGCTAAGACATGCAGGTTCCCTGGAGTCCTACGGAGCTTGCCTGTCTCTGACTATTGAAAATGTAACAGTGAAACAGCACCAGCCACTGGCAGGACTGTAGGAGGAGGACTCCTGTACAGCTTAGAAGGAACAGTGCTTCCATCCCTCTCTTTATTATTTCATTTTACCACAAACTACCCGATTATAATGGGATCGATATTCAAGCAATTTATCTAGTTAAAACTGGGAGTTAACTAGATAAATTTTCCATTTAAAAATTTTGACAGGTTAGGTAAATTTTAACTGGTTAGCTATGTGAGGAATCAGAGGAGTTTCGAAGGCCTGGCATATAGCTAACCAGGCAGCATCAATGTTCATCAATATCCAGTTGATTTTATTAGTATGCTCCAATCACCTTCATAGATAACTTCTGTGATTAACTGGATAAATCTCTGAATACCCTGTTAAAGATAACCAAAAAATTTACCTGGTTAACTTTAACTAAGCAAGGCCCAACATGTACAGTATATTTTATTTGTTTTCACTCATAAAATATTTTTTAAAGAATCTCCATGAAACCTCTGAATGATGTGTACATAAGTACATAAGTACTGCCACGCTGGGAAAAGACAAAAGGTCCATCGAGCCCAGCACTCTGTCTCCGACAGCGGACAATCCAGGCCCCAAGAACCTGGCACCCAGAATTTAATAACGATCAATGGACTTTTTGTTCAGGAATCTGTCCAGACCCCCTTTAAACTCAGCAAGGCCAGCTGCCGTCACTACCTTCTCCGGCAATGAGTTCCAGATTCTAACCACACGCTGAGTAAAGAAAAACTTTCTCCAATTTGTTTTAAACCTACCACATTCTAATTTCATCTTGTGTCCCCTAGTTCTATTATTGTTAGAAAGCGTAAACAAATGCTTCACATCTGTCCACTCTACCCCACTCATTATTTTGTAGACCTCTATCATATCACCCCTCAGCCGCCTTTTCTCCAGGCTAAAGAGTCCTAGCCGTCTTAACCTCTCCTCATAAGGTAGTTGTCCCATCCCTTTTATCATTTTCGTCGCCCTTCTCTGCACCTTCTCCAATTCCTTTATATCTTTTTTGAGATGAGGCGACCAGAAATGAACACAATACTCCAGGTGCGGTCACACCATGGAGCGATATAACGGCATTATAACATCCTCATGCTTGTTTTCCATCCCTTTTCTAATAATACTCAACATTCTGTTCGCCTTCTTAGCCGCTGCAGCACATTGAGCGGAAGATTTCAACGTTCTATCCACGATGACTCTTCTGCTCGTTACGTCACCCCCAAGTAACATAATGCCATCCAGAAAATGATTCTGAAGAGCCCTTAATGTTGCAAAACTGATCATCAGCTAATCTAATCATCATATCACTGTGCCATAGCACAAATTATTTCACCTCATGCTTTTTTTTATTGCTTTTGACAGAGTAATTCTGAAAGCCATTTTCCATGAGCAAAATAGTAGGGGGAAGCATTCCAGAGGAGAGGGTTGGGGAGGGTTTTGGAATTGTACGCATGTAAAATATGTTATTTTACACAGAAAAGTACCTGGTGAATGCATGGCAATGTAGCTGAGCTAGTTAATTAGAACAGAACACGCTCACTCTCCACCCCAGACCCTCCCCCAGCTCTAAAAAATACATTTTGGTCCTGATATTCAAAGCAATTTAGCTGGCCTCTGATTGGTTAAATCACTTGGTCATGGCTAGCCAATAATATTCAGTGGCACTTAACCAACTAAGTGCTGTTGAATACTGCAGCTAGCGCCAAAAAGAAAGTCAGCTATGTTGGGGGTGTTCCAGGGGTGGAGTCAGCGCTTGACTGCTTAAGTGCTGATATTCAGCCTTTAACTCTCAGATTCTATATAGCGCGCCTAGCATTTTGTGCCAAAATCCAAGCATATTCTGTAACAACTTACATAACTTAATCAGCTTAACAAGCCAATCAGCGTTGGTAACAGTACTTAACAAGCAATAATGAGCACTAATTAACAATAATTACAATTTACATGCATAACTTGATAAGCATATTCTGTAATGCACTGCGCTGAAATTCTAATGCACACAGGCAAAAGGGGCATGGTTATGGGTGGAGAAATGGGCATTTCATGGCCATTCCAAAATTTATGTGCAGAGTTATAGAATATGGCCCAAAACACCTACATCAATGCACCAGGATTTACGCCACATTTTCATTGGTGTAAATGAAAGCACATAGTTTTAGATGCTAGGATACCAACTAAGCATATTCCATATACCACGCCTAAATATAGGCTCACCTTATAAAATATGGTTAGGTGGAAATATTTTCTGTGTGGAATTTCTAGGTGCCATATATAGAATCTGGCCCTAAGTGTCCAGGTTTACCGCATAAATGGGACCGTATAAAAGTTTGCTTAAGGCCCCTTTTACCAAGCTACGGCAAAAGGGGCTGACATCAGCACATATTTTTCACACTCGCTGAGGCCTCCTTTTACCACAGCGAGTAAAAGGGAAGTCTCTCTTTCCTGCATGAAATGGCCATGTGGCAAGTAAAGCACTCGCCACACAGCCATTTTGGGGGGGGGAGGGAAGCCCTTACCACCATCCAGTAAGGTGGCGGTAAGGGCTCCCACACTAACCCAGTGGTAACCGGTCAGCATGTGGCACGGCCCGATTACCGCCGGGTACACTCTGGAACTAGAAAAATAAATATATTTTTGCAGTACCAGAAATGACGGCACTAGGGGTGGGAAGTAGCTCCGGGCTGCTGTGATAGCCCGGCGGAACTTCCTGTTTAGTGAGCGGTAAGCCTATGTTGGGCATACCGCTGCTTAGTAAAAGGGGCCCTATGTGATGAATTTAAGCTTAAGCAGCCATGTGTTAGCTGGCTTAAAAATTGTTATGATTCTGCTAAGACAGGCAGGGGAATGACTGGGACTCACTTCTGATTGACCTGTTAGGAATTGAGCTGACGTTTGAGGCAGCAGACATCAGAAGTCAGATCTATTTAAACCTACCTCTCCCTACAGCCTATGCTTTAGCGTTGATTCCTGTCTGCTGAGCCTCTTTCCCTATCTCTGTCTGTGCTAGTAGCACACTGTGCATCTATTGGAGTTTTCTTACTCTTCTTGTTGCTTGTAGCTTCTCTGTGTGCTGGTTATTCCCAGCGTATGCTTGATTGTTTCCCTAACCTAGCTGCTTTCCTTGATTACCTTGCTTCCGTGCAGCTGTGGGTGCTCTGTTTGCTCTGTCTCTGTGTGCTGCTGAGTTCTGTTTTTTCCCCTTTGTTAACCTTAAACCTTTGACTGCAGTGTAAGCTCTGCATCTTCCTGACTTGTGTGTTAAAAGCAGCCCTTCCCTTTAGCCTGCTTTAACTCTTTGTCTGATGTTTGTCTCCTGATTCTTGTGAGCATTGCTCCTTATCTAATTGGTGTATGTAAAGGCAGATTTCCCTGTTTGCTTGCTTTTCCCTTTGTCTCTAGTGTCTGTTATTTGACTCTGTAGCACAGCCTTGTGAATTCTTATGAGTGGTTTCCATTTACCGTTGAGTCCTGTATGGCCAGCCTTGTGAGTGGATTCCCTTGACCCTTGAGTGCTGTGCAGCACAGCCTTGTGTATTCCTATGAGTGGCTTTCCTTTTCCCTTGAGTGCTGTGTGGCACAGCCTAGTGTATTTGAGTGCTCTATGGTACAGCCTAGAGTGTTCCTGTGGAGCTTTGCTCTTGTAGAGTCTGTGTCCCATTCTGTCCTTGGCTTTCCCTTTTTTCCCCGTGGGCTTTGCCTCTGCTTCCTATGTTTCTGTGTAGCCTTTGTTTGCATTCTCTTCCTCTGGTCGTAGCCTGTACCTGCCGGCTTTTTGTTTGTCACCCTTCCCTTGTATCACTAGCTAGCGCTGTGTGCGTTGCATGTGCTCCAGTCCCTTTTGAGACCCCTCATTGTTCTTTTTGCCTTCCCTAGTGTATGACTGGGTTCTAGTTCGGCCGTGAGGCCCATACGCTTGGACTCTGTATGAGTGGGTTCCCGTTCGGCCGTGAGGCCCATCTGAGTGGTCTATCTCCCTTTTCTGGTGGTGCTAGTTGATTGTCCTGAGTGTGCAGGGCTTTGTGTCCATGGTAGTGCTTAGCGCCTGTTTGGTCTACCCTAGGCCTTGGCCAAGGTCCTTACTAGCCTCGGCCTAGGCACAAGGGCTCACGAACAGTTTAACAAAAATAATCAGATATTCAAAGCCAAAGCCCACATAGGTTCCATGTTGTCTGCCCCTATTCCTGTAGATGAAATCTTGTGGGCAATTAAGAGTCTGTCTTCGGGAAAAATGCCTGGCTTGGACAGCTTTAGCAACCGTTTTTATAAATGGTTTAAGCGACTGCTAGCCCCAGTACTGGTTAGAGTACATAATTCTATAGATGCTGATACGGAACTGCCGAATAATGCCATCAACGAGGAGCAAAGCGCTCATCACCAATAGCTGAATATTGATCCCTTTATTCTTTTAGCGCATAGGTAGCATGCGCCGATCCAAAAAAATGCTGTAGGGTGCCTAAGCATGCCCTGCATTTTTAGCTGCGGTAAGCACGTGATACTACTTACTGCAGTTTAGTATTACGGCCCCTTAGGCATGCAACGCTGTAGGATTTTAAAAGTTAACCGAGGAATATGTTAGCTAACTCCCTAATAGCATCTACCTCATGTGAGGACTTGGGGGACCTTTTACTAAGGTGTGCTGAAACATGGCCTGCGGTAGTACAGACACAAGTTTTGGGCGTGCGCAGATCCATTTTTCAGCGCCGAAAATGGACGTGCAGCAAGCTGAAAATTGCTGCACATCCATTTTGGGTCTGAGACCTTACTGCCAGCCATTGACCTAGCAGTAAGGTCTCACACGGCAACTGGGCGGTAATGGTCTATGCACGTAAAATGCTGATTACCGCCCTATTAAATATAAAATAATGAGTGGAGTGGAACAGGTGGATGTGAAGTGTCTGTTCACGCTTTCCAAAAATACTAGGACTAGGAGGACATGTGATAAAACTACAGTGTAGTAAATTTAAAACAAATCGGAGAAAATGTTTCTTCACCCAACGCATAATTAAACTCTGGAATTCGTTGCCGGAGAACGTGGTGAAGGCGGTTAGCTTGGCAGAGTTTAAAAAGGGGTTAGACGGTTTCCTAAAAGACAAGTCCATAAACTGCTACTAAATGGACTTGGGAAAAATCCACAATTCCAGGAATAACACGTGTAGAATGTTTGTACGTTTGGGAAGCTTGCCAGGTGCCCTTGGCCTGGATTGGCCGCTGTCTTGGACAGGATGCTGGGCTCGATGGACCCTAGGTCTTTTCCCAGTGTGGCATTACTTATGTACTTATGTACCACCCGCACACCAGAAAATAAAAATATTTTTTGGCATGCATAGTGGGGGCACGTAAAATATGAAATTCCCGCATGGGCTACGTAGTAGTCAGGTGATAAACTCAGAATTGCAATGCATTGGGCACACATAGATGCTTACGCGGCTTAGTAAAAAGGGCCCCTTGGTCCTTTAAGTCTCTGGTTTATCCTTTTAAACACAGTTTATACCTGCATATGCTTTTAAGAATCTTTTCCCATATAAGCAAGGCAATAACTTAATGCTCTAAATCTTTAAGTCAATGCACATAGACATTCAAAGTTCAACAGAATTCTTCAAATTCCAGTCTTTTCCATAAACAGTATATAAAGGAATCACACACAGTTTGAACTTTCTCAGCTTGATTACTTCCCCTGAAATACTCTCCTTGTAACTGTAATTCTCCTCTTACTATCACTGCAAATACTTTAATCAGTAGAGTCTTTGAAACAATAATGTGATTCTCAACATTCTTTAAAACAGAGCTTTACAAATCCCCGAGCCAGGTACCATGGCACTTAAAAATGGAACTCTGGTGGTTGGGATCTCATGCTTCCACCGCAAAAAAGGAAATGCTGCGTCTATCTTGCATACGTTGCAGCTCTCATTAGGTTTAAACCGTACGGTACAGGAATGTATGGCACTGCACAACATAAATCTAATGAGAGCCACTGCAAATGCAAGGAAGATGCAGTGGGGGAGGGGTGGCCATGGCACTAGCAATGGGAAGCCTGCTTTCTGGCTGAGAGGGTGCCTGGGAGGTGGGAAGAGAAAAGTGACTGGTCTGGCGGTGGGGATATGAGGGGGTGACTGGCTTCACTGTCTGAGTGGGTGCTTAGGTTGAGAGGGGGTAGGGATGATCGATTTGTTAGACGTAAGGGGTTGAGGCCAGTGGTGTAGCCACAGGTGGGCATGGGGCCCACCCAAAATTGTAGCTTTCTTGCTGTGGCTGGCAGGAATCCCCAAACCCCACCAACTGAGGATTTCGTCCTCCTCAAGCAGCCAGAGCTCTTCCAAACAGCAGCACTTGGCTCGAGCTGATGCCAACACTGGCCCCTCTGCAGAAGCTCAGTTTCCGAACATGCACGAGCACTGGTCATGCACGGCCTGCCTATGATGGTGTCAGCACAAGGTAAGCGCTGCCAGCTGCCATTTGGCAGAGCACTGGCTGCCCGAGGAGGAGGAAATCTTCAGTTGGCAGGGGTTTGAGGATCCCCACCAACTCAGATATTTAATATTTTGTGTGGGGGAAAGGGGCAGAGAGTGAAGAGGGGCATTGGAGGGGGATGAATTCCGTGCCCACTGACCTTGGGCTCAGGCCCACCCAAAATTGGTCACCTGGCTATGCCCCGGGTTGAGGCTGTTAAGGAGAGAGTGAGATTGGGTGAGAGTAGGGTATAGGGTAAGGATGTGCGTTCATTTGAAATGTTATGGGAAATATCAGCTAAATTTCCTGGGTCATTTTTTGCCAGAAATGATATAAAAAAAACTGAAATTTGGAGGGGGTTCTTTCTGTTGTACACCTAAGCATTATTCAAATTGCATATTCAAATTCAAATCAGTTCTTATATACCGCTATTATCCCCTTTTCAGAGTTCAGTGCGGTTTACATTCAAGATGTAACAGAAACTGTTAAAGTGTATGAATGAGACAGAAGGACATTTTAGGACATTCTATTGGATGATACGTGGAGACAAACATCAAGAAAGGATTGTTATGAAACAGTCTTTGGGAAGAGAAAGGTTTTTAGCTTCTTTCAGAAGCTAAGGTAGCTGTTATCTGTTCTGATGTCAATAGGCAAAGAGTTCCATGATGTAACTCCAAGTACAGGGAATAGAAAGCTGAAAATCTGATATAGTAACATAGTAACATAGTAGATGACGGCAGAAAAAGACCTGCACGGTCCATCCAGTCTGCCCAACAAGATAACTCATATGTGCTACTTTTTGTGTATACCCTACTTTGATTTGTACCTGTGCTCTTCAGGGCACAGACCGTATAACTCTGCCCAGCACTATCTTCGCCTCCCAACCACCAGCCCCACCTCCTGCCACCGGCTCTGGCACAGACCGTATAAGTCTGCCCAGCACTATCCCCGCCTCCCAACCACCAGCCCCGCCTCCCACCACCAGCTCTGCCACCCGATCTCGACTAAGCTCCTGAGGATCCATTCCTTCTGCACAGGATTC
This sequence comes from Microcaecilia unicolor, assembly GCF_901765095.1. NCBI lineage: Eukaryota > Metazoa > Chordata > Amphibia > Gymnophiona > Siphonopidae > Microcaecilia > Microcaecilia unicolor. The sequence goes on from NC_044035.1 coordinate 110,331,339, forward strand.
CTTTATGCTTATCCCACGCATGTTTGAATTCCATTACCATTTTCATTTCCATCCACTACTCTCTCCATGAAAAAATACTTCCTGACATTTTTCTTGAGTCTGCCCCCCTTCAATCTCATTGTCTTTGTTCCTGTTCCTGTCCCTGCCTTGGTGATATTGGATTGCCTTGTGAAATGGAGTCGCTAGCATCAGTTTTTCTTTCAGCCTGTTGGACTGGGTCAAGCATAGTGAAGCAGTTCTAGTTAGCAGTTCAGATGTAGAGCCCTGTAAGATAGTAAACTAAACAAGTAGCTTTGAATTTGATTCTTTCAGGTATGGGAAGCCAGTGCAGCTTGATGAGATAAGGTGAAACACTCATGTATCTATTCAATTGGAATATTAGTCTTGCATCTGTGTTCTGTATGATCTGTAATTTTTTATGATATTGACACTTAATACCAAGAAATAGGGCACTGCAGTAATCCAGGTGTGGTAGGACTAACATTTGAGCTAACAATGCAAATGCTGTTTGATTAAAGAATGATCGGATAGACATAGCTGTCTCATTTTGAATAAAGATTTCTTCTATAGCTGATTAATGTGTGAAGAGAAAGTGAGTGAAGAGTCAAGCAGGACCACTAGCACTCTAGATTTTGACTCAACTGCAAAGTTTTGACCATTGGCCAAAGCTATTGCGGATGGGACTACAACTCCAGCATTCCAGAAGCACAGTATCTTGGTTTTCTGTTCATTCAATTTCAGTTTGTTGGTTAAAACCCAAGTACTTGCAGCATTTATGCCAGTCGTCACTATTTGAATCAGATCTTTGTTTGAGGGGGACACTGGTAGGAGGAGCAGGATGTCATCAGTGTAAAACAGTAGACGCTCACTGAGATCCAGTTGTATTGGGCCGAGGAATGACATGAAGAAATTGAACAGGATGGGAGAGAGCGGGAATCCCTGAGGGACCCCCACAGTTGGGAGACCAGAAGTTGGACAGTTGATTATCATGCTTAACAGAATAACTTTGGTTTGCAAGGAATTTGCTGAATCATTTGAGAACAGTATCTGTTACTCCTATCTGATCTAGCCGTTCCAAGAACAGTATGTGATCAACTGCATCAAACGCCACTGAAATGTCAAAGTGTAGTAGAATTACTTGATCTTATTTGCATAGAGAATCTTTCCTGATATAAGGAAAATTGTTTGCTAATGTAGATTTCTAACATTTTATGCATATATCTCTCATTGTGTGTTTGCAATGGGGTGTACACATGAGCAAAACATGGACAAGGCTCACACTTATATATTACTATAAGCTACACACATATTCTGAGAATTTAAGTGGAAACATTTACACCAGCTATATGGCTGCTATAAGTGTATGCGCCTATTTATTTATTTCATAAATTTCTATCCCACTGGGCAAGTTACAAGAGAACATTCATAATAGGTAAAAAAGAGGGGGAAAAAAACTATGCAATCCAAATAGACATATCTTTCATAAAATAATCATGGTCACATATCTACATGATGTAGCATATGAGAAAAAGAATGAGTAAAACTAATTTAAAAGTGTCAAATAACATACGAGAGACAGAAATCTAATTTTCATATGCTTCATAGAACAACCAAGTTTTGAGTTCTTTCTTAAATTGAGCAAAAGAAGCTGACTGACGAAGGGAAATAGGAGCTCATTCCAGAGTTTTGATCCTACGATTCTAAACATAGATTTTCTATTACTTTCAAGTTTAACAAGATGAAAAGAAGGGATTTAAGGAAGGCCATAACTACTGGAAAGGAGGGTCCTAAATGGTTGATGTGGAGGGGCATAATCGAACGTCACCGGTGAAATAGTTCGCCGGCAGTGCAACAGCTGGCCGGAACCGTATTATCGAAAAAGATGGCCGGCCATATTTTTTTCCGATAATACGGTTTAACCTGGCCAAATGCCAGAGTTCGCTGGGTTTGAGATCGCCGGTTTTGTTTTTCAGCGATAATGGAAAAAATGCCAGCCATCTCAAACCCGGCAAAATCCAAGGCATTTGGTCATGGGAGGAGCCAGCATTTGTAGTGCACTGGTCCCCCTCACATGCCAGGACACCAACTGGGAACCCTAGAGGGCACTTCTAAAAGTTTTTTAAAAATACAAAAAAAGCTCCCAGGTGCATAGCTCCCTTACCGTGGGTGCTGAGCCCCCAAATCCCCTCCAAACCCACTCCCCACAACTCTACACCATTACCATAGCCCTTATGGGTGAAGGGGGGCACCTACATGTGGGTAGCGTGGGTTTGGGGGGGGGGTTGGAGGGCTTAACATTTACCACCACAAGTGTAACAGGTAGGGAGGGACGGACCTGGGTCTGCCTGCCTGAAGTGCACTGCACCCATTAAAAACTGCTCCAGGGACTTGCATACTGCTGTCAGGAAACTGGGTATGACATTTGAGGCTGGCATACAGGCTGGTAAAAAAAGGTTTTTATTTTTATTTTTTTAGTGTGGGAGGGGGTTGGTGACCACTGGAGGACTACGGGGAGGTCATCCCCCATTCCCTCCAGTGGTCATCTGGTCAGTTGGGGCACCTTTTTGAGGCTTGGTCGTGAAAATAAAAGGACCAAGTAAACCCGACAAAATAATGATTAACACCGCCTTTTTTTCCATTATCCGTGAAAGCTGGCCAACTGGTAGCCATGCCCATGCCCGCCCATGTCCCGCCTTCACTACACCGCCGACACGCCCCCTTGAACTTTCGCTGGTGAGGCGACGGGAAAGCGGCGATGGTGTCAAAAAAGTCGCTTTCGATTATACCGATTTCGCCGCTTTTGAGAGATCGCCGGCCATCTCCTGATTTATGTCGGGAAATGGCCGGCGATCACTTTAGAAAATAAGCCTGAAAGACACAGACTAGATACATGTCATTTCTAGTCATGTAGATACCCGATATTCTATAAAGGACAGTAGGCACCGAGATTCCTACCAGGTACCCAATTCTAGAATTGTCCTCCAACCCCCGGATTCTATATATGGCACACAAAATTGTATGTGGAAATTTGGGCACATGCCCAGTTTCTGCACACAATTTAATTGAATAGTGAACCAATGAGCGCTGATAATTGAGCATTTATAATCAATTATTGATGCTAATTGGCAAGAGAATTTACACATACATCTTGCTAGGCATATTCTATAAAGTTGTGCATGTGAATTCTAGCGTGTATATCTGAAAAGGGGGTGTGGCCATGGGAGGGGCATGGGCAGGTGCTGGGCATTCCAAGAATTTGCACAGAATACGTCTGATCCACACCTAATTTAGGCATGGAGATTTACACCAGGTTTCAGTTGCTGTAAATCCTTGTGTATAAAAGTTAGGTGCACATCGCAGCGCTAGGCGTGATTCTATAAACGGCGCCCAACTTGAAGTGCCATTTATAGAATAGTGCTTAGTGCACATTTTTTTCGGCATCAATTTTGTGGCACCATATAAACAAAAAAGTAAACAATTTTTTACATAAAACTAGATCAATCTCAAACTTGTAACATTAGACCACAAATTAAACAAGAGCAGACTAAGCAACATTAGAGATTTCTAAAAGGAAAGCAGAATTAATCCAACATATGCCATGATTTTAAGGGAACTATGGGGGTCTTTTATTAAGCCACGGTAGTTTTTTTTAGCTCACGGTAGAAATCAGCAGACAGTAAACGCCGAGATGCCAATTATATTCCTACGGGCGTCTCAGCGTTTACCACTGCAAGCTAAAAACGCTACCATGGCTTAGTAAAAGACCCCCTATAAACTCTAAAGATAGAAATTAAATCTTGTTTCTCTTCCTAGCTAGTGGCACTGCTGACTCTCTGTTGTTCATACCAGTCTCTTCACATTGTGCAGGGGTCTTTATCCTTTCCATGGTTCTCTTTATTTGACGTGTGACCTCTGCAGGCCACACCCATGGATCTTGTAATGTTGATCTCCACTAGGTTTTGTACAGATAGCTAGAAATCTGCTTGGGGGGTGCCGCACACCTGTCGGCTCCGAGTCCGCTCGTTCCCTGCTGCTCCCTCTGCCCCGGAACAGGAAGTAACCTGTTCTGCACAGAGGGAGCAGCAGGGAGGGAACGAGCGGACTCGGAGCCAACAGGTGCGCGGCACACCCCAGCAGCGTGCACCCAGGGCAGACCGCCCCCACCGCCCCCCCCCCCCCTTGGAACACCACTGCCAGGGAGAGAGTAACAGAGTGAAGCAGCTGCAAAAGACAGTCATTACATGGAAAGAGCTGAAACCTGGAAACAGTGGAGTTGGTGAGTGCTGAGCCCTTAAAGAGACAGGAGATGGAACCTAACTTGGGTGCTTATCAACTTACCTGTTCTGAAGGGAAAGTAAGCACTGGGAAATGTAGAGCCACAGGGGAGTGAGAGAGTGAATACAAGTGTAATTAGAGCAAACAAGAACTGTTTGGCTACTGAGAGAGAGACAAGAGCTCATGTAACAATGCGCTTGCTGGCTGTGAATGCTAATAGCATTCAAATGCATGCTAAAGAGGGACATTTGTATTCCTCTCCAATGCTCAGCAGGCAGCGCAGCAAACAAGGGCACTGCTACTGCTGTAAACCCTACGGGGAAGATGCACTAAAGACTTGTTAAAGCCCTTCCCTTACCGATTCCCTTAGCGAATCGGTAAGGAACGGGCATGCATCAAGGAAATCGCATGCAAATGAGCTGCTCGCTCTTTAGCTTATTTGCATTCAATTTCAGTTGGCCAGCTGACAGAATCGCTGTCAGACAGGACAGAGGAATCGCTGAGCCTACCTCCCTCCCTTGCCTGAAATAGGCGCTGACTCTGTGGGTGCTGTGGGTGTTCGAGCACCCCCAATAGTTCACCCACCACCAGAGTTCCCTGCCAGAATTTTAAAAGTCCCCCCTTCCTTCCTTCCTTCCTTCCTTCCTTCGAGTTAAAGGCCCCCCTTCCTTCCTTCCTTCCTTCCTTCCTCCCTCCCAGCTCCAGGCCCCCCTCCCTCCTTTCTGCTCTCCTCCGAGTACCAGGGCCCCCCTCCGAAATTTAAGTCATACCTGGTCGGGGTTAAGACAGCGGCAGCAGCAGCGGCGGCAGTGAAAAGTGTGCAGGCTCAGCGCGCCTTCAGCCTTCCCTCTGTCTCTCAAGCTTTGTCCCGCCCTCATTTCCTGTTTCCGCAAGGGCAGGACCAGAGCTTGAGAGACAGAGGGAAGGTTGAAGGTGCCCGAGCCAGCACGCTTTTCATTGCCACCGCTGTCTTAACCCCGACCAGGTATGACTTAAATTTCGGAGGAGGGCCTTTAACTCAAAGGAAGGGAGAGAGGACTTTTAAAATTCTGGCAGGGGACTCGTGGTGGGTGAACTATTGGGGGTTATCCAGTACCCACGTAGTTGTTGATGCGGACAAGGACGTTTTTTTTTCGCGATTTTTTTTAAATGGAAGTCATAAAAAAGTCAGCAGCCCCAACGAGAAAAACCTAACGGGAGGTGCAGACCTCCCGTTAGGTTTTCCACGGTGATTTTCTTGGAAAACGGTAGTGCATCGCATTGGATTAGTATTTTAATACTAATTTGCTCATTTGCATACTGTTTTTGTTGGCTGCTACCGTGACAGGAAAATGCCCTTTTGTGCATATCCCCGGTTTACTACTTGCATTCTAAACTGGCTAGAACCAGTTTAAAACCCACGTTGCTGGCTCGGAACTGACATTAGGACCTCCAGTCCCCACCTGGTGGTCTAGCGACCTCCTACCTGGTGGTCTATCTTCCCAGAACCCCCCTCGTACCTTTAGATGATGGAGGAGGGAGTAGCACTGCTTCCTCCTTCCAGCACCGCCTCCAAAATGGTGGTGCTCTACCATGCCCAGTGCATCCTGGAATGTACTGGGCAGGGTTTCCCTATCATATAAGGGAGCATTCAGAGCCAGTGAGTGCATTGTTACATGAGCTCACCAGCTCTGATCCTGGGGCGCAGGCAAACGCGGGTGCTAGTGCAGTGCTAATGGCCTCTTGCGCCTGCGTTTGATTTTGATCATCTGGAACTTAGGCCCCCCTAAGTTTTCCTGTGTTAACTCTGTGTTATCCAATTAGAGGGCATTAATCATAACATGCTAGGTGGTTAATACTTACAAGCACTGGAAAGCAATTCATTTCCATTCATACAGCATTAATACCCTTTCTTTTGGAAGGAGAAGGGAGTGCTACTCCCTCCTTCATCATCTAAAGGTACCGGGGGGGGGGTTCAGGACTGCTAGACCACCAGGTGGGGGGGGGGCGCTAGACCACCAGGTGGAGGCAGGAGGTCTGGTGTCCTCCAGCCCTCTCTTCTGTTTGGGGGGGGGGAGGGCTGGAGGTCCACCAGACTTCCAGCCCCCTAACACCCCTAAATGTTTGATAGGTCCGGTCTTTCTTGCCTGGACCTGTCAAACAAGTGCAGGAGGACTGTGCCTGAGTACATGCCCAGACAATCCTTCCGCACTTTCCCCAGATGATCAACGCTAATAACGCACCTAAATTTGCATGTTATTAGTGTTGATCATTGGGGAGTTAATTCCCCACACTGTTTTGGTGCTATTTTTATGGCACTATTTTGGAACAGCATGGGGAAGGGGCCTAAGTGCTCTCGCGTTAACTTTCTGCAGGTACCAGGGCTGTGAAGAAACAGTGTGTTTTAAGCCTGTAAAATGTATTAGATATTTTCCTGTTTTAATTATGTCCTGAAGTGTATTTCTCTTATTTGGCCAGCAGGTGGTGTTTCTTTGCTGTAAAGCTGTTACAGGGAACTGAATGTTCTTTTCCTTTAGCACAAGCAGGAAGCAAGCAGCAGTATACTTTTAAATCTTGTTGACTGGGCTCTGATTGGCCTGGAGTTTGAAAAATTACCCAGTAGTACTGGCTGTTGCTTCAGTCTTAGCCCTGGAGAAAAGAGAGACAGATCTCTTTGCTAAGGCTCTGTGAACAGATATATGTTCTGATCTTCCCAGGCACTGTTTAGACAATATGCAAATGTTTAGTTAGTTTTCTAATTGATCCATTTTTCAGTTACTTGTTACTGTTTGCACAGTTTGGTTTTTTTTGGCTCATTGTTCAAGTGTGTCAATAAACCTGTTTAGTTTGTTGACTCTGCCTGTCTGGACTGATAAAGAATCCTGGTGGTTTGTGAGTTGGGTCTGTGAGTGCTTTCTGGGAACTGTGGGACCACTGGGAGTGTGGTTCCAGTTACCTAGAAATCACTGGGGATAACTGGAGAGTGGGACACTCGCTCAGAGGTGGTTGTGACCCAGTCGGTGGGAGGAGGGTGTTAGAGTAGAGCAATAGTGGCAGATGCAGTTGGACCTGAGCTGTGCTGGAGACAGACTCTCTAAGAGACCTTGGGGTAACCCCAGGCAGGTGGCTAGGTGTTTCGTGACACATGCGCCAAATGGGACAAAACCGAAAAACAGAAGAACAGAAACCCTTGTAGCCATACAACCAGTTTGTACTGAGTCCAAGCATTTTATGAGGTGCCTTCTAAGGCAGTTTACAAGGACTTACCCTTGATTCAGATATTGAACATACCTGCATCATTCTAGTTTTCATCAGCATACATCCAATCTAAGAGACTCCTGAGGAAGGCCCTTGTTGGCCAAAACACAGCTCAATTCGAATCCTGGATGTTTAATAAAGGTGCAAGTTTATACATTGTCTGCTGTCCCCCCTTTTTTTGACACATACACTAATGAGAACATTAGTGCACAGGCTGCAAATAAAGCAAAAGAAAAATTGCTAAAAAAGTGCAGCATTGAAATCTGGGCTTAGTGCATGGCAAAGTGCCATGTTATAGTGGGTTAAACCCAGACTTTAATCACACTTTATTTATTTACTGCATTTGTATTCCACATTTTCCCACCTATTTGCAGGCTCAATGTGGCTTACATTGTTCCGTCATGGCGATCGCCATTCCGGAGTGAGAGATACAAGTGGGTATTACATAAAGATCATGAATGACGTGGAGGGGCATAATTGAACGAAAACGTCTATCTCCATGGGCGTTTATCTCCGAGAACGGGTCCGTGAAGGAGCGGACCGAACCGTATTTTCAAAAAAAATAGACGTCCATGTTTTATTCGACAATTTGTGAGCTGGGCGTTTTTGTTTTTCAGTGATAATGGAAAATGAAAGCACCCAGCTCAAAAACAAATAAATGCAAGGCATTTGTTCGTGGGAGGGGCCAGGAGTTGTAGTGCACTGGTCCCCCTCACATGCCAGGACACCAACCGGGCACCCTAGGGGGCACTTTTACAAAAACAAAAAAAAAAGGTAAAAGAGCTCCCAGGTGCATAGCACCCTTCCCTTGTGTGTTGAGCCCCCCCAAATCCCCCTCAAAACCCACTGCCCACAAGTCGACACCATTACTATAGCCCTAAGGGGTGAAGGGGGGCACTTACATGTGGGTACAGTGGGTTTGGGGGGGTTGCACGACTAAGCATTAAGCAGCACAATTGTAACAGGTAGGAGGGATGGGCCTGGGTCCACCTGCCTGAAGTCCACTGCACCCCTAACAACTGCTCCAGGGACCTGCATACTGCTGCCAGGGAGGTGGGTATGACATTTGAGGGTGAAAATAAAAAGTTGTGAAACATCATTTTTTTGTGGTGGGAGGGGGTTAGTGACCACTGGGGGAGTCAGGGGAGGTCATCCCCGATTCCATCTGGTGGTAATCTGGTCATTTAGGGCACTTTTTGGGGCCTTATTCGTGAAAAAACAGGGTCCAGGAAAAGTGCCCTAAATTCTAGCTACAAACGCATACTTTTTTTCCATTATCGGCGAAAGGCGCCCATCTCTGTTCGGGTGATAACCACACCCCAGTCCCACCTTCACCACGCCTCTGACACGCCCCCGTCAACTTTGTACGCTTCCGCGATGGAGTGCAGATGAAAACGTCCAAGTTCGGCTTTCGATTATACCGCGTTATTCGTTTTTGGGAGATAAACGCCTATCTCCCGATTTAGGTCGCAATATAGGCGTTTTTGTCTTTCGATTATAAGCTGGATAGTAGATTAAGCAATCAAGTATAAAGAGTTCATGTTCGGAATAAGAGATAAAGCGGTATTGCAATAAAAGTTCGTAAGATGGATCGTTGCGGTATGCCTTGATGAGGACATAGTAAATTCATATTCAGAATGGGAGATAAAGCGGTATTGCATTAACGTTCATAGGAGGGAACTTTGCAGTATGCCTTGTTGAAGAGGTAGGTCTTCAGTGATTTCCGAAAGTTGGTTAGGTCGTGCATTTTTTTCACATCGAGTAGTAGTGCATTCCATAACTGCGTGCTTCTGTAGGAAAAGCTGGATGCATGTGTTAATTTGTATTTTAATCCTTTGCTGCTGGGGAAATGGAGATTCAGGAAAGTGCGTGCTGATCTTTTAGTGTTCCTGGGTGGTAAGTCTTTAGTAAATGGGCCCCTTAATTGGTTGATTTTACCCACTACAGATATTCACATTTAAAACACATCAGAGCTGTGTCATTTCTCCAGAAACTGGTGTCGTTTCTCACTGTTATCTTCCAATTACTCAAGATCTATTGCCACATCAATGATATTAATATGTCAAATAAATGTCCATTAAGCGTGGACTGATGTAGATCTTTCAGGGAGGAACGAAACATGATTAATGATAATGTATGGGCTGGTGGCATTGGTAACACAGTGCTAATTAGCTTCTACTGCAAAACTGTGAATCATCAGACACTCGTAAAACGTGAGTCAGCGAGCGCAAAGAAATTTGAAAATATAAATGTATTTAAATGTGTCAGCTGCAGTGTTTCTTTGAATATGTTCAGAAAGGAAGCGCAGGCAAAGTGTAGAGAGCCAAACAGCATTAGAGCTATTTTTCAATAATTGATTTTAACAATAAGGAGTTATGAAATGTTTCAAAACATATTAGATATTGCCTGAACAAAATCATCGTCTTTGTTTTCTGTTACATTCAGTGGCTTAGCTAGGTAGGTCCACGGGGGCCTGGGCCCCCCAAATTTCTTCTGGGTCCCTGGTTTTGCTGGCAGGGGTCCTTAACCCCAGCCAGCTGAAGCCTTATTCCAGCGTCGGTCTCCGGTGCTGCTGCGTTGCCTGCTCTCTCTTCCCCTCACGTCTGGCACGCTCCTTTTAGTGAAACTGAGCATGCTGGACGTGAGGGGAAGAGAGAGCAGGGCAGGCAACGTGGCAGTGCTGGAGACCGGCGCTGGACGCAGGCTTCAGCTGGCGGGGGTTGGGGACCCCCGCTAGACAAGGTATTTGCAGTGGCTGGGAGCGGTGAGGTGGCAGGGAGGGTAGAAGTGGGGCGACACACCAAAATGTGCCCCTCCCCTTCCTTGACAGTTCTTAGCAAAAGAGTAATGTCACTTGGTGGATTTCGATGAACAAATGACAAGTTTTAGGGAATGTGGTAGCTCTGTTTGGGTACCATTTTATAGTTTTTGCTACTGCTGATGAGCAGTTGGTGAACTGCTCCCAGTAGTTTGTGGGAACCAAAATAATTTATGGGCAAACTGATTACAAACAGTATTTAGTCTGCTTGTCTGATGTGGTGAAGTAGCTGGAGTTGTTTGCTTGTCAAAGCAGGGTCTGTGGCAAACAAATGTCAGGTTACATGAGCTGCATAGCCCTTCATAACAGATGGAAAAGAGAGTTGAAATTTATCTTCTTAGGTTATTCTGTCATCTTCTGTCCCCTGGGGTGCCGTCAGGAAGTGGTTTTCACACAAATTATAAGAAGGAGCTTTTGACGGATTATATGGTATATGTACCATGGTCTCCTGAACAGTTGTAATCAAAATGCCACCTCTATCGGCTATGTCACCGACTTGAGATGTCTGTCCAGTGAACTGACTCCTCCCTGTATCCCAGTCCAGTTCACTGCTACAGCCTGAGACTTAGAGGAGAACTAAGTCAAAGTATTTTTCCACCAAGGGAACAAAATCTATACAAGGTCAATGCTACCCATGAAGAACTTTTTGCATTGCACTATGCCCTTCAGTGTCCTAGGCAAAGAACAAAATATGATCAAACAGTAACTTATTAAGTAAAAAATACTGGAGTGAAACTTGCGGCAGTGAATGAGTCAGCCTTCCATGGTTTCATTAAGCAAATTAAGCCATGCATCAGAAAGTATGTTCATTGCCAGAGGCTACATTTAGATAGTATGCTCAGAAAACATCCAAGCTGTTTTAAAAATACTTTTAAAAATAGTAAAGTAATCTTATAGAAATATTAACTTTACTAGCTTTCTGTTTTCATTTACAGTATATTACTTGATGATAGGACATTGATATTCTCAAAAGCTTGCATCTTAAAATATTAATTAGCCTAAAATAATTAACTTTTATTTACTTTCTCTCCTTTATTGTGCATACAGGATGTAAGGAAACTGATATCTGGTGGCAGAAATTGGTAATGGTTCAAGAAAATCCCTTCAGCTTTTCACATGCAGAGAAATAGAGCTGTCCGGTGCGCCGAAAATGGCCTGCACTGGTGTACATCTGAAAGTGCATATCTGCGAGTGCTGTTCACTCTTCAGACTCGGAACCCCATCTGCAGGCACTCTTCTTTCTACTCTGGCCATGTCCATTTACACCTTTAGCTGTGGGGGGGGGGGGGGAGTGAAATAGTTTTCTAATAGGCTAATCCACCTGTTACAATCCCGTTTTCCTAGCCACATTCCTTTGAAAATTATTCTTCCCCATGCAGAAATTTTAAGGTGACTCGATGCGAACGTACGTGTAGTTGTCCATGTTATCTCAGCATGGGAAGAAATCAGAAGGAAGAGCAGAGGCTTTCACAAGACCTGCAGGTTAAACTGTCATGAGCTAAAGGAAGGAGAGGAGAAAGTCTTGAGGGATTCTTTTTATAGTACTGACCAAGTTTAAGAGAAATAATACAAAAATGAAAAAAGAGTCCCTATGGATTGCACTAATGTGTTGATTAAGAATAACAAAATGGAAGGGTCAATGCTGATGGATTTACCAAATACAGATTTTGGTTTAAAGCCATAAGCTGAGAAAGAAATTGAGATCATATAACATGCAGGGCTTGGTGTGTCTACAGTCATGAGTTAAAGGCATAAAGCAATGCAATACAAATTTTCTCAGCAATAGAGAATAACTGAAATAGGAATCAAGAGCGGAGATTGCCAATATTTCTGAAAAGGAGAGGCTGACATAATCAATGAAAGATTTACAGTGGTTTAGATAATGCATTGTTTAATATTTTGAACTATTGAAGTGTTTTTATTTATTTTATCTAATTTATGAATCATCTCTATCAATCAAGACACACAAAATTCAACAAAACAATTATTCACAATAACTCACTTTCAATCACCCCAAAATTCACAATAATCTGCACCAACACAATAATTATCTGCTCTAAACATTTTTACCCACTCTTTTCACCCCAACCCCCTGATAGATCTTCCTAAACAAAAAAAAACAAAAAAAACAACCCCCCCCCCCCCACCACAAATTTCCAATTGCCTTCAAATATCCCTCAAATATAAACATCTGTGAATCACCTCAGGCAAGGAATTCTACCCCAAGGTGGCAGCCATGAAAAAACATGACACTGCACACCCCAATTGTGCCTCTCACCAGTGGCGTTCCTAGGGGGGGGGCGGTGGGTGTGGTCCGCCCCGGGTGCACGCCGCTGGGGGGGGGGGGGGTGCTGCGCACGCCTGCCCTCCGTTGTTCCATGCTTCTTCTCTGCTCCGGAACAGGTTACTTCCTGTTCCGGGGCAGAGAAGAAGCATGGAACAACGGAGGACAGGCGCGCGCGCGGCACCCCCCCCCCCCCCCCCCGGCGGCGTGCACCCGGCGGGGGGGGTTCCTTCACGGGGGTGTCCTTTCGCCGGGGGGGGTCAGTACTGCATCGGGGGGGGGGCGCTGCTCTCGGGGGGCGGGGCGAATCGGCGATCTGCCCCGGGTGCCAGCCCCCGTAGGAACGCCACTGCCTCTCACACCCCAGGCAGCATCTGTAAACTCTGACTCACTGATAGCAGCTCTGAGCTCTCATTCCGATCGATATTTTTGAAGACTCTTCTGAAGATACTCTGGGGCAGCACCCTCACTACCTTAAAGACCATTACCATAGGTTTAAACTGTACCTAAAATGTGATAGGTAGGCAGCACAAAGAGCTGAGAAGCGGAGTGACATGATCCCATCTCACCTTTCCTATCACCAACCTGGCCACTATATTCAAGAGTAACTGCAACAAGGCTTCTCTGGGACAGACCCAGATCTATCCGATTGTAATAATCCGGATGGTACAGCACAAGAGTTATTTTACTGTGGCTAAATCTGTAGCTGACAAACACATCTGAAGTTGTGAATCCATCCTTAACTTCCAATAGGACAATTTAGTTACAGCTGTAACCTTGGCCTTCATAGATTGATCTGCATTCATCTAGACACCCAAGTTTCTAACATGGTACACCCACTGAATAGCCACCCCACCCAAGTCTATCTGATGGGGAGATCTTGCGATGACACCCACAGCATCTCAGGTTTTGCTACATTCAATTGAAGTTCGATAGCAAATAACCATCTAGCCACATTCTGAAGAAAGGCTTCTAGAGCACCCGGCTTTTCACAACTTACCTGCTGCATCAAGCACAAGAAATGAGTATTTTCTGCATAAAGGTAACAGGTAAAACCTGCCCTCCTAACCATCTGCCTCATGTTGTATACATTAGACAGAGTCATAAATAGCACAGATCTGCAAATAGTGTAAGGTATAATCATATTTTTTTCTTTTCTGTTTTCATATGTAGCTGCAAAGTTTGGTCATTTCATCCTAAAGGTATGAACACAAGACAGAGTCACATTATATGACTTTTCACAAAGGATTGAAAATGTTTCTTTTCTCAAAAATTCTAGAGATGATTAATTTTTATTTTATGTTATAAATTTCCAGTGATTTGCTCTTTTTTTTTTAAATTGCAATCCGGGTTCTGGAAATCCACAGAATAAAAGAAATGTATTGTTTTGTATCCCTGAGGCACTCCCCTGCCTTAACTTCCATGAATCTGAATCTTTACTTGAATATAGCTGTCCTAAGATGAGAAAAAGGGGACCTAAAAGGAGTTTACAAGAAAGAAGAAAGGGCAGAGAATTGAACACTGTAGGATACTGATACAGGAACCATGAGTAAAACCTTTCAAATAGAAAGATGTAATTTCTGACTTTGGCTTCTTATTGGCATTCTCTCTAGGGTGTCTAGGTCAGAAATGGAATATTAACAATTTCCATCCTGGATCACTAAACATGTCAGTTCTGATTTTTACAACATATAGATAGAAGTATCGGAGCTTACATATATAACTGTTGTGACAAGTCAGCATTGTGCCCTGTCATGAAACTCAAACAGACAGTCTGCTACAGGAGCCTAATACCTTACTTCAGGATAAGACAGGTGAAAAAGGGTACTTTATCCTGTAGAAAGAGGGGAAACTACAGGTCCCATAAGGCATTATGCTAGAGGGTGACCAAAATCGGTTTCTTCTGTTTTGGTTGAAACGGAATCTGAGCTCAGATTTGCTGTTTTGATTTTGGCCGAAGCCAAAGACAAAACTGGCAAGTAGGTGCTGGCCTGGCCTGCCCCCTACATGGAATGAGCTGCTACTCCATCCCCCCTCGCACCCTCACCCCATGCACAGAACAAGCCCCCTCCCTCCCTCCAGCCATACACAGAATGAGCCCCCTCCCAGACCTACCCATTGGCCCCCCCCGGCCCATGTTCTGTTACCACAATGGCTGCTGTCAACTGTAGAGGTCGTGACAGCCATTGTGAGATTGAAGCCCAGACGGGCAGGAATGGCTTTTGCCTGTGCTGGCTACAATCTCAAAATGGCTGCCATATGGGGGGGAGGAGGGAAGGGGCTCATTCTGTGTGCAGGAAGGGTAAAGGGTAATGGGATTTTGATATACTGCCTTTCTCTGGTACAATCAAAGTGGTTTACATTTACTATATGTGGAAAGTGGGAGGGGGCTTGTTCTTTGCGTGGGAGGGGGGCATGGAGGGAGAGCTAGGGGAGTCAGCATAAAGTATACATTTCAGCCAAACATGCACCGGCATTTTTGGCCAAAACCGAAACAAGGCTGAACACAAATTTCAGACCGGTTTTGGTGTTAAAGCTGAAATTGAAACCAAAATAGTATAGCCAAAGGCAGGACCAATTGATAGAGTTATCCCAAAGGAAGTGGCAAAATAGAACCCTGAAACCCAGAAGGAGCTGAGTGTTAGATTTGAGGGGAAGCAGAGTATGAGAAGACCACCACCCTGGAGGGTCAATTCTCATGGTCCTGTTTGAAAAGAAAGGCTTAAGTTAGCTGATAGGTACTAGTCTAAATTGGGAGAGGGATCACTGCTTTTTGGAATCCTTAAGAACCTCCCTGGGGGCAGGACCAGTATTGGGCCACTGACATACTGCTCTTAGGTGCCATCTTGGAAATATAGATATGGCTCCCCCTCCCTTATGAACACCCCATTCCCTATTTAGGCTCCCTTAGATTTACCATAAGTCATCCTTGGTGGTCTAGGGTAGGGTGGGCAGGAGTGATCCCTCCTTATATGGCAACCTGACCCCTAACAGTAGTACCATGCGAATGCTACTAGGGGTTGTGACCGCCATAAGTGCTGGCATAGGCAGGAACAACTGGGGATCACTCCTGCCCACCCTACCCTAGACTACCAGGGATGACTAAAGGTAGGCCCCAGCAGGACTTACAGGGAGGTTGGGCAGGGTCTCTGGGGAGAGAGGTTTGGTGTATCCAAGGGAAGAGGAAGGAAGGGGAGTCTTGTCTATATTTCCCACACCTGCCCCTTTAAGAATGCTCCCAGGGGGCAGAGCAATGCAGCTTGCGAGGTTTATTACAAGTTGCATTATTCCTGTACCACAAGAGTCACTAACCTGAAGTATTACGTAATTGTAGGTTAGTGCACTATCACAGATTAGTGACTCCTGAGGTAAACCAAGATATGGTAAAGGGCCACCTTTTACTGCACCATAGTAATTATCTCCCTGAGGATTCAATTATTCTTATATTTGTTGTTCTAATAACATCTTTATCTTTCATTACCTTGTTCAAACTTGACTTTCCTGTTCTTCTCAACATTAACCTTATTTCTTCAGTTCTTCTCCCCACCCACTCTCCATCAATCCTGGAGGTCATCAGGAAGATTAAAATGTCTACTACCTGCACTTGATCATTCCCTACTTTGAATTCTTTTAATCTTCTGAGTGAATGACCTTTGTCCTCTTGATAGTCTCTGTCTAACAGAGGCTAAATTGATTTTGGACAAATCGAGTCCTAAGTGTTTTGTATCAGTGACAGTGAATCAGGCAGTCTAATTGCAAGCAGGATCTATTTCTCTGTCATGTGTTTTT
Organism: Microcaecilia unicolor; assembly: GCF_901765095.1. NCBI lineage: Eukaryota > Metazoa > Chordata > Amphibia > Gymnophiona > Siphonopidae > Microcaecilia > Microcaecilia unicolor. The sequence continues at coordinate 110,347,742 of NC_044035.1, forward strand.
AAAGTCTAAAATAAATCAGTAAATGGAATTATTCTCATCCAAAAGGATTTTGGCATTAAGTACAGGAGTTACAAGTCTAACTAGATCCAGGTTACAATAAAAACCATATTGATAATTAAAATAATAGGATTTTTTTTAAAAAGTATTGTACTCTTTTGAATACAGACCTTATTTTACCCCCTGTTTAATAAGCCATGATAGCAACTGCTGCCTGGCAAATGTAGACATTAGCGCATGGCAGCTGGTAGAGAGGCTTAGTAAAGGGGGGGGGTGTTGTTTAGTGATTAATTTGTAGAAAAAGATATATATACATCAACAACTATAACAGACAAATCCCCATAACCCCCCTCCCTATCTCCCACCCCCAAAGTCCCCTCTGGGGTTTCTCTCTGCAATCAGAAGCTCTCAGGATTCCAGAAGATATAATCCATGAAAACATAGGTCCATCACCTTCGATTGTGTGGGCTGGATCTCCATATTGGATAGCAGTCCCAGATTTGATGAAATGTAGTAAGCTGGTCATTCTTAAGCACTGTTAACTCAGACATTAGGCAAAGATAATCCAGTTTATGGAGATAAAGTGAGTGAGGTGGTATAGTTGAACAAGTCCAGGCTGCTGCCAATGCCAAGTGAGCTGCCATGAATAGATGAATTGCCAAGCTATGCTGTGAGGGCCTATGATGCTGCAAACAATATTCCACCTTCAAAAGATAGGAGCTCCTTAAAGCTAGAAAAAGAAACATTCTGACAACTGAACTGCTTACTTCTACCAGAAAGCATAAGCTATCCTCTCTTTAACTGCAGTTGAATCATGCCCTAATCTATATTCTCTTCTCATAATAGTGTACAAAATTGGGAGAGGTGAAAGCAGAACAAAGCCAATGCAAACTATAGAGTCCTTTCACTAATCTACATTAAAACATGGCCTTTGTGGGTCTTTCCCATGTGCTAAGGCCCATTTTACTGCAGCTGGAATATGGTTAATTTTCTATTATCCCAATTAATGACCATGTGCTATTTATTTATTTAGATTTTGCTCACACCTTTTTCAGGAGTAGCTCAAGGTGAGTTACATTCAGGTACTCTGGATATTTCTCTGTCCCAGGAGGGCTCACAATCTAAGTTTGTACCTGAGGCAATGGAGGGTTTAGTGACTTGCCCAAGATCACAAGGAGTAGCAGTGGGATTTGAACTGGCGACCTGTGGATTGCAAGATCGGTGCTCTAACCACTAGGCCACTCCTCCACTCCACTCCACTAATGTTGCCATTAGTGTGCAGCCATTAACAAAAATTAGTACGTCAGCCCTTACCACCACCCATTTTGTAGGTGGTAAGGAGTCACTCGCTAATCAGCGTGCGGTAATGTGGTGGGTGTTAGTGTGTGATAGCTGATAGCCTAGACCTGCATTAATGGTTACCACCAGTTTGGTGGGTAATGGTGGGATTCAAGGGGATATTCGAGCGTGGTGGGCACTAATGCGTAGGTGCACAGGATGTTTCTGCATACTAGCTGTCAGGATTGCCAATAGAATGGCTGCACTTAATACTACCTCGTGAGATGTTGTGCAGCCACACTAATGCCAAAAGGCAGCCTGGACCCCTGATCAAGCCCTCCCCCCTCAACCAGCCACTTTCTAATATTAGTACCCCCATCCAACCCCCCTCCCGATCTGATCTTCTTTGGAGTCAAGAGCTCCCCTCAAGACACTCTTCAGGGCAAAGCCCCTCCCTGATTCAAGACTGACCCACAAGGATGACACCCAACTACCCATCACTTACCCAAGTAATACCTGGCAGTTTATTATGTGGTTTAACAATGGTATAATGTGCTTGTAAAGAAACAGTGTGTTTTAAGCATGTAAAATATATTGGATATTTTTCTGTCTTAAATGTGTCTGAAGTGTATTTCTCCTGTTTGGCCAGCAGATGGTGCATGTTTATGGTTAAAGCTGTTACAGAGGACTGACTCTTCTTTCATTTAGTTGGCACACAGATAATAGGAAGTGCCTGTAGTGATGTGACCAGTTTTTATTTGAAACTTGACATTCTGGGCTCTGATTGGCCTGGAGTTTGAAATTACTCAGCAGATGCTGGCTGTTGCTTCAGTCTTAGCCTGGAAGGAAAGAGAGACAGATCTCTTTGCTGAGGTTCAGTCAACAGTTCTATATCCTGACCTTCCCAGGTACTGTTTAAACAGTATATAGATGTTTCATTAGTGTTATAATTGATCCATTTTCAGTTACTTGTTACTGTTTGCTATTTGCAAATATTTTTGTCCACTGTTCCACGTTCTGAGAATAAACACATTTGCTTGTTCATTATGCCTGTCTGGACTGATAAAGAATCCTGGTGGTTTGTGTGTTGGGTCTGTGAGTGCTTTCTGGGAACTGTGGGACCACTAGGAGCGTGGCTTCAGTAATCTAGAAATCACTGGGGATAATTGGAGAGTGGGAGACTAACCCAGAGGCGGTTGCAACCCAGTCAGTGGGAGGAGAGTGCTAGTGTAAAGCACAAGCGGCAGGTGCAGGTGCACCTGAGCTGTGATGGGGATAGACCCTTTAAGTGTCCATGGGGTAACCATAGGCAGGTGGCTAGGCATTTCGTGTCAGTGCTCTATTATTTTTTCTTTTTTTAAGGGAGAAAAGACCTCAGAGACTTTTTAGAGAACTAAGCAAGCTAAAGAGAATATGATGTCACTAGCAGTTTTAAATACAGCTGATGGCATCTGACATTTTTGATGCCATTTTGAATCAGCAGCAAATGCTTAGTTCTGTGAGTGAACTGCGGGAGGTTTGAATTGTAAGTCCAGCTAAGTACAAAAGTACATACGAATTGCCATACTGGGAAAGACCAAAGGTCCATCAAGCCCAGCATCCTGTTTCCAACTGTGGCCAATCCAGGTCACAAATACCTGGCAAGATCCCAAAAAAGTACAAAACATTTTATACTGCTTATCCCAGAAATAGTGGATTTTCCCCAAGTCCATTAATAATTGTCTAATGACTTTTCCTGTAGGAAGCCGTCCAAACCTTTTAAAACATCGCTAAGCTAACTGCCTTTACCACATTCTCCTGCAACGAATTCCAGAGTTTAATTACATGTTGAGTGAAGAAACATTTTCTCCAATTTGTTTTAAATTTACTACTTTGTAGCTTCATCTCATGCTCCCTAGTCCTAGTATTTTTGGAAAGCGTAAACACGCTTCACATCTACCCGTTCAACTCCACTCATTATTTTATAGACCTCTATCAAATCTCCCCTCAGCCACCTTTTCTCCAAGCTGAAGGGCCCTAGCTGCTTTAGCCTTTCCTCATCGGGAAGTCATCCCATCCCCTTTATCATTTTTGTCGCCCTTCTCTGTACCTTTTCTGGTTCCACTATATCTTTTTTGAGATGCAGCGACCAGAATTGAACACAATATTCGAGGTGCAGTCGCACCATGGAGCAAAACAAAGGCTATTTTCATATGCTCTTTGAATTCATTCTAATGTTCTTTTTTTGCAGAAATTGTGGTATCTAAGATAAAGAAACACTTAACCCTGAAGTGAAACGGTAGCCCCGTTTTTACATGACATTTAACTCACCACTTTTTAATTATAAATTTAAATAATTAACTTTTCACAAATAAAACAAGGGAGTTTTTAGACCAATGAAAGAAAAAGTGTTAGCATTGACATTGCTGCCATGACCATCTAAAAGGTCTCTGAGGTCTTATTTATTTATTTATTAGGATTTATTTACTGCCTTTTTGAAGGAATTCACTCAAGGTGGTGTACAGTAAGAATTGATCAAACATGAGCAATAGGCAATTACAGCAGTAAAAATATTCAAATAACAATACAAAGTATGGCATGGTATACTACTTACAATGTCAACACAATACGTAATAGAACATTTTAATTGACAGTGTAGGGTATAAGCAAAGATGGAACATGTAGATACTTATCTCCCTAAAATAAGAAAAAAAATAATAAAGCACATTATACCATTGTTAAATTGCACATTTTTTGATTGTGTATTGCATACCTGGGTAAAGCACATGTGTATTATTGCATGCTGTATCTAGTGATGAGTTTATTATGCAAGGCAGGTGTGATTCACCTTTGCTCCTCTCTTGTCCCAGTCCTGGCTTAAATAATCACTTACATCATTCATAAAAATAAACAATTGCAACATCCCAAAACAAATTTTGAAAAAATTAAATAGACATACTCAGAAATTAGCTGCAGGCATGTATCATAATCAATAACAGCTCTACCATAACATACTTTTCAGTTCAGCCATAGAGTCGACACCAATAACACTGTTATTTAAGCATGGAAAAAGTCCGTTGAAAAAAATATGCCACTGCTTTTTATGGAATGTCACAATGTAAGTTCTAGCTCTTAAACCAGCTGGAAGAGAATTCCAAAGCACTGGTCCAGCAGAAGTTACTCTCTGATGTTGCTTTCAAAATCCTTAAGAATTCCCTCTGTTGGTCAGATTCATTTTTAAAGCTGCTCTTATTTTTAAGCATCTTAGTAAATATCAATTCCTCATGCAACCATCATCCTGATACATACTAAAAGGGTCCTTTTAATAAAATTCATTAAACAGTTAGCCCATGAATTTGCATATGCGGTTAATTAATAGTAGAAATGTACTAAATAGCATATTTTACTATTTGGCTGAATACGAATAAGGAAGAATATTATTCAGCCGAATACCAAATACGAATAATGGGCATTGAGCTTTAACATATCAAATAATAAAAGAAGCAATGTAAAATGAAAGATCAAGTGTTTACATATTTGAATTGAATTCACTATTCAGCCAAATACGAATAATGCATTTGGGGCCAAATTGAATTGAATATGAAAATTCGGTACAGTCCTAGTTAATAGTAATGCATGGCCACATGAACCGTTACTACACTGACATTACAGGGCATGCTAATTTCTACGTTAACTACGTAGCCTGCTATAGAGTGGCAAGTTAGTGGGTTATGGGTGAGGAGTGGGCATGAGCAGTGCATTGCAGAGTGAGGTCATTTACCACATGCAGATAAACTTTGGGCCAAATTCTATAAATGGCGCCTTAAAAATCAGCGCTGAAAAACCACATGGTTAGCGTGATTCTATAAACTATGCCTACGTGCCATTCTTGGGACTAAAATTTAGGCACCTCCATTTAGGCCACCTAAAACCAGGCCTAAATACCTACACCTCAGTTAGGTGCAGATTGGGTGTATTCTATAATACTGTGCATAGTTTTATAAAATGCCCACAACCCATGCTCCCTTTTTGACTGCACATATTAGAATGAACGTGCACCGCATTATAGAATATGCCTTGAAAGTTGTATGCGGAAATTCTAATTAAAGCCAATTAGTGCAGCTAATTGGTTGTTAAGTACCAATTATCAGCACTGATTGGCTTGTTAATTCAATTAAGTTATACGTATAATTTGGCCAGTTGGCCAAATTAGCGCACACAACTTAAGGCAACATATATAGAATTTTGGGGTTGCTGCCTCCTGTATAGCACAGATGCACTTACTACCTCTTGTCAATACATTTACCGCTCAGTAAATAATTTTTCTGTATAGTAACTGTATGGACAGATGCTTGGAATGCCATCAACAGGTAGTACACATGCATTACACCTCCATGTGGTAATTTCTCTACACAGATTCACTTTTTCTACACAGTTTTCCCAACTAAGCAAATCAGGTTTCTTTATTCTCTGATAACTCCAACTGATTCAAAGCTATTTCAATTATGATACACTTCTTTCACTTATTCTCTCCACTCTGATGTCTAAAATTGATTATTGCAACATCATATATCTAGGATCTCCTCGTTACTCTTTAAAGCATCTCCAAACACTACAAAATACCGCAGTTAAACTTCTCTGCCATGCTAACAGAACAGACCATGTTTTGCCCCTACTTCAGAAATACCACTGGCTTCCTGGCAAACTCCTCACACTTACCTTTAAAGTTTTCCGACAGGGATCCCCAGATTATCTAGTTAATCTTACCATTCCTTATTCACCAATTTCTCTGTTGCGCTCCTTCAGTGATTACCGTTTAGTTCTACCAAATCCCAAACAAGCTAGCTTAGAATCAACCAGACACTGTGCCTTCTGTTTTGCAGCCCCTGCTTATTGGAATTCCCTTCCTCACAAAGTCGATATTGAATTATCCTTTAAAAAGTTTAAGCCTGCCTTAAAGGCCTGATTGTTTCATCAGGCGTTCGATTATGGTTAAAGCTGTCGGTTTTGAACTTAACTCCTACCCATCTCCCTCCAGTACCCCCTCCTTTTGTGTGCACCATCCCTGTATGGATATGTATTGGTGTTTTTTTAGTGTGAGTGCTATTTACTTTACTATCAGAACATTCTAGTTCCTTTCTCCTATCTATCATATTTGTAACTAATGTTTAGAATTATAAACGCCTAGGTCTACCCGTTAGTTCAGGTGGTATATCAAACAATTATAAATCAATCAATCAATTTCTTAGGGGATGATTCCATAAATTAGGTGCTGACATTTGCATGCCGATTATAAGCGTAAATGTTTATAATAATGGCATATATTTGTGTATGTATTCATATGTGTGGCTAAATTCCTTAAATATGCACAGATCTCACATAGTGTATACGTTACAGGTAGGTGAACACATAGGCAAAGTCTGCACAGAGCATTGTCAGAACTCACATGCGCTTAATGTATAGATTACTATAAATCATGCACATATCTCTGGCATTTGGGTGTGAATACTTACCCCAGATCTAAACCTGGCATAAGCGCTCATGGCTAACAGCATACATTGTTTATTTACCCTGGTATGCTAGTCAGAAGCGTAGCCAGGTTGAGGGCACAGGGGGAGCAGATAGCAGACTGCCGATGGTGCCGGCATGTATTTTAAACATGACAGATCGCATCAAAAATAGGCGCCGTTGCCGTTGGAAGTCCATTTAGGGGATGGCTGCTCTCCTGAAGACCCACCTAGCTACACCTCTGCTACTAGCAAAGTAGATACCTATGTTCTTTTGTAGAATAACACCCAAATTCTGTATATGGCGCCTTAAGTTGCGCACATTAGTTTGGCCACATGGCCAAATTGCATGTACAACTTAATTGATTAACAAGCCAATCAGTGTCGATAACAGGTACTTAACCAATTAGCGACACTAACTGGCTTTAATTAGAATTTACACACAGAGCTTTCTAGGTGTATTCTACAATGCGGTGTGTGCAAATTCTAGTGCATGCAGTTGAAAAGGGGGCGTGGCCATGGGTGTGGAATGGGCGGGATCTGGGCATTTCAAAAAACTGTGCGCACTATTATGGAATACACCTGATCTGTGCAGGTATTTAGGCCTGGCTTTAGGTGGCCTAAATGAGTGTGCCTAAATTTTAGTCACAAGAATGACATGTAGGCATATTCTATAAACTATGCCTAACTTAAGTGTAGTTTATAGGATCACACTAACTGTGTGATTTTTTGGCTCCGATTTTTAAGGCGCCATTTATAGAATTTGGCTCTAAGCACCTAAATATAGGTGCACTATTATAGAATTAGCCTCTTACTGGACAGTAAGTGCATAGCTTTACTACACTTTATAATCATTATGTCATGAACATCTACCGACCGGATTCCAGAAATATAAGAACACAAGCGTTGCCATACTTGGACAGACCGAAGGTCCACCAAGCCCAGTATCCTGTTTCCAACAGTGGCCAATCCAGTTCACAAGTACTTGGCAAGATCTCAGAAATGTAAAACAGATTTTTTTTGCTGCTAATCCTAGAAAAAAGCAGTGGATTTTCCCAAGTCTGTCTTAATAATGGCTTATGAATTTTTCATTTAGGAAATTATCCAAACTTTTTTTAAAGCCTGCTAAGCCAGCTGCTTTTACCACATTCTCTGGCAGCAAATTCCATAGTGTAAGTAAAGAAACAGTGACCACAAATACCCCGAGTGGGCATCAAACCCATGTCCGCTGCATTTAGGGAACACAGCCCCAACCCCTACACCAAACATGGATCTAACAAAGAAAGGAGATTTAAAAAACATAATTGTAAGACCTGCACAGTTTATTACATTAAAATGTGAAAAAATGAAAAGAAACAAACTAGGGGGAAAAGATCTGGAAATAATAGGGCAAAAGAGAACAGGAAATAGAATTAAAAAGACAACTATAGAGCAAAAACTCAGGCAAGGTGATACTGAAAAACCTGGAGAGTACTGCTGGCTTTATGTAAAATTAAGTAGTTAACAGTGCATTAAAATTTACCTTAACCATAGTGAAGGATTTACAGAATATTTCACTACGAAGGTGAAATAACTTGGGTCATTGTTATAGAGGGAATGAATCAGCCTTTATAGCACAATTGGAAGCAGGAATTCCTTCCCAAGTTGTTTCTACGGTTTGGTGTATATGTTTATTTGCTGAATGGCAAAGATGCAATTCCCAGTAGAAACAAGCCCTTATGCAATGTCCATATTACCGGTCTCACCATCTATCAAGCATGTCTAACCTCTGACCCTATTTTCATTAGAAACAACTGGATTTCATCTGATTATCACAGTCTGTGTGGGAGAAAAATCATGAGTGCACCCAGAAAAGGGGGACAAGGCAAAGGAGACTTTTTGATTGATTCATCAGACTGTTTTGCACATATCAAAGACCTTAGTCTTTGCCTCTCCCCTTTTAAGGGAAAAAGCATAATTTACACAATGTTTATAAACTAGATAAATTGACAGATTTATTGGGAGAGACAGGAACCATGCTTTTTATAAATTACACACTTTATCTTAAAAATGGGGAAATGCTTGAAACCATTTGAATTATGGGGCCAGAGTGATTTTTTAGGATTATTCTTGTACCACACAGGAGATCTATTGTTTACTGCTTAGTCTGCAAAAGGATAACAAGCATGGATATCAACTGTAGTCTTTGCAATTTAAGATTTAAGACTAGGAATAAACTGCTTAATACCCTTAAGAGAGAATTATTTAAGAAACACCTGTCAAAGGGATCCTCCCATAAAGCTGACCCCCCCCCCCCCCAAAATTAACTAATACTATGGATATCCACAGAATAGGAGGACGACACCATTATCTCCAACTCAGTAGAGAACACTCAAGAATTACCAGCTGCAGCTCTCAGTGCATCAATAACTGTAGCTATATTTATTTATATTTCTAAGAAAGGTGACTAAGAGGCTCATGTTTGAAAGAGAAAAACATCCAAAAAGTGTCATAAAACACCATTTGGATGGATTTCTTCTTAAAACATACAAATTGGTATTTTCGAAACCTGTTTTGCAGACATCTATTTATACATTTCGTCTGCAGTTTGTCCAAATTTTCAAAGGTGGGATTAGGGCGTACCTACAGTGGGGGAAATAAGTATTTGATCCCTTGCTGATTTTGTAAGTTTGCCCACTGACAAAGACATGAGCAGCCCATAATTGAAGGGTAGGTTATTGGTAACAGTGAGAGATAGCACATCACAAATTAAATCCGGAAAATCACATTGTGGAAAGTATATGAATTTATTTGCATTCTGCAGAGGGAAATAAGTATTTGATCCCTCTGGCAAACAAGACCTAATACTTGGTGGCAAAACCCTTGTTGGCAAGCACAGCGGTCAGACGTCTTCTGTAGTTGATGATGAGGTTTGCACACATGTCAGGAGGAATTTTGGTCCACTCCTCTTTGCAGATCATCTCTAAATCATTAAGAGTTCTGGGCTGTCGCTTGGCAACTCGCAGCTTCAGCTCCCTCCATAAGTTTTCAATGGGATTAAGGTCTGGTGACTGGCTAGGCCACTCCATGACCCTAATGTGCTTCTTCCTGAGCCACTCCTTTGTTGCCTTGGCTGTATGTTTTGGGTCATTGTCGTGCTGGAAGACCCAGCCACGACCCATTTTTAAGGCCCTGGCGGAGGGAAGGAGGTTGTCACTCAGAATTGTACGGTACATGGCCCCATCCATTCTCCCATTGATGCGGTGAAGTAGTCCTGTGCCCTTAGCAGAGAAACACCCCCAAAACATAACATTTCCACCTCCATGCTTGACAGTGGGGACGGTGTTCTTTGGGTCATAGGCAGCATTTCTCTTCCTCCAAACACGGCGAGTTGAGTTCATGCCAAAGAGCTCAATTTTTGTCTCATCTGACCACAGCACCTTCTCCCAATCACTCTCGGCATCATCCAGGTGTTCACTGGCAAACTTCAGACGGGCCGTCACATGTGCCTTCCGGAGCAGGGGGACCTTGCGGGCACTGCAGGATTGCAATCCGTTATGTCGTAATGTGTTACCAATGGTTTTCGTGGTGACAGTGGTCCCATCTGCCTTGAGATCATTGACAAGTTCCCCCCTTGTAGTTGTAGGCTGATTTCTAACCTTCCTCATGATCAAGGATACCCCACGAGGTGAGATTTTGCGTGGAGCCCCAGATCTTTGTCGATTGACAGTCATTTTGTACTTCTTCCATTTTCTTACTATGGCACCAACAGTTGTCTCCTTCTCGCCCAGCGTCTTACTGATGGTTTTGTAGCCCATTCCAGCCTTGTGCAGGTGTATGATCTTGTCCCTGACATCCTTAGACAGCTCCTTGCTCTTGGCCATTTTGTAGAGGTTAGAGTCTGACTGATTCACTGAGTCTGTGGACAGGTGTCTTTCATACAGGTGACCATTGCCGACAGCTGTCTGTCATGCAGGTAACGAGTTGATTTGGAGCATCTACCTGGTCTGTAGGGGCCAGATCTCTTACTGGTTGGTGGGGGATCAAATACTTATTTCCCTCTGCAGAATGCAAATAAATTCATATACTTTCCACAATGTGATTTTCCGGATTTAATTTGTGATGTGCTATCTCTCACTGTTACCAATAACCTACCCTTCAATTATGGGCTGCTCATGTCTTTGTCAGTGGGCAAACTTACAAAATCAGCAAGGGATCAAATACTTATTTCCCCCACTGTAACACTTGGACATTTTACAGCCATAATAATGGAACAAAACCAAAACCTCTAGGGTGAAAACTTCAACATTTTGGTCTAGACCTGTTTTTCTAATGAATAAGACACAAAAAGGTGCCCTAAATGACCAGATGACCTCTGGAGGGATTCAGGAATTATCTTCTTACTCTCCCAATGGTCACTGACTCCCTCCCACCCCCCAAAAATGTGAATAAAAATAGTACTCACCAGCCTCTAAGTCAGTCTCAGATGTTATAGCCAGGTCCATTACAGCAGCGTGTAGGTCCCTGGAGTAGTGTAGTGGTGGGTCCAGTGCACTGTAGATAGCTGGACCTAGGCCCATACTGCCCCCTACCTGTTACACTTGTGGTGGAAACTGTGAGCCCTCCAAAACTCACCAGAAACTCACTGTACCCACATATTGGTGCCCCCTTCACCCATAAGGGCTATTGTAGTGGTGTACAGTTGGGAGTAGTGGGTTTTGGGTGGGTTTTGGAGGGCTCAGCAGCAGTGGCCCACCCAAAATTTCTTCTCCTTTAATAAGGCTGGCGTGGATCCCCAAGCCCCGCCAGCCGAAGACCTCCTCACTGCAGAATAAACTTGAACTGCCAGCCACAGCCCACCGCCCAGCACATGCTCAGCTTTCAGACATGCACGAAACTGAATATACGCAGAGGCTGGTACCTGTTGGCAGCCACAGCTCAGGGTTAGTCCCAGCAGCCGTCCGAGAAACGTTTATTCAGCAGGAAGGAGGTCTTCAGCTGGTGGTGTTTGGGGATTCCCACCAGCACAGGTACTTCATTTACTTTAGGGTGGGGTGTGTGGAAATTAAATTAAGTTTTCGTTTTAGTTGGAGGAGGGGTAGTAATGACATTTTTGGCCCACCCACTTCGATCTCAGGCCCACCCTAAATTGGCTGTCTGGCTACACACTGCTCAGCAGATAAGATAAGGGAGCAACGGTGAGATGTGTTTCTGGGAGCATTTATATGAAGTTCACAGCAGTGCCCCCTAGGTTACCCCATTGCTCTCCTGGGACGTCTGAGGGACCAGTCTGCTAATAATGTTGGCTCCTCCTATATACCACTGGCTTGATTTCCTATGTTTTTCACTATTGCATTTTTGTTTTTGAAAATGGCCGGAAAAGATAAACATACAGAGCACAAAACCTTGTTACAAACGGTATTTTCAGAAAAAAAAGATAGGCGTTTTGCTTTTTTTTTTAAATGGTGACATTTGCTATTCGGATTTGGGATGTTAAGCGCAAAACAACCAAAGTCAGACATCATATTGTAAATGCCCCTCCATATGTTGGTTCTAGGAAAAATGATCATCAGGACATTTTTGCTGGGAGTGCAAATAAATATTACCTATGTTTTTGAACGCATTGATGCTATTTAAATTAGCTTTCTTAGAATAACTCAAGTAATACTCTCAAATGACAAATCAGCAAAAGAAAAAATAAACTCACAATGAAATGCAAGAAAAAGATATGGTTTATGGCTTATTTGGCTTAGAGGGGCATAATTGAACGTTGCCGGCGATCTATTTTGGCGGCGGCGCAACAGCTGGCCGGAACCGTATTATCGAAAAAGATGGCCGGCCATCTTTTTTTTCGATTATATGGTTTAGCCCAGCTAAATGCCAGAGTTCGCCTGGTTTGAGATCGCCGGTTTTGTTTTTCAGCGATAATGGAAAAAAATGCCAGCCATCTCAAACCCGACAAAATCCAAGGCATTTGGTCATGGGAGGAGCCAGCATTTGTAGTGCATTGGTCCCCCTGACATGCCAGGACACCAACTGGGCACCCTAGGGGGCACTTCTAAAAATTTTAAAAAATACAAAAAAAGCTCCCAGGTGCATAGCTCCCTTACCTTGGGTGCTGAGCCCCCCAAACCCACTCCCCACTCCCCACAACTCTACACCATTACCATAGCCCTTATGGGTGAAGGGGGGCACCTACATGTGGGTACAGTGGGTTTTGGGGGGGGGGGGTTGGAGGGCTCAACAGTTAGCACCACAAGTGTAACAGGTAGGGGGGGATGGACCTGGGTCTGCCTGCCTGAAGAGCACTGCACCCATTAAAAACTGCTCCAGGGACTTGCATACTGCTTGTCAGGGAGCTGGGTATGACATTTGAGGCTGGCATACAGGCTGGAAAAAAAAGTTTTTTATTTTTATTTTTTTTAGTGTGGGAGGGGGTTGGTGACCACTGGGGGAGTAAGGGGAGGTCATCCCCCATTCCCTCCGGTGGTCATCTGGTGAGTTGGGGCACTTTTTTGAGGCTTGGTCGTGAAAATAAAAGGACCAAGTAAACCCAGCAAAATACTGATTAACGCCGCTTTTTTTTCCATTATCCACGAAAGCCGGCCATCTGGTAGCCCCGCCCATGCGCACCCATGTCCCGCCTTCGCTACACTGTCGACACGCCCTCTTGAACTTTCGCCGGCGTGGCGATGGTGTCAAAAAAGCCTCTTTCAATTATACCGATTTCGCTGCTTTTGAGAGATAGCCGGCCATCTCCCGATTTATGTCGGAAGATCGCCGGCGATCACTTTCGAAAATAAGCCTGTTAATATACTACCATTTCATAAGTACATAGCAAGGCAGTTTATAATACAGTTAAAATAATGACACTTACACAATCAATACAGAAAAACCAGAAGAATAAGAACTCAACTTTACATTAAATGTTTAAAAGGACAGTGATATAACAGAGTTGAACTAAAGTTCCAGCAGATTGTCACATCACTAGTCAGAGTCATCATCAGAATCTGCCTACCTCATATAGACTAGGTTGAAAAAACTAACTGAAATTAATGTGTTTTAAGAGCAGCTCTGAATCTAGGAAAGGAGAGCTCAGTACACAGAGAATGGGGGCTGTACAGAAAAAGATGTGTGGTCATGTAGAGTCTAGTCGCACAAACTGGACTGCGGGTAAACATAGCTGACTATCATGTAGAGATCATAAATCCGCCTCTTATCTAGCCCACATAATACAGGAGAGTCACAGAAGAAAATTTATGAAGTAATAATGCCAGGGCCGATATTCACAGGTTCTTATCGACTACCAGGTACTGCTAACCAGATAAATGTCAGTTAGAGGGATATTCAGTATCTCATCTGATCATCTCGGCACTCTGTGGACAGTGCTCAGGTAGCCTATGGGCGGAGCTTAAGTGGAGCTGGAGATTACTTGGTTGGCGGCCATATTCAGGCTGCTAACAATTGGATAGCAAACCAAATGAAGCTAGGCCTACCTTACCACCCTGCTGCTCAAGTCTAAATGGCTGCTACCACTTCCAGCGACAGTCTCGCAAGATTGTTGTTTGAGGCTGTGAAAGACATTTTTAGATAGGCTTCTGCTGCCCATGCCAGCTCCATCTCAAAATAGTTGCCAAGATCTCCGGTGGCAATCTAGAAGTCATGGCAGGCATGTTGACTGTGGAGGTGGAGATGGGATAGGCAGGAGCAACTAGGGATCACTCTTGCCCCAAATCACTATTATACCACCAGAGTGGTAAGGTAGGCCCGGGGCAACCTACAGATGGGTTGGGGGTGGCAGCAGCAGCCTACAAGTGGGCCCATGGGAGGGGCTGATTTGAGGGGAAAGGAGAGAGAGGAAAGAAGTAGGAGTGGGAGCCTCTGTGGATCCGAGGGGGGGGCATGATGCGGTGGTGGCAGAGGAGGAGGAAGAGGAGGAGGGAAGGAAGGAGGGAGAGAGTGAGTGAGTGGGGGCTGAAGCGAGCTCTACTCTCTGAGAATTTGCATTTACTAGAGGTTCCTGACTTTTGACTTGTGCACTTGGAATCCATTAGGAGGAGAGTCTACTCTGTTGTCGGTCCTGCCGAGTGGAACCAACTGCCTGTTGACATTAGGAAACAGACAAATTTGGCCATGTTTAAGAGATTATTGAAACAGCACTTGCTGAAGCAGTCTCCAAACTGAACTTGATTTTAAGTGCCAGTGGACATGATTTGTGAATACTCTTTTGTGTGCTGCATGTAGCTATAGTTTTTTTTTTTCTGTGTGTGTTGTTTTGTACTCCACTCTGGATAAGAGCGGAATATAAATATTAATAAATCAAATGAAAATGAAATGGTGATGAGCTACATTTTCTGGACTCTGGAAAAAAGGTGTCTGCTGTTTATTATTGACATACATTAAGACTTCAAAACCACCTTTAATGATTTGAAAGCCAACACCCAACTGTAGCAGTTCCAGTTTATTGATAGGCTGAGCTCAGTTTAGTTCTCTCACATTTAACCGGTAAATCAGCTACAGTATATAAACAAATACTGCGAGTATTTTGTAACAAGAGTTCTTGTAGCTCTACAGGGTACATGTATGTTATGTATACAAACTTTCACTTCGTGTCCAAGGTTTTCTGCTTATTATATAGACAAAGATGGAACGTGATTCTCCAGACATTTTGAGTGTTAGCATATAAAGGGCTCCTTTTACCAAGGAGTGGTAAGCACTAGCGCATGCTTACCATGGGGTGCTCTCAGGTGTCCTGCCTGTATATATATACTACATAAATGAGCTTGGACCAACTCGCCTGCAAATGCGCAGTAGAGAGCAGCTGTCATCAACGTTCCGCACATGCGCAGCAGGTCACAGTGATCGATTGCTGGCGTCGCTGTCCCGTCCCTTCCACCGACGGAGGCTATGTGCATTGCTAAGGGGAGGGAGACAGCAGAAAGAGCAGCAGCAGCCCCCCTATCTGAGAGCCGGATGGCCGCAGAGTCCACCGTGGGAACCGCCTTTGAGAGCCCTTGGAGAGGAGGGCTGCTGGACATGGGGGAGGGCAGGGGAGAGAGGGTTGCTGGACATGGATCGATGGAGGGGAGGGGAGGACAGGGGGGAGAGGAGGGTTGTTGGACATGGATGGATGGAGGTGAGAATTATTAAATTTACAACAACAAAAAACTCGCCCCTCAACTTTCATTTCTTCCTTTCGCTCTTTCATTACATTTTTAAAAACAAAAAGCTCGCACATTTTAACGAGCTTAACGGCTGGTATAGATATATATAGATATATAGATATATAAAATGCAAAGTATGCAACCAGCTTCTCCTATTTAAGCGCACAACTATGGAACACACTGCCAAAAATAGTAAAAACAACGTACGACCCCTAAAGGTCCGGAAAAAAACTAAAAACAAACCTGTTCTAAAAGGCCTATCCCACCAATCCAACATAAGAACCAGACTACCTGCAACACAACAACACCAAGAACAGAATGGACACACCCCAACTCTACCTCTTCCTTCCTAATGTTCCCCCATTGTATCTACCATGCATGAACCCCATTCTACCACAACCACACCTTGTACTTGTCCTCACTTTGTATTTGTTCATACTGGAACGGGCGAACGCCGTAACGATACTATGTAAGCCACATTGAGCCTGCAAATAGGTGGGAAAATGTGGGATACAAATGTAACAAATAAATAAATATATCTATATATCAATCTATCTATTTATCTATATCTATATATTGTACTTAATTTATTTTTTTTGCCAAGGGGGCACATCTGGGGGCATTGGACACACATATATAGGCACCTACGCGCCTTAGTAAAAAGGCCCCTAAGTGCTTTGAAAATGCGTCCCGCTAAGCTAGTCACTAATAACTGGGGTTAACCATAAAAGCACATGACCCTCCCCTTAAATTTCACAAAAACAAGTACTAATCTTGAAAATGTTTGTGGATTAATACATGGGGCTAATGTTATGCATTTTTGCAAATAAATGTATGAGCATCCCTATAAAGATTACATTTTTGAATTTTCAACTGTTCACCGCAAATCTATATTGGTGATAGAATGTGAATGGACAAAATATTTTTGGGAGGTGTTTCTAGGCATCTTAACAGTTTCTGTCCTACAGTTTGTACTTTAGAAAATTAGAGAAGTGTTAAGAAATTATGGACAGTTATAAATTGTCATGTGCCAATTATCCCTAGGCTGCCCTGATACATTTTTGAAGCATAAACAATATTATAGACTGAATAACGCCACTTATTTGACTTTTTATGCAGCCTTTGAGTTTTGCAGGATTGAGGCCTAGTTCCACAAATTGATAAAAATAGTACAGAAGTGTAAATAGGTTTATGTATACTGCCAACACATGCAAAAAGGTAATCATAAAACAAATCTAAAGATGTACAACAATAAAATTCAAAGAAAGAATAATTTTAAAAGGACAACAAGGAAAACATCAAGTTTAGTTTAAAAGTGACTGAAATTCAAGTTATAAAAGTACTATTTTTATTGCTGAAGCATTGTGTCATATGCATATACAGTTTTGAAACTGGATAGTGTCGTAATTACAACACTTTTATTCTGGTGCTAAGCCTGCAGTTTATGGAAATATTTCTAAGCTGCGTAATACACATAGAAAAGTGTACATTACAGCCTTATGAAAGCATATAATTTATTTTTAGTGAATATTCCCAGATGTATAAATTGTACACTTCGGAAAATGTAGCCCTTACTCTCAACCACTACATGACATTTGAACCCCCTCTGCCCCCAAGAGGTACGGTTACTGGAAATCAGGAAAGATCTGGGGTCATGTCCAGCAGCAAGATTTATATATTTTTTGACTTAAAAAACTCAGTTTTCCAAACAAGGAATGCAATATTTATAAAAAAAGAAACCCAGAAAAAATATATTAAACTTCATGAAGTCCTAGCCTGGGAAACTGATCTGAGACGGTATTCCACTGCATTTATTTCCATGTGAAATGAAATGTTGCTGCTATTGCACTCTACTGATTGAGTAGTTTATTTTTTCAGGCTCCTCCCCCACCCCCACCCAAGCTGTTAATTCTCTGTATGCACCTATCACAAAAATAAGATTGCTTTTGTTGCAATACATTGAGGGAGTCTTTTACTAAGGTGCACTAGTGTTTTTAGTTGATGCTAGAAATCAGGTGGCGCTTAATGTTGTGACGCTTAATAGATGTCTCAGCATTTAGGGCCAGATTCTATACATGGCACCTAAAAAATCTATAAGTGGTGCCTACCAGTGGCGTAGCCACAGGTGGGCCTGGGTGGGCCAAGGCCCACCCACTTAGGACTCAGGCCCACCCAACAGTAGCACACATTTGGTGGTAGCTGGTTGGGATCCCAAGCTCAGCCAGCTGAAGACTTCCCCTTGATGGTAACAAAAACAGTACTCTCCACGATACCGGCACCTGCTCATGTTCAGTTTTCTGCACATGCTTGCTGCAGACTGAAAAGGTAGAAATTAGCGTTTTCTCACTTGCTGAGATATTTTTTTGGTGGTGGGGGTGGGGTGGGAGAGAGCACTTGGTGCCCACCCACTTCTTGCCTAGGCCCACCCAAAATTTGTAGTCTGGCTATGCCCCTGGTGCCTACATTTAGGTACAGTATATAAAATATGCTTAGTTGATATCCCAGCTCCCAAAACTGTACACCTCCATTGACACTAATGAAAACATGGTATAAATCCCGGTACATACATTTAGGTTCAGAGGGCCATATTCTATAAGAACACACATAAATTTCAGAATGCCCATGAAATGCTCATTTCCCCGCCCATAACCACACCCCTTTTTGCCTGCACGCGTTAGAAGTTTGGCGCACTGCATTACAGGACACGCTTAGTGAGTTGTACGCATAAATTCTAATTATTGCCAAATAGTGCTCATTATTTATTTATTATTACATTTGTACCCCGTGCTTTCCCACTTAAAGCAGGTTCAATGCGGCTTACATAGTAATAGGGATTACAAAGTATTGATAGAAACAATATAAGTAAGTATAGCAGAATAATAAGAGAGATAGGTAGGTAGAAATGGGCAAGGGTGAAGGGAGTAGGAGCGGTATGAGCAAGGGTAGGTGAGCATTGGAGGAGGTGTAGAGGAGGTGGGAGGGGGATGGGACACGAGATAAGCAAATGGAAATTTAGTGGGAGATGTCGTCTAGGTCATTGTCGCTGTTTCCTGGATATGTGTTGTGTAGATGGGTACATAGGATTAATCTGGGTCATTTGGGTAGGCTTGTTTGAACAGATGGGTTTTTAGTGATTTCCGGAAGGGTAGATAGTTACTGATTGATTGGATAGGTCTGGGGAGTACATTCCAGAGTTGGCTGCCTAAGGAGAAGTTGGATCCATAGTAGGTTTTGTACTTGAGTCTTTTGCAATTAGGGTAATGTAGGTTGAAGTAAGTTCGCGAAGTTACAGATATTATTCTTGTTAAGTGCTGTTATCAATGCTGATTAGCTTGTTAAACCAATTAAGGTATGTGTGTTGTTATAGAATACGCCTGGATTTGTCATGGATCTCTAGGTGCGCTATATAGAATCCGGAAGTTATTGCCGGCTGATTTCTAGCACAAGCTAAAAGACCCCCTGAAGGAGTTGATACCTTCCCATGGTAATAAAAGTAGGGGGTGGTGGGACCTTTTTACTGAAGTGCGGTACAATCTGGGCTTAATACCTTATAACATGGGACTTTACTGCATGCTAAGCCCAGATGTATCACAGCACTTTTTTTTAGGGCGTTTCCCTTTTTTTGATTTGCAGGACCTGAAGAAAGTTAACACAGAAGCACTTACCCACAGATTCAATAAATGGATCCTGAGATCTGCGCACAAATAAGTTAGTTAACGAGCCATTACTATTTAATAACTGGCTGCTAACAATCAATTATTGATGTTAATTGGCACTAATTTGGATTTGCGTGTGCGCAAATCTATAATAATTGGTGCCCAAATCCTCTCACATGCAACCCGAAAGGGGACATGACCATGAGAGGGGCATAGGCAGGCAGAGGCATTCCTATCCATTACGTATAGTGTTATAAAATTTGAGGGATGCATGCCCAAGTTGCATGCCAGTATTCGCAACAAGTTTCAGCTGGCAGAATTCCTCGCGCCCAAAGTTGGGCACCAGAATCCCCGCTAAGTACTATTCTACCAGGGTGCTCATCCAGGAGTGCCCTTTATTTAATAGCACTGATTGCTGATTTTTCCCGGCACATATTTTACACGCCATTTCTGAATCTGGCCCTTACTGCCTCCTATCTAAGAGGTGTTAAGTACTTCTACAGTAAATCTGTGTTAGCCAGTTTGGGCCAGATTCTATATATGGCACCGAAAAAAAATCAGCAAAGAAAAAGACACACTTACCCCGGATTCTATATAGTACACCTAATGTTCCGCGCCAAAATCCAAGAGTATTCTATAACAATGAGTGTAACAAGCTAATCAGTATTGATAACAGGTCTTAATGAACAATAATGAACACTAATTGACAATAATTAGAATTTACATGCACAACTCTGCCTAAATTTTAGTGTGTGCAGCCAAAAAGGGTCGTGGTTATGGGTGGGGAAATGGGCATTTCATGGCTGTTTCAAAATTTACACACATTGTTATAGGAAATGGCTCTCTGCGCCTAAATCTACGTGCCTGCATTTACGCTAACTAAAATATGGCATAAATAGACATGACTAAATTTTGTTGCGTAGAAATGCACTCAGCAAAAAGTTAAGCCTAGTCTATAAAATTTAAGAATACTTATAGAATATGCCTAGGCGTATTTTGTTTTACTGTGCGGATTTTTTAGGTGCCATATAAAGAATCTGGACCTTAGTGCTATTCTATAAACCTTGCCTAAAGCTAGGTACAGTTTACAGAATACATGTAACAGCCCTGCGACTAAAGTTTAGGTGTAGCTACTTACGCCAACTAAAACCTGGTGTAAAAGCCCACATCTTATATAGGCGTGGATTAGGCATTTTCTCTAAGAGTGCGTGTAAATTTTAGGAATGCCCATGACCCACCCATGCCCCTCCTATGGTCACACCCCTTTTTATTATCCACACATTAGAATTTATGTGTAACACTTTACAGCAAATGCTTAGAAAGTTGCGCACGTAAATTCTAATTAGTGCCAATTATTGCCGATAATTGCTTGTCGGCGGCCAATTATTGGTGCCAATTAGCTTGTTAAACAATTAAGTTGCATGCACAAATTGGCTATGCGTGCAGATTTACGTGTGCAACTTTAGTCGCAGTTTATAGAATCTGGGGGAAAATATGTGCTAATCATAAGGTGCTAATCATAAGGTGCTAGCTGGTTAATGCTTCTATGCCTGTGATCTGCCTATGCGATGCTCCCACAGAGAAGAATGTCAAAAATTAAGCAAGGCATGATTTAGCATGCGGAAACAAGAAATATACTGCAAAATGCCATAACGTGTTTCTGTGGTAGCCTGTTTTCACACACTTACCGTATGTTAAGGAGTTAATGCCCTTTAGTAAAGGTTTCCTTAATCTTTACTTCTCTGCCATGGAGGTTAATGCTTATTTATTTATGACATTTATATCCCACATTATCCCAAACAAGTTTGGGTTCAATATGGCTAACAATAAACATTTGCAAAAAGTACAATTAGTAATAGCATACACAGGGGTATGTTTATTAAGATGCGTTAGCAATTTTAATGCGTCTGTAAATTTAAGGTGCATTAAATGCTAATGTGCCTATGCATTTCTATGGGCGCATTAGGGTTTAATACGCGTAAACCATTTATGTGCATTAAAAACCCTAGCGCACCCATAGCGCCACTTAGTAAACCTTGCCCATAGTAATAATACAATATACAAACTTCACTACTATTAAATAACAAAAGATGGGTTCCAAACATGCATGAGAAAAAGGTTTGGGTAGCTTCCTAAAAGAAAAGTCCATAAGCCATTATTAAGCTGTTTATTTCTGGGATAAGCAACATAAAATGAATTGTACTGTTTTGGGATTTTGCCAGGTACTTGTAACCTGGATTGGCCACTGTTGGAAATAGGATGCTGGGCTTGATGGACCTTCGGTCTGTCCCAGTATGACAACACTTATGTATTATGTAACAATTACAAGTGTGATTAAGGGATTTACTAAATAAAAATGTTTTCAACAACTTATGAAATAAAAGATAATTGGTAACATACCTTAATAGATTAGGCAGAAAATTCCATATCTTTGTACCTTGGTAGGTAAAGCCTGAGTTATGAATAGATTTATAATGAAGCTTCTTACAACTTGGGTAATGAAGGATGAGATTGTCCCTAGATATAAGAAAAACATTTCATAAAGGCAATTCTATCAGGTTTTGCATGTAGCAAGGTAATAAACCAACAAAATTTGATAAACAAGTACACAAAGTTTAAAGGTAACCTGAGAATTTATTGGAAGCCAATGTAATTTAGCCAGGACAGGAATTGTCTTGGCTGCTTATGGTTTGATGGGTAATTTTATAACAGGTTGCCTATGTGAGAATGCCACGTAGGTGCCTATTTCATAAAGTCACTTAAAGTACTGGGGCAAAGTGGCAGAAATCACAGCAATGAAACCGTAGACATGTGTGCCTGCTTAAAAGCAGGCATAAACCCCCAATATTTAAAACCATTTAACTGGCCAGAAATAGCTCCTGGCCAATTGAATGGCACTTAACCGACTATCTGCAATATTCAACAGGAGATTGCCGGTTATCTCCCACTGAATATTGCCAATTAGAACTTAGGGGGTAAGTTTGTGGGCCAAATTAGGCTGCCAAAATAGCAAGCCTATCTTTGACTGGTTTCAACTTAATTGGCCAGTGCTGAATATTGAAATTGGCTATGATAAATCGGGGATTCAATGCCGATCACCGGAAATGGCCTGGCATTGAATATCTCGGCTTAGCGCCAACTGCAGGAGTCAGTTCAGCTACCTTTGGGCCCAAAGTACGCATATGTTTTATAAAAATACTTGCACAATTTGTGACTTTGATGATGCTCCAACTAATCTCCTCCCCCGAACACACTTACATATGGGTTGTGTAAAAGTACTCGCCATTGTGTCATTGTGCATACATTTGTGTGCATGGCCACAAGTTAATTTTTATGGTTTAACAGTTTTTATTCAGGATCAAACAAACCCAACATCTAATAATTAAACAACAGTCCAGACAAAGACATCAAGGGGTTACATAACAGTGACCAAGCATAACCTCCCGCCACCCATCACCCTCACTACCCTCATTTCCATTCAAGTTTAATGGTTGTATTCAAAATCACCCCTCCCCCAACCCTACCTTAACCCATTTCTACCGTCATCTACTATATATATATCTTAAACAAACACTGAGATGACCTAGTGTCTGGACTCTTATGGCCCCAGGCCATCCTTGAAAGGATAACGTCTATTATTCCCAATCCACCCTCCCCTGCCCAAGCAGAGAACCCCAAAACAGCCCCTTATAGAACAGCACCGACTTAGGAAACATTCTGAAACCTATTTAATACAGCGCTTCTTGTTTTATGGGAGATGGCCCCGAGTTAATTTTATAAAAGCCCTTTTTTATGTATAAAAAGACATTTACATGCAAAAATTCCTTTATAAATTACTTCTTTAAGACTCCAGAGAACCTGTGCACTTTCATGCTGATAGGTGTATTAAAATTTGAATGGAATGATTTGTTTTGAATATTCAGATGGTCTATAAATTATACTGCTAGTCCCTTTTTATGCACATAGTATATGGAAGCCAACCTTTTGCCTTCCTGTCTCATATATGTCATACGCTAATCAGCCACCCACCTCTCTGCTTTGTGTTACTCTGCTATGACAGTTTCTTATTTCCTTTTACTTTAATCTCTGGAGTGCAGTTCTGTTGTTCATACATTTTGACTTTGCTATATAGTAGTAGATTAATCCTTTCCTTTATGATGACGGCACAGCAGTCCTACATAGTATGCTGAAAGAAGATTTCTTCAGGTCTAGCCAGTAGGAGAAATGATAAGCAGTCAGCTTATAATTAACATTGCTTGTGAAAACTATAATGTCTGCTCATTATACTGAACAAGGTATTTGGACTTGGCTCAAGCCTTTACAGTAGACTACTTTCATAGGCCCTGGTATCTGAGATCACAAGTGTTATTTGAAGCAGACGTAAAAATAGTGATTCAAAGCAATTTAACCAGTCAGAAATTGCTCAAGGCCTGGTTAAATTGCTTGTTCGGGAATAACCAGATGGTGCCGCTGAGAATGTCTGGTTAGTCTCCAACATGAAACCAGTTATTTTGGGGGCGTTCTGGGGCTAGATTCAGTAGTACTTGGTCGGTTAAGTGCCGATATTCTGCACTTAACTGGCCAAGGTAACCACATAAATATGCCTGGAAATTCAATGCTGAAGCCTGGGCATGGCCCAGTATTGAATTTCCAGGGATAATGCCAGTAGCTGTCAGTAAAACACTGATCACCACCAGCTCAATATCAGGCTCAGTGTATTTACTTTTTAAAAATAGTATTGTGGGGCTAGGGTTGGAACTTCTTTAATTTTACATCTCCTTGCTGTGGACCGCTCTGGGGGAGAAAGGACCAGGCTTCTCCCTTGAATTCAGAGTTTTATACTTCTCTCCAAAAGCGTAAGCTTCAATGATATTAGACTGCTTTCTCAGGATAGACGAACCCCTATTCAGATTTGCTTGGTACCTTTTTAGAGCAAGAGCCTAGAATGTTCTTCCTGAAACTGCAAAGGAAGTATATTTTGGCATCCTGCTACATCTATTTTCTTCAAAGCACAATGACCACTTTACTGTACAAAACCCCACAGTACTGAAGGACAATATATGGATTTATGTCCATCGTAACTATGGACAGTTTTTCAGAATTCTTAGTGAACCATAACCTCCTACAAAGGCTATTAGACATTAGTCATTCTAAGACAAAGACAAGGAAGACACAAAAGAGAAATTGAAAGGTTTAGCACAGAGCTCAGTGGCTTCTTCTAGGCAATACACTGATTAAATAGTAATAATGGGATTTGAACACTCGGGGGTCTCAGGATTCACTGCCCTCCAAGCCCCAAGTTCCATTGTACCTACAGACAGTATGAAATTTGCTTTATATTTATTGAAGTGGGAGGTGTTATGAACTTACAGAAAAACTTGGCCATTCGCAAATCCCTTGATGTTCATGGAAATTATGTTAAGCTTTCTCCGTACATAAAATTTAAAAAAAAATAAGAAGACCCCTGTAGTGCAAAAGGTTATAAATATTTACTGGTATCCATGGTTCCACTGCAGGAGAATACAGCTAATCCAGCTGTGCTCATCTGGCTGCTCCTGACAAGCTTTCTGTTACTGAGTTCCCACAACTATTGCTTAGCCTTTCTCCATGATTTTACACAAATTAAGAAATCACTATGGGCTCCTTTTACAAAGCAGCGCTACAGGTTAGCGTGCGCTGAATGCAAAGTAGCCCATGGGAATTGAATGGGCTTCTTTGTATTCAGTGCACCGCTAATTGGTAGCACCGCTTTGTAAAAGGAGTCATATATTATTTAAATGTTTAAACACGAATGGCGTTCTTTTTATTTGTTATCACTTATTGTTTTATTATTAACCGCTGTGACCATTGTAATAGTGGTATACCAAGCTGTCAATAAATTTTAAACTATAAACAATGGCCATGTATTAACATAGTTTAATTATTATGCCAGAAAACATGATTTTTATCATTTTTTTTCTTAAAACTTAGATTATAAATTTTTAAATTATAGAGGCTCTTTTACTAAAGTGTGATAGCTTTTGCACTTACCACACATTTAATCCAAAAATTAACACCAGGCATTGTACTCTGATTGTGTTCCCTGGTACCTTAAAGATGGGATCCAGGAGTATCAGCCCAACAGATCTTTGTGGTCTGAGAATTCAAAGTTATTGGTGAATGATAAAATGCAACTTGTGAGATATGCCATTACTTAGAACTCCACTTTTTCGATTGCAGGTCCACAAAGTTGGAATAAATTTGCAGGTTACTTGAGAATGTATAGCAGCAGGGTTCAGTTTGGTAAATTGTTGAAATCATATTTCTTTGAACACATATGGCGCTAATGTTTATGTTTTCTCTGAGTATTGTACTACTATGTTCTGATAAGTATATAAGCACATAAGTAATGCCACAGTGGGAAAAGACCAAGGGTCCATCGAGCCCAGCATCCTGTCCATGACAGCGGCCAATCCATGCCAAGGGCACCTGGCAACCTTCCCAAACGTACAAACATTCTATACATGTTATTCCTGGAATTGTGGATTTTTCCCAAGTCCATTTAGTAGTGGTTATGGACTTGTCCTTTAGGAAACCGTCTAACCCCTTTTTAAACTCTGCCAAGCTAACCGCCTTCACCACATTCTCGGGCAATGAATTCCAGAGTTTAATTATGCGTTCAGTGAAGAAAATGTTTCTCCGATTTGTTTTGAATTTACTACACTGTAGTTTCATCGCATGCCCCTTAGTCCTAGTATTTTTGGAAAGCGTGAACAGACGCTTCACATCCACCTGTTCCACTCCACTCATTATTTTATATACCTCTATCATGTCTCCCCTCAGCCGTCTCTTCTCCAAGCTGAAAAGCCCTAGCCTCCTTAGTCTTTCTTCATAGGGAAGTCGTCCCATCCCCGCTATCATTTTAGTCGCCCTTCGCTGCACCTTTTCCAATTCTACTATATCTTTCTTGAGATGCGGCGACCAGAATTGAACACAATACTCAAGGTGCGGTCGCACCATGGAGCGATACGACGGCATTATAACATCCTCACACCTGTTTTCCATACCTTTCCTAATAATACCCAACATTCTATTCGCTTTCCTAGCCACAGCAGTACACTGAGCAGAAGGTTTCAGTGTATTATCGACAACGACAACCAGATTCCTTTCTTGGTCCGTAACTCCTAACGTGGAGCCTTGCATGACATAGCTATAATTTGGGTTCTTATTTCCCACATGCATCACCTTGCACTTGCTCACATTAAACGTCATCTGCCATTTAGCCGCCCAGTCTCCCAGTCTCGTAAGGTCCTTCTGTAATTATTCACAATCCTGTCACGAGTTAACGACTTTGAATAACTTTGTGTCATCAGCAAATTTAAATACTTCGCTATTTATAAATATATTAAAAAGCAGCGGTCCTAGCACAGACCCCCGAGGAACCCCACTAACTACCCTTCTCCATTATGAATAATGGTTTTGTTTTTAATATCTTTTATGTATGTTGACTTGTGATACACCTAGTTGTAGGTGGAATAGAAATCTTCTAAACAGTGCTTTTTTTTTGCCGGTACACACCGGTATGGTATGCCGGCACCTTTTTCCCTAGGGCCGGCTCACCTGCCCACCCTCAGCTTCCTGATAGCCCTCCTTTCTTTCCTGCCACCCTGCATTTAAATCTTTTGATTTTACCTCAAGTTGCAGCGGCGGCGGCAGTGAAAGCTACAGGCTCGCCTCCAGCCTTCCCTTCCCTCTCAGTGTCCCGCCCTCGCGGAAACAGGAAATTACATCACAAGAAGTCTGGAGGTGAGCCTGCTGCTTTCACTGTCGCCGCCGCCGACACTGTAACTTGAGGTAAAATAAAAGATTTAAATACAGGGCGGTAGGAACAAAATGGAGGGCTGTCAGGATGCTGAGGGCAGGCAGGTGGAGCTAGGGTTGGAACTGGAACTCGAGGGCTGAAAAGGGGGGCAGGTGGAGGCTGGGGCGAGTCACTGCACATGGATGGGAGGGGAAGATAGGGGGCAAAGGAAAATCGCTGGACATGGAGGAGAGGGGAGGGCAGGGGAGAGAGGAAAAATCGCTGGACATGGATGGTTAGGGAAGGGCAGGGGAGAGAGGAGAATCACTGGACATGGATGAGAGGGGAGGATAGGGGCAAAGGAGAATCGCTGGACATGAATGGGAGGGAAAGGCAGAGGAGAATCGCTGGACTCAGAAATTTACATTGAGGAGATAACTTTATAAAGGGAGACTTGGTATACCGCCTTTCTGAGGTTTTTGCAACTACATTCAAAGCAGTTTACATATATTCAGTTACTTATTTTGTACCAGGGACAATGGAGGGTTAAGTGACTTGCCCACAGTATAAAGGATCTATCGTACTTAACAGTACTTTTATAAAATTACCACAGAATTTACATGTGTAAATTTAGATGTGGAGCCATGAAGGCAGATACTTTTATGCACCAGTGAAAAGGGGTGTTTGGGGCAGACTTTTGGTAGAACATGGGCTGAGTTGCAATTTACATACATACTCTCACATTCTATAAATGGTTCCTAAAGTTAGGAGATCAATTGCACACCCAGTTACAGAATAGGGTCAGTTATAATAAGTTAATTGGCACAAATTTAGTACTTATTTGGAGATACGTACCAATAATTGTTGTTAACAAGCACTAATCTCCACAAATCAGATCAAAAATTTCATTTACAAAATTTAAGTCCCAAACTGAAGCCATTCATTTTCAACAGGCTTTTGTATTTGGTTAAGGTGGTGTGGGTCGTGAGTGGAAATGCAGCATAATTATGATCTCTTGTGTTTGTTTTTGTTTCTTCGGTTTGTGCTGATATTTGTTGTGTATAATTGCTGTGAATGCCCTCGGTATGAATGTTAATACCTTTCTTTGCTAATTATGGATTTCCTTTCTTAATTTTAATGTTATAGTATTCATATTGTAAACCGCTATGATCGGCGGTATATCAAATAATCAATAAACATAAAACATAGGGCCCTGTTTACCCACCAGGTTTCAGCAGGTGTCAAGTCTGCACTCACAGTTAGGTGCGAAATTTGCACTAAGCTAGTATACTTAAAGGGCAGGCCACAGCTTAGTAAAAGGACCACAAAGTTAGAGAAGTCTTTTTGCTATCCTAACTTTATGTGGTTACTTAGCCAGTTAGCGGACTGAAAATCACCGTTACCTAACTAAGAAGGCACCCCGCCCATGCTTCGCCCCTGGCCTGCCTCTAACCTAACAGGTTAGGAGATGGCCAGTTAGCAGTGATATTCAGTGGCACTAACCAGTTAAGTGCCACTGATTATCATGTGCCAAGTTGCTCAGCAGGGTTTAACTAGGCAGGAGCCTCTATAGGAGGAACTATTCCAGCAGTTGGTAATGGAACCCACATGGGATAGGGCCATACTGGACTTAGTGCATACTAATGGGGAGAGTGTTTTGATCATTAGATGATGTGGTTTAATATTAAGATAGGTGCGGAGAGGGTTCATTCATAAGTGAAAGATCTAGACTTCAAAAAACTAACATTAGTCAGATGGGGGATTACCTCAAGCAATTGCTGTAAGCATGGGAACATCTGGAAGAAGTTGGAAAGCAGCGGGCAAAACTGAAAGGAGCTATTGTAAGGGCGACAAATCTTTTCATAAGGAAAGAAAATAAAACATAATATAAAAGTTCGTACTGGACATAACCTAGCTTTTCCTCCTTATGACCCCCAATGTGTTTATCACACTTGATCGTTACTTTACCATAACCCCACTTTGTATTTGTTCATACCGGCATTGGTAATCGCTTCTACTGTACTATGTAAGCCACATTGAGCCTACAAATAGGTGGGAAAATGTGGGATACAAATGTAACAAATAAATAAATAAATAAAAAAGGAAAAGCAGGTTGCTTTGGTTCTCAAAAGTAGTAGCTGAAAAGATAAGGAAAAGAGGTTAGCCATTATAAACTACAAGAGACTGCAGAAACAGGAAGACCGGTGACAATCTGGAAAGGAAAAGAAACTGGTAAAGTAGTCAGGAAACCAAAGTTGTAAATGGAAGAAAAATAGCCAACACAGTAAAATTGGGGGACAAGACATTTTTTTAGATATGTTAGTGATAGGTGGAAGTGCAAAAGTGGCATTGTGAGACTCAAAGGTGAAGGGGAGGAATAAGATAAGGCAGAATTGCTTAACAAATGTTTTTGTTCTTTTTTTCCAAATATTTTATTGAATAATTTTCAAGAAAAACAAGAAAACAATGGAAAAAGGAAAGAGAAAAAGAGTAATAATACTGTTAGTATGCAATATCAAATCAGTAACAGTGGATGGAATAATTTCCAATCAAGAAAAAACCAAAACAAGTGGACAACAAGTCAATTAAAGAAATTGTAGATAATGTTCAAGTGGTTCCCATATCTTCTTTTTTGAGAGAATTGTACGCTGATTCTCTGCTAATGCAAATTCCATTTTATGATACTGTAGAACTGAATTCCACCAGAAGTGAAAGTTGAACAAATGAGCGGATTTCCAGTTGAGTAGAATATGCTTTTGAGCAATAGTAAGTAAAATATCCAACAGCTTTGCTTGAGAGGTCGGCAAATTTACTTGCTGGACATATGATTTGAAAATCACAATTGCCGGTGATAAAGTATATTTCATTTGGAGAATTTTTTGAATTATGGGCCAAATTGATTGCCAGAATTTGAGAACAAAGTCACACTTATATAACATATGAAGAAGAGTTCCTGTCTTTGTCTGAGGGGAGTAGACAAGCCCTTGCTAATTTACGAGGAGTCCAGTTGACCCTGTGATAAAGAAAGTACATAGACTGAAGAATTGATGCCGAAGACAAGGGCCTCAAGATTTTTGACCAAAAAAGGACCATTGGACATCAGTAAGGGATTGATCCATGTCCGTTTGCCAGTTGGCTTGAAGAACTGTATTGAAATTGAAGGAATATTTTATCAATATCTTGTAAATCCATGATGCAATATGACCTTCAGCAATTAAGGAGTGTGCAGTGTCAAATAATGAAGGCTGTAGTGTGGACAGCAGAGATAATAATGGAGAGGCAGCAATACTATGAGTTATCTGTAACCACTTGAAATATGCAGAAAAAGATAAGGAAAATTTTCCTTAAAATCAGTAAATGGTTGAAAGGATTTATCTGGATGAAGCACATCAAAAAGAGTCTTTATTCCCTTGTCAATCCACTCTTTCCAATAGAAGGGAAGTTTGTTAATTCGTACATATGGATTGTACCATAATGACATATACAAAGATTTTGAAACAGGCACTGCAAGAAATTTATCTAATTCAAGAAGTGATTTCACAGTGGCTGAGAGTATAGGATCTATATTCTGAGAAGGAAAAGAAGAAAATGATAATAACATTGGAAGTGTGAATGGATGCACCTTAGCTTCTTCAAATACTAACCAAATTGGTTTATAATCATCTTTTTGAAAGATCCATTTACAACCCTGGTGAGATGTAAAGGATTTGTGATAACTAGTGAAATCTGGAAAGAAAACACCTCCAGTGTCCTTTGTACCTTTTAATTTTCTAATAGCAATTTTGGGAGTTTTATTTTTCCATAGAAAAGCATTTAACAACTTATCTAGCTGTGAAAATAAAGAAGGAGGAAAGGTCAGGGGAAGCATACTAAGAATGTAGTTAATCTTAGGAGATATCGAGGGGCATAATCGAACGAAAAAGTCTATCTCCATGGGCGTTTATCTCCGAGAACGGGTCCGTGAAGGGGCGGACCGAACCGTATTTTCGAAAAAAATAGACGTCCATGTTTTATTCGACAATTTGTGAGCTGGGCGTTTTTGCTTTTCAGCGATAATGGAAAATGAAACTGCCCAGCTCAAAAACGAATAAATCCATGGCATTTGTTCGTGGGAGGGGCCAGGATTCGTAGTGCACTGGTCCCCCTCACATGCCAGGACACCAACCGGGCACCCTAGGGGGCACTTTTACAAAAACAAAAAAAAGGTAAAAGAGCTCCCAGGTGCATAGCACCCTTCCCTTGTGTGTTGAGCCCCCCAAATCCCCCTCAAAACCCACTGCCCACAAGTCTACACCATTACTATAGCCCTAAGGGGTGAAGGGGGGCACCTACATGTGGGTACAGTGGGTTTGGGGGGGGTTGGACGACTAAGCATTAAGCAGCACAATTGTAACAGGTAGGGGAGGGATGGGCCTGGGTCCACCTGCCTGAAGTCCACTGCACCCCCTAACAACTGCTCCAGGGACCTGCATACTGCTGCCAGGGAGGTGGGTATGACATTTGAGGGTGAAAATAAAAAGTTGTGAAACATCATTTTTTGTGGTGGGAGGAGGTTAGTGACCACTGGGGGAGTCAGGGGAGGTCATCCCTGATTCCCTCTGGTGGTAATCTGGTCATTTAGGGCACTTTTTGGGGCCTTATTCATGGAAAAAAACAGGGTCCAGGAAAAGTTCCCTAAATTCTAGCTACAAACGCATACTTTTTTTCCATTATCGGCGAAAGGCGCCATCTCTGTTCGGGTGATAACCATGCCCCAGTCCCGCCTCCGACACGCCCCCGTCAACTTTGTACGCTTCCGCGATGAAGTGCAGTTGAAAACGTCCAAGTTCGGCTTTCAATTATACCGTGTTATTCGTTTTTGTGAGATAAACGTCCATCTCCCGATTTAGGTCGGAACTTGGGCATTTTTCTCATTCGATTATAAGCAGGATCATCATCTTAATTGTTTCTAGACGGTCCCATCAAGATAAAGAGGGTGCCAAGAGTATAAAATCTGCTTGAGAAACTTTAATATTGCTTCTGTATTATAATGAATGGTGTCTGCCAGAGAGGTATACAAATCTATTCCTAAATATCTAAGTTTAGGATTAGCCCAAATTAACCCAAATGAACTGGCGATGTGTGGGAGAGCAAACAAGTTTAGTGGGAGAAGCTCAGTCTTTTGTTGATTAACTTTGTACCCTGAAAAATGAGAGAATGTATTGATAGTATTGAAAAGTGCAGGGATTGAGTCATAAAGATTAGAGAGATATAAAAGAACATCATCAGCATAAGCTGAGTACTTAATTTCTAGATCCTTATAAGTAATACCTTTTATATTACAGCAATCCTTTATTGCGAGCAAAAGAGGTTCAAGCGCTATATTAAAAAGATATGGAGAGAGTGGACAGCCTTGTCTAGTTCCTCGCTTAAGAGAGATTTTTTGTGATAGTGAATTATTTGTAAGAATTCTAGCTGTGGGATTGGTATACAAAATTCTAGATCCAGACCCTGGTGTATACCCAGCAGACAGAACATGGACCAACTTCGAGATATTATCGGAGGATCTTATCTCACAAACACTCAAAAGATTCGCAAAATCTCATTGCAAATTAGACATATGCCCAAACAACCTTATGAAAGATACCCCTCAACAATTTATAATAGATCTCATGAATCACGTGAACTATATGTTACAAATTGGACTTTTCCCGAAGGAGAAAGGAAACATCCTACTCACCCCCATACTCAAAGACGCAAAGAAGAGTGCTAGCGAACTAACCAATTACGGGCCAGTAGCATCCATTCCCTTACTAATCAAACTAATGGAAGGGATGGTAACCAAACAACTCACAAACTATTTAAACAAATTCTCAATTTTACACGACTCCCAGTCAGGATTCTGTTCTAACCACAATACGGAAACGGTACTAGTTACTCTCATGAACAAATTTAAACAAACGATTGCAACTGGCAAAAACATACTACTGCTACAATTTGATATGTCTAGCGCCTTTGACATGGTTGATCACGGAATATTACTACATATTCTCGAGTATTTCGGAATTGGAGGCAACGTTCTCAATTGGTTCAAGGGGTTTCTAACCACACGATCGTACCAAGTGACATCCAATTCAACTACTTCAGCTACATGGATACCTGAATGCGGAGTCCCACAGGGATCCCCCCTCTCACCGACCTTATTCAACCTAATGATGATAACCTTGGCGAAACTACTATCAAACCAAAACCTCAACCCATACATATACACAGATGACGTAACAATTTACATCCCATTCAAACAAGATTTAAAGGAAATTTCCAATGACGTCAACCAAAGCCTACATATCATGCACACATGGGATTTAGGGGTAGTTTGTTGCTAAGACCCATAAGGGAGGTGTGGCGGGATTTAAATAGGTACTGGGGTTTGGGAGCGGATATATCTGATCTATTACCGTTGCAGGGAAACCCAACATTTACACCTGGATCTGAGAATCAGGTATTTCGGAGGTGGGCATTACTGGGAATAACAAGGGTAGAACATGTATTAGGGACAAGGGGTGGTCTGCTAAACTTGGGGGCATTGGGGGTAGGAATTAGTGCAAGTCATGAATTTGCATATCAGCAACTAGCTCATTATATTCGGTCTCTCAATTTGGAACAGTTGAATTGTGGACATGGGGGGAAAGTCAGAGAGTTCTTTAAGGAGACCCCGGGACAGCGGCCCTCAATATCGAGCCTGCATAAGCTTCTTTGGGTATTAGACCCGCAGAGACATACTGAAGCAATTACCACTCGATGGGCCCGTGACATGCAGAGACCCGGTTTGACTTTAGATTATACAAAGTTGGTGTCCCGAATCCCGGAGGTCTCTGTGAATGCGAGTCTGCAGGAATGTCAATTTCGAATTCTACACAGGGCTTATATGACCAAGACACAGCTGTTTAAGATGGGAGGGGTGCCTGATCCACTCTGCTCTAAGTGTCAGCGGCAGGAAGGCACACTGTACCACTGTCTTTGGGGTTGCACTGCCACACAAAAATATTGGCATCAGATCATAGAATATTTGGAGGGGTTGGTACAGTCTCGAATAAGTTTTACTCCTCTGGGGATACTATTTGATAAATATGAGCTTTTTGTCTTCCAGAAGAGGGGCTCGAGACAGTTGATCTGCAAGGCCTGTTTGATGGGGGAAAAAGTGATTATGCATGGGTGGGTCTCTGCGGACCCACCTGATTTTTGGCATTGGAGGAACAGATTTCACAATCTTCTATTGCATGAGCGAAGGGCGGTGGGACCCTCACAGAAGAAGAGGTCACAGTTTCTGGAGACTTGGGGTCCCTATATCCAGGCTCTGACTCCACGCGCGCGCAGCTCAGTGTTAAATGGTTTATAAGTTTTGTTTTTTTTTTAAGGGGGAGGGGGAATTTAAAGGAGGGGGGAAGGTATAGGATGTATTACTTGGATACAAATGTACCTTATTATGGAGAATCTTTAGTTGCATCGTTGTGGGTGGGGGATGGATTCATGGGAGGGGGACAAGGAAGGAGGGGATTACACCTAAAACATAAATTTACTTTGAATTATTCTTGAGTGTTCTGTACATGTAAAAAATCCCATAGAGTATGGACTAGTATTGGAGGGTGTGAACTTACTGCAAGCCTATGTTTGTACTTCTTGTGAATGGTGTAATGTTTACACTGTGTCAGTTGGATCTTAATAAAAGTGTTGAAACATCATGCACACATGGGCGGATGCATTTCAACTGAAACTCAACACAGAAAAAACCCAATGCCTAATTCTCACCTCGCAACATAACACGCACAAATTCATCGCCATTAACACACCAAAATTGAATCTTCCAATCTCGGACACCCTAAAAATTCTCGGAGTTACCATTGACCGACATCTAACACTTGAGAACCACGCGAAAAACATTACTAAGATGTTCCACTCAATGTGGAAATTAAAAAGAGTAAGACCTTTCTTCCCAAGGACCGTCTTCCGCAACCTGGTACAATCAATGGTACTCAGCCATCTAGATTACTGCAATGCACTCTAAGCTGGCTGCAAAGAGCAAATAATTAAGAAACTTCAGACAACTCAGAATACTGCAGCTAGACTCATATTCGGCAAATCAAAATATGAAAGTGCTAAACCCCTACGAGAAAAGCTACATTGGCTCCCACTCAAAGAACGCATCACGTTCAAAATATGTACCCTAGTTCACAAAATCATCCACGGAGATGCCCCAGCCTACATGTCAGACCTGATAGACCTGCCACGCAGAACGCCAAAAAATCATCCTGCACATTCCTTAATCTTCACTTCCCCAACTGTAAAGGTCTAAAATACAAACTAATGCATGTGTCAACCTTTTCCTACCTGAGCACACAATTCTGGAACACGCTGCCGCGCAACTTAAAAACGCTCTATGAACTAACCAACTTCTGCAAAATACTGAAGACCCATCTCTTTAACAAGGCATACCACAAAGACCAACAAATATGAACTCCAATACAAATAACCAGAACTGCCTTACAATATCTGCTTGCTAAACTACTAGTATGTTCTATCATTATCATGTTTGCTTGTTAAACTACTATTATGTATTATCATTATCATGTTACTCAAGATCCTTCTATAATGCTAAATGTATATCTTCTTATATGCTTCCACTATTCAAGATGTATTGTAAGCCACATTGAGCCTGCAAAGAGGTGGGAAAATGTGGGATACAAATGCAACAAATAAATAAATAATTTTATTTATAAATTCCAAGGGACAACCAAACCATTCTAGAGCAAGGAACAGGTAGTTCCATTCTACCAAATCGAAAGCTTTTTCTGCATCGCGAGCTAGAGCTACCAAGGGTTCATCATGGGAATTTGCCAAATGAGAAATATGAAGAAAGAGACATGTGTTATCACTAATGACTATACCTGGCATGAATCCAACTTGATTAGGACTTTCAACTTTTGAGATAATTTGTTTAATTCTATTGGCAAGAATTTTAGCATACATTTTGTAATCTACATTTAGTAGGGAGATAGGACGATAATTAGAAACTAGCATGGGATCTTTATTTGGTTTTGGTATAACAGTAATAATTGCTTCAGAGAAAAGAGAACCAGAGGCACCATCTGGAGTTAGAGCATTAAATAATGAGAGAATTATATGTGAGAGATCTAACTTGAAGACTTTATAGAATTCTATTGGAATACCATCAAGGTCTGGTGTGGTTTTTTTTAGGGGATTTCTTAATTGCTGTATAAAATTCTTGTTCTGAGATTGGTTTCTTGAATGATTCTATATCAGTATGAGACCACTTGGGACCTGTAAGGGTAGATAGGAATTCAAATGCCTTATTTTGAGTGTTCATTGATTCAGATTGATAGAGATTAGAATAGATCATGAAAGGCTTTGGAAACCTCAGAGGTAGAGGTAGCAATATCTTGATTGGGTAATTTGATAGCAGAGATTTGGACTTTGAATCTTTTTCTTTTGAGATAATTAGCCAATAGGGTACTACTCTTATCTTTTTCAGCATAATATTTAGAATGGATTTAAAAATTTGTTGTCTAGGTTTAAGACTAAGTAATTTATTCAATTTGTATTTTAATTTATACAGGGAATTAAGTAAGGAGTGATGGCCCAATCTTATGTATTCAGATTCTGTATCTTTAATTTGTGATTCAAGTTCGGAAATCTGAATTTTTTCTTGCTTAGCTTTGGCATTTTTTTTTAGACTGACAGCGTTGTCTATGCTGATTACGCTCTCGGAGCAATTGAGACTCTATTCCATATCAAAGGTGCTACACTATGACAGTACCACCTACAATTTTTGATCAGGATTAGCTGACCCCTAAGGCAGGCGCCAGTGCGCCGAAACACAGCCCGTGTCGGGTCTATCCGTCAATTAATAAACAAGAGACTTTGATCATCTCAATCCTGAAGGCCCAATGTTGCTTTTTTGTTTCTGTATTATTTTGTATGCTGTTTTACCCTCTCTTTTGTGTCTGTGTAGCTTTGTAAGATGCCAAGGAGATAATTTCACCTCTTAATGCGGCTTTAAAAGCTTCCTACACTAAAATAGGATTAGTAGAAGAGGGAGTGTTAATTTGAAAAAATTGCTCAATAAAGGATCTAATTTTCACAAGAACTTCCTCATCCCCCAACAGACTCGTGGGTAGTCACCAAATTGGTGATTTTCTAGGAGTCACTTCTGTCCAGTTTAATATTAGAGAGACTGGAGCATGGTCCAAAACTACTATAGGAGAAATGGAGGAGGATTTAATAGATTCTACTAATGAACTGGAGATCAAAAAATAGTAAAGCCTAGAAAAACTTTTATGTGGAGCTGAGAAGAAAGTAAAATCTTTAGAAGTAGGATTACGTGGAGGGGCATAATCGAACAGGGCGCCCAAATTGTCATGAGAGCATCCTCGCAGGACGGCCCCATAAAGGGGCGGGGCAACCCGTATTATCGAAACAAGATGGGTGTCCATCTTTCATTTCGATAATAGGGTCGGAGACGCCCAAATCATGAAATTTAGGTCGACCTTAGAGATGGTCATCCTTAGGTCGTTTTTGAGATGGACATCCCCGGTTTTCAGCGATAATGGAAACCGAGGACGCCCATCTCAAAACGACAAAATCCAAGCTATTTGGTCATGGGAGGACCCAGTATTCGTAGTGCACTGGTCCCCCTCACATGCCAGGACACCAACCAGACACCCTAGGGGGCACTGCACTGGACTTCAGAAATTGCTCCCAAGTGCATAGCTCCCTTACCTTGGGTGCTGAGCCCCCCACCCCCCCCCCAAAAAAAACCCCACTCCCCACAACTGTACACCACTACCATAGCCCTAAGGGGTGAAGGGGGCACCTACATGTGGGTACAGTGGGTTTTGGGGAGTTTGGAGGGCTCCCATTTACCACCACAAGTGTAACAGGTAGGGGGGGGATGGGCCAGGGTCCGCCTGCCTGAAGTGCACTGCACCCACTAAAAACTGTTCCAGGGACCTGCATTCTGCTGTGATGGAGCTGGGTATGACATTTGAGGCTGGCAAAAAATGTTTTTTTAATTTTTTGGGGGGTGGGAGGGGTTGGTGACCACTGGGGGAGTAAAGGGAGGTCATTCCCGATTCCCTCCGGTGGTCATCTGGTCAGTTCGGGCACCTTTTTGAGGCTTGGTTGTGAAAAAAATGGACCAAGTAAAGTCGGCCAAATGCTCATCAGGGACGCCCTTCTTTTTTCCATTATTGGCCGAGGACGCCCTTCTCTAAATCACACCCCAGACCCACCTTCGGTACGGTGCTGACACGCCCCCATGAATTTTGGTCATCCCCGCGACAGAAAGCAGTTGAGGACACCCAAAATCAGCTTTTCATTATGCCGATTTGGGTGACCTTGAGAGAAGGATGCCCCTCTCGTGATTTGTGTCAGAAGATGGGCGTCCTTCTCTTTCGAAAATGAGCCTGATAGTCTCCATGGATCTATAAGGTGCAGTTGTTCCATAAATGAATGTAAAGTGATGGAAGATTTGGAGGGAGACAACTTGGTTTGTGAGTGTCTATCAAGGAGATAATCCAAGCCATAATGATGGGAATAGGATCTTGAGATTGAACAATATGAAAGAGATTGGAAAAAAAGTCTGGAGAGTCAATGTTAGGAGCATAAATGTTAACTAGCAGCACTGGTGCATTGTTGATAGAAGCTTTAACAATTAACCATCTACCATCAGGATCTATGTGTTGATCTAGTATAGATGGGTTACAATCTTTACTAAATAAAATTGAGACACCGTTTCTTCTGCCATAAGCAGGGGAATCTATTGAGGAGGAGATCCAATTACATTGCTTCACGAATTGTGAAGTGTTTGGGGAGTGTGTTTCTTGCAGAAAAATAATTTCTGGTTTCAGTTTTTTCAGATATATAAGAACCTTCTTTCTTTTAATAGGGTGCCTTAGACCATTTACATTCCATGTCACAAAATTAATAGGTAAATTAGAAAAATTTTGAGACAATGTGAATTATAAGATGAAAAGAGAGAGTGACTTAGAGGTCCACAGCAGAACAGGAAGCTATTAGCAAAATTGCAATAGTAAGAGCATACTAAACCAGGGGGAAAAAACGAATGGCATGAGGAACTAAATAATTCCACCAATAGAATGAAAAGTGAAAGAGTGAGACAGAGTAGGGATGAGAGTACTTTTTTCTAGATGTATAATTCCCTGCATTATACATCTAGAAAAAAAAAAGAAATACAGAATTATATGCCAGTGGAAAAGTAAAGGTAGTCTCAAATTATACAGTTTGCCACATATAAGCATGAGAAATATAAAATAAGACACCTAAAGCATGACAGGCAACAACATGAAATGGGAAAGTCAGGGAGTAAGGTTGAAACAAGAGGAGTTGATGAAATGTCTGATAAGGCAGGTAAATTTGCATAATAGAAAAATGAGACTTTTAATAGAAGAAATCAGAGAGATTAGTTATTATACAGTATGTAAGGTAACTCTTATGTTACTGAACATCAACAAACGAGAAAGACTCGATTTAAGGAACTGTGAGTAACGCGAGCATATTACAGGAAGAAATACACTTTAGGTATACATATTAAGGTAATTTAACCATAGTTGTAAACCTTTGCAAGACTGCATAATAAAAGTGTGACTCAGCGCAATAAAGATGCAATCAGACATACTACAGAGAGCATGTAACTTTTAAACAAAGAAAAGGAAAGAAATTACGTGTCCATTCCTGTAGACTGGAGATGATCTAGAATGAGCTGAAGTTGCTACGGGGAATCATAGAACCTTGTTGAATTATTTATAGTCACTGCCATTCTAGCCGGGTATTGAAGGCCATATCTGGCTCCAAGAGATTTGAGAGGGGCCTTCATTTCCAGGAATTTTTTTTCATTTTCTGGCTGTGGTTTTTGCTAAGGTCTTCCAGTTCAAGTTCTAGCTTTCGAATGCATAGGTCTGTCTTTTCCTGCAACTGCGCCATGTTTAGTGCAGATTCATCAGCACGTGTCTCCAGCTTCTAGATTCTGTTCTGAAACGCCAATAAAGAAGCAGTGAGAGCCTGCAATTCCAATTTTAGATCAAACGTGGTTTGTTAATGTTTGTTGGTGAGATCTTTCAAAGCCCAAATTTCTTCCATCAAGATTTTGATAGTCAAGGACGGAAGCTTCAACGGAATAGCTTTTTCTGGCGTCAACAGGTCAGTCTTGGATCTTTTTGATCCTGATTGTAAGAGATTCAAAGAAGAGTCTGATTTTGTTGATTTAGAGAGAGACATTGTCGTTGTGGGATAAATAAAGGCAAATAAGAACAAAAAAAACCCAGTTTAAGTATATTGAAACAGTTATCTTGTAAGAAATACAGGGGAGAAAGTCTCTAAGCATCTGCTCCCATCAGTGGCTCAACAACACCCCCAAATGTTTTTGTTCTGTGTTCACAGCTGAAGGGTCGAGAGCAGAACTGCAGAAGACAAACAAAAATAGGAATGGAAGGGTGGTAGTCCCTGAATGATTTTCAGAGGACTGTGTTCATGAGGACCTGACTAAAGGTGAACAAAGCGATGGGGCTGGATGGCATATATCCGAGAATACTGAAGGAACTTAGGGTAGCTATAGGGGCTCCTCTGATTGACCTTTTCAATGCTTCTTTAGAGTCGGGTGTGATCCCGGAGAAGAGCAGATGTGATCCCTCTCCACAAATGCGGAAGTAAAGAAGAGGTTGGGAACTACAGACTGGTAAGCCTGACTTCTGTGGTAAGTAAATTAATGGAAATGCTTTTAAAACAGAGATAATAAAGTTATTGGAATCCAATGAAATACAAGACCCGTGGCAACATGGTTTCACTAGAGGCAGGTCTAGTGTACAGCGCTGCGTACGTCTAGTAGCGCTATAGAAATGATAAGTAGTAGTAGTAGGTCTTGTTAGACAAATCAAATTAATTTCTTTGACTGAATGACCAGAGAGTTGGATCAAGAGAGAGTGCTAGATGTGGTGTATTTAGATTTTAGCAAAGCCTTTGACACGGTTCCACATAGACGACTAATAAATAAACTGAGTGCCCTCGGTATGGGCCCTAAAGTGACTGATTGGGTTAGGAACTGGTTGAATGGAAGGTGACAGAAGGTAGTGGTAAATGGAGCTCATGCTAAGGAAAAGGATGTTACCAGTGGTATGCCACAAGGTTCGGTTCTTAGGCCGGTTCTTTTTAACATTTTTGTAAGCAATATTGCTGAAGAGTTATCTGGTAAGGTTTGCCTTTTTGCAGGTGAAACCAAAATCTGCAATAGGGTAGACAACCCTGATAGTGTGATTAACATGAGGAAAGGCTTAGCAAAGCTAAAGGAATGGTCTGGAATTTGTCAGCTTAGATTTTTTTTTAATTAAACACGTTTATTATATACAACTCAAAATAATGTATAAGAAATTTCAAAGAATTAAGTACAAAAGAACAATATAATAATATCATAATCCTCAACATGCTCACATCATAAGGAAGCCCATACTACATCTAGTGAGCAAGTAAAGAAAAATATATAATTAAATAAATAAATAGAGGAATGGAGCATAACCATTACACAACAGAACCCATGAGGAAGGGCTTTGCAAAGCTAGAAAAATAGTCTGGAATTTTTTCAGCTTAGATTTAATGCTAAAATTGCAAAAACCCAAGGGAATGGTACAATTTAGCAATTTAGGGGGTGAAGAACTTTTGTGCATGAAAGAGGAGCGGGACTTGGGTGTGATTGTATGTGATGATCTTAAGGTGGTCAAACAGGTAGAAAAGATGACAGCAAAAGCTAGAAGGATGCTTGGATACATAGGGAGAGGAATGGCCAGTAGGGAAAAAGGTGGTGATGATGCTCCTGCATACACTCTGGTGAGACCTCATTTAGAATATTGTGTACAATTCTGGAGACCACACCTTGAAAAAGATATAAATAGGGCAGCTACTAAAATGATCAGTGATCTTTGTTATAAAGCATATGGGGACAGACTTAAAGATCTCAAAATGTATATTTTGGAAGAAAAGTGAGAGAGGGGAGATATGATAGATACATTTAAATACTTATGCAGCATAAATGCACAGGAGCCGAGTCTCTTTCAATTGAAAGGAAGCTCTGGAATGAGGGGACATAGGATGAAGGTGAAAGGGGGTAGACTCAGAAGTAACCTGCAGAAATACTTCGTCATGGAAAGGGTGACAGATTCGTGGAACGGCCTTCTGGTGGAAGTGGTAGAGATGAAAACTGCATCTGAATTCAAGAGAGCTTGGGACAGAGTGGCCAGATATCCTTTGAGCAGTGCTTCTTTGTTTCTTGCCTGGTTTTGGTTTTCTGCTGGGTGATGCCTCATACGAAAAGGAATGGAGTAGTGAGAGCTGCTCCCCCACCAATTCTCACTTCGTCCCCTGTATAGCAGCAGATCAATTGCTATGCCACGAGGATTGCAGCTGGTAAAACTGGGGTTGAAGGCTCTGCTATGCTTTGAAGCACAATACCATCCTTTCTCCTCTGGATCCATGTCAACTGCTGTGTCCTGCTTCACTGGCAGTGACCCTGGAAGCAGTTCAAGCACCGCATGACTCGGCGCAGGAGGCTTCGGGCGTGAGTGGAATACCACTTCAGGAACACCATGGAGGTGAAATCATTGGTGGGAGGGATGTATCTCTTCAACCCACGACGATATCTTTTGAATCCATTTGGAAAGTTCTTCTTGAACTTACTTCAACAGTAAAGAATCATCTGAAGAGGTAACTTTTCTTGTGACAAAGACAGTTTAGCTGTAGCAGTAAAGGATTTGAATAAAGACTCCTCTGTTTCTAAAAAGTGCAGGAGGATATTAAGAGGGGCATAATGGAAAGATCGTCCAAGTACGAATTAGGACGTTCTTACGAAAACGTCCAAAAATAGACCTGTATAATGGAAAAATAGTGTGGGCGTTTTTCGATAATCGATTATCCCTGTAAGAAAACAATCAAATGACGAGTGCATAAGCGTGACTAAATTGGGCGCCCTAAGATGGTCGATTATTGCAGGTGCAAACGACCAAATCACGTGGTGTGTAAAATAATGTACATAGGTGTATCGCAAGTACAGTACATGTTGTTCAGGCCATCCAGGTACGGAAATATATGAGGAACGCATATATGTGTCAACTACAGACATATC
Source organism: Microcaecilia unicolor (assembly GCF_901765095.1). Taxonomy (NCBI): domain Eukaryota; kingdom Metazoa; phylum Chordata; class Amphibia; order Gymnophiona; family Siphonopidae; genus Microcaecilia; species Microcaecilia unicolor. The sequence goes on from NC_044035.1 coordinate 110,391,265, forward strand.
ATGCTGCTCCACCCATACTTTCATCATATGTGCCCATCTGAATGTCCGGATCTGCATGCACTGTACACCTACTGAACATGCAGTAAATGCATATTGTGTATATGTGAAAAGGGTCGGGTGGGGTGCGTCATACTCATCTATATAAGGCACGTTTCACACTCCTGCAGGCATGTGCACGTCAAAGACGTCTATGCTTACGAGGGCGTCCACGTGCTGATAGGGGCCATATATGGAATGGTCATCCATATATGGAGCTGTGCATGAAACGACGTCCCTCACGCAAGGTCGTCTATATAAGGCACTTCTTTTCCAACACGTGGAAAAATGGCACAACGAAGAGAACCCAACTTCGGACAGGAGGAGAGCCTGCTGCTGGTGCGGCTGTGCGTAAGGCACCGGCACAGGCTGTTTATCCAGCACCATCACCTGCCCCCCAGGCTGCAGGCCATGCGAGCCTGGTCCCGCATCCGGGAAAGGTTAGAAAGGTAAGGTTATGGCCCAACCCCCCTCCCCTCCTGTACCTACACATATAACAGCTCCGTCATCAATGTTACCAGCAGTAACTGGAGTGTCCATGCAAGGATCATGAGTAATATAGGAACATGCACAATCACTAATAATTTGTATGTTATTGAAACGACCACCATTCCCACATCCCTACAAGAATGTATTTCGTTAGGTTAGGTATGTGACTATGCTATTAGTGTTATGTGACAATTTCGTTAGTTATGTGAAGGCCACATTTTCCAACCCCTCTTTGCAGCCAGTGGGTTACAACGCCTCCGAATAGTGGAAGCATGAGACCAATGAAACCTATACCATACTTTATAACATGGTCATGATAACACATATAAAGTAGTTTAACAAGCATACATTATAATGTATACAAACGGTACTGTCTGGCCTCATGCCCACCTCTCTGGCATCATCTGCATAGGAACCAACTCGGTGGCTGCTGTGGGTGCTTCACCACCCCACCCCCAATATCAAATATGTATGGAGGGAGGGGTCATCTCCACTGGGGGTTCCACCCCCCAAAATGGTAAAAAGGTGGCTCCTATGATTCACTACCAATGGAGGTGCCCCCCCCCCCCCCCCCAACACTGTAGACCCTCTCTCTCTGGTATGTGAATAGCAAATGAATGTGTGCAGAGGACAAAAAGGACCAACACCCCTGACCCCTGCTCTACAAACTTATATCTTACAGACGCTTTGGAGTCCACCGGGACCTGGAGTCCCTGAGGAGGCGGTTCCGCCGGGTGAGGCGGGAGAGGCCCGACCTCATCCGGGCGGTGCGAAGGCACCTCAGGGCTCGCCGTAAGTATTCAAAAACAGGACACCTGTACAGATTACTACATACATTTCATGAATAAAGCAAATGTGTTGTACAATATCACTTCCCATGTGCCTAATAGCCACCTAGTAATACCATATCTGTCCCAGATCAAGGATGCAGGTTGCAGGGGTTCTCCCATGAGCGTGCCTGCAACGTCCGACCATCCCCCCGAGATGAATGAGATGATATGCCACACTTTACTATTCCCCTTATTGTGGTGGCTGTTTACTGTGTCCTGGTACAGCTGCCTGAGGCCCTACTTTTACTGCATGTTATGGCCTAAATCACATAAAAGAATTGTGCTCAACACCCTTCCCACTGCCCCCCCCCCCCCCAATAACTCCTACAACAACTACCCATCAACCCCTCGTTGCATCTCACAATGCAAACATGCTGGTCAGCAATGAATTTGGTATGGCAACATGTCCTGCGTGGTGTGTGTCAGAGGAGGGTCCAGGGTTCTGTTTCATGTCATCTGATGCAGCTCATTCCCCATGGGCATAGGCTACGCCTTACCACACCCTGCCCCATCCCCTGCCTCACGCCACCCAGCTACTGCACTATGCAAGCCATGGTGTATGCACTGATCTCAATCACACTCCTTTTACATACACAGGGCTCCACCTGCAGGAAGCTGAGCGCGAGGATGAGGAGGGCCACCACCTCCAGGAGGAGGAGGAGGAGGAGCAGGAGGAGGAGGAGGAGCAGGAGGAGCAGGAGGAGGAGGAGCAGGAGAAGGGGCACCTGGATGAGGAGGAGGAGGAGGAGCAGCAGCCAGGCCAGGAGGCGGCCCACCAGGAGGAGGAGGAGGACTCGGAGGAGGGAGTCCTCATCATAGATGAGGATGAGGACATTAATGAGGACCCCTCCCCACCTGCAGCTCCGTATGAGGCCTCTCCCTCCCCTCAGGCAGCGCCATCGCCTGGCCCACCTCCATCCCCTGGGCCAGCTTCAATGTCCCCTGGCCCACCTCCATCCCCTGGGCCAGCTTCAGTGTCCCCTGGCCCACCTCCATCCCCTGGGCCATCTTCAGTGTCCCCTGGCCCACCTCCAGCCTTTGGCCCTGCTACTGTGGTGCGCCTCCTGCAGCAGCTGGTAGATGGCCAGCAGCAGCTTATAGTTGGCCAGCACCAGCTGCTGCAGGAGGTGAGAGCCCTACGGCAGGGCAATGAGCAGCTCCAGGGCCCACTAAGGGTACTGCTGGGGCTGCTCATTGCCCTGCTACAGAGGGCCTTGCTCAGAGGGCGTGGCCGCCCTTAATTTAAATAGGGGGGCCTGTTGGGGGTGTGGGGAGTGGGTGGGGGAGGGAATTGTTGGGGTTGTGTGTGTGGGGGGAGGGAAATGTTGGGGGTTCTGTGGGGGGTGGGGGAGGGAAATGTTGGGGGTTCTGTGGGGGGTGGGGGAGGGAATTGTTGGGATTGTGTGTGTGGGGGGAGGGAAATGTTGGGGTTCTGTGGGGGGTGGGGGAGGGAATTGTTGGGGTTGTGTGGGTGGGGGGAGGGAAATGTTGGGGGTTCTGTGGGGGGTGGGGGAGGGAATTGTTGGGATTGTGTGTGTGGGGGGAGGGAAATGTTGGGGGTTCTGTGGGGGGTGGGGGGAGGGAATTGTTGGGGTTGTGTGTGTGGGGGGAGGGAATGTTGGGGGTTCTGTGGGGGGTGGGGGAGGGAATTGTTGGGGTGTGTGGGGAGTTGTGGGGGGGAGGAGGGCATTGTTGGGGCTTATTTTGTAGGGGTGGGGGTGGGGGGGAAATAAATGTTTCTGTTACAATATAACTATCAGGGTGTGTGTGTGTGTTTGTCTTCCTTGTGCATTACATATCACCAAATGGTGCTGTTGAGTTGAGAGGAAGGAGGCAGCAATATGCATAGCATTAAATGTGCTGTGTGAATGAGAAGGTGATGTATGTCTGAGAATGTTGGCCATACAGAACGCCACCTGTTCATTCCAACCTGCATGGCCATATGTGCAGGGGGGTTGGGCCGGGGAGGCTGGATGGATATTTGTGTTCATGAATAAAAATGGCCAGCCAGCATCTCTCTCTCCCTTCCTCCCTCCCCTCCACCATACTGACCCACAATACAGAGTGCCATCAATAAGAGATTAATGTACCACGTGTGATCTGCCAGGTACACACTTCCACATAACTCCAGGTACCACATACACAGTGTTTGCTGTCTGATGGACACATATCCTTACCCACAAGCCACATTGGTGGGGGGGGGGGGGGGCCCAAGAAGGACCTACAAACAGCTGGCTCATATTTTCACATTGAATACATCAGCTATGGTATATAATGCTGAGGAGCAAAAGGGAAACAATGGGAAACCCAATAGATGGATGGTTACTTCATCACAGTTGCAATGTAATACTTGTGTTAGGGAAGGGCACAAATAAAAATGGTGCTCATTATTTGCAGGTGTGATCACACTTTCTCCAGTAGTCGATCAAGGTGTGTTACATTCAAGTATTCTGGGTTTGTGTCAAACTTTGTCCCTGAAGTGACTTGCCTTAGGTGGGATTTGAACCAGCAACCTTATGATTATAAGGCTGGTGCTCTAGCCACTAGGCCACAGCAGCCACCAGGCTTTAGCCACCACCAGTTACTTTGGGTTGGTACCTGTACACACACCCCTCTCCCTCACCACCACGTCATAGGCCTCAGTGGCACTACCTGTAGCCACCTCAATCATTTTGTCCAGGCTACCGATTAAAAACAATGTAATGTGCATGTTCCCTACCCTACTACCTATGGAGCAATTTAGGAAGGTGTTCCGTAATGTGCTATACACATCCATTGCATTAATCATTCTCCCCTCCCCCGCCTATGGACCTTGAGAATGGGTGGCCACTTCATAAATGGGGACTGGGGTACACCACATAAACAAGGAAGATGGAAGCTACCGGGAACCAATACAGCACCTCCAACAGCTGGCCCACACCACTGAGGACCTGCCAACCCCACAGTACAGTGCACAGGAACCTGGTGAAAAGAGAGCTACCTAACATCTGACTCCAGACTACATACATACAGTGAATGCACACTCCTTGACTAATTTATGAGCACAAAGAGAAGAGGTGGCAGACAAATGAGAGCTTACCATGAACGTCTGTTTCAAGACTGTGTAGTGTGCCTTTTATCTTCTGGAACATTAGCTGCACATCTCCCTGATTGAAATGACCCTTACCGAGGGGTGCTTGATTTGGGCCGACTGTACTAAATTCTTGGCCCCCACACACTGCCTGCTACAACCAGGCAGAGAGAATGGGAGAAAGGAAGGGAGCATCAGGGGATGTGGAAGACAGGAAACGGAAGGCGTGGTGGCTGAGGGCCAACAATAATTCCCCCCCAAAAAAATACACAGGTGTACCCAAGCATACATTGCTAAACACATACCTTCATATAAGTGAGGGTAAAACCCTGTAAATGATTATTACGAACAACCGGCAAGGTCTAAGTGCAGGAAATGGCAGGTAAAATGGCAATGAAGAAAGGGAAGGCAGGTGGAGACGCCCATACTTATCTACTCATAATCGAAACCATGTGTTCCTAATCGCTATCTGAGCTGGGCACGCTTAGGAATTATGTGTATAATTGAAAAAGAAACGCCCATATCAGAAACGCCTATTCCCCCGTCTCAATGGGCGTTCTTGGCGCCTATATATACGCCCACTCCGTATTTTCGAAAACCCCATTGGTACAATGCCACCATGCATGCCGCCGACCCGGAAGGGTAATTTTGTCGAAGCAGAGGTGGAGCTCCTGGTGCAAGAAATAGTACAGCGGCACCGGAGTCTGTTTGCTCCCACAGGGCAGAGGCTGGCAGCAACATTAAAGCAGCGCGAATGGGAGGCAGTACGGGACAGCCTGAATGCTGTCTTCCATGCTGGGAGAGACGTGGAGGACTGCAAGAGGAAGTGGCGGAAGCTGAGGAGGGATGTTCGGAGGAAGGCGGGGGCCAATCCCCCAGGCAATGAGACTGCCAACCTTACGCCCATGGAGCTGATGGTGTACTCCCTCCTACCCCAGGAGCGCATCCACGGGATTGGCTCCCTGGACACCTCGGGCCAGGCTGAGGACTCAGGTAGGTGTTTCATTATGCAGTTGGGGTATCTGTTGTGCTGCAGTACACTTGTGTTATAGAAGTTGGGGTCAGGGGGAGGGAGGTGAGGAGTGGGGGGCAGGAGGAGGGAGGTAGGTGGTGAGGGGGGGAGTATCTCTGGCTGTCTTTATGTATATTAACAGGCCACCTTTATGATGCTGTTGTGACCTGGTAACCCCTACTCACTAGCTCTCTACCCTTACTCCCTATCCCTACCGTTGTCATTGGGTTTCCTCTTACTTGTCCTGTGTGCCCATATTTATTGAATTAATTGTAAGCTCTATTTGAGTAGTGGTAGTGGTCATGTGTGTTATAGGAGCAAGCAGACAGGGTGGGTGCTGTGTGTGTGTGTGAGCACCCCCAATATTGAGGAAAGATCATGTAGCTGTGCAGGGAGGAGTGTTGGTCACTGGGCTTAGCACCCCCAATACTACTTTCCAGTTGGCTCCTATGGGTGTGTGTAGGTTACTACTGTGGCAGAACTTTGGGGGCCGTCCTTCCCTACTACTCCCTCCTATTTTCCCATTACCAAACTGTGCCTAGTTCCTCCTGTGACCTCTGTGCTCTACTGAGTGTGGGCCACATGCATTCAACTGAAGGAGCCTGTAATGGGGGTCATAAAGCAGTTCTATGCAGTTTAGCAAGTCAGTAGTAACACAACACATGCTGCAATGTTGTTCAATTTAACAATTATACAACTAACAGCTTGAGCACAACGTTGTGAGTGGTGTCCTTCTCTTGGCTGCTCATCCACCACCTCTACCCAGCTGCCTGCGGGGCTCTCTCTTTCGTACCCGTGTCAATTCCATTCCTCCTCACCATCTCTTTGCTGGGTCATCAGGTTGGGGGACATACCAATGTATATGAATGCTGAAAGACAAAAGTGGGTTATTTGCACCAACACTATTCCTCACTCTTGTGCTATACAGGTGATGACTCAGAGGAGGCTGGCCCTAGTGGCCTGCAAGGCCAACGCCCTACACCACCAGTCCAGCCTCAACCTCCACAGCCTGCAGCACCAGCAGTCCAGCCTCCACCACCTGCACCAGCTGTGCATCCTCTGCGTCCACCACCACCTGCACCAGCTATGCATCCTCTGCGTCCACCACCACCTGCACCAGCTGTCCAGCCTCTGCCACCACCAGCTGTCCAGCCTCTGCCACCACCACCACCACCACCTGCACCAGCTGTCCAGCCTCTGCCACCACCACCACCACCTGCACCAGCAGAGGCCGCACCTCCAGCACCGGAGGACTTTGTTGAGGAGGAGGAGGGCCCAGCTCCCCGCCAGAGGCCATCCGGCCAAAGGAGGCAACTCCTGAGGCTGGCCACGGAACTACTCCGCCACAACGTGCGCTTGGAGGAGTACCGGCAGCAGAAACTGGAGCTGCAGCGCCAAGCACTGGAGGCACAGCAGCGAGCACACCAGGAACTCCTCCAGGCGCAACGTGAAGGCCACCAGGAGGTGCTCCAGCAACTGAGACGGCTGGAGCAGAGCATCCAACACCTGCGCCCTCAGGGCACCGCGCCTACTCCAGCCCCCGTGCTGCTGGAGCAGCCCCTGCCATCAACATCCTCCTCCACTGACCACCAGCAACCACCAGCTAAGAGGTGGGCATTGCGATCCTCAGCCTCCGCACCCACTCCTGCAGCACCCACCAAATCTGCTCCCATTCTGGGTCCTGTGGCCAGACCACTAGAACCAAGAAGGTGGCCCGATTTCCACGGTGCAGCCGAAGCCGCAGGCTGCCGTGGGGATAGGGAGGAGGACACTGGGAGCAGCAGCTCAGAAGAGGGTGAAGAGACTTCCCGTGCAGCACCAGCTGCAAAGGAAGGGCGTGGGAGGGGTAGGAGGGGACGGGGGAAGGGAAGGGGAAAATGATGGGACATGCTGTAGGGTGAGGGTTGGTGGGAGGGGGGTGGGTGTGGGAGGGGGTGGTGGTGGTGGTGGTGGTGGTGGGGTTGAACACACACATGCACTGAATGTAAAAAATAAATGTTCACTTACTTTCACCTAAAACTTGTTTCAATGAGTCTTTGTCTTGCTCTTAAGCCAAGCTGGTAGGCATTGAGCTCTGCTCTGTGGGCTGGGGGTGGAGGGGGCTCCTCTTCCAGCTCATCTGGGGCCTCTTCTGGTGGTGGCTGTGGCTCCTCTGGGAGAGGCTGTCCTCTGCGCTGGGCCAAATTGTGTAACATGCAGCACGCCACAAAGATCTTGGCCACCTTTTCTGGACTGTAGAGCAGCTCTCCTCCAGACCGGTCCAGACAGCGGAAGCGGTTTTTCAATAAACCAAAGGTGCGCTCAATGATCCCCCGGGTGCTGCGATGTCTCCTGTTGTAGGTTTCTTCTGGCCCTGGTTGTGGGTGGATCAGGAGGGTCATGAGCCATGTCCTCTGCGGGTAGCCTCGGTCACCTTTGCAGAAAAGCAGAATGAGATAGATGAGTGTGTATCGCTTGGAGCAGGTACAGGGGGGGCGGGGGGATTTGGATAGTGGGTTGTGGTGGAGGAAGCCAGGGCGGAGGGTTGCCCAGTGGAGGAGGTCTAGTATGGGTGGTACATGCATGTTGCACTTACCTAGTAGCCATCCACCAATGAACTCCCCTCGCTCGAACCTGTGGAAGATGCCCGAGTGCTGTAGGATGTAGGCATCGTGGCTGGAGCCGGGGTACCTGGCACACACGTCTAATATCTCCCCCTGGGCATCACATACAACTTGCATGTTCATAGAATGAAATGCCTTCCTATTTCTGTAGGTGGCTTCGTGTGCCCGGGGAGGTCTGAGGGCTACGTGTGTGCAGTCTATCACACCGATGACCGAGGGGAATCTAGCAACAGCATAGAAGGCGGTCATGTTGTTGTGCAGGGCCTGGGGGGTGGTGGGAAAGTGATGTAGTGTGAGGTGTGAGTTATGAAGGCATCCAGGAACTGGGTGAGACAGTGTGAAATAGAAGCCTGGGTGAGGCCTGTGTTAGCAGCTAATACGGATTGAAAACTGCCAGTGGCCAGGACAGAGAGAGCGGAAGTGATATTGAGGTGGGCAGGGATGGGGTTATTCCTACGTGTCTGGGGCTGAAGGAGGGGTGTCAGCTGCTCACACAGCTGACGAATGGTGGCCCTATCAAACCTGAACCTTGTTAGACACTGCTGGTCAGTGAGTTGTAGGAAGGTGGTGCGGGGCCTAAACACTCGGGGCCGTGAATACCTCCTGCGATGGGTGGCCTCTTCGTGTAGCATGCATGCCACAAGTGCATTAAGTGCATCCATATCCCCACCACCAGTGCAAGTATTAGGACTAGTAGTCAAACAAACAGCAACACACACAGATCTTTCACTTCCAGCCACCACGCCCTCTGGCCACTCACTCGCCAAACAGTACAGGAACACAGAGACAAACGGAGGTCAGGGAATAGAGTATACACGTGGGAAGAGTGAATGGGGAGGGATAGGGGGAGGGGAAGGGGGCGATGGAGCAAAGGAGTAGGAGTAAGGAACGGTCAAAGGGTAAGACACAAAAAGAGGCAGGGCACACAGACGACCGTCACAGGTACTCAACACGCTCGGCTTTCTCTCTGCAACCACCACTTCAGCTCTTCCACCAACAATATCGCCACTCTCCAACTACACACAATCGCTAATGGGTCTAAAGACGCTTTCCCCCTTGCTCTGGTCGCTTTTATTTCGGGTCCATCATATTACGCCCATCTTCCCGCTCAACCAGAGCCATTTCGCTATTCGTTATACGTTGTACCCGTCCACGTCGTATCACCGCCCCTAACACGCCCCCGACACGCCTCTTATTTGGACGTTTTTACGTCCACGTACGAGCGACACGGACGCACTGAAACATTGCTTTCGATTATATGGATTTACTCGTTTTTGTGAGATTAACGTCCATCTCCCGATTTAGGTCAGAACTTGGGCGTTTGTCTCGCTCGATTATAAGCAGGTAAGTCTCTCCAGTATCTTCAGGCTTTGGTTGCTAAGGAGTTATTACTCCATAGAAAAATCGAACAGTTGGAGAACTTTAATAGAAGATTGAATCTTAGAATATTAAACTTTCCTTGAGTTCCTGGAATACTACCACTGGACAGTTTTCTCCTGATTTAATTCCTCCTTTAAGTTATTTTTATGTGAGCATTCCTCTGAAGAAAAGTGCAGAATGAAATGTTAGTTGAGCATGTTCAAGAAAAACAGTTGGATCTTACTAATATTTCAGATATTCTTGAGAAACCAACTTTAAAGTCTACTTTGGTGGCCTCATTTGTCAATTCCCTCTGCAGCTCCATGTGGCCCAGGGCACATGGAGTCACATGTGCCCTGGGTCACATGGAGCTGCACTTGCCCTGGGTCACCTAGGGCCCTGTTTATTAAGCCATGCTAGTGTTTTTAGCACACGCTAACCATGTAGAGGCCCATAATATTTCTAGCATACCTTAGTAAACATGGCCCTTAGGGGTCCTTTTACCAAGCTGTGGGAAAAAGGGCCATGTGGTAAGAAAACTCTTACCAGATAGCCATGCGGAAGGGAGCCCTTACCACCACCCATTAAGATGGTGGTAAGGGCTCCCACTTTAACCCGACGGTAACTGGGCAGTGCACGGCAATGCCTGATTACCGGCAGGTTACTGCCACACAAACCATTTCCAGGTAGGTTTTTTCCCCAGAAATGGTGTGCACTCAACCTGGAACTACTGCCAGTGGCTGCGTTGGGCCACCGGTAGTCCCAGAATAGCGAGCAGTAAGCCTGCAATGGGCTTATCGCCACTCTATGAAAGGGCCCCTTAGTCTTCTGTTGCCCCAGGTACAATATGCAACTTAGATTGTGAGCACATTAGGGACAGTGTAAGTACCTATAAAGAAATTATTAACCACTTAGGTCTAAGCAGTATATCAATGCTGAAAATAAATAAATAGGGGGAGTGGAAAGGCTAGGCTATTTGTTTTTTTTATTTACTTACATGTTTCTATGTTTTCAATATCAAGCCGATAGTTTTTAACATAGTAAATGATGGTTGATAAAAACCAAAATAGCCCATGCAGTCTCTTTCCCCCCCCCCCCCCCCCCCACCTTTTTTAGAGGTGTAACTGCTGCTCCATGCAGATTAACCCCTTCTTATGCCTTCAGTTGGGGTTATTATTGCAGTTTCATGCAGGTTGCTTCTCCCGTTCTCACCTATCTCATGCTCTCTTAGAAACTGCAGCAACAAAAAAACTTGCTTTTGAAAGAAAAATACGAAAATGTTTCTAAAGTGCTCTTGAAACTGAGACAAGCAATTGAGTCATTCATAAATTTCACACATTCCTCACCTCAGTTTGCAGAAGACATATATATAAAACAGACAACACTCTTTTACTTCATCTCTGCTATCTTTCAACTCTTTAAAATCAAAACAAAAGATATCTTGGAAAGATTTGAAAGAGCAGCCTCCACCAGCCTTTAGAGGTAATTGTAAAATATATAAATCTTTGAGATTCATTAAGGGGGGAAGTTATCAGCATGGGCTACTGCTAAGATGTGTTATTTTGCAGGTAACCCCAGTTATTAGTAGCTAGGTCTCATTGTATAAAACGGGACCTAGACTAAAATAGCATGAGTTAGTGGTAAAATAAGGTTCCCGATGATAACTATGCCCCTACATTTACTATAAACAAGGAAGGTCATTTTTCTATATTTGCTTAATGAGGATTATATGTTCTTCTCATGTTTTGTTTTGTTCTGATCTACATCAAAATGATGTCATGATTCAAGATCAGGACCAAGGGTATTCTGTTACATTTTGAAAATAAGAACACACTTTGCTGCTATAAGTTAATAACAATATATGAGATGCTGCCATAGAATAAGGGGTGTCATCTGCAGTTTCAGTTAGATGATCACAAAATTGTGTTTCCCTACTGAAAAGCACCCTATTAAGACACTGCAGCGATTCCTGCATCTGAAGAGTGCTTGACAGAGGGCAAGAGCCAGGGAGGGGGAGGGGAGCTGTAGATGCACTTATTAATGTGTCCAACTCTGTTGTTGAAATATTAATTGTCCTAAGTACCAGATCAATGTCTCTGACTCAATAAATGGTGATTGACTCATTATAAAACCAACATTATTTTACAGGATAAATGGTGAAACTGCTCTAGAGTGCAGCCAATAATGGAGAATATCTTAGTCTGAGTTATGAAAAATGCAAGTGGAAAAATGCCTTTAAAATTGCCAGTCTTTAGAGATTTGCATTGGAAAAAATTTCAAGGGCTCGTTCTACAGATAGTGGTTTCCTAACTGAAAACTGACTTATTGTAATAGCATTGCAATTAAAAAAAAAAAATTCCAGCTGATTCCAATGGGCATGTCAGCCATGGTATTTCAGCCTTGAGACTATGAACAGTGAAAGTGAGAAATTCAAACACACAAGAGTGTAAGGAAGTGCTTTAATATCCCCATGGGAGACTAAACTAAATGAAATATCCCCTAATATGGTTGTTTCAGGGTCTCAGCGGCTGTCTTGGTGGTCCTTTTGCGCTCTGTGTTGCTACATTTCTATTTTTGGTTGTCTTTGCCTTGTGTATATGTTACATATTTCCCTCAACATGTTGTACAGAGAAGGCTTCCATCATCCATCTGTCTATGAGGTGGAAGGAAAGTGATTTTTTTTTCCAATTCAGCATAGGCCAAGTCAGTGTAGCACCCTCCATTAACCTGCCTCAAAAGAACAACTTGATGAAATATGGCTGAGCAGGTCTTCGGGAGCAAACACAAGCCACGTCTGGGTCAGAATGTTGTCTCTGACTCCCACTAGAGAAAAAAAGGGCTTTGTCAAAGACAGGAGCGCCAAAACTTTTTTGGATTTTAATGAAATAAAAGCCACATACAAGGTCATCTCACTATTAATGTTTTTCACAGATAATTGTGCTTTTTTTTTTTTCAAAAGTTTAATGAAACACTCTTTTGATTAAGTTAAACTATTTCTCCTTGATCACAAGCTGTCTTCCAATGTGATATATAGACAAGCTGTGTCTTCTAAAGGGCAGCAGCACCCTTCGTCCCAAATAAAACAGATGTATATTTAGTTTGCATATTTACATTTATTCGTGAACAAAGGAGTCTAGTCTAAAGATACAGAAAGCAGAAGTACTTTTGAAGCCATGTGCTATAGAGTTTGACGGTCTCTGGAATTCTTGTGTAAGCCAGTGGTTTGGATTAATTTACAACAGAAAAGGTCCTTTGGTAGAAATGAAAGAGAAACGGCCAAGAGTGGTGAGAAATACAGCACAAGCCTTGCAACACTAATAAAATTACATACTAACAAAATTGCTTCCTGTAGTCACGAACAATGGAAAATTGGTGGTTATAAAACAGCCTTCTGTGTTGTGTATGTGTTGTATGCAGTACATACTATTTAGTTGCAAATATAGCAAAGGATTTGACTTATTTACAGATGGGTAGATGCAGTGAAGGAAAGTTGTTCTGTAATCTGGGGTTTGGGATCTTTTAAAGTCTCCAGTGAATCTACAGACAATGCTTTAAAAATAATTTGTTCCACAGAATGTGATGGTCAAACAGAGATTCCAACTGCAAGTCTATCAGCATTTTCATTAATCAAATAAAACCAACAATGATTTTTACATCTTTAACAATTATAATATATTCTGAAGCTTTGTTTTATATCGAACTTTATCCACAAGAGCTTTGTTCTATGACACAGTCATTTCCTCTGTTCTACGGGCCTTAACTCCAGTCATCTCTCTGCTCCATAATTCTTCTAACTCCATCATGTCCTCCCCCAACATATTCCACAGGCAGTAGTTCTGTAAGTTTCACAAATTCTGCCAGAATTAATTCACTGCAAGGACAACCTAGCATCAATTTTGACAACTGACAACACTCCTCTTGTTTCCCATTTATAATAAATTGAGCTATGTGACCATAGTACTTCCATTATCAGTAACCAAAATGATAAAAGAGTAAATCCAGTATGTGTTCTGTTTGGTATGTGGGGCCAAATACCATTTGTGCAAGACCTATTTGGTCACTAACCTTCACTGCATAATTAACTTTCACTGAGCCTTTCATATCCCATGGGATGCTGAAATCTTCCAAGAAAATTACGTCTAAATGGACCAGGAATATCAAAATTTTAAGGATGGACTAAAAATCCCTATTTGGATCCCTATCCACTTTCATTAAGATAACTCTGCCACCACTCTGTGGCTGGGACCCGCACAGAGTGACAGACACAGCTCTGGCCACCTTGTTTGGCAGACTGGATGGACTGTGCAGGGCTTTATCTGCCATCTTTTACTGTTCTGATGTGTTACCCTTACAATATATATCTGATCTCTTACCTCCATAAAAGACTAGGAAATTTTACTTCTGCCATTCCACCTTTCTTCTTCACCCAGGGACAAGAGATGCTGAGAAGTCCATCCAGACATAGATGATCAAGTACAATCTACCATAGGAAATGACAGTATTTAGAGGGTAACTCTGTAAGGAGCCACAATGATGATATTCTAGTTATTTACACACATAAATGGCCACTTACACATTTAAATAACCTCTTATACAAAGTTCACACCATGATTTAATGTATGTATTTATTTATTAGGATTTATTTACCACCTTTTTGAAGGAATTTGCTCAAGGAGGTGTACAGTAGGAATAAATTAAACATGAGCAATAGACAATTACAGCAGTAAAACTATTCAAGTAACAATACAAAGTATGGCGATTGTATACTAAAAATGTCAACACAATACGTAATAGAATATTTTAATTGACAATGTAGGTTTTAAGCAAAGATGGAACATATAGATAGGAGAGAGAGTAAGAGGAGTTAGAAAATAAGGTGACTAATTTAAAGAAAGTTGCACATGAGGTCATGAGGTTGCTGGTGGTCATCTGCATGGGCAGAATTTAGGCGGAGTGTGGGCAAAGCAGACATGTGTAAATTATAGAATTCTATCATTTACGCACTTTGATCACATCTAGACACTGACATTTACTCCAGTCGTAGGGACAGTAGAAGGGATGACGCCTTAAATATAGACATGTTTTTGGCCACTTGTGCTAGTATTCTATAAAGAAAAGTAGATGCCTACTTTTTTTTATACAATAGGCTTAAAATAGGTATCATAACCAATGTTGTTATTATAGGGTGCCCTGTTATTCTCTTAAAGATCAAACTCACTGATCTAATCTGCCCAGTAAGGTGGTTACAATTGCAACTGATCTTCCATGCAGATAACACCCCCTCCCCCATGCCTTCATTTAGTTTTTAAAGAATGAGAGGGCATTCAATGCATCTACCACCCTTTCATGAAAAAATATTACCTGGCTTAATTTTTGAATTTACTTCCTTAAAGCTTCATGTTGTCTTGTAGTTCTCCTATCCTTTCAAATATATAAACATCTGTACCATATCTTCCCTGTCCCTGTTCTCCTATGTGTTATAAATATTTATAGTGCTGAGAAAAAGTTTGTGAACCCCAAGTATAATTATGAGAATTTCAAGTTTTAACCATGATACCATTGTTTAACTAAAATCAGACTTTCCCTGGTTTCAGAGCTCCGTAGCATGTGCAGTTTTTCGCACATGCGCGATTGAGCTCCAGAGCTGGAACTAGACCCAAAGTGAAGCCACAGCCTCAATTTTAGGCCTCCCAGCGGAGTTCCATAGCAAAATGTGGCTTTTTGCCACTGCGGGTTTTTCCAGACCCTGAAGAAGTACAGGGAAAGTCTGAGGAGCAGCAGGAGAGTCAGGTAAGAGGTTTCCTGTCCTGGGGATTTAAATATTTTAATTTTAAAAGGGGATCTTAAGGTCTGTGGTGCTGGGGGATCTTGGGGGTAAATTTTCTAAATTCTTTTTGTCCTTTGGGAGATCCAGGGTCTCTCTGAAGTGGGTAAGGGTGGTAAGAGGTTTTCTTAATAAAATTATTTTAATTGATTTTGTGGCAGTTTTACACGTGGGCAGGTTTTTAGGCTTTTAGGTGCGCATTTCAGGCTCCCATTGCTTGTGCCCATGACTGAGGTCATGTTCCAAGCTTTAAGAGTGATGTTGGGGGGGGGGGGTCAGGTGGATTTCAGGTATTTTTTGTGAAGAAATTTGGTATCGTCTTCTTTGGAATCCTATTTTAAATTTGGAAAAAAGTGTGCAATTGATATATGGTAAAATGGGGCGTTGATGTAGTTTTTATTAAGATATTACCAGCTAGCCGCTAACCGCAACTTTTCAACGGGTCATGGTTGACAATATCATGCAGAAAAATTTGCAGAAAGCCAGTTATGGGGCATTTAACTGGCCAGGTGCCAATCCTGGCTGGTTAAATGCTTTTGAATATCAAGAGGTAAAAGTTCAGCTGAATTCACAAGTTTAGAAAATTAAATTTCTGGTCAAATAACAACTGTCAGATATTTTATGAAAGTTAAAACAGTTTTTATGGTTTGTCTCTAAGTACAAACTGGTTCCAAATTCCATCTTCTGAAAAATCCTCTTTTTTTCTCCACTCCCCCCCCCCCCTTTTACAAAGCCGCGCTGGGGCTGTGTTGCATTGCTGTGCGGCTTTTAAAAGAGGGGTCAATTTTGGGGTTAAATGGATATGGTTAGTTTAATTGTATAAATGTGACTCATACTGGACACAGCTCGAGGTATTTGTCACAACTACAAACATCTGGTATAGTAGAGCTGAGCATCCTCTGAGACAGGGTAATAATATTTGCCACTTAACATGCATTTAATGTGCAATAATATGTAATATTACCATAATATATGATACTTCAAGTTACCACAGGAGATGTAAGGGTCCTTTTACTAAGCTGAATTAGAAAGTAGCCTTAGCATGCCTTTACACAGGTTTTTCCCACGCACTAAGGCCATTTTTACTACAGAAGTAAAATGGCTGTTTTTCAATTTTTTTTTTCAAGTAATGGCCATGTGTTAATCTTGCCAATACAAAATAATTAGCAAGTGAGTACTTACCAACACCTACCATATAGCCCATCACCAACCTCAGGGTCACCAATCTGTAGTTTCCAATATCATTACTTTTTACAAATTGCTATTATGTTAGCCACTCTGAAATTCTCAGGCGCTGTAACCAATTTGAATGAGACATTATGGTTTGCTAGTAATAAGTCTGCCAGTTCATATTTTAGTTCTTTTGGTACTCTAGGATATATGCCATCTAGTCTTGGTGATTTGTTACTCTTTAGTGTGTCAGTTTGTTCTATTACATCTTCCCAGTTCACCATGATTTGCTTCTGGTCCTTCAATTAATTTTCTGGAGATGGTATCTCTCCAAGACCTTCCTCAATAAAGACTTATGCAAATAACTAATTTAGTTTTTCTGCTACAGCCTTGTCTTCCTTAAGCACCCTGGCATCTTCTTTTAAACATATTTGATAAAATGTTTATTTTTACCACTCTGGCTGGCTTCTTTTCAATTTTTCTTTTGGTTTGCCTTATAGAAGCATTTCATTCTAACTTCCAAGTCCTTATTCTCTTTCCTATATTCTTCCTGAGGATCCAGGTTCCATTTTTTAAAAGATGTCCTTTTGGCTTTAATAGCCTCTTTCACCTCACCATTTAACCAGTGTATTTCTTTCTTCTGTTTCCCAGCAATCTTTACTTCTTCAAAATCAGTTAGAACCAGAAATGTGAAAAGAAAAATATAATTTTAAACTGCTACTCTTTAATTTCATGCTTCAACTATTTTAGTTGAAGTTCCCAAAGGAATTCAGAAGACATGGCAGAATTGTTCCTGAGTCTTTAAAAAAGGCTTCTATGTGCCCTTTGTTAAAATGTAGTACTCTTGACCCTAAAGTATTTGCTAACTATCAACCAATTTCATCTTTGAAATTTTTGGGGAAGATTATACAGAAACTTGTGTTAGATCAATGGCAGGATTTTCTTGATCAGACTGAACTGATCGGTGCATTTCAATTTGGTTTTAGATTCAATTCATGCTGGATTTGGCCATGGTGAGAAATATCTAATGATTTTTTTGGATGTTTCTGCCACCTTTGATACAGTTCATCATATGATTTTACTCTTTGGGTATTCAAGGAACAGCATTAGACTGGTTCTGCTCTTTTTGTCTGAACGTTATTTCAGAGTTTGTATTGAGGAAGATAGTTCTTCTTGGTCTTCTATTTCACCAGGTTTGCCTTAAGGGTCCGCCCTTTCTGCTACATTATTTAACATATATTTGAGTCCGATTTGCTGTGTGTTAGCATGTCTAGATGATCACTGTTGTCTTTTTGTTGACAATATTTAGTTCTACTTCCCAGTGAAGAGTTCTGTTTCTGATACGTCATTTTTTAATGATCTGCTTGCAAACATTAAGATCATGGTTCAGAGCTAATACATTGAAATTTGTGCATGGATCACAGATTTGCACACACATCTATTGGCAACTGAGCCAATTAAGATCAATAATCAGGTCCTAACAATTACTGACGTTAATTAGCTAAAGAAGGCAACACATCGATTCGAGTAGCTTAGGGATGTTGGGATGCTGAGACTCAGAGAACATTAGTGTTGCTCAATGTCGAAGAACACAGTACCGCTGTGCTGCCAAATGAAGTAAAAAGACGCAGACACGAACCAGAAATCATCCAGGTGTGCACACACCTGATAAAATTAAGTGTGCCTATAGTTATTATTGTTTATAGTTGAAATTACTGAGATGAAAGGTTGACTTGATATAGGGTTAGCACACAAGTGTGATCAAGAGTGTATGAGAGTTGTATATCTGCAATTTCATTGAAAGTTGCTAGATAAGGTGAATTGTGTTCATGAGGTTAATGGAGAAAGTGACAGGATTGACCTAGCAATTAAGTTAACATTAATATTTTTTGTAGGCGAAAAGTTTGTTATTATTTACAGAAAAGCACTGGTATTTGCTCACATAAAAATTAAAAAGTTCCATGATCAAGAAACTTGTCCACCCTTTAGAGGCGTAATCTACTTTGTAGTGTTGCCCTGCTTGGGTGAGTTAATACTCTGAGAACTTCTCCTTTATTCACAAAAATCTTCTTTACATGTTTACTGGTTCAATCCTTTCACTGTTTCGTCTCCTTAAGGTTATACTCTGGTTCTTTGTGACTACAAAGTTGAGTGCTGGCATTTACACCAGGTTTCAGTTGGCATAAATTCCAGTGCTCGACTTTTGGCATGCAAATAGGCCTTAAGGGCTAATCTACAAATGGTGCTCAACTCAGAGCATTATTTATAGACTAGCGCTCCGTGCTGATTTTTTTTTTTTGCACCAATATTTTGGCACTATTTATAGAATCCCCTACTATGTGACTTAGGTGCAGTCTTTATAGAATAGTGCCTAGCACCTATGCATGCACATTCTAATTAGTAACGTCATTTATGTGCACAGGTGCACTATTCTATAAATCTGTGCACGTAAATGATGCCTAAATTTAGGCGCTCCTTATAGAATTGCCCTTTATATGTTCAAGGAAATAATATAGTTGACCAAATAGGTCATGCTGCATGATTTTCCATAGGTTTTTCAAGAATAATCATAACTTTCTTTCTTTTTTTGATTTTAATATATTTTATAAACATTTGATTAACAACAGTTTGCAAGAATTCATTTCTGGCAGCTTCTAGCGCAGAAGGGTCAAAGACATGATCAGCTCCTTCCTGGTGAGAACTTTTGGGAGCCATGTTACTGCTGGTTCTTCGTTCTCCTGCTGCTGAAAAACAGCATAAAAGCCCACCCTGGGAATGTGAATGAATGAATGAACACCACTTAGTATTTGTCCTCTCCTTCCCCCCTCCCCCAATTAAAAGACTGAAGTGTGAACCCTCAACCTCCAGTTCCTCTTGGAACAAAGATGGCCTTTAGAATATAGCTCTGTTATATCATTCGCCTTTATTTTCTTTTTTTTTCTCTAAGAGTATCTTCCAGTATCAGAACTAGATTGTTAATGCTCTTTTTGAAAGAGGGGCTTCCTTTTTCTCATTGAAGATAATTATTTCACTATATTTTCCTTTTTAACAGTTCTCATTCTCTCTTTTTATTTAGCCTTAAGCATTGGAATGTGTGACAGAGAACTAATTTATTACTGAGGAATGTGGATTCAACTGGCCAGTATGAAGCAATGGGCAATGAAACACTAGCAGATATTAGAAAAGCAAATAAAATCTGCAAGACAGTAATAAGGGGAGATTTCACTTACTCAAGTTTTGATTAGGTAAGTATCTCACTGGACATATTAGAGAGGTACTAGATGCTATTAATAACTGCTTCATGGACCAGCTAGGCCCTGGAACCCCACTACTACTACTATATCATTTCTATAGCACTACTAGCAGTGGAATAGCTACGGGGGACCACGGGGGCCTGACCCCCCCCCCAATTGGCGCCGGGGCCCCCGGTTTGGCTGGCAGGGGTCCCCAACCCCCACCAGCTAAGGTGTTTGTCCCGGCTTTGTCTTACATTGCATGGCGCCCTGTCCTGTTTTCAGCGCCATGCACGCTCGTTTTAATAAAACTTCGTCATCAAATTTAACATACTTTACTGAGAGGAAGACCTTAAAAAAAACTACTTCAGTAACATTTAGCTTTAAAAGAGACTCACATCAAACTGAGGAAATTGTTAGAAAAAAAGAAGAAAGGCGTAGCTGTATAGGTTAACAATGTGTAGGTGGTATTGATGCTGTTTAACAATGTCATCCTGGAAGCTTAGACTAGATGCAGAAATACAGAAAGAAAATACCACTGTCCCCTCCTCTCTGGCCCCTAAAAAAAGAGGGGGATCAGCCCCACTGCCATAGGGGGGATTTCTGCAAAAGTTTGCTTGAAGCTTCTTCCTCAAAATGTACCACCTGTTCCTCTGATCCCATTCCCACCCACCTTCTTAATGCCATCTCTCCTACTCTTATTCCTTTTATCTGTCACATTCTCAACCTCTCACTTTCCACTGCGACTGTCCCTGCTGCCTTTAAACATGCTGTGGTCACACCTCTCCTTAAGAAGCCTTCACTTGACCCTACTTGTCCCTCTAATTACCGACCCTTCTCCCTCCTTCCTTTTCTCTCCAAATTACTTGAGCGTGCTGTTCACCGCCGCTGCCTTGATTTTCTCTCCTCACATGCTATTCTTGACCCATTACAATCTGGTTTTCGCCCTCTCCCCTCAACCGAAACTGCGCTTACTAAAGTCTCCAATGACCTATTACTGGCTAAATCCAGAGGTCAATATTCCATCCTCATTCTTCTTGATCTTTCCGCTGCTTTTGACACTGTCGATCACAGCATACTTCTCAATACCCTGTCCTCACTTGGATTCCAGGGCTCTGTCCTTTCCTGGTTCTCTTCCTACCTCTCCCTCCGCACCTTTAGTGTTCACTCTGGTGGATCCTCTTCTACTTCTATCCCTCTGCCTGTCGGCGTACCTCAGGGTTCTGTTCTTGGTCCCCTCCTCTTTTCTATCTACACTTCTTCCCTTGGTTCATTAATCTCATCCCATGGCTTTTCCTACCATCTCTATGCTGATGACTCCCAAATTTACCTTTCTACCCCTGATATCTCACCTTGCATCCAAACCAAAGTTTCAGCGTGCTTGTCTGACATTGCTGCCTGGATGTCTCAACGCCACCTGAAATTAAATATGACCAAAACCGAGCTTCTCATTTTCCCCCCCAAACCCACCTCCCCGCTCCCCCCGTTTTCTATTTCTGTTGACGGCTCTCTCATTCTCCCTGTCTCCTCAGCTCGAAATCTTGGGGTCATCTTTGACTCTTCTCTCTCCTTCTCTGCTCATATCCAGCAGACCGCCAAGACCTGTCGTTTCTTTCCTTACAACATCCGTAAAATCCGTCCCTTTCTTTCCGAGCACTCTACCAAAACCCTCATCCACACCCTTGTCACCTCTCGTTTAGACTACTGCAATCTGCTTCTTGCTGGCCTCCCACTTAGTCATCTCTCCCCTCTCCAGTCAGTTCAAAACTCTGCTGCCCGTCTCATCTTCCGCCAGGGTCGCTTTACTCATACTACCCCTCTCCTCAAGACCCTTCACTGGCTCCCTATCCGTTTTCGCATCCTGTTCAAACTTCTTCTACTAACCTATAAATGTATTCACTCTGCTGCTCCCCAGTATCTCTCCACACTCGTCCTTCCCTACACCCCTTCCCGTGCACTCCGCTCCATGGATAAATCCTTCTTATCTGTTCCCTTCTCCACTACTGCCAACTCCAGACTTCGCGCCTTCTGTCTCGCTGCACCCTACGCCTGGAATAAACTTCCTGAGCCCCTACGTCTTGCCCCATCCTTGGCCACCTTTAAATCTAGACTGAAAGTCCACCTCTTTAACATTGCTTTTGACTCGTAACCACTTGTAACCACTTGCCTCCACCTACCCTCCTCTCTTCCTTCCCGTTCACATTAATTGATTTGATTTGCTTACTTTATTTATTTTTTGTCTATTAGATTGTAAGCTCTTTGAGCAGGGACTGTCTTTCTTCTATGTTTGTGCAGCGCTGCGTATGCCTTGTAGCGCTATAGAAATGCTAAATAGTAGTAGTAGTAGTAGTTTGAACTTACACAACTGATGAGAGATAAATAATTCATTTTCAAGTATAGTTATTAATTATCATGAACTACAGTATTATCACACAGTAACGCCATTAACACACATTATTGTACTTCAGGTTCCGACTTACTTTTGTAATAAGTAACAGTCTAGCAAATGAATAAACGATAAACGATTTTATGCAATGGTACTTTTTTTTTTACTAATAATCTAGTAGCGTACATTAGTAACTAGCTGTCAGTAAATAATTTTTGTGAGAAACTGCTATTTTATTCATTCCACAAAATTTTAAAAGCTTTCACTGTAGGTTTCAATGCAAACTTTTTACCCCAAAAGGTAAAAACTGGTGAGCTCTCATGACTGTATATCCTGTTGCAGTGGTATATCCTTATTAAAGAAAGTGGATGGGATTTCATATACTACCTTTCTGTGGTTACAATCAAAGTGGATTTGTAAATAATGAACCTACCTAGGCCTTTCCAAAACCAGGTCCAGAGGCCTGAAGCTGTCAGCCAGACCTAAGGATTATGGCCTCTGTGTGACCCAGAGGCTCATGAGCTCTGGTGACAGGCTTGCTGACAGGCTTGCAGAAAGAAGAACATGAAGCAATTTTCCATGCAAGGTGTTTACTAAAGAATGTGGTTAGGGTCTTTTTCAGATATAATGCCTGGAACATAGATAAATGGTTGCTGTTGAAATGAAACATGCTAATCAGTATGATGTTGCTTTAGCCCTTACCAATAATCTTGATCAGTGTAGTCTGAACTAATAATTATCTACATTGTGGTCGAAACTAATGCTAACAAACTGTTAGAGTGTATAATGTTAGAAGAGAATAAAATGTGATAGATGACAAGACAAAATTAGACAAGTACTCAGAGATAGCACTCCTGTGCAGCTTTGTTGTAACTCTCTCTCATGAGAAAAGAATCATAGTTTGTTTTCTTGCTTGGTATGTAATAAAGGGAATATTTTCTCATCTCTGTGTGGCCTTCACTTCTTCTCTCCCTAACTGTATGAGTGTGTGGAACATTCTATTGGGTTGGGGGGAGAGCAGAAGATTAAACAGATTATATATTATATACAGGTACTTATTTTTGTACCTGGATGGAGGATTAAGTGACTTGCCCAGAGTCACAAGGAGCTGCAGTGGAAATTGAACCCAGTTCCCTGACCACTGCAGTAATCATTAGGTTACTCCTCCACTGTTTTGTTGGATATGGTTGTTGATTGTTGGAAGTACCTAGATAAAGGGAACAATGTTTTATTGAATTTAAATGCTGCTTTTGATAATTTGATCATGTAATTTTACTAACTAGATTAATGGAAATTGGGATCTGTGATGTTGGGTTACTTCGGTTTAGATCATTTTTAGAGAATAGATCCCAGTGTGTGCTGGTTGAATCTGAACTTGTTAAACCCAAATTTTTGAAATATGGAGTGCCACAAGGTGCTCTATTGTCACTGCTATTTAATATTTATATGCACCCAGTCACCGATATTATGTCCAAACACGGAATTCATATCCATTCATTTGCTGATGACATTCAATTATTTGTTTCATTGGGATCAGCCTGAGAAGGTCAATTGAAGATATTGCAGATTTGTTTGACTGAAATAAAGAAGTGGACGATGCTAAATAAGTTGCAACCGAATGTGTCTAAAACCTGAATTCTTGTGGATCCGTAAAAGTAATCGTCAGATTCCCTGTCCATCTTTACTGTGGGAAGGGTCTAAAATAATGGCATAAGATCAAGTGCATAGGCTGGGAGTTTTGTTAGATGCCGGACTAACTTTTGAGAACCTTATCTCTCAGTTGGGCTCTTCATTATATTATTTACATCAACTATGTAGGATTCATATTTACTTTACAGAATCCGATTTTGCCCAGTTGCTCTATGCTTATGTAATTTCAAGTACTGATTATTGTAATGCATTGTTTGTTGGATTACATGATAAGAGCTTAAAAAGACTTTAGCGTATTCTAAAGGCAGCTGCTCGACTTTTGAAGAACTTAGGCATGCGTGATCATATTACGCCTACTCTTTCCTCCTTGCATTGGCTTTCAATTGAGAAATGTTGTACATTCAAAATGCTACTGTTAGCATTTAAAGTTTTTCAAGGAACAGTACCAAAATATGTTTCTGATACATTGCCAATCTATTCTCCTAAGCGAATATTATGTTCTCAGAGTGAGAGACATTTTCTTTTGCCTTCTGCCAGGTCTTTCCATCTTGAGTGTGCTCTTTTTTGAACATACTCTTGTTCTATGTCCTGGCTGTGGAATAAGGTTCCTCTTTCTGTGAGATCCATTAATGATCTGTTGGGATTTCATTAGGCTGTTAAACATATTTGCTTAATTAGTATTTTGATGAGTTGTAATGGAATATGTCAGGCTGAAATTGTTATTTAGTTTTATAGTAATTATGTTTTGGTTTTAAGTTGTATTGTTGTATTATATTATGTATTGTAGTCACACCGGGGTATGGGAGCATTTTTCCACCCTCCAAAAGACTGCATTTCCCTGCAGGCTTGGGTTTGCACACAGTTCAGGTCAGGGTAAAGAAATGAGCCAGTCTGGGTTTTGTGTTCTTTTTTTTTTTTTACCTCAAATTTCCTACTTTCAAATCCAAATAAATGAATGTCAAAAAATAAGAAAAGGATCCACACATACAATGAAATGTTCTCAGCGTCTTTACACTCCCTTTAGGTATGTTCCAGGTTATAAAGTTCATCAGTTCCATGCAGTGGTGTGCTGATAAATGTTTAACAGGCTCTCTCCCCGGTCCCCCTCTGCACCTCCCCCCTCCCCCAAATTGCAGAGCTAGCTATAGCCGGGGAGAGAGCCTGGGGGGGGGGGGCAAATCATTACTCCAGGAAAAAAATGAAATGATCCCAGGTTCCAATCTAATTCATGTTTAATGTGCGATAAAATGCCATAAATAAGTAAATAAATATAAACTTTTAATGTTGAGCACCTGATTCTCAAAGTGAACATATTCCAAACACTATAATGAAAATAAAATGATTTTTTTCTACCTTTGTTTTCTGGTGACTGTTTTTCTGATCATGCTGGCCCAGTATCCGATTCTGCTGCTATCTGTCCTCTTAACTCAATTTCCAGGGCTTCCTTTCCATTTATTTCTTTCCTATCCTCCTTTCTTCTTCATTTCTGGTCCTCAGCTTCTGCCTATTTTTTTCATCCATGTGCAGTTTTTCTCCTCTCTTCCTTTCCCCTCATCTCATCTCCTTCCTCACTCTTCCCTCCCCTCCATCCATGTCCAGCATTTCTTCTTTCTCCCCTCCTCTCCCCTGCCCTCCATCTGCCCATGTCCAGTGACCATCCTCTCCCATGCCCTCCATCCACCCATGTCCAGCGACCCTCCTCTCCCCTGCCCTCCATCCACCCATGTCCAGTGACCATCCTCTCCCCTGCCCTCCATCCACCCATGTCCAGTGACCCTCATCTCCCCTGCCCTGCCCTCCATGCACCCATACCCAGCGACCCTCCCCTGCCCTGCCCTCCATCCACCCATGTCCAGCAGTGACCCTCCTCTCCCCTGCCCTCCATCCACCCATGTCCAGCAGTGACCCTTCTCTCCCCTGTCACCCCCTCCTGAGTTGTTCAGCAAATTCTCCTCCGGTCCCGGTCCCTCGCTGACCTGACTCTGAGTCACCCTGCCTTGTCCTTTGAATTCTTCGGGGCTGGCAATCTTGCCTGCCCACTGCCAGCGCTGACTCTCCCCCGCCACCGGATCGCGCTTCAAAATGGCCACCGAGACTTACAAGGGCGGCCTCCAAGACTTCAGCAGAAGTCTCGCGAGGCTGCCTCTGGAAGTCTCAGCGGCCACTTTTAAAGCGCAAACCGGCAGCGGGGGAGAGTCAGCGCTGGCAGCGGGCAGGCAAGACTGCCTGCCCCGAAGAATTCGAAGGACAAGGGTGACTCCTCAGTCAGGTTGGTGAGGTACCGGATCCGGAGGGAGGGAGGAAGGAGGGAGGAGGGAGGGAGGAGAGCCAGCTCGCGCATTTTAACAACCGGCTCGCAAGTCGTAAGAAAATTTAACAACTGGCTCTTGCGAGCCAGTGCGAGCCGGCTCCAGCACACTACTGGTTCCATGGCAAGGAGTCCTCCTGGGTATACTCAGCTTGTAAAGTTCAACAGTTCAAACAAACTCTCAGCTCTGAACAACTGGCCCTTACCTGGAGAAGGGCTGGCAGCTCACCTCCCTCCACACAGCTTGAGTCTGGCTGTGTCCTTCCATGGCTGCACTTACTTGTTAGGCTTGGGTTTGGGCAGACACTTCCCACTCCATTTCGCCATTTTGTCCTGCATGTTCTAGTGGTATCTCCTTCCCCTCCTCGGTGTAATCCATCGGGAAGTCACTACTTGCTTCCAGTTCCGGTTGTGCTAAGAGGAACTTCTCTCTCTGCTCGCCCTGCCTGTAGGGATCACATTCTGTCTTTTTATCCAGGGGAACTGGGCCTTGTCCCTACTGCCCCCTCTAGTAATCGCTTATGGGAATAGCAAGCCTTTCTCTAGGAGATTCGTTCTAATTCCCCTTCCTGGAAAACGCTTCAGATCTTTGACTTCTCCTTTCAGTTTAGTTTTCAAAAGGGATTCTAGAGGTTCAATTTTCCTCATTTCTCTCCTTCTGGTGGGGTTTCCTCACCTTGACTCATCACAGTATACAATTTTGTAACCTGTTTAGGCTGCTGTTGGGAGACAGGATAAACAATGGAATAAATAAATACTTATGGTCCTCAAGAGCCACAAACAGATCTGGTTTTCTGGATATCCCTAATGAATATGCTTTAACAACCTTATAATACTGGGCTATACCCTACTTGCTAACTGAACCAACAATACTACCAGTATAAATCTCTCTGCCAGTTAATTCATTTTTAGAAAATAAAGGTATTTTCTAAAAATGAATTAACTGGCAGCGAGATTTATAATGAATATGCTTGAGACTAATTTCACAGTGTGCAAATCTATCTCATGCATAGTCATTAGGAATATCTTAAAACATCTGTGGCCCTTGAAGCCTAGAAATAAATACCACCATTCTATAAAGATATAACACCGAATCAGTGGGTTAAAACTAGCAGCCTTCAAACCAGCTGAGTGACTTTGTGATAGTGTTTCATACTGTCATGTGGGTTCTCTGGGTTTGATTCCTGGGCCAGGCTTCTTTACCCTAGGGAGTGATGCTTATCTGAACCACTTAAAGGGCAATTCTATAAACTAGGTGCTAACATTTATATGCCCATTGCACTTGTATATTTTTACAGTACTGGCATATATGTATATCTTGTGCAGGTCTTCTATTTGGACTACCTTCTCCCCATTAAGCTTTGCCAGGTCCCTGACCTCAGCTTGGGTCTCCTGCAATGCCACGGTTAACTTTGCCACAGCTTTAGCATACCCCTGCTGTACTTCCCTCAGCTGGATTTCCTGTTGGCCCTTTAATTCCCTCAGCCAAGCCTTTACCTGGGTCAAACTCCCCTTCAGCTCTCCTATGGCTGTTTGCTGTTGTTTGCCTATTGTGGGAAATATGAGGATGACAGGGAGAATGAAGGCACATGGAGGAACGAGGAGGCTCGAGAGGGAGGGAGACCAGGTAGAGAAAGGAAGGAGTCTTTTCCCCTGGGGGATTGGAGAAAAGGAAAAGACTACAATTCCCAGCAGCCCCTCAGTAGGTCCCATGGTAGAAACCGGGACTTCAATCCCCAACAGTCCCCAGAGGAGGTCAGGAGAAGGGCAAGAGAAGGGAGTTGGAAAAACCTGCCCCAGAGAGCCAGGATGAAGGAAGGAGTTCTGAATCTGCCCAATCAAGTAAATGGAGAGCAGCTGAGCAATGGGTGTGGGGAGGAACCTATGGACTAGCAAGAGGAAGAAAAGGGGGAGCAAGAGGAGCTGATGGAGATTGCTGCTCTAACTAAACTGGAAGGAAAGGAGGTGAAACAGCAGAGGGCTGCTTGGGAGGAGGGCTGCTTGTAGAAGAAGTGAAAAGGTGGCTATCCCACAAGGGAAGCTGAGAAAATAGGTTTACCACGGAAGGGTCATGCGGGTGGTGGTCAGGGTATAATGCTGGCTTGATTGGGGTGGGACCTTTTCCACTCTCCCTGGGATGATTTCGTTTGAAAGGGAGAGAGGAGGAGTGGTGGGTTTTGGCATAACTGCTATACATGGACTGCTGGAAGTTTGAACCCTTTCTGAACTGCTGTGTTTGGGGAATTGTTTTGCATAACTGCTTACATGAACTGCTGGGAGTTTGAACCCTTTCTGAACTGCTGTGTTTGGGGAATTGTTTTGCTGAATTGCTGGGGAGAGGGGTTGAACCCTTTTTGGAGCTACTGTGTTTGGAGAATTACTTTGCATACTTGCTATACATGAACTGCTGGGAGTTTGAGCCCTTTTTGAGCTACTTTGTTTGAAGAATTGCTTTGCATAACTGCTTTAAAAGGAACTGCTGAGATTTTG
Organism: Microcaecilia unicolor; assembly: GCF_901765095.1. NCBI lineage: Eukaryota > Metazoa > Chordata > Amphibia > Gymnophiona > Siphonopidae > Microcaecilia > Microcaecilia unicolor. Next base: position 110,419,725 of record NC_044035.1, read on the forward strand.
GAACCTTTTGGGTTTTTTCTCTTTTGTTTTGAATACTATGCAGTTGAACTGCTATGCTTCTTGAGAAATGCTGTGGTGGGAACTACCTTTGAAGGAAAAGTTGACACCAAGGGATTACAATAAAGTCTGACCTTGTGGATTGACATGTGCTCTTTAGCAGTGGATTACATCACACAGCTCAGCTAAAGGGCCGAGAGACTCAAGAGTCTCTCAGTGTAGGAGACTTTCCAAGAGTCTCCCGGTGGTGGAGGCCTTACACTATCTCCTTAATAATTTCCTCCATCTTGGCAAATTCTACTACTACTACTTAACATTTCTAGAGCGCTACTAGGGTTACGCAGCGCTGTACAATTTAACAAAGAAAGACAGTCCCTGCTCAAAGAGCTTACAGTCTAATAGACAAGTGAACGGTCAGTCCACTTCCTTTTGCTTCACCTCCTGCCTGGCCTCTTCCAATTCTGCCCTTACAGAGGTGACAAGCTCAGTGGCGTACCAAGGGGGGGGCGGTGGGGGCGGTCCACCTCGGGTGCACGCCGCTGGGGGGGTGCCATGCGCCGGTCAGCTTCGTTCGTTTCCATGCTCCCTCTGCTCCAGAACAGGAAGTAACCTGTTCCGGGGCAGAGAGAGCATGCAAACGAACGAAGCTGACCGGAGCGCGGCACCCCCCCCAGTGGCGTGCACCCGGGGGTTCTTTCGCCGGGGGGGGTCGCGCTGCGCCGGGGGGTGCGCTGCACGTGGGGGGCGGAGCACATCGGCGATCCGCCCCAGGTGTCAGCCCCCCTAGGAACGCCACTGGACAAGCTTATTTTCCCTTTGCTTCTGGAATAGAGCCAGTGCTTGCTGTTCCCTTATACTTTCCCTTAGGGCCTCCTGCTCTTTTTGCCATTCTTGGCGAGCATTGTGGAACTCAGCTTTAACTAGAGTGAGGTCCCTTATCTCCTGCTCATGTATGGACTGCAGCTTTGCTAATCGGGTCTCATTTAAGGCTTGGGTCTCTTTCAAGGTAGCTGTAAGATGGGCTACTTCTGCTTCCTTTTCCTTCCTTAGCTTACATTCTGTGAGCAGCTCAGCCCTAACAGTGGTTAGCAGTGCCTCACAGATTTCTTTCTGCTTAAGGGACTCTGCCTGTTTGGCCTTTAAGGCATGCACTGAAGTAGCCATTTCCTTCCTACAAGCTGACTCAAATAGGACACATTTCTGTTCAGTCTCCCTAAGACTATTCTCCACTACCTTCTGGAACTCCTCTTGCTGCTGTATATTGCCCACTAAAGTTACCATCAGTCCCTTATTTAGTTCCAGGACCTCCATCAGACATTGCTATGGGTGCCTATAGAGTTTCCCCGGTTTACATAGGGCCTGTAACTCCCATTCTACCTGCCAGATACTTTCTTTAAGGGATTTAATAGTGGATTTACCTTCTCTTTTTGGGATTACTCCTGGACTTTCCCACCAAACTCAGGGCCATCTTTGGGAAATTCCTTTAATCTCCTTTCCAGGGTGATAGGTTGACTACCTTCTACTCCCTGGGTTTCCCAGTATTTCTCCCTTGGGGCAACTCTCCCTGGTTCCCCACCACTTGGAAATACTGCCAGTTCTTCACTGTAGCATGGGCAGCCTACTTTTCCTTCAGCTGTCTCACCCCCGTCCTTACAGTGTACATTTACTTCCCCTTGCTTGAGTTCTACCCCTACACAATCAGGATTACTTTTCATCCTGTCACCTGGGATGTCCTCACCTGGGCCTACACCCATTTTCACCCTCCTAGAGGGTTTACCCTTCTTTCCAGGACTACTACTGTCCTGCAACTAGGGTTTTTCTTCCTTGTCCATGTACCCCTCCTCCCTCTTGGCACTTTTTCGGTTTGTAGCCTCCCCGCTCCCTGGGACATTGGGTGCTCTCCCTGCAGTGGGTTTCTCCTGACCCTCTTCCCTACAGATACCTCTTTCCCTTTGGATTCCCAGCCTAGCCGTGAAGTCTGCCCCTGAGGAATGGGTCACCTCTCGACTCCCATGGCCTTTTGGGCTTCCTCTTGCCTGCCAAGTCACTTAACCTCCACTTACTGACTGTAGGATTTCTTCTTTCCTCCCAGTCTCCCAGTTCATCCTCTGAACTGGATACTGCCAGACACCACTTTCCGACATGGCCTATTTCCCCACATTGGTAAGATACTGGCTCAACCTTTTTCTTTCTCCTCAGGGTCCTGTCTTCCCCAGACACCCCTTCAGGCTTAAGCATTGTCCCACAAGTCTCTTGACAAAGTCACCCTCCAAGTCCCAGAACCTGGATCATGGTGTCCATCTCTGCCATGTCCATTCTTTCTGCTTGTGACTTGAGCTCTGGCTCCTTTGGCCTCTGGACTTTTGTCCTCAGTCTGGGCTGTCTCCACCTTCCCATGGCTCCGACATCCTCTTCAACTGTCTGATGGGGTGCAGCCTGTAACACAAAAGAAGAATCCAAGTGCAGACTGCCTGTTTCCCTGGTCCTACACTTGCACTACTTCTTGGAACTCGTACCAGAAATCCCACAACAAGATTTTCTACAAATTTACAGGAACTGCACTTCTCAGTTTACTGGATCCTCCCTCGCCTCCCCCCTAGGTATCCCCTAGGTACTGGTAGGTGAGTAATACGCCGTTATCAGTGTTGGCCCCCTCGACGGGCTTCAGGAATCTCCAGGACACCACCACCTTGTTCAGGCTACTCGTCTGGTCTGGATTCTGGAACTCCTCCAACTTGCCTCTTAGACTCGACAGATCCCACTACCTCACGCGCTGGAGACTCTCTCGAGATTCTGACAACTTTTCCACTCTCTTGAGGCTTCGCTATGAGTTCTTTGATTCTCCCTGAACCAAACTGTAGCCAGTTGGCATTTCAGCACACTTCCCTGGGGATACTATTACCACCTGGGTCCAAAAAGGGGCCCTGCCTCTGCCCCTCCCTTGGCTTCAGCTTTCAGACAGCAGTATTCAACTGGCCAAGGGAAGCAGGGACCCCCTGATATCCTTGCCTTCAGGTTGTTGTTCAATAATAAAGTCTCACCTGGGGTACCACTTGTAATCCCCCCCAGGGTTACTCTCATGTGCTGAGGGCCTTCTTGTGGCTCTTGTCCAGCATCACAAGCCCACAGCCAGGACTCACTAGCACTTTACCTCTGAGAGGCTCACAGGCAAATCTCCTCTATTGCAACCTGTAGTCCTAGTCTCAATGTTTGGGACTCCTCTTTTACTCAGGGTGACGGTTCTTAATTTATCATCATTTCTTAGAATTCTTCTCTGATCTATCCTCGGGTAACAGATCACCTTTCTGGTACACCTGAGGCACCCCCTGTCACCTTTCTTGGGAATATAACCCTGGCTTCTCAGCTTTCACAAATATGCAAATTAGATACAACAGATGCAAATCCACTTTATTAGCACCCTGTTCCAGTCTTGTGGGGAACAACTTCTTTCCAGCAACAGTTCCTCTGGCTTTCCTCAACTGAGCCCACTTATTTGGGAGACCTGGGTTTCAATTTAAAACAGCCTCCTCCCCTGGACAGGACTTTCATCACTCACTTTAACTTTGCAGTCCTGCCAGAGACATAAGGAGATTTCCTAGTGTAATGTTGTCAGGAAATGCCTAGCCACACACCTGGGGTTACTCCTCGGCTACTTAGAAGGTCTATCTCCAGCACAGCTCAGGTCTGCCTGTACCTGCTACTTGTGCTCTACACTAGCACCCTCCTCCCACCAACTGAGTCACAACCACCTCTGGGCGAGTCTCCCGCTCTCCAATTATCCCCAGTGATTTCTAGGTTACTGGAGCCTCACTCCCAGTGGTTCCACAGTTCCCAGAAAGCACTCACAGACCCAACACACAAACCACCAGGATTCTTTATCAGTCCAAACAGGCAGAGGCAATAAACAATTATTTATTGTCTTAAAAATTGAACAATGAACAAAAAATGTGCAACCAGCAAAACAATAACAGGTAACTGAAATACGGATCAATTATAAAACTAACTAAAGATTTGCTTACTTCCTAAAAAGTACCTGGGGAGATCAGGACATATATCTGTTCACAGAGCTTCAGCAAAGAGATTTCTCTTTCCTCCTGGGCTGAAACTGAAGCAACAGCCAGCCACTGATGGGTAATTTCAAAACTCCAGGCCAATCAGAGCCTAGAGCAGTCAAGTTTCAAATAAAAACTGGTTACATCACTACAGGCACTTCCTATTATCTGTGTACCAAATAAAAGAAAGAAGTCAGTCCTCTGTAACAGCTTTAAGCATAAACATGCACCACCTGCTGGCCAAACAGGAGAAATACACTTCAGACATGTTTAAGACAGGAAAATATCCAATACATTTTACAGGTTTAAAACACACTATTTCTTCACAAACATATACAGACACTGTCAGGCCAGATAAACAGTCATAACTACTTGCTTTATTACTCACAGCAACAACAGGAAGTGTTGTGCACCCTCCACTTCCTAGATGGATCAAAGAGACTTATACAACAGCTAGCACGACCCGTCACATCTTCCTCTCTTTAACAATTTTTTATATATCAGGCTGGTTTTCTTATGTCTTGGCCAAAACATGTCCTGGTGTGTATCGTGATCTCCGGTAGTTCCATTGCTAACTGAGGCTCAGATATTAGGAGCTCAATGCTTCTATGTGTCGTGGGCTCCTGGTTGGAGTATTCTTGTGTAGGGTGTCTGGGTTATACAGTACCTCTTTGGTAGTAACTGAAGGTACCCCTATGCAATCTTTAACCACAATTGGAGAATCATAACTCTGTCAAATATGTCTGGATGATTTCTCTGCTCTGATCCATTCTCCATTTTGACCAAGAGTGAGTGATATGGGAGTTGTTTGGTAACCTCTGCCTTCCTCCACCATCAATTTTGACCCAGACAATTTGGCCTTTTTTCAGGACTGGTCTTTCTTTGGTCCCTTATTGTATTAGTAAGCCTGTTTATCTTTGGCTGCCTTGTCTATGATAATGGAGTCTCCAGCAGTGCATTCATAATAGGCAGATGAGTTTGGATCCATAGCCCAAACATGATTTCAACTGGAGATTCTCTTAATGCCCCAGATGAGGTATTCCTCCAATCTGGTAGACACGAGAATAGATCAACTCTGGCCTCAAAGGCTTTCTATAAAATTTCTCTTTGCTTTGAACCTCATTTTCTGCCTTCCCATTTGACTGAGGTTATCTGAGAGAGGACATCTGTTAATCTCTTCATGAGTCCTTGAGCCCAGGCCGAGGCCTAGGAAGGATCTTGGCCAAGGCCTAGGGTAGACCAAACAGGCGCTACGCACAACCCCAGCCACCAAGCCCCGCACACACAGGACAAGCAACTAGCACCACCAGGAAAAGGGAGATAGACCACTCAGGTGGGCCGAACGGCCAAACGGGAACCCACTCATACAGAGTCCAAGCGTGCGGGCCTCATGGACGAACAGGAACTGAGTCATACACTGGGAAGGGAGAAGGAGCAACAAGGGGTCCCCAAGGGACTGGAGCACAAACAACGCACACAGCGGAAGCTAGAGACACCAGGGAAAGTCGACAGCCAGAAGCTACTATAGGAATACACAAGGCTGTGCCACATGGCAGTCAAGGCTAAGGGAAGTCACTCAAAGGAATACTTTAGGCTGTACCATACAGCATTCAAAGGTAAGGGGAAGCCACCTATAGGAATACACAAGGCTAAGCCACACAACACACAAGGATAAAGGGAATCCACACACAAGAATGCACAAGGCTGGCACCACAGCACACAAGGGTAAAGGGAAGCTGCTTATAGGAATACACAAGGCTATGCCACACAGCGCACAAGGGTAGCAAACAAAGAAAGTTGCCTTAACATACACAGATCAGACAAGGAGCAATGCTCACCAAAATCAGGAGACAGACTCAGCAAACAATGGGGAAAAATGCTAAAGGGAAGGCTGCTTCTGGGACACCAAACAGCAGGAAGCAGGGCAAACACAGCAGACAAAGGTAAGGCAAACAAAGGAAAACTTAAACAGGAGAAAATACAAGGACAGGGAGGCTGCTGACAGAGGCAGGACTACACAAGGCAAATACTAAATTCAGCACATAAAGGGTTACACTGAGGAAAGGGAAACTAAACAAACAAACTGGAACAATACAAGGGACAAGCTTACCACAGACCACACTACAGCAGCAATCAGGGAACAGACTCAGGTGCAGGGGAGTGAAACAGTCAAGCTCACACTGGGAACACCCAACAAACACAGAAGCTACAAGCTATGAGGAGAGTAGACAAAGTCCAACAAACACACAGTGTGCAACAGCACAGACTGAGAGAAAGGGGAACAGGCTTCAGCTGACAGGAATCAAACACTAAAGCATGGCCTGTAGGGAGAGGTAAGCTTAAATAGATAGATCAGGCTTCTGACGTCTGCTGCTTCAGACGTCAGTTCAACCCCTGACAGGCCAATCAGAATCGAGTCCCAAACATTCCCCTGCCTGTCTAGCAGAATCATAACAACATCATATGTTGAAATTCACACACTTGCACAAATTCTGCAAACTCTCTGAAATTAAATGGAGAGCCATCACTAAACACCTCGTCTCGAGTACCAAGATGCACACTTTTTCCTATCCAGGCAATCAATTTCAAAGTAATTGCTCAAGTAGTCCACTACTAGGAGGTACTCAAACTTTCATGAATTAAAATATGCTGATTCCCACCTTTTTTTTTTTGCTGTTTGTATTGAGAACAGTCTGCGTTCATGCTGCTGTGAGCATTGTGTTGCTGAGCATTTTGCATATTTTAGTTGGGATTGTGAATCCTTTAGCCTTCCTACTTCTGGGTGCAGAGATTGAACTACTAATCCACTAGCAAAGGACAAAGGAGAGAGGACCTATATTACTCTTTGGCAATCGAAGAAGCAGGAACAAGAATTTGATGGGTTTTTTGTTACACTTGTGACCCCTGATGCAGATATTTTCCAAAACATGGCCCAAATCGGGTCCTTCAATAAACTCACCTTTTGATGCTTCCTAGCTCTGAAGGCTTATTGTGCTTCTTTGCTTGTGATTCCCACCTTTTGCCATGGCCTAGTAAGCACCAGGTAAGGAATTAGGGGTTCTCAGATAGTGCTCAACCGGATCTTAGCATCTCTGGACAAAGTTCTCAATTTCACTATCCATGGATGGCAAGAAAAGTACCTCCCTAGCACATTGAATGCATCTGTTGATACCAATATGACTTGAATGAGTTCTTTCAAGCTTTTTTTGCCTGGCTCCAGCCGGAACATACAGTCATTGTCCTTTATAAATCAGGCCCTGTTCAACAGTCAATCATGGAAGTTGTGAAAATGTTTAATCTCTGGCAGCAATAGCTCATCATTAGGGGGCCACCCTCTCTAGATCTGCTGTTTCATGGCCTGGTAGATCTCATCACTTTCTCCAACTTACCAAATAATATTTTTCATTTTAGGTGCCACAACCAGCACTGTCTCTGGTTGAGACGCCTCATTGATCAATAAGGCCAACTCTTCCTTAAAAAATCTCTGACTGTATCAGCAATAAGTACATAAGTAATGCCACACTGGGAAAAGACCAAGGGTCCATCGAGCCCAGCATCCTGTCCACGACAGCGGCCAATCCAGGCCAAGGGCACCTGGCAAGCTTCCCAAATGTACAAACATTCTATACATGTTATTCCTGGAATTGTAGATTTTTCCCAAGTCCATTTAGTAGTGGTTTATGGACTTGTCCTTTCAGAAACCGTCTAACCCCTTTTTAAACTCTGCCAAGCTAACCGCCTTCACCACATTCTCCGGCAACGAATTCCAGAGTTTAATTACGTGTTGGGTGAACGCGTTGGGTATTATAGTTCAAAAGTATATGTCTGAAGATGAAGTATCATTCTCTGTAGTCCTTTAGGCACAGTGGCCAGAGGTTTCTTGAAGATGGAGACCAGAGGCTTCTGTTAAGTTTGAACAGTCACTTGTCTAGCATAGTCATAAGTATGGAAATACGCCAGTGCATAAACAATGTTAGAAATTCTCTGTTTGGGCATAGGTTTGCTCCATCATTATCAATGTTCCCTTCTCCACTACTGCCAACTCCAGACTTCGCGCCTTCTGTCTCGCTGCACCCTACGCCTGGAATAAACTTCCTGAGCCCCTACGTCTTGCCCCATCCTTGGCCACCTTTAAATCTAGACTGAAAGCCCACCTCTTTAACATTGCTTTTGACTCGTAACCACTTGTAACCACTCGCCTCCACCCACCCTCCTCTCTTCCTTCCCGTTCACATTAATTGATTTGATTTGCTTACTTTATTTATTTTTTGTCTATTAGATTGTAAGCTCTTTGAGCAGGGACTGTCTTTCTTCTATGTTTGTGCAGCGCTGCGTATGCCTTGTAGTGCTATAGAAATGCTAAATAGTAGTAGTAGTAGTAGTAGCATATGCAAGTGTATTGTATTGCACCACAAGATCAGCACAGGCATAATAGAATCCTAACATTAGAGCCTCCCTCAATAAGTACTTCAGCTCATCTAACACTGTGCCATGTCTCTGGGGTTGCCAAATGAACTTGTTTTCCTGATCAAGAAGTTCTCTAATGAGTGAACATACTTCAGAGAATCCAGGTACAAATTATAGATGTGTTGCCACCCCAAGTAATCTTGAGACCCCATGTTTATCTGTGAGCACAAGCATATTGTCTATTGCTTTGACCTTCAAGGGGTCCAGCTGCAGTGTTTCCACCAATAGCACATGTCCTATAAATTCTACAGACTTGCAAATAAGGCCAACTTCTCTTGGTTTAAACAAATACATTTTTGTCTGAATCTGACTAAGATGGCTTTGAGGTTACAATCATGGTTCACTTGAGCCTGCTCGATAATATCCCCACACCCATAAACCAGCAGGCCATCCATGATACAGGCCACCCTCTCATGCCAGACAGTGCATTGTGAAGGTACCTCTGAAATTCTTCCAGATATTCCAAAAGGAAGTCTGTGTCACTTATATTTCCCAAATGGAGTCTCAAACATAGTCAATCTGCTGTTCTGCTCATCTAGGACCACATGCCAGAACCCACTCATCATCAAGGCAGGAAAAAACCTTAGCATTGTGTAAATCTGGAAGAATATCCTCCAGGGTTGGCATGGGGTAATGGTTTCAACGGAGAGACTAATTAAGTGGTTTGGGGTCTATTCATATTCTGATCTTCCCATTAGGTTTTCTGACTGCTAGCAGTGCTATGTATCCACTCACACAGCTCCTGCAACTTAATCTTGTAGCTCCACTTTAACTTTCTCCTTGATAGGGTTTGGCAGACATCACAAAGGCGTCTGAACTAGCACGACAGCAGGGTCTACTTCTAAGTGCAGCTGCCTATACAATTTATCATACCTAGTAAAGATATCCAGAAACTGGTCACATACCCAGGTGCTTGTCCACGTAGCATTTGTTTCAGTAGCACCAGAGCAAACATCTGTTGATGCAATCACAGATAGACTTCAGCACCCAACAGAGGCTCTCTGTGTCATCTAATGATGTGAAAACCTTCTTTGTAACTTTGATTGTCACTGGGATTCATCATGTTTGTTTGTAGCTCCATGTTGTCAAACACATAGATATTAGCGTCAGGAAACGAAGGAGCATATCCTGATCTGAGAGCTTCTCTGGTCATCTCTTCTGGCAAGAGATTTATCATGGCCCTGTATCCTAAGCAGCTTCTCTCCAATCTGCAAGCATTCGTATAACTTTCTTAGGTTTTTGTTTTTACCTCTTCTTAAGGCTAAAAGGCTTTCTCTATCATCAGTCATTAGCCAGAAAATGTACATTAAGCTGGCTTCTGCATGCACTGGCAAAGTGATTCTTTTTCATGCAGAGATTGCCAAGCAACTTCCTTCTTTGATTCATGACTGCCATTACAGTAGTGAAATATGCCCTTCTGGCCAGCTTCTAGATGCCTGAAATTCTGGTGCACTTGCAACCACCTGTGCTCTGAAATGCTGGAACAGCCGCCATACTATGTCTTTGCCTCTATGCAAATGAAGGACATGATGAACAATCTCATTTGCACAGCATATTGCAATGGCATCATTCAGGGTTAGCTTTTTTTGTCTGGAGGAGCTTCCACTGCATAGCGTCATCTCTGATGCCAATAACAATTCTATCATGTAGGATCATGTTTTCTAAATCGCCGGATTTGCATGACTTTATTAGACACATAGGGCTAGACAGTGCTCAAAAAAATTGACGCTGGAAAAAATTGGTGCTCAACACTATTCTATAATAGGCACTCAAAGATGAACATCCATTATAGAATAGTGTTGGACACCAAAACTTGCTCCCGCTGAAACCAGGTGTGATTTCCAGCACCCAATTTGGGCACACACTCCAAGTATTCTATAACACTGTGCACACATTTTAGGAATGGCCCTGACCTGCCCATACACCTCCAATGGCCATGTCCCCTTTTGAGTTGCACACCATGGGATTTGGGCACACATTGTTATAGAATAATGCATAGCAAGATGTGCATGCAAATTCAAATTTGTGGCAGTTAGCACCCAATTATTGGCCCTAATTGGTTTGTGAGCCAGTTTAGTTGGGCACACATCCTGGATCGATGCCAAATATAGAATCTGGGGGATAGTGTCTGCTAGATATGCATCAATTTATTTATTTATTGGGATTCATTAACCACCTTTATGAAGAGATTCAACCAAGGGGATTGGTTTCCTGCAGCCTGTAGGATGTACCTTTCGTAGTTTTTTCTCCAATGCAGTAATTTTCAAAAACATCAAGGACTTTTCTGCCTTGATCTCAAAGGTCAGAGTTTCATTCAATTCAGTGGAGTGGAGGAGTAGCCTAGTGGTTAGTGCAATGCTTAGTGGTTAGCCAAGTGGACTGATCCTGGGGGACTGAGTTCAATTCCCACTGCAGCTCCTTGTGACTCTGGGCAAGTCACTTAACCCTCCATTGCCTCTGGTACAAAATAAGTACCTGAATATATGTAAACCACTTTAAATGTAGTTGCAAAAAAAAAAAAAAAAACCTCAGAAAGGTAGTATATCAAGTCCCACTTCCCTTTCATATGCTTCTGTGCAAAGGTATGCTGGGAAAATGGCAGCATGTTTTTTCATTGGCTATTCCTCCAGGTCAGCTGCAATTTTATAACTATGCCACTGGCTTTAGAAAACTTTAAGTTTGTAGTGCAATCTTCTGCCAAACTCAGTAGTGGAGGAAGCGGAACTGACGTCCAACATTTCATGGCTAATTTACTTCTGACACCATATACCACATTCAGACACTTTCAGGCCAGATAAACAGCCAAATTTATTTATTTGTTACATTTGTACCCCACATTTTCCTACCTATTTGCAGGCTCAATGTGTCTTACATGGTACCGTAATGGCGTTCGCCAGTCGGTTGAATAACAAATATAAAGTTGAATTGTGGTCGAATGAAGTAGGTGTGTTTCAGGCACCATGAAGGTCATAGGGAATGAAGATTGTGTATTGTCCAGTATGATCATTAGTTGTGTTGTGTTGCTAGGTGTGGGGATTTACGTTGGATCGGTGGGGTAAGCCTTTTTGAAGAGGTTGGTTTTTAGTGATTTTCTGAAGTTTAGATGGTCATGGATTGTTTTTACAGCTTTTGGGAGTCCATTCCATAGTTGTGTGCTTACGTAGGAGAAGCTGGATGCGTAAGTTGTTTTGTATTTAAGTCCTTTGCAATTTGGATAATGTAAGTTTAGGTATGATCGTGATGATCTGATTCTGTTTCTTGTTGGTAGATCTATGAGGTCTGTCATGTATCCTGGGACTATGCTGTAGATAATTTTGTGGACAAAGGTGCAGAATTTGAAGATGATACGTTCTTTGATTGAGAGCCAATGCAGCTTTTCTCAGAGGGGTTTAGCGCTTTCAAAGCGTGATTTACCATATATCAGCCTGGCAGCTGTGTTTTGGGCGGTATGGAGTTTTTTTGCGAGTTGTTCTTTACATCCGCATAGATTGCGTTGCAGTAATCTGCATGGCTTAGGACCATTGATTGTATTAGGTTTCGAAAGATTTCCCTCGGGAAGAAAGGTTTTATTCGTTTAAGTTTCCACATTGAATAGAACATTTTCTTTATTACGGAGTTTGCTTGGCTCTCAAGGGTAAGGTTGCGGTCAATTGTGAAGCAGAGTATTTTTAGGCTGTTCGAGGTAGGGAGGATGTGTTCTAGTGTGTTTATGGTTGTACGTTTGTACTTGTTATGTTGAGATGAGAGGATAAGGCAGTGTGTTTTTTCAGAGTTTAGTTTCAATTGGAATGAGTTTGCCCAGGAGTTCATAATGTTCAGGACGTCATTGATTTCATTGGTTATTTCTGTCAAGTCATGACTGAAGGGAATGTAGATTGTGACGTTGTCTGCAAAGATGAACGGGTTGAGGCCTCGGATAGGGACTTTGCCAGTGGGATCATCATCATGTTGAAGAGTATTGGTGAAAGTAGTGATCCTTGGGGTAATCCACAGGTAGCTTTCCATGGTGATGATATGTTTGAGTTTGATATTACTCGGTAAGTTCTGGTAGTTAGAAAACCCTTTATCCAGTTAAGTACATTCCCATCGATCCCAAAATGGCCAAGGTATCTGGGTAGTATATTGTGGTTTACCATGTCGAATGCGCTCGACATGTCGAATTGGAGAAGTATACTTTTACTTGTGGCTGTTTCTTGCTTGAATTTGGCCAGGAGTGTGACTAGGACAGTTTCAGTACTGTGGTGGGAGCGGAACCCTGACTATGAATTGTGTAGTATTGAGAACTTGTCCATGTATTCCGTTAGCTGTTTGGTTACCAAACTCTCCATCAGTTTGACTACTAGTGGTATAGACGTAACTGGGCGGTAATTGGTTAGGTCGTTTGTGTTTTTCTTGGCGTCTTTTGGTATTGGGGTGAGTAGGATGTTGCCATGTTCCTCAGGGAAGAGACTTTGTTGTAGCATGAACTTGACAGCAAACTTTACCAGACAGCACCAGGCAGCCCATCAGCAATCTTCAGCAAAATTGCTTACAAAAATGTTAAAAGAACTGGCCCAAGAACCAAACCTTGCAGCACACCATTGGTAACATCCTTTTCCTCAGAATGAGCTCTGTTTACTATTACCCTCTGTCGCCTTCCACTCAACCAGTTCCTAACTCAGTCAGTTACTTTAGGGTCAATACTGAGAACACTCAGTTTATTTATTTGACATCTATGTGGAACCATATGAAATTGAACTTCCATTTGATTGCTGCCTATATTTGAACACCAGATCTGTGACAAGACCAGACCTTTGATGTTGATAATAAAAGAATCTTTGCTCTGATTTCCCCTTGACTGTGTATGTGCCACTGTCCATGCTATTATTGGTTTGAATACACTGCTGAGTACAAGAAAGCAAGTAGATTTAAGATTTGTAACAGTTTAAAGCTTTGTCTTTGCTCTAGATATAATGTTTACTCTGTGATCCTTATGCATACCACAAATGGTTAAGGAAAGTTGTACCGTAAGCCTTCCAGCATCAAGCAGGTTACATGCTTTAATCAGATTTCTATATACAACAACAACACTCAAAAAAATCCTTCAATTGCTCTTATAGTATGTATTACCGTTGCATTCTTTCATGGTAATTATTAAACAAACCACTGGGACCAGGTAAGGAGGGGTGCACAAAAAAGCACAAACAGCCTCCAGAAAACCTGAATTCATTAGCTCCTTGAGGAGGTGACAGAAGCAGTATCAACTGGTTAAGTTTAGAGAAAACTTGCCGGATTTCAACAATATCCCGAAGGGCCATTGTTTGCAAAACAAGCTTTGAAGTCTGGAGCCTCTTCCTGCAAGGTCGGTCTGGGCTTTGGGGATGTGAGATATCATCCGTGGCCTGTCAGAAATGAAGAGCCATGTGGACAGTGAGTCTGTTTAAATAATTCACGCTAAAGGTTTTCCACTGCACTGATCATTTACAATGAAACACAAAGTGTACTGGACTGTGCTGGAGTGCATCTGCAGGTTTCTGGGTATCTCGACTGCAGCAGGTAAGAGCAACCTCATCTCTTCAGCACTGAGTTTGGCTTTCTATCTTTGTTTTACTAACCCAGCTTCTTTCACAGAGTTTATATCTTCAGTTGTAAAAGCACAAGTAAAAACATTGGAATGAATGTGTGTTTGAAATATGGAAACTAAATTCAGTTAAAATCAGAGTTGTACCTTGTAACCTGCTAATAGTGAATGTATGCAGAAAAATAAATTCTAGTTATAATAATGTAAATCTAATACTAATGAGGGAGATGTCGCTGGTGATGTATGCATGCAGAAAGGCTCTTAGCAGATACATGAATACACAGCATAGTGCAATAGAAGTAGGACTGCCATTAATATTTTTCTGCTCTAGTCATGGAGTAGCAGAAACCGATGTCCTCTATCAGGTCTGTTCTGTTACATCTGGGAAAATGAGAAAGCTGGGTCTTCCTTTCACACCCCCAAAGACTGAAGTATGCTTCGTTGCCCCAAATAAAGCAAGAATGGCTGTTTTTAAATAGAAACTCATCACTCGTATTTGATCTTTGCTACGTTCTCAGGGACCATTGCAGGTGGTTGCCGAGAAGGAGTCAATAATATCTGTTAATGGTACCAGCAAATATGAATAGTAATATGCTGCCCACTGACCTGTGCATCAAAATCATAATAAAACTGCTTTGTATAATGAAAAAAAATGCATCTCCTACAAATCCTTACAGAAGAACCAAGGGCAAAGAAAGTTCAGGGAAAACTGTGCCTTTTACACCAAATAAAAATGCATCAGAGGCTTTCCTATGAGGGGGATAACCCTTAATAAATAAGCCCCATAGATGTCAGACGTGTCTGCCTGTGGTACCCTGGCGGAGGATGAAAAAGAGAAGCTTGCATTTGTAAATAGAGGGGCAGGCTTGCTATAATAGATTTAAAGGATTTTCAAAAGATGTGTGTCCATTGAGACACATGCACGTCTATCCAGAACCCGTATTGCTTTGTTTACTGTAATAGGGGTCCTTTTACTAAGCTGCATTAAGCATCTAATGTAATGTTTTCAGTGCGGTAGACAGCAATGCAGGCCAGTGCTACTGTCCACCAGGGGCATATCTGCGTGGGGCCACAGGGGCCTGGGCCCCCGCAGATTTCGCCCTGGACCCCCCCTACCACCGTCACCTACCCCTGCCGAGGTTCGCTTCCTCCTGCCGGTGCCTTTAAAAATATTACTTCAGCTGGCAGGGGACCCCAACCCCCGCCAGCCCAGCCGAGGTCTTGTTTAAGTTCTTCTTCCTCGTGCTGTTGAAAGCTGAAGCCTGCATCCCTTCCAGTTTCGGACAGAGTCTGATGTTGCAGCATGTTGTACGTGCAGGACGTCAACGTGCTGCGACGTCAGACTCCGTCCGAAACTGGAAGGGATGCATGCTGCAGCTTTCAAAGGCACGAGGCTGGAAGAGATGCATGCTGCAGCTTTCAAAGGCACGAGGAAGAAGAACTTAAAACAAGACCTCGGCTGGGCTGGCGGGGGTTGGGGTCCCCCGCCAGCTGAAGTAATATTTTTAAAGGCACCGGCAGGAGGAAGCGGACCTCGGCGGGGGTAGGTGACGGTGCCGGCGGTAGGCGGGGGAGGGTTGACGGCGGTAAGCGGGGGAGGATTGACGGCGGTAGGTGGGGCGGCAGCGGCCAGGGGAGGCTATAATGTTATAATGTGCCCCCTCACTCTAGCCCCTGCCCCCCCTACCGCCGAACCTCAGATACGCCCCTGCTGTCCACCATGCAAAAATGGGAGCTTTTGTGTTAAAAAAACCCACATTAGCTGCCTACTGTGGAAGTGGGTAGTATCTGGGCTTAACATGGATGAACAGAGGTGCGATCAGCTGGGACAGCTAGCACACGGTTCAATACTGTGCGCTAGCTGTCATGACTGCCAATAGTGCAGCTGAACTTACCACCGATCAGTGAGCTGTCAAACTGCCCAGGTGCTCATCCCCTACACATCTGAACCTCCTCCCATCACTCTACCAAATATAAGCATAGGCCCAATCCCCCTCTCAATGTCTCACTAAAAAGAAGCATAGGCCCGATTCTCTTCCCCATTCACAACATTATTCACTTCCTCCTCTTCTATATCCAGCCATCTCCCAAAGAAGCAGCCCCACCCTCTAAAAGCCCAACCCTCCCACAACACCCAATCCCCATTTCCAGGGGTATCCCTGTTGTTCCAGTAGTCCTGTGAGATGACCACTAGGAGTCATGGCAGCCATTTTGTTTCCCAGCGAATTCCTGGGTGGCAGCAGAGGGGCTTTGCTGCCTCCTGTGTACAACTGGACCACCATTCAGATCCTCCATACATCTCAGGAGGGGGACTGGGGTGGGAGAGAGTTGGGCTGTCAGGGAGCAGGGCTGGATTTAGAACAGGAGGGAGTGAATGGCATTGTGAATGGGGGGGGGGGGAATCGGGCCTATGCTTCTGCATGTTGGGGTGTCAGGAGGAGTATTGGGTTTCTGTTTATGTTAGGTGGGGTGTTTGGAGGGCATGTGCTCTGGGAGGGAACAGAGCTGCAGGGAGACCATCATGGCAATGCCACATACCAGTGTTTATTTGCTGGGCCTGCACAGCGTTACATGCCTTGAAAGATAGCATGGGAGCACCATCTGGTACTGCATGTAACGCAGTGCCTGTGTTGAATTTTCTGACTATCCTGTGCAGTAAATTCAGGGTATGCAGTTACCATACACTATATTTTGAATTAAGGACCGCACTCCTTATATCAGCGCCAAAATAATTAGTACTAAGCGCCATGTTCTAACAGTGCTTCAAGTTGAGCACTGTTTATAGAATAGTGCCTAGTGCCGGGATCCACGCCTAACATTTAGGCGCGATAATTTACACCAACTGAAACATAGTGTAAATCCCTGTGTCTAAATTAGGTGCAGATCAGGCATATTCTATAACAGTGCACACAAATTCTTGGAATGCCCTTGCCCCTTCCCTTCTCAGATTCGCACACAAGAATTTACACACACATCTTTATAAAATAGCGCCTAGCAAGATGCACACGTAAATTCTAATTATTGTCAATTAGCACCGATATTTGTGGAGGAGTGGCCTAGTGGTTAGGGTGGTGGACTTTGGTCCTGAGAAACTGAGTTCGATTCCCACTTCAGGCACAGGCAGCTCCTTGTGACTCTGGGCAAGTCACTTAACCCTCCATTGCCCCATGTAAGCCGCATTGAGCCTGCCATGAGTGGGAAAGCGCGGGGTACAAATGTAACAAAAATAATTATTAGCACCCAATTATCAGCACAAATTGGTTTGTTACTCAAGTTGTGCACGCAAATTGGCCGCATGCCCAAATTTGCGCGTACCATAAAGAGAATCCTGGGGTAAATGTGCAGCAACTTCAAAACCTACCACACTTTACTAAAAGGGCCACTTAGCACAAGGATTAAAGACATTGCAAAGAAATGTATAAAATATCCGTTACAGAACATTCATCAAACTGTCTTCCAGCTCCTTAAACACAGGGTTAGACTTATGCATATTGTAACATTTAAGAAGCTCCCCTCAATTAAGCAGAAGTAAATTTTATGTTTAATAGGTTATAAAATACAACAGTCAATAATAAAAATAATAATTATTGTAATTTTTATTATTTGCAGATGCATTTAATACTTTTGTAGTGAAGCATGAGGTCTCTTGTAATGTGAGGCCCTAAGCTGTAGCTTGTCTAGATTTATACGTAAATCTGGCCCTGCAACTTACAGTGTACTGGGAACTGCCCAGCATTGCATAGTTCCCAGCTCTGCTTCCTGAAATAGATTGCAGGTGTCAGCTTGATTCAGAATTTAAATATGATCCTCATCTTATAGTATCACATTCAGTATAATTCTCTTTCAGATTATCACTGATACAAACACTGCTATCAGAGCAAGAGATAATTATCCTGTGCTAATAGAAAATACTGAACACTCTTGCAGACCAGCGCTGCTGCAAAGCAGTGGCGTAGCTACGGGGGCCACGGGGTCCTGCCCCCAAAATTGGCTCTGGGGCCCCTGGTTTGGCTGCTGGGGGTCCCCAACTCCCGCCAGCTAAAGCATTTGTCCTGTGCTGGTCTCACATTGCCTGGTGCATTGTTCTGTTTTCAGTCGCTGTGCATGCTAATTCTAATGAACCTACGCATGCTCAGTTTCATTAAAATGAGCGTGCACAGCGACTGAAAACAGAACAATGCACCAGGCAATGTGAGACCAGCACAGGACAAATGCTTTAGCTGGCAAGGGTTGGGGACCCCCACCTGCCAAGGTACCCTCACGGTGGCGGTGTGGGGGGGGGGGAAGCAGAGGCTGCGTGGGGGTGGAAGTGGTAGCGGGAGGGCAGCAGCAGCAGGGAGGTGGCCCAAAATGTGCCCCCACAACTTGAGGTCTGGCTCCCCCCTCCCATTGAGGTCTGGCTATGCCCCTGCTGCAAAGTCATTGCTCCAGATGCTGAAACCTGTACCCAGTGACGTAGCTAGGGGGGATGCCAGGGGAGCAGCTGCTCCCCCAAATGGAGTTCTGCCGGCGCCAGTGCCTATTTTTTTCTCAATGTGCTGCATTGAAAATGTGCTCCGCCGCCGGTAGAAGTCCGCTTTCGCTCCCCTCGCACCATCAACCTGGCTCCGCTTCTGCCTGTACTCCATCTTTTAGGGCTTGTTCATGCAAAATAGTGCGCCTTTCACAGGGATCTGGGATAAGGCAATCGATGTTATTCACCAAAGGTCATGTTAAAATTCAACAATACAAAGAAAAATAAGGAAGACATCATTAAATGTTCACCTGTATATATTCTTGTGAAATTACAAAGAATGTCTTGTGCACAGCTGACATATGAATTGTTTTCAAAACAAACATTGACAAGGAGGGTATCTGTGGTCCTACTTGAAATTTCATTCTTTATCACATAATCGCCTTATGATTTTCTTGTGAACTATGCAGGGAGGTAGCAGGCAGGGAAGGAAAGACAACATGTAAAATTAACAAATGCTTCCGAAATGGACAATTCAGTGTAAAATGATAAATGTAAAACACTTATAGAGGATGTAAAGCGGCTTTTGTTATTGATAACAGTGCTAGCTAGCCAAAAATATTCTGAACTGACAATCATTTCATCTTTGTGTTTTAATAACATGGATTACTGGAATTCTTCTGTGCCCCCATCCCCCACAATGAAGAAAAAAACAAATTAATTTTCTAAGCGGCTTAAAAAGCTGGAATGCCTTAAGGCCTTTTTCTGATGTATAAGCAAAAACAGAGCCATGCAGGACTTCCTGTGGTCTGTACCTTCTACTTCAAATGTTAAATATCATCATAGAACAGCTCGAAACATAAACATAGCTAACTGCAGGAGCACTTTTCATCACTAAACTACATTCGATGCCCTACATACTGATCCCTCCCAGTGTTCTTACACTAAGACAATGGATATGGCTTTCATTCAAAAGGCAGCTTTATGCCTCTTTCTTACGAATGTTTTTATTCTGTGGTAGGATCAGGCAGCGATTAAAGAATCTCTCCCTGCTCAAAACATTGGATGCTGCGATCTAGAATTATTTTTAAATAGATAAGGGGCCCTTTTACTAAAAGACACAAGGGTAGATTAAAGAGAGCGCCAAAATTTAGGCTCCAGGATGATGTGCGCTAGGCATAAATTCTATAATGGCAGTTCCACATGGAATTGTCATTATAGAATATTAGCATAAATCCGCAGTTTCACACCTAACTTAGTTACGAGCACTTACACCATGTCAAGGGCTGGTGTAAATGCTCATGCCTATCTGTTGGCAGTTAGGCGCATACACCCGGATTCTATATAGTGAGCCTAGCATTCCTTGCCGAAATCCAAGTGGATTCTATAACAGCGCACGTAACTTAATTGGCTTAACAAGCCAATCAGTGTTGTTAACAGCACTTAACAGCCAATAATGAGCACTAATTGACAATAATTAGAATTTTAGTACACAAATCGCCAAGTGTATTCTGTAATGCAGAGCGCCTAAATTTTAATGCATGCAGGTAACAAGAAGCATAGTTATGGATGGGGAAATGGGCATTTAATGGGCATTCCAAAATTTACACATGTAATTATAGAATATGGCCCCGTGCGCTTAAATCTTCGCTCAGTGATTTACACCATGTTTTCATTGGTGTAAATGGAGGCGTGTAATTTTAAGTGCTAGCATGCCAACTAAGCGTATTCTATATACCATGTCTACATCTAGGTGCTGCTTAAAGAATACACTTAGGCGGAAATGTTTTCCATGTGGATTTTTTAGGCGCCATATATAGAATCCCCCCTAATTCCTAGTATTCTACAACCTGCATGCCTAAGTCCTTGGCACGTCCCCGAGCCCCCTCATGCCCCTCCCACATCCATAGCACATGCAACGTCTAGAATAGCAACTAAGGGTATTTGCATGTGCAATTGTTGCTACCAATTAGCACCATTTAATGCCAATTTAAGCCAATAATTGGCTGTTAATTCCAATTAAAAGTCAATTATTAAATTAAGATGCACACGTAACTGCCCTCATTCTATAACTTGCACATGCTTATTAGCGTCCTAGGTATAAATTTGGGTGTGCAAGTTTATGGACTCCTCAGGTTTGTGCGCAAATTGGCATAGTCAATACGTTCTCTGAGCGCATCCTTTTTCAAATATTATTGAGATGCTAACAGTCTAGTGTGTACTTGATTTTGTATCGACATCAGATATATTTATTTTATTAATTTTATTTGTTACATTTGTATCCTACATTTTCCCACCTATTTGTAGGCTCAATGTGGCTTACATAGTACTGGAGAGTCGTTAGCAGCCTCCGGTGTGAATAAATACATTTGATGTTGTGGTAGGATAAAGATTATTCTTACCGTGTGGCCATGCGAGGGGAGCACTTACAGCCGCCCATTGAGGTGATGGTAAGGGCTCCCGTGGTAACCTGGCAGTAACCGATTACCGCTGAGTTAGCGCTGTGAAAGAAATTATGGAATAATTTTTTGTAGTGCTGGAAATGACTGCGCTTGAGGCAGAACTACCACTGGTGGCCACGTTGGGCCAGCGGTAGTTCCGGGTTGCCACTTGGCAACCCTTTAGTAAAAGGGCCCATAAATTTGCACTTACCATAATAACTGCAAAATATTATGCACTTTAGAAAAAGGATCCCTAAATAAATAGAATGATTATTAAAGATATATGATGTTCACTGCATGCATAACACACAAAGAACATGCATGGACTATAGAATTTAAACAGCTTTGGGGCAAACAGACTTTCCCTCATAATCCTAGTTTCTTTTAGCATACTACCTCTGGCCTAATGGAAGTAAATGGCTAAGCACTGTGCACAGGGTGTTGACCAGAAATCCAGTAACTGGAATTGTATTCAATGAAATTATATGTATTCAAAGCCCTCATATAACTTTTCCTAGAATGATTCTAAAATGAATTTAATTTGAATTATACTCTTTAAATGGGTTTCAGATGCATTTTCATTCTGGTTTCTAAGGCGTGCTAGGGAAGGGCTAGTACAGTGGTGCAGAACCTGTGCTGTCGACCCTGTAAAATCAGTCTAAAAGGCTGATGAATAAAGGATTTCCCCCATTGTGTGTGTGTAGGAAAAACACATGAAAGGCAATTCTATAAAGTGGGTGCCCACATTTCAGCATACGTAACATGTGTTATGGGCATATTTGGATGGGCCGGAGTGGGGCTTGAATGACCATTTCAGAAGTTGGAGAACAAGGCCAGTGCAGGGCAGACTTCTACAGTCTGGTTCCTGAAATTGGCAAGGACAAATCAAGATCAAGTATACATATGTAGCATCACATCATACCTTAAGCTATGCGTTTACCTTCTTGGGCAGACTGGATGGACCGGGCAGGTCATTATCTGCTGTCATCTAGTATGTTACTATATAACTATGTGTAAATGTTTAGAATACTAGCACTTAGAGTGTAGATGTGCACATACCTGCACAAGTGCTAGCAAGGTCCCTAAGAAATATTCTGCAAATACCTGCTTAACTTTCATAGTGCAAAGGAGGGGGTGTACTCAGGGGATATTTTATTTATTTATGTATTTATTTATTGCATTTGTATCCCACATTATCCCACCTATTTGCAGGCTCAATGTGGCTTACATAGTTTTGTAAACATTGTCATTACAGGATATAGGTAGGGCTCCCAATTACACTCATCGCTTACAGCTTACTGTAAGTTACACACTTACCTGCCACATTTCAGTGCCTGCACTTACACCAGCTCTATAGCTGGTGTAACTGTAGGCACTTAAACGTTAGGCACACTGATAATGGATTGCACGAGTATTCTATAATGGAACTTAGTCACCATTATAGACTAGGCTTCTGCTGCGTGTCCTCAGGGCACCTAAGTGAAGACAACCACCTTAACGGCCCTTTTATTAAAGTGTGGGAAGGTTTTGCACCTAGTTAAGAAGTGGAAAATGAGGGAAGGCCGGTCAAACCACTGGTTCAACAAGTGAAATTTATTCCTTATACACAAATATCAAGACTCGATACGGCACCATGTTTCGGCATATATAAGATGCCTGCCTCAAGAGCCTGGTGGTGCAGAAATGAAAATGAGATGGTGCTAAACAAACTAGAAATAATGAGTTGGTCTTTTAAAAGACCATGCTTGTGTAGACAATGCACTATCAAAAAAAGTTGGCAAGTTCGCACTTAATGATTCGGTAGTGTAGAAGGGCAAGCACCACTGCTTCAGCACAAGAAAAACCGCTTGCCGGTGCCATGTCGAGTCTTGATATTTGTGTATGAGGAATAAATTTCACTTGTTGAACCAGTGGTTTGTCCAGACTTCCTTCATTTCCCACTTCTTGACTCGGTGTTGGATTCTCTGTGGGATGTTTTGTGTTCAGTTACCGCAAGGTTTTGCATCTACCACATGTGATTAGCAAAAACTACTGCATAGAGCAGCACTTGTCACATGGGTAGTGAGTTACACAGGTTGGAAATGTGATAGAGATGTTCTGTCTCGCTGCACCCTACGCCTGGAATAAACTTCCTGAGCCCCTACGTCTTGCCCCATCCTTGGCCACCTTTAAATCTAGACTGAAAACCCACCTCTTTAACATTGCTTTTGACTCGTAACCACTTGTAACCACTCGCCTCCACCTACCCTCCTCTCTTCCTTCCCGTTCACATTAATTGATTTGATTTGCTTACTTTATTTATTTTTTGTCTATTAGATTGTAAGCTCTTTGAGCAGGGACTGTCTTTCTTCTATGTTTGTACAGCGCTGCGTATGCCTTGTAGCGCTATAGAAATGCTAAATAGTAGTAGTAGTAGTAAATACCTCCCAGGTCTTAATAATGCCCAAAAGCAAATTTTTCCAGTTAAATGAATGTTTTAGAACAAGTGTTTGTAATTTGCTGCTCAAAGAGGATGCAGTTAGCAATAACATAAGGAATTATTTCTTTAAAGAAAGAGGGAAGGGGATAGGAAGGAAATATTGGATTTAGCTCATGCCTTCTTTCAGTAGGTAGCTCAAAATGAGTCACATTAAGGTATAGTAGGTATTTCCCTGTCCCCCAAGGACTCACAATATATTTTATATGAGGCGGTGAAGAGTTAAGTGACTCATCCAAGATCACAAAGAGCACCTGTGGGATTTGAATCTGGCTTCCATAGTTCTCAACCTGCTGGACACTAGTTATGAGGACACAGGCCATATTTAGTGCCAGTGCATGCATAACTAATTGAGTAGATGGGACCATACAAAAAGTAGTCCTAATTTTGCCACTTTGCTATGCAGGTGCTGACACTGAATATCAGTAAGCATCTGCATAACTTACAGGTTATCTCCTCACCCCACTATCCATCCCAACCCTGCTCTGATCCCACTTCGGCAATATTGCTTACAAAAAGTGTTACAAAGAACCAACACAAGAACCGAACCTTGCAGTACACCACTGGTAACATCCCTTTTCTCAGAGTGAGATCCATTTACCACTAACCTCTGTCATCTTCCACTCAATCAGTTCTTAACCCAGTCAATTTAGGTGGAACTGTGTCAAAGGCTTTGCTAAAATCTAAGTACACCACATCTAGTGCACTCCCTCAAACCCTCCTAGTCACCCAATCAAAGAAATTAATCAGATTTGTCTGACACGACCTGCCTCTAGTGAAACCATGCTGCCTCAGGTCCTGCAATCCATTCTCACTATTCTGTTTTAGAAGCATTTCCATTAATTTTCTTACCACAGAGGTCAGACTAACCAATCTGTAGTCCCTAACCTCCTCCTTACTTCTGCTTTTGTGGAGAAGGACCACATCTGCTGTTCTCCAGTCCTCCAGAACCACTCCTGACTCTAGAGAAACATTAAAAAGGTCAGACAGCAGAGCCACCAGAACTCTCTAAGTTCCTCAGTACCCTCAGATATATGTCATCTGCCTCATCGCTTTCTCCAGCTTGTATTTATTTATTGGTATTTATATCCCACATTTGCCGAAAAGTAATATCAGTTTAATGTAGCTTACATATATAAGAAGTTACATTACAAATAAATCAAGAAAAAGTGGTTTAAATGCATATAGATCATTTTGTAACATACATTATTATAAGAGCTGCATTTCATTTTTAGAGAGTTAATTGGCACTTGTGATAGGATTTTGAATAAAAAGGCTTTTTAAGATTTCCAGAATAGTAGGTATATGTCGTATTCCCTTCGGGAGTATATTCCACCATTTTGTGGCTAGGTAAATGAAACCGCTAGCGAAAGCTGATTTGTATCTGATATACTTGCAATTGGAGAAATGGAAAATGAGAAAGTCTCTAGTGCCCGGTATGGCATTTCTTGTACAAATGTCTATCAAATTAAGCATGTAGTCCAGTGCCATTCCATATAATATTCTGAATACAAAAATATAAATATTAAAAACAGTTCTGGCTTTTATTGGAAGCCAGTGCAATCTTATCGATAGTGGAGATGTCCATTCAAATTTAGCAACTTTAAAAATCAGCCATGCAGCTGAGATCTGAGTTGTTTGCAGTTTCTTAATTAACAATTCTTTGCTGCCTGCATAAATTGCATTGCAGTAATCGATTTGCAAAAGAATTAGTGTTTGGACCAGGGATCTGAAGGTTTCAGTAGGGAAAAATGTTCTTACTCTTTGTTTTACACAATGATCTGAAAAGTTTTGCAGTTACTGAATTTACCTGTGCTTCTAAAGTTAAGTATTGATTGATTATAACTCCTAGAATCTTCAAGTTGGTTTCAAGTGGATAAGTAGTCTGGTTAATTGTGAAGCTGGCTTCTAATATAGGGCTGAAAGGATTCAATAAGATCAGAAATTTAGTTTTATCTTTATTTAATTTGAGTCTGAAAGTGGAGGCCCTTTTTCCATTAAATTTAGACCTTGTCTGATAATGTGTAAAATATTATTAATTTGGTTATTAAAAGGAATATAGATGGTGACATCAACAGCATATATGAATGACTTAATCAAGTCTTCTAATTTTCTCCCTAGTAGCTCCATCATAATGTTGAATAGGATGGGTAAAATAGGAGAGCCCTGTGGAACACCATAATTAGATGACCAAGGAAGAGATATAGAGCTAGGCATCTTGACCTGGTAAGATCTGGATTTCAGAAATCCCTTAAACCAATTTATAACTTCTCCACAGATTCCTATGTTGTCTAGTAGAGTGATTAATATATCATGGTCAACAACATCGAAAGCATTGGACATATCAAATTGGAGTATAATTATTTTCTTTCCAGTGCTGATTCATTTTCTAAACTCTGATAATAAGATAGTTATGACTGTTTCTGTACTATAGAATGGTCTGAAACCAGATTGTGATTTATGTAGGAGAGAGAGTTCATGAGTTGTTAACCACTAGACCTTCCATTACCTTTACCAGTAGAGGGATAGAGACCACTGGTCTGTAATGTCAGACATCACTTGTTTTTGCTGAGGTATTTTTAGAGATGGGAGTGAGCCTGATATTACCTTTTTCTTCTAGGAATTTACCATGTGTTAACATGTATGTTTAATAATTATGGAGCAGATTAGTAAAAGAGCTTGAAGCTTCTTTTAGAATGTAACTAGGGCATATGTTCAGTATGCAGTGTGATGAGGAATACATTTTTAGGAGAGATGAGATCTCTGATGTTGATCATAGGATGAAATTAGACCATATTCTGTTAGTCTTTGATTCTTCATAAGTGGAATTATCATTTCCGATGTAATCTACAATATTTGATTTGGATATAGGCAGTTCTTTCCTAATATTAATGATTTTTTTTGTTCAAAAAGTAGGCAGGAGTTTTTTCATTTGACATTTGTAATTCTTGTGTATTTAATAGATTATTAATTAGTGGAGGAGTGGCCTAGTGGTTAGGGTGGTGGACTTTGGTCCTGAGAAACTGAGTTCAATTCCCACTTCAGGCACAGGCAGCTCCTTGTGTCTCTGGGCAAGTCACTTAACCCTCCATTGCCCCATGTAAGCCACATTGAGCCTGCCATGAGTGGGAAAGCACAGGGTACAAATGTAACAAAAAATACATATTTGATCTTCACCTATATATGACTTGTAATAGTTAAATTTTGCTTTTTTAATTTTGCTAGATTAGTTTAGCTAGCTTCTTACAAACACAATCCTCTGAAAATCATTCAGGGTTTAACCAAACTTCCATTCCTATTTGTGTTTGTCTCCTGTGGTCCTAATCCCAGCCTTTCATCTGTGAACACAGAACAGAAATACAGTGACCACATGGATTGAAGGCTTTGGAGAAGATCCTGGCTTTCACCTGCTTCCTGAAGTAGAGGTAGTCTTGATTTAGGTATCAGCCTTCTGGGAGCGCATTCAAGTGTGCAGGCTACTCCTGAGAAGGTTTGCTGGTGGGTATCACATCATGGAATTTCTAGTACTCCTTGAGAGTACCTTAGAAGCCTAAAGGACATATAGAAGGCTAACTTGTTCTTTAGGTACTCTGGCCCATTTTGTCTGAAGATCTTGAAAATCAAATAGAGTTTTAAATGTGGCCTGAAAGGTACTGGTAGCCAGTGCAGTTTTTGCAGAAAGGGTGTGATGTGGTCACACTGTAGCCCTTTATTAGTCATGATGGCATTCTAAATTAGTTGGAGGTGGTATAGACTCTTATTGGATTGACCAGTTACACTAGTCCAGTCAAGATGTTATCACAGCATGGACCACTCAGGCTTATATTTTTGATATGTGGAGAGAGATTTCAAAGTTGCTGCAATTGATAGAAACATTTTTTAAAGGTTGTTTGAATTTTCAGGTTCAAAAGTAAGTGATCAGTCTAGCAGTATCTCAAGATTCCTGACCTGTGATGATAGGGGGAGTTCAGTGGCACTCAGTGGAGGAGTAACCTGGTGGCTAGAGCACCAGACCTGAAATCCAGAGATGGCTGGTTCAAATCCCACTGCTGCTCCTTGTGACCTTGGGCAAGTCACCTAACCCTCCATTGCCTCAGATACAAACCTAGATTTTGAGCCCTCCAGGGACAGAGAAATATCCAGTGTACCTGAATGTAACTCACTTTGAGCTACTACTGAAAAGGTGTGAGCAAAATCTAAATAAATATACCACAAAGTTATTTTGAAGTCAGATATCTGTCCACTTATTTATTTAGACTCTGCTCACACCTTTTTCAGTAGTAGCTCAAGGTAAGTTACATTCATATGCACTGGATATTTCTCTGTCCCAGGAGGGCTCACAATCTAAGTTTGTACCTGAGGCAATGGAGGGTTAAGTGACTTGCCCAAGATCACAAGGAACAGCAGTGGGATTTGAACCAGCCACCTCTAGATTGTAAAACTGGTGCTCTAACCACTAGGCCACTCCAGTTGTGTTAAGAACCCACAGAATCTCTGTTTTGCTTGGATTCAGGCAGAGTTAGTTGTTTTTAGCCGATTCCTGAGTTGCTGTTAGACAGGTAATCAATTTACTCAAAGCTGTGTGTAGATCTGGTTCAGTGAGTATGAGTAGCTGCAGATCACCAGCATAGATATAGAATTTTGTGCCATCAACTGCAGCACCTCAGCTAAAGACTTGAGGTAGATATTAAATAAAATATCAGACAGTATGGATCCCTATGGCTCCCTGCAGTTCTGTGCCCAAGGTGATGATGTGCTGATGCTGAACAGAACTGATTGTTACCTGTTTGACAAATAGGATCTGAGCTATGAAAATATTATGCCACTAATAATTGTTTCTGCCAGCCTTGTAAGCATGATATTTTGATCCATATTGATAAAGGCTGCTGAGAAATCCAGCAAAACTAGGATCAATGTGAATCCCCTGTCACAATTTCTGTACAGATTAAGAAGGGATACAAAAAATGTCTCCATTCCATACCCAGATCAGAAACCAGATTGATATTGGTCTAGCCAGTTTTATCAGTCATTGATTTGAATGCAGACAGCCTGTTCTATAAGCTTTGCAGGAAAGAGACATTAGAAACTGGTTGATAGTTGCCAAGTTTGTACCAGTCAAGGGAGCTCTTTTTCAGTAGGGGGAGCTCTTTTTCAGTAGGGGGCACACCACAGCCCTTTTTATTGTCATTCACAGCTGCCCTTCTACAACAGAAAAATTAACAATTTTAGTAGCTCCCTTCAATAAGGCCTTTGCTTGCTAGCTGTGTGTTTCTGCTGGCAGAGATCAAGAAGACAGGATTTTGGCTGAAGGTCTTTCAAGATTTTTTTTCAAGATCCTTCTCTGCTACCTGGTTGAATGAGTCCCAGATGGCTGTGCATGGGGGGGGGGGGGGGGGGGGGGGAAGGGAGGGAAGTGTTCATTATCAGATGGGAAACTCAATGGAATGGATGAAAACCTTTAATTTTGCTGACAAAGTATTATTGCTGGTTAGTTGTGACTGGGAAGGCTGGTTCTGTTGTGGGGGTTGCCATAGACGTTTACAACCCCCACCCCCTCAATATTCAGATGGTGGCAGGCAGCTGACCTTGGATATTAAATGCTAGGCCGTTTCTAGTGACTGGCATTGAATATCCAGGTGTATTTTAGCTAGGTTTAAAGTAACTGGCTATGTGAATACTCAGCACTGGTCGGTTAAGTTAATAGCGGGCAAAGATAGGACTGCTATTTAGGTGGTCTGATTTGCCCATTAAATTTAGCCAGCCAACGCTTGAGTATTTGCAGATAGCCAGCTAAATTGTATGATTAGCTGGCTAGCCGCTATTATTTATTATTATTTATTTATTAGGATTTATTTACCGCCTTTTTGAAGGAATTCACTCAAGGCGGTGTACAGTAAGAATAGATCAAACATGAGCAATAGGCAATTACAGCAGTAAAAATATTCAAATAACAATACAAAGTATGGCTACTACTTAAAATGTCAACACAATATGTAATAGAACATTTTAATTGACAGTGAAGGGTAAAAGCAAAGATGAAATATATAGATAAGAGTAAGAAGAGTTAGAAAGTAAGGTGACTAATTTAAAGAAAGTTGCACATGAGGTCAGAGAGATGGTTAAATATTATCTCAGCTAGGGTAGGAGTGGATAAACATGTCCTGCTGCAGTATGTGCAGCCCGAGTCACTCCTTGTGTGTGTGAGTGAGAGGCCTGGTTGAAGAGCCAAACTTTCACCTGCTTCCTGAAGTAGAAATAGTCTTGTGTGTTAAGCAGAGCCTTTCAGGCAGTGCATTCCAGAGTGTGGGGGCTACTCCAGAGAAGGCTCACTTGCTATGCTCTAAGCCCCTGATGGCGAACCTATGACACGCGTGTCAGTGTACTGACACGCGTAGCCATTTTCAGTGACACGCGGCCGCATGTGGCCGCATACAGAGAAGCAGCGGAGTTCCTTGCTGACACCCGGGGCGGATCGCCGATGCGCCCCCCCTCCCCCCCCGGTGCAGCGCGACCTCCCCCCCCCCCCGGCGAAATCACCCGGTGCATGTTTACCCGCTGGGGGTGTGCCGTGTGCGCTCCTATTGGCTCCCTCCCTGCTGCTCCCTCTGCCCCGGCTCCTCACTTCCGGCCGGCGGAGCAGAGAGCAGCGGAATGCCATGGGGGACGCATCTCTGAGGGCCCTGTGATCACCATTACCAGCAACCATCATCCAATCTACTGTTCTGGGGTGTCGTGGATTTGTAATTGACCACCATTACTGAGATAGGTGAGGGGGAGGCTGGGAGAGGCGAGGGCATGTGCTATGGGTGCCGTTTCCCGCCATTAGAAATAGCGGCAGCCATCTTAATTTACATAAGGTGGTCAGTTAGGCTAGTTAACCCTTAATTGCCTGCAGGGCTAACAGGCTATCTATAATTCTATCTTCTGTCTCTGCCCCCCTGATGGAGAACTCAAAAAATAAAAAACCAAGGTTAAGTAAAGGAAGTGGTAGTAGCAGTAGCCGACCCTTTCAAGAGACATGGACCGAGATGTATGGCATTATAGAAAAAAATGGCAAATCATTTTGCGTTCTATGTACTGAAACGGTAGTAAGCAGAACGTGGAATATAAATAGACATTTTGAAACTAATCATTCCCAGCTCTTGAAAAAAAGTGAGGATGAACGGAAGGAATACATTTCCAGGCAGCTACACTTTTATAAGAGCCAATCTAAGTCCATCCTTAAATTTGTAAAAGGTTCTACAAATTTAACATCTGCAAGTTTGAGCATTGCTCACTCCATAGCTCAGCATGGAAAAGCACTCAGTGAGGGAGAATTTATTAAAGAAACTCTCCTAAGATGTGCACCAGTTCTATTTCACGATATGCAGAATAAAGATGCAATTATTAAGAGAATATCTGAGTTACCAGGAAATTTGGAGTGCCTGGATCCGATTACCAGACACTTTTAGCACCCTGAAAAATATAGCAATGGCTTTACTCACAATTTTTCCCTCTACGTACTTTTGTGAAACCTTATTCTCAGCGTTAAATAATATCAAAACCAACAAAAGAAACAGATTGACAGATGAAGTTAGTAGCGCTTGCTTGGGCTTGAAGTGTACAAAATACCAACCTTCAATTGAAGATTTAGCCAATGAAATTCAGCAACAAAAAAGTCACTAATAGGCAGATTAGTTAAAGAATTCCCCCTCCCCCTCACTTATCTTACTTCATGGCACCCCACACAAGTTAAATAATATCAAGACCAACAAAAGAAACCGACTGACAGATGAACAAAGAAGTCACTAAGTAGGTAAGTTAAATAATTAGTTTTTGGTTTATTAAATACAGTTTTATATTACAATTATACATTTTTGTTATTTAAACTATAAATATCGCGAAATTATGGTTTTTTTCTCGAAGTGACACACCACCCGAGTTATGCTCGGTTTTTTGGCGAATTTTGACACACCAAGCTCAAAAGGTTGCCCATCACTGCTCTAAGCACTAATATTCAGCAGAGGTAACTGGCTATCTCGCACTGAATATTAGCGCTTAGACAGCTAAGCACTATTTAACTGGCCAGGAGCCATTCCTGGTCGGTTAAATAGCAATGAATATCAGGCCCATATTGAGAGGCGTGGCCTAGTGGTTAGGGTGGTGGACTTTGGTTCTGGGGTACTGAGTTCAATTCCCACTTCAGGCACAGGCAGCTCCTTGTGACTCTGGGCAAGTCACTTAACCCTCCATTGCCCCATGCAAGCTGCATTGAGCCTGCCATGACTGGGAAAAGCATAGGGTACAAATGTAACAAAAATAAATGAATATCAGGCCCATATTGGTTGAATTTGCAGCCTGTTCAATGCGTTGAGAGAAATATTGTTTACTGACTACTGTTAAGGCCTGGTGGTACATTATCATATGTTTTCTACAGTTGATCCTATCTTCATCTAGGTGAGACCATCCATTTGCTTTCAAGTTTATGTCCTTGATGCTTAAGGATCTGTAGTTCTGGGGAGAATTCAGGGGAGTGTTTATATGTAGAGTATAGGACCTTCTTTTGTGCGGTGTTTTTCTAAGGCCATTGCCAAGTGTGCATTCCAAATGTCAACCTGTTCTAACACTGTAGTCCTCTTAGGACAAGGCCTCTAGGAACCTCTCAGTAGTCAAATCTCTCATGTCTCAAATTTCTCATGTCTTCTGATGTTTGGAAGTATGATATCTGCCAAGGTGTAAAGTCTGTGAAGGATGACTTGTTTAAAACAGAAGTAAGCAATCTATAGTCTGTGGGACAAACCTGGCCCGCTGATGCAGTTTTTCTTGCCCTGTCCTTATTGTGAATTCCAATTCACCAACTCTGTAAGTGCTAGATTCATTAATGTGCGTTATTGCCCATTAACACTTGTTTCAATTTAACATGCTTTAAATCACATTAGCACACCAGAATTTGTAACAAAATGTGTTAATGTGGAATAACATGGATTAATGAATCAATGCATACTAGTAAACCTAACCCTAACTCTGAGACTCAGACCTCTACTGGCCTCCCCTATGCACCAACCTAGTCAGAGTTCCCAATGTTGCCTTGGGCCAAAATATTTGCCTAAACCTGGTTTAAGATAGCCAGTAAGACTTTTACAGTATTCATTTTATCATCGGTCCGGGTATTTTGCATTTATAGACCTCTATCATGGACAGCATGCATATTCTGCTGATGCCTTTACACTCTGGTATGTGTTGGACAGCTTTTGGATTATGTTACATCATGAGTTCACCTCTGCCCTGATTTTCTTAACATGTGCCTTGTGTATCAGAGAATGGATTAGTATTATAGGCAGGATTTGAACAATGATCCAGTTTTAAGCTATTGCATGTGACACTGTTTGTTTTTGTTTTGTTTTTTTACTTTGCAGCTCTTTTGCCTTATATGGGAGTTGTAAGCATGGTTCTTACCTAGATTGGCATATAGTTGAGTTTCCTTCCAGAGTTATTTTGACAAAGTATAAATCCTTCCTTTGAGTTGTCACGCATATTATATTTAGGCAGATGAATCTTCTGGGGAGCAATTTTGAAATAGCCTGTGTAGTCGTACAGTATATGGGTATTTTTATCTTGTTTACTTGCAATTAATTTTCAAAGGGAAACTACCTAAGCTGTATATACTTTATACTTTCTATTCTGAAGGTGACAGAGGTAAGATAAAATGTGTATACAGTTGAAAATAGGGAGGGTATGTGCCCAAGCAGATAACCAAGTTGTGATACCCAAAATTGGGCATGGATTTTATAAACAACTCACAAGGAAACTCCAAACAGCACAAAACACAGCAGCCAGATTGATATTTGGAAAGACACGATTCCAAAGTGCCACACCACTCCGTGAACAACTGCACTGGCTTCCTATCAAAGAATGCATCTCTTTCAAAATCTGCAACTTGGTCCATAAGATTATCTATGGAGTAGTCCCAGATCACATGATTGACCTAATCAATCTCCCAATTAGAAATAGTACCAGTTCATCATGGTCTTACCTGAATCTCCATTACCCAAATTGCAAAGGACTAAAATACAAGACAACCCATGCGTCCAACTTCTCTTACATAGGCACACGCCTGTGGAACGCATTGCCACAAGTGGTGAAAAAAACTTATGATTACCTAAAATTCAGAAAGTCATTAAAGACTCACCTATTCGGAAGGGCATATCCGAATGACCCAACTTAAATGACTCAACCCTGCAACACATCTACTATGTTACTATGTTATTGTCACGTCTGTGGCCATGACCACCCTCATTCTTACCCTGTTTCTGGGAGTCAGTGGCTGTGCTGGCTTCTGCTTGTCTCTGTGTCTGTCTCTGTCTTAGTTTCTCTCTGGCTCTGTGTGCTGATTGCCTTACTGGACCTCACCTGTGTGGGCTATGCCTCTTCCAAGATGGCTGCCAACTCCTCTATGCCAGTATCCAAGATGGCTCCCGCTTGTCCTTCCTGTGGGCTGACTTCTCTGTGTGTCAAGCCTCTGTTTGGAGGCAAGGAGATTGCTGCAGCTGTGCCTCTGGTGTTGAAGGGCTTTATTAATCACTTAGAGACTGCAGCCCTGGCCTTTGCATCGTCTAAGGGCCCTGGTATGTAGAGTGCGCTGTGCACTGCTACATTGTCCAGCTCAGTGTGAGTTCCTAGTGTTTGACTTGTTAGCTTGGGCACAGCTTGGCTTGTTAGCCTGTGTACAGCTTTACCAGTTCTCCTGTGTTTGCTTAGTGTATTGCTTTGAACCTGCCTACTGCCGGAACCCGGACATTCCCTGCCTGTCTGCCTTGCTTTCGCCTAGGTGCCTGGGGGCACTTCTGTATCCTGATTCCTGCTGTTCCTGCTTGCAAGTTCCAGTTCCGGTTTTTCCTGTAAGCCCTGCCGGCTGCCCGAACCTGAGGGTTCAACCCTCGGGGAAAGGTGGCTAAGCGTAGGTGAAGCCTAGGTCCAGTGTGTTCCTGTCCAGCGGGTTCCGGTCCCGTGGGTTCCAGTCCAGTGGGTCCACTCCAGTGTGTTCCAGTCCAGCGGGCTCCACTCCAGTGCGCACCCGTCCGGTGCGTTCCAGTCCTGGGTTGTCCTGTGTAGAACTCCAGTCCGGGGTTCCAGTCCAGTCTTGTCTCTACCTTGAAGGTGATTTTGCCTGCCACTGCCGCTCTACGGTAGTGGCCCAAGGACTCACGAAGCCAGTGCTCCCGGGGAAGAAGCCTGACAGTATGCCAAGGTCCTCGGGAACGCGACAGTTATGTTACTTCACTATTAAAGATCGTATTGGACATTAATGAACTCTTTTACCTCAACCCAACTTGATTGAATCTTATCTTCCCTATCCCAATACAACATTTTGTACCTATCCTGTACCGGATTTGGCGAATGCCTTCATGGTATTAAGCCACATTGAGCCTGCAAATATGTGGGAAAATGTGGGCTACAAATGTAACAAATAATAATAATAATAAAGAGCTCATCAAACATGAACATGCACATACAACTAGCATTGTTGCTGTTTGGAGCCAGAAATACATGTCATCTGTCCCCATGGATTACTGCAGGGGTAGGCAATTCTGGTCCCAGAGAGGTCCAGGCAGGTCAGGCTTTCAGGATACCCACAATGAATTACTTAGGTGATAGCTTTGCATACTAAGGAGGCAGTGCATGCAAATCTATCTCATACATATTCATTGTGGTTATTCTGAAAACCTGACCTGCCTGGGGCTCTTGAGGACTGGAATTGCCTACCCTGGGTTACAGCACCTTCCATAGACAAATAAAACACTGTGCATACCAGGAAAGAGCAATATTCACCAAGCAAGAATACCTGCCCCTGTCCACTTTTGTAATAGAGAAGGGGGACATCCTCTTCAGAGGAGGAGGTGGCTGTACCATCTCCAAACTTTCTGGATATGGAAGAAGATCAGAAGACAATGAAGAGGTAAATTTATCTTTCAGGGGGTGATATAGGATCCTAGAACACTCCCTTCCATTGCATAAAAACTCCAATGTCCTTTGGCTGCATGATTCTTAGGGAGTGGGTTAGGATCAATGCCTTGGGTAGGTGGCCTGATGTTACCATCTGCTCACTTCTAACAGCCTTTCACCTCACATGGGTGTATATACAACCTTTGCCCATAAGTCAAAAAATGGAGCAGGGATCTACTGTCACCTAATAGTGTCCACTAGTGATAACCATGCAATCACATTCAAAATGCAAACAGCTGGGCCAACCCCAATCCTGTCTGAAAACCATCTCTGAGGCAAGACCACTTATTAAAGTGTGGTAAAGGGGGTAAAGGCTGATACAAGTACAGAATGACACCTGTGTATTTCCACAATGCCACAGCTCCTTCCTTCTCAACTGTGCCACACCTGGGAGTCAATGGGAAAACTCAGATTAGCATGGAAAATTATAAGAAAGGGAGGGCAAGAGAAGGATGGCCTGGCAGGCTTATTGCTATGGATGTTTGGGTAGAGTGATGGGGATTCTGTGATTTGGGCTACTTCTAAGTCCTTACTGCCTCACACAATATCTTTTCTTTCTTACAGATGTTTTCATTAAATCTTTCATCTGCTTTTGATATGGTAGGCCATTCACTTCTCCTTACTCATCTTTCTGATATTGGAATTTCTAAAACAGCTCTGGCTCGGTTCTCTTCTTTTTTATATCTTGGTGTACTTTTTCGGTCACTTTTGGTTCCTCAACTTCAGCCCCTACTCCTATTCTCTGTGGTGTTCCACCTGGTTCAGTTCTACCCCCCTGTTCAACATTTTTCTTAGCCCACTTGCATCTCTTCTACAGGATCTTAATGTTAAATTCTATACCTACGCCGCCAACATTCCTTTGGTTTTTCCCTTTTCACCATTTCAGATTGTTCTGGCTCCTATTTAGTTTTGTTTAGGTACTATTCAGTCTTAGCTTTTGGATCATAAACTTATTCTAAACCCAGATAAAACTACCGCATGTTGGATAACTGGTAGTCTTCCTATTCCTGTTATCTCTTTCAATCTCTGAATCTATCAGTTCAACCTGTTCAATAATTTCATTACTTGGGAGTAATCTTGGATTTATAATTATCTTTTGCTCAGCACATCTCTTCTGTTACTAAGTCAGGTTTCCGCTCTTTGTGTAAGCGTCACTCTATTCACTCTTATTCTGACTTTGCTTCATTACACACTTTGGTGCATGCTTTCATTATTTCTAAACTTGCTTACTGTAATTCTATCTTCGCAGGTTTTCCAAATTCACAACTAAGAAGGCTTAGAACACTTCACAACTCCGCTGCTCGTTTTCTTTGCAGAGCTAAACGTTATGACCATGTTTCACCTCTACTTTTTAGACTTCACTGGCTGCCTTTTCCTTTTAGGTCTTTCTTTAAAATTCTTTGTTTGGTTCACAAATGTCCCAACCATATTATCGAAATGAAAGATGGACGTCCATCTTGTTTCAATAATATGGGTTTCCCTGCCCCTCCATCGGGACGTTTTGCGAGGACGCCCTCAACAAAACTTGGGCGTCCCTTTCAATTATGCCCCTCTCTGTATAACAGATAGGAACATAGAGAACAAAGTCTGAAGATCAGCCAAGTCTCAGGTTTGATATGCCTTACAGGAAAGGATATGGGAGAAACAAAAGGAAAAGAGAATATAGTGTTTGGCTATCTCATCAACAGACTCTAATAATGTAGCAGATGTGAGAAGGGAGATGAAACAGTGATGGAGAGTGCAAAGTTCAATAGCCTGGGGGTTCCTCAGTTGAAACAGAAAACATGAAATCAGAAAAAGACCATATGGCCCTTCTAGTCTACCCATGCAAACCAACAGTCCAGTCTCTACAACCCTTTCTTCTCAGTCAGAAATCTTTGGTATTTGTCCAGAATACAAATACTGTCCTTGTCTCCACCAGCTCCATTGGGAGGCTGTTAATTACTCCTGAGTCTACCCGCTTTTATTCTGATCTTATGATCACTTGTTCCAGAGTCTCATTTTCATGTTTTTATACCTATATTCCTGTTTCTATCTTCCCCTTTCCTATTTCTCATCTAGGTAATTGTAAAGGGAGGGTCTGCTTCCTCCTCTTGGGTGGAGCCCGCAAGCCTGCGGGGCTCCCAGGGTTCCAGGACAGAATGCTGCTGATACTGGGACTCAGGGCCAAAGTATTTTATTATCAAGGCAATTTCATACCAAAAATCATAATATATTCTTCAAAACAAAAGGTACAGCCCTCTTAATATAGTCTTCAAAAGAAAAAGTTACAGTCCTCATAAGAATCTTCAAAAGAAAAAAAAGGTACAGTCCAGGTCCCAAAATCCCTCAGCAAATGCTCAGCTCCTCAAGACCTCAGGTCTTCTATTATGGCATTAGCTTTCCCTTCCCCCTCCTTCAGAAGGGTTTAGTAAGAGTTCAGCACACTTCCAATACAGCACAACAGTTCAGAACAAATCTTCATGGACAGTCTTTTTACACATAAAACCAATACCACAAATCACCTGCCTTTTCCCAGCACAGAGGGAACCCTGTAAGGAGTAGGGTTGGCAGTTTCTCCCACCTCTCAGCACCATGCCCAGTGTGGCCTCCTCCACTGCTTTCAAGTGCTGGGCAGGGCAACCATTGAATTCTCCCACTCCATGGTAGCTGGCTCCTCTCCCTTAGGCAGCTCTAGTAGCAGGCTACTTCCTTCCTCCACATACTCCATGGAATCTCTCTCTCCAGGTGACTGAGAGCCTCCAGGAAATCTGTTCTCTCCTTCTCACAGCTGGGGGGAATTATATACTGATGGCGAAGCCAGGGAAACTGAGCTTCATCCTTCCCTCTCCCTCTAGTGGGGAAGGGAGTAACAGGCTCACCCTGCCTCGAGCCATTG
This sequence comes from Microcaecilia unicolor, assembly GCF_901765095.1. Lineage (NCBI taxonomy): Eukaryota > Metazoa > Chordata > Amphibia > Gymnophiona > Siphonopidae > Microcaecilia > Microcaecilia unicolor. The sequence goes on from NC_044035.1 coordinate 110,458,031, forward strand.
CTCCCCCTGCTAGGGCTGGGAATCCATTCCATTTTTTTAAGACTACTCTCTTCTCTCGCAAGGACTTCTGGGACCCATAGTTCTGGGCTCAACTGCTTCACTGGGGAATCTCTGGGGCTTGCCTTTTCACAGTATACATGTTTAGATCTTTAAAATTATCCTTATATATTTTATGACAGATTGTCAGCCATATTATTAGCTGCACTGTAGACCAATTCCATCCTGTATATATCCCTTTGAAGTGCAGTCTCCAGAATTCTACACAGTATTCCAAATGAGGTCTCACCACAGACTTACACAGACACTGTCACCTTCTTCATCCTGCTGGTCCTTCTGCTCCTAATGCTACCAGGATTATTTTAGCTTTTCCTGTTGCCTTTTCTACCTGTTTACTCACCTTAAAATCATAAAGTACTATCAACTTCTAGGTCTCACTCTTCTTCTGTGTAGAGAAGAACTTGAGACACTTTCATCATAAGTAAAGAAAATTGGTAAAATCCTAGCTCTAATCACAGTACTTCTAAGGCAAATGAAGCACTAGTGAGATGATCAAGCTATAGAAAAACTCCATTGTCATTTTTATACATTGAATATTAAATGGCTTGTACCTCATTACAATAGAAAATTATGGTGTTTTCCTAGCTTTAATTGAATAGAGAATTGAGTATCCATTAATATAAAACTTCTCATCAAGAGCTGCAGGCAGGAACCAGTTTTTATAATATCCTCAATGAATATTCATCATAGAGTTTTGGAACTAGGTTGATTTACATAGCTGTTTCCCTGAAATCAGACCTGCTAGGGACCCATGAACCAAAGTTGTGAAATCCTGTGCACTGAAAGGTTTGTCATTTCATACTGTTTGCTCTTTTTACTTGTTATTTTATGCATTTAGTTTCTGTAGAACAAAACCATAGAGAAAGATTACATGAAAAACTGGCAGGCCCCAGCCCATTCTGCAAGTTTTAAACTTACCCCCCCCCCCCCCCAAGGCTCAATGTTGATTCTCCCTGGGCCACCAAAATCTTCAATCTCTTCCCCCATCCCCCATTTTTCTCCTTACCCTTTCCATGAGTCTTCAATGTGTGAAGCTGGTGTCATTTTCTTATGTGGCAGAAGCTGCCTCAAGTCCACTTATTCGCACTGAAAACCCACAGATAGGGTTAGATAATGGCTTGAAATGACCCAAGAGGGGGGTGGGTAAATACTGTAAGTGGACAGAGGTTTTTTTAATTTTTTTATTGTTGTTGTTTATGTTTAAATCATTTTTATTGATGGTAAGTTCGCAATGAGTACAACTATAATGCTTGAATGAATAGAGCATGAAACCATCACACATTTTACATGTAACCCCAATACCACCCCCCATCCATGCTAAAGATATACTTTATGTGTGAATCATCTTTATTACTATCACAACAGGGTTCCTTCTTAACCGTTAGAGTGCTATACACATATCAGAAACTCTAAGCTGCTTTTCCCCCCCTCCACTCCCCTCCCCTCCATAACTCCCCCCTCCCCCGAACTTTCCCCTACCCCCACCCTCTCCCTCAGCACCGACGTCCCTATCAGACTTATAAGTGCACAGTCTAGTTGAGAATTCTGCTTCGAGCTGCAGGTTGTAGAGTATCCCAAAATCTCGTCCAGATCTGCTGCAATCGCAAGCCCTTGCTAGATGATAGATCTTTAATCTCGCATCTCTCCAATTTTAGCAGTTCAATCATATGTGTCCGCTATGCTCCTATGGAGGGTGGCCTCTGTTCTCTCCAGTCGAGCAAAGTTACCTTTTTCCCCACCAAAATGGCCCTTCGCAAAAAAGATTTAAAACCAGGATGTGTGGGATTTTTTGTATTGGTATATGTCAAATAGTATCAGTGGCTGTTGTTGTTTATAATGAACGCCAAAATGAAATAAAGTGAACATTCATTTTTCTTTCATTTTGTTTCAAACATGAAATTGCAGCAGGTCTCCTTCATTAGTGACTCAAACCACATAGAATAGAAGAAAAGATTCTTTGAAATGGCTAATGCTAGTTATTTACTTTCACTAATGCCAGTAGAATAAGTAGCTTTAGTGTTATGGCAACAATTATAAATTAACATACTTTAGCACAGCAGGGATACTTTCCAAAAATGTGCTGCCTCCCTTAGGAAACCCACATTAAGAGAACAAAGTTTAATGTTAAAGTAAGTGTTTATAGAGAAAGCTAAGAGACAGTAAAACTGATTATGGTACTGGCAAGAAAATAATTGGAATTTTCAAATGGGATTTATATGTTATTAGCAGCTTCTGCAGAACATATAAATCCTCTATCGTGGATTTATAGTAGCACTATCCAAATAGTGCCACTGAAAATTTCTCTATTTGCCTCAAAACTATTTACCCCTGGATTATATAGGACCAGATTCTATACATGGAGCCTGAAAAATCGGTGCCGAAAAAATACACCTTTGGTGTATACTTTTTTTTTATAATGTTTTTATTAAGTAGAGAAACACAACATACAGATATGGAAAATACAATGTTCCAGCAAACACTAGGTGTATTCTATAAAGTAAGCCTAAATTTAGGCATACTTTATAGAATACGCCTAAATTTCCATACAGATTAAAGAATATGCCGAGCGCCCATCTATGTGACTAAAATTAGTCATGGACAGTTACGCCAAGTAAAATTTGGTGAAAATGCCAATGCCTAAATTGGACATGGACCAGGTGCATTCTATAAAAATACAATAGATTTCAGAAATACCCATGACCAGCACATTCGACACCCACAGCCACACCCTTTTCAACTATGGGACTTAGAATTTACATGCATCATGTTACAGAATACTCTTAAGACAATTGTGCACATAAATTCTAATTAATGCCAATTAGTGTCAATAATTGCTTGTTAAGTGGCAATTATTGGTACTGACTGGCTTGTTAACCAATTAAATTGTGCATGCAAATCCAGAATACGACTAGATTTGCATGCGCAATTTAAGTCGCGCTATATTTAATCTGGGGGATAGCACCCAAAGTTGTGTATGCAAATTAGGGTGCATGCCCAATTTGCACATGCAATTTAATTGACTAATGAGCCAATTTTAAGAACATAAGCATTGCCAAAGGTCCATCAAGCCCAGTATCCTGTTTCCAACAGTAGCCAATCCAGGTCACAGGTACCTGGCAAGATTCCTGAACAGTAAAATAGAATTTATGCTGCAGCACACATAGACGCTGAGGCTGATAAGTTGATTTGGTGATACTCCCCCTTGACAAAGTGAAACGAAACGGGAACCTGTCGGGGTATAAGAGCTCACCAACCTGCCTAAGATAAGTGTTGTGTGCATAGATAAGAAGACATGTAAGGAACCATAAGTAAACGCATGAATTAGGTTATAATGCAATAATAAATGCATTATTTGGAGGCGGGGGATGAGTCTATGATTAATTTACGAGCACAAGTGAGTGATTCACTTAGGGTGAACTGAGAACAGTCGTGCCAATTATATGAGACTCTACCCCGTTTAGCCGATTTATATAGCTAACTTGCTCAACACTTGGTTAGCAACTTTTTGATATCTGAAGATTATAGAGGACCAAGTGAGGCCCAAGGTGTTTGACAGTTATCCTAGAAATAAGCAGTGAATTTTCTCAAGTCCATCTTAATAATGGCATATGGACTTTCCTTTTAGCAAAGTTTCCAAACCTTTTTTAAACCCTGCTAACCTAACTGTTTTTACCATTTTTTCTGGCAATGGAGTTTAATTACACATTGGTTACTAACAATCAGTTACTACATGTTGCTACATGCTGCTTTATAAATGACACCCATCTCAGAGCACTGTTTATACAACAGCACTCAGCGATCTTTTTTTTTTTTGGCACCCAATTTTGGGCACCATTTACTATAGTGTTCAACAGCAAGCAGCTTTACTGGCATATACATTTTAACTGTACTGTACACTGTATCATGCAAAAGTATTTGCAAAAGTATAAGCAATCAGGTTGATCATCAAGCAGACATTAACATAAAGCATTCAAATTAGTTTAAAATATAAATGAACTCTAGCCCTGCAGCACTAGTAAAGGACCATAGTACTGTCCTTAGGCAAATACAGCCAGCCAAAACAGGCTGAGAGTAACAAACAGAAAACAAGTAAAACACTCTGCAGGATGTACATACAGTTCAGATGGGGCCCACTGTGATATACTGGAGATGTCAGTTTCCTAGATAGTTCACCGAGAGCCCTAATAGATGATAAATCGTTACTTAAGGTGAAAACCTTCAACCATATGAAGCCACTATTGGGCTCATTTTCAAAAGAGATGGACGTCCATCTTTCGACATAAATCAGAAGATGGACATCCTTCTCCCAGAGACGTCCAAATTGGTATAATTGAAATCTGACTTTGGGCGTCTCCAACTGCAGTCCGTCCAAAGTTCAAGGGGGCGTGGCGGAGGCATAGCGAAGGCGGGACTTGGGCGTGCCTAACAGTTGGAAGTCTTTGACATTTTCACCCGGACGTGTTTTTATTACAAATAAGGCATAAAAAGGTGCCCGAAATGACCAGATGACCACCAGAGAGAATCAGGGATGACCTCCCGTTACTCTCCCAGTGGTCACTAACTGCCCTCCCACCCGCAAAAAACATCTTTAAAAATATGTCATTCCAGCCTCTATGCCAGCCTCAGATGTCATACTCAGGTCCATGACAGCGCATGCAGGTCCCTGGAGCAGTTTTAGTGGGTACTGCAATGCACTTCAGACAGGAGGACCCAAGCCCATACCCCCCTACCTGTTACATCTGTGGAGGAAACGGCGAGCTCTCCAAAACCCAGCACAAACCCATTGTACCCATATATAGGTGCCTCCTTCACCCGTAAAGGCTATGGTAGTGGTGTACAGTTGGGGGTAATGGGTCTTGGGGGGGGGGGGTTGGGGGGTTCAGCACACAAGGTAAGGGAGCTATGTTCCTGGGAGCATTTTAGGGTGCCCGGTTGGTGTCCTGGTATGTCAGGGGGACCAGTGCACTACAAATGCATTAGGACGTTTCTGACATGGACATCTTTGGTTTCGAAAATCACTGAAAGTCAGAAATGTCCATGTCTAGGGACCACCAAATCTAGGGACGTCCAAATTTAAGGATTTGGACGTCTCTGACGGTATTTTCAAAACAAAAGATGGACATCCATCTTTCGAAAATACGGGTTTTACAAGGATGTCCAAATTGCAACTTGGACGCCCCTTTAGAAATGCCCCTCCACGTTAACATGTGCTGAAACAAAACCTTTGAGAGCCCTGTTTGGGCAGTAGTCCCTTCCTGGGCTGACTGGCTCCAAATTCTGTACCTTCCTGCTCCCAGTTCTAAGTGAAATTTGTACAGTTTAGCTCTTGTTAATGATGGAGATTTTCCTGTTGAAATCCCTCTGTGTCTGCTCTGGATTAAGGCAGGATGGGTCTCAACACTGTACTCAGAGAAGTGGGCAAATATCATTCTCTTTTGACTGAATCTCTATAGTAGTTCTGGTTTGGGAATCATTCTACTTGCTGGAGGCCCTGAGAATCAGAGGTTAAATCCTGTGGATTGCTGCAGCACAATTATACCATTTCCATTCCCTCTCAACTCCTGACACTGTCCATATGAATTAGAAACCTTAGAGTTCAAAAGAACCTGTGTAAGTTAACTCTGTGACTGCCAGTAGGGGCTGAGTGAGTCCAGCAATTTCCTGAAAGTTTCTCTGACCTGGTTTAAAGGAATCTACATCAGGCCTTGCCTTTAGTCTTACTCCCTTAGAGGTCCAAAACAGGCACCACTGTCTCTGCCTCTGGATTTTGCTCCCACCAAAGAGGGAAAACTGCAGAATTTAAGGATTATTAATACTCAGTTCTTGGTAAACTGAAGAAGACTGGAACCTCTTTATAATAAGCCCCCCCCCCCCCCCCCTCAAATATGTTATTTTTTAAAAACAAAATAGCCAGCATTTAAAAAAATAAGCTTTTTATTCCAGTCCAATATTTTTTATATTATTAAGTTATGTGACAATTAGTAAGCTTGACTCAGGAGAGAGACCTTGGGGTGTTGGTGTCCAAGGAACTAAAGGTGAAGAAACAATGTGACAAGGCGACAGCCATGGCCAGAAGGATGCTAGGCTGCATAGAGAGGGGTATAACCAGCAGAAGAAAGGAGGTGTTGATGCCCATCTACAAGTCATTGGTGAGGCCCCACTTGGAGTATTGTGTTCAGTTTTGGAGGCCATATCTAGCTAAGGATGTAAACAGACTGGAAGCGGTGCAAAGAAATGCTACGAAAATGGTATGGCATTTACGTTGCAAACCATACGAGGAGAGACTTGCCGACCTGAACATGTGTACTTTGGAGGAAAGGAGAAACAGGGGTGACATGATACAGACGTTCAAATATTTGAAATGTATTAATCCGCAAACAAACCTTTTCTGGAGACGGGAAGGTGGTAGAACTAGAGGACATGAATTGAGGTTGAGGGGGGGGGGGCAGACTCAAGACAAGAGTAATGTCAGGAAGTATTTTTTCAAGGAGAGAGTGGTGGATACTTGGAATGCCCTCTTGCGGGAGGTGGTGGGGATGAAAACGGAAATGGAATTCAAATATGTGTAGGATAAACACAAAGGAATCCTGTTTAGAAGGAATGGATCCACAGAATCTTAGCAAAGATTGGGTGGCAACATCAGTAATTGGGAAGCAAAACCAGTGCTGGGCAGACTTCTATGGTCTACGCCATGATCAGACTGAATAGATATAGACTGGCTTGAGTGTAAATTTTAAGGGGCTTCAGCGTCAGCTTCAGAACTTTTAGTACAAGAAGAGTGCTGGCCAAATTTCTGTGATCTATGCCTTGACAATGGTAAGGACAAACTCGGGTATACATACAAAGTATCGCATACCATGTAAAATGAGTTTATCTTGTGGGGCAGACTGGATGGACAGTACAGGTCTTTATCTGCCATCATTTACTATGTTACTACTATGTATGTTTGAATATTTTGTTTTGTCTTTTTATTATGCATTTCATTGGCCAGATTTAAAGCAGCATTTTAACACAGTTAACTTTGTTGAAATACTACTCAGGGGAATATATGAATACAGTACATGCTGCTGGGGTAAAATAAACATGATCTGACAGTCATCCTTCCTTCTGCTCTGGGTCTAGTGAAGTAAGGATTGTTTGTTTCATTTCAGTTTCCTGTCTAGCCTCCTACTGGACTCTCATCAAGATGCCAAAGTTCAATTTTGTTTGTTTCCTGATAAAAGACTAATTAAGGATTTAGAGAGCAGTCTAAAGCACAAGACCCCAAGCTAGACATAACAATAGGAAACAATATACAGCACTTTACACCTGGAATTATTCTAGTAGACCTATCACCCTGGGGGAAAAACAGGCTGTGATATTTTTTTTAAGGGACCGAGAAAAAGATAAAATTACATCAATTTTTCAGACTACAAAGGGAGTACCATCAGATCATGTGCTACATCTTTATTTGCTCATTTATAAGTATGGATTTAATGTGAGCCATCAACAGACTGTAAAGGAAGTAAGTGTACTCCATGGCTCAGCTGCCTTTTTCCCAGTACAGATTAAATTACAGTAAATCCAGGCTGACCCAGCCTGACTCTGCTATATCTAAACCAGCCCCGACTCTGACTATTATTTTTGACTTACACTGTTGAACTTGAACAAAATGGTTCTTAAGTTGGATACTGGTATGAAACAAATTTAGGGGTCCTTGTTTTACCAGGCTGTGGTAAACGTATCCCTGCGGTGACTTCAGCGTGCGGGTTTATCACACGCTGGGACCCCATTTTACCCCAGCGAGTAAAAGGATGAAGGTTTTTTTCAACAAAAATGGCTGTGCGGTTAGTTAAGCACTTGCAGCATGGCCATTTCCTGGGGAAGCCCTTACCGCCTCCTATTTATGAGATGGTAAGGGCTTCTGCACTAACTCGGTGGTAAAAATTATTTTAAAATTTTGAGTGCCAGAAATGGTGTGCGGTACACACTGGCACTACTGACAGGTTCCTGTGGTAGCCCAGTAGTAGGGCCGATTTGCCATGCACCATTTACATGGTAGCCCTACCGCAGCTTAATAAAAGGGCCCCTTAACTCAGAGTCCCTGGTTTCCTGCACCAACACATGAGTAAATTCTGAGACAACATTTACAAAATTCTGCTGCAAAGAATCAGCAATGTTGTAGTCCATTTTGGATATGAAATAAAATTTAAGTTTAAGTTATAAAATTAGTTTTCCAACCTTGCTTTTCCATCTGTATTTCTTAGAAGAGGGAAAAGAGATCTCTGGCCAGGGGCGTATCTGCGTGGGGCCACAGGGGCCTGGGCCCCCGCAGATTTCACCCCAGACCCCCCTACCGCCGTCACCTACCCCCGAGGTCCACTTCCTCCTGCCAGCTTTTTAAAATATTGCTTCAGCTGGCGGGGGACCCCAACCCCCCCGCCAGCCCAGCCGCGGTCTTCTTTAACTTCTTCATCCTCGTCGTGCTGAAAGCTGCATGCATCCTTAGTTCCAGTTGGACGGAGTCTGACGTCGCAGCACGTTGTAACGTCAACGTACTGCGACATCAGACTCCGTCCAACTGGAACTAAGGATGCATGCAGCTTTCAGCATGACGAGAATGAAGAAGTTAAAGAAGACTGCGGCTGGGCTGGCGGGGGGTTGGGGTCCCCCGCCAGCTGAAGCAATATTTTAAAAAGCCGGCAGGAGGAAGCAGACCTCGGGGGTAGGTGACAGCGGTAGGCGGGGGAGGGAGGGTTAACGGTGGTAGGGGGAGGGTTGACAGCGGTAGGGGGGGCTATAATGTGCCCCCCCTACCACCGAACCTCAGATACGCCCCTGTCTCTGGCATCAAAGTATAGAGAGGATCTTGAAGAAGGAGGGAATCATAGAAATGAGAGCGGAAAAGGAGATCTCAGGGATACAGAGAGGAAGATGAAGAATGGACCTTCATGGGCCGATGATCAGAAGCAAACGCGGATGCTAGAGGCCAACAGTGCTGTACTAGCACTCGGAATTTGCTCCCACCCAATGATCAGAGCCAGCGAGCACATGTAATAACATGCTCAATGGCTCTGAATGATAATTGCATGCAAATGCATGCAAACAAGGATCTCCTGCATTACTCTCTCTTGATCAGCAGGCAGAACACCAAACAAAGGCGCTGTTCCTGCTGCAAACTCTACGCCAGCTCGGAGCTGGTGTTAGGGTTTGCCAGCGAGGGAAGAATGGGGGAGACCCCTGAAGAGTTTCAAGAGGTCCGGGATTTTCTCCCAGACCTATCAAACCTAAGCCCGCCCCCCAAGCACAAGACCTGGTGGGCCAGTGGGACCACTAGCTTCCCCACTCCCACCCCCTACATCAAAACAAAAATGCCCTGGTGGTCTAGTAGGACCACTGTCTATATAGCTAGCCCTCCTTCCCTCCCTCCCCCTGGAAGCCTACCTCTCCATAGTAGTAGTTGGAGGAGGGAGGGACTAACACTCCTTCCCTCATCTTCGGGCACCTTCCCAAAATGGTGGTGCCCAGCCCAGTGCATCCTGGGATGTGCTGGGCAGAGTTTAACTTCCATATATGGGTTAAGGCTTCTAGAAGTTTTTGCTTAAAATTGGAGAGGCTCATCCAAGCAGGTTCTATTAGATAATGTTGCCCAATTATGAAGATTTACTTTCCTGCTTGTCCTCAGAGAATACTCGGTTCTTGTTTATTGTAGCTTCTCCTGATGGTTTCCAAGGAATATACAACTAAGACTCATACATGGAGGTTACTTGTCCATAATGAACAAAATTACAGAGCATATTCAAAAGCATGGATTAATAAAAAAAAAAGCCAACATGGATTTAGTGACGGGAAATCTTGCCTCACCAATCTATTACATTTCTTTGAAGAGGTGAACAAACATGTGGATAAAGGTGAGCTGGTCAATATTAAGTATCTGGATTTTCAAAAGGCATTTGACAAAGTACCTCATGAAAGACTCCAGAGGAAATTGGAGAGTCATGGGATGGGAGGTTGTATTCTATTGTGGATTAAAATCTGGTTAAAAGATAGAAAACAGAGAGTAGGGTTAAATGGTCAGTATTCTCAATGAAGAAGGGTAGATAGTGGGGTTCCCTAGGGGTCTGTGCTGGGACTGCTGCTTTTTAACATATTTATAAATGACCTAGAGATGGGAGTAACTACTGAGGTAATTAAATTTGCTGACAACACAAAGATATTCAACGTTGTTAAATCGCGAGATGATTGTGAAAAATTACAAGAGGACCATACGAGAGTGGGAGACTGGGCATTCAAATGGCAGATGACGTTTAATGTGAGCAAGTGCAAAGTGATGCATATGGGAAAGAGGAACCCGAACTATGGTTACGTGATGCAAGGTTCCACATTAGGAGTCACCGATAAGGAAAGGGATCTAAGTATCATCACTGATGATACACTGAAACCCTCTGCTCATTATGCAGCGGTGGCTAAGAAAGCAAATAGAATGTTAGGCATTATTAGGAAAGGAATAAAAAACAAAAATGAGAACATTATAATGCCATGGTATCGCTCTATGGTGCAACCACACCTCGAATATTGTGTGCAATTCTGGTCTCTGCATCTCGTAAAAGATAAAGTGGAATTAGAAAAGGTACAGCAAAGGGTGACGAAAATAATAAAGGGGATGGGACAACTTCCCTATGAGGAAAGGCTAAAGTGACTAGGGCTCTTCAGATTGGAGAAAAGATGGCTGAGGGGAGATATGATAGAGGTCTATAAAATAATGAGTGGAGTGGAACGGGTAGATGTGAATCGCTTGTTTACTCTTTCCAAAAATACTAGGACTAGGGGCATGCAATGAAGCTACAAAGAGGTAAATTTAAAACAAATCAGAAAAAATATTTCTTCACTCAAATTCTAATTAAACTCTGGAATTCATTGCCAGAAAATGTGGTAAAAGCAGTTAGCTTAGTGGGGTTAAAAAAAGGTTTGGATATCTTCCTAAAAGAAAAGTCCATAAGCCATTATTAAAATGGACCTGGGGAAAATCCACTGCTTATTTCTAGGATAAGCAGCATAAAATGTATTGTACTGTTTTGGGATCTTGCCAGGTAGTTGTAACCTGGATTGGCCACTGTTGGAAACAGGATGCTGGGCTTGATGAACCTTCGGTCTGTCCCAGTATAATACTTATGTACATGCAGAGGAAATGGAAATGGGACTTGATATACTGCCTTTCCAAGGTTTTTGCAACTACATTCAAAGCAGTTTACATATATTCAGGTACTTACTTTGTACCAGGAGCAATGGGGGGTTAAGTGACTTGTGCAGAATCACAAGGAGCTGCAGTGGGAATTGAACTCAGTTCCCCAGGACCAAAGTCCACTGCACTAACCACTAGGCTACTCCTCTACTCTGTAAGAGACCTACTGCACTCCATGTGAGGTGATCAAAAGAGGACATACAGTTCCAGAAGAGCAGAGAACTGACAGACTGCATGGTTAGGCTCTGTGTCAGTAGGGATCTTTAAAAAAATGGTGTGAGAGGATATGATTAGGGATAGATGAGGGCACGACATAGGAAAAACTCTATGAGTGCTGAACACCCCTACTATTGAGCAAGTTCCTTCTTTTGTGTATTGTGTTTGGCACCCCCAAAATGTTGTCACCTATACAAGAGGACATCTAGGGAGCAATCTGGCTGCCCTGACTCAGAAAGGCATTGGTATTGAATCAATCTCTCCACCACAACATGATTTTTGTTCTGAAACCAACACAATTGATCAGCTCTAAAAGGTTTGTCCAGGTCCTCTTCAACATTTCAGGTAAACAAAGAAAATCATTTACAAAATAAAGAAGTGAAGAAACAGCAGAAAGAAATAGCAGCTGACTCGGCTCTTCCACAGTTCTCTCTGCACTCACAAGAAAGTTCTACCTACCAGGCTTAATTGCATACCCCTTAGAATTAAGCAACTAGAATTAAGAGAACAAGAGGACCAAGCATGCCAAGTTTTCTCATGCTATTTAGCTTGACCGTAATAAATGCTAAACTTAGATTTTGTTGCACAAGTGTTTGGTGTAGACCTCTCTGTGTTTTATAATGTGTCGCTTCCAAAAGTGATATATTTTTGAAACCATTTTAATCTACTTCTGCACTTATGTGTTTTCCAAAGAAGTTTAATCAGTAGAACAAAACACAAGTAGCAGCTGAATTAAACAACCCTAATCAATATGATTAATTATGAACAACAGCATTAAGTCCAGTAGAACAGCTGCCTTGTACAACATGCATGGTTTTGTCTCAAAATACAGTAGTCAGTGGTTTCTATAAAATAACAAGTAAAATATTCCCAGCAAGACCAAATTCCTTTTATGGAGCAACGGGAGGGAGAACATACTGTCATTCAGAGTCTGAGGCTTACTGAATGACATTCTTCTATACACTATGGTCATCTTTTGTCCGTCTAAGATTTATTGAATGGCGATACCAAAATAAAGAGCTATATTGTAAACGCAATTGGCATTTCTGCTCTGTGCTGTTAACCTCTTTGTCAAGTTCTAATGCTAGCTACTTTTGCATTGAGGACTTTCAGGCACACATCAGTAGTTTCTATGATTCCTTCCATTTCCACAATGTTTTGCTGGCATTAACCAAGTAAACTTGTGGCTTTATCTCAATTTTGTTTAGTCTAAATCAGGACCGGTACAAGGGTATTAGGCACCCTGGGTAAATCTTTAGTCAGGTATGGTATTATTATTTTTAGCCTTAGGCCTCTTCAGGACTTAACTACTAGCTCTACTACTGGTAGGACAGAGAGTGCTTCAATACGGCACTCTCTCCTACTTGTGGCAGCTTCCTCCTCCTCCTCCTATATTCTCCATGCCCCCTCCACCCACCACCCACCCCATTTTCATAGCCTTTCCTTTTCCCCAGCATCTGATCCTATCTCCTTCCCTCTCCACAACATCTGCCCCTCAGGCCATCCTCCTATCTACTCCCTTTCTCAGTAGTAGTAGTAGTAGCATCCACCTCCCCCTCCTTTCTACTACCCACTCTCTCAGCATCCTTCCTCTCTGCCTCTCCTCCCTAGTGCTCACCTCCCTCCCTTACCATTTGCCTCCAGTGCTGCTCCTTCCTTCCTTCCTCAGCTTCCATCCCCAGTATTTCTCTTCCCTCAGATTAACTGCTTCCTGCCACTCTGAGACAGCCTTATGAAAACAATCAATCAATCACATGTCAGGCGATGGCTGATCTCATGATGTATGAAATCAGCCACAAGAAGTACTGGTCTGTGAGGTATAAATGTGCTCATGGTCCTGACCCAGAGTAGGGAGCAATGTTTCAGCCACTGCCAACTCCTCCATTTCTTCAGCTTGTGAGATCTGGGGATCCCCAACAATTACTCAGCTTGGTCCAGCAGCAACTCCTGCAACTCTTCAGTAGGCAGTGCCTGGGAACCCTCATCAGCTTCATTGCTTGTTCAGAACTGCCTCCAGCAAATCTTTCTGTGGCAACCCCAGTACAGTATTTTCATTTACTTAATGGAAGAGCCAACCCTCATCAAAAATCTGATAGGCATCATCCACAAACACAACTCTCACCTTCTAATCTCCCTCTTCAACTGATGCCTTCATTGAACCTTTATGGTGTAAACTGAGCTGCCGATAGGCTGTTTCTGGTTCAGATGAAAGATGGCAGACCTAGGGAGAAGCTTTGATTCATGTGGCATGCCTGATAAGAAATCTTGTCCCCTTTTTGTTTAATATATATTTGGCCCCCTTGATAGTTTGTATAGAGGACTTTGGATTTTGTTTTCACATATTTGAGGGTGATCTCTGTGCCACTTTAAAAACTCATTTGGATGCTATATTCCACTGGATGCACTGCTATAGGATGACATTGAATGTGGCAAAAAGTGAGTTGCAGTGGATTTAATGGAAGAAGCCTTATTTGGTTGTGTCCTGTCATTGTAGCAGGGGTTCCTTTACAATGGAAGAATTGAGTTAATGATCTAGGAGCTTCTTTGAATAATGAGTTATCCTTTTTAAAGTTCATCTTGACAATTATTAATGGGCTCATCTTCAAAACAGAAAGATGTCTAAAAAGTGGCATAAAGCAGCATTTGGTTTTTCTCACAAAAACGTCCAAATCAGTATTTTCGAAACCTATTTTTAGACATTTTTCTATGAAGTCTGTCAGAAGTATGTCCAAATCTTAAGGGGGCATGTCAGAGGCATGTTCAGGCCAGGACTTGGGCATTCCTAAGACTTAGACGTTTTTCAGCCATAATAGAACAAAACAAAAACGCCCAGGACTAAAACTAAGCCGTTTTGAGCTAGACCTAATTTTATAATGAATAAGGCACAAAAAGGTGCCCTAAATAGCCAGATGACCACTGGAGGGAATCAGGGGTAACCTCCCTTTATTCCTCCAGTGGTCACTAACCCCCTCCCACCCCCCAAAAAAATGTGATGAAAAACATTACTTGCCAGCTTCTATGCCAACCTCAGATGTTATACTCAGGTCCATTAGAATAGCATGCAGATCCCTGGAGTAGTCTAATAGTGGTGCAGTGCACTGCAGACAAGTGGACCCAGGCTCCTACCTCCCCCTACCTGTTACACTTGTGGATGAAACTGTGAGCTCTCCAAAACTCACCAGAAACCCACTGTACCCACATATAGGTGCCCCCTTCACCCAAAATACCGCAGCCAGACTCATATTTGGAAAAACAAAATATGAAAGTGCAAAACCCCTAAGAGAGAAATTACACTGGCTCCCTCTTAAAGAACGTATCACAGTCAAGATATGCACAATAGTTCATAAAATCATCTATGGAGACGCCCCATTATACATGCATGACCTAGTGGGCCTCCTACCCAGAAATGCTAAAAGATCTGCCCGTACCTTTCTTCATCTACACTTCCCCAGTTGCAAAGGATTAAAATACAAACTAATACATGCATCCAGCTTTTCCTACAGGAGTTCGCAATTGTGGAATACACTACCAAAATACTTTAAAACAATTAATGAAATAACCAACTTTCGTAAATCGTTAAAAACTTCTCTCTACACTAAAGCTTACCATGAGAATCCATAACTAACCACAATATAACATCATGACTCCTGATTATAACTGTTTCCTTTCTATAACTGTTTGACTATATTGATATGTTAACCTTGTTATTCTTGACATCTTTGTAACATCAATTGTATTTCTTTACCCTGAAATGGCAATGCCATGACAGGTATTTGTAAGCCACATTGAGCCTGCAAATAGGTGGGAAAATGTGGGATACAAGTGCAATAAATAAATAATGGATATGGTATTGGTATACAGTTGGGAGTAATGGGTTTTGGGTGGGTTTTGGGAGGCTCAGCAGACAAGGTAAGGGAACAACAGTGAGAAGGGTACCTGGGAGGTTTTTATGAAGTCCACTGCAGTGCCCCCTAGGGCACCCTATTCCTGTCTTGGGATGTCAGGGGGACCAGTCTACTAAAAATGCTGGTTCCTCCTACATCCCAATGGCTTGATTTTGTGCATTTTGCACTTGGACTTTTTTTTTTTTTTCAAAAATGGACCAAAAAAACCATCCAAATCACAAAATGTCCAAGAAACAAAACCGTCCAAATCACAAAACAGTATTTAAAAAAAAAAAAAAAGACGTTTTTCTTTTTCAAAAATGACCTTCTTTCCTATTTAGATTTTGGACGTTTTTTGCAAAACGTCCAAAGTCGGACTTAGACGTCATATCGAAAATGCCCCTCCATGTCTTTTTTTACATAGGGTATACTTGATAAGACGATTATGAACTTATTTGTCTTTGGAAGATCTTTGTTCGACAATACATGTTTTAATGCTCTTGAAGTTAGATTATTGTAATGCATTGTACTGTTGTACTGTGGTTTACCACAGATTCAAATTATATAGAATACAACAGTTCGTATTCTGAAAAAATCTAATTGTCTGAATTATGTCTCTCCATTGTTGATTGCTTTGTATTGGTTTCCAGAATCTCAGCGGATACAGTTTAAAATTTTATGCTTGCTTTTTAAATCACTTCATGGAATGTGTCTTGTGCATTTGCAAGCACTGTTGGACGATGTCATAGGGAATTTGTTGAGTTCTTCTCAGGCACATTATTTGAAATAACCCCCTCTACAGGTAATAAGACTGGAAGGCACAAGGAGAACAGCTTGTATCTGTGAAAGGCCTAAACTGTGGAACTCTCTACCATTTGTCCTTCAGGAGGAACTGTCCTATTTAGTGTTTAGGAAGGATTTGAAAACTTGGCTATTTTGTAATTAAGGGGAGAGATTGGTTGGGTTAAGCTTTTAAAGAGTTTTAAATCAAGAATGCTTTATATTGTTTTATTGTACTCTGCTTTGTTACTCTGGAAATGTAAGTGGATTATCAAGTCAAATAATAATTCAGTTTAAACTAAGCTAAACTCTTGATTTTACCAATTCTGAAATGTTGATACATTCTTTACTGTTCTCCTACCGCAACTGCTCTAGCTCTGTTCCAATAGCCCATCATGTTGCTACCCTTCAGACGCCATTTTGGTCAGGACAGTGCTTTCCAGTTGTTCAGACATACACAGAAGAAGCATTGTATCACCTCTGTTCTAAGGCATTTCCACCTGCTAGCTTATTTATTCAATTCAAAGTCTTACTCACATTGATGAATATTTTATTTTATTTATTAGAATTTACCACCTTTTGAAGAAATTCACCCAAGGCAGTGTACAGCAAGAACAATCTGGACAAAGGCAATAGACAATTTTGGTAGAAACAATATTCATATAACAGTACATATTATTTGAATATTTTAAGTAGCACACGTGTTAATGGCATGTGTGCTACTTATAATGTCAACACAATGCACAATAAAATATATTAATAGACAGCATAGGGCAGTGATTCCCAAACTTTATACTTTGATGGAATCCCTAAAATATTTTTTCATACACCAAGGAACCCTCAATTTATGTAAACAGATATTGTGATACCACCTCCTTTCCTGGGGAATGTATGCAGCACTCTAGACCTCTGTTTCCAGGCTTGTGTAGTACTCTTGAAGCAGGACTCAGTTCAGAACAGAAAACGATTTAATACCACCTCCATCCGCAACCAAAACAAACCAAATCCCCTCCCTATTGGGGAACAGTCCTAATTATCCACTCTGTCCCCTTAGTTTGATAGCAAAGTTCTGCTTTCCCTCATTCAATCAGACTTATCTTTAGCCCAACCCCCCCCCCCCCCCCCCCCAGCATTTAGCACGTTCAGTTCAGCACTTAGCCCAGTGCAGTTCAGTCTTTTAGCAAAATTTCACCCTGCATTTAGCAAAGTGCAGTTTAGTCTGTTAGCAAAATTGAGTTCCACAAAAAAAAACTCTCCAAGGGACGAGGACGAAATTATAGGTACTAGGAACAGCATACCTTTCCTCCTCCAGCACTTCCACCAGCTTTGTCCCAAGCAGGGCTGGCAGCACACCTCCCTCTACACAGTACAAACACCTGTGGCCTCCCACCTGCTCTTGTGCCTGGAGAGCAGGGTTGCCAGGTGGAAAATTTTTTTCCCACCCAATCCAGCCTAAAAATAGCCCAAAACCCGCCCAAACTCAAACCCCGCCCCTGACACCCCCACCCCCGCGTCATCACCCCCGCCCCCGCCGTCATCAACCCCGCCCCTGCCATCATCAACCCTGCCCCCGCCGTCATCGGCCCCGCCTCCCTGTCATCGGCCCCGCCCAGAACGTCAATAACCCCGCCCAAAATGTCACTAACCCCGCCCCCCGCGGCCAAAAAAACCGCCCGAAAACCGCGGAAAATAAAAAAAAGAAGCCCAAAAAACCGCGACCCGCCGCGGGCAAAAATTTCCCGCGGCGGGTCGCAGAAAACCGCCCACCTGGCAACACTGCTGGAGAGGTTAACCTTCAGCATTTTCCCAGTCCATGCTGGCAGTCTCCTCTCAGCCTGGCAATTCAGCAGGCATGTCCAGCTCCTCCTCTTTGTAATCCATTTGTTCAGGCAACTCAGCTTCCTCCCTTCTCTCCCTCCCCTTCTCCTCCCCGGGCTTCAAAACCTTCAGAAAATCTCCCCTCCTCCCTTCACAGCTAGCAGCAGGAATCTGGTATTGATTACCCAGCCATGGGAACTGGGTGTCCTCATGGTTCTTCCTCCCCCTACTGGTAACTGGGGAAAATGGTTCCCAATTTCCTGGGCTGCCTTCCCTTCCGCTTTTGCTGAGAAACCCTCCTGGGTTTTTTGGACCACCCCTTTCTCCCCATCCCCCAGGGAATTCTGGACGTTGTAGTTCTGGGCTGCCCTGCTTTTGGCTATATACCTGCTTACCTGGCTTATCACAATATATAGTAAAATCTTAATTATCCAACTTAAATGGGACCGACCCATTGTCAGATACATGAAAAGTTGGATAATATGGAAAATAATGATAACCCCTCAAACAATGCAGAAACAAAGGCAGTAAAAGCAGGGTCCCAGCTCACAACGGTGGTAAAAGGGTCCCAAGTTCGGAAAGAGAAACCAAGTGACATCACTAGATGTGTGTCAGATATGCTGGATGGTCGGATCAGTGAAGATTGGATAATCGAGACTGTATTGTATGTTCATACAAACAGATTCTATAATCTAATTTCTTGAGGAAACCCTAGGCTTCACAGGAATCCAGTTTGGGAATCACTGGCATTGGGTATAACAGGGACGTAGCCAGACTTCGACAGGAGGGGGGTCCAGAGCACGAGGTGAGGGGCACATTTTAGCCCCCCCTCCAGCGCCGCTGACCCCCCCCCCCCACCATTGCTGACTTTGCCCCCTCCCGCCGCCGACCCTCTCGACCCCCCCCTCCCGCCGCCAACCCGCCATCACCTACCTTTGCTGGCAGGGGACCCCAACCCCCGCCAGCCAAGGTCTTCTTCTTCTCGCAAAAGGCTTCCTTCTGTTTCTGACGTCCTGCACCACAGAACGAAGCCTTGCAGATTAGTTATCATATCTCTCCTCAATCATTTTTGTTGTCCTTCACTGTAACTTTTCTATTTCCACTATATCTTTTTAGAGGTGCAGTGATCAGAATTGCACACAGTTTTTGAGGTGCAGTCACACCATGGAGCGATACAAAGGCATTATAATGTCCTTATTTTTGTTTTCCACTCCTTTCCTAATAATACCTAACATGTATAGAATGTTTGTACATTTGGGAAGCTTGCCAGGTGCCCTTGGCCTGGATTGGCCGCTGTTGTGGACAGGATGCTGGGCTCGATGGACCCTTGGTCTTTTCCCAGTGTGGCATTACTTATGTACTTATGTACTTATTTGCTTTCTTAGCTGCTGCTGCTGCACACTGAGCAGAGGATTTCAACGTATCGTCAACGATGACACCTAGATCCCTTTACTGATTGGTGACTCCTAATGTGGAACCTTGCATCAAGTAACTATAGTTCGGGTTCCTCTTTCCCACATGCATCATTTTGCATTTGCTCACATTAAACGTCATCTGCCATTTGGACGCCCAGTTTCCCAGTCTCGTAAGGTCCTGGTGTAATTTTTCACAATCCTATTGCGATTTAACAACTTTGAATAACTTTGTGTCATCAGCAAATTTAATTACCTCACTAGTTACTCCCATCTCTAGATCATTTATAAATATGTTAAAAAGCAGCGGCTCCAACACAGACCCCTACTATCTACCCTTCTCCATTGAGAATACTGACCATTTAACCCTACTCTCTGTTTTCTATCTTTTAGCCAGTTTTTAATCCACAATAGAATACTATCTCCCATTCCATGACTCTCCAATTTCCTCTGGAGTCTTTCATGAGGTACTTTGTCAAATGTTTTTTTGAAAATCCAGATATACAATATCAACCGGCTCATCTTTATCCACATGTTTGGTCACCCCTTCAAAGAAATGCAGTAGATGGGTTAGGCAAAATTTCCCTTCACTAAATCCATGTTGGCTTTGTCTCATTAATCAATGCTTTTGAACATGCTCTGTAATTTTGTTCTTTATAATAGTCTCAACCATTTTGCCCAGCACCGACGTCAAGCTCACCGGTCTATAATTTCCCGGATCACCTGTGGAACCTTTTTAAAAAATTGGTATAGTATTGGCCACCCTCCACTCTACTGGTACCATGCTTGATTTTAAAGATAAATTACATATTACTAACAATAGTTCTGCAAACTACTCTTCAGTTTGTCAAATTGCGCCATTGCATCTTCCAGGCTTATAGAGATTTCATTCAGTTTCTCTAACTCATCAGCTTTGATTACCATTTCTGACACTGGTATCTCTCCCAAATCTTCTTCAGTGAAGACAGAAACAAAGAATTAATTTAATCTCTCCACTATGGCTTTGTCTTCCCTGAATGCCCCTTTTACCCCTCACTCATCAAGTGGTCCAACTGATTCTTTTGCCAGCTTCTTGCTCTTAGTATACCTAAAAAGTTTTTACTATATGTTTTTGCCTTCAACGCAATCTTTTTTTTCAAAGTCCCTCTTTGCCTTCCTTATCAGCGCTTTGCATTTGACTTGCCATTCCTTACGCTGTTCCTTATTATATTCAGTCAGACTCTTATTTTCTGAAGGAATTTCTTTTAGCTCTAATAGTTTCCTTCACCTCACTTTTTAACCATGCCGGCTGTCATTTGGCCTTCCTCCCCCCTTTTTTAATACATGGAGTACATAGGCGGTCGGTGGCCCAACTGTTTGGGGAGGCTAAAGGGGGTGGGGTTAGGGTGGGGTTAGGGGTGGGGCCAGGGGCAGAGCTTACATCCATAATTGTCTGACAACACACAGAAAAAAAATAAGTATAAATAAAATAGTCACAATTAATACCTTTTATTAAATTTAGATATTAGATATGTATCATGTGTCAAAGAATAAAGTGGTTGCTCCAGGTACAAATAAGTACCTGTATACAATATGTAAGCCGCATTGAGCCTGCCATGAGTGTGAAAGCGCGGGGTACAAATGTAACAAAAATAAAATAAAACACTATACACAAACTTGTGCAAAAACACACTCATAACCTTACCAAACCATAACAGCACTAATTCCAAGGACAGGACGAGGTACAACCTTATGCGTGGAAAGGCAGCGCTATAATTACACCGGGCTCTAAAACACCAGTACACAACCTAGTGAAACACCAAAAAAACCCCAAAAGGGCTGCAAATATTACACACTAGCAGAATACTGCATCTTGATCATACATGAAAAACACATGACACAACAGATATGAAGGCAAAATAATGAACTGGAAAGTTAATGCAAGAAGTCAGACTCCTCATGCAGCAATACTAAAAAAATTGAAACTTACATGCAAAATATCACAGATGCACATTTCCAAAAGCTGGCATATTCCAATTAATAAATTCTGAATAAAAAAATGTTTTCTACCTTTTGCTGTCTGAGCATTTAGTTTTTCTATTAGCTTTGGTCCCAGTGTCTTCTATTTTATGCAGTGTCTTTTTTCCATTTTATACTTTTTCTCTCACCATGTCCACCATCCTTCTGTGTCCTTATGCGTCCTGTCTACCATCTGTAGCCCTGTCCCTATCCTTTCTCCAGTTTCAACATCTGCCCTCAAAGTGTTCCAATCTAGCCCTTAAATTCAGCAGTTTGCCCTCCATCCATATCCAGCATTTCTCCTCACTCCCCTCCCCTCCATCCATGTGCATCTACTTCCTCTGTCTTCCCTCCCCTCCATCCATGTCCAGCATTTCTCCTCTCTCCCTTCCACTCCATCCGTGTGCATCTCCTTCGTCTTTCTTTCCCTCCATCCTTGTCCAACATTTCTCCTCTCTTCACTGCCCTCCACGCCATCCATGTCCAGCATTTCTCCTCTCTTCCCTTCCCTCCATCCATGTGCATCTCCTTCCTGACTTCCCTGCCCCCATCCATCCATGTCCAGCAAATTTCTTCTCTCCCCTCCCCTCCCCTGTCCTCCATCCATATCAAGGAACACTCCATTCTCCCCTGCCCTCTCCTCCATCCACCCATATCCTGCAAATTTCCTCCTCCCCTGCCCCCATTCATCCATCCATGTCCAGCAATTCTCCTCTCCTCTGCCCTCCCCTCCATCCATCCATGTCCAGCAACTCTCCACTCTCCTCTGCCCTCTCCTCCATCCATGTCCAGGAACTATCCATTCTCCCCTGCCCTCTCCTCCATCCACCCATATCCAGCAAATTTCCTCTCTCCCCTACCCCCATTCATCCATCCATGTCCAGCAATTCTCCTCTTTCCCCTGTCCTCCCCTTCATCCATTCATGTCCAGCAACTCTCCATTCTCCCCTGCCCTCTCCTCCATTCATCTCTAGCAAATTTCCTCTCTCCCCTGCTCCCTCCATCCATGTCCAGCAATTCTCCTCTCTCCCCTGCCCTCCCCTCCATCCATCCATGGCCAGCAATTCTCCTCTCTCCCCTGCCCTCCCCTCCATCCATCCATGGCTAGCAATTCTCCTCTCTCCCCTGCCCTCCCCTCCTCTCCAGCAATCTCTTCTCTCCCCCTGCCCTCCCTTTCTCTCCATATCCAGCTATCTGTTCTCTCCCCCTGCCCTCCCCTCCTCTTCATGTCCAGCGATCTGTTCTTTCCCCCTGCCCTCCCCTCCCATCCATGTCCAGCAATTCTCCATGCCCTCCCTCAGCTCCCTGAAAGCCCTCCTCTCCCTTCCTTCCTGCCCCCCCCCCCACGCGTTAAACCCTTTTACTCTCCATGGCAAGGACGTCAGTGAAGAAGGCATTGCAGGCTCGACTCCAGCTTCTCCCTTCCCTCTTCACAGTGTCCCGCCCTCGCTGCCACGGAAAGTAAAAAGGTTAAACACATGCACGCGTGGGGGGGGAGGAAGGAGGAACTGAGAGGAGGAGGGCTGCCGGTCGGGGAGCTGAGAGTGGGAAGGAAGGAGGGACCATGCCTGCGTTTGTGGGGGCAGCAGCCAGGGGAAGGTCACGGTTGGGCTGGGGAGGCTTAGCCTCCCCAAGCCTCTTATACGGGGCGCCTATGATGGAATATAACTATCCTGGGTTTCCAGGATGGTATTTTTGAACATCATCCATGCCTGATGTAAACATTTTACCTTTGCAGCTGCTCCTCTGTTTTTTTTTCACTGTTCTTCTCATTTGATCATAGTCTCCTTTTTTGAAAGTTAAATGCTAACATATTGGATTTCCTTACTCCAGAGCTGATATCAAATCTGATTATATTATGATCACTGTTGTCAATCGGCCCCAGCACCATTACCTCCTGCACCAGATCATATGCTGCACTAAGGACTAGGTCTAGAATTTTTCCTCCTCTTGTTGACTCCTGTACCAGCTGCTCCATAGAGCAGTCCTTGATTTCATCAAGGAATTTTACTTCCCTAGCATGCCCTGATGTTACATTTACCCAGACAATATCGGGGTAATTGACATCACCCATTATTATTGTGTTCCCCAGTTTGTTAGCCTCCCTAATTTCTGGTAACATTTCTACATCTGTCTATTCATCCTGGCCAGGTGGACGATAGTACACTCCTATCACTATCCTTTCTCTTTACACATAGAATTTCAATTCATGCACGTAAGTGCCAGTTGGGTGTTAAGCATTATTCTAACAAACTTAGTGCCCAATCTGCATAGAATGCAAATGCAATGATGGTGTACACATGGGTGGAGCATAGGCAGGTCTCACACCTAGGTGCGTAACTTATAGAATATCACTTTTATTTAAATGTACATCTTCTCTTGAATATCAGCCTGACTATTCTCACACTATTGGCAACAGGGATTTATAAGGACAGATAACAGCTATCTTTCTACAGAAAATAAAATGCAGGTATTTCTTTTCCAAAATTTAAAATAATTTTCCTACCTGTGTGTCTGCAGTTTGATTTATCTTCTCTTTTCTCTGACTGTTCTCCATCTCTGCTTCCTCATACTTTCTGATGTCTTCCTCATTTTTTCTTTTCATTTTAAGTTCTGTCTTCCTTCTTTGTCTCTTTCTATCTTTCACCTAAAAATAGTCAGTTAAACTTAGCGGGTTATCATATCTGTTCAGCAAGCTTTTGAATATTGACCTCTGAATCATTTTCAGTTCCAAGGAGCCTATATATTTATTTATTTATTTTGGTACATTTATACCCCACATTATCCCACAAAAGCGGGCTCAATGTGGCTTACAATATTACAAATGGTACAATTCAGGGAGGGAATGGATTCAATAAAGTCTAAGGGAGGGGTTAGTACAAGTGGATAAGATAGGGATGAGGAAGACTAGGGTATAGCATTGGCAGTGGGATAAGCATTCTTGAATAAAAACGTCTTTAAGGATGTCTTGAAGAGCTGGTGGTCAAGAGTCTCTTTCAGCTGACTTGGAAGAGCATTCCAAGATTTTGGACTGATGTATGAGAAGGTTGATGCATAAAGTAATTTATATTTAACATTCCTGCAACTTGGATAGTGTAAATTGAGGTAGGTTCGAGCAGCCACAGAAACATTTCTGGAAGGCAGATGAATCAAGTCTAGCATACATGCTGTATAGACATATGCAGCCCCTTAGTCTGCAATTGTGACTAGAATGAGCTGCTATAGAAATATCCTGAAAGCTTTGAATTTAGCAGCACATACACCACATATAATATAATCCACTACAATCTCTACAATCACATGATTGTGATTTTATTTGTATATGCAAAATTGTAAATCTCTCAGAACATTATGATGTGTGGTATATAAAAAGGTTTAAACATTAAGCATAAGTGACAGCAGTTCTTGGTCACTTTCAGTTAACGTTAACATGGTTAGGCTCTGCCATCTTGTGGTATCCTCTGCATAAAACTACTTTAAACGTGGGAGGAAAGAATCTACCATATTTCCTCGATTCTAAGATGCAGTTTTTTGCCAGTTTTGACATCCGTGGAAAGTAAGTGTGGCTTATATTCGATGGCGTCTTAGAATCAAGGTCCAAAATTTGCCATCACGTGGCCTAATTCCTTATTCTGTCCACATAGCCACCAGGGATCTTGGGGACCTATCTGGACTCATTCTGTCACATGCAAAAAGAGGCTGTGTCTCCGAATCAAGGGCATCTTAGAATCAAGTTTTTTCCCCCTTGTATTCAAAGGGGGGGTGCAGTGTCTTAGAATCGAGTAAATATGGTATTAATTTTTGGGCAAAGGCTTAATTTAGTTGCTTTTCTTCTATTGATGATGAGCTGTCTTTTGTCTTAGTTATTATTGTTTATTATTTCTGTCCTGATTGTAAGAGACATTGGGGTCCTTTTACTAAGCTACACTAAAAGGGACCATGTGCTATGAATAGCACATGGGTTTCCCCACACACTGAGGACACTTTTATAGTGGCTGTAAAATGGCTGCATTTCCATTTTTTCCATTAATGGCCTGGAACTAATTTCCCAATTAGCACATGGCCATTAACACATGAGTCGTACCAACACCTATTTAGTTGGTGGAAAGGGCTCACATTCTCACCATGCACTAATCAGTTGGTATGTGGCAATGTAGCTGTGCTAAGACACCTACTTTCCACCCCCTAAACACGCCTTGGCACTACAAAATACACACCAGGAAAGCGTGTGCAGATGCCTGAACTACTGTTGAGCACCTGAGCGCGCCCCATAATAGTACATTTTGGAATAGGAAGTATGTATTAGTGCTTATCACTGCTTAGTAAAAGCACCGCATTGTTTGTTATTATTGAAAAGTTTTCATGTATTATAAAAGTGTAAATAAATATTTGGCAAGCCATGGTTAACATTCTGCAAAGCAAAAAGAACTTCATGACAATACTAGAGAAAGCTTGATTGCTTTGAAGCAAAGTTGTGCGAGAATATCAGGGTTCGACACATTTTAGGGCTTCTTTTACAAAGCCACGCTAGTGATTTCCATGTGGCAAATAAGAGGAAGCCCATAGGAATTGAATAGGCTTCCTCTCATTTGCCGCACCGAGAATCAGTAGCGCAGCTGTGTAAAAGAGGCCCTTAATTTGTTATCAAGAAGAAATTTACAGGCATAGTTGGCTACTATTAAGATGTGTTATTTTACCAGTAACTCAAGCTTTTCTAGCACAGGTCCCACTTTATGCAATGAGGCCTAGTTGCTAATAACTTGGGTTAACAATAAAGTAACACTTCTTAACGGTAGCATACGTTGATAACTTGCCCCTTAATTTTGCAAATAACAGGAGACCTACGTACAAAAATGCAAATAGGCAAGATTCTCCAAAAAACACACTTCAATGGTTTTACATGTTTTTTCATGCATATCCTCCATTTCATTTCATTTCTTAATCTTAGATATCATCCACCTAAATGATTTTATAAATCATCCACCCTATATGATTTACCTCAAACAGATAACCTTTTACCTGACTCAAAGATTATTCATCTCTTTCACACAGAAATGTAATCCTAAATTTCACAGATTATAAACAGGGTTTCTGGTTTTAGCTTTTAACCAATAAACACCCCCTCCCCCCATGCAAAAAAAAGTTAAATAGGTGTTTATTGGATAAAGACCAAACAAACTCCACTTAGTACTCTCTCACACCTCCTCGGCCTGTCTTGTATCCTCTACTCAATTTTTATGCCTATTCTGCCCTGATGAATTGTGACACAAACGTACATAATTGATTCTACAGAAAAATGGAAAATGTACCTGTATCAGTTCCCGTGGCATGAAAACACTGGGGGGGGGGGGGTTATTTAATTAAATGAATTTGATGTACCTCCTTACAATAGGAGATATAGAGGCAGTTTACAATAAAACAGAACATTGCTTTAACAGTAACCAAGATAAACATTAAAACATTGAAATAAAAATGTACATAAAAACAGAAGCTTAGACTATCAATATCAATTTATTGTTTGTATACCGCTGAATCCCCTAAAAGAGTTCACTACGGTTCACAGTAAACTATTCTTGCAATTACATACTTTTACATAAGACATTCAATAGACATTACAAACGATTAACTTAAGGCCTTCATCGTGAATGCCTTGAAACATGTAGAATGATTCACAAATTCACTTAAGCCATTGTCGAATATAAAGGTTTTCAGTTTTTTTCTAAAGGTAGAGTAAGAGACTAGGGTTAAGAACACCACCAAAGGATAAGTGTAACAAACTGCACAATAATTTAGCACCAATAGATACTGTGAATCCAGAGACGCACAAGGTACAGTAGATGCCAGTAACTCTAATAATGTGGGGAATCTCATTAGTTCATGATACTGAATTGTCTGAAAAGCAAATATTGAAGGCCCTTTTTATATTTCTGATATGAGGTCCAGACCTGCCAAATTACCCATTCCTGGAGGGAGAATTTTTGACCAGTCCTGATTTTAAACTTACATCCCAAAACAGTGCAGTATTTGTAGTCCACGTTTCTATCCATTGAAATCAGTGTTGTAGGTTCCATAATGCACCAGGATGAGGCTGGCAGAAATCCAGGAAATCTAAAAAGTCTCCCTCTTGGAATGGGTAACTTGGCAGCTTTGAAGACCCCTTGCCTCAATTCCAAGTGGATAGAATTGTACAGTGTAGGACCCACAATACTAAAAGCCATACAGCTATAAGTATCAAGTCATAATCTACAGTAAATTTGCCTGTAAAGAACAGACAGGTTGGATGATAGGAGGTAAGAGCTAAATGCTTAAAGAACCCTACTTAGCTGGAAACGAAACACCTAAATTTATAAATACCTAATAAAGAAGCCCTAATCATAAGAAGCCCGGTTATATTTAAAATACAACTATGGGAGGAGTCATAGATAGATACTGTCCATCTCATTGCCTAAATTTAAGCACCATTTGCATGCTTAAACTGGTATTGACTGATTCGATTGCTGACTTGATTGATTGATTGATTGATTGATTTCTTTCCTATCCAAAATGTGGTGTTCCTTTCTCTTGATGTTTTATTTTTGTAAACCGCTTTGACCTTTGATTAGAAATAGCGGAATATCAAATGCAATAATAAACATAAACACAATAATGAATAAAATGGAGGAATATTGGAAGGACCACACAATGCATCTGTATGTCTTGATGAAGGTTAAAGCAAATTGTTACTATCTAAATCTGTGTTGAGTACTTAAGCATCACCAGTATTGTCTCCCACATTTGGACTAATCTGGGGCTGAGAGCTCTGTGCTGCAAGACAGTGGGAGAGGAAGGCAGGAATCACTTTTCTTCACTCCCCTTCTCCCATCCCCACAGTACTGTCCTTTCCATCCCTGCCGCCTGGTGGTTGGCTAAGGATTGCCTGATGAATAGGTTTAGGGGAGACACTGAGAGGATGGGAAAGAGAATGAGAAATGAAGAGGAGATGGGGGGAGTGGTTAAAGAGTGGGTGAAGGGCTGATAAAGGCAGAGCTACCAAGTTACCCAGTTCTAGGTGGGAGATCTTAAGTCAGACCTGGATTTCTAACAACCGTATCCTATTGCATTATGGGACCTGAATCACTGATTTTAATGGGTTGATTTGGGGACTACAGATACACACTGCTTTAGAATATGAGTTCAAAACCAGGTAAGACCAAAAATCTGTCCTGAAATGGTGTAACTTGGAAGCTCCGTAGAGAAACTGGTAAATGTTGACTGGGAGAGAAGGTTATACAGGTGATGCTGGATGGAAGAAGAGGAAAAGATCTGTGAGCGGAGCAGGGGATAGCAGGTGTGTGATGCAGAGAAGGGACAGGTTGGAGTTGAGAGGAGGACAAGGAGTAAAGAAACTGTGAGGATGAGAGTGACTATCAGGCTCATTTTCGAAAGAGATGGACGTCCATCTTTCGACATAAATCGGTACTTGGACATCCATCTCTCAGAGATGTCCAAATCGGTATAATCGAAACCCGATTTTGGACGTCTCTAGCGAAAGTCCGTCACAAGGACGTCCAAATCTCAAGGGGGTGTATCGGAGGGGTGGTGAAGGCGGGAACTTGGGTGTTCCTAAGTCTTGGATGTCTTTGAGCCATAATGGAAAAAAGCAGAGACGTCCATGACTAAAACTTGGACGTTTTCACCCGGACCTGTTTTTATTACGAATAAGGCACAAAAAGATGCCTGAAATGACCAGATGACCACCAGAAGGAATCGGGGATGACCTCCCGTTACTCCCCCAGTGGTCACTAACCCCCTCCCACCATCAAAAAACATAATTAAAAATATTACGTGCCAGCGTCAGATGTCATACTCGGGTCTATGACAGCACATGCAGGTCCCTGGAGCAGTTTTAGTGGGTGCAGTGCACTTCAGACAGGTGGACCCAGGCCCATACCCCCCTACCTGTTACATTTGTGGAGGAAACAGCGAGACCTCAAAAACCCACCAGAAACTCTCTGTACCCACATATAGGTGCCCCCTTCACCTGTAAGGGCTATGGTAGTGGTGTACAGTTGGGGATAGTGGGTTTTGGGGGGGGGGGTTGTGGGGCTCAGCACACGAGGTAAGGGAGCTATGCACCTGGTAGCATTTTATGAAGTCCACTGCAGTGCCCCCCTAGAGTACCCTATTGCTGTCCTGGCATGTCAGGGGGACCAGTGTACTACAAATGCTGGCTCCTCCCACATCCAAATGGCTTGCATTTGGATGTTTTAGACTTGGACATTTTTGGTTTTGAAAATCGCTGAAAATCAAAGATGTCCAAATCCAAGGACGTCCTTGGTATTTTCAAAACGAAAGATGGACATCCATCTTTTTTGAAAATGACCTTTTCCCCGCCTCCGAATTTGAACATTTTACAAAGAGGTCCCAATTCAAACTTAGACGTTTCTTTCAAAAATGCCCCTCCACGAGTGTTAATGTCACCTTTCTGTGGTACAACCAAAGTGGTTTACTATGACTAAACGGGGAGCTAGAAAATAAAGTTTAAGGCTTACCTACTTGATTAACCACCTTTAGATATGCAATACCAAAGTGATTTCAATTCCAGTACCAGGCTATTCTGTGAACCAGATTGTCTGCTATCAGTTATTCTGCATAGGTGCATATACACTAAATCATAGGTATTAAAGCAATGAAGCTAGCACAGAGACAAAGAAATGAGAGCTAGACATTCTTTTACCCTTTTTAATAGCTGATTGTCATTATTAGTGGTGTGAAGTAACATCACCTTAAGTTTAGTCCAGGTATGTTGTGACTAGTTGTCCTAATTTCCTTATTATTTTCTTATTTAATTGTTCTCTTCTTTTTCCTGTGATGTGGGCTGTATTGGTTTCTTGAAATAGTGCTTGGTTCTACATGTTTGATATTATAAATAAATAAAACAAAAGCTGATTGTCATAAATCGAAGGATTTGAAATTAAATATTAACCAACATCACCAATGCATGGATAGACTATTTTATGGAAGAACAACAATAAATTTAATTTTCAAGTTTTTAATATAACTTGTTGCTTTAATATATTTTTGGTCAAAGTAAACATTTGAAAACTATTAAACATTTCATGCCCTCTCAATCTGAATTATTTTGATCAAGGTACAGCTCAGTTATTTTATGACTTCAATAAACATGAATGCATCTTGCAATTGAATAGATGTTGTGGTATTATGCTCATCTTTGTCAATTATTAAACAGGGGTGATGTTAAGTAGGCAAATGTTGGTTAATGGCCAGACTTTAAAAAAAAAAAAAATCAATAGCATAACTAATGTTGTAATTGAGTTTTGTTGATTAATTTCAAATGTACTTTCTGTTTTTATTGTGCTTTGGAAATTGTGTAATCTGGCCTGTTACCAATAGAGCAACAACTGTTCCTGATATTCATTAAAGATTGCTAACAATAATTAGGAGTGTGCCAGCAAAATAATTTCCTTTAGTTTCTTGTGTATGCACTGTTTTTCGTTTTGTTTTTCTGAAAAGGCAATCAGTCCCCCCCCCCCCCCCCCCCGGCATATTAGCACTACCCCTGTCACCTTCCACTCAACCAGTTCCTAACCCAGTCAGTCATTTTAGGGCCCATACTGAGGGCACTCAGTTTATTTATTAGCCATCTATGCGGAACCTTGTCAAAGGCTTTGCTAAAATCTAAATATACCACATCTAGCACTCTCCCTTGATCCAAATCTCTGGTCATCCAGTCAAATAAATTAATCAGATTTATCTGAAAAGACCTGCCTCTAGTGAAACCATGTTGCCTCAGGTTGGATTCCAAAAACTTTACTATTCTCTATTTTAAAAAATGTTTCCATTAATTTACTTACCACAGAATTCAGACTTCCTGACCTGTAGTTCCCAACCCCTTCCTTACTTCCGCTTTTGTGGAGAGGGACCACATCTGCTCTTCTCCAGTCCTCCAGGACCACTCCTGACTCTAAAGACACATTAAAAAGTTCAGCCAGCAGAGCTTCTAGAACTTCCCTAAGTTCTTTCAGTGCCCTTGGATGTATGCCATCCGGCCCCATCGCTTTGTCCACCTTTAGTTTAGCCAGCTCCTCATGAACACAGTCTTCTGAAAATTGTTCAGGGACTACCACCCCCCCCCCCCCCCCCCCCCCATTCTTATTTGTGTTTGTCTTCTGTTATCTTGCTCCTGGCACTTCAGCTGTGAACACAGAACAGAAATATTTCTTATGCAATTCAGCCTTATCTTTATCAGCTTCTACATATTCCTCCCCTTCACCTTTGAGTCTCACAGTGCCACTTTTGCACTTCCTCCTATCACTAACATATCTAAAACAAAATGTCTTGTCCCCCATCCCCATTTTACCGTATTTGCTATTTTTTCTTCTATTTGCATCTTTGCTTTCCTGACTCCTCTACCAGCTTCTCTCAGCTTTTCAGATAGTCAGTCGCCTGTCTTTCTTTTTCTACGATCTCTTGTAGTTTATAAAGGTTAACCTCTTTTCCTTATCTTTTCAGCTACTACTTTTGAGAACAAAAGTGACCTCCTTTTCATCTTACTTTTATTGTTTTCCTTACAAAAAGCTTGTTGTCCTTACACTAACTCCTTTGCCCACTGCTTTCCAACTTCTTCCAGATGTTCCCATCCAGACAGCAAATTCCTTGAGGTAATTCCCCGTCTAAATAAAGTTAGGTTTTTTGAATTCTAGATCCTTCACTTTTGAATGAACCCTCTCCACACCTATCTTAATATTAAACCATTCCATCTGGTGATCACTGGATGCCAGATGATCACCTACTATAACGTCAGAAACACTCTCCCCATTAGTAAGCACTAAGTCCAGTATGACCCTATCCCACATGAGTTCTATTACGAATTGCTGAATAGTTCCCTCTGTAGAGAATCCAGGATCCCTCTGCTTGTAAAATAGGGATACCTCAATCAACATCTGGCATATTAAAATCACCTATAAACCTCCTGACCCCCTCCCCCCCCCCCCCTCGGTGAGGTGAGTTGTGATGAGGGTAAGGAAAGAGATGAAATCCTGGTAAAGTGTTTTTAAAACATAAACAGGTTTATTCTTTCTAAGGTGAACTGTCAGTCTGCTTGCTGATCCCCAAGTGATCATCTCTGTGTTCCATTCCACTGTTTCCCCATCAAAGCGTCTCTACTTTTACCCCCAGGATTTCCAAATATATCTCTTTGTTGGCACAGAAATATTACAACTTCTCTGTTCCCCCCCCCCCCCCCCCCCCCCACTCAACCATTCTTTGGCCACTACAACACCCCAAACACCCCCAATCCATTCACCCAGATTAGTTATCTTGGAGAGAAGAGATCTTTAAGGATGCAAGAGACCCCCGCCCCCCCCCAGCCATCACCATACAAAATGCTCTTACTCACTTCATTAACATATTCATTAAAACAAAAGCTCCCAATTGAAATCTGTATTGTACCTATATCAGGCAACGTCTGTTTGTCCTTTCTCAGCCAGGAAGGCTCTCGCTTCAGATACAACTTTAAAACTGTGCCACTTATCCTGCAATAAGATTCTCAGTTGTGCAGGGTATGATAGTATAAATTTTATGCCTTTCTTTATGAGAGTTGTACACAGCAGGTGGAACTGTCGACGTTGCTCTTGCACTGTTGGTGAAAAATCTTGGAAAATCAGAATAGGTGCGCGCTAAACACTAGAGACACCCGTAGGAATACACTGACATCTCTAGTATTTAGCGCGTACCTATTTTTAGTGTGCGCTATAAATGTCAGCACGCTTTAGTAAAAGACTCCCTATCTGAGAATAATACATATGGTACTTATCTTAAAAGTTCTTATCATTCTTGGCAGTTTATTTACAACACACCACAGACTTTCTAAATAAATTGAAAAATATCAAGCAATTACCACCAGGTACCCTTCTGGTCACAATGGATGTAGAATCACTATACAGCAACATTCCCCATAGCTGCATTTGAGAAACTCCTAAAACCATCCACACTGGACCATCAATAATCACCAGAAACCATGACAAAACTAATCAAATTAATTTTAACTCACAACTATTTCCGTTTTAACAATGATATCTACAAATAATGGGCACTGCGATGGGCACCAGGACAGCACCCCAAAATGCCAACCTTTTTATGGCTGAGCTAGAAGAGACATTTCTGAATACATACCAGACCAAACCCCTAAAATACTACCGGTACATCAATGACATTTTTATGATTTGGACTGAGGGGGAAGAAACTCTGAAACAATTTTACAGTTCCTTCAATGCATACCATCTTACAATCAGATTCAAAATTGACTACTCCCCAGAAAAGGTCGATTTTTTGGACACCACAGTCTCAATCAGCGATGGCTATATACAAACATCCATATACAAGAAACCCACAGACAAATGCAGCTACCTCCACAACTCCAGCTTCCACCCTTCACATACAAAAAGATCCATTATTTACAGCCAAGCCACAAGGTACCACCGTATCTGCTCTGACCCAGGGGACAGAGACAGACACCTCGGAATCCTGACTGCATCCTTCAAACAGAAAGGTTACAACCCCAAAATAATCTCTAAGAATATTGCCTCCTCCCTCAAAACACCCATGGAAAATCTGCTACAGTACAAGGAAAAGAAAGCCACAGACAGAATCCCCCTTATAGTGACATACAACCCAGAGCTGGAAAAATTAAGAAAAATCATAAAAGATCTCAGCCTCTACTCCAGGAGGATGAATTACTAAAAGAGATATTCCCATCCTCACCAGTGCTGGCCTTCCGACAGCCACCCAACTTAAAACACAAGCTAATCAGAAGTAAGCTCCAAACAGACTCAAAAAGAAGAGAATGGCACACATCCTTGCAATACATCCAGCTGCAAACTATGCCAAAACATTTCACAGGACCCCACGGTCATTTACAAAGGAAAATATTCAACATTAAGGAATCTTTCACATGCTCATCTTCCAATGTGGTATATATCATTCAGTGTAAAAAAATGCAATGAAGGCTGCTACATTGGAGAAACAAGTCAGATGCTAAAGAAGAGATTTAATTTACATAGACACCATATAAAAAATGCTAGTACCAACCAGGATGTCACCTCTGTGGGGAAACACTTTACAAAACCAGAACACTGTACCAGTGATTTTATGGTAAGAATCCTAAAAGGGAACTTTAAAACAATACAGGAACGTAAGACCTTTGAAGTCAGAATAATTAAATATTTTTACACCCACCAGACAGGACTTAACAAAGATCTGGGTTTTCTAGCCCATTATAAACCATAAAATTGTACTGCTTTGTCACCCTCTTATCTCCATGCATATCTCCCTGTCTACACATGGCCCAACACTGAATATCCAGCCATGGTCAGCATTTAAGAAAACACTGTCTGCCACCAGCTGAATATTGACCTATTGGTTATTTTGCAGGTACTTATTAACAGTATTGTATTGTTTAAAGAGTGGAGGAGTGGCCTAGTGGTTAGGGTGGTGGACTTTGGTCCTGAGGAACTGAGTTCAATTCCCATTTCAGGCACAGGCAGCTCCTTGTGACTCTGGGCAAGTCACTTAACCCTCCATTGCCCCATGTAAGGCACATTGAGCCTGCCATGAGTGGGAAAGCACGGGGTACAAATGTTAAAAAAAATACATAAATTGATGTTTTAAACATAAAGGGGGAGATTGTATACATGGCGCCTGGAAAATCCATGCAGAAATCATTTTCACTTAAGCACATTCTATAAGATTTATACGTGGTATATAAAATAAACTTAGTTGATAGCCCAGTGCCTAGAACTATGCACGTCCATTTATCAATTAAAATGTGGCGTAAATCCCTGCATGTAGATTTACGTGGACTGGGCCATATTCAATAACAACGTGCCTAAATTTGGAAACGCCCGTTTCTCCGCCCATAGCCATGCCCCTTTTGAACTGCATGCTTTAGAATTTAAACACAGTTCACTATAGCATACGCTTAGCAAGTTATGTGCGTAAATTCTAATTACTGCTCATTGTTGCTCATTAAGTGCTGTTAACAATGCTGATTGGCTTGTTAAGCCAATTAAGTTATACGCATTGTTACTGAATACATTTAGATTTAAGCGCAGAACATTAGGCGCGAAATATAAAATCCGGAAGAAAATGTTATTCTTCTTGGTTGTATGTGGTAAATTATATTTTATGAACTGAAAGTGGTCCAGCAGAATATAATCACCTGTTTTTAAATTACATTATAATAAATGTTTTCCATTAACGTTAATATAAAATTCATTGTTTTTCTTGTCTCTTTTTTCCTTATTAAAACAGTGCTAACCGGAGTGGGAGTAGAGACTCTACTACAAGGACGGTTTAAAAGTTTGGGCTACTATTTACTGTAAGTACATATATTACCACAGTTCTGGGTTTCCATTTGCCTTCATCCATTTCAGTAATACCACCATTTGTTTTCATATTTTAAGATTTTCAGCAGCAGCCGTTGCCATATGTGAGCTGTCATTCTTTCTGCACCTTCTGCTATCTTCTTGCTTCACGTAAGTGCTGGCAACATATTGCCTGTCATTTTATACTACAGCTTAGATTACATAGATGGGGAACCTAGTTCAGATGGAAAGATGCAGGGAATGTCCAAGGAAAGGTCCCGGCAGTCTCAGCGACTCTAGTATAAATTAATCCTGCATGAAAGTTTATAGACCGTTGTAAGGTAGAAGCAGGAAACCAGTTAGTCTGATAAGTAAATGTATGGCATGAACCTTTGTACATTAAAACAATTAGATACAGACCTGCCAGACGTACCTTTAATTTTGCCAGTGAGTTAACTATTTCCACCATTTGTTTCTAAATATTATGCTATTCTAAAATATAAGAGGGGAAGGAGAGAGTTCTGAATCAAATAAGTAATTAAAAGGTCAACCTGATGGCTGAGTGGCACTGCCACGTGAAAGATCCCTATTTTTGTTTCCAGATCTGGTCTTCTGCACCCCATGTCAGCCAGGACTAGGGATGCTGCAGGGGGAATCATAGACACCAATAAGGACAATACCTAGTGGTCAGATTTAGAGAACATAATACTCATTGTGGAAAGAATCCAGGTGTATGACCGTCAGTCCCAGCATTATTGCCACAATGACTTGACTAAGATCAGTGAGAGGGTGGGTACAATACAATGATTTGCAAATACTTGAGGATCTTTTTCTCTAATGTTCATGATGCCAGGATCCCAACATTGGATCTGACTGAGTTGGAAAGAAAAGAAGAAGTACCAGGCCAAAAAGGAAATGTTCAACAGCTCTGTTAATTTTTCCTTCATGTATGGTCTTTGGATTATCTTAACTGGTGAATGAAAGTGAATCAGTTCTGTATGTAGGAAAATGCACATCATAAAGGAGAGATGTATCACCAACAGTACTTTGTCCATCTCTAGTTCCAACCCCCGAGTCTGTCCTGACTGAGACTTCTATACACACACACTCTGAGATTTACACACACATGGTTTGCGGGCAGAGCTGGGACTAATGAATCTAGGAGGGTGGCTGGAACATAATCCACTCACTCAGCAAGCTTCTCACAGTCAATAAACAGTCCACAGAGTTAAATATGCTTCAAACTGTGAAAGGTTTACTAACAACTTGGATATTTCAACAGGGTCATGTCCATTGAAGCAACTATCTACATCTTAGGATATTCCAGTAAAGATACTTAAAGTAGAAATCCATACTTGGACACACTTGCATACACTTGCAATTGCTATGGGCTTCTTCCTAATTCTTCTTTCCTATTTACAATCTCAGCGTATAGCTGGTTCCTTCCAAAGAGATGTCTGAAGGATGGAGAGTCTACCTTGGGTGCCCTTCTCCAGGTGGTTTTGCATAGCACTTCTTGGTTTTCTCTTCCTTTTGCTCCTCTCAGGCAGTGTTGGAGGACAGGGTCCCGTGCTCTGTGGAAGCAGTCCAGCAGCATGGTAGGCTCTGAGGCTAGTCCCACTCCTGACTCCTCAAGGTTAGTTATTGTTAGTCCCAGACTGTTTCTCCATTATTAAAGAGCTGCTCCAGCTTGGAGGTTAAAAATGTTTAAGGAAAAAATCCTTATATGGTGTTTAGCCCTGCCCAGTGAATCCCAGAATGCACTGGGCAGGGTCTGGGTGCCACCATTTTGTTCCAGGCAGGCCCGAGGCAGGAGGGAGAAGCTGTTGTTCCTGCCCTTCTGCCTCCACCTTGTTGTAAAGGTACAGGGAGGGGCGGGGTGTGTCGGGTGCGGGAGGGAGGGGTGTGTGTTTGCGCAGGGGAAGGGGTTTGGTTCACTGGACCACCGGGGAAAAATATTTAAAAGGGTCTGGGGTCATGGTGGGGGTTGTGGTCCACTGCACCACCAGGGTAAATTTTTTAAAAAGTGTGGGGTCGGGGAGGTCCAGTGAGGATGCACAAAGGGGATCTGTGCAGCTCATTTGCACGCAATCCCCTTTGTGCATTGCTGGCTGTTAGCGATTCGCTAGATTTTAGCGAAGCAGCTATATTTTACGGCTGCTTTTGTGCATCGGGGCCTTAGTCTCTTGCATGGTTCTGGTGCAATGGTCAGGGGCTGGAAAACAAAGACAAAAACCTTCCTCTGGGCTGGGTATTTATGAGCTCCATTTTTCCTCCAAGGGATGTATCCTCCCCTCCTGTCAGTTGAGAAGGAAAGGCACAGCCCCTGTTCTGGAATTTCTGTAGTTAGTGAAAGGTCAGAACTGCTTCTATTGAAGGTTCTGGAACTGTTGCACAAGCAGAACTTTAGCTGCCTCTACATATGCAAAGTGAGAAGTGTAAAAATATTCAGCTCACTCAAAACAATCAGAAACTCGGACTTCCCACAATTTGTATGCATGCAAACAGGTACAAATTTACTCTTGCTCAGACTTAAAAACTACAGTGTAATACTTTTTGTCAACAAATCATTTCTAGCTGTAGAAACACATTTGTAACTGTGGGGCTGAGGTACTAAGCCATGAGATTTCCTAAAAGTTTTAAAGCTATTATTTCACACAAATGTTTGCTGCTATTTTGGCCAAAACAGATAAGACCACCTTTCCGGGGTATGGTCTTTTTATGAAAACCAGCTCCGGAAGAAGTGGTGCTGGTTTTACCACAGAAACAGGGTTTGTGCCATTACTGGATGACACATGAGACACTTTTAGGCATATTTTCAAACCACTTAGCCTTCCAAAGTTCCATAGAAACCTATGGAACTTTGGAAGGCTAACTGCTTTGAAAATATGCCTCTTTGGATCATTGAGGAATGGGGTACCTTGTTTTCGTTGACCTTGGTGCTGTGTTTAATATGGGGTGCCATGCTTTGCTACTGCTAAGTCAGACACCACCCCCCAAATTCTATAAATGGTGACTAAAGTTCT
Organism: Microcaecilia unicolor; assembly: GCF_901765095.1. Classification (NCBI taxonomy): domain Eukaryota; kingdom Metazoa; phylum Chordata; class Amphibia; order Gymnophiona; family Siphonopidae; genus Microcaecilia; species Microcaecilia unicolor. Next base: position 110,496,806 of record NC_044035.1, read on the forward strand.
GTACACAAATCAGCAGAAAGAACTTAATTGGTTAACAAGCCAATCAGCGCTGAAAATTGGATGTTTACAAGCAATTAACAGCACTAACTGGGACTAATTAGGATTTATACACATAAGTTGCTAAGTATAGTCTGTAAAGTGATGCATATAAATCGTACCACACACATCTCAAAAGGGGGTGTGGACATGGGAAGGACATGGATGGGTCATGGGTGTTCGAAAACATGCAGTGTTACAGAATATGCTTGATCCGCGCCTAAATTAGTCGTGTACTTTTACACCAGGCTTTAGTTGGTGTAAACGGCTGCGATTAAATTTAGTCACAGGAATGGAAGCTACGTGTATTCTATAAACCGCGCCTAAATTTAGGTGGGGCTTATAGAATAAAGATAAGCGTGATTTCTTTTGGTGCCAATTGTTTGGTGCTATATATAGAATCTAGTCCTATATGCTTATAACTGCCCTGACCTGCTTGTCCAGAAAGGACGGTATACTAAGTTTTAATAAAAATAAACGTAAACATAACAACATTCTGGGGAAAAAATAAAATCTAACAGATATGGTCCTTAACATGTGTAGGAGCCTTAAAGTTTAAAACCAGAATATAAAATTACATAACTGACAGCAGTCCCTGAGCCATGGAACATGCTTGGCAGTTAAGCTTTAATGCAAATAAACCATGGAATTCATTTGCCAGAGAATGTGGTAAAAGCAGTAAGCTTACCAGGGTTTAAAGAAAGGTTTGGACAAGTTCCTACAAGAAAAGTCCATGAGCCATTATTGAGATGGACTTGGGAAAATCTACTAGAAGCAGCAAGGCAAACCATCTGCAAGATCCAGAACGGTGGCAACAGAAAGCAGATCAATACAGGATATCTGTCACCAAGAAACAGCAGAGCAATGAAGAATGTCCATCACCAGAAGTTTAGTCACCACAATAATTTTACAACATTAAAGTGCCCAACACAGCTATGTTTTCCCTCCTAAAGGCTGCTTCAGGGGCAAAATAGTGACTGGTAATAAATACATAAAACATAATGCGGTCCTTTTACTAAGGTGCGCTAACAGATTTACCCCCTGTTTACTAAGCTGTGCTAGCAGCTGCCGTGTGGCAATGCTGACAAATTGAATGAGGTGTCGGCATTAGCGCACGGCAGGTGCTAGCAAAGCTTAGTAAACAGGGGGTAAATCTGTTAGCACACCTTAGTAAAAGGACTCCAACGTTAGTAAAATCATAAGAGAGATAATCAAAATGATAAATACAAATGCAGTAACAACACCAACCAGCTTTTGAATAAGTAGGTGACACCTTTGTAAAACATTTCTTTTGTATGTTGGCTTTTCATTTCACCTCTAGTTATATATGTAAGTTTTAAGTGCATATGATTTCAATGGTGCATGTTATGACATTTTTAATATTTATTTATTTATGAGGATTTATTAACCGCCTTTTTGAAGGAATTCACTAAAGGCGGTGTACAGCATGAATAAGTCAAACATAAGCAATAGACAATTACAGCAGTAAAAATATGCTACATTACAGTATCAACACAATACAGAATAAAACATTTTAATAGACAGTATAGAGTGTAAGCAAAGACAGAATATAGAGAAGTTCTGGGAGAAGAGGACATTTCTCTGGTAAGTGAACATTATTTTGCTCTGTGCTTTGGGAACTTAAAGATTGGGTTTTAAAGGAAGAATTGTGGGTTATTGATATAATTTTATTATATCATTACAGACTTACATAATGGGTACATTTTAACTAATTTATCATGTTGGTGTTGTTACTGTTGTTTTAGTCAGCATCTTTTAATTCATTGTGCTGATTTTATAATAATTTTTATTTCAATGTAATTCCTAGTTACTGTCTAGTTGCTCCTACTGTTAGCTGCTTTGAACCTGAATGGTAACTGTGGGTTGTAAGATCTTTTTAATTCAAACTACTGATGGTATACTGCTAATGAACCTCAGTTTAATTTCTACAATAGCAAATAAACCACTCATTAATATGAGACCCTCCATAATGGGAGGTGCGGTTTGTTAACACTGATTTAAATACCGGCGGCCATCTTGCTGTCTATTTCCAGTTAGGAAGCAGGCTGAACACTACTAGGTAAGCAACCAGAAGATTACATAAGATTTATAACCTTACTCTGTAACCGTAACCCTGATTACCCCTCAATGCTTATAGATATATGCATTATTTCAGAGTACCTAGCAAGGCGGTGGACTTCGCTCCTTAAGAAGCTCAAAGCAAAACAGAGGCTTGCTGTAGAGCGTCCCCAGCCAGGCAATTGCTACAAACTCAGATAAGTGCAGCCTATTTCTCTGTACATATGCGACCACAAACAGTGTTCTCATATCAGTGATTACAAGTTGGAGGTTTTTGACTGATGAGGAGCTCGCCCGATATCCACTTCCAGAAGAAAACCCCTTCGATGATGGATATTGTAGGGGTCAACCACGTGCTGTTATTTCTATCGAAAACAGAGAAGGTTGAGCATCTGAAGTCTTTTCCTCCTTCATAATATCAGCAGCATATTAATGAGTGGTTTATTTGATATTGTAGAAATTAAACTGAAGATCTTTTAATGCAATATAATGTGTTATAGAAGAAGAGAGACAGAGGTGAAATGATACAGATATTTAAATACTTGAAAATAGGGCTGCATTTCAATTAAAGCTTTAATTGTGATTAATTGCACGATTAAAAGTATGGGTTTTTTTCCCCACTGCAGCTCCTTGTGACTCTGGGCAAGTCACTTAACCCTCCATTACCCAGTGGGAATGAAAATAAATAACATACCTTGAATTGCATGATGAATCACTCAATTAATGCAGCCCTAAATGACTTGAAGAAAACGTGGTGTTTGCCTAGAATGCCCTCCCAGTGGAGGTCATGGGGACAACAACAGTGACAGACTTTAAAAAAAATGAGTGGTATAAACACAGAGGATCCTTATATAGCAAATAGGTAGGATCAACACAAAACAAATTACTTTTGCAAATCAAAAAGAGATAGAGAGGTGTAACCAGCATGGAGTGGCAGCTACAGTCCTAAACAAAGCAACAGAGGATGTAACCCGCATGTTTTACACAGAGCAGCAGGTATGACTCTAGTCACCATTCTGGGTAGGTCATATTAGTCTTTATCTGCCATCTGTTACTATGTCACTAATATAATAATGTCTAGTATTTTCATTAACAACTTCATTTCAAAAATTCATCAGCACTCCATCCCTCTTCTGAGCCACATTACTACTACTACTACTACTATTATAATACCAGTACATACATGCAGCACTATACACAAACATGTAAGAGACAGTCCCTGCTCGACAGATCTTATGATCTACTCAAGATAGACAGACAAGATAAATAAGGGCCTAAGGATTTAGAATTATCTCTCTATATAAAAAACAACACCAACGTTCTATGAAGCCTCCAGCCGGAAGTGTGAAGGGGGCGAGATATCCGGTTTCCCTATGAGTGTCTGCCCCGCCCTCTCTATAACACAGTCAGTGAAGGAAAACAGCAGAGCACAAAATCAAATCGCTGTAACAGTGAAGGACTCAGAGGGGGGAGGGGAGAGAGGCCAGAGGGCAGGGACACACACACTCCCACATGCACACAGAAGAAAACATTGCTAGCCCCCGTTTCATTTGCATCAGAAACGGGGCTTTTTTACTAGTAGGATTATAAATTACCAAAATCACTGGAATTGAGACAGAAGTAGGCTTAATCAATAGTCAATCACAATTGTGTGGTCTTAGAAAAAGAAACCTTTAAAAAGTCTCAAAATGTTTTAAAAACATTTGCCACATCCTCCCCTTGTTTAATCGTTCTCAGCTGATACAGGATATTACATACCCTGGCAGGCACAGTTCCAGCAATATCGGGCCATTCCCATTGGGGAGCCATGTTTCAGTGATATACAATAAACCTAGATCATAGTTCATAATCACAGCTCTCATAAAAATAGCCTTTGAGACAACTGAATGCACATTCATATATTCGCTGTTCATTAGCCCAATATGTCTTCTTAGCCAAATTCGGACTGTTCCCTATGTCTGATAATCTACCAGTAGTCTGCCAATGCCAACCTCCTTAACCTATTTCTTCCCATTTCATAATTAACTGCTCTATAATAGTTCCTCCCCAATACTGGTTCAATATAATATGAAATAGTCTTCAGAGCCAGTAATAACATCTTAAAATACTCAAAATGTCTTACAAATCTTTAAAACCAATGACATTATGCAAAAGAAGTCACATAAAGGAGCACGTTAAAAGGTGTGCCCCTTAGACGCATCTCTTCAGCAAGACATCTCAGGAGCCTATAAATTTTAAGCCCCTGCCAGTGTCATCAAAGGGGTGAGGTTAGTGAAAGAGAGCACAGGTAGAAGAATTGCACCCAGGCATCAATATTCTGCATAGTTTAAGTGGCCAAGCAAGGCTCCTACCCACTTACAATGAAACTTGGGTGCAGATGCCTAAATGCAAAAGGGGGATGTGTAACTTACAGGTTAAGGTACACACATATGTGGGAGCTCATGCATGTCCTGCCCACGTGTGCCCCCTCCCCCCTTTGCAAATGCATGCTTTGTCAGTTAAGTGGATATTTGCAGAATAACACTTAGGCACCATGCTAGCACTTTTGCAGATAAGTGCACACATTCCCATGAAAATAATTCAGATTAACACAGGATTTTTTTACCACAATGCATATTAAATAATAATGAGCTGCAAAGCAATGGATAATGCAGTTTCTAAAGTCTAATGCAAGTTTAAAGCAAGCAGCTTATGTCAAATGAATAACACAGTTTGCATTAAACTTTAGAAACTGCATCATCCATTAAAATTTAACAATATCTGGAGTTTTTTTGCAATGCACTGTGGAGCATCTGAAAGGGGCCACTAATGTACCCAAAATAGCATTCCCACTCCCAAATCCCTTCTACAAAAATGTGGGCCTCCCCGTATCCACACTTATCTTGTTCTCCAATATCCCCATTCCTGTAGATATTCAAGTCCCACCCTCAGAGCCAATCCATTCTAAAATTTAAAAAAAGCACCTCACTGGCCACACCCATTACCCCAGTTCCTTTTAGCCCCTCCAGAACCTCCACCACCCACCTGATTAATCTGTACAAATTTGAGATCCCTCTGGCATCCCCTGACCCACCCTCAACCCCAATCACCTACTTGTCAACTGCCAGGGTCTCTTTAGTGGCTAGTGGGGAGCAGAAGCAATCCCCAGTTGCTCCTGCATCAGTGGCTGTGGCCACTTCCAAACTGGCAGCCACAGAACCCTAGTGGTAGTATTGTATTACTACACTAAGGGTCAGGTAGGTGATAGGATGGGGGTTGGATTGGGGGCAGCAGAGGGGACTTGAACATTTTTACAAAGGGATCAGGTGGGTGGTAGGGGCGCACTCTTTATTTTGAAAATTGATCAAAGGGGTGGGGGAGGAGTTTAACTTGGATATTTTATAAAGGATGAGGGATTGGAGATCAGGGATGGGAGGAGCCCACCTGTTAGAGATAGGACTGGTGGGGGGAGCAATTATTTTTTTTGACTGGCAGGATAAGCCCTGTGAAAGATAGTAGGCCCAACTTGATGTTCTTCTCTTGATCTTGCTGTGACGAGGAACATGTAATATTCCTGGCTCCAACAACATACAACCAAAAATAACTGCAGGATTCTACAGGTACATGGCAATTCCCTCCCCCCCCCCCCCCCCCACCCCTCATAACTTTTTCAGTGACCAAAATGGCTGGACATGAGAGGTCACTCATGCTTGGTTTGTTTTTTTCCTGACTAAAAACTGCAGGATTCACTAGCCTGTGTTATTGTGGCACTAAAGGTTAGAGAATCCCATGGTAAATTTTCCTGTGGTAGAAAGCTCACACAAACCTGCTATGATATGATGTGAGTAAACAGAGGCCTTAATTAGGTAAGATATGTTTTCTATTTCATCTAAATCCTTTTTCTTTTCTTTTTTTTTTTCATTTCTCTCATTATGCATACAATTACAAAGCAGAACTTAATGAGCGCAGAAAAAGAACACAGCAAAGTATAATTCCAATTCTTTGAAAATTCTATTTATAAAATCCCTTTTGTTTAGCCAGAATAATAGAAAATGACATATTTTTAGACTACGCATATCCTCCGATCTCAGTAACATACTGTTTTGCATGCAACATTAACATATTACTGTTCTTTTTTTAAATGTGTACTTAACCTAAGCTTGCTTTTTGCAGGTTATAGTCCGACACCTTGTCATCCAAAATAATGTGCTTGATTAAGCAAATGTTCTCATACAAACACAATAATCTAGGCAATGATAACAGATAAAGAACCATCGGACTCAGCAAGTTTATTAATTTTCTTCCATTTGCTTATGTCTTGCACCATTCGAAGGTGCCCTTTTACAAAGCAGCGTTAAAAAGTGGCCTGTGCTACTCCAGAGCAGGTCTTTACCACACCCTAAGGCCACTCCTAACGCTGTCGCTAAATGGCCAGTTTTTCTATTTCAGCAATAATGGCCACGTGCTAATTTTCCCATGAGCACATGATGATTAGTATGCGAGCACTTACCGACACCTATTTTGTGGGTGGTAAGCACTCATGTGCTAATCGGTTAGCACACGGCAATGTAGCTGCGCTGATTAGCGCAGAACACCCCTACTCTCCATCCCAGACCCACCCCAGAGCTAAAAAATTTTTTAAAACTATTTTTTTAGCATATGGGTAGCACACGCACATGCAAAAACTACCGCAGGGTGCCTGAGCGAGCCCCACAATAGTGCATTTTAACCTGCAGTAAGCACGCATTAGTGCTTACTGCAGCTTAGCAAATGGGCTCCATAGTGATAAAACCTAAATTATGAAGAAGTTTAGGCCCTTTCCACAAATAGACAAACTATCTACAACTACCAGGGGCAGCTGACCATTCGGGCAACTGGGCTGTGCCCAGTTGCTCGCCACCACCGCACACTACACTGATTTTCAGGACATTTATGATGAACACACATGAGATGTCTGAATGCACGAGTATAGTAAACATATCTCATGAATGTTCATTCAGGATATCCTGAAAAACAGATTGGTTAGGTATACATCCAGGACAGGGTGGAGAACCACTGCCTTAAACAAAGAAAATATTTGTCTTTCAGCTGCCAATCAGAATCTACGATGTATGTGTGTTGGAGGAAAATAGCAAGGCTTGGAGGTTTCCAGAAGTTCCTGGGTTATGTATTGCTGTCTGTTGCCTGTTTTCTGCATCCAGTCCTTGTCTGGCATGTAACTATCCCAGGTAAATGTACAGGAGACTCTAAACCTGACTTCAGTTACTAATTAAAATATGTACCTGTCAGACCATACAGCAAAATTCCCTTGTACTCTATAAACAGCATTTCACAAGAGCACATTGAAGTCAATATTCATCAGCAAAGCCATTGTTTAACTTCTTAAAAGTATAACTGGCCAAAGTTGCACATATTTTCAGTGGCACATACAGTGGTGTGCTGGAGCCGGCTCGCACCGGCTCACAAGAGCCGCTTGTTAAATTTTGACAGCTCTTGCGAGCCGGTTGTTGTTGGGGGCGAGCCGGCTCCATTGCGGGAGGTAAGCATGGCAGGAGGGCGCCATCACAGGCCATGCTTACCTCCCCTGCCGCTCCGAAGCATGTCCAACCATGTCCTTCGCCCCCACCCTCCCGCTCCCATCCGTCTTTTTTTAATTACCTCCGTCGAAGCACGCGCTATTTAAAGCCCTGCTGCGTGCTGGCCATCTCCAGGCTTCCCCTGCTTGCTTCGGATGATGTTTGTGCCTTAGTCCCGCCTTCATTCTGACGTCATTTCCTTTTTTCGCGAAGGCAGATCAAGGCTTCGTTCTGTTTCAGTGACTCTAACGTCCTGCACTTACAACGTGCAGGACGTCAGAAACAGAACAAAGCCTTGCACGGGAAGCAAGAGGACCTCAGTTGGTGGGGATTGGGGTCCCTCGCCAGCAAAGGTAGGCGATTATGACGGCAGCGGCGGGAGGGGGAGTCGAGAGGGTCGTTGGCAGGGGGGGGCAAAGTTGTTGGTGGTGGTGGCGGCGGGGGAGTCGGCAATGGTGGGGGGGGTTGGCGGCGCCGGGGGGGGGGCTAAAATGTGCCCCCTCACCTGGGCTCTGGACCCCTCTCCCACTGAAGTCTGGCTACGCCCCTGCTTCCTGCCCTCTGTGCAAGGTCTGGCATCTCTCCCTTCTTTTCCCAGCCCCATAAAGCTCTTGCAGTTCCCTCCCTCCCTCTGCTACCTCCTTGCTTTAATATTACCTCCAATCTCCGCCTGGGCATTGCTAGTGCCAGAGGCACTCATAGGCTGCCTGCGGCCTGTACCGGGGCTTTCTCTCTGAACCGTCCCACCCCACAATTTCCTGTTTTCTGAAGGGTGGGACGGTTCAGAGAGAAAGCCTCGGTGCAGGCCACATTCAGTCTATGAATGCTGCAGCTACTGGCACTGCCTGGACGAAGACTGGAGGGAGCGGGGGGAGGGGGACAAGAGACGTCCCCCCATTAAAAACTCCTGGCTACATTACTGTATGTGCTATTTGCCCCTTGACACATGAATGTATAACATTTACATTCAGCAGCTGAATTTCACCAAGCATGATATGGTGTGAGCATAAGGGGGCAGTGTACCCCCAAATATTGCAGATGCTAATGCAAAATTGAAGCCCTTTTCCCCCATTGCCAGTATGATTTACATGCCTCCCCAAAATAAGCAGGCAAAATACACCCATGCACTGGAAGTACAAGATTCAACGCAAATCGTGTCCCTTTTCTGGGTGTATAGCTTTAGCCGTTTGCAAATAGAACAGCCAAAATTTTATACATAGAACTGTCATGGATTTTAAACAAAAGGGGAAAGTTATCAACATGGGCTACCATTAAGACATATTATTTTACTGTTAACACCAGTTATTAATAACTGGGTTTAGTTATATAAAATGGAACCTGTGCTAAAATAGCCAAGCTAGTGCTAAAATAACACGTCTTAACGGTGGGCTATGTTACTACTACTACTTATCATTTCTATAGCGCTACTAGACATATGCAGCGCTGTACACTTGAACATGAAGAGACAGTCCCTGCTCGACAGCTTACAATCTAATTAGGACAGACAAACAGGACAAACAAGAGATAAGGGAATATTAAGGTGAGGATGATAAAATAAGGGTTCTGAACAAGTGAATAAGGGTGAGGAGTTAAAAGCAGCATCAAAAAGGTGGGCTTTTAGCTTAGATTTGAAGACAGCCAGAGATGGAGCTTGACGTACCGGCTCAGGAAGTCTATTCCAGGCATATGGTGCAGCAAGATAAAAGGAACGGAGTCTGGAGTTAGCCGTGGAGGAGAAGGGTGCAGATAAGAGAGATTTACCCAGTGCACTTATAGGTCAATAAGAGGAGTTTGAACTGTATGCGGAAATGGATAGGAAGCCAGTGAAGTGACTTGAGGAGAGGGCTAATATAAGCATAACGACCCTGGTGGAATATTAGTCGTGCAGCAGAATTTTGAACAGATTGAAGAGGAGAGAGATGGCTAAGTGGGAGACCTGTGAGAAGCAAGTTGCAATAGTCTAAGCGAGAGGTGATAAGAGCGTGGATGAGGGTTCTGGTAGTGTGCTCAGAAAGGAAAGGGCAAATTTTGCTGATATTATAGAGAAAGAAACGACAGGTTTTAGCAGTCTGTTGAATATGTGCAGAGAAGGAGAGGGAGGAGTCGAAGATGACCCCAAGGTTACGAGCTGACGAAACAGGAAGGATGAGAGTGTTATCTACAGAAATAGAGAATGGGGGAGGAGGAGAGGTTGGTTTAGGGGGAACGATAAGAAGCTCAGTCTTGGTCATGTTTAGTTTCAGATGGCACTGACATCCAGGCAGCAATGTCAGACAGGCAGGCTGATACTTTGGCCTGGGTTTCAGCTGAGATTTCTGGTGTGGAGAGGTAGATCTGGGAGTCATCAGCATAAAGATGATACTGAAAACCATGGGATGAGATCAGAGTACCAAGGGAAGAAGTATAGATAGAGAAGAGGTCCCAGGACAGATCCCTTAGGTACACCAACTGACAGTGGGATAGATGTAGAAGAGGATCCACTAGAGTATACACTAAAGGTACGCTGGGAGAGATAAGAAGAAAACCAGGAAAGAACAGAGCCCTGAAATCCAAGTGAGGACAGCGTATCAAAGAGCAGGCTATGATCAACAGTGTCAAAAGCAGCAGATAGATTGAGAAGGATGAGGATAGAAAAGAGACCTTTGGATCTAGCTAGGAACAGATCATTGGAGACTTTAGCAAGCGTTGTTTCAGTTGAATGAAGGGGGCAAAAGCCAGATTGAAGTGGATCAAGAATAGCTTGAGATGAAAGAAAGTCAAGGCAACGGCGGTGAACAGCATGTTCAAGTATCTTGGATAGGAAAGGGAGGAGGGAGATGGGGCGATAGTTGGAAGGACAGGTAGGGTCAAATGAAGGTTTTTTAAGGAGTGGTGTGACTATGGCATGTTTGAAGGCATCAGGAACAGTCGCAGTAGACAGTGGAAGATTGAGGATATGACAGATAAACAGGATGACAGTAGGAGAGATGGGTGGGAATAGGATCAGAGGAACAGGTAGTTTTATTTATTTTTTTATTACATTTGTACCCCATGCTTTCCCACTCATGGCAGGCTCAATGCGGCAGGCAATGGAGGGTTAAATGACTTGCCCAGAGTCACAAGGAGCTGCCTGTGCCAGGAATTGAACTCAGTTCCCCAGGACCAAAGTCCAACACCCTAACCACTAGGCCACTCCTCCACACTCCTTTCAAGGAGGAAAGAAGATGTGTAGTTTCCTCTTCAGTGATTTCAGAAAAGGAAGAAAAGGAGGCAGGGGTTGGAGGGTTGAGAGAATGGACTAAGGGAAGGAGAGGTGGAGGTGACCTGGTTGAGAATTCAAGTTTAATCTTGTGAACCTTATCATGAAAGAACTCAGCCAGAGTCTGGGGGGAACGTGAAGGGGGGGTTGGAGGTGAAGGCACTTTGAGGAGAGAGTTCAGTGTGGCAAAGAGACGACGAGGGTTTGAGCCAAGAGAATTAGTCAACTGGATGTAATGTAATATGTTGATAAATACAACCCAAATGTACAGTATGTGGTCAGTGGTGACAATGACTGCATCAATGTTTTGAATAGTGACCTCATGTCTAGTTGCAAATACCTACACTAGCAAAAACATTGTTCTAAACTATAAACAACTTATACATTCCAGCATTCAAACATGCATGGGACAAACATAAAGGAATCCTGTGCAGAAGGAAGGGATCCTCAGGAGCTTAGCCTAGAATGGGTGGCAGAGCTGGTGGTTGGGAGGCGGGGCTAGTGCTGGGCAGACTTATACGGTCTGTGCTGGGGCTGGTGGTTGGGAGGCGGGACTAGTGCTGGGCAGACTTATACGGTCTGTGCCAGAGCCGGTGGTGGGAGGCAGGGATAGTGCTGGGCAGACTTATACGGTCTGTGCCAGAGCTGGTGGTGGGAGGCGGGACTGGTAGTTGGGAGGCGGGGATAGTGCTGGGCAGACTTATAGGGTCTGTGCCAGAGCTGGTGGTTGGGAGGTGGGGTTGGTGGTTGGGAGGCGGGGATAGGGCTGGCCAGACTTATACGGTCTATGCACTGAAGAGGACAGTACAAATAAAAAAGTAGCACATATGAATTTATCTTCTTGGGCAGACTGGATGGACCGTGCAGGTCTTTTTCTGCCGTCATCTACTATGTTACTATGTTATACATTCCAGCTAAATATATATCAAGAGAGAACTTAATTTCTCATGTATTAGGCAACCACATCCCCAACCTTCTTCCCCATCTTCAGTTTCCCAAATGAAATATTTAAACTAGATTAACCCTGGCATTAGCACTGAGCAGCTTCGATTTTTTTACATCACATTTGAACAGATGGAGAAGAAAACTGAGGTTAACATTTTATCTTTAGTTCTTAAGATTTTAATGTGGGTTGTTTCCAGTAGAGTTGACAGGCCGTATTAGGTATTATAAGCCAGGAAGTGCATTGTGTTCATCTCAGAAAGACAGCTGGATAGGCCAGAGGATATTTGGCATGTTGAAACAAGCTTTGTGGGATGGTCAATCAAATGATTTATAGAATTTGCAGACCTTTTACGTTTCTTTAAGAGCTGTAAGGCATAGTTGTTTGTGACAGCATATGGAGCCTGAGGGATATTGAGATGGATGAGCAATGTTGCTTCTTTTTATGTGTTTTGTTGATTTTCATTGTAAACCATTTTGAAATTTTATGATGGAACATATAAAACTAGCAAGTAAATAGATAAATAAATGATGTAATGTAATGGTCATATAAGGAGTAGACATGACTATTCACTTAATATTACCAGGCTATAGATGCAGATTTGTCCGAGAAACGTTTGCTATGGAGTCTAACAGTAAAAAATAAGTATATCTCAGTGGGGTGTAGTTATGTTTGTGAAAAATGATGTACTAAGACATCATCACTCACTGGGTTTTTGCTTGGTGAATTAATGAGCAGCTTTGCATAATATTGCATTGCAGCATCTCATTAATTGTAAATTTAACAAACTTTCACACATAATGGACTGTGTGCAAAAGCTTACTACTTATAAGGTTTGAAAGTAGGAAGTGTATTTTTCAAAAGGAGGCTTGCATAATAGAAAAAAACCCAACAAAATGTTGAAATTTCTGCACTTCTGTACTTTTCAGGGTGTTTTTGAATGTGCGAGAACTGGGCATGTTTGCAATGCTGTCAGTGGCGGCACTTTAAGTCGCTAACAGCCACACTTTAGCTGATCGGGCAGCTTCAGATTTGGGGGAAAGAATGCAAGAGGAATTTCAGGGGTAAAGGGTTTGTTGGGGGTGATCTTTGTTTGTTGTTATCGCTCTGCTTTTGAGATTGCTATTTACTTGCTCTACTAGTTCAATAAATAAATTTCTAAATGGAAAAAAAAGAATGCAAGAGGAAAGGGGTAGCATAGAAGTGAGATGCCTAGTGTCCACCTATTTTCCACATGGACAACCCCTCCCCCTAAAAATTTGGTTCTAGCTACACTACTGATTGAATGCAAAGTACTACAACCTGTATGCAACGCCTATATATCTTCTTTGCACCACTGATTTTATAACAAACATCAAACATTTTCTCCTTTTAGGTACAATGCTTGTTGTTACAGGAGTGGCTTACTTTTTGTTAAGTAAGCAAAAGAAGCTTAAGCCAACCAAAGAATCATCTGGCCAAACAGAACAATATGCAGACCCTACAGCCACAGCAGTGGCAATGACACACACAGGAGACACAGAACAGACATATACATTCAACAGCACCATCGTGGAGAAAAAGGCATCACTTTTCCATCAGATGGGAAGCATTCTAAGGGTTAAGAAAGATAAGCTATCCCCAAAGGATACAGAGGACAAAGTGGACCAAAAACGGCAGGTGCAGTTTCAGGAAAAGGTTATAAAAATTATTCCATCAATAACAGAAAGTCTCGAGGAGCAGGAAAGTGAACCAGAGGAGACCACATCTGATACCGCTCCAATTATTACTCCACCAGACTCTCGTAATATGCTGATCTCACAAATGACCACTGGCTTATTCTAAACTGCAAAAGTTCTTTTAATCTATTTACAGTTCACTTTCACCCATTGCCCCTTCTCGTCCTCACTTTAATGATGAATTTGATTTTAGCATCAGCATTAAAATGTAAGCATCTTGTGCAAAATGTATGAGGCAGAACTTTTAGAGTTTCTTTAAAGATTTCCACACTACACTCCAAGGGCTAGTGTAGGCTAGATGTAATATATTTGTGCAGCCATCAAAGGCTACAAAATTGTCTGATTTTCAGGACATGCACATTGACTATGCATGCAATGTGGGCAGGGTAGGCAGACATATCTCATGCATAATCACTGTGACAGTCCTATAAACCAGACTGATTTGTGGCACTCGAACAGATTTGATGGCCCCTGCAATAAGAGGAGGGAAAAGCAGTGACAGCCTTCTTATGTTCTACATGTTTTTCAGGGCCACGGGGGGCAAAATTCTCCGGGCCCGGTGCCAGCAAGCTTCTTCCTGCTGCCTACTTTCAGGTCTGTCCTCCCCTGCTCCTGCGTGCCGCCAAGACATTGCGGTAATGCAATCATCTGGGTCCTGACTGTCGGCCCGGCTATGTCTCTCGGCGGCCCTGATGTTTTTTGTTTGTTTAGGAAACTGTCATTTTGTGATTTACTTTTTATACCAAATATCTCCATCGTTGTTCTGTATCCCAAGTACAGAGGCTAACCAAAACTGCTTTTTTTTTCAGTTTCAGTTGAAACCAAAACTGTCTAAAAGCTTTCGGCCAAAAGCAAAACTCCAGCTGAAACTGATCACCTGGTTTTGGTCGAAACCGAAACCTCAAATTTATTTGTGTGAATGTGAACCAGTGAGGGCCACTGGGGATTGTCAAAGCTTGCAGTCTGTATCCCTCTGCTAAACCTACAGCATTCAAGCCAGAATATAATTTAAATATCAAAAAGTATGTATTTTACCTCCAAGCAAAATAGCCTCCACACACGTGGACAACAGCTAAAGCCATAGTGCTTTTACAGTGGCTGACACCACACTCGGAGTGATAACTGATGTCTTAACTCCACAGATAGGCTCATTCCCAAGCAGCTTATCATCCCCAATTTATAGACAAATTCCAGCTTAAATGTTGCATCAGAAACATTTATTTGGAGTACTCTATTTATCATATAAACTATTGTGCAAGATCATAACTGCAGTACTTACAAATGCAGTACAAAAAGAAAGGATGCAAAAATTAGCCCCCCTCCCTCTCTCCAGGATTACTTTACAATCCCTGGAGGTCTAGTGGTGTAGTCAAGACAAAGCAATGCCCCTAGTCATGGCTGCCATTTTGATAGCAGAGCCAGAATAGGCAGATGTAACTGTGGATCGCTCCTGCCTCGGTTATATTCCTAGACCAGTGGTTCTCAGCCCAGTTCTCGGGATACACCCAACCAATCAGGTTTTGAGGATACCCACAATGCATATGCATAAGGAAGATTTGCATACCAAGGGAGGCAGTGCATACAAATCTATCTCATACATATTTATTGTAATATCCTGAAAACCTGACTGACTGGGTGTGCCCCAAGGACTAGGCTGAGAAGCACTGCCCTAGACCACCAAAGATTGTAAGAGAGGTCCAGGAGAGCCTACAGGTCAGGAAGGAGCAGGGCCGGCATTAGGGGTAGGTAAATAGTGTAATTGCCCTGGGCCTCCATGTCACTGGGGGCCCCAAACCTGCCTGAATTTGAAAGACAATATGCAAGCATGCTCTGGGGCCCCCTCCATAGCATGTGCTCTGGGCCCCTTCATATCTAGCACTGGCCCTGGGAGGGTGGCAGTCGAGGAGGTCCAGGAGGAGCAGCAACTCCTATTTAGGGGTAGAGAGGGAGCGAGACAAATGGGACAAAGCACAAATTTTCAGCTTCCACCAAAAACACATGCAACGGCATAATTGAAAGAGGACGCCCATCTTCTGACACAAATCAGGAGATGGGCATCCTTCTCTCAGGGTCGCCCAAATCGGCATAATCGAAAGCCGATTTTGGGCGTCCTCAACTGCTTTCCATCGCCGGGCACGACCAAAGTTCACAGGGGCGTGTCAGCAGTGTACTGTAGGCAGGACGGGGGCGTGGTTAAGAGATGGGCGTCTTCGGCCGATAATGGAAAAAAGAAGGGCGTCCCTGACACGCATTTGGCCGACTTTACTTTGTCCAATTTTTTTCACAACCAAGCCTCGAAAAGGTGCCCAAACTGACCAGATGACCACCGGAGGGAATGTGGGATGACCTCCCCTTACTCCCCCAGTGGTCACCAACCCCCTCCCACCCTAAAAAAAAAAACCATTTTTCCCAGCCTCTATGCCAGCCTCAAATGTCATACCCAGCTCCATCACAGCAGTATGCAGGTACCTGGAGCAGTTTTTAGTGGGTGCAATGCACTTCAGGCAGGCGGACCCAGGCCCATCCCTCCCTACCTGTTACACTTGTGGTGGTAAATGTGAGCCCTCCAAAACCCACCCGAAACCCACTGTACCCACATGTAGGTGCCCCCTTCACCCCTTAGGGCTATGGTAGTGGTGTACAGTTGTGGGGAGTGGGTTTGAGGGGGGGTTGGGGGGCTCAGCACCAAAGGTAAGGGAACTATGCACCTGGGAGCAATTTGTGAAGTCCACTGCAGTGCCCCCTAGGATGTCCGGTTGGTGTCCTGGCATGTGAGGGGGACCAGTGCACTATGAATGCTGGCTCCTCCCACGACCAAAGGGCTTGCATTTGGTCATTTTTGAGATTGGCGTCCTCGGTTTCCATTATCAGCGAAAACTGAGGTCGTCCATCTCTAAGGTCGACCATCTCAACATTTAGGTCGACCATCTCTTAGGGCGACTTAAATGTTGAGATTTGGGCGTCCCCAACCGTATTATCGAAATGAAAGATGGACGCCCATCTTGTTTCGATAATACGGGATGCCCCACCCCTTCATGGGGGCGTCCTCAGAGATGGGCACCCTTAGAGATGGGCGTCCCCGTTCGAAAATGCCCCTCATGGTCATTTTTGGCCAAAACCAAAAACATGACTGAAAATTAAAATAATCTTTCGGACGAAAAACCAAAAATGTGCAGAAAAAGGATTTTAGGTCAGTTTCAGTGCCATTACCAAACTCAAAAACAAAATTTGGTCAGCCTCTACCCAGATACACCAAATATGTTTCATGCCAATTGCTGAAAACTCTTAGATTTGTAAAAGTAGTGTAAGGGCATTGTGTCATAATTTCTTACTGAAATATACGTGTATATAGAACATTTTTAGGTTGGAGATTGTTTCCCCAAACTGTGAGAACTAATAGTTCCCCATTTTTCTTGGAAACAGCCTAACCACTGTATTTCTTTTCCTGTAAAGTTAAAGCAAATCAACATGATGTTAATCAATAAATAATAATAAAAGTGTTTTTGTATTTAAAGGATCTGCTTTACTTCTTCTGTGGCATTTATTAATATGAGAACTCGTGACTATTCGGTACCTCTACTCCTTATTCTATTTCACTTGAGAGTATTAGCCAAACAACAAGGGATTGCTTTTTACTGACCAAAATCTTCAGAAAAGCTTAAATAGCTTCTGTAAGCTGAGTACTAGGAATCAGAGGTAGTTGCTGATAGGTAGAAATAATAATGGATTCTGCCCCAAATCTGGCAAAGTCATCATAGCTTTCAAAATATGCCCAAGCAGAGGAATTAAAGCCTCTACTAAGATCAGAACACATGCACTCCAGACCACTGGCTGCCAATCTGAGGGACTCTCGGTCAGTCAAGTTTTCATGATATTTTCAATTAATGTTCTGAAAACCCAACTGACTGAAGGTCTGTAGATTACTACAGGCTATCAAGATGCTGAATCATTTTTAATATACATTATTGTTCTAGAATAGCATGATCAACTGTCATTGTAAACATGATAAATGTTGTGAAACTGTACAGTAGGTGTACTGTAGTGGGCGCGCCTCGACAACGTGCTTTTTGCTCCAAAAGACAAATGCTCAGCCACCTTGACAGAAATTAATTTAATACCTCCCTCTAGATGAGTTTCTCTTCAGGGGGAAGGAGGGGTTAAAAAGCACATGATAAAGGTACAAGAAGGGATTAAAGTCATAAAGATAAAGACATAAGAACAGGTACAAGGAGGAATTAAAGGCACAAGGTAAACATACAAGAACAGGTACAAGGAGGAATTAAAGGCACAAGAACAGAAGATTGCCTCTTCAGCTTCATTACTGTCATGCTATGACAGCTCACGTTAAAATTTCCTCATAAAATGTAGGTGTTCCTTTATGTGCATTGCTCGGAAATGGCTGTGCATCGCTCAGAATGCACATTTACATACTAATCAGCTCATTGTAATAATTTTCCATACGATACTCAGTGGCTGCTACCACAATGGCTCCATGGGAGAGGAAGAGCATGCCAAGCACACCAGTCAGGAGCCACCTGCAGGGGATGAAGAACAGGAGCAATTAGTGCAGCAACCCATCACTCCCCCCCTCCCCGCGGCATTTGCAGATGGCCCAATAGAAGCAGAGGAGGCAGATGAGGAGCCACAGCCAACCCACAGGTGACCCAACCAGCTACAGCTGCTGTGGGATGGAACCCACAGCACCCCAGGCCAGTAGGACAACTGCGAGGCCAGGTCCCTCAGGACTATGGCGTAGAACTGAGCTATGTTGTTCTGGAGTGCCTGGCCGGTAGTGGGAAAGGTAATATAGTGTGAAGTGTGAGGAATGCATCGAAGAACTGGGCAAGACAGCTGAAGATGGCAGGCTGGGTGAGGCCTGCATTGACTGCTAGCACTGACTGGTGGCCAGAAAGGCGAAGGAGACAGTAACTTTCAGGTGGACTGGCACAGGATTATTCCTGCGTGTCCTGGACTGGAGGAGGGGATGGTCACAGAGGAGCTGTATGGCAGCCCTGTCAAATCGGAACCTAATAAGGCATTCCTGGTCAGTGAGGTCCAGGAAGTTAGTGCGGGGCCTGAAGACTCTCTGATAGAGATACTTCTTCCACGGACTCCCCTCCAAACTCTCATCCACCTCCAGCAAGGTGTGAGCCAACAAAGAATGCAGCACATCCATGATTGCTGTGCAGGTGTCCCACCACCACAGATGCAACTCACTGACCCCAGAAATACCACTATGCACACCTTCAGCACCTAGTAAGAGCTGGCACCGGCACCCTCACCAGCACACAGATGTGAGTAAGACACACAACAGCTAGCCAAAACACTCACTCTCCCACCACCAACAAACAATCCAGACACACACAGCTACAGCACTAAGTACTCACTTTCCCAGACTAGCAAACAGTCCTCACACACACAGCAGCATCACAAAGCACTCACTCTCCCATTAACAGCATACAGCCCTCATACAAACAGCAGCAGCAGCAGCAAAGAACAGAGTAACAAACTAACACTGGACAAACAGAAGAGCAATGAGAGACAGGAGACAAGAAGGTAGGGATGTAGAATGGGAAGTGTTGGGGTTTGTGGGCAGTGAGGGTTTGGAGAGAAAAGGAGACGAGATACAGAGAAAAGGATGGGTGTGGCTGAGAGGGCTAGCAGGTGTGGGCAAGGACTGGAGGCGGTGAGACAAGGCAAGAAATGAGAGGGTCAAAAGGTTTAGACTGGGGCAAACACACAAAGATAACAAAGCACTCAGCAACTCTCCACTATTTCTCACAAAAAACTACTTCCAACCAGTAGCGTAGCCAGAGTTCAATTTTTAGATGGGCCTGGAGGTGGACTGGGTGGGCACAGGCCTCACATTTCCTCCCCACCTGCTACCACCCCCCCCCCCCCACCGCCGCCGCATTTCCTCTCCACCCGCTAACCCCCCACCACCACCACCGAGACAGCCCCCTGCACATGGTCAGTTCTGGTCATTTTTACTGACCTGAAGCGCCTTCTGCCAGTGCACGTCGTCGGAGCCTCTTCTCAGGCGCATTCCGCCTACTCTGCAACTTCCTGTTTTCCGCAAAGGTGGTGGAGGGAGAATGGCGCTTCAAGGCAGTAAAAGTCAGCGGACCACGCGGACGGGGAAAGCGGGCAGAAGAGGCTGGGCGGGCCTGGAGCAAAAGTGGCTGGGCCTGGGCCCGTCCAGGCCCACCCGTGGCTACGCCCCTGCTTTCAACTCTCCACTCTCCAAATCAGCAAAATCACAAATGGGTCTAAAGACAAGTTTAGCCTTACCCTAGATACTTTTAAAGCAGGTCTAATTCCAGGTGTTTTCTTTTGAGTTCCCCCACCCTCAATACAGTTCAAACTCCTCTTACAAGTGCATTCACTCTGCAGCTCCTCAGTACCTCTCCACTCTTATCTCTCTCTACACTCCTCCCTGGGAACTCCGCTCATCAGGTAAATCTGTCTTATCTGTACCCTTCTCCTCCACTGCCATCTCCAACCTCCATTCCTTTTATCCTGCTGCACCTTATGCCTGAAACAGACTTCCTGAGTCAATACTCAAGTTCTATCTCTGGCTGTTTTCAAATCTAGGCTAAAAGCCCTCCTTCTTGAGGCTGCTTTTAACTCCTAACTCCTATTCATCCTTTCAGAACCCATGTCTGTAAGAAATTCCGTTATCGCTCATTTTTTCCGTTTGTCTTAATTACATTGTCGAGCAGGGACTATGTCTTACACGTTTAGTGTACAGGCCTACATCTAGTAGCACGAAAGAAATGATAAACAGTAGTAACAGTAGTAGCAGGAAGTCGTTTTGCTATCTGTTATTGGTAATAAATGTTCATGACGTAACACCGCCCATGTCACACCCACAACCCCCCCCCCCTCCCCCGGAACATCTTCTTTTCAGTGGCTAGTGGACTTGGGCGTTTGTTTGGTGTTGGTTTGATTATACATTTTACATATTTTTCTGCAACAATTATAATTATCTGCCTGTTCTGCCATTTTTTGGATATTTTTCTGTTTTGAAAATGAGCCCCAAAACATACAAAGTTTAACTGAATGCTTGTGCATTTCATCAGCATTTCAAATATTCAACTCATAACGTTTAGCTGTAAGGATAATTATTTGCAACTTGCACCAAATAAAAAGTGCAGTAATTGTTTCTGGACTACTTATTTATTATTTCCTCTCCAAAACCAGACTTATTTCCATCTGATTGTTGCAAGTCATAGCTTTACTTCCTCAGAGCTATGTATAGAAAAACATTTCTGAAAACTTCAGCAAACAAAATATTGGCATAGAACATGATAATTCCTCAAGGAAAACACAATGTCACATAAGAGCATAAGTGTTGCCATTACTGGGACAGACCGAAGGTCCATCAAGCCCAACATCCTGTTTCCAACAGTGGCCAATCCAGGTTACAAGTACCTGGCAAGATTCCAAAACAGTACAATACATTTTATGCTGTCTATCCTAGAAATAAGCAGTGGATTTTCCCCAACTGCATCTTAATAATGGCTTATGGATGTCTTTTTTAGGAAGTTATCAAAACCTTTTTTAAACCCCACTATCCAGCTCATTTTCGAAAGTGATCACTGGCCATCTTCCGACACAAATCGGGAGATGGCCGGCAATCTCCAGAACCCGGCCAAATTGGTATAATCGAAAGCCAATTTTGGCCGGGTTCAACTGCTTTCCGTCGCGGAGCCAGTGAAATATCAAGGTGGTGTGTCGGTAGGGTAGTGAAGGGGGGACGGGGGCGTGCTCACGAGATGGCCGGCTTCGCCTGATAATGGAAAAAAAAAGCCAGGCTTGACAAACATTTTGCCGGCTTTACTTAGTCCTTTTTTTTCACGACCAAGCTTCAAAAAGGGGCCCCAACTGACCAGATTACCACTGAAGGAAATTGGGGATGACCTCCCCTTACTACCCCAGTGGTCACCAACCCCCTCCCATCCAAAAAAAAAAAACAAAAAAAAAACTTTTTTGCCAGCCTCTATGCCAGCCTCAAATGTCATACCCAGCTCCCTGATAGCAGTATGCAAGTCCCTGGAGCAGTTTTTAATGGGTGCAGTGCAATTCAGACAGGTGGACCCCAGGGGCGTAGCTACGGGTGGGCCTGGGTGGGCCCAGGCCCACCCAATTTCAGCCCAGGCCCGCCCACCGTCTGCGGGAGGAGCCTGCGAGCCAGCAGCCAATGCCTCAGCAGCCAATGCCTCAAGGCTGCCGAGACAGTGCCTGCCGGTGCCGCACTTTTTTTTTTTTTTTAACATTTCTCGTCCTTAGCGCCGTTAGCGCTTCTTCTTTTTTGTAGCGCCGGCCCTGCTGCTCAACAGGAAAAGCAGCAGTGGCCGGCAATGGGGGCTGGCGCTGGCATACAGGGAGGGCCTCGTCGAATAGAGAGAGAGAGGCAGAAAAATATTGAAGAACGCGAAGAAAAAGGAGAGAAAAATGAGAAATGGCCAGGAAACCGTGGCAGAAGAGTTAAGCGAAAACGAAGGAAAGCAGAATCTAGAGACTGGGAGCGACACAATGAGAAAAAGTAAATGGCCATACAAGAAAGGTAAAGAAAATAATTTTATTTTTAATTTAGGATAAAGTAATATGGTACCTGTGTTAATGAAGTTTCAGAGACCAATACTTCCTTCCTTAGGTCAGGCGAGGATACCGTAACAGCATTATACTGACCTGAGGCAGGAGGTTTTGGCCTCTGAAAGCTCATTGAAAAGGGTGTTAGGCTATTAAATAAATTTTCTGAAATCTGATGCACTGAAAAGCAGCACTTTACCCTGTGTGACAAATGCATCTGATTAGCGTGACAAAATTTTGCTGGGGGAGGGGGGTAGAGAGAAAATTTTGTGCCCACCCACTTTGGGTTCAGGCCCATCCAAAATTGGCAGTCTGGCTACGCCACTGGTGGACCCAGGCCCATCCCCCCCCTCCAGTTAAACTTGTGGTGGTAAATGGGAGCCCTCCAAAACCCACCCAAAACTGTACCCACATGTAGGTGCCCCCCTTCACCCATTAGGGCTATGGTAATGGTGTAGAGTTGTGGGGAGTGGGGTTTTTTTTGGGGGGGTTCTGGGGGCTCAGCACCCAAGGTAAGGGAGCTATGCACCTGGGAGCTATTTTTATTTTTTAATTTTTAGAAGTGCCCCCAGGGTGCCCGGTTGGTGTCCTGGCATGTGAGGGGGGCCAGTGCACTACAAATGCTGGCTTCTCCCACGACCAAATGCCTTGGATTTTGCCGGGTTTGAGATGGCCGGCATTATTTTCCATTATGGCCAAAAACCGATGCCGGCCATCTCAAACCCAGCGAACTCTTTTTCGAAAATACGGTTGGCTCCGCCCACTTACGGCGCCAGCCCCAAAGATGGCCGGCCAGCTATTTGGCCAGCGCCATTCGATTATGCCCTCACGCTAACTGCTTTTACTACATTCTCTGGCAACGAATTCCAGAGTTTAATTACACACTGACTGAAGAAATATTTTCTCCTAGTCCTAGCATTTTTGGAAAGTGTAAACAAGCGATTCACGTCTACCCGTTCCACTCCACTCATTATTTTATAGACCTCTATCATATCTCCCCTCAGCCGTCTTTTCTCCAAGCTGAAGAGCCCTAGCCACTTTAGCCTTTCCTCATAGGGAAGTCGTCCCATCCCCTTTATCATTTTTGTCGCCCTTCGCTGTATCTTTTGTAATTCCATTATATCTTTTTTGAGATGCAGTGACCAGAATTGCACACAGTGTTCGAGGTGCGGTCGCACCATAGAACAATACAAAGGCATTATAACATCCTCATTTTTGTTTTACATTCCTTTCCTAACAATACCTAACATTCTACTTGCGTTCTTAGCCAATGCCACACACTGAGCAGAGGGTTTCAACGTACCATCAACGATGACACCTAGATCCCTTTCCTTGTCGGTGACTCCTAATGTGGAACCTTGCATCACGTTAAGTATAATTCAGGTTCCTCTTTCCCACATGCATCACTTTGCACTTGCTCACATTAAGCGTCATCTGCTTTTTGGATGCCCAGTCTCCCACTCTCGTAAGGTCCTCTTGTAATTTTTCACAATTTTCTTGCAATTTAACAACTTTGAATAACTTTGTGTCATCAGCAAATGTAATTACCTCCCTAGTTACTCCCATCTCTAGATCATTTATAAATATATTAAAAAGCAGCAGTTCCAGCACAGACCCCTGGGGAACCCTACTATCTACCCTTCTCCATTGAGAATACTGACCATTTAATCATACTCTCCGTTTTCTCTTTTAATCAGGTTTTAATCCACAATAGATAACTATCTCCTATCCCATGACTCTCCAATTTCCTCTGCAGTCTTTCATGAGGTACTTTGTCAAACGCCTTTTGAAAATCCAGATACACAATATCAACCGGTTCACCTTTATCCACATGTTTGTTCACCCCTTCAAAGAAATGTAGTAGATTGGTGCGGCAAGATTTCCATTCAATAAATTCAATTTGGCTTTGTCTCATTAATACATGCTTTTGAATATGCTCTGTAATTTTGTTCTTTATAATAATCTCTACCATTTTGCCCTGCACTAACGTCAGGCTCACCGGTCTATAATTTCCCAGATCACCTCTGGAACCTTTTTTAAAAATCTGCGTTACATTGGTGAAAGAATATGATATAATCAAACAACCAAAAGAATGGCTTAATTTCTCTGCAAACAACCTTGAATGCAGTTCCACCATTTCCTTTCAGACTCCAGAGCAGCTGGAGTGTTCTACTCCAGCCCCTCCCTTCCAGGAACACCTCTCAACAGCTCCACTTCCTTTTTATCTAAGCCCACAAATAAAGCCCTGCCCTGCCCTACAGTAAATGCAGAATTCGAAGCTAAGCAGAAGATTTGGTTTGATTTCAAGAAATCTACAATATTGACGTACAGGTCATCCATTTCCCACAACTGCTTTGTTTTATTGAAATGGTCACTATCCATGCCTTTTGTTCATGTATAAAACAGAACAGAAAAAGAATAGAAACAACTCTTAAATGTTTAATTTGCAATCCCTTCTAGAGAAGTTTATTTACTAAAATGGGTTAGTTGTTTAATCAAGGAATTAACAACAAAGTGTTGCATTAACTATTAGTATGTGTTAATGTCTGCATTAATTAACAAGACCTTCACTATCAAGGGCTTCCAGATGTGTAGCTAACTACAATGGGGGCTGGTAAAGCTGGCCTGGTGTGTGGAAATAAGGGGCGCTCAACCTCTGGAGACGGGGCAGAGAAAATAGATAAAAGTTACTGTGAAAAGTGGAGCTGAGTCTTTGGTTGCCTTACGCCCGCTGAGACCCTGAGTACCGAGAACCGGAGAGGAACAGGTGGACTCTGGAGTGGTTGGTTGCTGGAAACCTCGACCGGGGAGCAGAGGGAGTTTGAGTTGTGTCCCTGTCTAGGGGAACTGTGCAAAAGAAGGAGTTCCTGGTGAAAAAAGACACCCCAGGTGGGAGGGACATGGGTGCAGAGGAGCCCCACTCCATTTAGGACTTTGCTTGCCAGCCAGAGGATCTCTAATCCAGGATGGGACAGACTTTTAATGGACTTTGATTGGATGTGCAAGGGGGCCGAAGATAATCCTCCGGTAGACCGAACAGTATTCCCACCCTGGGGGATGCAAAGGTCCACTTTCTGAAATAACGACCAGCAGTTTCAGAAAGCGGACCTTTGCATCCCCCAGGGTGGGAATACTGTTCGGTCTACCAGAGGCTTATCTTCGGGCCCGGCCTGCGCCCACATCATCTGAAGCAGAATTTGTTTTGTGAGCCCTCGTCATCCTGAGTATCTAACCCATGGAGCTTAGCCGACGACCCTGACCTAGGGTTACATATATTAATATGTGGTAGCAGAGAACACCTCCAATGTGCCTTGACTTTTGGGGTCAACAGGTGTTAAGTTCAAAACTTTAACATATAGGGCCCTCACTGCCAGTTTGTACCATTTTCTGTCTATGAGAAACTGAATCCTCTGTGTGTTTCAGAAATGCACTATTGTATCCCCTCTGCTGGCTTCTCACTGCATATAACTGTGGCAGTTCAGTGACCCCTCTGGAAAATTCCTTGCAACATTCATGGTTTCAAACCTTGATTGTCTAAGCAGCATTTCATGCTGTACAGAGCATTTTCTAAAAGGCTGCACATATTTTGTAACACTGAATCGGTTTGGTTGGAGTATTTGTAATTCTGAAACCTCAGCATATTCTGTCCATGTATACCAACCAACTGAGCCCTGAATTAAGGAAACAAAACTTCACTCCTGCTGTCATTCTCTACAGGGAAATACTTTCTCTCTGCAACTCATTCCAACACCACTCGCCTTGGGTTGGGCTTCCTCCCACCCAGGGACACCTCAACTAGAGAATGACATGGGGACGGGGACCCTTGGCAACCATAGGGATGGGGATGGGGGCAGAGCCCGCAGGGATGGGGCAGGGACAGATCCCGTGGGGATGAGGTGAAGACAAGGACAGATCCCGCGGGGGCGGGGATGGGGACAGAGCCCGACGGGGACAAACTTTGTCCCTGTGTCACTTTCTACTTTGAAACTTGTTAATGAACTGGACTGTTATTTATGTTTGATTGATGCAGACGACAGTATTTTTTTTTTTTGGAAAAACAAGCAAACATGCTGGCCACAGCTAGCAAAATTTGCATGGGGGATCCTGTACATCCTGCTACCAGAACATCTTCTAAGAACACGTCTTCTATTACAGGAGGGACTGTGGAAGGCAGGAGAGCTAGACTGAATCCTGAGATTGTTGATGACTTCTTATTCATCCATAGGTTAAAAAATCATAACAGTGCTTCATAGGGCATATTTCTACCCTCTAGGACATACCCCTGGACATTTTAACAGGGTGGATTAGGCTTTCTTGGGGTAGTAGAAGTCAGCTGTTGTTGGGGTTGGAAGGATAGAGGGTGGTGGTGGTGGTGGTGGTGGAAGGGTTTATTATAGCTTCTCGTTGTTATTGTTTTCTATTTGTAATTTATACACAACAGTTGAACAGCATATTGTTCTTTTTCACACTTTAATAAAAAGATTTACCGTAAATATAAAATCATAAGTGTTCAAGGCTTCTGCAGATAAGAACAGAGCCCAAGGGGCGGGGACAGAGACAGGGCCTGCGGGGACAGGACAGGGATGGAGATGGGGCCTGCGGGGACAGGGTGGGAACAGAGACAGAACCCACAGGGACGGGGACAAATTTTATCCCCATGTCATTCTTTAATCCCAACTCTCCAGTCCACTGGCAGGGACCTTCCTTCCCACCAGGGCCTCTGAAAACTCTAAATGTAGAAAAGTCTAAACTGCACACTCACACACACACACACACACACACACACACACACACACACACACACTCTTAAAACTCACTTTGGGATTGTTTGGACAACAATTTGGACTACTCTGTTTAGAATTAATTAAATAGCATTAAGCTGGATGCAGGGCCGCCGAGAGCCGGAGCTGGGCCCGGGACAAGGCCGCCCCCGGCCCCCCCACCCAAGGTAGACGCCCACCCAAGATCACCAGGCCCCCCCGCCGCCCAACCACCCACCCTCCCGAGGTCGCCGGGCCCCCCCTCCACCCGCTACCAGGCCGGGCCCTCGGAACTAACCTTAAGCCTCCTTTCACTTCGCAGCAAGCAGCGGCAGGGCAAACCTCTCCTCCTTCCTTCCGTGCCCCGCCCTCGTGGACGTTACGTGAGGCGAGGGCGGGACACGGAAGGAAGGAGTGGCCTGCCCTGCTGCTGCTTACTACGAAGTGAAAGGAGGCTTAAGGTTAGTTCCGGGAGTGACGGAGGGCGGGCCAGGTGGCGGCGGCGGCGGCGCCGCCCCCCCCCCCCCCCCCGGAGGCCTGGGCCCCGGGACTTTTGTCCTCCCTGTGCCCCCCTCTCGGCGGCCCTGGCTGGATGTCAGAGAATTGATGAAAGGTGTATATTTGATCACCTGTTTAATTTTGTGTTATTTAAATTATAAGTGGTCCTTTTACCAAGCTGAGGGAAAAGTTGGCTTTAGCGCTCCCTTATATGGGTTTTTACATAGTTTTTACCTTTAGATTGTAAGCTCTCTTGAGCAGGGACTGTCCTTCCCCATGTTTAAACTTGTACAGCGCTGCGTAACCCTGGCAGCGCTTTAGAAATGCTGTAGTAGTAGTAGTAGTTTTTCCTATACATTAAGGCCGCAGTCAGAAAATGGACAATTTTCAATTTTTTTTTTAATTAATGGCCACGCACTAATGTTTTTTGCTTCTAGAACTGTTAAAATGAACACTTGGCTAAGGATTATAATTTAAATGAACAGAAATCTCAACCACCCCCAGGAGAGTCATGGACTTTTTTAACAAACCTCAATGGAGTTTCTATCACAGGTCTGTCTGAAAAAAAACAATGGTGGAAAACAACTCTCTGTAGTTTACCAAAAATCAACAGAGAAAACAGCACAGCCTCAAACAGTCCTAAATAAAACAAAAAACAACTTCATTTAACTCAGTTCCATTGCAGTGTGTTTTTCAACCCAGTCCTCAGGGAACACCAAGCCAATCTGGTTTTCAAGATATCCACGATGAAAGTGCATGAGATAAATTTCCATGCACTGCATCCATTGTATCCAGTGGCGTAGCAAGGGCGGGGCGGTGGGGGCAGTCCGCCCCGGGTGTCAGCAAGTGGGGGGGTGCTCCGCTCCCGCTGCTCCCACCCTGCCTTTAAAAAAAAATTTGTGAAGCGGAGTTGCAGGCAGGCACGCCTCGCGTCTGCCCTGCTTGTAAAAGAAGTAAATCTTCTCTTCTTAGTCCTTTCTTCACTGTGTCCCGCTCTCCTCTGAGGTAACTTCCTATTTCCGCGAGGGCGGGACACAGTGAAGAAAGGACGAAGAGGAGAAGATTTACTTCTTTTACAAGCAGGGCAGACGCGAGGTGCTGCCTGCCTGCCTGCGAGAGATGCTTCGGCCTGCGGTGGGGTGGACTCCTGTTCAGAGAAGTGCTGTAGTGGGGGATGTATTGCCTTGCGCTGATTATAAAGAGCAGGAGGGGAAGGCCCGGAGAGGACTGAAAAGTGCGGGGCGCTGCTAGGCATGGGGGAGCCCAGACTCGCTGGTCCCGAAAGCGCCTGAAATTGGATCTGGATCATGGAGCTGCAGGTGTTGGCTGCTTTCTGCTACTGGATCCTCCTGCCCCTGTCCCTCTTAGCCGGTAAGTGACCTCCGTTGTGTCTTGCGAGCTTCTTACCCAGGGCTTTTTGGGAGAGGTTTTCTTGAGGCTGGAGAGGAATTTCCTAGATCTGACTTTTCCCCTTAATCTGCTTCCAGCTGATTCCTCGGCTGTCCTGATCCTGCGTTTATACTTGCATGCACGGGCGGAATCCGAATCGAAAGCACATTTCTTTTCACGTGGCTCTTGTAGAGGTGTTTTTAGTTTGAATTGTTGTGCACTCCGGACTGAAGGTTCATTGCATTTGGGACAGACTGGAAGAAAACTAGCTAGAGCCTGGGCTACATTTAGGACTGAACAACATTCGTACCCGGTTTAGAAGGAGCAGTGGAGGCACCTTTTTGGTTGAAGGGGGCCAAATAAATCAATATTCGTCCCCACCCCCATATTTTCTAATTGCTGATGCGTTGTTGGGTAAAAATCTTGGTAGGGTGATGGGTCATGGCCTCATTGTGCTGCCAATGAAAGAGAAAAAAAAACATCTGGCGCAGTTACTGGCCCTCAGGGTATAGGAAGCAGGGCCACCGGCGACGTGGCCCCCAAAACTTGCTTGTCCTACACGGACTCATGCACAAATAAGGAATTGGGGGAGGGGGTGCAGAGACAGAGGTTGACTGGTTGGTTCAATCCATATCTATCAATCAAAAAGCTGCTCTGCTCCTGGCTACAGGAAGCCTTAAGCAGATTCTTGGTCAGCTTCAGAGAAGGGAATGGAGCTGGGGCAGGGGAGTCAGCTTTTCAGAATGATTAGGGGTTCCAAACTCAAAGGCAATAACCCCTCCCTGGGCACATACAAGGAATTCTCTGAATATTGGGGGTGCTCAAGCTGGAGCCTATAGGCTGGGGAATCAGCGCATTGTAGTGTTTAAGATGCTTTCCTTTTCCTTGTGTGATTTGTAGAAATGACTGCTTATGGTATGGTAGAATTGCTCTATAGGTCCTGAGTGTTTTGTATTCTCGGTATGCCTAGTACTGGATTTGGGGGGGGGGGGGGGTGTTAAAAAATGACCGGCCCCGGGTGTCAACTACCCTAGCTACGCCACTGACAGTATCCAAACCTATCTCATGCATATTTGTTGTGGGTATCCTGAAAACCACTGGTTGGGTGTTTCTCTCAGACTGAGCTGAGAAACAGAGAAACATGACAGCAGATAAAGGCCATATGACCCATCCAGTCTGTTCATCCTCTGTAACCCCTAATTCTTCCTGTTCCTAAGCGATCCCATATGCTTATCCCACGTCTTTTTAAATTCTGGAACAGTCCTCGACTCCACAACCTCCACCTGGAGGCCATTCCAGGCCTCCACCACCCATGGTTTAGGATAATAAGGAAGACTGCACTGAGCCCTCGCTAAGTTCCGCGGAGGTCTAATTTTTTTTTTTTTTTTTGAAAGATACAGAGCGAACCTGCTTACTGTCTCCAAGGCGACGACAAAGGGACCATTCTACCATGTGGAACGCTGCTTTCACCAAACATTGGACCCTTCCCGTTCTCTCTTCCCTCCGATTGGCTAAGAGGAGCGGTCTGTCTCAGATCGTGGCTTGTGAATGGTGTAGGCTGGCGTGAAGTCTGAGCTGGAGGCGGTGCCTGAAGAAGCAGCCGAGTCGGCAGACCGCGTAATAATAAGGCGTTTGAAGAACCACGGAGAAGGATGAAGATGTAACAGCAGGGAGAGGTCAGTGTAAGATACCGCTGGTGTAAATGCTGCTCTGTTCCATGCAGGCACAGAGACGAGATTCGCTTTGATCCCTTCCCCCTCCCTCTGGCCTCGGTGACCTTTCCGGGCGCTCCGTGCTGCTGTTTCTTGGACTAGAGGCGCTTTCCCAGCTCGCTTCCAAGTCTCGTGTTGTTAGACGGAAGCATCGGCTCATTTCTCTCGTGCGATGTTTGTTTTGCATCGTTTATTTTGCTGAACTCTGGGATTCATTTTTTTTTGTTGTTGGCTTTTATTTCGTACACCTTCTGGGAGTTTTATATATCGTGAAGTGGGGGGTTGCAATGGAACATTTAGTTTATACTAAGATTTGTGTGTTTAGCGTGAGTATTGAGATTTTTATTTGTAACGAGCATTGTAAAAAATGATCTAAATATTTTCAGTCTCCGCAGTGAACATGTTAATTTCATGTTTTCAAATTTTCTATCTAACAAATCAGAGTTTTCGTAAGCGAAACATTCAAGGGCGATATCGACACCTGATAGGTTGTAGCTCTCTAGCGTGGATTAGTAAATTATATAGTATTACTAAGGGAAAGCAATTTATTGGCACTTGGGATTCTCTGCTGCTGTTGTAAGGTCTTCCCTGAGATGTATTAGGATCTTTTACAGACTTCTGTAAAGTTGTGGCGTTACAGTTGAGTGATCATAATTGCACCAATCTCATTGCATGATTTAATGGAGCAGGTGGGGATCCTCCTTAGGGGTTCACTGTTATACAGTTATCATATGTAGTATTTCAGGACAGCTGTCGAAATACTACAATAAAGCCATTCATGCAACGTGTTCATTTAGAATTGTTGAAAGGCATCTTTCTCTTCAGCAGCTCCTGTGTAAGTCTGTCATCCACAAGTGTTTTTGACTAGCAATTTGTCAGTAATTTTCAAACGTCTAAAATGCTGAGAAGCAGGGGCGTACTGACAGTGATCTGGACCCCTGGGCAGTAAGGGCCATGGGCCCCTAACTCCCTATGAAAAGTGATTAGATGGAAGCTAAGCTAGGGGAGAGTCCCCTTACTGCTCTGGGCCCTCTGGCACTGCCCTACTGTTCCAGTGGTCAGTCCGCCCCTGGTGAGAAGGTTATTATGAAAGTAATAGCAGTCACAACATTAGGGAGAGCTAAGACATAATAGTAGCATTTAGCAGAACTGACCCATCCTTACCTGTTAGATGTTTAAAATCTTCAGATGTTTTGTTTTTGCTTTTCATGATAAAATGTGTTTTGTAACTTGTATGTGCCTTTCAATTTCACACATTCACCAGAAAATGTAAGTTTCTGCTGTAGTGGTGGGGAAGTTACAAAGGGGAGGGAGGGAATTGAGAGAGAACCTTGGGTGGTCGGGGAGGGAGGGAGGAATGCTGGGCTGTGAAGGGGGGAGGAGGGGGAAATAGGGAGAGATGCCGAATTGAAGGAGAGAAGGATGGAGGGAGAAGAGAAAGGGAGATAATAGACTTGGGGTGGAGAGGGTAGAGGGAAGGAAGAGAGAGAGAGAGGTGTTAGACTGGGGGTAGAGGGGAGGAAAGGAGAGAGAGTTGGACCTGAAGGCGGGAGAAAGGGGCCTTTAATCAGTGGCATAGCCACAGGGGAGGGGAGGGACCTTGGCAACCTGGGTCTCCTCCTTTGGTCTCAAGCTCCCTCCAAAGCTGCAGTACATTTTCAATGACTGTGGGGTAGCTCAAGCCCTGCCAACCGAAGAAATCCGCTGCTTGAGTCACCCCCTTCCTCCTATAGGCACACTGCTGAGGAAGTCAGCAGGGTGCCTACAGCCACTAACGCTTGCACTCCCCAATCATGTTCAGTTTGTGTATGAGCTAAGCATGTGGCAGATGGAGGCATCCAGTGGTGTGCTGGAGCAGGCTCTCACAGGCTCTCGAGAACCGTTTGTTAAGTTTTTAAGAATTTTGGGAGCCGGTTCTCCATGGCTACTTTAACAAATGGATCCCAAAATGTGGGCTTGGGCCCCTTCTGAATTCTCTTTTACTTTGCTGGCGAGAGAGAGCCCCCTGTTAACAATTTACCAGCACACCCCTGGAGGCATCCCACTGACTTTCTTGCTCCCAATGCAGCACAAGGAGGAAGGGGGCTGATTTGGCAGTGGATTTCTTTGACTGGCAGGGCTTTGGCATCCCCATTAGCAAAGGTATGATATCTAAGGTGGGGGGAGAGGAAATGTGTCCTATCCATTCCCCTCCTGTGCCCCCCCCCCCCCGAATGTACTGCTGGCTATGCCACGCCTTTAATTATGCAATTAATCACGCTTAAAATTTTTAATCGAAATGCAGCCCTAATTTAAAATCATGATGTCTTGGTGGTGGTAGCAGATTATGGACCTGAAAGCTGAGGAGAGGCGTAAGGTTGAAGGTTCGCCTAGGATTACCCCATAATCTTACACTGGCCCTGAGCATGACCACTTCTGAGGGGTCCTTTCCCCCCCCCCCCTCCCAGTTTACATTTTGCTTTGATCAGCACATGTAAAGCATTACAGAAGCTCTATTTCTGTGACACTAAAGTTTGCTCAGAAAAGAGAGATGCCTTAAGTTATTCTGCTTCTGGTTGCTCACATCTCCTCACTTAAAGCAGTGCTTCTCAATCTTCTCATGGAGGCACAACTAGCCAGTTGGGTTTTCAGGATTTCCACAATGAATATGCATGAAATAGATTTGTATATAGTAAAGATGTATTATATGGAAATCTGTCTCATGCATATTCATTATGGTGAGCCTGAAAACATGACTGGCAAGCTTCCAAGATTATTCAGAATTTACTACCCCGCCCTGCGGGGACCTTCATGGTGGTCTTCAATCTAGTATATTAAAAAGAACGACTAAATACATACAAACACAAGGGACAAGTCACTTCATTGGCTTCCGATCAGGGTACCGCATTCAATTCAAGCTTCTGCTACTAACCTACAAATGTACTCGATCTGCAGCCCCTCCTTACCTCTCAACCCTCATCTCCCCTTATGTTCCTACCCGTAACCTCCGCTCTCAAGACAAATCCCTCCTTTCAGTACCCTTCTCCACCACCGCCAACTCCAGGCTCTGCCCTTTCTGCCTCGCCTCACCCCATGCGTGGGACAAACTCCCCAAGCCCATACGCCAGGCCCCCTCCCTGCCCATCTTCAAATCTCTGCTTAAAGCCCACCTCTTCAATGTCGCCTTCGGCACCTAACCTCTACACCTCTACCCAGGAAATCTAGACTGCCCAACTTCACATTTCGTTCTTTAGATTGTAAGCTCCTTTGAGCAGGGACCGTCCTTCTTTGTTTATTTTGTACAGCGCTGCGTAACCCTAGTAGCGCTCTAGAAATGTTAAGTAGTAGTAGGACAACATATGACCGAAAGGGGAAAGGGGATGGAACACCATTTATGATAGATGGGGGGGGGGGGGTAGAACAGACAGGAGGGGAACCTGTTCAATTGGTTTCAGTTTTCACTCTGAACTGAAGAAGGGAGGAGAAGAGAAAAAGGGCCTAGTATTACTGGAAGGCATAAGCAAATGTGTGTTTAAGTTCAGCCTTAAATTTATTAAGCGGAATGAACATTCTAAGGGAATTCAGGAGGGCATTCCATAAGTTGGGTCCTTGGTCAAAAAAAGTAGTGTCTGGTATGTTCATGTAACCTATCACATAAAGACTCCAGTGTAATTTAAATATGAAAAGAAACTTTTATTCATTAAACTTTAGTGTCATCCTACAACAGCTGACACTATCAACTACCTAAAAACTCACATTCACTTCATCCATTCACCATCCATGGTGATAATGATGATATTATTGACATGTTGTAGATGTGATGGTGGTTCCTCCTGAGGAAGATCTTGTGAAATGCGGTCCAGCATTGGGGAACCGATATGAGTAGGAGACATGAATGGTGAATCAATGAATTGGTCACCGATTTCTCAGTACCTGTACAGTGATCTGTAAGGACGCTTGTTGAAGTAGCGGACTGCTTGTAAGCAGTGGATAGAGCATCAACATTTTAGTTTGTTCTTGTACATTTGGGACTAAACAACCAACACCTGTTTATTATGTGAACACTGTGGTCAGGTGGAAATCGTGGCGTTAATCAGTGTGCTGGACAGACTGGGTTGTGTTCCTCTAATTGTCAACAGTGTAAAATTTGTGCAAAATGTAAATTTAATTTAACAAGTGTTAGATATTGTATGTTTGTAATGCAATTCAGTGCAGTTCATATTATTAGGTACAGGTTGAGAACGATGAATGAAGTGAATGTGAGTTTTTAGGTAGTTTATAGTGTCAGCTGTTCTAGGATGACACTAAAGTATAATGAATAAAAGTTTCTTTTGATATTTAAATTACACTGGAGTCTTTATGTGATAGGTTTTAAATTTGACTTCGGGAGTTGAGCATTGTCCCCTAATTAGTAGTATTATGTTCATGTAACACCATACAATAACTCAGAGCAACAAGCTGGTTTTGTTGGGCTGATCTAAGGAATCTGGTAGGGCAGTATGGAATTAAGTGGTATGAAAGACAGGGAGGTTCTCCTGAGGTCATTACCTTAAAGACAATCTGTAGTATTTTGTAGGTGATGCAATGGGCGAGTGGTAGTCAATAGGCATCTTTAAGATATGTGGTAATCATATTTTCTTACATTAACTAAATTGCAGTGTTCTGAATGGTGTGAAGGTGGTTTAGTTCTTTAACCCTAAGTCCTTGGTAAAGCGAGTATAATAGTTTAATTATGAAATGACTAATGAATGGACTAGGATGTTAAGAACTGATGGGAAAATGAGTGAACATATGGAACGGATCAAAAAGAGGTAGAAGCAGCCACAGATTACTTGAGAAACCTGTGGTCTGAAGGAAAGATTAGAGACATCCAAAATACAGTCAGTCTGGGTAACTGGAACATTGGAAAGATAGATGGGTCGAGGTGAGAGTATATGTGCTGCGTTAGAGAAATGAACAAGTTTAGATTTCTGGGGGTTGATGATAAGATTATGTTCCTGGAGCCAGTTTGTAATTGAGGAAAGTTTTGTTTTGAGGTTTAGCTTAGTGATCTCAGTAGGTGTACAAGTGTCTAGTGTACATAGAGTTTGGATGTCATCTGCATAGACTAACATCGTTAGTTAGTTAGAAATGTCAAATAGTAGTAGTAGTAGTAGTAGTTCAAGAGACTGGACTAGTGTAAAAAGGTGGGGCCGAGAAAGTATTAAATAGGGTAGGTGAAAAAATGGATGCTTGAGGGACACCCATACCGGGATTGAAGGGAGCAGAAGTAGAGCCATTGAAGATGACTATCCTGCTTATAATCGAAAGAGAAAAACGCCTATATTGCGACCCAAATCGGGAGATGGGCGTCTTTCTCCCATGGGCGCCCAAATCGGTATAATCGAAAGCCGATTTTGGGCATTTCCAACTGCAATCCGTCGCAGAAACGGGTAAAGTTGACGGGGGCGTGTCGGAGGCGTGATGAAGGCGGAACTGGGGCGTGGTTATCGGCTGTGGAGAGATGGGCGTCTTTAGCTGATAATCGAAAAAAAGGCGTTTTTACCACGATTTTGGGTCACTTTTTGTGACCCTTTTTTTTTCACGAACAAGTCCCAAAAAAGTGCCCCAACTGACCAGTTGACCACTGGAGGGAATCGGGGATGCCCTCCCCGGACTCCCCCAGTGGTCACTAACCCCCTCCCACCAAAAAACCCCCACTTTAAAAACTTTGTTTTCCAGCCTCTATGCCAGCCTCAAATGCTGTACCCACCTCCATGACAGCAGAATGTGTTCTATCCTGTGACAGCCTTTCCCTGGTTCTGATGTGGGTCTCGGGTGAGTGTGACACCTTTTCTGTTATGCGCACTGCAGAGTCACATCAGCAATGCATTGTGGTGGGTGTAGGGTATTGGGCTCTGTGATTCCACTAGCTTGTGGCAAATGCTCACTATGTTGGTAGGCTCTACTCCCATGGTGCTTTCCCCTCTGCTTACTGGGTCAGAGTGTGCTCTGTTTTGTTTCCGGTAGTCCATGAGGTAGTGGCCATTTTTGTAAGCCAGTTTTAGATCCCTTTCACGTGTTAGCCACGTTACAGAACTTAGTTCTTACCTTGAATGTGGCTGAAAGAGGGCATTGTACAGCATTCTGCCAGCTCTGACCTACTGCTCATCTCAGTACCAGTGAGACTCATTGCCAGTGGGGCACAACCTCTGATCTGCAGTTAACTGTGAGTAAGCATGCTTATTCCAATAAAAGACGTTTTCGGAGAGATTAGTCTTCAGGTGTCAGCTGGTGTGCCAATGTTATATAGCAGCAACAAGTCCTAGAGGCCTGCGTGTATGCAGGTCCCTGCAGCACTTTTAGTGGGTACCGCAGGGCACTTCAGCCAGGTGGACCCAGCATCCCTCCCTACCTATAACACTTGTGCTGGTAAATGGGAGGTCTCCAAAACCCACTGTACCCACATGTAGGTGCCCCCTTCACCCCTAAGAGCTATGGTAGTGTTGTACATTTGTGGGTAGTGGGTTTTCAGGGAGGAGGGTTGGGGGCTCAGCACCCGTGGTAAGGGAGCTATGCATGTGGGAGCGTTGTGTGAAGTCCACCGCACTGAACTCTAGGGTGTCCAGTTGGTGTCCTGGCATGTCAGGGGGGCGAGTGTACTACGAATTGTGGCCCCTCCCACGACCAAATGGCTCGGATTAGGACGTTTTTGAGCTGGGCGTTTTTAGTTTCCATTATCGCTAAAAAAAAACAAACACCCAGCTGAAAACGTCCATTTTTTCGAAAATACGGTCTGTCCCGCCTCTTCACGTACCCGTTTTTGGACATAGACGCCCATGGAGATAGGCGTTCGATTATGCCCCTCCACGTAAGTGCAGTCCCATGATACAAATGGAGTGGACACGATGAACCAAGAGCGAATGGTTAACCAGGCCAAATACAGCAGATAGATCTAGAGAGAGAAGAAAAACTGATTTGGATGATCAAGAGCACGGTAGAGGTAACTCGTAATCCCTAGTAAAGCAGTTCCAGTGCTGAGGTGTTTCCTAAAAGCTGTTTGATTTGGATGTAGCATGTGAGTTTTAGAATTAGTCAATAAGCTGGGTATGAACTATAGATTCGACTGTCTTGGCGGTATAAGGAAGATTGATGCCTGGATGATAGTTGTTGAGATCATTGTTCGTACCAGAGGCACTTTTGGCTTTCAGGCAAATGATAGCCAATTTCCAAAAGTTGGGAACAAGTCCTGAGGATAGACTGAGAGCAGTCAAGGTATGAATAAAAGAGGTGAGGGAATCAAGAGATCACTTAATCAAAGTGGATAGAACAGGGTCAGTGGGGGCTGTGGTCATCTAATATAATAATTTGCTCCTCCAGCATTCCAGTGTGTCTCACTGGGATCGTAACCACCTGCTGACATCACTCCTCCAACGTTCCAATGTGTGTCACTGAGATTTTAAACACCTGCTGACGTCACTCCTCCAACGTTCTCCGTCCCCCCCTCCCTCCCAGTTCCATGGGACCCTGGAACTGAGATGGAGGGACAGAGGGAGGGAGGGGGACACTGGAACTCAGAGGGGGGAAGGAGGGAGGGAGGGGGGCCTGGAACTCAGAGGGAGGTGGAGGGGGCAGGGGAGAGATGCTGCACATGAATGGATGGAGGGGGCAGGGCACAGAGGACATTGCCTGCATATGGATGAATGCAGGGGAGGGAGGGGACCCTGAAACTCGGAGGGAGGTAGGGAGGGGACGACCCTAGAACTTGGAGGGAGGGAGGGGCCCTGGCACACACTCTCATGCTCACACACACACACTCTCTCACAGACACACTCGCACCCAGTCTCACTCTCTCTCTGTCACACACTCGCACCCAGTCTCACTCTCTTTCTCTCTCACACACACACTCGCACATTCACTCTCTCTCTCTCACACAGGCACTCTCACATACACTCTCTCAAACATACACACTCCGAGGAAAACCTTGCTAGCGCCCGTTTCATTTGTGTTAGAAACGGGCCTTTTTTACTAGTTTTCATATGTTGAATTGACTGAAGGTGCTGCATGGCACAGCTGCATCACCTGTTGGGGACAAAGTTGAGGATGAACTTGAAGAAGGGAAGCTATTTTGAAGCATGGAAACTTTGGTCATAAAGTGGG
Organism: Microcaecilia unicolor; assembly: GCF_901765095.1. NCBI lineage: Eukaryota > Metazoa > Chordata > Amphibia > Gymnophiona > Siphonopidae > Microcaecilia > Microcaecilia unicolor. The sequence goes on from NC_044035.1 coordinate 110,535,447, forward strand.
TTGCTAAAGCTTGTGCTGAAGATGAATTCTCTGGAGATATTGAAGTTGATTTATTTAAGTGGTAAGGGTATGCAAAGTTTTCGAAAAGATAAAGGAATTTCGGTTTTGGTAATTTTTAGCTGTTGAGATAGCAAGTTTATAGGAGTGAGCTGTAATTCTGTAAATGGATAGAGTAATAGGTGAAGGATGGTGGTATCATTTTCGTTCCGCCTGCCGGAGTTGTTGTTTTGTTGCTGGAGATTATGAGTGAACCATGGGTTATGTGGTCTCGGGTGAGATAATGGCTTGATAGTACATACAGAAGCAACAGTCTCAAGTGCATGAGAGAGTTCGGCATTACATGTAATTGCTCATATCATACTACTTTTTGCAACTTCAGATTACTGTCCCTTACTGAGGTGGCTAAGGTTATTTCTTCCTCCATCTTCAGCAGATCTCCTTCCTACTTATTTTTGACACCCAGCAAACAGGACTTAATAAGGATCTGGGTTTTCTAACTCATTATAAAACATAAGCTGCATTTCTATGTTTATTTCTCAGTTTATTACCCTCCTCTCACCTACCAACACCCATTCTGTTAGAATATCAATGAAATGCTTTGATGTCCCCATGCATACCCCCACCCTCCCACTCTGTCAGACAGTCAAAGTAATGCTTTGATGTTTCTCTCATATATACTATCTGCTACCTCATTTGCTTATTTCCGATCTGAGGAAGAAGGGCAACCTTTGAAAGCTAATCAAGAAATGTATTAAGTTACGTCCAATAAAAAAGGTATCATCTTATTTTCTTTTCCATGTTTTATTTTGTTTGATTTCTATTGATAACCTTTAAGAGTGGACTAACACGGCTACCACACCTCTCTACTTATTTTCTTTTCCATGTTTTATTTTGTTTGATTTCTATTGATAACCTTTAAGAGTGGACTAACACGGCTACCACACCTCTCTACTTATTTTCTGAAACAAGTGACACTCCTTTTGTATCTCCTCTTTGTGATTGTTACCAGCCTTTGTACTGGGCTATTCTCCCCTAGTTGGAAAATGGCCAGTGTTTTCCTGCAAAGATCCTCATGCAAACACCTCAAACCCTTTGAATTGCTATCCTATCTCTGTTTCCATTTCTCTCGATGATAACAGAAAAATTGTAATTCAACAATTGATGACATTCCTTGATAATACAAATAAATTACCATCCTTATGAAGCAGGTTGCAAACAGAATTCCTGTACAGAACATACTCTATTTGATTATCATTTTTCACATTTTTATTTTTTTATATGTAGTTACAATTGTTGGAACCTTCATCCTTTTACATGTATCTCATAGTAAGGATTACAAAGTAGGTAGGTGTCCTATCTTGGTTTCCATTTATATACTTGAGAAATGATGATTTGAGCTTTGTGATTTGTCTGACATATGTTTATTATATACATGTATTCAAGAGAGACGATTTGTTATTATATTTGCTTCTAATACTTATGTCTGCTATATTTTTTATTTTTTTATATGTATTGAAGAGTTGATTTGATATTAATTATTTACTTAAATATTTATTTACTATTTTTGTGTATATGTATGAATTATTTTTTATACTAGATTTATAAGGTTTTATTTTATGTATTCCTGATTTCATTTTATGAATATACAGTGGGGGAAATAAGTATTTGATCCCTTGCTGATTTTGTAAGTTTGCCCACTGACAAAGACATGAGCAGCCCATAATTGAAGGGTAGGTTATTGGTAACAGTGAGAGATAGCACATCACAAATTAAATCCGGAAAATCACATTGTGGAAAGTATATGAATTTATTTGCATTCTGCAGAGGGAAATAAGTATTTAATCCCTCTGGCAAACAAGACCTAATACTTGGTGGCAAAACCCTTGTTGGCAAGCACAGCGGTCAGACGTCTTCTGTAGTTGATGATGAGGTTTGCACACATGTCAGGAGGAATTTTGGTCCACTCCTCTTTGCAGATCATCTCTAAATCATTAAGAGTTCTGGGCTGTCGCTTGGCAACTCGCAGCTTCAGCTCCCTCCATAAGTTTTCAATGGGATTAAGGTCTGGTGACTGGCTAGGCCACTCCATGACCCTAATGTGCTTCTTCCTGAGCCACTCCTTTGTTGCCTTGGCTGTATGTTTTGGGTCATTGTCGTGCTGGAAGACCCAGCCACGACCCATTTTTAAGGCCCTGGCGGAGGGAAGGAGGTTGTCACTCAGAATTGTACGGTACATGGCCCCATCCATTCTCCCATTGATGCGGTGAAGTAGTCCTGTGCCCTTAGCAGAGAAACACCCCCAAAACATAACATTTCCACCTCCATGCTTGACAGTGGGGATGGTGTTCTTTGGGTCATAGGCAGCATTTCTCTTCCTCCAAACACGGCGAGTTGAGTTCATGCCAAAGAGCTCAATTTTTGTCTCATCTGACCACAGCACCTTCTCCCAATCACTCTCGGCATCATCCAGGTGTTCACTGGCAAACTTCAGACGGGCCGTCACATGTGCCTTCCGGAGCAGGGGGACCTTGCGGGCACTGCAGGATTGCAATCCGTTATGTCGTAATGTGTTACCAATGGTTTTCGTGGTGACAGTGGTCCCAGCTGCCTTGAGATCATTGACAAGTTCCCCCCTTGTAGTTGTAGGCTGATTTCTAACCTTCCTCATGATCAAGGATACCCCACGAGGTGAGATTTTGCGTGGAGCCCCAGATCTTTGTCGATTGACAGTCATTTTGTACTTCTTCCATTTTCTTACTATGGCACCAACAGTTGTCTCCTTCTCGCCCAGCGTCTTACTGATGGTTTTGTAGCCCATTCCAGCCTTGTGCAGGTGTATGATCTTGTCCCTGACATCCTTAGACAGCTCCTTGCTCTTGGCCATTTTGTAGAGGTTAGAGTCTGACTGATTCACTGAGTCTGTGGACAGGTGTCTTTCATACAGGTGACCATTGCCGACAGCTGTCTGTCATGCAGGTAACGAGTTGATTTGGAGCATCTACCTGGTCTGTAGGGGCCAGATCTCTTACTGGTTGGTGGGGGATCAAATACTTATTTCCCTCTGCAGAATGCAAATAAATTCATATACTTTCCACAATGTGATTTTCCGGATTTAATTTGTGATGTGCTATCTCTCACTGTTACCAATAACCTACCCTTCAATTATGGGCTGCTCATGTCTTTGTCAGTGGGCAAACTTACAAAATCAGCAAGGGATCAAATACTTATTTCCCCCACTGTACATGTACATATATTTTTTATATAGTCCATCAAGGGGATTTTATATTTTATGTCATGGTATTATATTTTCAGCTGATACGATTATATTGTTTTTATTGTTGTTTTTAATATTTTCATATATTTTATTTGTTTTCTATTCTTGTAGCCTTTGATGCAGCCCTGCTGGGTGAAACACAGCCTGTGTCAGGCAATATATGTTATATGCAATTTTATTAATAAAGATCGTGTATATCCACCACTGATCTGCTTTTTTGTCTTCCACTTTGGAGTTTGTGGATAGTTTGCCTTGTTGTTTTCTGTAGCTATACAAATAATAGCAATAATTTTGGGGGGAGCCACCACAAGAAACTTAATTGTACATCTGCATCAATGTTTGTTTTTGTACTATCCTTCAAGATAGATGGCTAGGTATTCATAGTGAGATAATGTTTTCTTTCCACCTTTTTGGGTAATATAAAACAGAATGTTAGCAGAACAAAGGGCAGCAAGGTTACGTTGCCATACTGGGACAGACCGAAGATCCATCAAGCCCAGTATCCTGTTTCCAAAAGTGGTCAATCCAGGTCACAAGTACCTTGCAAGATCCCAGAACAGGAAAACAGATTTTATGCTGCTTATCCTAGAAATAAGCAATGGATTTTCCTAAGTCCATCTTAATAATAGCTTATGGACTTTTCTTAGAGGAACTTATCCAAACCTTTTTTAAACCCTGCTAAGCTAACTGCTTTTACCACATTCTCTAGCAACGAATTCCCAGAGTTTAATTACATGTTGAGTTAAGAAATATTTCCTCTAATTTGTTTTAAATGTACATGCCCCCTAGTCCTAGTATTTTTGTAAAAAAAAAAAACAAGCGATTTTTTTTCTTCCACCCATTCCACTCCACTCATTAACATTGCAGGATATTGATGCTTTAGGAAACAGTTGTACCATGTACAACCACTTCTCAAATATTATTTCAGGGCATTTCCAAATTGCATTATTTTTCTTTCTAAAGTGTCATGCCTTTTGCTAGAAGCTTATGCTATGTAGATAATATATTGGTGTGCAGTCAAGCACTGTGTACTAGTCTATAACACAGTAGCTTTGAATTTTGAATAGCTTTTCAACTCCAGAAGAGGAATAATTATTATTCTGTTTACCACAGATTCTCATTGTGACCTTTCCCAGACTCGTATAAAATTTTAAGGTCGCTTTATCTTCATCTCTTGCTGGTGTATTAGACAGCTAAATTTGACTTTCTAAATGAACACTGAAGGCGTGAGAGTGAACCCAACTGGTATTAAGATGATAACTCTATCCCTACACAGCTTCTTCCTTGCTGTGGAACATCAGTGCTACATGTGGGGGTGGGGTGGGGGGTGGGAATAGACAAACTAAGTCTAGTTCTGCCTGTGGGAAGTGTACCATGTGGGGACTGTGTGTTAGTGTAGTTTGTTTTTGTATAGTTTGTTAGTTTTTTGCTACATTTATTTTGGAAAGGCACTGTCACGCTGAAGATATTTTGGATGATCTGCTGATGCTGTTAAAGAAATTTGGCTCCAGTGTCCCTGATGAAGGAGTGAAACAGGGTGCTCTGTCAGATGGCTCAGAAAGCAGCAGCAGGATATATACACGGAAATATTAAGATAAATTTGTTGCCTTTTGCTTTGCTAATCTGGTGCCTTCATTTTAATTGACTTGTGATCAGCTCCTTTTCTGAGAGTTCTACTCACCAGACTGAATTGTGCATTCTTATACAGCTTTTTGGGCATTTATTTAGTAAAAATCATCATTGCACTGAGTTTTATGTGCTTAAATTATTCATTTAAAAAAAATGGTGTTGGAAAATATTGAGAAGCATTATGATGTATAGAGCATATAAGTGAGCTGAAGTTCGGCATGCTAGGCTGTGGGAAACAGCCTATACTGAAAGTTTCTCATCATTCCTTCACTTTTAACAATGCATTAAAATTTGTTTTCTTTCCTGAGATAGCTGTTGTGTTTTATATATTTTGGTATTCGGGATTGATTTTAAGTTTGAATCTTGAACACTTTTTTTTGAAGGTACGAATAAACATGTGGACGAATGGGAGTCGATTTGATGTAGTGTGTCAAGATTTTTTTTTAAATCTTCTTACGAAGTTCCTCATGAGAGACTCCAGAGAAAATGAAGAAGCAATGGGTTAGGAGGCAGTATTCTGTTGTGGATTGGAAACTGGTTGAAAGATAGAAAACAGAGAGCAGGGTTAAATGGATAATTTTTTTGATGGCGAATGTCAGTATATCAAATAAAGAAATAAATTCTTTCAATAGAGGACAGAGAATAGTGGAGTGTTGCAAGGATCTGTACTGGGACCAGTGCTTTTTAACACAATTATAAATGATATGGAAATGGGAACGATGAGTGAAGTGATCAAATTTGCAAATAACACAAAACTATTCAGAGCTGTGAAACTACATTCTGACTTCTAAATTTTAGGAGGACCTTGGGGGACTGGAAGACTGGGCATCCAAATAGCAAATGAAAACTTAACCCCCTGCTTACTAAGCCTGGCTGGCGCTGTGGTAATGCCGACACAGCCCATTCACTTTTGGGGGTTATGTGTACAAGTGCAAAGTGATGCACATTGCAAAGAATGACCCAAATTATAGCTACATGATGCTGGGTTCCATATTATTTTATTTTTGTTACATTTGTACCCCACGCTTTCCCACTCATGGCAGGCTCAATGCGGCTTACAAATACAGGTACTTATTTGTACCTGGGGCAATGGAGGGTTAAGTGACTTGCCCACAGTCACAAGGAGCTGCCTGTGCCTGAAGTGGGAAATTGAACTCAGTTCCCCAGGACCAGAGTCCACCACCTTAACCACTAGGCCACTTAGGAGTTACCGCCGAGGAAAAGGATTTAGGGATCATCATGGACCATATGTTAAATCTTTTGCTCAGTGAGTGGCGGCAGCCAAAAAAGCAAACAGAATGTTAGGAATTATTAGAAAATGAATAGAGAGTAAATCAAAGAATAACATAGTGCCTCTGTATTGCTTCATGAGACCACACTTTGTGTATTATGTACAGTTCTGTTTACTGCATCTCAAAAAGATATAATGGAATTGGAAAAGGTATAGAGAATGACCAAAATGGGTGGAAGGACTGTAGTATGAATAAATGCCACAGAGATTAGGGCTGCTACAGTGGTTAGGGCTCTTTAGCTTGGAGAAGAGAAGGCTGCAGGGACATGTGATCGAAGTGGAGTGGAACAGGTAAACGTGTATTGATAAGTACAAAGACTAGGGGACACTCCATGAAAGTGGCACATTTAAAACAAAATAGGAGACTTCCGGTGGAGCCGAGCGGCAAGATGGCCGACGAGCTGTGAGCTCCGTACCGCTCGAGCGAAGCCCCGAAACCAACGGCACCGGCACCGCTTCCGATGGCTCTAAGGGACATCGGAGGGTAGCGGAGACCAGGAAGCACCTACGAACGACCCCACCATAGAAGCTGGCAGCCCCCGCGCAGAGTTTCTCACGATCCGCATTTTCAAGATGGCGGCGGCAGCAGAGAAACGAAACCAGTGAAACCCAGAGGCCAGCGGTGATCGGGGGAGAAAGGACGCACGCGAGGGGAGAAGTCAGAACCTGTTAAAAACTGGAGGCAGAGAAGTGCAAATCGGAAGCAGGCACAGCAGACCCCTCAGACGCAACGCGAACCCCGGAGTAGAAGCGAGGCTCAGACGGGCTTGAGCAGGCAAGTGACAGAGAGCAGCAGAGAGTCTGGGGGAGGCACAAGTTTTTATCTTTTTTTTTTTTTTTCTCTCTGAGGCATATCGTGGGCGCAAGTTTCGTGCAGGATAGTGCTGTATATACTTCCTGATTGCCCCCCCCCCCCAGTCTGGGGGTGAAGGTTTCAGACGGTAGCCTTGAGTGGTATAACGTTTCTCCCACCCCATCTCCAAACCTGAGAGACCGCGGAAGGTACGGGCTGAGTGCCAGAAGAACTTCGGAGTGCCCCGAGGCCGCTGAGAATACACATAGGAGCTAAGTCCCCACAGAAGTTAGACAACTAAAGTCTAGTAAATTCGGGAGGCAAGTTGTGCGGAGGACGCATGTGAACTGGTGAGCTTTGTGTATGGAGCAATATTTGAAACACATGTCGCCTGGGATTACTCGCAAGGGGACGAAGTTTGATAAAGAAAAGCCCACACCTCTCAGGCCCAACCATAAAATGGAGGACTTGAAAAGTTCAGTGGAGGTAGAGTTTACCGATAAACAGCTGGCACAAATAACAGCAGCGGTGAGTGCGGCCCTCAGCCCAAGACTTGATCTGCTGGCGGGGCAATTAAAAAACTTGGAATCATCTGCAGCAGACACGGAGAGGAGGGTGGGAGAGGCGGAAAATCGAATAGCCGCAACGGAGGACTGTTGTGCACACAATACACAGGAGATTGCCAGACTCCAGAATCAGCTTAAGCTGCAACAGGAAAAAATAGAAGACATGGAAAACCGTGCACGGAGATGTAACCTGAGACTCGTGGGAATCCCTGAAAAGATTCCGGAAAAATCGCTGGGATATATACTGGAACAGTGGTTGAAAAAAGAATTGGCTCTCTCTGACAGTTACGGAGAGCTGTGTATTGAACGAGCCCACAGGTTGGGGCGCTGGCAACAAAACTTGCAGAGACCGAGAATCGTCATCATTAAAGTGCTCAATTACCTGCACAAGGAAGAAATCATGCGGGGTTACAGATTGAAGCGAGATTCCCTTACATATGAGGGATCCCAGGTAAAGATCTTTCAAGACTATTCAGCAGGAGTACAGGAGCAGAGACGCCGTTTTCACCCCATTTGTTCTGCATTGGCTGCTAAGAAGACCAGATTCATGCTGCTCTATCCAGCCATTTTGAAGATTCACCATCTGAACCAGTGGCGTTCTTTCCAGACCACACAGGAGGCCCAGCAGTTCCTAGACAAGGACATGAAGGAGCCCGACACATGAGATAGTACTGGGTATGAAATTTGCTGGACAGTCGGGTGGCCCCCTCCTACGTTTCTCTGTGGGTGGGGGCCACGGACCCAGAAGTGATGAACAATGTGGGGGTTACTTGAAAGTTGTGGTTGTAAGTTAATTGTTAATGTTTTCTTGGTAGGACAGTTACGATGGTAAGAACACAGAGAAGTTTCAGTGGCTGTGGGGGATTTGGGATTTGTGAGGGCCATCTGACCATGAGTTGGGTGGCGTCCTGAGGGGTGGGGTTCGAAAAATAAGTAGGTGCTGATGGGCCAGGGGCTTCCAGGAGTGAGAGAAGTCTGAGACAAGAAGAAGACTCTGAAGAGTTACAGGGGGGGAGGGGTGGGGGGAGGGTGGGGACGGGATACAGGGGGAAATAGAGGGGGTAGGGATTAGGGGGGGCACAGATCATAAATATGCACGCTGTGAGGCTGTGAAGGATGAGTGGTGTGACGAAATAGTTGTGATAAAATGGAAGGACGCACCGGGGAGGTGGTGGCTGGGACACCTCGCCGTTGAGATTATAGGAATATCATATGGAGGCATTGACAGATATGTAGAGACTATATGGCTCCACTACAAGTTTTAACTTGGAATGTGGGGGGTATACATTCACCAGTTAAGAGGCAAAAAATTTTAAAAACTCTGAATGATCAAAAGGCGTCAATTGCATTTCTGCAGGAGACACACTTAACACAGGCAGAACATACTAAATTGAAACGTTGGTGGGTAGGCGAAATTTTTGAGTCACCAGCAGTGGGAGGGAAGGGAGGAGTGCTCACATTGGTAAGAAAAGGAATACATGTGGAGGTTGACAAGGTAGTGAGAGATGACAAAGGGAGATATGTGCTGGCATCTGTAGTGTTGGATAGACAACCGGTTATACTTTGTAATATCTATGCACCAAACACATTCGAAAAACAATTTTATACGCAGCTTATTCGTACATTGCAGGGTTTGGGAGGGATACCCATTATAATGGGGGGAGATTTTAATGAGGCAGCAGATCCAGCACTGGACAGGTCTAAACCAATGGGGAGAGAGCTGGCCGGACCTCTGAGGGGAATAGCGGCGCTAGAAGAGGCATTTGCTGTGGTGGACGTGTGGAGAACACTTAACCCTCTTGAGAGGGACTATACCCATCTATCGAGGGCTCACTCCACTTGGTCTCGAATTGACTATATATTTGTCACAGAGGACTTGTTCACACAGGTGGATACCGCTAGGATCGGTCCAGTTGTGGTCTCTGATCATGCCTGGGTAATGGTGAGATTACAGTTAGATGAGGGGAGGAGAGGCGACAAGGTGTGGCAATTTCCAAGCTGGTTATATCGGGATGGGCAGTTTCTTCCCCACTTGGTTCAATGTTGGAAAGACTTCAGTAAGACCAATGAGAATCATAGGGAGGATCCAATGCTCTACTGGGAGACTGCTAAGGCGGTTCTCAGGGGAGAGACTATAGCATACACAAGTTTTAAACAGAAAGTGAGAAAACAAGAGATACTTAGATTAGAGAAGAGAGTAACTATGCTGAGGCGACAATATAGTGAGGGACATTCGCAAAGGCTCCGGGTTCAGCTGTTAGAGGCACAACAGAGTCTTAATGAGCTAGTGCATCGTATAGTTCAGAGGTCCCTGGCCTATTATAAGTATCGGCTGTATAAGTTTGCTAACAAGGGAGGGAAGTTTTTGGCACGGGTGATGGGCAGGAAGGCAGGCTACCGTAAGGTGCTCATGCTGGCAAATGAACAAGGAGCCATGGTACATCAGGATAGTGAAATCTCAGGAGTATTCAAGAAATTTTTTGAGCAACTGTATCAGCCGCAAGATGACTTAGTCACGCCTAGCGAGACTTATCTGACTGGTATAGATCTACCTAGATTAGAAGATGAAGAACTCCGGGTATTAAATGCAGACTTTACGGTGGAGGAGGTGATGTGGGTAGTTAAGCAGAGCCCCTTGGGGAAGACACCAGGCCCGGACGGAATGCGGAACGAATTTTATAAGCTATTGCAGACTGAAATTTGCCCGATTCTGACTGAGGTCTTTAATTTAACAGTTCAGCGGGGATCCATGCCATTACATATGAATCAGGCTCACATAACAGTGCTATTAAAGCCGGGTAAGCCAGCCAATCGCCCAGAATCATACCGACCGATATCACTTTTGAATTCAGAGGCTAAATTTCTGGCTAAATTGTTAGCCAATAGGTTGGCCAGGTATCTCCCTGCTTTGGTGGAGGAACCGCAGGTGGGATTTATAAGGGGAAGGAAAATAGCAAAGAACATGCGAAGAATAATTCTTGCTTTGGAAAAAGTGCAGAGGGAGGGAACACCGGCAATGTTAATTAGTTTTGATGCCGAAACGGCTTTCGACAGGGTGGACTGGGGGTTCCTTTTCGAAACACTTAAGGCGTATGGGATGAATGGATTCTTTCTACAGGCTGTTAGGGCATTATATAATGACCCTCGGGCGCGAGTCTTGGTCAATGGTCTAGGGTCGGAGTGGTTTCCTATAGGCCGGGGAACGCGCCAGGGATGCCCTCTCTCTCCACTCCTTTTTGTGTTAACACTTGACCCATTGATACGAGAGATTGGGACTAATACAGATATACAAGGAGTACATATTCGAGATAGGGTATTTAAAATTGCGGCATTCGCCGATGATTTGCTGGTGTTAATTACAAATCCAAAGAGGTCCTTGGGATATCTTATGGAAAGCATAAAGGAATATGGAGAATTTTCGGGGTTACACTTAAATTATATGAAATCTGAGGCCCTGGCGAGTCCGGAGGTCAGGAGGGCGGACTGGGAACAGTTCCCGCTGCGCTGGGTGACTGGATCCTTTACGTATCTGGGTATCCAATTAACAATAGATCCAGCAAGGCTGTACGCCTGTAATGTTCCTCGGTTATTGCAGAACACAAAGGTACAGTTGGTCAAGTGGACCTCCTTTGCCGTTGTCACTGATGGGAAGGATACATTTGTATCGTATGCTGGTGTTCCCGAAGTGGCTATACATGTTACAAACATTGCCAATACGGTTATGGAAAAAAGATTTAAAAGCCCACCAGAGACAGGTAAATCGTTTTTGTTGGGCGGGGCGGAAACCAAAACTCAGGTGGAATAGTCTTGGCGGGACCCAGGTGAGTGGGGGACTGGGGATTCCTGATATGCGCACATATAACCAAGCATGTCTGCTCCGCCATCTGGGAGATTGGGTTTTGGGCACGGCTATATACACTGATACACAATTGGAGCGCCTGTACTTTAGCCCCTGGCACCTTAATTACCTCTTGCACACAAAATTTAGTAATCTCCCGCAAGGGGTAAAACGTAGCTGCCTTTTGCAGCCTTTGCGATATTTGTGGAGAGAGGTAGTGGGACTTTTAGGGCATAATCCGGAGCAGAGTGTACTGCTGCCCATTATGGGTAATGGGGATTTTTTGCCTGGGAGGGAAAATAAGGTCTTTCGAGACCTGGAGAAGAAGGGAGTGATACTTTTAGAGTATTTCCTACAGAGAGATGGGAAAGTCATGACTTATTTAGAATTTGAGAGGCTCTGTACTGGAGGAATATTAGCGAAACTAGCTTACTACCAATTATCACATTATATATATAGCCTCCCCGCCGCAGACCTATTACCAGAGTTTGGGATGAGTATCAGGGAGCTCCTGGCCGGGGATGCAGCTGGACAAATATCAGTGTCCTGGTTTCACAAGGTGCTGATAGGGAAACAACCTAAAAGAGATGTTAAACCATTAGCTGAGAAATGGAGCCAGGAGGCGGGAAGTAGAATAATAGAGGGGATTATATTAGCCGCGCTTCAGGGAGGAGTAAGGGTGGTGCATAGTTCTGAGTTACAGGAATGCCACTTTACAACTATCCATAGGGCATATTTTTCAGCTAAACAGGCGTGGTATGCGGGTGTGGTGGAAACCAGTGAATGCCCCAAGTGTGCAGTGGACAATGCATCGTTTCTCCACGGGGTGTGGCAGTGCAGGGTGATACAGGGGTTCTGGTCGGCTCTCTCCCGGTTCCTAAGTTGGGTCCTTAGATATCAGGTGGACCTGTCCTTTGAGCGGGTTTTATTTAGTTCAGTGAGGGTTTGGAATAGAGGTTCCCTAGAGGAAAAGATTTTTCTTAGCAAAGTTTGCATTTTGGGGAAAAAATGTATTCTCAACCATTGGATCATGGATAAAGGCCCCTCTTATTGGTACTGGAGGAACAAGCTTCATGAGCTGATGTTATGGGAAATGCAGGATGCTCGTAGCTCACCAAAGAGGCGGCAGCGGTTCATGAAAGTCTGGGGGGCCTATTTGCAAAAAATATCCCCAAGAGCACGGAGTCAAGTATTGAATGTTTTAGGTTAGATCGGGTGCATGGAAGAGATGTGATAGGAACGAATGGGTTGAGAATTTGTGGTAAGCCGTCATTGCTGGAAGTTAAAGGTGCGATGAGTGGAAGAGGAGGTTGGAAGCCTCAATTCTTACTGTCATGTTCGCTACAGTACCCACATGAGAAGATTGGGATATCAAGTTGGTGTAGGGGGGGTATGTTCTGTGTCTATCACATGCTCACTTGCTACTAAGTGGTGCTATAGTGAAGGGGAAAGGGGATAGGTAAGAGGGAGGGAGTTGGGGGGAGGGGTAGGGGGGAAGAAAAGGTTGACTGATACGGGATAATGTTTAATTGGCATTGGGAGTGCTGTCGAAAGGTATGTTCAAGTTTTGAGTTTGATTTGTTGCAAGTATATAATGTCATAATATGCGTAAATCCTAATGGCAAATATTAACAAGGGTTCAATGAACATGTACTCCACAGTGGTGACCTACTGCGACGGGGGGCTATAAGAGCCAAAAGCCCCTTGCGCATCTTTGTCAGCAAGACATCAAAGGAGTGGGGCACTGTTGGAACCTTTTTGACAACACAGCGGTGTTTGTTATGTGGGCAACCTTATGTTATATAAAGGATTAAGCGGGTTAGAGATTTAATATTGGTAAGCACTTGTTGGAGTTTTTGCATAACGTTGGGATTGGAATGGGGTTGGGGTAAAGGGAAGGGAAGGGTTGGGGGGAGGGAAGAGAAAGGGGGGGGGAGAAAATGTATGGAACTACATGTTTAAGAAATGTTTCATTGGGAGTTAACTGCTGTATTTGATGTTATTCCATCAATAAAATAGATTTAAATTAAAACAAAATAGGAGAAAATTTAATTTTTAATTCGGGACTCGTTGCTGGAGCAAGGGGTAAAAAGTAGTTAATGTAACCGGGCTTAAAAAAAGGGTTTGGATAAATTCCTGGAGGAAAGGTCCATAAACTGTTAGTAAGGCAGACCTGGAAAAAGCCACTGCTTATCCTTGGGATTAAGTAGCATGGAATATTGCCACTTTTTGGGACTCTGTCAGGTACTTGTAACCTGAACTTCCAAATTGGCTCCTCTCAGTAAACTAGTAGATGGCACATATTCAAATAAGATATGAGGAAAAGACCTCGATGTACAGTAACCAAAATATGAATTTTTATTTGTTACACTTGATATACTGCAAAATTGATCCTAGACAGGAGACTAAGTGGTTTAACACAATAAAATAAAAATTCTGGCCAGTGCTGATGCAGGGAAAATCGGGGGAGATAGATAAAGGATGCGGGAGTGCTACGGGAAAGGCATAGGGAATGAGAGGAAGGGAAGTAGGAGGCGGAAGAAGGACACAGGACTGAGTGTGCTTGTTGCTGTGCCTCTATACTCTTTGGCAATAATGGCCACAGTTTCGCCCACTAGGGCTGCTTCAGAGCAAACCCTAAATCCTGATATTGTCTGGTTTCTTAAGGGAGTTACTCCTTTGTGTTCTCCTTTTAGGAGAGTTTGTCCAGAATGTCATCTTATCTTGGTGCGTGGAGCTCTTCCAAGGTTTACTTTGCACCTCTTGCTAAAGCCTTGATCAAAGATCTTTGAAATCATTTTTTTATAGTCCTTTGCTCCTCTTCAGGAGGATCTTCAGGGACACGGGCTCTGTCTTGTAGGCATTTTTTCTTGTACCTTTCTGAGGCGGCAGCCTGCCTGAGGGCAGTTCCTTCTTCTCTATCTAGGCTAGTTTACTCCTTTCATCTTAAATATGCGTACCTTTGCTTTAAAGGGAAGCTTATATCTCAGGTTCCTGTTTGCTATATCTCCTGGACATTACGAGGGTTCTGATATGCTTCTTCAGCTCTCCCGGTGCTTTCTTCAGCTTATTTGTCGGGGAAGTTGCTGTCCTTGATGTGCAGGCTGTTTCTGCAAGATCCCTTCTACTTCTTGTGCTAGGTGAGTATTCTTATTTGGTTGTGATTGCAGGTCCAGAGGGCTCCAGGTATTCTGTAGGGTGTCACAATCCCTCCCTAGTAAAGACTGCTTTTTTTTTTTTTTATATCCCATTAATCTGGACTGATCCTTTGGTGACATAATTGAAGGAAAAATTAGTTCTTACCTGATTTTCTTTATTTTAGTCTCAAAGGATCAATTCAGAACCTGCCCATGAGGTATATTCAATTTCTCATAATGGCCATGTTTTATGGGTCTCTTTGGCTCTTAGGCATGAAATTTTCAAGTTTTTATTTTATTCTGTTTCACATTGCTATATTTATAAAGGAGGCAGGAGTTTTTGCTTACAAGTAACATTTCCACTGCTTAGCTATCAAATACTGGCAGAGTCTGGCTGCACAGTACCATATAAAGCACAACTCATTAGTGCTCGCTGTCTCCACCTGCTGGCAGATGGGCATAACCCATTAGTCTGGACTAATCTTTTGGGACTAAAGGAAAGAAAATTATCAGGTAAGGACTAATTTTTCCTTACCCAAGGCCCACCCCATCCCTAGACCCCCAAGACCCCCATATCTCTTGTAGGAGGTGTTACAAGAAATGAATAAATATGTTACAAGAAATTATTTATTTTGGGGAAAATAGCTCGAGAGCACTTGCTACTGTTTATAATTTAAGAGCAGATGCTGTATTTATAAGTTTTAGGATATTAATTTCTCCACCAATCACCAAAGGTGATAATTGCAATAAATTAAATAGATTAAGTATATATAAAAGATACCATATACTCAGAACACAAAGAGACCATATTTTTAGCTTTAAAAATATTGATTTAATATACAATTGCACACGAGAGGTAGGTTTTAAGAGATCTTTACAGGTAATCTGTGCATAAAATAGAACAAAGTAGCAGGTAGGTTAACTTACAAGTCCTTGTTACAAGCATGCTGTGGTCCAGCTGATTGATGAGCACATGGTTAGGACAGGAGGGCTTCTGCAGTGAATGGATCTGAGTTGCTTGCAGCTGAAGAGAATCTGAGTTGCTTGCAGTTGAAGAGAATCTGACTCTTGGGAAACAGCTTGTCCTTTTATACCTTGCAAGCTGCAGGAGGATATGCCATGTGTATCTTTGCTGGCTTCCTGGTTTTTTGCACACGACCCCTGAGTCCTGGTCTCATGGAGGTTTGATAACAAGAGATGACATGTCACAAGACTGAAGCTGGTCTCCACCCAAAGAGGTTTTAATTCTCCCCAATGCAGCTACCGCCATCTTGGTACACCCAAAACAATGAAATAGGATGACAAGCTCCGCCTACTGGCTTCAACCCTCCTAATGGGCCATATAGGCTCAAACTGTCTCCTGTTATCAAACCTCCTTTGGTGCTACTATCCAGACAGGCTCCTTTAGTCCAGGATCGGAAGGATAGTAAGCATAAGGCGTTGGATATTAGATGGAGGGTGATGGATCAAACGACTGTAGGGTGAAAGTATGGAAAATTTGTAAAAACTTTAAAGAACAGCATTGGATACATGTTCTTAATAGTGTTAACCTGTTTGATCTCAATTCTGAAATTAAATGGACCTCGCTGATCTGATTTAGTTTGGGAAGTTTTGCTATTGGTTGGATGAAGTCAGGTGGTTAGAGTTGGATAGTATAAGAGCAGTTTAAAAATTCTGATGCCATCTTTGTCCTGAAAGAACTGTGGTTTAGAGGCGATTTTGGCACTAAATGGTATTTATATTTTACTAATTTATTTTAAAAGTTGATTTTTTTATGTACCAAATGAATGATATGTGTGCTGTTACAGGGGATGGTCCTTGAAAAAGCTAGTAGGTGAAACATGGTATAAGTTGGACAGATATTCCCCAAGCCTATTTGGGCATCTTTATATTAAGATAAGTGACGATTTGATAATAGAATACAAAAATAGTGTTGTGAAAACTTATAATAAATCTTCCTTTAAATTATTAAAGGACTGATGACGAATAGGATACATAAAGCTTGGAGGATGTGAGATGATTGAGCCCTGAGTGGTGCCACTGAGGTCATGTGTAAAATATCAAAAGGATAGCTTATTATGGTCTTGAGATTTTGTTGTGATACCTATATGTTGTATGTCTTGAGACATTACTGAGAAGCCTGTTGCTAGCTATAATCTGTTTCAGAACATGTCATATTTAGATGCAGGGAAGAGGTATGGGGTGGGCAGGCAGTTCACAGGAAGGCGTGCTCAGATTTCTTCCTACTGTTTTGGCCTGGCTTTTCTCCTCTTAGGCTTACCTCTCATGAAAGCAGTGCTAGGATCTGTGCACTGGCACAGAACGCTCTAATCCGAGCAAGAAAAAGGGCTCAAAGAATATGAGAGCGAGAGAGTTTTCAAATGTCTGTGGCATACTCCTAATGAGTGCCACTTGGCATCTCTGCAAGTCAAAAGACCAGTGATGGTCTCCTGTTACTAAGAAAAACTTGAGGTAGTTGCCAGCAGTAAAGCTAGATATAAATTGTATCCTGGGCTTGTTTTCCAAGCTAGAATGTGGGCCTTGGGAATTTTCATAAAGCTGTGTTTGTTGAAGACAATTGGCACAGAATGCAGCTGCACCAGTTCTCACAAAACAAGGAAGGAAGAGTTTAGTCTTCCTTTTTCACAGCTGTTGCAGACTTTCAACCATTGTAGTAGAAAAACTCTTGTTACACTGTGGATTTCATAAGATTTAGTCCAAAGGTGTTAAAAGGAGGATGAGAGATGTGAATTAGTTCAGCCTAGGTCAACAGAGAAGGTAAGTAAACTGCAGTAATGTATTAAGATGATAGAGAAAAATTACTAGGGCAGGAAAGAAGAATCAGCAATGGATTTAAATAATGTGTGACCGATAAAGAGATAAGAGAGGACCGCTTCAGGTTTCTGGTGCACAGGAAAATGTTGACAAGATTGAGGCAGATGAGTGAAACTGGAGTTTTATCAGAAGACTTGGCCAGTGAGCAGTGTGGGAGTGATCCCATGAAGATCAATTTTCAGTAAGCCACTAAGTGGCAGAGGTATCCCTGTTACCCTGTTATTTTTAGCCAATTTTTAAACTGCAACCGACAGCCTAGGCTTGCATCTGAAAATTCTTCCAAATGTAATCGGGCAAAATTTGTTCATTTGTTTGTGCAACTAGGAATGCTTCCCAGTACTAGCTCTTTTAAACTGGGTAAATTTGTGCAGGCAGTAATTTGCCCCAACAAAATACATCGTGCAAGCAGGGGGAAAATTTGACAGAAATTTGTCTGGCTAACGTCTGGAGTTATATTGCCCTGAAGGCATTTAAGATCTTAACCATGCATATCAGTCACTTCCTTGTCATCAAGCAGATGAAGCCATTACGTATGGGTTGTGTCCATCAACCAGCAGGGGGAGATAGAGAGCACTCAACTTTTCACAGTGCCTCATGGCCAGCCAGCTCCACTGCCTCTTCAGTATTCTCTATCTCCCCAAGCAGGGTGGCTGCAGCTTCTTCGAGCTCCATCAGAAATCTGCCTGGGGGTGGCTCCTGGCTTGTCAGTTGTTAGCCGGGGTGTTAGTGGCTATAGCAGCTTCACTTTGAAGGCACATAGGTCAGCCCTTTCCCTGCCTTACCCATGCCCCCGTGGATGTGGACATATTAGCTTGCTTTTCCCTGTCCTTTCCCACTCAGTGGATGCAGGCACATTGGTTCGCCTTTCCCTGCCTTTCCCACTCATCTGAGCCTCCGGAGTGTTTTTATTTACCTCTTTTGCCTCTGCTTTCCTCACAGTGTTAAATAAATAAATAAATAATTCGCGTCGCAGCGATCTTGGAAAAGAGGTTTTTTCCTTGAGATTCTTCTGCAGGACCGGAGCTGTGATACTCGATCTAGTGAGGTAAGAGTGTTTTCTGACACCTCCGGGGTGGGCCCACGATCGGGACGTTTTTGGCGCAAACCGCCATTTTTTAATTTTACCAATAGATTATGAAATAAAACGTAGGTTATGAAATAAAACGTTAACTTTACTGAACAAGTCAATCTATGTTAAATTTCCAGGAATGCAGTCAAGGGGTTAACTTTTAGAAGTTGGATCTTAAAATGATAGCTTCCTGCTTTTAGCTTTTATTCATGCTCAGTTCTACAACAGTCTCAGGGGCCAATGCACAAAAGTCCCCATAAAGCACCACTCGTTATTTCCACCTCAGTAAAAATTACCAAGGTGAAAATAGCTAGTGATGCTCAAAAAAAAATGGAATGCAAATGAGCTGCTTAGCAAAAACAGCAGCAGCTTGGTAAGGAAAAAGCCAGTCCGTAAGTTGTGCATGCACAGAGCAATCACTAAGTGTGGCTGCTCTGTGCATACTCGGAACAGCATGCTACCCATGGCTTTTATACACACATATAAGCTGCGTCTATGAAAGCCGTGTGTAGTGTGTGAAGATAGTTCCAGTTCTTCAGGAATGGTCACTGGAGGGTTAAGAGCACCAGGAAAGCATCACCCCTGTTCTCCAGTTGGATGCAAATGAAATCCAGATGTTGAGGTGACAGTCATCAAGAATTCAACCCAAAATTTTCAGTGGAGGGGGAAAATCTTTGTTGTAATCTGGAGCAAAAATTAGAGCAGCATGAGTAATTTTTCTCCCCTGGACGGCCTGTAAAATCTTCTGGCTATGTTTCTTTAGCTTGCACCTTTTTTCTTTTTTTTTTTTTTTACATTATTTAGGAGCATGAGCAGTGTATCTTGAATGTTTGGTAGAGGGGAGGATTGCAATCATTTTTGTATGGTTGGAGAGACCTTCAGTTACCAACCTTTTGCCTGCACAACCTAATAACACTGAAGTCTACAGTACGGAACAATATAATTAAAGGGCTCTTTCCAATACCGAAGAGGATGGAAGCTTTTGCTTGCAAACATGGCCAGGCAGGCAGCTGGTGATTCCCATCCTCTGAAGATACTACGACAGCTCCTGACCTCCTGCAAAAATTTTCAAGGTAGGGGCTACATTTTTTCACTGCTTGTAAACGGCTGTGCGTCGCTTGGATTGCATGTTTGAATGCCAAACAGTTCATTTAATTATATTAGCATAGGATTCCCACTGTCTGCTGTCCCGCAGGGTAAAAAGTCCGCTGAGCCCCTTTGTGCATTGCCCACTGAATAACATGCTCGCTAAACTGAAAACAGCATAAGGAATGGCAAGTCAAATGCAAAGTGCTGATAAGGAAGGCAAAGAGGGACTTTGGAAAAAAGATTGCGATGGAGGCAAAAACACATAGTAAAATTTTTTTTTAGGTATATTAAAAGCAAGAAGCCGACAAAAGAATACGTTGGACCGCTAGATGACTGAGGGGTAAAAGGGGCACTCAGGGAAGACAAAGCCGTAGGGGACAGATTAAAATAATTTTTGCTTCGGTCTTAACCAAGGAAGATTTGGGAGACATACTGGTGCCAGAAATGGTATTCAAAGCTGATGAGTCAGAGGAACTGAATGAAATCTCTATAAACCTGGAAGATGTAATGGTGCAGTTTGATAAACTGAAGAGTAGCAAATCACCTGGACTGAATGGTATTCATCCCAGAGTACTGATAGAATTGAAAAATGAACTTGCAGTAGTGATATGTAATTTATATTTAAAATCAATCATGGTACCAGAAGATTGGAGGGTGGTCAATGTAACGCTGATTTTTAAAAAAAGGTTCTGGAGGTGATCCAGGAAATTATAGACCAGTGAGCCCTGACGTTTGTGCCGGGCAAAATGGTACAGATCATTATAAAGAACAAAATTGCAGAGTTTATTCAAAAGCATGAATTAGACAAAGTCAACATGGATTTAGTGAAGAGAAATCTTGCCTCACCAATCTATTACATTTCTTTGAAGGGGTGAACAAACGTGGATAAAGGTAAGACTGTTGATATTTGTATATCTGGATTTTCAAAAGGCATTTGACAGAGGAAATTGGAGAGTCATGGGATAGGACATAGTGTTCTATTGTTGGTTAAAAACTGGTTAAAAGATAGAAAACAGAGTAGGGTTAAAAGTTCCGTATTCTCAATGGAGAAGGGTAGATAGTGGGGTTCTCCAAGGGTCTGCATTGGGATTGCTGCCTTTTAACACATTTATAAATGATGTGGAGATGGGAGTAACTACTGAGAGTGTTAAATTTGCTGATGACACAAAGTTATTCAAAGTTGTTAAATCACAAAAGGATTGTGAAAAATTACAAGAGGACCTTAGGAGACTGGGCATCCAAATGGCAGATGGGGTTTAATGTAAGCAAGTGCAAAGTGATGCATGTGGGAAAGAGGAACTCGAACTATATCTTCATAATGCAAGGTTCCACATTTAGGAGTCACTGACCAGGAAAGGGATCTAAGTATCATTGCTGATGACATGTTGACACCCTCTGCTCAGTGTGTGGTGGTGGTGGTGGCTAAGAAAGCAAATAGAATGTTGCTAGGAATAAAATGGAAAACAAAAATGAAGACATTATAATGCCTTTGTATCGCTCCATGGTGCGACCACATCTCGAATATTGTCAATTCCGGTCACCGCATCTCAAAAGAGATATGGTGGAATTAGAAAAGGTACAGCGAAGGGTGGCAAAAATGATAAAGGGGATGGGACGACTTCCTTATTAGGAAAGGCTAAAGCAGCTAGGGCTCTTCAGCTGGGAGAAAAGACGGCTGAGGAGAAATATGATAGATGTCTATAAAATAATGAGTGGAGTGGAACAGGTAGATGTGAATTGCTTGTTCACTCTTTCCAAAAAAATTTAGACTAGGGAGCACACAATGAAGCTACAAAGTAGTAAATTTTAAGACGAATTGGACAAAACTCAGTGTGTAATTAAACTCTGGAATTCACCAGAGAATGTAGTAAAAGCAGTTGGCTTAGCAGGACTTAAAAAAAGGGTTGGATAGATTCCTAAAAGAAAAGGCAGTTAGCTTAATGGGATTTAAAAAGGTTTGGATAGCTTCCTAAAAGAAAAGTCCATAAGCCATTATTAAAATGGACTTGGGGAATATCCACTGCTTATTTCTAGGATAAGCAGCATAAAATGTATTGTACTGGTTTGGAATCTTGTCAGATACTTGTAACCTGGATTGGCCACTGTTGGAAAGAGGATGCTGGGTTTGATGGACCTCCGGTCTGTCCCAGAATGGCAATACTTATGTTCTTGTGGTCAAAAAAGCATATTGCTGGCCCGGTAGGTTTTGTGCCTCGGGCCCTCAATCACTAACATAGTCCCATCCCAGACCTTGGAAACCTTCACACCTCTAACTCTGGACCCTTAAATTATTCTCTTAACATTTCTAGAGAGAGAGAATAATTCAAGGATAATAATTCAACTGCTCCCCCAGGGTGTATTTTCCATCAGGGATCTAACCACCAGCACTCTTCCTCCCCATTTTTTTTTTGAGGGGAGGGGGAGCAGGTCACTATCAGGCTTATTTTGTGCCTGCAAAACTGGGGGAAAAGTGGGGTATAAATGTGCTAAATAAATAAAATAAATTTTCGAAAAAGAAGGGCGCCCATCTTTCGACACATCGCAAGATGGGCGTCCTCACAGGGTCGCCCAAATCGGCATAATCGAAAGCCGATTTTGGGCGTCCTCAACTGCTTTCTGACGCGGGGATGACCAAAGTTCACTGGGGCGTGTTGAAGGCATAGCGAAGGCAGGGCTGGGGCGTGCCTAACATATGGGCGTCCTCGACCGATAATGGAAAAAAGAAAGGCGTCCCTGACTGACACTTGGACGACTTTACCTGGTCCTTTTTTTTTTTTTCTTACGACCAAGCCACAAAAATGTGCCCTAAATGACCAGATGACCACCAGAGGGAATTGAGGATGACCTCCCCTTACTCCCCCAGTGGTCACTAACCCCCTCCCACCCTCAAAAAATAATTTAAAAAATATTTTTCCAGCCTCTATGCCAGCCTCAAATATCATACCCAGCTCCATGACAGCAGTATGCAGGTCCCTGGAGCAGTTTTAGTGGGTGCAGCGCACTTCAGGCAGGCAGACCCAGGCCTATCCCCCCCCCCCTACCTGTTACACTTGTGGTGGTAAATGTGAGCCCTTCAAAACCCACCAGAAACCCACTGTACCCATTTGTAGGTGCTCCCTTCACCCATAAGGGCTATGGTAGTGGTGTACAGTTGTGAGGCGTGGGTTTTGGGGGGCTCAGCACACAAGGTAAGGGAGCTATGCACCTGGGAGCAATTTATGAAGTCCATTGCAGTGCCCCCTAGGGTGCCCAGTTGGTCCCCCTGACATGCCAGGACACCAGTGCACTATGAATGCTGGCTCCTCCCACGAGCAAAGGGGCTTGGATTTGGTAGTTTCTGAGATGGGCGTCCTCGGTTTCTATTATCGCCGACAATCGGGGATGACCATCTCTAAGGTCGACCTAAATTTTGCGATTTGGGCGTCCCCGACCATATTATCGAAACGAAAGATGGCCGCCCATCTTGTTTTGATAATACGGGTTTCCCCGCCCCCTCGCCGGGCGTCCTCAGGAAACCTTGGGCGCCCCTTTCAATTATGCCCCTCCACGTCACCCCTGCTTTGTAGTAGAAGTCGCCTACCGCTTTTGACATTATCTCACAAGGTCTGGGATTCTCCCTACGACCCCTTCATTCTTGAACTTCTCCCTTTTACCCCCTGCTCTCCCTGCCCCCTTGGTTCAGACTGAATCGAACTCTCCTGGGGCTCCTCCCTCTGCCATCCTCCACCAGCAACAGTGGATGTCATTGCAGGTTTTCAATCCCTTTTCTGCCACTCATGACACACAGGAAATTCCCCATTTTGAAACCCAGCAGGAGAGGAATATCTTGGGTATTAAATACACATTCAACCTACCTAGTCAGCAAAATGCTCTTATTTGTAACGCTTTCAGCATGCACATTACAATTACATAAGTACATAAGTACATAAGTAGTGCCATACTGGGAAAGACCAAAGGTCCATCTAGCCCAGCATCCTGTCACCGACAGTGGCCAATCCAGGTCAAGGGCACCTGGCACGCTTCCCAAACGTAAAAACATTCCAGACAAGTTATACCTAAAAATGCGGAATTTTTCCAAGTCCATTTAATAGCGGTCTATGGACTTGTCCTTTAGGAATCTATCTAACCCCTTTTTGAACTCCGTCAAGCTAACCGCACGTACCACGTTCTCCGGCAACGAATTCCAGAGTCTAATTACACGTTGGGTGAAGAAAAATTTTCTACTACTACTATTTAACATTTCTAGAGCGCTACAAAGTGTACGCAGCGCTGTACAAACACAGAAGAAAGACAGTCCCTGCTCAAAGAGCTTACAATCTAATAGACAAAAAGTAAAGCATTTAAATTTAAAATATTTAAGCAGTCAAGCACAAGAGAACAGTCACAGAAGGACAGAAGATGTTGAAGGGTGGTCAGTGTGATTAGGTGTAACTCTGGTTGGAGTAGTGGGAGAAGGTGATAGAAGAATAGAAATGGGTGAGGTAAAGTAATGAGTGGGTTGATAGGGAGGTTATATAAGACATGTCACTCTAGGGGTGGGTGGGTAGAGGGGTAGGGTGGGTAGGATTAAGTCTAAAGCAGGAGAAGGTATTCTCTGCAGCCTATCTGTGAGATGGAAAATGCTCTCTGAAGCTGCTGCTATAAGTTGTTAGTTTTCTCTCCCTGAAAGAGATCCAAGCCACACCCACGAAGTTCAAACTGTCAGTGGGGAGGGTGAGGGGAGGAAATGGCAGTGCTTGATGAAAAAGAGAGCTCAGTTTGATAGGAGATATACTATAGGATGTCATTCTGAGGCCAGGCTAAGTCTAAAGCAGGAGAAGGTATTCTCTGCAGCCTATCTGTGAGATGGAAAATGCTCTCTGAAGCTGCTGCTATAAGTTGTTAGTTTTCTCTCCCTGAAAGAGATCCAAGCCACACCCACGAAGTTCAAACTGTCAGTGGGGAGGGTGAGGGGAGGAAATGGCAGTGCTTGATGAAAAAGAGAGCTCAGTTTGATAGGAGATATACTATAGGATGTCATTCTGAGGCCAGGCTAAGTCTAAAGCAGGAGAAGGTATTCTCTGCAGCCTATCTGTGAGATGGAAAATGCTCTCTGAAGCTGCTGCTATAAGTTGTTAGTTTTCTCTCCCTGAAAGAGATCCAAGCCACACCATTCAACCTACCTAGTCAGCAAAATGCTCTTATTTGTAACGCTTTCAGCATGCACATTACAATTACATAAGTACATAAGTAGTGCCATACTGGGAAAGACCAAAGGTCCATCTAGCCCAGCATCCTGTCACCGACAGTGGCCAATCCAGGTCAAGGGCACCTGGCACGCTTCCCAAACGTAAAAACATTCCAGACAAGTTATACCTAAAAATGCGGAATTTTTCCAAGTCCATTTAATAGCGGTCTATGGACTTGTCCTTTAGGAATCTATCTAACCCCTTTTTGAACTCCGTCAAGCTAACCGCACGTACCACGTTCTCCGGCAACGAATTCCAGAGTCTAATTACACGTTGGGTGAAGAAAAATTTTCTCCGATTCGTTTTAAATTTACCACACTGTAGCTTCAACTCATGCCCTCTAGTCCTAGTATTTTTGGATAGCGTGAACAGTCGCTTCACATCCACCCGATCCATTCCACTCATTACTTTATACACTTCTATCATATCTCCCCTCAGCCGTCTCTTCTCCAAGCTGAAAAGCCCTAGCCTTCTCAGCCTCTCTTCGTAGGAAAGTCGTCCCATCCCCACTATCATTTTCGTCGCCCTTCGCTGTACCTTTTCCAATTCTACTATATCTTTTTTGAGATACGGAGACCAGTACTGAACACAATACTCCAGGTGCGGTCGCACCATGGAGCGATACAACGGCATTATAACATCCGCACACCTGGACTCCATACCCTTCCTAATAACACCCAACATTCTATTCGCTTTCCTAGCCGCAGCAGCACACTGAGCAGAAGGTTTCAGCGTATCATCGACGACGACACCCAGATCCCTTTCTTGATCCGTAACTCCTAACGCGGAACCTTGCAAGACGTAGCTATAATTCGGGTTCCTCTTACCCACATGCATCACTTTGCACTTGTCAACATTGAACTTCATCTGCCACTTGCACGCCCATTCTCCCAGTCTCGCAAGGTCCTCCTGTAATCGTTCACATTCCTCCTGCGACTTGACGACCCTGAATAATTTTGTGTCATCGGCGAATTTAATTACCTCACTAGTTATTCCCATCTCTAGGTCATTTATAAATACATTAAAAAGCAACGGACCCAGCACAGACCCCTGCGGGACCCCACTAACTACCCTCCTCCACTGAGAATACTGGCCACGCAATCCTACTCTCTGCTTCCTATCTTTCAACCAGTTCTTAATCCATAATAATACCCTACCTCCGATTCCATGACTCTGCAATTTCTTCAGGAGTCTTTCGTGCGGCACTTTGTCAAACGCCTTCTGAAAATCCAGATATACAATATCAACCGGCTCCCCATTGTCCACATGTTTGCTTACCCCCTACGCTATGTATTGTTAAATGTGCTGCTTGTTTAGATTTCTTCAGTTGTTCTCTGTGCCCCTTTGGTGTGATATTTGCAATATTCTATAGTGTCATGCACCCTTAGAAAGAATAAGGAAATATATAAATTATTTCTTTAACGGAGCAGTTTTCTTCAATGCTATGCAGATTATGATAAAACATGGAAGTTACTCTTTTGGTGTACTTGGATGCTTATAAGAGATTACCATTTTGTTCTCTTTTTAAGGATGTTCATTGTCATTAAATACGATGTTTCTAGTCTTATTAGAGTAGTCCTGTACTATTTCTGTAACCTTTGTTTAAGATGTTGTATTCTGTTTTGTGTAATCTCTTTTTATTCAATAAATACTTATTTAAAATAAAAAAAAAAGAATAAGGAAATATAAAAATTATTTCTTTAACTGAGCAGTTTTCTTCAATGCTATGCAGATTACAGCTTTGTACTAGACCCACGCAGGTCATATATATTTTTCTTAATTCCAGTATTATGTTAGGCAGATTTTTGTCACACTAAGCTGAAGGAGGAGTAGCCTAGTGGTTAGTGCAGTGGACTTTGATCCTGGGGAACTTGCCCCTGGTACAAAATAAGTACCTGAATATATGTAAACTGCTTTGAATGTAGTTGCAAAAACCTCAGAAAGGCGGTATATCAAGTCCCATTTCCCTTTCCCTTCCCTTCCCCTTTGTATCAACTTCAAATCAGGGTTTTTACTTTACCCACTGTCATATTTCACATGTATGTGATAGTTTAAAGATCCACAAGGTGGTGCTGTTTCACTTGCATAATTTGCTTAGTAGGGTCATTAGCAGATTCACTGCTCTATATTAAGGCATGGAGCGCTTATTCAATAGTTTGCTTAAGTGCAAAGGTATATACAAACATTTAAGCCTGTGCCTAACAAGCTGATTTGCAAATAAATGGTTTCCATATATATTGTGTTTCAGCATTGGGTTGTGTGCCTAAAAGTAAGTGTATGCCCTTCTTTATTTCAAAACTAGTAAAACATGCCCGTTTCTTGCGGCAATGAAACGGGCGCTAGCACGGTTTCCGTCCGGACCTCCCCCCCTCCGTACTCACCCCGTCGGCTTTCATCCGCCATTGTTGCGGAGCTCGGCACGCCACCGTCAATCTGCTGGCATAGCTGCGCCCGGACCTCCCCCCTCTCCCTACTCACCCCGTCAGCTTTCGTCCGCCATTGTTGCGGACCTCGGCATGTCGCCACCGTCAATCTGTTGACATTGCTCCGCCCTCGACGTCATCACGTTTGACACGAGGGCGGGGCCCCAATACAGTGTTTTCGGTGGCTTCACCACCACGAAGACTTCGAACCAGAAGGAAGTGCCCGGAGGACCTGACAGTGACGTCAATGTCCTCAGAACATTGAGGGCGAGTTTTATTATATAGGATGAGGATGAAAGGTGCATTGATGGCATTCTTGAAGTGAACTTACTTTCTGGAGGTATCCATGTAGTTGTCAAACGCATCACCAAAACGGACCTCTCCCCCCCCCCCCCCCCCCCCCAATCACCTCTTTTCTGTATGGTCAGAATTTCATATGTTATGAAAAGTGTATTCGTACTTATTTATTTATTAGGATTTATTTACCACCTTTTTGACAATTTAGCACACACAACTTACGGCGCCATTTATAGAATTTGGGGGAAGTGATTAATATATTAAGAAACTAACCTTTTTATTTCTTTTCCTGTGGGACTATTTCTTGTGGACTTAACAGGATTTTGCACAAAGCCAAAGACACAATAAAATTTGAAATAGCTAATATGAAGACTTGATATGAGTGGAGTACTATGGGTAGATATGAATTTGCTTGCTTACCCTTTCCAAAAATAGTAGGACTAGGGAGCACGCAATAAAGCTACTAAGTAGTAAATTTAAAACAAACTAGAGAAAATATTTTTTCATTCAACTTGTACTTAAACTCTGGAATTTGTTGCCAGAGAATGTGGTAAAAGCAGTTAACTTAGCTGGGTTTAAAAAAAATATTTGTATAATTTCCCAAAAGAAAAATCCATAAGCCATTGTTAAGATGGACTTGGGAAAATGCACTGCTTATTTCTAGGATAAGCAGCATAAAATCTGTTTTACTGTTCTGGGATCTTGCCAGGTACTTGTAACCTGAATTAGCCACTGTTGGAAACAAGATACTAGGCTTGATGGACCATTGGTCTGTCTCAGTATGGCAACACTTATGCTCTTATAATCATCGCATTCGCACAGCCATTACACATACTGTTAAGATATAATAGAGGTTCAAATTCAAATACAAGGCCAGTTTAAAAAAAAAGAAAATCCAAGGACAGCTATCTGTCCCCAGAATGCTAGCAGAAAGCAAGCTTGAATAAGTATATTTTCAGACCTTGTTTGAACAGTTTATGATTTTAAAGACAGTAGGGGCCCTTTTACAAAGGTGTGTAAGGGCCTACATGTGTTGAGCATGCGCCAAATCGGCATTACCACCCGGCTACTATGTGCCCTGGGTGGTAATTCTGAATTTGGCGTGAGCTGAAAACACACAGTAGAAAATTATTTTCTATTTTCTACCATCTGGCGCTTACCTGGTGGTAAACAGCAGTGGGTGTGCGCTGCATGCCTACCGCCCGGGTAGCACATGAGAACTTACCGCTAAGTCAATAGGTGGGAGTAAGGCTAAAAGTGAACGCGTGCTGGTTTGTGTATTGTGTGAGGAAGCAGGCAACTACAAGGATCAGAATGCACTGCAGCAGCAAGAGAGTCCGGGGGAGGACTCTAGGCAGGAGAGGGTAAAGCCAGAAGTTAATTGGAAAATTGAACCAGCTGTAAGAGGGTTTGAGGCAGCTTCATTAAGAGAGGGGTGAAAAGCTGTAGGGAGGAGTTGGAGTAGATCGGAAACACTGGAGCAGCTCTCTCTGGAAACGCTGACAACTGGAGAAGGAAAGTAAAGACTTCTGTTTGACTGTTTGAGTTTAAGAAACTGTCTTAAGTTGAGAAGGGTTTATCTAGCAGGCTCTGAGAAAGGACCCTTTTGAGTTAAAGAAAAAATGTTTATGTTAAAGAAGCCACAAGCCATAAGGAGTGTGTTAAATGGCCATTAATAAAACCCTTAACTCTAAGAAGCCTGGTGTTGGTGAACGTTTATGGTGAAGAGAAAAGAGGAGGCAGCAAGCTCTCCAGTGTGTGAGGCAGAGCCCTGGTGTGTGGCCACGCAGGGAAGAGCCCAGCAGTGACTGTGAGAGAAGCTAAGCAGGGTCATCCCTGGCCGGGTCCTGGAAGGGTGACCAGCTTCACAATTGGCACACATCCATTTCCAGCTCCTTAAAAAAAGGGCCCTTTTTCCAGGGCGCAGTAAAAACTGGCCTGGTGCACACCCAAAAGACACGCTCACACTGCTGCAGGCCACTTTTTGCCGCGGCTTACTTAAAGGGCCTCATAATGCACTATTTTTGGTGAATTCCTACTTAGCCTGAGAAGGACCAGGGAATGCAAGTTAATGGATTCAGGAAGATATAGATTCAGGAAGGGGAATAGGGGATAGTAAGAGACAGTAAATAGTCAGGGGTACCTGACCAAAGTATCTTGAAAGTAAGAACAAGCACAGCACCATATATAAAGCATTGCAATAGTCAAAGGATGACTACTGTCTTAAATTGGTGTTTAGAAAGATCTTAATTTCCTAACCATCTGCATCTTACAATAACTCTGCCAACCAACCCGAGAAATATGATGAACCACTATACCATCGACCTCCAAAACAACCCCTAATACCTTTAAAAAGGATAATACTGTAATTGTTCGTTCCCCACTTTTAAATCAAATGTAGTCTCCAAAACTGGACCCCCAAAACATAAAGTTGCAGATTTATTGATATTCCAAACCAGTCCACTTAACGTGAACCAACTCCTTTCTAGATCTGTTTGTTTTTGCACTACCTTCTCATCTCCTACCAACTGAGTAATAAGAGGAATATCATCTGTGTACACTAAAAACGAGAAACCAAAACATCTCACCACAGTCCCTAAAGGTGACATATAAATATTGAACAATAGCAGCAACAGTATGGCCAAATTCAGAACTCGCCTGGCCGAAACTTGGGGGCCCTTTTACTAAGCCACATAATCATCTACGTTCGCCAAAATGGAGTTACTACCGTGTGGCTCTTGCGGTAATTTCATTTTGGGTGCGCCTAATGGACACATGCCAAGTGGCATTTGACGTGCGTAGGTCATTACCGCCTGGATTCTTTACCGTTGGTTCAATGGCTGGCGGTAAGTTCTCAGACCCAAAATGGACGCGTGGCAATTCTGATTTTGCCGCACATCCATTTTTGGAAAAAAAAAAGGCCATTTTTACAGGCACGCTAAAAAAAATGGATTGGCATGCGCCCAAAACCCGCACCTACACTACCGCAAGTCATTTTTCATCGAACCTTGGTAGAAGGACCCCTTGATCAAATCATGTTCTAAAAGTCCTATCAGTCAAAAATGAATTACTCCAAGCCTAAACATCTGGCACCAAACCCAATGAGTTACACTGTTCCAACAAAATAGTTATATCAATCACATCAAAGGCTGCATTTAAATCAATGGATATTATTTTTTTTATTTTAGTTACATTTGTACCCCGCGGTTTCCCACTCATGGCAGGCTCAATGCGGCTTACATATACAGGTACTTATTGGTACCTGGGGCAATTAGCTGTGGGTGTAATTACTATTTCCTTCCCTCCCAATACCCCTCCCCCATTAATGTCTGTACCATACCAAATAACATTTTAGGCTTATGACTATGTGCATCTATTATTGAGAAAAAGATTGACATTTAGCTTTTCTAAGAGAGGCTAAATAAATATTAGATTCCTTTCTCTAAAGTTTTTTTTTTATCCTGTGGAGATTTTGTGTTCCGCCATCTTCTCTCTCCAAATTTCTGTTTATATTCATAAAGATTACTAGTAAGCCAGGAATTCTGTCTATCCTCCCTAGTATGGACTGATTTTTATAGGAGCAATTTTTTCTAAAGCTAACTTAACATTCATAGCCCAATTAGCATATAGTTTTTCAATCTTTCCAGAACCCATACTCCCTAATAAATCAGATAAGGTTTACTCCCAAAGGGGAATGTCAACTTTACTCCAAATTCTCTTCTACTTGAGATGCTATAGAAGCTTGCTTAGGGCCCAGTTTACTAAGCCGTGCTGGAGGTGCGCTAGCGTTTTTAGCTACCCGTGTAGATAACCATAATATTCCTGTGGGTACCTACACGGTTACAGCATGCTAATTTTTGGCATGCACTAAAAATGCCTACACACTTTAGTAAACAGAGCCCTTAATTTCTACAAAAATAGAGTCCAACACCCTGATGAGTAGCTCCCTTTACTAATTGTTGTAAACCTGCTTTCCCCAACAGAAATGTCATAAAATAAGCCTTTGCATCATAATGGGCATTAAAATCTCCCAAAACAAATCAGCATATCTCATCTTACAAAGTACAAGACTTAACTCAACTTCACCCATTTATCCATCTCAAAATTAATGCAAAAGTAGCAGAACATAGCTTCCCTAACTTTAAAATCAAACCTTCCATCCCATCTATTACCCCCCAATTTTTGCTGTTCTCAACTAAAATCCCCCCAAGCTATTATAGCAAACTCCTCCCTTTCTCCCAACCTAGGAAAATGCCAAAATTTAAAATCTCCCGGACATAAGAACACCTTAGTTCAGTGGTTCCCAAACCTGGTCCTGGAGGCACCCCAGCCAGTGAGGTTTTCGGGATAACCACAATGAATATTCATGAGAGATTTGCAAGCAGTGGAGGCAACTGTCTCTAATGAATATTCGTTGTACATATCCTGAAAACCTGACTGTAAGGGGTGCTTCCAGGACCAGGTTTGGAAACCACTGCCCTAGCTGGATCCCCACCTGGCTTTAACCAAGTTTTCAGTTAAAAACAGGACATCCAAATTATTTTGAGCAATCAGATCTTGAATCAAGCACAGAACAAACATTCAGTAACATATAACACGATACCTTATGTTTGCATGGTCTCACACGTGGTATTGTTAACAAACAACAATTATAAATTCATCCCAGCCCACTATTTCTATTATGCCTATCGTAATTGTTACATAACAACCATATACTGTTTGAATATGCTTGATTTCCATACACCTCCCTAAAAAACATCCCCACCCCACCCAATCCATCCCAAAGTAGAAACAAATGTGACCGAGTTATATTGCAGGCCTTTTCCCTATCTCTTAACGCCCAACTGTGATGTCACAGAAGATGGAGTCTTGTGATAGTTCTAGGGAGAGAAGCCCGATGTTAGTCTTGTGGAGACTGTTCTGGTGGCAGTGAGACAGAGCACCCTTGCACTGGCAGCTGCTTAGTTTCTCCAGCACAGGCCCTTTCCCTATAGCTTTACACCTGACTTTGGAAACTGGTCTTGAGAGTGTAAAGGCCACAGTGGTGCTCCCCAAGAGGACCAGGTCCTCTGGTGGAAAGACTTGTTCCAGGTAAGTAAAACAGTAATTAGGCACTGCGGTTGTTCAAATTTTCCGCTGGTAGCAGTGAGAAGGAAATGCCACTGATACAAACAGCCTTTAGCTCCTCCTACCTCAGAAGGGGAAGTAAGCCGTTTTCAACTGACATTCTGCACAGAAATGATGTAACTGGTCTGATCAGGCCCTCTGATTGAAAGACTGTTTCTGGGTAGGTACATCTGTATTCAGGCACTACAACTGTTATTTAGATGTTCTGGTGGTGGAATAATAATTCCACATACAGCTACACCATGGCATGTACAGGTTTTTTAAAAGTACCCATTTCGGCCAGCCCTTCACTGAAGGGATTAAGGGAGGTAGCCTTTTTAATCCCATATTTCTTTCTGCCTCCAAATTGATAATAAATAAAGATTGCAGCTTTTGTTAGCAACATTCACAACAGTTGTGTTGGCAAAATGGCTGGCATACACACGTAAGTGGCAAGTTTTCCTTGTTGATTTTTACTACTACTTATCATTTCTATAGTGCTTCTAGACGTAAGAGACAGTCCCTGCGTACAATCTAATCAGGACAGACAAACAGGACAAATAAGGGATAAGGGAATTACTTGAGGTGGGAATGATATAACAGACATAGGTACTGAACAAGTGATAGGGGTTATGAATTAAAAGCAGCTTCAATAAGGTGGGCTTTTAGCTTTTAGCCTAAATTTTGAAGACAGCCAGCGATGGAGCTTGACGTACTGACTCAGGAAGTCTGTTCCAGGTATATGGTGCAGCAAGATAAAAAGAACGGAGTCTGGAGTTGGTAGTGGAGGAGAAGGGTACAGATAAGAGAGAGTTACCCAATGAATGGAGTTCCCAGGGAGTAGTGTAGAGAGAGATAAGAGTGGAGAGGTACTGAGGAGCTGCAGAGTGAATGCACTTGTAAGTTAGTTAAAGGCATTTGAACTGTATCTGGAAATGGATAGGGAGCTAAAGAAGTGATTTGAGGAGAAGGCTAATATAAGTATAGAGACACTGGCAGAATATAAGTCGTGCAGCAGACTTTTGAACAGATTGTAGGGGAGAGAGATGGCTTAGTGGGAGACCTATGATGAGAAGCAAGTTGCACTAGTCTAAGCAAGAGGTAATAAGAGTGTGGATAAAGATTTTAGTAGTATGCTCAGAAAGGAAGGGATGAATTTTGGTGGTATTACAAAAAAACAGCAGGTTTTAGCAGTGTGTTGTATATGTGCAGAGAGAGAGAGGAGTCGAAGATGACTCCAAGGTTATGATCTGATGAAACAGGGAGGATGAGAGTGTTATCCACAGAGATAGATAATGGGGGAAGAGGATAGGTAGGTTCAGGGGGAAAGATAAAAAGCTCAGTCTTGGTCATGTTTAGTTTCAGATGGCAGTCAGACAGGCAGGCTGAGACTGGCCTGGATTCCTGCTGAAATTTCTGGAATGGAGAGGTAGATGTGGGAGTTGTCAGCATAAAGGTGATACTGAAAACCTGGGATGAGATTGGAGCACCAAGGGAAGAAGTATAGATGGAGAAAAGAAGAGGTACCAAGACAGAGCCCTGAGGTACACCAACTGATAGTGGGATAGACGTGGAGGATCAACCATAAGTTAAAAGTGCGATGGGAGAGAGAAGAAGAAAAGCAGGAAAAAACAGAGCCCTGAAATCCAAGTGAGGACAGCATATCAAGGAGTAGGTGGAAATCAACAGTGTCAAAAGCAGCAGATAAATCAAGAAGGATGAGGATAGAATAGAGACCTTTGGATGTGACCAGGAAGAGGTCATTGGAGACTTTAGCAAGAGCGGTTTTAGTTGAATGAAGAGGGTAAAAGCCAGATTGAAGCGGATCAAGAGTATCTTATTTTGAAGGAAGGTCAAGACAACAGCGATGAATAAGCATGTTCAAATAGCTCGACTAGGAAAGGGAGGAGAGAGATGGGGTGATTGTTGGAAGGACAGGTAGGGTCCAATGAAGGTTTGTTTTTTGAGTGGTGTAACTACAACATGCTTGAAGGCATCAGGAACATTTGCAGTGGAAAGTGAAAGATTGAGGATATGACAGATAGAAAGGGGGATAGTAAAGAGCAATGGTGCTGGGTAGATGGGTGGGAATAGGATCAGAGGAACAGGTAGCTAGTTTCGAGGAGGAAAGAAAATGTGCAGGTTCCTCTTCAGCTATTTCAGAAAAGGAAGAAAAGGAGGCAGGGGTTGAAGGACGGTTGATAGAATGGACTGGGGAAGGAGAGGTGGAGGTGACTTGGTTGAGTACTCAAGGTTAATCTTGTGAGCCTTATCGTGAAAGTAGTCAGCCAGGGTCTGGGGAGAAAGTGAAGGGGATGTTGGAGGTAAAGGTACTTTGAGGAGAGAGTTCAGTGTGGCAAAGAGATGTCAAAGGGTTTGATCCAAGAGAGTTTGTCAAGTAGATATAGCAGTCCTGTTTGGCAAGTAAAAGAGCAGAGTGAAAGGAGGCCAGCAAGAGTTTGAAATGTATGAAGTCAGCATGGGCACAGGATTTCAGCGAAAGGCATTCAGCAGATCGGGCACAGGAATGTAGGTAGCGGATTCTAGAGGTCAGCCAAGGCTGGATTTTGCTATGCCTTACAGAACGGGAAATAGGAGGAGCAAGAGTATCCAGAGCAGAGGAGAGAATATTATTATATAGGAAAAGACAGCCTCATTGACAGACTTGGATAACATAGGGTTGAAACACTGATGGAGAGACTGCAAGAGTCAATAGCCTGAAGATTCCTAAATGTATTGGTGGGGATTGGATGGGACTTTGGTGGGGGGGGTAGTGTTTTAAGTGTGAAAGTTATCAGAGAGGGGAAGAACTGAGGTGCAGAAACTGGAGTGTGTGCAGTTGAAAAAAAATGATAAAATCAAGACCGTGGCTATTCTGGTGAGTAGAGCTAGTGGGGCAAAGTTGAAGGTTGAAAGAGGATGTTAAAACAAGAAACTGAGAAGCATAAGACTCAGAGGGATCATTAGCATGAATGTTAAAATCCCCAAGAATGAAGGAAGGAGATTAAGGTTCAAGAAAGAAGGAATGACAGGAATGCCAGGAGTCAAAGTCGGTGAGAAAGGAAGAAAAGGGACTTATCAGTGGGTCAATAAATGACTGCTACCCGGAGAGGTAGAGGAGTGAATAGACGGATGGAGTGGACTTCAAAGAAAGAAAGCAGTGAGACTGAGGTAGAAGAAGAGGTTGAAATCTACAGGAGGGTGAGAGTACTAGCCCACCACCACCTCCGAGGTTGAAATCTATAAGAGGGTGTGAGTAGTAGCCCAATACCACCTCCATGGCCAACCGGTTGAGGAGTACGGGAGAAAAGGTAACCTCCATGATACAGGGCTGCAGCCGATGCAGAATCTTCAGGGCAAAGCCAAGTCTCGGGGCAAGCAGATGGAGAGTACGAGAGATAAAGAGGTCGTGGATGTAGGAAAGTTTGTTGGAGACAGAGTGGGCATTCCACAGAGCACATGAGAAAAGTAGAGAAGAAGGGGGGGAAAGGCTGTGCAGATGATATGCAGATGGGCTGTAAGTCCTCCACAGCACCTGGCAGGCAGCCAGAGGCCTTGGGTGCATCAGGGTGGACCTGGGAGTCACCTCTCAGAAGGCTGTGAGGATATACAGATGAGTTGCAAGTCCTTCACAGCATGTATATTTGTAAAAAGTCTACTCCTGCGGTATGTGTCAGCAAACGTGCACTTCTGCAGGTAATTTAGTAAAGCCCTTGTGATAGTATATTACTATTAGTTTCTTGGTCTTTACTTCTTTGAGACACCTTCCTGCCCCCCCCCCCCCCCCCCCCCAATATGTAGTGGACTATAGAAGATTAGTGATTTTTGTTTTTCTTCATATGATGATCTTTATTATCCTCAGCACTTAGAGTGTTTAGAACTGATCTTTCTTTATCCGATTCTGTTTATGGATTTATAATTTTGTAACTTCAAAATTTTAAAAAGCCTATACATTGGCAGATCTTCTAAAATACCACTGGAATTCAGCACCTACTGACCTGGATGTCTCAGTTCTGATATCTATGTTCTATCTAAAATAGTGAACACTTTTACAGGTTAACTTTGTCCAGATATTCAGCCAGTGGCGTACCTACCTTGGTTGCCACCCGGGAAGGAACATACACACACACACACACATACCCCTGGGGTGGAGTACCTCCCTCCTCCGACCAAGGGAATGCGCTGAATGCGGCTGTCTGCTCTGCAGGTCCCCAGCCCCGGAACAGGAAGTTGATGTCGGAATACTATAAGTGAATGTGTGGTTGGATGGGAGAATAGTAACTGGGTGTGGCCAGAAAACTGGATCACAAATCCCACATTCTGATAGAGAATTCCAGAGAGCAGGTATTAGTAAACATAAAGGGAGTAAGTTTATAACAAGTTTCTTAGCGGGAAAGTTCAGAAAGGCTCCCATTTTATAAAAAACAACATAGGTGCTCAGAATCATCCCCAGTATCACTCAGATTCTCATGGTATTAGTCCTTATGTATGTGACTAGATGCAGAGAAGGGCGACGAAAATGATAAAGGGGATGGGACGACTTCCCTATGAGGAAAGGCTAAAGTGGCTAGAGCTCTTCAGCTTGGAGAAAAGGTGGCGCTGAGGAGATATGATAGAGGTCTATAAAATAATGAGTGGAGTTGAGCGGGTAGATGTGAAGCACCTGTTCACGCTTTCCAAAAATACTAGGACTAGGGGGCATGCGATGAAGCTACAATGTAGTAAATTTAAAACGAATCGGAGAAAATGCTTCTTCACTCAAAGTGTAATTAAACTCTGGAATTCATTGCCAGAGAATGTGGTAAAGGCGGTTAGCTTAGTGGAGTTTTAAAAAGGTTTGGACGGCTTCCTAAAGGAAAAGTCCATAGACTGTTATTAAATAGACTTGGGGAAAAGCCACTATTTCTGGGATAAGCAGTATAAAATGTTTTGTACATTTTGGGGATCTTGCCGGGTATTTGTGACCTGGATCGGCCACTGTTGGAAACAGGATGCAGGGCTCGATGGACCTTTGGTCTTTCCCAGTATGGCAATACTTATGTACTTATGACTAGCTAGGTGGTTGCTCTTCTCCCTAACCTTTAATGGAAGAAGCCAGGTATGTGTTTTTAGGGGAACATTGGGTAGTCCTTTAGTTATAATTTCTGATAATAGTATGGTCTTTGTCACCAGTCAAAAGGGCATATCCAGTGAAAATCTGATTTGAACAAATATAGTATGCTTGAGAAGCTGGCATCTTTGTAGGTTGAGCTACCTCATAATGAAGATCCTGCCCCCCCCCCCCCCCCCCCCGAAAAAAAAAGATATTGCAATCCATGGGTTTTTGAGATCCATAGGCCCCTCCTTCAGATGCAACTATGAGGTTTTGGAAGCCCCTATGCTTCAATTTATTTTACTTGGTTTAATAAAAGAGAGAACCTGCAACGATTACAGCATTCACCAGGTCCAGTGTATCTTTGAGAACTCTTTATTTCTTTTCATGTTGTGTTAAATTTATATAGATCTTCCTTTGAAAGTTTATTTTTATATTGTAGTTTCTACATAAACTTATAAAATATAGACTACTTAATTATGGAAGTCTGTTTTTGTTTATAGGAAGTGGTCCTTCATCTTTGTGAGCACCTGGAGAAAGGATGGAACACAGTCAGCCAAATCCTTATGTAAAGGTCAACAGCAGTAAATGCATTCTGAAGTAAGTATAAACATCTGCATACATGCAACGGTGTGTATATAAATATATAGATATATGTAAATGTATATTATGATGGTCTGCCACCATATTGGATATGCAACACTAGGACACTAGCAACACTGTCCCCTACTGTCACTAGCTGAAAGCATTACTGCTTCTGAATTTTCAAAGAGGATTTGCCCCATCTCTCCTTGCTTCA
Source organism: Microcaecilia unicolor (assembly GCF_901765095.1). Classification (NCBI taxonomy): domain Eukaryota; kingdom Metazoa; phylum Chordata; class Amphibia; order Gymnophiona; family Siphonopidae; genus Microcaecilia; species Microcaecilia unicolor. The sequence continues at coordinate 110,573,913 of NC_044035.1, forward strand.
TATGTTCTTTAACACACTGAGTTTGAAATTTACATAACCTATTTTTTATTCACCAAGAAAGAGAGACTTTAATTTCAATTCCAATGTAATACAGGCTAATTATATCCAAATTAATAACAATGATTTACACGTACCTTGTTTGCCCAAAAGCTTGTGCTCAGATGTCAATCTCTGCTGGTCTTCTTCAGAAGAACTGTCATGTCTTTTCTAAGTGGCTTAATTGCTGCATTTACATATCATTTCTAGATCACAGCTGTCGTTCCCTCCCCTTCTGATGGGGAGCACTAAGTTCAGCAACTCAAACTTCCACACAGGTACTCTAGCTGCTTGGGAACGTTCTCTGCCCTTTTTCCTAAGGCAACAATAAGCAGTGCTAGCAGACTAGAGTGACGTCACTAAGGAAATCTGCTGTTCAAGCATTTAATTTTTCAAAGGGTGACTACGACAAAATGAGGAAAATGGTTAAAAAGAAGCTAAAGGGGTCAGCTGCTTAGTTTAGAACTTTAAATCATGCAAGATTGTTGTTCAAAAATACCTTCGTGGAAGCCGAGACCAGATATATTCCACGTATTAACAAAGGTGGAAAGAAGAGCAAATGACAGCCAGCATGGTTAAAAGGTGAAATGAAAGAGGCTATTAGAGCCAAAAGAGCATCTTTCAAAGAATGGAAAAAGAATCCGAATGAAGAAAATAAGTAACATAAGCACTGAGTAGCTAGATGTGAAGCACTGATAAAGAAGGCTAAAAGAGAATATGAGGACAAACTTGCTGTAGAGACAAAAACTCATTAACACTTTTTCCAGGTATATCAGAGAGGCTGTGAGGGAATCTGTGCGACCATTAGATCATGAAGGGGCACTCAGGGAGGACAAGGCCATAGCGGAGAGATTGAATGAATTCTTTGCTTTGGTTTTTATGGAAGAAGATGCAAGATCTATCTATACCGGAAATGGCTTTCAAGGGTGCCGATGCGGAGGAACTGAAAAATCTTGGTGAACCTGGAAGACATACTGAGCCAAATCGACAAGTTAAAGAGTGATAAATCACCTGGAGCGGATGTGATATTGCTGATCTGCTGTTAGTGATCTGTAACATGTCATTAAAATCATACGTAGTACATGAAGATTGAAGGGTGGCCAATGTAACACTGATTTTTATTTATTTTTATTTTTTTAAAAGGGTTCCAGGGGTGATCTGGGAAATTACAGACCAGTAAGCCTGACTTCAGTGCTGGGCAAAATAGTGGAAATAATTATAAAGAATAAAATTATGGAACACAAAGACAAATATGGTTTAATGGGACAGAGTTGGCATGGGTTCAGCCAAGGGATGTCTCGCCTCACCAATTAGCTTCATTTCGTAGAAGGCATGAATAAGCATGTAGATAAAGGTAGTCTGGTTGTGGGCTGGTTGATGTAGTGTATCTAGATTTTCAGAAAGCTTTTGACAAAGTTTCTCATGAGAGACTCCTGAGAAAATTAAAAAGTCAGGAAGCAATATCCTTCTTGGGGTGGAGAAGTAGCCTAGTGGTTAGTGCAGCAGACTTTGATCCTGGGGAACTGGGTTCGATTCCTACTGCAGCTCCTTGTGACTGTGGGCAAGTCACTTAACCCTCCATTGCCCCAGGTACAAAATAAGTACCTGTATATATGTAAACCGCTTTGAATGTAGTTGCAAAATACCACAGAAAGGCAGTATATCAAGTCCCATTTCCTTCCTTCTGTGGATTAGGAATTGGTTACAGGACAGAAAGCAGGGTAGGGTTAAATGGCCATTTTTCCTCAATGGAGGAGGGTGAATATTGGAGTGCCACAGAGATCTGTACTGGGACTGGTGCTAGTTAACATATTTATAAATGGTCTGGAAATCGGAATAACGAGTGAGGTGGTTAAATTTGCAGATGACACAAGACTATAAAGTTGTCTCTGTCTCTAGTGGGCTCACAGTCTTAAGTTTTATATCTGGGGCAGTGGTGGGTTAAGTGACTTGTCCAAGGTCACAAGGAGCTGCACTGAGAATTGAACCTAGTTTGCCAGGATTTCAGCCCACTACACTAACCATTAGACTACTTACCCACACCAGAGGTACTCTGTTAATTCCCTTCATGTTGATACACAAATTAAGCTTTTGCTGCTTTGTATTTTTTTTTTATATAAACACTACAATCTGTGATTGAGGAAGTGTTTATTTACTGGAACATTAAGGGCCTTGTTTACATATGCTTGCTAACCATAAAGACGCCTAAAACATTCCTATGGACATCTACACGGTTAGCACGCTCTAAAAACGTTAGTTCATCTTTATAAACAGGGCCCTAGGGTTCGTATCACTTTTATTCTGAAAGCATCGGCAAAAAGCTGTGCTGTCACAAGAATGCTTTTGTTTCCCTGGCTAGCTGCAAAGGGTCAAAAACCTTCTCTTCAGGAGCCAGGTTTTCAAAAACAGTCTCTTCTATTCATATGGTTACAAGTCTCAGAGCCTCCTTTTTGGAGCTCTTGGGCCAGACATCTTTTCAAGCTACTTTTTCTAGTAACTAGACCTTATCAGTAACCTGTTTCATATTGTTCTTTGTAAAAATGTATTATGTAATACTTTCTGGTGTGTATTTGTTTTTCTTAAAAAAATAAATTTGGTGCATTTATTTTGAAAGCAGTTTTGTGGTTGGTTTATGAAATAACTCCTTAGTTTAGATCATTCAGCTCCTATTGAAATCAAATTTTATAAAGGTCCAATTTTGTTTTGTCAGTTCCTATTTTTCTATATAACTTTAGATCAGCTGAGTCAGAATAGGGGGGAGGGGAAGCATTTGCAAGTGAAGCATAACATTTTATAAAATGTATATATGATGTGTGGGATGGAAAGATCAATGCCTGTGTTTTTGTTTCTAGGTCAGAGCTTTTATCTCTCTTAAAAACATATAATTGTTACCATGAGGGGAAAAGCTTCCAGCTGAGGCACAGAGAGGTAAGAATTGTGTTTCAGTATTATATTTAAAATGAGAATTGGATCATACTTTCACAATGAATTGTATATCAAAAATCTGTTGTATTTGCTGGATTTATTTCATATGTATGAACCTTTTAGAAGGCTATATTCCTCACAGCAGACTTTACTCCCAGTGCCTGGTAATGTGAAACTAAATCTGGATGCTCACAAACTTTTTATAGCGATGGATACCAAGTTGTGGAACTCATCGCTATTGGAGCTGTACAGAGTGAGATATTATTTTTAATGCTTAAACAAGAAACTGAAAAAACATGGGTTTATGAAAAAGGCTGTTGGATGGATAAGGGAACAAAAGAATGCTGTTTTTAATGGGTTGTAGGAAGGGTAGGTTAGAAGATGGAGGGTTGGTGGGCTATTATTTGTTGTTGTAACACGCATGGGGCTTTTTGGTGAGGCATGCTATAATGTCACATAAAAAAAATTCTTATAAGACTGTTTATGGATTCAGTGATATTATTTTGGGGAATAATCCTCAAAAGTCAGGGTATTTACTGATGATAGTTAATGCTTTTGAGGAGCTGAAAGGCTGAGCCTTACTAATTGACAACAAATGTCTAATTCATAGGATATTGCTATTACCAGTTAAAATGTTTGTTTTAAGGGGGAGAGTCATGGCATTTTTCAAAATGTAGCACAATTTCATGTTTTTCTTCATCTCTCCATCCTTCCTGTTTTTAACCTACTTTGCCAGCCTTTTATATAGTCCTTGCTATCTTGCCTACACATGCACTCTGGGCTGCTTTTACAAAGCCGAGCTAGCAATTCCCACGCAACAAATGAGAGGAAGCCCATAGGAATTGAATGGGCTTCCTCTTATTTGCCGCACCGAGAATTTCTAATGCGGCTTTGTAAAAGAGGCCCTCTGTTTCTCCTTTTCTCTGAAGACAAGCTGTTCACCTTAGTCATACAAATAGGACACATGAGTGTACGTAGAGCCAAGCAGAATCTTCCAAAGTTCTCTGGAACAACAAAAACTTTTAATAGTGTGAATGTGTGGGCTTTAAACTCTGCAAGTAAAATAAAAGTAATAAGAGTGTATTCTTTGTTTACTGCTCATGGGATGCATCTTCTAGTTGAGAGAGATCATCTGAAGAGATTTTTGCCTAAACGTCCCTTAATGTGCCCTCATTAGAGATTTTTGTTTTTGGGGGGGGGGGGGGGGGGGGTTGCATATTTTAAGCTTCATTTTATTTCACAGAGCTTGTTGGAATGCAGCCATTGCCAGCAGGTTGCTTGGATAATTTTTCATTTCCTGAAATGTCTTTGTAAGAGAAATATTTCTTTGAGATTTTACCTCATCAGTTTTCCTCACCACTTTGAACTTGGCCAGTGACTTGAAGATCTGTCAAAATGAAAACAGAAAATGTTCATTACTGACCATTACAGGTTTACTACTAGTGTGCTTTCGTCCCAGAAGTAGAGGCTGTAAGCTTTCCTTGTTGAGCTGAAATCCATCATCTTGTAGCTAGAATTGATTGCTCAATCCAAGATCCATGAAGTTTCAACTGCTTCTACTCAGCTTGTGCCCAAGAGGCTCTGAAACTCATTTCTATTTCTGTTTATACCTCACCCTTCTCCGAAAGGACTTTCTGACCCCAGAGGGTCTTCCCTAACCTAAGCCAGTCCCCTCTGTCACAAGGAGATTGGAGCATAATTAAATCCATTATATCTAGAAATACAGGTAAAGTTCTAATACACAGTGAAAAGGGGCTATTTCTGAGGTAAATTCAGTCTCCCAGGCACAGACCATACTATGTTGACTGCAGAGGCTTAGTCTAGAGCCTTCAACATCAGCCTTGAAAGAGAATGGAGGACATCCCTCCACTACAAAGTGGACCCTGATACTGTCATCAGCACATTTTGTGGCAGAGTTGGATAGAGGCTTGCCTATATGTACTCGACACAACAGTGTATCAGGGTTCCAGTGTGGAACACCTCATGTCTTCTCGGTGCAGTACCACATTTAAATTTTAAGCACCCATAGATGGGGAGATGCGGAGAACCCCCCCCCCCCTTCCCAATGAAGTGCTGCTGCCCAGATTTTTACCTCTGTCCCCTACTCACATTCAGGTGTGCTGTTGCCTTGCAAACAGCTGACCCACAGCAATAGCAGAGAATTCAAAGAACAAATCCAACATGGTGTGTGCCTGCCTTAGCACTCTGACAAGTCTAGATATTTCCCACTCTCGCTTCCTGTGGAAGTTTCCCATTGCCATGGATACCTATGTTGTGGTAGCTTATGCTGCCTATGGTTAGATCCGGGCCTGAGCAATTATCCTCTCACTGCCTCTCTCCTTTAATGCAGTGTGTGTTGGTATTTGGTACAGACCCAGCACACTAAGTCTCTGTCATTGCCCTCTGCACCAAGTCATTGTTGAATAGGTTAAGAACATGGAGCCTATTCTACCTCTCAATCTGTTTTGATCCCAAAGTCCAAGTTGCTGTTTTAGACCACATAGGTTCTAACTCCAGACCGTGCGGTCTCAAACTTCTGTCCCACCAGTGCTCACTGAGTTAGTCTCAAGCAGGAGGGGTGCCAAACCTCTCTGGTTTGCACGAATATATATGAGACGTATTACAATGCAGGCAACATATGAAAATATATCTCATGCATATTCATTACTGCAGAAGCAATTTGAAAAAAAACAGAATTGCATTACTGATAATATAGTTAGACATAGCTTAATGAAAATGAGTCAGAGTGGAAGGGAAGGGAGTTTTGATTTAGCTCACGCCATTTTCAGTGAGTTACATTTAGGTACAGTAGGTATGGTGGCTTTTAAGCCACTAACAGAATTACATGTCCAGGCACTGGCACTGAGTATCTGGATCAGCTGCCAACCTGAAAGTTAAGTGAATGCCAGCACCCACATAACTAAGCAGGCAAAGATAGAATTGTATTCCCCTACTTAGCTAATTTACTGAATAGGACCACCCTGACACTTACTACAGCAGATGGACTAGTATGGTTCATCTGAATCTGCCCAGTAAGGTGGCAATAGTCGTACCTGCTGCTCTGTACAGAACATAGTAACATAGTAGATGAAGGCAGAAAAAGACCTGCACGGTCCATCCAGTCTGCCCAACAAGATAAACTCATATGTGCTACGTTTTGTGTATACCTTACCTTGATTTGTATCTGCCATTGTCAGGGCAAAGAACCGTATAAGTCTGCCCAGCACTAGCTCCGCCTCCCAACCACCAGCCCTGCCTCCCCCCACCGGCTCTACTACTACTCAACATGTCCAAGGCGCTGCCAGACTCACGCAACGCTATACTGGTTACCTCTTCTGTGCCTTTGTATAGGGTTGTACTTGCCGCTCTGTGGAACGTGTAATTAAACTCTGGAATTTGTTTTGCCAGAGAATGTAGTAAAAGTGTTTAGCTTAGCGGGGTTTAGAAAAAAGGTTTGGGTGGCTTCCTAAAGGAAAAGTCCATAGACCATTATTAAAATGGACTTGGAGAAAATCCACTGCTTATTTCTAGAATATCCAGCAGATATGTTGTGCTGTTTTGGGATGTTGCCAGGTACTTAAAGTATTTCACAGGCATCCAGCAAATGACCTGGATTGGCCACTGTTGGAAACAGGATGCTGGGCTTGATGGATGGACCTTTAGTCTGTCCCAGTATGGCATGTACTTATTTCCCTCTGTGCCTTTTTTCTAAGGTGTGAAAGCCATTTAGTTTTCCTTTGATTCCATCCTCTTGCTATATAGGGATCCTCTATGTTTATCCCATGTCTTTTTTTAAAAAATTTCATCAGTTTTTGTCCACTCTACCTCCTCTGGGAAGACATTCCAGACATCCACCATCCTTTCCCTGAAAAAGTATTTCCTGATGTTGCTTTTAAGTTTATCTCCTCACTGCCTCATTTCATGCCATCTAGCATGCTTTCCTTTTTGTTCTACCATTTCCAAAAACAATTAGCAAAATATTTTGCATCCTGTATATGTTTTGCTGTTACGCCCCCCCCCCCCCCCCTTTTTCAAACGCAGAAAAGGCAGCCCTGGTATTTCCTATTCCAATTAATCACAATAAGCGATGTTATGCTACTCTTCTAACCTTGACATTTCAATCAGCTTTAATATTAATAGCATTAAGTCTGCCACCTGCCATCCCAGTTTTACGTTACCGTATATGTGTATGTTTTGTTATCGTCTTGATTTAAAAGTTTTATACTTCACAGGATCAAGAATTCATTTCCTGGTTTTTATACTCCTCTTTATATGCTGTTGTTGGATCTGCCTTTGACATTTGAAATTAACTGTGCGGGAGATGTTGTTTCAACTAGGAGATTCAGATGTAGAATTCCAATGAATCCATTACATAGTAGGTTTCAGAGATGTATCTATAATAGAGCTATTTGTGGACTTAATAAATAGAGAGGCTGGCTGTTTTTCTGCATTTTTCTGGTTATTGCAAAGATTTTAAAAAAAAATCCAATTTGTGTCTGACAACCACACTCTGCAGGCAATTCTATAAAGAAGATGCTAACGTTTTCATTTGGCTTCTGCGCAGAAATTTTTAGAATACTAGCTTATACTTTTAAAACAACGAATAATTAAGCTCCGGAACTCTTTTCTGGAGGATGTGGTAACAGCGATTAGTGTATCTGGGTTTAAAAATGGTTTGGACAGATTCCTGGAGGAAAAGTCCATAGTGTGCTATTGAGACAGACATGGGAAGCAACTGCTTGTCCTGGGATTTTGTAGTATGTAGTGTTGCCGCGATCTGGGTTTCTGCCAGGTACTTGTGACCTGGCTTGGCCACTGTTTGGAAAACAGGATACTGGGCTAGATGGACCATTGGTCTGACCCAGTATGGCTACTCCTATGTTCTTATTGTTATGACTGGAGTTTGTTAGTTTTAATGTATTATGTATGTGTTTGGTTGGATATAAATGAAGAAAAAAAAATGTATGCAAATATATTCCAGAATTCCATCTAAGCACTATTCTAGAATGATGCCCATATGTTGCATATTATTTATTTATTTGGATTTTGCTCACACCTTTTTCATTAGTAGCTCAAGGTGAGTTACATTCGGGTACTCTGGCTATTTCTCTGTCCCAGGAGGGCTCACAATCTAAGTTTGTACCTGAGGCAATGGAGAGTTAAGTGACTTGTTGCCCAAGATCACAAGGAGTAGCAGTGGGATTTGAACCGGCCACCTCTGGATTGCAAGACCAGTGCTCTAACCACTAGGCCACTCCTCCACTCCTATAGTACATTGTTGACAGGTGGATGTACACATGGGCAGAGTTTGGACGGAGCGTGAACAGGTTTCACATTTATGTACCTTAGTGAACAGATATGTGCGTATCCCATGCACTTAGACACTGTCTTTCCCACTCATGGCAGGCTCAATGCGGCTTACACGGGGCAATGGAGGGTTAAGTGACTTGCCCAGAGTCACAAGGAGCTGCCTGTACCTGAAGTGGGAATCGAACTCGGTTCCCCAGGACCAAAGTCCACCACCCTAACCACTAGGCCACTCCTCCTTATAGAATTAGGCTCCAACGAGTCACCCTTTTATACAATTGCCCTCTATAAGCACTGCCTGCACATTGTTGTGACAGGGTATTCAAATTCTAGCCCTTACCGCATATTCATCCATTCCCCACTGAATAATAGAAAAAGGGACTGTCCATGAAAGAATAAGCCAGAACAGGGGTTGGGTGACTTTATCTCTCTTCCCCATCAAGCCTTCTGTTTTCCCTTCCCCACTCTTGCACCCACCGGCTGGTGGTAGGAGGAGAGCAGCAGCTCAGGCCACATTCTCCTCCTGCCATCCAGTATCTGAGTGTGTAAAGGGATCTAACCTCAGATAGCAGAAAAGGAGAATTCATCCCAAGACACCATATTTGTCCTGTTTAGAGGCAGGGGAAATGAGGAATATGAGCAAGAGGGAATCGGCCAGAAAATGTGTGTGAACATAGGGTTCAGTAATTGAAGGGGGAAGGGAGAAAGAAGATTCAAAGACTGGAGCTGGGAGAGAAGGTATCGTTTGCTATGGGCATGATTGGGCCACTTAGAGGAAGGGAGCCATGTCGGTGTGTGATCCTTGACCCTGGATCCTTATAACAGATTTTCCTCCTTCCTAGTCCCAGATCTCCCCTTCTCCTGATCCTAGATCCTCTCACTTTCCTGTGACCTCATTTCCTCCCTTCATCACAGATATTCCTTCTCCTTTCCTCATTCCTTTCCCTCTCCTCCCTTCATTATTGGGAGTCATTCTCCCTGACGTTCCCTGTTCTAAAGAAACCTCTCCCCATAGCCATTCTTGACAACCCTTTCTTCCTCACATAAAATTCTCCAAAAAATAGCAAAATAGCTTGTAAGACTGCTTTACTTCTCTAATGTAAACTAAAATTTGTTATTTAATATACAGCACTATGCAAACTTATTAGATGCAAAATCTGTCTTTAAATAGCATGTTTTATATTCTGAAAAAGACTTAATGCAAAGTTGTTACACTTAAAGAAGTGTATTTTAGGGCTCCTTTTACTAAGTGGCGGTAAGCCCAACGCGGGCTTACCGCTCATTAAACAGGGAGTAAAACCCTCCCACCCCTAGTGCACCATCACATCCGGCGCTACATAAATATATTTATTTTTGTAGCACCAGGGTGTACCCGGCAGTAATTGGGTAGTGCCGCGTTCTGCCTAGTTATTGCCAGGTTGGTGCAAGGGCCCTTCCACCTCGATGGGTGGAGCCCCCCCCCCCCCCTCCCGAAATGGCTGTGCAGCAAGTGTTTTACTTGCTGCATGGCCATTTCCTGCAGAAAAGAAAGACTTCTTTTTTTACCCTTCGGTAAAAGGGGGGCCTCAGTGTGTGTGAAAAACACGCATCTATCTCTGTGCGTGTGAAGATCACGCATCTATGCCAGTGCAGGCCCTTCTTTGCCGCAGCTTGGTAATACAGGCCCTTTAAGGCATCAAGCAAATGATTTTAGTCATGTGTTACCCATGTAAAAGGAATTAAAACAGCAAAAGTCAAAAATATAAAGTTCCTCAGTAAGAATAACACTTCCCAAAAAATAGGGTTTGAATTGGCCTCAAGACTCCCTTTCAGAGGCACAGGTTTGGAAAATAACCCCTGGTAAATTCTCACAGGTCAGTATTCGGCTGGGGTGGTCAGTGTGTTTTTGTTTTAACAGTTCCTGTTGCTGAATTTGGAAATTCAGCTCACTGTCCAGATTTTGGCTGGTGCTGAATGTCTGGGTTTGACAAGAACCAATGCTGCTATCCACATACTGGTGATGTTGAAACTGCTATCTGGATAAAGTTAGGACAGCCTTTTTGCTGTTATAACTTTATCTGGATAACTATTCTATTAATGGACTAATCCGAATAATTCCTGACTCCATCCAGTCTCCAGTTCAAGACTGCCCTGATGCAATCCAGATAATGCTGAGGCTGTCTTTGTGGATATGCAGTGGTACTACCCAGTCAGTGCCACTGAATATTGGTGGATAAGCCTAACTAAGGTTTTTTTTTTTTTCTGGATAACGGCAGCCATTACTTGGATAAATTACTTTGAATATTGATCCGATAGTCATTAATGAAGTCAGCAGTTTATTATTTGTTGATGGAGCAATTGAAAAGATTCCCAAAACAAAAACTATTAAATAAGTAATTATATTACCATATTTTTCGGACTATAAGACGCACGAGGCGAGCGTTGCAACCGCATAGGGCCTCGCGCTCAAAGGGGCCCTTTGCGGCGCACCTCAGCTCCGCCCAGTGCTTTTTTTGTGAGGTCCGGCTCACCTGCCCGCTTCCTTCCGTTCGTGCACCTGTGCTCCCTGTTTTGAAATCTTTAATTTACCTGAAGTCATGGCGAACCAGTAGTAAAAGCAGCAGGCAGGCTCGCCTTCTTGTCGCTTTCCTTCCCTCTCAGCGCGTCCCGCCTTCCTCTGATGTAACTTCCTTTCCGTGAGGGCGGAACGCGCTGAGAGGGAAGGGAAGCGACGAGGAGATGAGCCTGCCTGCCTGCCTGCTGCTTTTACTTACTGCTAGTTCGCCGCGACTTCTGGTATGTAAATTAAAGATTTCAAGGCAGGGAGCACAGTTGCACGAATGGAAAGTCGGGGAGCTGAGAGTGGGCGGGCAGGTGGGCGGAGGTTTGAACGAATCGCTGGACATGGGGAGGGGAGAGCAGGGGAGAGAGGAGAATCGTTGGACATGGATGGCAGGGGAGGACAAATTCCACTGCAGAGCCACACCGGTTGTGCAAAACTGCTGTCCCCATACAAGAGTGTTGCACAACCTGTGGTCCTCCAGCAGATCTCCGCCACACTTTTTGCTTCAAAATTTTTTTTCCTATTTTCCTCCTCTAAAACCTAGGTGCGTCTTATGGTCCGAAAAATACAGTATGTTTGTGAGTTAAAATAACAAAACCATTCATACATACCCATACAAGTTGCATCTTGATAACTCCCACCGCCAACGGGGCACAATTCACTGAACCCATGAGAATTGTCTTCCTTATTAAAGAAATTTTATATTATTTCTAGTAAAATCAATGACTGTGCTGTCATCATGGTCCACTAGCAGTGTTCTACATTATCCTGCTGGAGATCTGGTTTTGATTTTTGACCCAGCTTCTTCTGCATAGAGAGTCAGTAGGCCAGAGATACTGTTAGTTGGGTTCACAACCCTAGAGGAAAGAGGCAGCTCAGCACTAGAGCAGTGCATTACTGGTAAGATGCAAAGTGCATTTGTACCAAATTCTGAAGTTATATAGCTTGTGGCTGTTACAGAGATGTCTGGACAGGCAGTAAAGGGGGTGGTAGAGAAGAAATAAAGGGCTCTTTTAACAGAGTGGCTCTACAAGTTAGCATGCACTGAATGCTAAGAAGCCCAAAAGAATTGAATGGGCTTTTTCGCATTCAATGTAGCACTGCTTTGTAAAAGAAGCCCTAAATGTGGAGATGCCGCAGTTAACTGCAGATACCTCAGCAGGGGCACTTCTAGTTGAGCTCAGCACAAATGAAATAATAACAATAAAATATGCTTGCATAGTTCCCGATTTTCAGTTTTTCAAGCTGCACATTGCGGCAAACTGATGATGATAGAAATCTGTAAAATACTGAGTGGGAATGGTAAATGTGTATCATTTGTTTACTCTTTCCAAAAATAACAAGGACAAGGGGGCACACAATGAACCTACTAAGTAGTAAATTTAGAACTAATCGGAGAAAATATTTCTTCTCTCAATGTGTAATTAAACTCTGGAATTTGTTGTTGGAGAATGGACTTGGGAAAAATCCACAATTCCAGGAATAACATATATAGAATGTTTGTACGTTTGGGAAGCTCGCCAGGTGCCCTTGGCCTGGATTGGCCGCTGTCGTGGACAGGATGCTGGGCTCAATGAACCCTTGGTATTTTCCCAGTGTGGCATTACTAATGTACTTATGTGGTAAAAAAAATTAGCCTAGCGGGGTTTTTTAAAAATCTGGATAGTTTCCTAAAAGAAGAGAGTCCGTAAGCCTTTATTAAGATGGACTTTGGAAAATCAAATACTTTTTTCTAGGATAAGCATCATAAAATCTGTTTTATTCTTTTGGTATTTTGTCAGGTAAATGTGACCTGGATTGGCCACGGTTGGAAACAGGATACTGGGCTTGATAGACCTTTTGGTCTGTCCCAGTAAGGCAATGCTCATGTTCTTTTATTCTAAAACAAAAAGACAACCAAGCAGTTTCTTTCATTTATGGCATTTATTTCGGTATTCTGCAAAAAGCAAATATGATTTTAAATTAGGGGAATTACAGTACATATCAATTATTGCAAAAATATATTAAGATATAAATCTACATTTCTCTTATAGTTCATAAATAACAGGCAGGTGCTGGTTTTGTGACCTGCTTAGTCTGCCTCTGCTATTACTGCTGTAAATGTATGTTTTGTGGAGCCTCTGAGAGGACCTTCTGTTCCCCGGCACTTCAGTACTGTGATCGGGTTTCTGAACTGCACCCTTGCATGCTTTTGTTTCGCTGCATCTGATTCCCCATCTCAAGCATTTTTTTCCTGTTTCAGTCTGTTTTTGCGGCTGCAGCACTGAAACTGGGTGGCATATGGCGGTCATTGATTGTGCGTAGTGAAAATGAGCAGTCATTCTCGTCAAGGGACTGTTTTCTTTATTTACGCTTTTCTCATCTTGTCCATAAAGCAAGTTTAGCGGGTCATTGCTATTCACAAAAGCCATTTCAGATGGTGGTTGGGGTAACTGGATATTAAAGTCTTGCAATACAGTCCCATGACTTGAAGGCACCATCTTGTTCTGATTTTTTATTGAAGGTACGTGATTATGTTTCGACCTCCTGTGTAGTCTGTTTTGCACACTGTAATGAACGCGCAGGGCATCGTCAGATAGAGAAGTTGGTTGAGCTAGCTGCTGGATAGATTTGACATATTCATCCAGAGCTTGAGGTGAATGTGTCTGACTACTTCTCTCCTCCTGCTTTTCCTTGGTTCCATCTTCAGTAGCTTCCTCTACATATTCGCAGATGGTAGGAAGAGCGCTTACAGACGTTAGAAGCTTTGATCTCATTTCTGGAAAGGAAACCAAAATAATAGTTTAATCATTCAAGTTATATTGCTGTCTTTAAAATTATCATTCATTTACCCTTTAACCTCAGATTCCACAGTTTAACTTTCAGGTCACTTTTTAAAATGAATGTATAGAGGTGGTTTGCTATAAGTATAGATATATTTGTAGTGATGCAATACTTACATCACACACCACTGAAAATCCATATATAAACTTACAAAATATATTAAGTTGTGTGAGCTTTTGATGCCTTTAGGCACCTTCAGTTTTAGCAGGTCTGTGGCTAGTGTACCTGTGGGTGCCTAGATTTTAGGCACACCAACGCCGTTTGCTGTTATAAAGCAGGATGTCAGTGCACTGCATCGGGACACCTGCTTATAGAATTGCCCCATAGAGTATATGTAGAATATTGCCTCTTCTACATATAAACAACTGTGCATATATAGCTTATACAGTTGGCCCAGATACCCCAAGTTATACCTGACTTTTTCTGTGTTCAAGCCAAACCTATAAGCTTTACATATAGTTTATACTTAATGGTCTCCATCCAAACATAGCAAGCTTAAAGATGAAAATCAAAATCTTGTCTGTTTATATGCAGTTAGACTTTATGGGGCCCTTTTACTAACCCGTGTAAGCGTCAACTCGCACCCAACGCATGCCAAAATGGATTTACCGCGTGGCTCGTGCGGTAATTTCATTTTTGGCGTGCATTCGATACGTTCGGCCGAAAAATAATTTTTATTTTCGGACACGCACCATGTGGCATTTGACGCGTGTAGGTCATTACCACCTGAGACTTTACCGCAAGGTCAGTGACTGGCGGTAAGGTCGCAGACCAAAATGGATGTGTGTCAATTTGATTTTGCCACACGTCCATTTTTGGCCAAAATTTTTTAAAAAGGCCTTTTTCACAGGCGTGCTGAAAAATGGATTGGCGCTTGCCCAAAACCCACGCCTACACTATCATAAGCCATTTTTCAGCACACCTTAGTGAAAGGACCCCTAAGTTATCTGTCCTAAGAAATGGGCGGTAGGCATTGAACATCAGAGGTAGAAAAACAAACAAATCCTACAGAAATACATAACAAGTGATAAGCTATTAAAACAACCAAAGCTCATTCCAGCAGGAAAAATGTGAGCAAATCTTGACAGAATAATTCATTTAAGCACTTTAGTAAAGTGTCAAACCTTACCAGTTATTTTTAAAAATAAAAATCGAATAGCTATATGGATTTAGCCATATTTCCCTTGAAATGGAATTTCGAAGGGTGGAACCAAAATATTAGTTCTACCATTGTCTTTCTAAGCCTTCAGTCCACATTCATTGGATTCATAAAACCAAAAGCTTACCTTTTGTCTCTTCTGTGCTAGCCCCGTTTTTTTTTTTTCTGCCTGCTGCAGCGATGGTCTCTAAAGCACTCAGCTCTTCTCCAGGCGCTTGATAATCTGTGTGTTTGAAGCTTGCTCCAGACACTTGCTCCTGACCAAATAATAAATCAAGTTCAGACTAGATAGAACTTTGTCAGTAAGGTAGTTACATTTAGAGCTGTCTCTGATAATTGTGCATGGAGCAGCTCCTAGAAGTAGTTCAGGCTGCGTGTGAACACAAGCTCCTGGCATGGAGGCTTTTTATACCTTCCTGTAGTCATCGATCACAACAAAGTGCTTTCCTAATATAGCAGCTGCAGTGAACATGGAGATTTCAGGAAGGTAAATTCCCAGGAGGATTATAGCTTTCATTATTTTGAGCAAACATTTGCTTTTTATAATTTTGCTTCCTTATTGCGTGGAGCTATTGTGTATTTTACTGCCATGGTTATTCTAACGCTTGTTTCACATATGGATGTCGTTGTGAGCCAAGGCACATTAACTTGCACAAGGAATTCTTAAATTTTTAGCATTAGGATTTAAACATATACCTATTTTGATATAATGTTGACTATATCATTATTAGGCTACCACCATAACACACTTGTATAGTGTACCATGTTGTTGTAATTTTAAGAAGTATAATGATTTTAATGCTTTTATCTTTTAAAATCCTGAAAACCTGTAGATCTGGAAAGTGCTCACAGACAACATGGCATTTTTCTGTTTATTGGGGATGAGCAAGGACTTTCTCTTGGCAATATTATCCATCTGTACTGCACCCATTATAAAGGATCAAATGTCAGCATTCAGGAAAACATTGTGATGTTCTCAAATCTGGCAATGGGCTTCCAGGACTCTAAGCACAGAAGAAAAGACAAATCTAGAGAGGGAGAAAGAGAGCTCTAGACAGTGCCAAGCAGCAGTTCCTTCCAGCTAGCTAAGCAGTGCTCTTGCATTAGATTCTGATCAATGTTGTAGGAAGATGATGGATTAAAGGAAAAATGCCTTTCAGTGAATGAAGGATTCATTGGGGTAGATTCAAAGTGCGCCAGATATTAGGCTTAAAAAATATGGGTGCTAAGGAGGAGATTCTTCATACGTCGCCTAAAACATTGGCGCTGAAATCCGTGCCAACTAAGCGTATTTTATAATCAGTACCTAGATTTTATGTGCTGATTATAGAAAATGCTTAGTTGATATTTCGGCGCCAATATCTGCACACATCCATTTACGCCAGTGAAAACCTGGTGTAAATCTCAGCGTGTAGATTTAGGCGCAGTGGGCCATATTTTATACCTAGGCGCCTAAATTTTGGAATGCCCATAACCACGCCTGTTTTTGCCTCTGCGCATTAGAAGTTCGCACATCATTACAGAATACAGTTGTGCGCTTAAATTCTAATCAGTGCCAATTAGTGCTCATTATATTGCTTTTTAAGTGCTATTAGCAGCACTCATTAACTTGTTAAGCCAATTAACGTTACGCGCGGTGTTACAGAATCTGCACCGACTTCAGCGCACTATATAGAATCTGGGGGTAAATACCAATTCTGAAAATGACAATTGTACCGAAGTTGCAGTTATAGAATAGAGCATAAGTTGGCATGTGAGTGCCTAATTTTAGGCATGAGCACTTAACACCACGTCAAAGGCTATTGTAAATGTTCATGCCTGAAGTTGGCAGTTGCATGTGCGACTCATAGAGACATATTTTCAAAGCACTTAGCCTATGGAACTTTGGAAGGCTAAGTGCTTTGAAAATGAGCCCCATAGTATTCTAGAAGTTACACATGCAACTGCAAGACACGCTCCTGATCTGCCCATGTTCATGCCCCCTTTCTAGATGTGTGCTATTTAACCAGACAGGAAAGGCTCCTGGCCTGCGAGATAGCCAGTTATCTCGGCTGAATATTAGAGCTTAGCAGCTAGCCCAGTCACTGACTATGTCGCACAACATAGCCAGTTATCTCGGCTGAATATTAGAGCTTAGCAGCTAGCCCAGTCACTGACTATGTCGCACAACATAGCCAGTTATCTCGGCTGAATATTAGAGCTTAGCAGCTAGCCCAGTCACTGACTATGTCGCACAACATAGCCAGTTATCTCGGCTGAATATTAGAGCTTAGCAGCTAGCCCAGTCACTGACTATGTCGCACAACATAGCCAGTTAGCACCAATATTCATTGGCCAGATAGACCTGCATATATAGCAGGTCTGGCTTTGTCCACTATAACTTAGTTGGTCAGCCGATGAATATTGGTGCCAACCAGCTAAATAATCACCCCACACACACACACACACACACCTCCCCATAAATGGCCACACAGCAAGTGTGCACTTACTACACATCCATTTCCTTTTTTCTACCTTTTTACCCACTGCAGTAAAAGGGGCCTCAATGTGCAGAAAATCCACGCGCCATTGCTACTCCAGCTTGGTAAAAGGGGCCCTTAACCGGGATAGCCGGTCACACAAACCCAGATATTCATTGCCAGTGCCCGGACATGGCCTGGCTTTGAATATCCAGGGATAATGTTGGTGGCAGCCACCCTCCCCCCCCCCCCCCCCCCCACAAGAAAATGCTGATCGCTGCTATCTGAATATTTACCTCAATGTGAACAGATTTAATAATGCAGTGTGCTCACAATAGAGGGAATTCCATAAAGGTGGCCAAACAACTGAGCACTAATGACAGAGTTGCTTTCCATCCTACTATATAAATGAAGAGTGACCGACGTGCCGCACATGCGCAGAACAGTGCAGCTGTTCTGCTCATGCGTGGCACGTCACAAATCTCTTCCGACATTGTTAGAGGAGGCAGCCGCAGGAACAGAGCTACAGGTGACCGGAGAGCACCGGGCGGGGATCGTCCGACAGCAGCTCCAAGGCGCACTACGACAGGTCCGATGAGCTGCTGCTGCTGTTGTGACCCGAGCGCTTTCCTCTGCTACTATCCCCCGGGGCGGCTTTCCTGGGCGGGGGCTTGGCTGGACCCAGCGGGGCTCCAACCGCTCTCTTGCCCGTTTTAATGGGCTCAACGGCTTGTATCTTATAGAATACTAGCAAAAGCCCATGGTTACATGCCAAACTTTAGGTGCGACCTCTTACACCCATGTCTATGGCTGTTGTAAATGCTGGCGCCTAAAATTAGCAATTAAGTACGTAAATGCAACTGTTCTAGAAAGCATGCACTGAAATAGTTGTAACACCCTTGACCCGTCCATCCATCTCCCATGGGAACGTCCCCTTGCATTTACGAACTAGTGGGCCCTTTTACTAAGCCGCGTAGGTACGTACTCATGTCCTACATGTGTTAATTTTGAACTACCGCCCAGCCACCGCGTGGCCCAAGCGGTAAGTTCATTTTTTACGCGCGTCCACTAAGAGTGCCAGAAATTTTCCTATGGGCGTCTACATGGGTAGCATGTGCTAATTTTTAACATGCATTGAAAATGCTAGCGCACCTTAGTAAACAGGGCCCTTAGCAGATCTCTCTTGTGTATATTTACCTCGGACATCCAAAAATCCCAATTCGCCGAGTGTGCCCTAAAGACTGAGTTGAAGACCCCAGATATAAATTGAATATTTTAAAGAAAACATGATTTCTTTTTTTAAAAGGTGCAATTGTGAAGATTTCTTATAATTCCATCTTAGGCTGTTGTGAGTTAAAGTAAATGATATCATCAAAATCATTGTGAGAATTTCCCTTGTTACTCAGTTCCTTTTGTGTTGTTATGATCTGTTTACACTGTATAACAAAGGCCCTGAAGCTGATAGCTTCAGATGTGCTATTTTACAGTGTGTGCCTGGCCAGTTTAGCTCATTTTGGAGTCCAGCCCATGCCCCTGTGTTTATTTTTAACCTGGGAGATTTTTTATTTTTTTTTTAGTACACATCCAGTCTTGAGAACGGAAGAATTAGATCAACTCCTGGACTGATTTTAGAAGACAGATTTATGAGCACGTAGCCTTTTGATTTTTGTACAGCTAAATGCACTATGATGTTTACAGTATATGGGTTTTTTTTAAGCACACAAATGGCAATAATTCCTCAATATATAACGAGGATAATTTTATAACAGTTTGCCTAGAATTGGATTTTATAAACACATAGGCACTTATAAATCTTTTTAAAACATTAGGGGGGAAATCTATAAATGGTGCTCAAAATGTGGCGCTGAAAAAAAAATCAGCATTGAACGGTACTTTGTAACGGGCGTTGGGGGATCGGCACCCCTTATAAAATGGGATGTAGCGCTGGGAGTCATGCTGAACTTTGGGCGCGAGGAGTTACACCAGCTGAAATCAGGTGTGAATCCCCAGCGTGCATTGAGCATGATTCCCTTGAATTCTATAACATTGCGCGCATTGTAAGAGAATTCCCCCTGGCCTCCTATGGCTGTGCACTCTGCAGATCCGTGTGCCTTTAAATAGGCACGTGTGCTGTCGAGTGGATCTGCCGTTTTTTGCCCCGTTTCGGCATCTTACATCCCGTATAATACTTTTATGCACTGAAAATTCAGTGCAGAAGTAGCACCTCATGTTTGGCACCAGATATGGAATTCCCCCACCCCAGGTGTGCATCAGCAGAAATCGGATGTTGTATTAAAGCTACAATATTTTGGACATTGTCTGCTGTTCAATTATTTGTCACCCTCGCTGTGTTTGACTTGTTTGTGTGACTTCAAGCGTTGGCTATAGATTAGATAAAAGCCATACACATGCCAGGTGTAAAAGTTAGCAAATAAAATACATGCAAATGTGTATGTACGTACTTTGTAACTCCACCCAAACTCTGCTCCAAAACACATCTAGATACACATCATGTATAAAAAAAATACACCCAGTTTTGTGCATGTAACTCCTGAGGGAATTTTGTAGAAGCTCTTCTTATTGCCTGTATGCTTTTTATAATTCACCATTTGCTGTGGAAGACTCATTCCGTCAGACTAGAGTTTCTCAACCCAGTCCTTGGGCAACACATAGCCAGTCAGCTTTTCTGGATATCCCCAATGAACATATTCATGAGATAGATTTGCATATCATGATAGCAGTACATTCATATCTAGTTCATGTATATACCCATTGGAGATATCCAGAAAACCAGACTTGCTTAAGCGTGTTATGAGGACTGGTTTGAGGTCCCTGGGTTAGCTCAAGTTTGGGTCTCCCATAGCAGTGTGGTTAAGGTCAGAGTTGAAATGTGCTGCAAGGAAAGAGGCGGAGGCTCACTATACTATAACCTCTGATTTGTTATTCTTGGAAGTTAGAAAAATGAAACTGTACAGCCAGCGAGAAATATTTATATGTAGTGCTATTTTGATCTTTTTTTAGGGGGAGGGAGCAGGCAATCTTACTTTGATTGGGGGCTGCAGTACCCTTTATTTTGTTTATGTCCAGTACATTTGCAGAGTCCGTCTACCTTCTTGTTTTCCTTACTTTTTAGCCTTGGGAAATCCCCAAGCCAGTCTGGTTTGCAAGATATCCACAATGAATATGCATGAGATAGATTTGTCTCATGCATATTCATTGTGGATGTCTTGAAAACCAGACTGGCTTGGGGTTCCCTGTGAACTGGGTTGGCAAACCCTGCAGAATTGTGGAGGACCATTCTATAAAAGGGCACCCACCTATCTGGAGTCTATTATACAAAGTAGACACCTTTTCTTTCTATAGCATTGTAGCATAACCAGGTGCAGTACAGTCTCGATTATCTGACGTAAATGGGACCGAGCGGTTTGTCGGATAAGTGAAAAGTTGGATAACGTGGAAAACAATGGTAACCCCTTAAAAAATGCACAGAAAACATACTTTATGTATAAAGAATAGGCATAGAGTATCTGTATTTATTTTAAACAATACTGTTTTAAACACTAACCAGCAACAAAAACAACATGAAAAAAGGGTATGATTGTGCTTCTTAAACATGAGTCAGTTTGAGCACAAATACAGAGCCATATATTTCACAATACAGTACAGTACTGTACAAAACAGCAATTATACAGAGGCAGTGTGAACAAAAATATAAAATTCAGCAAGGGAACATAACAGTATTTACCTACTGCATATTCATCCTCACTTGAGTTGTCTTCTACAGCAGGCAGTGTGAACAGAAATACAGAATTGAGCTGAACATAATTGGAGCCCCATTTCTCAAGCGCTCACTGCTTTGTCTTCTCCAGTCAATAACAGTACTGTATGAAGCAGACATCAAGACAACAGAACTGAAACTGGAAACTCTCCACACTCCAAGTTCACAGGCAAAACAGATCTAAGAATGAGAGTAAGAATAAAGGAAGTGCTATAAATGTAAACGAACAAACAGGAATATATGTACATAAAGTACTGCATAAAACTCATTGTGCACAAGAATCTTACAATGGTTTCCTTGCTGCAAAAGCATGGTCTCAGATCATAAATTGTTCTGGGGTCAAATAGTGCTGTCTTTGCAGAGCAGCAATGTGTTGGGTCCAAAAATTGCTGCCATGCTGTAAAAGCAAGGTCTTGCCTTAAAACTCCTTTACTGTTTACTTTCTTTAGCACTTCCTTTACCATTATCCAATGCTCAAACAAGCATTGATGAAGCAGTGTCTCGGATCAAAAATGGTCCCCTCACAGCAAAAAAAGGGGGACGGGGCGGTACCAGGTCCAAAAATTATGGCTGCCTTACAGAGAAGCATGGCTTTGGATCAGCTTCAGATCAAAAACGGTTCCCATGCTACAAAAGCAGGGTCCCAGGTCATTATATTCTTTAGAATGCATACCTAATGATTCTGAAATTTCTAAATTTCTTTCATCAAGCCTTCCTCGCCTCTCTGAGCAACAAATATGTCAACTCAATCAACCCATTTCTCACGAAGAGATAATCTCTGCAATCAACATATTGTCTTCATCAAAAGCACCAGGTCCAGATGGGCTGTCAGTGGAATTTTATAAATCATTCTCTGCTTCTATCTCAACTCTTTTAATGTCTTATTATCAAGCTTTGTTAGACTCATCATCTCCAGGCCATTTTTTTGGACGCCAACATTATAGTGCTTCCAAAATCTAATAGAGATTGTACCCTTGTGCAGAATTATAGACCGATCTCATTGCTAAATACAGACTACAAAATTTATACAAAGCTATTGTGCTGCAGAATGGAGACCATTATCCAATCACTCATACATAGAGATCAAGCTGGTATTTTAAAACTCAGATATGGTGCTGATAATACTAGATTATTGTGTCATCTCATCCACTCTGCTTGGTCTATAGATTACCCTATCCTATCTGTTTCCCTAGATGCTGAAAAAGCCTTTGACTGGGTGGAGTGGAAATACTTGTTTAATGTACTCAGACATTTTGGTTTCCCTGAACCCTTCCTACACATGTTGCACCTATTGTATTCATTACCAACTGCACGAATTGCAGCTAATGGTGAGCATTCTGCTCCATTTATGTTACACAGAGGCACCAGACAAGGTTGCCCTATATCTTCTTTACTATTCAATCTGGCTCTTGAGACCCTTTTTGGTAGCTGTTCGAAATTCAAATGATGTTGTTGGCGTTTTCATGGTTAGGGAGGAGTTCAAGCTTTCAGCATATGCTGATGATATAATGTTATATCTTGCTCCACAGACATCTATGAAAGCACTTATTAAGCTAATTTCTCATTTTTCAAGGTTATCTGGCTATAAAATCAATTGGTATAAAACTGAATTGATGCCTTTAAATGATACCGCTATTCCTTTTACTATTCCAGGTTATCCCCTTAAATGGGTAATCTCCTCTATTAAATATTTGGGTGGGTTTTTTTGATAGGGATCTCCCTACCACCATCAAAATAAACTCTGACAAAATTATAGCCAAGGTTGAAAATTGTCTTTTATCTTGGTCCCCACTCAACTTAACGTGGTGGGGCAGACATGACACTATCAAAATGATGATAGTTCCCAAAATTACATATGCTTTGAGTATGAATCCTCTCCTTTTTCCTAGTATTTTTTATAAAAAGTTGGAAAAATTACTCTTGGGTTTTCTGTGGAATTTTATGTCACCCAGAATTTCCTTAGGTAAACTAAAATTACCTAAATTGCAAGGAGGGGTAAGATTTCCTGATCTCTTACCTTATCATAAAGCGTTTATTATTCGTCAAGGATTGGAATGGATTGCTTCCTCACCTAGATGGGTATTCGAGCAATCCATTATAGATCCATTAATACGCTCTTATTTAATTGGTATGCATCTGCTTCTAATCCCATTATCAGTACTACTCATAACTTAATATCCTCTTTTGATAATCAACTAAGCATTCCTTGGTCTTCTACCACATATATGCCTATATGGAATAATCCTGAATTTACAATTAATAAAAAACAAGTCACATTTGCAACGCATAGGTATACGAGATCTTAACAATTTTATTGATTTGAACAATCACACTTGGAAACCATTTTCAGCTATGAAAGTCGAATTTTCTTTATTAGATACTCAATTTTATCAATGGCTACAGCTCAGTTCAATGTTAAAGAAAAGCAACTTACAAATTCCCAAGATGCATCATACTCCTGAGCTCATTGATATAACTAAGAGATTTCAGTCGGCAAGACATGTTCCATCCCATATTTATACTTTCATCTTAAGCAAATCTCCTATTAAATGTATGGGCTTGTGTAGATGCTGGGAAGAGGATATTCAGCAATCTATTGCAGATAAAAATTGGGAACAGATGTGGAGTTCACTATTTAAATGCTTCAGATCTTCTTCGATAACACAATCTCTTTATTTCTTTACACATAGATCCCTATGGACACCTCTCGGGTCACACATAATTGACCCTCAGGTTTCCAATTTATGTTGGTCCTGCCAATCCCAACAAAGCACTATTAAACATCTTACATTTGATTGTATATGTATTCAAAAATTTTGGAAAGATATATGGCTTATTTTGATAGACGTATTCCATCTTACTGGTCCAATCAAACATATAAACGGCGAGTGACCGTACTCACTCGCAAATGCGCAGTAGAGACCTTCTCTGCCCCGCCCCCACGTAAATACGTGATGACGGGGGGCGGAACACAGAGGGTCTGTACTGCGCATTGCTGAGGGAGGGACACCACCGTCTAACGCTCCCCCCACCCGACGTTATGTCACACGAGGGCGGGACAGGCAGAGAAGAAGAAGGAAGGCCGACGTCGGCAGCTCAGCAGAGCTCAGTGCTGCGTTCCCGGACCCTCGCTGTTTCAATAGCGGAGCGAGGGCCCGGCCGGGTGGAAGGTGGGTGGTGACGGCTCGGTGGGGGGGGCACGAACTCGGAGGGGGAGGGGCAGCGGCGAACTCGGCGGTGGGGGTGGGCCTTTCAACCCCCCCTTCCTATAATAGCCCGTTTTTACGGGCTCAAAGTCTAGTATTATATAAATAGGTGATACTTAAGGATCAATGTTTTAGAAACATGTTAAAGTCTAATGAATGTAGTTTTTTTTTCACATTGGAAAGCTCTGCACCAAGTCACTTATCAAGAATGGTGGAATTTATTATTTCAAACTTATAAATATGAAACATATTTTGTTAAAAAAAAATCACCTTGTTTTATCTTATACTAGTAAAAAAGGCCCGTTTCTGACACAAATGAAACGGGCGCTAGCAAGGTTTTCCTCGGAGTGTGTATGTTTGGGAGAGTGTATGTGAGAGTGAGTGTTTGAGAGTCAGAGTGAAAGTGTGAGTCCAATCCATGCTCCTCTGTCACCTGGCCCCTCCATTCATCCCTATCCAGCAATTCCGCTGTCTCCCTGAGGCCTGCCCTGCAATCCTTATGCATCCATGGCCATCTGTCCCCTCCATTCATCCCTATCCAGCAATTCCCCTCTCCCTGAGTCCTGCCCTTCCAATCCATGCTCCTCTGTCACCTGGCCCCTCCATTCATCCCTATCCAGCAATTCCCCTCTCTGCCTGAGGCCTGCCCTGCAATCCATATGCATCCATGCCCATCTGTGCCCTCCATTCATCCCTATCCAGCAATTCCCCTCTCCCTGAGTCCTGCCCTTCCAATCCATGCTCCTTTGTCACTTGGCCCCTCCATTTTTCCCTATCCAGCATTTCCCCTCTCTGCCTGAGGCCTGCCCTGCAATCCATATCCATCCATGCCCATCTGTCCCCTCCATTCATCCCTATCCAGCAATTCCCCTCTCCCTGAGTCTTGCCCTTCCAATCCATGCTCCTTTGTCACCTGGCCCCTCCATTTTTCCCTATCCAGCATTTCCCCTCTCTGCCTGAGGCCTGCCCTGCAATCCATATCCATCCATGGCCATCTGTCCCCTCCATTCATCCCTATCCAGCAATTCCCCTCTCCCTGAGTCCTGCCCTTCCAATCCATGCCCATCCATGCTCATCTGTCACCTGGCCCATCCATTTTCCCTATCCAGCAATTGCCCTCTCTCCCTGAGGCCTGCCCTGCAATCCATATCCATCCATGCCCATCTGTCCCCTCTATTCATCCCTATCCAGCAATTTCCCTCTCTCCCTGAGTCCTGCCCTCCCAATCCATGCCCATCCATGCTCCTCTGTCACCTGGCCCCTCCATTCATCCCTTTCCAGCAACTGCCCTCTCTCCCTGAGCCCTGCCCTGCCCTCCCAATCCATGCCCATCCATGCTCCTCTGTCCCCTGCCGCCTCCATTCATCCTTTTCCAGCAAGTCCCCTGTCTCCCTTCCATGACCCCCCCTTGCATCCATGCTCCTCTCTCTCTCTCATGTCCCAGCCTGGCCCGCCCTCTTCTTCCCCCCCCCCCCCCCTTCGCATCCATGCTGTCGTTTCTCCCCTGCCCTCCCGCTCCCATTGTTGTACTTTAGTGGCCACCCTCTTCTCTCCCCCCAACATGGGTTGTTTTTTTTTTTTTTATTGTTTTTAAATTTACCTCCGTTGCGGTTCCGGCAGCGAAGCGTCAGGGAAGTAGGCGGTGCTCCCGACGTCTAGGTTTCCCTTCGCTGTGTTCCGCCTTCTTTTGACGTCATCCTTGACGTCAGAAGAAGGCGGAACACAGCGAAGGGAAGGCTAGACGTCGAGAGCGCCGCCTCCTTCCCTGACGCTTCGCTGCCGAGCGTTGCGATTGGTTGAGTGTCATTGCTCCGCCCTCGACGTCATCACGTTTGACGCGTGGGCGGGGCAGACACAATGCGATCTCACCCCCTTCACTTAGAATGTTGGCTAACTAACAGAGGCTTCATTAGAACGTTGGAGGTGCGTTTTATATAGAGAGATAAGGAAAAATGGTCTCCATTGTTGTCTTACTTTAAAGAAGTAAAATGAGAAGTGTTCCTTCTTTTTTTTCATCCTATTGCTGATTGACTATCAATTGTGATATATGCATGAATCATACTTTATCTTAAATCCTCAGGTTGTTTTGTTTGGGGTTTTTTCTCCCTCTTCTCCTTTGTCATCTTTAAGCTCCCAACGTTAAATCTAAACTTTACATTTCATTGCGTTGCATTGTATTGTATTACAATTGCTGTTATCTGTTATTATTCTTTGCAACAAAATTAATAAAAATACTAAGACTAAAAAGAAATTCTTATGCTTCCTGATTTGTTTTTTTGCATAATCAAGTAATTGTAGCATTTGATTTACAAGGTCACAGGTCCAGATTTCCAGCACTTCCTCTTTGGCGCACAGATTGTGTAAGAGGACATAGCACATAGGAAAAGGGTGTTTTCTTTCATTTCCTCTTGCTAGATTTTGTGAATGACAATAAATATATGTAATATTATACAATAATCCTATTTATTATAAGTAATAAACATGTCAGCAATAAATAGGAAACTCATCAATCCAGAGTTAGGATGGGAGGTACATGATGTGTTTGATACAATTCTGATTCTTTCAATGGTGTAAGGTGGGTATCTATGTTTACAGTGTTTATAAAGAAGAAATGAGACTGAGAGAGCTAGAAAACATGTGATATAGCTTTAGCTGCATTCATTTACAAATGATTTGCAGTTAACAGAAAAATGTCCTTCAAATAAAGAATTTGAAATTTTGAACCGTCTGTTTTTCTCTCTGATATTTTTACTTTTTATTTATATTTTCAAGAGAAAAAAGCAATAATAGGGAAAGCAATTATACAAAATGAAATTCTCTAGGGCCCTTTGTGATGGGGCCCTTTTACTAAAACTTAGCACGTACTAACGGACATTAGTGTGCACGAAATGCACATCCTATTTTATACCTATGGGCCATGTGGTACTTAGTGCATGCTAAGCTTTAGTAAAAGGGCCCCTATGTTCTTCCTGATTTTACATCAGACCCCAAACTAAGGGGGAACAGATAAATGAACAATAACAGGGAAAATCAAAGGGAAACAAAAATCAGCAAGGCATAGAAGTGGACAAACTTGACCATTAATTGATTGAGCAGTTATAGTAACATAGTAAATGACGGCAGAAAAAGACCTGCATGGTCCATCCAGTCTGCCCTACAAGATAAACTCATATGCGCTACTTTTTGTGTATACCTTACCTTGATTTGTACCTGTCCTTTTCAGGGCACAGACCGTGTAAGTCTGCCCAGCACTATCCCCGCCTCCCAACCACCAGCCCCGCCTCCCACCACCGGCTCTGGCACAGACCGTATAAGTCTGCCCAGCACTATCCCCGCCTCCCGCCACCGGCTCTGCCACCCAATCTCGGCTAAGCTCCTTAGGATCCATTCCTTCTGAACAGGATTCCTTTATGTTTATCCCACGCGTGTTTGAATTCTGTTACCGTTTTCATTTTTACCACCTCCCGCGGGAGGGCATTCCAAGCATCCACTACTCTCTCCGTGAAAAAATACATCCTGACATTTATGGATCCCGGGATGCCAGCATGCTCTTTAATATGTACAAAAGCCCAAAATTGCTGTGGATTTAGAAAACATACGGCCTGGTATTCTTTGGCATTTCTCCAATAGCAGATGGCACTCTCGAGATAAGTGACACTAACCAGGGCAATGTCCTGGATTTTCAGTGGCATTATCTAGCTCAGTGATTCTTAAACCTTTCCTGGGGAAACCACCAGCCAGTTGGGTTTTCAGGATATCCCTAATGAATGTGCATATGAGAGATTTGCATATAATGATGGTGACAATAGGTTTGAGAACCATTGATCTAAATAATGATACTGGAAAGCTCTACAAACTGCCCTAGCACTAACAGTCCAGGACGGTGCTTAGGCAGAGCCCAGGATTGCCTGGAGACCGGTAATATTCAGCTCTACTATCTGGGTAACCTTCCAGATAACATAGGACACCATCTCCTAACTTATCTGGAGGTTTCCTTTCTGAATAAGCTGCCAGAACCCTTATCCACACCCTTGTCGCCTCTCACTTGGACTATTGCAATTTACTTCTCACTGGTCTTCCGCTCAGCCATCTCTCTCCTCTCCAATCTGTCCAAAATTCTGCGGCACGACTTGTTTTCCGCCAGAACCGTTATACCCACACTAGCCCGCTCCTCAAGTCACTTCACTGGCTCCCTGTCCGCTTCCGCATTCAGTTTAAACTTCTCGTACTGACCTTTAAATGCATCCACTCTGCAGCCCCCCCATTACCTCTCCGCTCTCATCTCTCCCTACATTCCTCCCCGTGAACCTCGCTCACTGGACAAGTCTCTCGTCGTCCTCCTTCTCCTCCACTGCTAACTCCAGGCTTCGCTCCTTTTCTCTCGCAGCACCTTATGCCTGGAATAGACTTCCTGCACCTATACATCTAGCTCCATCTCTACCTGTTTTCAAATCTATGCAGAAAACCCACCTTTTCACTGCTGCTTTTAGCTCCTAGCCACAATTGCCCTCCCCTTGTCCCTTTCTCCCTTCTCACCCATTACTTCCCTCACCCGTAACTGTCTTGTCTGTCTGTATTATTTAGATTGTAAGCTCTTTTGAGCGGGGACTGTCTCTTTGTATCAGGTGTTCAGCGCTGCGTGCGTCTGGTAGCGCTATACAAATGCTAATAATAATAATAGCAGCAATGGATATCTCCATGATCTGACTAACTCCTGGCTCTGTCCATTACAAACAGATATTCAACACCACCTGATATTCAGATATTGATGCTGAATATCCAGGTACAGAGCACAACAGCATAGATGACTCAAAAATGGCAGACAATGCTTCAGTTGGTCTAAATGTTTGTTATGAAGCAAACAAGACTCGACACAGCTGTGTTTCAGCCAACAGGGCCTGCATCAGGGGGTCTCTTAAATTGTATTGAAATGTCCACTTGGAATGATGTCTATAATCAATATGAGATAAACAAGCAGCACATAAAGTGTTCCGAGCGCTAAAGCAAGTGAGATCTCACACGAGCTATTTGGCTGCAAGCGAAGACTCGTTAGTGGTTTTTCGTTCTCACTTGAAGTTACCATACACTACGCTCTTCCATCATTTTTTGGTACGCTTTTGTTTGTTGTGCTCCAGCAGGTATGGCTTGTTGACAGTTGTTTCAAATAAGGTCACTTAAGTGCTCTTGTTGATCACTGGTCCTGTTCTCTGGAACTCCCTTCCGGAAGAGATTAGATTGAAGAAGAGTCTCTTGTGTTTCAGGAAGCAGATTAAAACTCGCTTGTTTAGGATAGCATTTGGAAATACTTGTGATAGTTTGTTGTTGAGTATCCAAGGTGTGTTTGCAGGTGTGAATGGGTGAGTGTTTGGCCTCTGTTTTGTAATCAATTTATATATTTTATGATCTGTTTTTATTGATTATTATTTGCTTTTTAAATATTTCATATATTGTTTGAGACCTACCTAGAACTGTGGATGGGCAGGCTAAGTGTTTTATATCTAATAAACATAAGTAAGTACATTCACACTGCTTCCTGTACAGATTAGCACGGCTGAATATACATACTAAGTTAATTGCAAGTGCTGATGCCTAACTTAAGACAATGACTGTACTAGATGAATGTTGATCCAGTGGTTTCTAAAAGTTTTATTTTGAATTATGAGAAAATCACAAGCTCTATTTTTAGCAAAGCATTCTTTCTAAGGCAAAAAGTTTTAAATATTGTTGTAAATCTGTTACTGTGTATTCTCTTAACTGTCTTGTTTGTGTCTTGTATCTAATTAATAACTATGGGCATAGTTTACAGCATTAGACAGATGCCACTTTTTAAATTTAATATTTATGGTTAGCACTGAATATACATATTGGCTGTTGACCACTGTTGGCTTAATCCATTTAGTTTAGGCCTGCTGTTCAGGGTTTATTAATTACCTGTATTATCTGTATAGAGCAGAACTTTTCATTCTTTTTGTGGCCGTGACCCCATGATTGTGGTTAAATAGAACTGGAGGGGCAGAATAATGATGCACCTATGGAGGGTCCACCCACATTGTGAACTCAAATGCAGGTTTTGTTCCCCTATTTGAGTTCCCAACCCATGGTTTGGGAAGCTCTAGCATAGAGGCTGAATATTGGTTCTATATGGACAGTTTAGTTGTGCCACCTTCACTCTGCTCTTTCTCCTCCCCTTCAGCATGTCAGGCAGATTTTTGACCTGAACTATTCATAGAGCCTTTCAAAATACATGGATAGGAAAGTTCTATATTTCTCAGCTGCCATTAAGCATGTAAGAAGCAATTCTATAAATTGGTGTCTCCATTTAAGTGCACCAGAGTGCTGAGCTGTTCTACTTTGGCATCCAGGAGCGTTCCAGCTTGACTCTGAAGTGCAGTCTTGTTCCATCTCTGCTGTGCCAGCCACTGCTTCTGGAGTCCGGGTGTAGGAGCTTGCTTTGCCCCCTTTCTGATATCACATGCAGCACTATTTAAACTTAGCGCCTAGCAGCGCACCATCACTTGATACGTCATCTAAGGTGCAAGCCAAAGGTGCGCTGCTTTGCACAGCGATTGAGCAGCGACTTATATGAAGACCTAGTATTTGGTTTTGTGAAGTGGTGTTACCGATGATCATGTGTTTTGCTAAGGTGGATGGTTTAAATACCATTCCTGTATTTATTTCTTCTAGGCCTGATTTTGTTAAGAAACTTAATGATGTGCACAGGCCTTGAGTTTTGCTGCCAATACCAGTCATGAAATCTAAATCACTGCCACAGGTGCTGTAGGTAAAAAAAGAGATTTGATATTTGTGATTGGATTATTTATAAGAGTTTGAATTTTTTTATGTTTAACTGAAACTTGGTTGGTGGAAAGGGACAGTGTTTCTCTTAATCAACTTTGTCCAACAGGTTATACTTTAATATGCCTCGTAAATTTAAAAGGGGAGGGGGACTTGTGTTAATTTACCGTACTGATTTACGTCAAATATATTTTAGAATCAAGATACAAATTACCAAATGGTCACATTCCAATTTTCATCCAAAATATAACCAAATATAAATGACAGTGTTTTCCAAGAAATTCCCCTTCCCCCGCCACTCCCCCCTCTTCCCCTGCTGTAAATCCAAATACTGTCATAAATCCGCAACTTAATGTCACACTGCATCAATTAAATGGTAAACGTATTAAGAAATGCATACCATACCCATTTAATATTTACACAGATTTCTGTTAGTTTTGTAAACATAGAATGTCTGGTTGAATAAAAAGAAACCAAATGATCTGGGATTCGTATTCTCATAGTATATTGTCCTCCTAATGCTGAGTATATTATGCATTTATAGATATCCTTTCTAACCTATGTATGGATAGTGATAGGTTTTTAGTCTTGGGAGATATTAATATACCTGTTGCTCAGACCTAAGAATGGCATGCATGCTTTGTTTTTAGAAACAATGGGAAATTTGGGTTTTATTCAAGTAGTTCATTTTCCTACTCATTCGCAGGGCAACATTTTGGATCTGGTTTTTGTTTCTCAAAATTTAAAGTACTGCCTGGGTATCTTATTATCTGATTGACACTGGCTGCCTATCTCTTCAAGAATTTATTTTAAAATATATTTGGTTTTTAAAGCTCTGTTTTGAATTTATCTGAATATCTTTCTGATGAGTTAGTTAAGCAATAACATTTTTCTTATCCTCTTCTCAGCACTGTTTGTTACAACTTCTTCACTCCAAATTGTTAAGCTGCCTACTACAAGAAAAAAAGCTTTTAGCTACATAAGACCCTTATTATGGAACGCATTACCATCCAATGTTAGTGACATGGCTAGCAACTTTGGCTTTCACAAGGTGTTGAAAACTTGGATTTTCGAAACTTGCTTCTGTTAGGTTATGGAACCTATTGTTAAATTCTAATACTAATACTGTATCTTATTTTATTGTAACTGTATGATCATTTTGTATTTTGAAGTGTTTTATCGTACATCACTTTAACACAATTGTATTAAGCGGTATATCAAATTAATAAATCTAATCCAATGTGCTGGGCGCCATTTCTATATTGAAGGTGCCATTATAAAATAGTAGCGTAAGAGAGAGACTATATAGGTGGGTATTGAGAACACACATATCTCCCCATAGAGCATGTCGAGCGGGGTTTGCTGCAAGCGGGGCATGTCCGAAATGTAACCACAGATTGGCTACTCTGGGGCATATGTTCTGGAGTTGCCAGTATATAGAACATTTCTGGCGAAGGGTGGTAAGGGGGATGGACCGATTTATGGAACTGCACCTTTCTCTGGGATCCTTTATTATTATTTAACATTTTTAAATATACAGCGGATCCCCCGGAGGGATTTAAAGCATTTGCAAGGATGGCAGTAGATTTTGGAATAACTACTATTTTACAGTTTTGGAGACTTAAAGAAGAGCCCCCTATGCAGGTGTGGCGGTCACAGCTAGTAAAGCAAATGCGAGTAGATAGATGTGGAGTAACTGATATGGAAAGCACCCTGAGCCAGATGTTCCAGGCACAGTGGGAGCCCATGTGGGTCACTCTCCCATCTAGAGGGAGAAGTTCCTTGTTAAATGAATATTTACGCTTAGGATGGGCGAGGATTGTTTGCAAGAACGGGGGCATATCAGTAATTAAGCCCTGAAATGCACTTAGCTTAGGCCTATACACCTTGCTGTTACATTTTGTGATTGTGGGTTACTGTGGAAGGCACTATCACTCACTCACTTAATCAAATATAGAGACACAGGTTTGTGTTGATACTGTAGTAGCAGGGACAGGAATTGGGTAGGGGAGGGGAAAGGAAGGGAGAAAACACACAAAAACTCATAAGTGTACATGTTCTTATCTAATGCTAGAATGATGACATACTGATTTGACGATTTGGTATGATGGTTGTGTAATTTGGTGTTATCCTTCCAATAAAATATTTAAACATAAAATAGTAGCGTAAGTTGGCATGGGCATGCCAACCCTTTACAACTATGTCAGTGACAGGTGTAAATGGGCATACCTACATGCACCAAGTGATGCACATTACTGATAGTAAGTTACGCTGTTAAGCTGTTTTAATGTGTGTTGTCTTGACTTTGTAAATAGCTTGCTGTGCCGTAGTATAAGAACATAAGAGTAGCCATACTGGGTCAGAACAATGGTCCATCTAGCCCAGTATCCTGCCTCCCAACAGTGGCCAAGTTCCTGGCAGAAACCCAATTAGTAGCAACATTCCATGCTACCAATCCCAGGGCAAGCAGTGGCTTCCCGCATGTCCATCTCAATAACGGACTAAGTATTGCTATTTGAATATTTTACTGTTGAAATTGCTTATTTGCATTTGTCTGGGGTTATACTTGCTATATACCAATATCCCAATCTCAGACCACTTGAAAGTCTTAGGCATAACAGTTGACTGCAACCTAACGCTAGAAAGCCAAGCTAAGAACACGACCAAGAAAATGTGCCATACTATGTGGAAGCTCAAACGTATAAAACCTTACTTTCCCAGGGATTCATTCAGCAACATGATCCAAACCATGGTGCTAACCCATGTAGACTACTGCAATAGTATTTACATAGGCTGCAAAGATCAAATCATAAGAAAACTACAGACGGCACAAAACACGGCTGCCAGACTCATCTTCGGAAAAACACGCTTCGAATGCGTGAAACCCCTCCTAAGAAGCTTACATTGGCTTCCTATTAATGCTCGCATAACATTCAAAATATGCACAATAGTCCACAGAATCATCTACGGACTCACACCAGATTATATGACTGAACTTATCGATCTACCAATAAGAAACGTGACGAGAACAGCAAGAACCTGCCTAACCATTCACTACCCCAATTGCAAAGGTATAAAATACAAATCTTCACATGCCGCAAGCCTCTCGTTTATAGGCACACAACTTTGGAACTCACTACTCAAAGACCTGAAACTCACAGAAAACTACCTACAATTCAGAAAAAAACTGAAAACACACATCTTTTCAAGAAGTCTTTCCCCCCCACCCCCGGATCTGCCTAATCCCACACCACCTTACATCACGAAAAGTTCAGAAATGGAAAACAATAATATTAACCGCTCTCACAATGTGCTAATATATCAACCTACGTGTTTATTGTACTTCTGTATTATGTACTAGACTTCTAAAAATCTAAGTTTTGTAACCGCCTTTTCCATATCATCATGCTGATCAATCCATAGACTGGTGGGTTGTGTCCATCTAGCAGCAGGTGGAGATAAAGAGCAATCCTTTTGCCTCCCTATATGTGGTCATGTGCTGCCGGAAACTCCTCAGTATGTTCTCTATCTCAGCAGGTGGTGGTCACACACAGCAGCAGCTCTGGCTAGGTCTCCAAGCCTAATCTTTAGGTTTTGTTGAGTACCTGGAGTTGAGGGCTCTTCTTGAGCAAGTGCAAACCTGGTGGCGCCAGGTCCCTCCTTTTCTCCCCCCTCCCGCTGGCTCCGTTAAAAAAAAAAAAAAAAATTTTTGGACGTCCTTAAGGGCGTTTATTTCGACGTTTATTTAAACGTTTATTGCAGCTACTCACTAGGACACCAGGTCGTTACAGCTCGGAGCGAGAAGCAGGTAATTTTTACCTTTTTATAGCGGGCAGGGGGTTCCCCGATTGATCTCCACGTGGCCTATGGCGTCGGAGGGCGAGGGCGCAAAGAATCGCTCCCCGGACCGCGTGTGCGCTTCTAGCGGGGATGCGGGGGTTTTAAAGTCCGATTCGCCCTTGTTGGGTGTCAGTTTGGAGGCCGGTCAGTGTCCCGGGTCTTCCTCCGGCGCGGCTGTTTTTCCCGCCATAAACGCCCATCCCCCGCTGCTCGCCTCCGCCATCTTGGCCGGCCACTCTGCTCGGACGG
This sequence comes from Microcaecilia unicolor, assembly GCF_901765095.1. Classification (NCBI taxonomy): domain Eukaryota; kingdom Metazoa; phylum Chordata; class Amphibia; order Gymnophiona; family Siphonopidae; genus Microcaecilia; species Microcaecilia unicolor. The sequence goes on from NC_044035.1 coordinate 110,609,032, forward strand.
CTTCTTCTTGGGCCGCCCTTGAGCTGGGAGACGTTCATGCCATGGCCGCCCTTGATTTGGGCGACGGCAAAAAAGCGGCTAAAGTTAAGCGCCGTTCTTCCCGCGCGGCTCCTTCGCGGAGTGTCGCGCCGGACGCCATCTTGGATGCACAGCATGTTGCTCCCCCGCTCTTGCGAGCGCCGGTTGAGGGTGCGTCTAGGGCTGTGGCCCAGGCTACTGAAATACACAGTCTGGGGGGTTTCTCCCCCGAGTTTATTTTGCTGCTGCATCAGGCCTTCCTTATGCAAAACGCTGCCCCTTCTCCCTTGTCCGATAACGGGGTTGAGGCCCCCGGAAGTAAACGCCCTCGGTTGGATTCCCAGGCCTTAGAGGACGCTGTTTCCTCTGATGTAGATGAGGGCAGCGTATCTGAGTTCTCCCAACGGTCCTTTGGGGATTCCTTGGAGGAGACGGGTTCCCGCTCGGATGGAGCGGATGACCCCTCTGCAGCGTGGATCTTTCGCTCAGAGGATTTGCCCAACCTGTTCCTGCAGGCCATGAGCATTTTGAAGATTTCCTCGCCAGAGGACGTCTCTCCCTCAGCCCCTGTTGGCTCTGCCATTATGCTGGGGACGAAGCGCCCGCCTAGAACCTTCCACGTGCATGATGCCATGCACACCTTAATTTCGGCTCAATGGGATGTCCCGGAAGCGAGCCTCAAAGTGGCTAGGGCTATGTCCCGCCTCTATCCTTTGCCTGAAAGTGAACGTGAGGCCTTTATTTGGCCTACCGTGGATTCTTTAATCACTGCGGTGACTAAGAAAACGGCGTTGCCGGTGGAAGGTGGCACGGCCCTAAAGGACGCCCAAGACAAGATTGGAAGCGGCTTTAAGGTCGTCCTTCGAGGCGGCTGCCTTAAGTTTGCAGGCCTCAGTTTGCGGCTCCTATGTGGCCAGGGCGTGCCTGACGATGGTGCAGCGGGCTTCCCCCTCGGATCCTTCCTTGAGGGCTGACTGGCCGGCCCTGGAATCGGGCTTGGCTTATTTGGCAGACTTACTGTATGATGTCTTGAGAGCCTCGGCTAAAGGTATGGCTCAGACAGTCTCTGCGCGGCGCTGGCTTTGGCTGAAACATTGGTCTGCGGACCACGCCTCTAAGTCCCGCCTGGCTAAGTTGCCTTTTAAAGGCAAGCTGCTCTTTGGGGTCGAGCTGGACAAAATCGTGACCGATCTCGGCACGTCTAAGGGCAAGAGGTTACCAGAGGTCAGGGCTCGGGCCAGTGCTCGCCCCGGTATCTCCAGAGGACGGTTTCAGGAAGCCCGTCGGTACCGCCCGGGCAAGTCGGGCTCCTGTGCCCCCTCTTCCTTCAAAAGGAACTTCTCCCCCAAGCAGCATTCCTTTCGCAGAGACCGCCGTCCCGGAGGTACGCCCTCCGGTCCTCCCCCAGGGTCTCGTACCCAATGACGGGGCCCTGGTCCATGGCCCAGTGCAGATTGGAGGACGCCTGTCCTCGTTTCTGGGCGAGTGGACCAGGGTAACTTCAGACACTTGGGTTCTGGAAGTCATCAGAGACGGCTACAAGTTAGAGTTCTGCCGACCCTTAAGAGACGGGTTTGTACTCTCTCCCTGCAAGTCTCCGGTCAAAGCTGTGGCAGTGCAGCAGACCTTGGACAACCTGATACGCCTGGGTGCGGACGTTCCGGTGCCAGAAAATCAGATTGGCAAGGGACGTTACTCCATTTACTTTGTGGTACCAAAGAAAGGAGGTTCTGTCCGGCCTATCCTCGACCTCAAAGGGGTCAATCGGGCCTTGAAAGTCCGGCACTTTCGCATGGAGACTCTCCGCTCTGTTATAGCGGCAGTGAAGGCAGGGGAGTTCTTGGCTTCCTTGGACATCAAGGAAGCGTACCTGCATATTCCCATCTGGCCTCCTCATCAACGCTTTCTGCGTTTTGCAGTCCTGGGCCGACACTTTCAGTTCAGAGCCCTCCCTTTCGGGTTGGCTACTGCTCCGCGGACCTTCTCCAAAGTAATGGTGGTCATCGCGGCCTTCCTGCGAAAGGAAGGAGTACAAGTCCATCCTTATCTGGACGACTGGTTGATCCGAGCCCCCTCTTATACAGAGTGCGGCAAAGCTGTGGACCGGGTGGTTGCTCTTTTGAGCTCCCTGGGGTGGATCATCAACTGGGAGAAGAGCCAGCTGCGCCCGACTCAGTCCCTGGAGTATCTGGGAGTTCGATTCGACACCCAAGTGGGCAGAGTGTTCCTGCCAGACAATCGGATTGTCAAACTTCAGGCTCAGGTGGACCAGTTCCTAGTAGCCTCTCCTCTTCGGGCTTGGGACTATGTGCAGCTGTTGGGCTCTATGACGGCCACGATGGAAGTAGTGCCCTGGGCCAGGGCTCATATGAGACCACTACAACACTCTCTGCTGCAGCGCTGGACTCCGATGTCGGAGGATTATGCTGTGCGCCTTCCCTTGGACCCAGCAGTGCGCAAGGCGCTGAGCTGGTGGCTGCAGACAGACAAGTTGTCTGCAGGAATGCCTCTGGTGACCCCGGAGTGGATTGTCGTCACGACGGACGCCTCTTTGTCGGGCTGGGGAGCCCACTGCTTGGGAAGGACAGCGCAGGGGCTCTGGTCTCCTGCAGAGGCAAAGTGGTCTATCAACCTCCTGGAACTCAGAGCCATTCGGTTGGCGCTTTTGGAGTTCATCCCGGTACTGGCGTTGAAGCCAGTACGGGTCCTGTCGGACAATGCCACGGCTGTGGCCTATGTCAACCGCCAGGGAGGTACCAAGAGCGCCCCTCTAGCCAAGGAGGCCATGAATCTATGCCAGTGGGCGGAAGCGAACCTGGAACAGCTGTCAGCGGCCCACATTGCCGGAGTCATGAATGTCAAGGCGGACTTTCTCAGTCGCCATACCTTGGATCCCGGAGAGTGGCAGCTATCTGCTCAGGCGTTCTTGGACATCACGAAGCGCTGGGGCCAGCCGAGCCTAGATCTGATGGCGTCATCGGCCAATTGCCAAGTGCCGCGCTTTTTCAGCAGAGGACGGGACCCTCGATCCCTGGGAGTAGATGCTCTTCTCCAACAGTGGCCGACACAGGAGCTTCTCTATGTGTTTCTGCCCTGGCCCATGTTGGGCAGGGTGCTAGACCGGGTGACAAAGCATCTGGGCCGGATAATCCTGGTGGGTCCGGACTGGCCCAGACGTCCCTGGTATGCGGACTTGATCAGGCTCAGTGGACGATCCTCTGCGGCTGCCAGTGGAGCAGGGCCTGTTGCATCAGGGTTCCGTGGTGATGGAGGATCCCTCCCCCTTTGGTCTTACGGCCTGGCTATTGAGCGGCAGCGTCTGAGAAAGAAGGGCTTCTCAGACAAAGTCATCGCCACTATGCTGAGAGCGAGGAAGCGCTCTACTTCTACTGCTTACGCCAGGGTTTGGCGTACCTTTGCAGCGTGGTGTGAAGCAGGCTCACTTTCTCCCTTCACTGCTCCAATTTCTTCAGTGTTGGCATTCCTGCAAGAAGGTCTGGAGAAAGGCCTGTCGCTCAGTTCCCTTAAAGTCCAGGTAGCGGCTCTGGCTTGCTTCAGGGGCCGCCTGAAGGGTGCTTCCCTGGCTTCGCAGCCAGATGTGGTGTGCTTTCTCAAGGGAGTTAATCACCTGTGCCCTCCTCTGCACTCAGTGGTGCCTGTGTGGAATCTGAACCTGGTGCTAAGAGCCTTGCAGAAGCCGCCTTTTGAACCCTTGTCAAGGGCATCTCTGAAAGACCTGACGTTGAAAGCAGTCTTTTTGGTGGCTATCACTTCAGCCAGAAGAGTTTCCGAGCTCCAGGCACTCTCATGTCGAGAGCCCTTTCTGCAGTTCACGGAGGCAGGAGTGTCTATTCGCACAGTGCCTTCCTTCCTGCCCAAGATTGTTTCTCGCTTCCATGTGAATCAGCAGCTCTGTCTCCCTTCCTTTCGTAGGGAGGACTACCCAGAGGAATACTGTGCTCTCAAATATCTGGATGTGAGACGAGTCATCATCAGATACTTGGAAGTGACCAATGATTTCCGGAAGTCGGATCATCTGTCCTGTTTGCAGGTCCTCGTAAGGGTCTGCAGGCTGCTAAGCCTACAGTGGCAAGATGGGTCAAGGAAGCCATTGCAGCAGCTTATGTGGCCGCGGGGAAGGTGCCGCCTATCCAGCTGAAGGCTCACTCCACTAGAGCTCAGGCGGCCTCGATGGCAGAGGCCGGGTCCGTCTCCTTGGAAGAGATTTGCAAGGCGGCAACTTGGGCATCGGCCCATACCTTCTCCAGGCATTACCGCTTGACTGTGGCTGCTCGGGCGGAGGCCCGGTTTGGAGCTTCAGTGTTGCGGTCAGGGATTTTTATGTCCCACCCTGGGTGAGTACTGCTTCGGTACATCCCACCAGTCTATGGATTGATCAGCATGATGATATGGAAGGTAAAATTATGTATCATACCTGATAATTTTCTATCCATTAATCATAGCTGATCAATCCATAGTCCCTCCCAGAAATCTGTATTGTTTATATTCTGGTTGCATTTCAGGTTCAAGTTAGTCTTCAGTTCCTGTTCAGGAGGACTTCGTGTTCAAGTTTTTCAATGGATTCTTCAAGAGTTGAGACGAATTTGTGTTACAGTGAGCTGCTGCATTCCTCTCCCCTCCGTTTTACGGGGCTGGATTGAGACTTAAATTCTGCCGGCGCTCCCTGCCGCTTCGTGCGGCAGTAGGGCAGCTTTGTACCCCTCCCGCTTCGGCGGAGTTAGGGTCAGTCAGCTCCTCCCGTGGTTGCGGTTGCAGGATAAGCCAGATCCCCCCGCATCGGCGGGGTGGTGTCCCTCCCCCGCTCCGCGGGGATGAGCTGGACGGATTCCCCTCCCCCACTTATGTGGGGATGAGCTGGGTTAATTCCCCTCCCCCGTTTCGGCGGTGGTGAGCTGGGCAGAGTGTCCCTTTGTGGGTGTAATTCTCTAAGTGCTGAGTCCTGCGGATGGAGCTTGGATATCGACATACTGAGGAGTTTCCGGCAGCACATGACCACATATAGGGAGGCAAAAGGATTGCTCTCTATCTCCATCAGTCTATGGATTGATCAGCTATGATTAATGGAAAGAAAATTATCAGGTATGATACATAATTTTACCTTAAGCCACATTGAACCTGGCATACAGTGGGAAAATGTGGGATACAAATGCAATAAATAAATATATATACCGCTTTGAGTGAATTTTTTCAAAAGGCAGTAAATAAATCCTAATAAATAAATGATTTATTACATTGATAGGAAGAAGGTGAGCTAATAATTGAAGGTCTTCTGAACATCTCATGGGGGCTAAAACGGCCTATCAGGCTTCAGATGCAGGATGATAATGAAAGAATTTGGCTTCCTTCCTCTGGACAGTGGAAGGCTGACCAATCTGGATTTTTGAACAGGTGAGCAAAAAGTAGTTCACCTGATACGAAAGAGACCAAAAAATGTTCTTTAATAATATGTTTTTGTAGTTTAATTTGTTTTTAAATACCAGTTCTGTTTCTGATAACACTACTCAGATGCACATATGGGACAATTCTGTGAACTGGCACATATAGGCCACTCACCGCAGTAGAAAATAGAAAATTATTTTCTACCACTGGAAAACAGCGCATGCCAACTTCGGAATTACTTCCGGGTGCCTGCACTACCCCGGCAGTAGTTCCAATTTGCCGTGCACTATCTGTGTGTTAGCCCTACTACTGCGTAGTAAAAAGACCCCTTAGTGCATCTGGGCGCGCCAACTTATGCCTGAACCTTGGTGCCAAGATGCCATCATAGAATTGGCACTAAGCACACGGCATTGGGGTGCCTAAACAGAGGCACCAATTTGTAGAATTACTCCGATTTTTTTTGTCAGCCAGATACTACAATCTACATTGGATTTTACGGATCGTCTGCCTTGTTTCTTGAGACAAAAATGTATTATATTTATTTGGTAAAATATTATTATTTCCTCATATATAATCAAATGTTAATATTTTTCAGATGTGAAAGCAAGGACAGAGTGATGGAGTCTAATAATAATGCAGTAAACTCTGCAATAAGTCTAAAACCAGACATAAGTAAGTAGAATGCTCAAACTGGCTTAAACCAAAACGGATCACTTGTCAACATCCCTGCTTTTGCCCTATTCACTCCACCAATGTGCCCTGATCAAAATTTTGAACCGATTTTGGATTTTTGATTATTTCTGTATATTAAACCCCTTTCCCCAAAGTACAAGGTGATGCTTTGACAGAGAACAAAAATTCAGACATATAAACATGTCAACAACTTTTATACTGTTAAGCCATTATTTATCCCATCTAGTCTATAATGAAATCCAAACGGAGCTCCCTAACAGTAATAAACTTCACTTGCCTCATTCCTATAGCAGGGTTTAAACTAGACTGCAGCATAGATGGTTTTCATGTATTACTATATTGGCCTGAATATAAAACAGCCCCCTGCCATTTGGGCCAATATGACAGAGACCTCTTAGGGTGGCCAACAGTAACCTCTCTAAAATGCCACTGTTACCATCTCCCCTGCAGGATTTGGCAGACTGCCACTTCCTCTTGCCTTATTGGGCTTCTTGGTAATCTATGAACATGGAAATAATTTTAGAAGGCATTTTCACTTATTCAGTAGATTTTATAGTAACATAGTAAATGACTGCAGATAAAGACCTGTACGGTCCATCTAGTCTGCTCAACAAGATAAATTCATTTTACATGGTATGCGTTACTTTATATGTGTAACCGAGTTTGATTTGTCCTTGCCATTTTCAGGGCGTAGACCATAGAAGTCTGCCCATCACTGGTTTTGCTTCCCAATTACCAGCGTTGCCACCCAATCTCCGCTAAGATTCCATGGAGCCATTCCTTCTAAACAGGATTCCTTTGTGTTTAACCCATGCATGTTTGAATTTCATTACCGTTTTCATCACCACCACCTCCTGCGGGAGGGCATTCCATCTATCCATCACCCTCTCTGTGAAAAAAATACTTCCTGACATTACTCCTGAGTCTGCCCCCCTTCAACCCCAATTCATGTCCTCTAGTTCTACTGCCTTCCTGTCTCCGGAAAAGGTTTGTTTGTGGATTAATACCTTTCAAATATTTGAATGTCTATATCATGTCACCCTTGTTTCTCCTTTCCTCCAAGTTATACACGTTCAGGTCGGCAGAAAGATATCACTACTTTTATGCAGTCTGTGCATACAAGTTCCCAGGGGCATAATTTGGGTGGAGCAGGGGAAGAATTGTAGCGTACTTTACATACTATAAAATACACATGTACATGTATAAAGAGTGATGATATAACAGGCCACCTAGGTGCCTATTTCGGGCCCATTTTATAAAGACACATAGGTGTCCATGTGTCTGTATAAAATATTTGTGACAAAGTAGTAGAAATCAAGTCTAGATTGAGGAATGCAGGATGGGGTTGTGACTTTTGGGTGCCACTGTTTTGGCCTTCTGTTTGGACACTGGTGTTTGGGTGTCTAAGACTTATGGGCACCACGGCTGGCTGATAGGCACTATCCATGCTGCTCTACTCCCATCAGCTATACACTTGTGCCTGCAATTGGGCTGAGCCCAGTGGATCAGAAGCTGAGGTCTCTCACTTGCTGGGAAGTTGAACTCCTTATCATAGCCCACCAGCACAGCATGCACACAGGACTTAGACTCAGATTTAGAGTTGACCTCGCCAGCCCCTTTCTCTACCAGGTCCTCAATGAACCTCAGTGTGCGCAGGTCGGGGTCCTGTATAACGTACACCTTGGTGTTGGGCTCGGTGGTGAGTCAGTGGCGCAGGAAAAGTGCTGAGCAGAGGGTCAAGCTGAACAAGTGTTCTGACTGCATGCTTCCAAAGCCCAGGCGCGAGAAGTACTGCAGCAGCTTGGCCAGTAAGTGTTAGCTGTTGTTGCTGACGAAGAGCGTCATGTTGCTGTGCCAGTACAGTAGCTGCACCAATCTAGGGGCCTAGTAGGACCCACTCCCCTTCCCACGGAACACCATCACGCCCTGTATAGGCTGCAGCAGGACCTCAGCACCAAACCACACAGCCACCGGCAGCATGACACCGATGAGGAGCCCAGCACTGAGACCCCCACCACACCACCGCCTGTGCAGTTCTGCCATGTGGAAGCACTCGCCGTCCAAACTGAAGGATGCAAGACGTGCAGCAGAGGGATTTCTGATCGGCTGTACTTTCATTCGAGAGCTCTCAAGTCACTGGGTGTGGGAAGGTGCAGCAGAGGGATCCCTGACTGACAATGCTGTCATTCAGGAGCTCTCATCTGATGCTTCACCCCTGCAGTTCGCAGCGCAGGTTGTCTCTCTTCCCTGCTGACATCACTGGTGTAGGGGAGCGTTTCAGTGGTGGAGCTTCAGCAGCAGCAGTCTGGGAGGCGTGGAGGGGCATAATCGAACGGGGTGCCCAAGTTTTCCTGGGGCCGTCCTCGCAGGACGACCCCGCGAAGGGGCAGGGAAACCCGTATTATCGAAACGAAAGATGGGCGGCCATCTTTTGTTTCGATAATACGGTCGGGGATGCCGAAATCTCCACATTTAGGTCGATCTTAGAGATGGTCGTCCCCGATTTTTGGCAATAATGGAAACCGAGGACGCCCATCTCATAAACGAGAAAATCCAAGCCATTTGGTCCTGGGAGAAGCCAGCATTCGTAGTGCACTGGTCCCCCTCATATGCCAGGACACCAACCGGGCACCCTAGGGGGCACTGCAGTGGACTTCACAAATTGCTCCCAGGTGCATAGCTCCCTTACCTTGGGTGCTGAGCCCCCCAACCCCCCCCCCCCAAAAAAAAACCCCACTCCCCACAACTGTACACTACTACCATAGCCCTAAGGGGTGAAGGGGGGCACATACATGTGGGTACAGTGGGTTTGTGGTGGGTTTTGAGGGGCTCACCTTTACCACCACAAGTGTAACAGGTAGGGGCCCACCTGCCTGAAGTGCACTGCACCCACTAAGACTGCTCCAGGGACCTGCATACTGCTTTCATGGAGCTGGGTATAACATTTGAGGCTGGCAAAAAAAAAAAATAAGTTTGTTTTTTTTTAGGGTGGGAGGGGGTTGGTGACCACTGGAGGAGTAAGGGAAGGTCATCCCCAATTTCCTCCGATGGTCATCTGGTCAGTTCAGGCACCTTTTTAAGGCTTGGTCACAAGAAAAAATGGACCAAGTAAAGTCGGCCAAGTTTTCGTCAGGGACGCCCTTCTTTTTTCCATTATCAGCCGAGGATGCCCATGTGTTAGGCACGCCCCAGTCCCGCCTTCGCTACATTGCCGACACGCCCCCGTGAACTTTGGTCATCCCCGCGATGGAAAGCAGTTGAGGGTGCCCAAAATCGGCTTTCGATTATGACAATTTGGGTGCCCCTGAGAGAAGGACGCCCATCTCCTGATTTGTGTCGGAAGATGGACGCCCTTCTCTTTCAAAAATAAGCCTGAGAGTGGGCCTTCTGTGCTGGCAGTCAACGTCTGGGACAGTGGAGACGGAGCACACCTTGTTACAGTGTAAACCACAGGTTCTAGTGGAGTAAACTGCTGTGATGGCAGGACTTTTAGACACTGCCATTTGTGTGCTCTAAAGTCCAGCACCAATGTGTATAGGTTGGCGTCAAAAAGTCCTGCTTCAAGACAGGACAAAGCGGTACATGAGTGTGGGCCTGTGCTTGGAGGACTTGTGCATTATTCGGCTGGTGCAGGAGGAAGTAGATGCAGAATGAGGAGGAAGGGAAGATGAGATGATATGCTGGTCAACTGAGGGGGTGTGGTTACAGGGGAAGAAAAGATGTTGACCACCTTAGGGGTTAGAGAGACAAAGAGGAAATGTGGGCAAAATGGTGGGTAGAGGGGAAAAGGAAGATACTGGCAACCCGGGGGAGGGGAGGTTGAGAGGGGAAGGGGAGATGCAGGCCACTTAGGCAGAGAGAGAAGGGGAGATTCTGGCCACTTAGGGGGTTAGGGACAGGAAGGGGAAATGTTCAACTATGGGGAGGAAGGGAAGAGGAGATGAGATGCTGGTAAACTGAGGGAGGAGGTTAGAAGGGAAGGAAAGATCTTGAGCATCTTGAAGGGTAGCAAGATGAAGGGGACATTCTGGCAAAATAGGTGGGGTGTTAGAGGGGAAAGGAAGATGCTGGCTATTGGCGGTTAGGGAGAGGAAGGGGAGATAGAGGGGAAGGGAGATTCTGGCCACCTGGGGGGGAAGGGAAGGGGAAATGTTAGACTATAGGGAGGAGGGAAGAGGGAATGCTTAATTAAGGGTGGTATGGGGCCTTGGGTCACCCCTGGGGGGGGGGGGGTGCACAGCTGAAGGTTCTCTCTTCCAGGATCATCAGTTCACGCTACAGTACCTTAGCAGTGTGATGCAATCATGGGGCACCATGTTGAATAACTATAGAATACCTATGTAGGATGTTGTTGCAGGATTGTAAAACTAACAATGCTTTTCTTTAAAATGAGCTAAAACTGCTGCTTTCTTCAACTTTTAGGTGAAAGATAACATATCATGAAATATTTTACATCTTTGCTCTATTCATTCTCGGCAATTGATTTATATCATAATGGGCTCTTTCTGTATATGGCATTAGAGATTCCCTACCAACATACCAGTGCTAATTTTTATGCAACTTTCATTCACACAGCAGACTCCTGTGAAGAGGAGATTCCTCAGCTAATGCGAACAAAAAGTGATGCTAGTTTCATGGTACAAAGGAGAACTAATTCTCGCAGTTCTGGTGAAGTGCAAAAGATAAAACGTCACCGATTTTCAATTAATGGTCACTTCTATAATCACAAGGTAATTGATGCTGATGTGTTTGGCTGTTTGCATAAGCAGTTGACATAAAGACATGGGTGGCTATTACTACTAGATTACAAATAGTTTAGGAAGCATGTGTGTGAGTTATAATCCTTTCTGTCTTCCCAGAGGAGCAGGTTATGCTTTTATGAACTGCCTTTGACCATAAAGAGGGTAACTTTACAACCGAAAATCACTGTGGAGAGGCAGGAAGTGATCCTGTGGCCAGGACCTGCCCGTCAGGTGATGTAATATCCACTCACACTGAGGATGTGTCTCCAGGAGGGAAGAGTTAAGATGGCCATAGTAGTTGGAGATTCGATCATTAGATGTGTAGATAGCTGAGTGACTGGTGAACATGAGAATCGCTTAGTCACTTGTCTGCCTAGTGCAAAGGTGGTGGACCTCGCACATCATATAGATAAGATTTTAGAAAGTGCTGGGGAGGAGCCTGCTGTCTTGGTACATGTGGGTACCAATGACATAGGAAAGTGTGGGAGGTTCTGGAAGCCAATTTAGGTTCTTGCGTATAAAGCTCCAGAACATGCAGGGTAACATTTTCAGAAATGCTCCCCATTCCATACACACAGGGCTCAAGAGACAGGCAGAGCTCTGGAGTCTCAATGCGTGGATGAGGCGGGGAGAAGGGGCTTAGATTTGTTAGGAACTGGGCAATATTCTAGGGAAGGGCCTATTCCGGAAAGATAGGTTCCACCTTAACCAGAGTGGAACCAAGCTGTTGGCATCAACATTTCAAAAGGATATACAGTAGCTTTTAAACTAGAAACCAGTGGAAGGCTGACAGTTGCTCAAAAGTGCATGATTTGAAACAAGGTATCTTTAAAAGATATCACCAAAATAGGGATGATGGGGCATCCCAATAGCGAGGTTCAGTAGAGACCATAGCAGACCTGGTGTCTTCTAAATAAAGAGCAGACAGATTTTCAAGGTTGTAAATTATCATTGTCTACTGCTGAGCAATTTGTAAATAGGAGCAACAAACATTGTTTCAAATGCCAGAAACTTAAGAAATAAGATGGGAGAGTTAGAATATATTGCACTAAATAAAAGATAGATATAATAGGCATCTCTGAGACCTGGTGGATACACGATAACCAATGGGACACTGTCATACAAGGGTACAAATTATATCGCAGTGATAGGGTGGATCGAATTGGTGGAGGAGTAACATATGTTAAGAAGGGCTTTGAATTGAATAGACTTATTTTTTTCTTCAGGGCACAAAACACATCTTGGAATCCCAATGGATAGAAATTCCATGTGTAAAGAGGAAAAGGATAGTGATATGAGTTTACTATCGTCCACCTGGCCAGGATGAACAGACAGATTCAAAAATATTATCAGAAATTAGGGAGGCTAACAAACTGGTAACACAATAATAATTGGTGATTTCAATTACCCTAATATTGACTGGGTAAATGTAACATCAGGGCAGCTAAGGAAGTAAACTTCCTTGATGGAATAAAGGATTGCTTTTTGGAGCAGCTGGTTCAGGAACCAAAGAAAGGGGGGACAATTTTAGACGTAGTCCTTAGTGGAGCGTATGATCTGGTGCAAGAAGTAATGGTGTTGGGGCCACTTGATAACGGTGAGCATAACATGATCAGTATGGGCGTAGTTTGTTTCATTTGGGGGGGAGGGGGGCCTTTGCACATTAGTATATTCATTTGCAAACATACATTATAGTTATTTTAAAAAACACACACACCAGACTAAAACATGGACTATGAAGACAGCATATCAAAACAGTGAAGATATATTTATTTTTTAACTGAAATGAGCCAGCACCATGGGAAATTTCTCTCATTATGCCCCTTCTCACATTTACGTGAATTAGCAAGGGGCGAGTACACTTACCCTCTCTCCCTAGACCCGATACCAGCTCTCTCTCCCTCCTTACCAGCAACTCCACATACCATGCCACATGGATAGGAAAAAATACCACCCCCCTGCCACTCCAAACAGGCAGGCAGCATTTCTTTTTTCCTAGGGCAATCCACAGGCAGCACTCTCCACCCCCAACTACAGGCAACAATTTTTTCCTACTCTCCTCCCCTAGAGGCAACACTTACCCCTCAGTCATAACTTTTTTCCTCTTGGCCCCCTCCACTGACAGCACTTACTGTGTTGGCAGTCTGCTGCCTAAGGCGAGAATAGCATCCCCCCAGGCACCCAAAAGAGAGGGACCCCTGAAACCTCTGATCAGGAAGGATGGTGAGGAGGTCCCCTCATTCTAAACACTAGTCAGGCAGTTGTCCCAAGGAAAAAAAGAATGCAGTTTATATTCCCAAGCCATACAAAAAAAAAAAAAAAAAACTGCCATCACTGGTTATACTCCACAAAAATTATTTGAGTTAAATTATGTTGCCTGGAGCTCCAGTATAAATAAAATACTGACCCCTGACTTTACAATGTCACAGTGTTAAATGCAAGCATATATTCTGCATCCACAGGGAACCTTCCTCATGCAACAATGGGTGCAGAGCTGAACTGGAGTATTTCCCCATAGAATTCACCATACAAAAAAAATAAATCTGATTCTGGTTTCTTCTCAGTATCAGCAACATAATCCGTCTCCAGTTGCAGACATACTGGACCCAATATTCATCCGCCAGTAGTGAGTGTTTGCTGACCACTTCCAGCTTTATTCACAGATATTCAGTACCAGGTCATGCCTAGCATTGAATATCCAGGCATACGCGGCCAGATAAAACATTGCTGGTTTAGTGTGATATCCAGCATTTAACTGGCTAGGATGAACTGCATAAAGATGGGGACTGTGTTTTATGCAGTTATCCTAACCAGTTAAATGTTTTATCCTCCTCCAAGGCCATTCTTATATCTCTTACCCCATGTCTTATTGCCTCTCTTTCACCATCTTTTTAACCCCATTTCCACCCATGCAACCCCTTCAGAGACCCATCCCTTTCCTCCTTTTTCAATGTCTCTCATACTTTCTTCAGTCTTCCAGGTCATTCACATTATGTCTCAATCTTTGCCTATGTCATAAGTACATACGTACATCCCCTTTTCTTGTCCCTCTTCTCTTATCCCTCATTTCACACCCTCACTCATTTTCCCAACCCATCATTATACCCCCATTCATACCTAAAACTGCCAAGTATTCACTGTCCCTTAAAAATTCTCACTCTTTCCTATCCATAATTCCCTGCTCTGCTCCCCAGCACTCTCCCATTCAATCACCAAGTTCCAGTCATCTTCTGCTTTGTTCCTCTTTTCCCCCCACACCCTAGTCATATCCATCTTCTGATATCCCCCCTTTTAGTCATCTTTGCTCTATTCCCATTCTCCCCCCCCCCCATCCAGTTTCTGCTCTGTTCCCCCTCCCCTCCACCCTAGCCCCATCCACCTTCTGCTCCTTCCCTCTCCCACATACACATCCTAGTCCCATCCATCTTCTTCTTCCAGTACCTCCTATCTATTTGACTTTTTTCTCTGTGTCCACTGTTATTCTGTCTGTCTCCCTATCTCTCCTGTTTATTACCTCTCTTTTGTGTCCCTGTCCCTTTTCCCTCCATGTTAAGTATCTGCCGTATGTGCCCCATCCCTCCCCCTGTCCCTGTATTTCTCCCCCTTCTTTCTCTCTTTCTCCTGAACTCCCACCCCAAGTTCAGCATTTCTCAATCTTCTCTCCCCTGTCCCATCCCCATAGTAGTGCATCTCGCACTCCCCCTCCGCAGCCAGCATTTTTCGCAATCTCCCCTCCCTCATGTGCCCCCTTTTTCCCCTTCCAGGCTATGCCCATGATGATCAGATTTGATATAATCTCTGGATTGTGTATGCACAGGAAATCCAATATATATCATTTGACATTCAAAAAGGAGACATTGATAAAATGAGGAGAATGGTGAAAAAAAAAAATTGCAGGAGCAGCTGCAAAGGTCAAAAATTTACATCAGGCATGGATGCTATTCAGAAGTACCATCCTGGAAGCCCAGACCAGATATATTCCATGTAGAGAATGACACGGGGATGGGGACAGGGTCAGAGCCCACAGGGACTGGGTGGGAACAGAGCCCACAAGGATGGGGACAAACTTTGTTCCTATGTCATTTTCTACTCTGAGGCCTGTTAATGAACTGGACTGTTATTTATGTTTGAGTGATGCAGACAACGGTATTTTGAGTTTTTGGAAAAACAAGCAAACATGCTGGCCACAACTAGCAAAATTTTCACGTGGGATCCTGTACATCCTGCTACCAGCACATCTTCTAAGAAGACATCTTCTATTGCAGGAAGGAATGTGGAAGACAGGAGAGCTAGACTGAATCCTGAGATTGTTAATGACTTCTGATTATTCTTATTTATCCACAGATTTAAAAAAATCTTAACAGTGCTTCATAGGGCATATTTCTCCCCTCTAGGGCATACAAAACGGGTTGCATTTTGTACCCCTAGACATTTTAACAGGGTGAATTAGGATTCCTTGGAGTAGTAGAAATCAGCTATTGTTGGGGTTGGAAGGGTGGAGGGTGGTGGTGAGGAGGGTTATTAAAGCTGCTCGCTGTTATTGTTTTCTATTTGTAACTTATACACAATAGTTGCACAGCATATTGTTCCTTTTTATACTTAATATAATAAAAAGATTTAATCATAATTGTTCGAGGTATCTGCAAATGAGGACAGAGCCCATGGGGACAGAGCAGGGGCGGGGATGGGGACAGAACCTGGGGGCGGGGACAGAGACAGCCTGTGGGGACAGGGACAAACTTTTTGTCCCTGTGTCATTCTCTAATTCCATGTTCTAAAGGAGGAAGGAAGACCAAATGACAGCTGGCATAGCTAAAAAGTGAGGTGAAGGAAGCTATTCAAGCTAAAAGAAAATCCTTCAGATAATTGAAGAAGGATCTGACTGAAAATAATAGGAAACAGCATATGGACTGGCAAATCAAATGCAAAGTGCTGATAAGGAAGGCAAAGAGAGACTTTGATAAGAAGATTACGTTGGAGAGGAAAACACATAGTAAAATCTTTTTTAGGTAAATTAGAAGCAAGAAGCCGGTAAAAGAATCTGTTGGAAAACTAGATTACCGAGGGGTAAAAGGAGCACTCAGGGAAAACAAGGCCATAGTGGAGAGATTCAATGAATTCTTTGCTTCATGTGGAAGAGATACTTGTGCCGGAAATAGTATTCAATGCTGACGAGTCAGAGAAACTGAAACAAATCTCTGTAAACCTGGAAAATGTAATGGGACAATCTGACAAAATTGAAGTGTAGCAAATCACCTGGACTGGACAGGATGGTATATATCCCAGAATACTGATAGAATTGAAAAATGAACTTGCAGAACAATTGTTTTGTAATATCTAATTTATCTTTAAAATCAAGCATGGTACTGTGCAGCACAGAATTTAAGCAGAAATCCCGAGGTGTGGTAGTAATGTGGGAATGCTGACTGGCCGCCCACCAACCTCTACCCCCCCCCCCCCCAGCCTTGGTGGGCCCTCCCCAGGCCTACCTTAACACCCCTGGTGATCTAGTGGCCTCTTCAGGGGCAGGAAAGAACCTCACTCTTTCCAGCCCGCTATCACTGTGCTCTGGCCAGTGCCACCGCTTCATCAGAATGGCTGCTGAGACTTCAAGCAGTAATCTCATGAGGCTGCCACAGGAAGTCTCAGTGGACATTTTGAAGAAGTGGCGATACTGGCCCAGAGCAGCAGCAGTGGGCAGGAAAGAGTGGTGTTCCTTCCTGCTCCCGAAGAGGCCACTGGACCACCAGGAGTATTCATCTAGGCTCGGGTTGAGCCCACCAAGTCTCGGTGGGGCGGAGGGGGGGGGGGCATTGGCATCAGGGGACAGCCAGCCAGAATTTGGATGTAGTAAGGGGGGCTCAAAAAGTTTGAGGCTCACCAGCATCCAGAATTTGGATGGAGTGGAGGGGCTTAAAAAGATGGGGCTCACCAGCCAGCCTGCCAGAATTTGGATGGAGTGGGGGGGGGGGGCTAAAAAGGTGGGGGCTCACCAGCCATACAGAATTTGGATGAATTGTGGGGTGCTGAAAAAGGTGGATGTAATGTGTGGTTGCAGGGAGGGGGTCTGTAATATTTAAATTATGACAAATAAACTTGCAGAATTTGTTAATTTTGTGTGCAGAATTTTTTTTTCCGCACATAGAATTCCAGCAGGAGTAAAAGACTTTAGGTGCCAGTCAAGCTCATTTTCAAAGCACTTAGCCTCCCAAAGTTCCATAGAAACCTATGGAACTTAGCCTCCCAAAGTGCTTTGAAAATATCTTTCTAAAATAGGCCCTTGAAAAGTTGTCTTGCTAACTTGGTAGAACTTAGCTTTCCTAATGCATTGCACAACAATCTCAAATCACAAGAAAAGGGGAGGGTCCTATGATTTAATAAAGGAGTCTTGTGTCTGTGAGCATTCTGTGATTCCAGCATTCTTTATATAGAAATTGGTTTCCCTTTCTTCTTTAACTGAGTAGCATGTACGTTGTTACATTGAAATACCAAATAATAAATTTGTCATTTGTTTGCATCTACATCAGTAAACTGACAACTGATTCCCTATAAATAACAACTCTTGAGTTACAAATGTATTAATGACTAGATTTACTAATGTGTTAACACGTATGATTAGTAATAATGGGACCTGTGTTAAATAACATGTTTGTGCAATAACACGTGGTAAACACACATTAGTAAATGTAGCCATAAGTTAGTCCTATAAAAGGTATCACTGGTACCTTATTTATGGATCTTGATTTTTATTTAGCCAAGTGGGCTAGCATGGCACACAATGATATAATTTTCTTTTGTCATTTCTATTTTCATTTGATCTATGACTTTTTCTTTCAAGGTATCAGTTTTTGTTCTTTGAACAGACCAAGATGAACAGATAATCTGTTATGCCCACAGAGTCAGTGTAATTTGAGAAAAATGTAAAATTGTTATTGCTTATCTTTTTAGATTTTTGAAAAAGTACAATAGCATGTATTGGACCCATAGAGCATACAGGAAAAAAAAACTGGAATGCTTTGAGCATCAATGCCATCTTCGGCACCTCAACACATACTACTTCCAAGTATTCACCTCCTCTGGGGCCAGCGACATCCCCCCCCCCCCCCCCCCATCTTACTATTAGCACTACATCCATATCAGTTGTGTTCTCTGCTGCTGCCATTCAGCTGTCTGTATGTCTGACACCCTGTTGCCTTAACTCCTTTCCTGTTCTGATAAGACTGAACAAGCAGTATGGGAGATTAGGCACTGAAAAGCTCATACTTGCTGAGTCATGTGGTGCCAGAAGAAAACATGTTCCAGATGTGTCACTGTCAGCCTTTGGAACAAATATAGGAGGATTATAGAAAACTGGGGAAGAGCTAGCTTGAAGGGATTGGAAGTGGACACAGCATAGTGAAAGCTGGCTGGTGGGGATGGGATTGGGACTAGCTAGGACGGAATTGGAGGAGAGTGTGTTGGGGAAAGGATCTGGGGAACAGGGATAGAGAATATATGTGGGGAAATGGGCTTAGGGAAAGAGAAAATGTATGTGGTAAACTTTGTTTTGTTACAATGCACGGGAGCCAACTAGGGAGACTCAGGACTAGACCATTGTACTGTCTGCTTTGTGAAGCAATAATCTTGGCTCTCACTCTTTTTGCAAACGTACCCCACTAGAAAAATAGTGAAGATCACTGGTGTAGTGCTTATGAGAGATGAGTGACTGAGCAGTAATAAGGGTTAAGGTCTAATGATGTTGCTGTTTTATAGGCATTACATGTAGCATAGATCAGCAATTTTTCTGTTTTTTGATTAAACCTTCCTCCTTTGTAGACATCTGTCTTTACACCAGCGTATGGTTCTATAACCAATGTTCGTGTCAACAGTACCATGACCACGCCTCAAGTGTTGAGTCTGCTGCTTAACAAATTCAAAGTAAGTCACTTTGTAAGGTTAACTTTTGTTAAAATGACATTCTCTGTAAGTAAAATGTAAGACTTACGATCATAAGGACTATCACTAACCACACCCTCTCCAAAAGACGTTACACACTGTGATACCCGCAAGTGAGCCTTCTCTGGAATAGCCCCTACACTCTGGAATGCACTCCCTGAAAGGCTTCGCTTAATACAAGACTATCTCTACTTCAGGAAGCAGGTTAAAGCTTGGCTGTTCAACCAGGCCTTTAATGGAAGAAGTAACTAACTTATTAGTCTCACTCACACACACAAGGAGTGACACAGGCTGCCCATACTGCAATAGGACATATTTACCCACTCCTACCCTAGATAAGATAATATTTAACCATCTCTCTGACCTCATGTGAACCTTTATTTAAATTAGTCACCTTATTTTCTAACTCCTCATACTCTCTTACCTATCTATGGTGCCTTTTTACTAAGCCGCGGCAAAAAGTGGCCTTCAGCAGTACGAGTGCGGCTTTTGGGCACATGTCGGGCCAGTTTTCGAGGTGTCCTGGAAAAAGGGCTTAAGGGGCTGAAAAATGGACGTGTAGCAAAATAAAATCCAGCACGTGTCCATTTTTGGCCTGAGACCTTACCGCTTCCCATTGACTTAGCAGTAAGGTCTTGTTCACTACCTGGACAGTAGATGTGCAGCGCGTGTCCACTGCCATTTACCGCCGGGTAAGTGCCATGTGGTAGAAAATGGAAAATATTTTCCACCTCATGTTTTTGGTGCGCGCCAAATTCAGAATTACCTACTGGAGTACATGGTAGCTGGTCAGTAATGCTGATTTGGCACATGCTGGACATGAATAGGCCCTTACACGCCTTTGTAAAAGGCCCCCTAAATGTTCCATCTTTGCTTATTCCCTACACCGTCAATTAAAACGTTCTATTACATATTGTGTTGACTTCGTAAGTAGTATACTATACCATACTTTGTATTATTGTTGTTTGAATATTTTTACCGCTGTAATTGTCTATTGCTCATGTTTAATTTATTCTTACTGTACACCGCCTTAAGTGAATTTCTTCAAAAAGGCGGTAAATTAAATCCTAATAAATAAATATGACAAACTGATTTGTTCTTTTTAATGCTGCAGGTTGAGAGCAGCCCACATGAATTTGCACTTTATTTGGTTCATGAATCTGGTGGTATGTTACTTATAATATTACTTGTGATCAGTATTTTGATATTTTTTCACTGTGCTAGAAATGAAAAACTATATTCAACAATATATCAGTGATATCTTTTTATAGGGGCCTTCTTAAGCTGCCATTGCATCTTTCCTATAGCTGACCTTGTGATGATGATTGTGATGATAATAATAGTAATAACCCAAAGATCCTTACACCCTAGTTGATTCTCTTTTTTGACTGTAGCTAACTCCTACCCCCGAATATTCAAGCTATTTAACCGGCCAGAACAGCTGCTGACCAGTTAAATAGTGCTTAACCGGTTGTCCGCCAGTATTCAGTGGGGAATAACCAGCTATCCTGGTCTAACTCCCACAGTCTGAAAATCAGCTTCCTAATGTTTAGGCATGGATAGATCAGCACCATTGCACACTGTCACGGTAATTTACCAGCAGTGCATGCTAATGCTGGTAACGTGTGTCATTTGCCGTAGGACCTATTGTATAAAATGGGTCCTGCAGCAAATAATGCATATGAATGGCATTACCGCACCCTATTAGCAAATAACTTTGTGTACGTTCAGACAATATGGCCATTACTTTAGAAACAGATTCATGTGTAAATAGCAGCATATGCATGTATATATCACATGCACGATGCTGCTATTTGTATGTGTGTATCACAGCATTTCCATGTATATATCGCATACTGATTTCAGAAAGCCACTAGTTACAAGGGGTTGGGCGAGACTAAAAGCTACACATGTATTCCCCATTTATAAAGGGAATACAACTTGCCTTTTGCATTTTTGCCCCATTGGGGTTCCTCCGGCTATGCATCGCCTAGCCTCAGTGTGGTTGGTGGCGGGGAAAATCACTGCGTCGGCCTGAAAGAGTCCCCTTCCGCCTGGGATTTTGACGGTTATCCATGAAATGGACCATTGATACCAGATGTCAAAAATGACTGCTAGACACATTATACAATTTTATAGACAATGGGACAAATATGTTACTTGGAGATCCCACGCTGGGATTGATCTTGATGCCCCTAGGCTGATAGTACTACCGGATTGATCGACTGGGCAGATGACATGCTTATGGACACTGGCCATCAATCGGACTACAAGTTTAATTAGCAGGGGTGGGGGAAGGGAGGGGATGGGGATTGCGATTTAAAGGCATTGTTTTATGTTCAGTTATTGTCATAATTGCTTGATGTGTGATGGTTACTTGAATTTAAAACTTTCATAAAAATAATTTTAAAAACTATATAAAGGGAATACACATGCATGTGGAAATATTTCTACATCAGGTTTTACACCAGCTCATTTTAACCAGGATTTTACATGAGGGGGGTCAAAAAATTATTCTTCTTGATCCCATGTAGTTTATTTCCTCCTCTACAATGAAGCCAAGTTTTTTTTTATTTATTTATTTATTCAATTATTCAAATTATTGCAAGAAACATCTTGTTTAGGAAGTGTCATACATATACATAAATCTTTCTCAGAGAAAACTTAATCACAAAAAGTAAAATAATTTCACTCTTCATAAGAAATTGACACTCAAGTCCATAAATGAGGAATCCAAGATATAGGAAAAATACTGGAAACTAACAACAGAAAAAGAAATTCTAACTGGATATTGCACTACATTAAGAGGTGATGCCTAAATTATTTTGTCGTTTATCCAATTTTGCTGAGGCTATAAGTGCAGAGACATGAGCAGGTTCCAGAAATACATATTTTTTGCCCCCAAGCCTTATTATGCACTTGCAAGGGTATCTTAAAAAAAAGGTACCCCTCCCCCCCAAGTGCAACACTTCAATGAAGCCAAGTTAATATTGCAGGCTCAGTACTTAAACTGACAGCACTGGCAGGTTGAGATTTGTAAAATGGCACAGCTCCACTTGGAAATGGCACCACTTCCATGTGTTGTGAAACTACCACTTGGCACATTCCAGCACACAACGTAGTAAAATGGCTGTGCCTGCTGCATGTGCAAAGGAAACGTGAATGCCTGCAGGTATTTTAGAAAAGGATTTGTCAGCAGATCCTTTTCAGAAATTCCACTGGAACTGAACATGCCCTGGCCTGGATGATTCAATTATGTGATATACTACAGGGCAGTCTCTATGTTCTGTGTAAAATGGGGTTCTATATTATATAAATACTTGTATTCTACATGAATTGTAAAATGGTCCCTTGTTCTAATAGATTGTGAACAGTGAAAACAAATACACATCTGCTTCAAGTTCAAGTAAATATTGATTATAAAGTAGTATTACTGTAATAGTTACAAACTAATTTCCTTCTAATTTTCAGGAAGATTGTGTCTTTCAAAATACCATTTCTGTTTTTCCTTTCAGAAAGGTCAAAATTAAAAGATACAGAATACCCTCTGATCTGCAGAATACTTCATGGACCTTGCGAGAAGATAGCAAAAATATTTTTAATGGAAGCTGATCTGGGAGAAGAAGTGCCCTATGATGTAAGACTTAGATTTGTGAGTTCCTTCAAAGTAAGGGTAGCATGAAAAATGTGGTGTTACTTAACAGCACCCCATTGAAACAAAGTTCCGGTAGTACCACGAGGCTACCGCTAGAGGTTACAGCAGCCATTTTGGAAATGCAGCTGCTAGGGGCGGAGGCGAGTGGGCTTCGCTTCTGCCCCACCACCTCTGCTGGACTAGGTATTGCAGGTAGGTTTGGAGGGACCTATCTTGCTTGTTGAAGGAGTAGGTGGGATTTTGCATGATGGGAGGAGTGGGGATTGGGGCTGGAGAGAATTTGCAGAATTTTTTTGTCATGTGGGTTCTGGACGTTAGCTGGGGGCCACATAACTGTCTTAAGTGGGCCCCAGCTGAATATCGGCTGGGACCTGCCCTGGATGTTTAGTTCCAGTGCCTGCACATGGTCTGGCACTGAATATTTGAGGCTAATTTAGCTGACTACTGCCAGTGTTTAAAAAAAAAAAGACCACCACTGGCTGAATATTGACCTGAAAGAATTTTCCTACCTAGGCCTATGCAGCCTGCACACACATTTTAAAATTCAAAGTCTGATATTCAAGAGTAAACCACAAACAATTCTAGGGGGGTTACTTTTTTTATGCCTGAACTAAATAATATAGAGCATGCCATACTTTTTTATTTAATTTTTATAACTACACATTATTTTGCAAGTATTAATCAGCAATAATTAAAAATAAGTAAGTTGTAGTGTCATAAAGCTCAATCAAGCCCAAATCAAGAGGTGAGAAGGACCTGATTCTTACTTACAAGCTATAAAAAAAGGCCTTTTTATTTTTACAGGTGCACTGAAAAATGGACCTGCGCGCATCCAGTACATGCGTCTACACCAGCACAGACCATTTTTCGGCGCACCTTAGTAAAAGGACCCCTAAATCTTCAAAATACTAGTCATATCAGACTTATTCTGGAACACACTGAGGCGAGTAGCCCTCTCACTAATTTCATCGACAGCAGACAAAAAAAAAAAAAAAAGCTGAGAAATCCATACTAGCTGATCTCAAAATATCAGCCCCCCCCCCCCCCCCATTGCGTTCCTATATAAACCTCGTGGGGAAATATAATAAAACATTAGAAATCAAATAGTTCACATATGACAGTTCCAGAACTTCATGAAAATACTGTCTGAGCAGTATAATAGGAACAAATAAGTGTGTGTTAGGAAAAGTTAACAAATTCCAAGCACACACATTCTAAAGTAATTCAGCTTTTCTATGAAGAATAAGACTGTCTTTTGTTGTAAAGTCCAGTAATTTTCAGGGGCAAATTCTGAGCTTCCAGTCTGGAACAAAGACCTTCCACTTGTAGTAAGTCTTTAGTCCTGTTCCTCTAATTTGGAAATAGTATCAGTAGAAAAAAACACTCATCTGCTCTGAAATAACTTCAGTAATGACCTAGGTCTCTCACCACAAGACTCCCCCAAAGGATAGTGAGGGCTTAGCTACAGCTGCATCAGGTAGCCTGGAGCAGTGGCATAGCTATGGTTGGGCCTATTTGGACACAGGCCCACTCATTCTTGGCTCAGGCTCACCTTGTCTGGTGGCCACTGAGGCGCCCAAAACATTTCAGTGGCGGCCACATCACTCTCTTAGCTCCCTCTCCTCTACCCCTAGATCCAGTATCTGCCCCTCTCTCTCTAAACCCCTCCTTCCCCACTCTACCGCAGAACCATTGCCGGCATCAACAGCAACTCCTATCCACTGCCTACGCAGGCCCTGCAGGCTCCCTCTGCTGTGTCCCACCCTTGCCAATGTCACTGTTTCCTCTCTGGCGGGACATGGCAAAAGAAAGCCAGTGGAACCAGTGCAGGCAGTGGATATGAATTGCTGCTGCAGCCGGTGATGATTCTGAAATAGAGCAGGGAAGAAAGGGTGGGGGGGCTCAGAGGGACAGTTGCCAGATCCAGGGACAGAGGAGAGGGAGAGTGACACATGACAAAAGGGGAGGAGTTTTGGAAGGGCCCACCCATGTTAAGTCTAGGTTCACCCATAATGGTAGGTCTGGCTATGCCATTGGCCTGGAGACACACTCATTTAAATGAGGAAAAGTTCACAAGGCTACCAAATAAAGGGTGGCAGGCAGGGCTGGTGTTAGACATACTAGGGGCCCAGGGCAGAAATTAAGGAGGGGACCCCCAATTTCCTCCCTGTCCTTTTTTTCCAATCTTCCCCACTCACTATTACTACCACACACAAAACAACTTTAAATGACCTCTTCACACATACAGGGACGGGTAATCCACCTAGGTGGATGAACAACAAAATCCCACAAAACCAACGAACAATAAAAAGTGGGAAGTGGACCAATGACTCCAGAGACTGGGACAGCAGGGTCAAACAGAGATTTTATTACTGACTCACTTATATATTTAGTTACAGAAAGTATTTTCCTGTTCTGGAGGGCTCACAATATTTAAAAAAAAAAAAAGTAGGATTTGAACCTGGGTTCCTTGGTTTACAGTCCACTACACTAACCATTAGGCTACTCCTCGGTCTTGCTTCCTGTTTTGTTAAGAATGCCCATTTTCAGGGGAGACGGGTGGGTGACAGTAGTCACTGGTGGTTTAAGGAGGTGTCATGCCTAATCCCTCCAGTGGATAGCTTGCTCAATCAGAGCTCCTTTATGTACCCTGGATGTTCCTGAAACAGGTCTAATTTAGGACATCCTTCTTTTTAGATTTGGATGTTTCTTCCCCTTTGATAACTGCTGTTGAATATTCTGATTTTGACCCCTTCTTAATCTCGTCCAAAACATGCCCACAACACACACCCTTGCTATTTGGACATTCAGCAGTGTCAGATAGACAAATCCTGCCTTTGCAAAATTGGGATTTGGACATTTCAAGCACATGGACGTCATTTCAGCATTTTGAGACTTTCATATGCTTCAAAAGTAAGCACCTTATTCTATTTTCCAACACCTTTAATTTCCAATGCAAAAAGTACCCATTTAGGGGTAAATTTATAGATCTTTTTTTCATATGCAAACATGTTTACATAGAGAAAGCGATTTATAAAATTATGTAGGGCTATACACAAGTAAATTGTAGGTGCACAGAAAATCAACACTTACTTTTTTACATAGGCATTCCTGGGGACTTAGTTCAGATGGAGCTGGTGAAAAATTGTTATGTACATATGTGTTTTATTAAATATACTTGTATACTTGAAGAATATGCACACATTCTCACCTTCAGAGCAAGTGTAAATTTGCACAGGAGCATTTGTGCATTGCTGGGGGTCATTATACGAGCCTGTTTTATAGAAACACATAGAGGCTCATTTTCAAAGCACTTAGCCTCCCAAAGTTCCATAGAAACCTATGGAACTTAGCCTCCCAAAGTGCTTTGAAAATATGCCTCATAGGCACCTATGTTGCTTTTATAAAACAACTGAAAATAGTCCCTTGTTTTGGACATTCTAAAAAGGTGCCCTGTTATAAAATCAAGCCCTTAATGTTTTTTATTGTAGTTAATTTAGCACTACTGTAAAGTGGATTTCATGCCTCCTGTGGCTGGCAGCCTTGAGGGCTTTCATCTTTGTCTTGGTCCATCACTATTCTTGCAGAAGTGCACAGCGCTCTCTCATCATAAATATTAAAGAGCCTTTTACTAGCATGTGTTGATTTGACATCCCTAGGTTGCACAATATATTAAGTTTGAAATGCCGGTGCTGGACAGTTTTGTTGAAAAGCTGAAAGAGGAAGAAGAGAGAGAAATTTCCAAACTGACGTTGAGGTAAAGCTAATTTTACAGGCATGGGAAATGTAGAACTACCTTTTGTGAACTGAATGCATGCCACCAATTACATCTGTGATAATATCATTCTTATACTTCTGCTTGTCAAATATTTTGGGCTGTATAAGGAAATGACAGTTTAATACTTGTATTTGATTCCTTTGGGGTTTTTTGGGGGGTTTTTTGAACAAGTACTTCTCCTTTTTTTCCCCTTTTTTTTCTGAATCAGAACCAGTGCTGGGGATAATGCCACCCTGAGCCTTCACAAGGACCTGGGGACTTTCTCTCATTTTAATAGCCCCACCTTGCTATAGAGGCTGACCAGATTTCAGATTCGTCACCAAAACTGCCCCAAAATTTGGGTTCGGGTTTTGGCCAAAAATGCCTAAGCATTTTCAGTCGGAACTGAAAACATGGCCCTACCCCACCCCTTGAGTCAAACCTCTTACCCTTCCCATGTGAGCCTCTTACACTCCTCCAGACAAAACCCAGCCCTACCCTCCTCCCCGGGCCTACTTTCTAAAGGCCCTGGTGGTCTAGTGGCTTCTTTAAGGGAGGATCAACCCGCGTTGCTCCTGCCCTCGGTGGTTCCGTGTTCGAAATGATGGCCTCAACTTCCCTAATGTGGATTGTCTTGGGGATTTCACGACCACCATTTTTAACATGGAGCCACCAGGGGCAGGAGCAACATGGAATGCTCTTGCCCCCAAAGAAGCCACTAGACTATCAGGGCCTTTAGAAAGTAGGCCCGGGAGGAGGAGGGCAGGTGGAGCTGGTGGGGGGGGGGGGGGGGGATGGGATTTCTCTTGGGGAGCAGGAGACTGGTTTGATGGGGGTGGGGGAGTCTTGCAACGGCCGGCCTCTACTTTCCCACTAGTCCTACTCTAGTCAGTGCTCCCGAGACCAGAGACTATGCACCAGGACCCTGCATCATGGACTGTGAATCTGACCACCGTAATGATGAGCATCATTCCTTTCCCCTGGGGTTGTGAATGCTACCACTGCAGTACTGCTAGCCTCAGTCAACCTGCAGTGCAGAAATCCTGATCTGGGAATTGAACTAGAACCATCTAAGTGGCGGCACTTAGCCTTGGGGTAAGCCCCATCTGCATAATTCTTAGGGCCCTGTTTACTAGGTGCGCTAGTGTTTTTAGCGCGTGCTGACACTAGAGACACCCATAGGAATATATGGGCGTCTCTAGCATTAACGTGCGCTAAAAACGCTAGTGCACCTACAGCATGGCTTAGTAAATCTTAATATTTGATGTTGGAATCACTGAAAAATATAACTCTGATAAATGAAAAGAGATCTCGTGCTCTCTCTCGCTCTCTCTCTCTCTCTCTCTCTTATTTTTTTTTTTAATTTTGGCCTGCCTTTAGTTTATTTAAGAAAGGGAGAAGAGTGGGAATAGAGACCAAGGTTTCCAGAGACAGGAACACAAACAGTCTTTAGTAAAACAGTGTTTATTGAAAATCAAAGCGACTCAACACAACGTTGTGTTTCGGCCAGAAGGTCTTTAAAAAGAATGTTGGCTCTGCTATTTAATGGATACGTCTTTCCCTTCAGTTCACTCCCATCTCTCTATATAAAACGCACCTCCAACGTTCTAATGAAGCCTCACTTTCCCAACATTCTAAAGTGAGGCGGCTGAGACCACTTGTCTGCCCCGCCCACGCGTCAAACGTTATGGCGTCGGGGGAGGAGCAATCACTCACCCAATCGCATTGGAGGTGTGTTTTGGAAGGTAGGAGGCACAGTATCTGCACTTCGCAATGCCCCCCCCCCCAAGGTCGCCACACACCTCACCCCTACACCCACCCCAGGTAGCCACCAATACCACCCTGCACCACCACGCCAAGCAAACAGCGACCCAGGCACTCCCGCTGCCACTCAAAAAAAGAGCCCCCAGCCAGGGAAACAGACTCACACCCAGCCATCCACAATGCTGCAACCCCCCCCCCCCCCCCCCCCCCCCAGGTCGCTCGCTCGCTCATCCAGCCAGGTCACCACTCCGCCCACCAGTTCACCACTCCACCCGAGCACTCCCGCTGCCACTAACAAAAACAGCCCCCAGCCAGGGAAACAGACTCACACCCAGCCTTCCACAATGCCGCTACCCCCCCCCCCCCCCCCACACACAGATCGCTCACTCGATCGCTCGCTCACCCACCCAGCTCACCACTCCGCCCACGAGTTTGCTGCTTCAGCCGCCCCCCACCCGGTCTACCAACGGCACAGGCCCCCAGCATTGAAGGAACACCGCCTCTCAAATACCTGTCAAACTTCTGCAAGCAGCACTCCACCACATGATCGCTTCTCTTCGGGTCTTCTTCCCTCCCTGTGTGCCGCCCTTGCGGAAGTTACGTCACACGAGGGCGGGGCACAAGGAGGGAAGAAGACACAAAAGGAAGCGAACTGCTGGGCTGGCTTGCTGCGTGCAGCACTTTGAAACGGCGGTAAGATGGGGGGAACTGTGATCGGTGATATCGGGGGCAGGGGCGACTGGAGACCTCAGGGGGAGGGGCTTGGATGGGAACAGAAAGCGACTGATGGTGGACATGGGGTTGGTGGGGAGAGATGCTGGATGGGAGGGAGAGAACTCAGGGAGGACTCTGGAACTGGGAGGGAGAGAGGACCCTGGAACTGCGAGGGAGGGGGGAACCTTGAAACAGGGAGGGAGGGAAAGACCAAACCTGGAACTGGGAGGTAGGGACGACCCTGGAAGAGGGGGGGGAGGGGGGTGACGACGACCCTGGAACTCAGACGGATGGACGACCCTGGAACTGGGAGGGAGTGAGGGGAGGGGAGGGGGGACCTGCCGGCACACACTCTCATTCTCACACACACTCTCTCTCTCACACACACACTCAGTCTCACTTTCTCTCACACACACACACACTCGCATATTCTCTCTCTCTCTCTCTCTCTCTCTCTCTCTCTCTCTCTCTCTCTCTCATACAGTCACTCTCACACACACTCTTTCAGACATACACACTCTGAGGAAACACCTTGCTAGCGCCCG
The DNA here is from genome assembly GCF_901765095.1 of Microcaecilia unicolor. Classification (NCBI taxonomy): domain Eukaryota; kingdom Metazoa; phylum Chordata; class Amphibia; order Gymnophiona; family Siphonopidae; genus Microcaecilia; species Microcaecilia unicolor. Next base: position 110,638,255 of record NC_044035.1, read on the forward strand.
TTTCATTAGTTTCAGAAACGGGCCTTTTTTCCTAGTTTTGCAATATTTTGCGGCACTCACTCTTGCCGTTAGGATGGCTACTGCTTTCAGTGCTTTCATTCTATTGAGGGTAAGCACCATATGGACCTCTACAGTTTCTCAGATGCAGGTCCGCAACGTTTTCTATAGCTTTCTACACAATCTGGGCAGATCACCCACCATCCTCCCCTGTCCATCAGGTACAAATACAAAGGAAACGATATATTTTAAGAAAGCAAGGATCCCATTCTAAGTGAGTTAGGAAGCTTATTCAAAGACACAGGACCAATAACACTAAAGAAACAATTTCTAATTTTATCATGATACATTTGTCAGAAGGATGGGATCAACAATGAAGTTTGATGTGCTGATCGGGCCCTAGATGACGAATAAAATACCAGTATTCGCTCTAAAAAGAGAGATAACCCTGTAAGCTAGATTTTGAAGACCAAAATCAGAATTTTAAATGTAATCATGTGTGTAACAAGAAGCCAGTGTTCAAATTTCAAAAATGGATTCATGTGGTCCCATTTCCTCACTCCCTTGATAAGTTTAAATGCTGTGTTTTGAATGATCTGCAGATGACAAATATCTAATTGGCAAATACCAGACAATAATGAATTATAATTGCCTTAATATTTGTTATTCCTCAGCAATCCTCCAGACCGTTCAAGACGCTTGGGTTATGCACTCCTACCAGCAGAGGGAGACTGAGAACACTAAAACTTCTTATACAAGTAGCCTGTGCAGACCTTCTACTAACCAGTATTTTCTCAGTCTCAGCAGAGAGTAGATGTGTGCAGCCTGTGCAGTGTACTCAGTCTGATAGGCCCGTTTGGGTTGTAAATGTTAGAGAACCCACACTTGGATCTCTATTACAGGGTGTAAGTCCTAAGGGGCTTCTTATTCCCTGTGGGGTGTCACACCCGGGTGGCCGGGTCCCTCCCCCTGTGCTCTTCCTCTGTTTTTAAACGTATATGCCAGTGCATTTTGGTGTTTCTAGTTCCTGCTTATAGCAGTTGAAATCACTCACCCAAACCAACTACCCCCCCCCCCCCCTACTGTACACCACAACAATAGTACTTATGGGTGAAGGGAGTACCTATATGTGGATGGATACACTGGGTTTTTGGTGAGTTTTGGAGGGTTTGCAGTTTCCACGACAAGTGTAACAGGTAGGGGGAGGTATAGGCCTGGGTCCACCTGTTTACAGTGCACTGCATGCTGCTCTAATGGACCTGGCTATAACATCTGAGGCTGTCATAGAGGCTGGTGAATACTATTTTTATTCATGTTTTTGGGGGGTGGGAGGGGGTCAGTGACCACTGGGGGAGTAAGGGGGTCATCCCTGGTTCCCTTCAGTGGTCATCTGGTCATATAGGGCACCTTCTTGTGCCTTATTCGTTCTGAAAACTGGTCTAAACCAAAACGTTGAAGTTTTCACCCTAGACATTTTCATTTTGTTCTATTATGGCTGTAAAACATCTAGGGCGTAAGTATTTAAGCACGCCCTAAGCCTGCCCTTCAAAATGCTCCCGACATGCCCTCTTGTGATTTGGACACACTGCAGATGAAATGTATAGATAAGTGTCTGCAAAATAGGTTTTGACAATTTCAATTTGGATGTTTAGAGAATAAATCTGTCCAAGTGTTTTTTATGACACTTTTGCACGTTTTTCTCTTTCGAAAATGAGCCCCTTGGACACTGAGGCTTTGAGTGGCATAGTCAGTCTCCAGTGCGTCAGGGAAGGACACTTCGCCAACTCATTGGGGATTCTCTGTGCCTTTGGCCAATGCCTGAACCTGAGGTCAGTAAATTGAAATAGCAGACTCAAACCTCTTCATTGTAGTATTTTTATGAGTTTGATTCAGAACATTCCAGGGAGTGTGAGGAAGAACTAGATGTGGTCTTGGAGTCTCCAAGATCTTCCTTTAGATATCTTCCCACCTCACGAAAGATATTTCCCCACAAGAAGAACTGGAAGATATCCAGTGTTTATGACTTAGGCTCCTTTACCATCTCCAGCTTAAATAGGATGACCTGAGCCATTTCCATGACAAACTTGATAAACAAGAGTTCCTTGACCTACCCAAGGAGGCACTGTGCCCATTCACAGAATCCTGAAGAAGGTTCAGATGTGAATGTGGGAGACTCACCTCTCTGTTCCTCCTAATTAAGAAGGTCGACCCTATATACAGAGTCCAAAAGGCTTTTGGGATTCGAGCAGCAGCAGCTTCCTTACTATTCTATGGTGGTCAGATCCACTCAGAAGAATTACATTTTCCAAAACTCACTCCTCGTTGCCCCCTGGGAGAGGAGCTTGGACATTAGAGTCTTCTGGAAGAAAATTTTCCAGAATGCTATGCTAACGTCTTGCATAGCATCCTACATGCTCTTTGTGTGCATGTACTTGTGTGACAGTGTGCAATGTAAGCAATCAGCATGAAAGTACTCAAAGAAAGCAGACAAACGGGCTCCTCAGGCCTCGTGGGCTTATTCTACACGGTGTACAGTTACATCCTAGGTGGAGACTACCTTACTGTCTCCAGCAAGGTGGCGATGTATTCCCTTGCTACTGTGTGGATGTGGCAGCATGCTTGGGAGACAGTTTTGGGACTTCGGGGCTCACATTTTTGCACTGGACTGCAGGCCTTGACTGAAGGTGCACCTTCTCCCATGGTGGGTATTCTTTGTATATACATTCGGAGTGTGCAGAGCCTGGGCTCTTTCATTAATACTTGGGGACCATGAGTCAAGTGGAAAAAGTTCTGGTACTCAGTTTGACAGAGTACCCCGGGAAAAACGCCCTACATATTAGTTAATTCATCTTTTTTTCTGTTCAAAGCAGCCTGTAGCTAGAGAGTCCTAAGTTATGAGAACTTGCTGTCCTATTTCCTTAAAGAAAACCAAGTTACTTCCCTGTGGCAGGTGTTCTTGGAAAAGCAGAATACAAATCCTCACATACCTTCTTCTCTCCCAAGGAGTGGTATTATCATATAAGCTTAAATATATAGACCATCCATTCCCAACCCAGTCCTCGGGGCACACCTAGTTCATGAGTTAGATTTGCATGCACTGCTTCAATTGCATACAGATCTATCACATGCGTATTCATTGTGAGTATCCTGAAATCATGATTGGCTGAGTGTGTCCTGAGGACTGGGTTGAGAACCACCGCTGTAAAGGAAAAGGAGTTGCCTACTTTCCTTTATAGAATAGGATCCTATCACGCACCCCTTGGGGTGCCTAATTATAGGGCACTCAGTTATAGCATTGCCCCCAAAAGGTTGTTTTCCCCCAAATTCTATGAATGGCGCTTAAAATTGTGCATGCAATTTAATTGAATAATGAGCCAATTAGCACTGATAATTGGGTGCTAATTAGCATTAATTGAAATTTATGCATGCATTTGTAGTCATGGAAATCGCGTGGCTCCAAAAAGGGGACATGCCCATGGGAGGGTCATGAGCGGATCGGGGCATACCTACAATTTTTGTGCACTGTTATAGAATAAGGAGGATCCACGCCTAATTTGGATGCAAGGATTTATACCAGGGTTTACTTGGTGTAAATGTGTGTGTCTAAAGTTGGGCACTGATCCCTGTCCTAAATGTATTCTATAAACTGTGTCTAGCTTTCAGTGCTGTTAGCGCTTAGCATGTTATTTTTTTCAGCACTATTTATTGAATTTGGTCCTTTATATGCAGAAATGTCTTATAAAAGTACTCCACATGGGGGTAATTTTATAAAACATTTTCCATGTGTAAAACGTATTTTACAAACAGAAAAACACTTTTATTATATAGCATGGGACTAAACATGAATAAAAAGAAAGCACACAGGAAAAGCATGCCTACTTTTACACAGAAGAGATGACATTCGTTCATTCATTTGAGTATTTATATACCGCTTGGTTTACAGTTTCACTTTTCAGCATAGTTTAGGCAGGCAACAGATGCTTTTGCCCACTTAAACCACACTGAGCAGGCTGGCCATCCATATTCGGCAGCACTTAACTGCTCAGTATCAGCTTCAGCACCACCTGGGTAGTTCCGGGGAAGTCGGCGGGCAGAGTCGGAGAGGAACCAGCAGTGATACTGGCAGCACTCATATTCAGTGCCTGTGCCCGCACAGCTAAGCATGCAGATAGGACTGCACAAAAGTCAGTCCTGTCTTTACCCGTTTAGTTATGCAGGTCTCAGCACTGAATATTGCTGTCTGACCACTGATACTCAGTTTTAGTGAAGGTCATGGCTTAACATTAAACAACTGAGCTTAACTCTGCTCACAGTGGCTTAAAAACAGCTGACTGCTGAATGTCGATTGGAGACTGTGTGGAAGTGTTCCCAAGGGCTTAGTTTGGGAAGAACTGGGACAGAATTGCATAGTGTTTACATACCCAAATGTACACCTGGATCAGTCCTATTTTCAGCCAAACTTAGAACCCTAAGGTTTCAGCTGAAAAATAAGCTAAATTTAGGTGCCTTTAAGTTAGGCTCTAGAATTTAGGCTTGTCATTAATTTACCTAGCTTTATGAGCCTAATTTAGGTTTCTACCCCCAGATTCTATATATGGCGACTAAAGTTGTGCGTGCAACTTAATTGCTTAGCAAGCCAATCGGTGCTGATAATTGGTCAGTAACGAGAAATTATTGTCACTAATTAGAATTTATGTATTCAGTAAAGTGGTGCATATAAATTCTAATGCGCAGGTCTAAAAAGAGGGTGTGGCCATGGGAGGGGCACGGGTGGGTCATTGGTGTTTCTAGAAATTAGACACACTTATAGAATATACCCGACCCACACCTAAGTTAGGCATTGGAATTTACACCAGGTTTTAGTTGGTGTAAGTAATAGCATCTAAATTTAGTCACGGGTATGGGCGCTTCACGTATTCTTTAAGCCACGCCTAATATTAGGCATGGGTTATAGAATAGCGCCAAGTGCGGGGGGGGGGGGGGGGGGGGTTCCATGCCAATTGTTTTGGCGCCTTATATAAAATCTAGTCCCTAGTGTTGAAAATATGTGCTAGGTTCCTAATATTTTCCCCTGCCTTAAATCTGCCCTGTTGACTGATACTGTTTAGGCTTCTAAATTTAGGAGTATAGTGAAACTAGGAGCTTAAATTTAGACACTCTAATCGGTTTTCAAAGAAGCTAATTTAGGAACCTAACTCTCAAAGTTAGGAGTCCAGTTGTTTGAATATCAGAATATCTCCATAGAGGCAAGTGAAAATTGCTAGGTTAAAATTAAATTTACTGTAGATGCATTAGAAGATTTTTTTTGTTTGTTTTTTGTATGCAGTAGTATTTAAGGATATACATTTCTGTTTATCAATAACAAGTTATAAGTTTGCGGCAAATGCAGCTCTGTCAATTATTTCTTTATCTTTCAAAGGTTCAGTGTTCTTCGCTTAATGATACAGCAGCACTTGGAGAAACTTGTGGATATTGAAGATCACGTCTAACAGCAGATATCTGTAGTAACAAGTCAGACATGTAGCAGAGAATTAATGATTTATTCAGATTACATGCCACTGAGCCGAAACCAAAGCTTTCATTTCTAAAATCTATTGCACAGATTTATACTTTTGTAAACGGCTATGTTCTGTAACATTTTAATTTCTCCGATTTTCATATTTATTTGTACTAATAAACAGAGAGGAAATGTTTCCCCTAATACAAATATTGAACATGTGAAAACTTTGATTTATAATAAAAGTTTACATTATAACTAAATTAACTGACTTCATTGCTTTAAGTACATTCTGTTTCCAACAGTGGCCAATCCAGGTCACAAATACCTGGCAAGATCCCCAAAAAGTACAAAAGATTTTATACTGCTTATCCCAGAAATAGTGGATTTTCCCCAAGTCCATTTACTAATGGTCTATGGACTTTTCCTTTAGGAAGCCGTCCAAACCTTTTTTAAACTCCGCTAAGCTAACTGGCTTTACCAAATTCTCTAGCAACGAATTCCAGAGTTTAATTACACGTTGAGTGAAGAAAACTTTTCTCCGATTCGTTTTAAACTTACTACATTGTAGCTTCATTGCATGCACCCTAGTCCTAATATTTTTGGAAAGCGTAAACAGACACTTCACATCTACCCGTTAACTCCACTCATTATTTTATAGACCTCTATCATATCTCCCCTCAGCCACCTTTTCTCCAAGCTGAAGAGCCCTAGCCGCTTTAGCCTTTCCTCACAGGGAAGTCGTCCCATCCCCTTTATCATTTTCGTCGCCCTTTTCTAATTTCACTATATCTTTTTTGAGATGCCGCAACCAGAATTGAACACAAAATTCGAGGTGCGGTTGCACCATGGAGCGATACAAAGGCATTATAACATCCTCATTTTTGTGCCTGTTAACATGATTATGTGTTCCTCATTACTGTCTAATAAAATGAACCTCGTCCAGGGATTAAAAGAAACTAAGGAATTCTGCATTTTGAAGGTCCCAAAGTACTTTGGGAAAGTTCACTGTAAAATAAAAGGATAGTGATGTAGCATTTCCTTTATCAGTAGGGAGCACATGCTTTACTAATGTAGAAATCTATGTACTAAGCTCTATTAAAATCAACATGGAAACAAACTTTTCACCACCCTTAAAAGACACAGGCCCCTTGTAGCAGACCTGCCCAACCCCTATGATTTGATGTTCTGTTCAGAATGCCTGTGATGTAATTTTGATTTTGGCACCCTGACTGGCAGGAGAGAAACATGTCAGAGGTACTTCTGATATTATAAGTGGGGTCTAGATTGTTGCATGATCATTTGGGAGGCTCGGAGGGCCACAGTGGACTCAGTATTCTTCATGTGGGGGAAGCTGCAATGAACTAGCCAGGAGACGGGATCATGGTGAGTCACAACTGTGCCAGCAGGGAGGCCAGCTTGTTATGACCATTAATGCAAGTCTGTAACTGGGCAGCCCTGTTCATGTGTTTCAGTTCTATGTGGTGAGCGTCTTTTCTGTAATGGCATCTTGAGTGCCCAGATTCTGTTATAGAATTTTAGCATAACCCAGCATCAGTTCATCTTAAATTTAGGTGCTGCATTTACACCAGCCATAGAGCTGGCATAACTGTGGGCACCTAAATACAGCAGGGACTCACGTAACTTACAGTATTCTGTAAGCTGTGTGCATAAGTGGGTTACACACTTATGTTCTGCCCAGAGAGTAAGGATATTTTATAGGGAATATCTCCCTTATGATGTCCAGACCTTAAAAGTTTTCTCAATCATTTGCCCAATGGCTTTAGCAATATAAGTTGTGCTTCATATCCCATATGTGAAATTAAAAAGTCTTTCAACATTCTTAAATAGTCTTTAAGCAACAGGTGAGTACTTATCTGAAGCAACGCTGCACAAAGGGAGCAAGAGTTAAGCAACCCTTTTTTATACTATCTGTTTAATGCTATGAACATCATCTCTGAAGGTCTCCACACTATCCGAGTAGTGCCAAGGTGGTCCAGGGGAGGGAGTGGAAAGTTATCCGCATACCACCTGTATTCAGCAGCAGTACCCAGACAGCTACCCAGGGAAGTTAGGACAGCAGAAAGCTCTATACCCAAATATTCAGCACCAGTATCTGGCAATATCTGGGCATCGGCTGGCTCTGAATATCTGAGTATAGACTTAAGTGGCACCATCAATGTTTGAATTCAATACTGTCTACAGTGTTTAAATGTCAGGGGATTAGATTGTAAGTTCTCTGGGAACAGGAAAATCCCTAATGTACCTGACTATAACCAACCTTTTATCTACTGGGAATGGCATGAACTAAAATCTGAATCCAAATCCAAGCCTTCTAAACTGACTGACCTCCATTGGCATCAACACTGAGAAGACGATTTTGGAAGCCATTTCTGCAGGTATAAGCCATGCTTCCTTTATTCACGGAAATAGGTGATTATAAAATTGCCCATCCAATATATGCATAAATGTTACCTGCATATATACACCTTTACTTTTCCCAAACTAAGCTGAGGCCTTCCTGAGTAGGATTAGCATTAATGGCCATATGTTAAAATAAATGTATGAGTATGTTAACCCTGGAATTTTGTGTATGTTTAAAAGCAGATGTAATTGTAAGCACATTTGAGTTCTATCATACTAAGGAATACCAGAAACGGGGTATTTTTCTGTGCTGGAGCGTCATTATGGAATTTATTACCATCACAGTTGAGTAGTATTACTAATCTGGCATTTTGCAAGCCTTTAAAGACTTGCTGGCCAATATTCAAAGTGAGTTAACTGGCTGGGAACAGCCACTGACCAGTTAACTTGTTTATCAGTGGCTATCTGGTCATTTTTAGCAGCATTTAACTGGTTATATTCACTGAAAATGACCCGTTAGCTCTGAAATACGAGCTAGTTAGGTTTCGGGGGGAGGGGGGTTCAGGCGTAGAGTCCAGTTAGCTTCCGATATGCAGAGCTAACTGGCCAGTGTTAGCATTTCACCAGCCTGGAAAACCAATTGTGGAGTACCACAGGGATCACCCCTCTCACCCATTCTGTTCAACCTAATGATGACCCCATTAGCCAAGGCACTTGCCATCCAAGGCCTTAACCCTTTTCTGTATGCAGACAATGTCACAATATACATACCTTTCAAATCGAACCCATCAGAAATCACCAGCGTAATAAAGAATAGCATAAGCATAATGAATTCTTGGGTATTAGCTTTCAAATTAAAACTCAACAAAGGAAAAAAATACACTGTCTCATTCTTTCATCCCAACATAGCACAATCCACCCCACAGCCACACATACCCAGGAATACTGATCTCAGATAACCTGAAAATCCTTGGCATTACCATAAACAGCAACTTAACTCTAGAGCACCAAGCCACTGCCACTACAAAGAAAATGTTCCACACAATGTGGAAACTCAAACAGGTAAAACAATTCTTTCCTGGGAAACTTTGTAATATGATTCAAACAATAGTACTAACCCACGTCGATTATTGCAATGGAATTTACGCGGGATGCAAGGAACAGATCTTAAGGAAACTTCAAAGCGCTCAGAACACGGCGGCCAGGCTCATTTATGGAAAAACAAGATTTGAAAGCACAAAACTCCTTTGCGAACAACTGCACTGGCTATCTATCAAAGAACGCATTGCCTTCAAGATTTGTACTTTCATTCACAAAATAATCCATGGCTTAGCTCCGGGCTACATGACTGATTTAATCGACTTTACCAGCTAGAAACACAATTGAATCAGCAAGAATGTACCTAAACCTTCACTTTCCAAGATGCAAGGGATTGAAGTATAAATCAACATATGCGTCCAGCTTTTCCTACACAGCTCTGGAATACATTACCAAAAAATCTGAAAACCACGAACAACCATCTAAACTTCCAAAAAAAACTAAAGACTTGCCTTTTCAAAAAGGCATACCCCACAGAACAGACATAAACACCAAATAATGAAGCACAATAATCAAACTAGGAAACAGAAAATATCCTATCCCTTGCTGCGGATCCCACCCTTGCAATCTGCATGGGACGAATCACCCCAATTCTAATTAATTGTACTTGTACTAACTAATCCGGAGTCTGTAACCACCTCTCCGGAACTATGTAAGCCACATTGAGCCTACAAATAGTTGGGAAAATGTGGGATACAAATGTAATAAATATAAATAAAGCTACATAAATAACTGTCCTATCTTTTATACCTTAACAAACGGCCAGTTAGCTCTGAATATTGAGTTAACTGAGCATATGCTAGCCAGCTTAAAAGATATTCAATGATGGCAACTGGATATGGCACAACATGGCTTTTTTTGAGGGGGTACTTGGGGGTACTGAGTACTGGCACCTTTTCCAGGGCCATGCCAACACGGTAAGCGAGGTAAGCATGGCAGGAGGGCACCATCCTCTGGGGGGCGCCCCGCCGCACCATGCTTACCTCGCCCTCTTCTCCCCAGATCCTTTTCCTTTTTTTTTTTGTTTAAATTTACCTCTCTCCGGCGGCAGCGTAGCGTTAGTGAGAAGGAGGCGGCGCTCACCCGCCCCGACGTGTCAGTCTTCCCTTCGCTCAGTTCCGCCTTCTTCTGACATCAGAAATGACATCAGAAGAAGGCGGGAACTGAGTGAAGGGAAGACTGGCACGTCGGGGCGGGGGAGCGCCACCTCCTCACTAACGCTACGCTGCCGCCGGACAGAGGTAAATTTAAACAAAAAGAAAAGGATCTGGGGAGGGCGGGTAGTGTAGCGATCGTTTTCTGGGGGCGGCGGGTAGTGTAGCGATCGTTTTCAGGGGGGGTGGACGCGGGGCCAACTGCAGGGGGGCGCCAGAGACCCTAGGCATGGCCCTGACCTTTTCCATTGTCTGCTAAAACTGAACCATGGACCCTAGGTTTTGATGAAAGAGCTCAGACTCTACATAGCAATTCTACCTTGTCATAGATTCTGTGACTTGTTGCAGGGGACCTGGCTATTGTGGGGTAGGTCCCTCCGTGATCACCCCACCCCTGAAGGGTGGCCTAGCATTTGAATACTGGCACCTTTTTTGCTAGAACAAAATGCACTGTGGCCTGGTATTAAATATCCAGGTTCAATGCCAGTGACGGACATAAAAAGCACTGCCCACCACCAGCTGAATATCGGGGGTTGGTTATTTGAGAAGAGTTATGGATTGGATTTACATTAAATACTTTTTTCTTTCTTTAACCCCATTTAGTAAGATTTTGATTGATTGTTTATTTCCTACTATATATTATATTTTAAATTGTTTGTTGTATTTTTGATATTGTAAACCACTTTAGAACTGAAATTGTGTTTTATATTAAATCACAGAGGAAAGACAAATTTAAGATGGCCAGTTTAGAAGCATAAATGGCTATCTCCTTGTGTAAATGGCTTTGAGAATTGTCTTTTTTTAATTTTACTACATTTACCCCCGGATTCTATATAGCATGACTTAAGTTGCACTCACAAATCCAGTCGTATTATGGATTTGTTTGCACAACTTTAGCCCATTGGCACCAATAATTGCCACTTAATTATTGACATTAATTGCCATGAATTAGAATTAATGGCAATTAATGGTGTATTCTATAACGTGATGCACATAAATTCTAAGTTGCATAATTTGAAAAGAGGGCGTGGAATGGACAGGTTTTAGGCGTTTCAAAAATCTATGCGTGTGGTTATAGAATACACCTGGTCTGTGCATAATTTAGGTGTCAGCATTTACACCAAGTTTTACTTGGCGTAACTGCCCTTAACTAAATTTAGTCATGTGGACAGGCACACAACATATTCTATAAGCTGTGTGGAAATATAGGCTTATTCTATAAAGTATGTCTAAATTTAGGCATACTTTATAAAATATGCCTAGGCGTATTTAGTTTTGGTGCCGATTTTTTTTAGGCGTGATGTATAGAATCCAGATGCACAAAACCTAACGAGCCCACAACTTGCGTTTTAAACTGGTTCCAGCCAGTTTAAAACGCAAGTAGTTCACCCTGGGCATGCACTAAGGGCATTTTCGCTGCCACGGTAGCAGGCAACGAAAATGGAATGCAAATGATTGAAAAGCTATTATAATGAGCTGCACTACCGTTGCAGCCCATTATAATGAGATGCACTACCGTTTTTCCGATTCCCTTACCGTAGGAACCCTAACGAGATGTCTGACCTCTCGTTAGGGCTCCTGTGAGGGAATCGGAAAAGAAAAGGGCCCCCAAAAAAGGTAAAAAAGAAAAAAAAAAAAAAGCAGGGAGCGCATGTGAGGGGCATCCTTTAAGGACGTACTCTCCCTGCGCTTCTGAGAGGCGTCTTTTTTTCGCATTTTTTTTTAGCTCTGCCGGCGCTGGTGTTTTTTCCCCCCTTCTATTTTGTCTTCGCCGCCCCTCCACAGCAAAACTTTTATATTTTCCTGGTTGCCGGAGAATCGGGACGTCCCTTTAGATTAGGCTCCTCTTCCTGGTCTCTTCAGCCAATCAGAGCGCGTTTCGCTGACAACAGCCAGCTAAGCCCGCTTTGATTGGCTGAAGAGACCAGGAAGCGGAGCCTAATCAAAAGGGACGTCCCGATTCTCCGACTCAGGTACCGAAGGAATAGAGAATGCAAGTGAGCTACGAGTAGCTCATTTGCATTCCCTATCGTTGATGCATTCCCGTTCCCTACCGATTCGCTATGGAATCGGTAGGGAACAGGAATTACCGACGTCTTTAATGCATCTGGGCCAGTTTCTGTCAAAAGTTGCAAATGTGCCTAATGTGGTGTTTGTTGAGCAGGCCCCAAACTGAGATCTAGGTGTCGTCATTGATGATACATTGAAACCTTCTGCTCAGTGTGCTGCTGTGACTAAGAAAGCAAATAGAATGTTAGGTATTATTAGGAAAGGAATGGAAAACAAAAATGAGGATGTTATAATGCCTTTGTATCGCTCCATGGTGCGACCACACCTCGAATACTGTGTTCAATTCGGGTCGCCGTATCTCAAAAAAGATATAGTGGAATTAGAAAAGGTGCAGAGAAGGGCGACAAAAATGATAAAGGGGATGGGACGACTTCCCTATAAGGAAAGGCTAAAGCGGCTAGGGCTCTTCAGCTTGGAGAAAAGGCGGCTGAGAGGAGATATGATAGAGGTCTATAAAATAATGAGTGGAGTTAACGGGTAGATGTGAAGCGTCTGTTCACGCTTTCCAAAAATGCTAGGACTAGTGGGCATGCGATGAAGATGTAATGTAGTAAATTTAAAATTAATTGGAGAAAATATTTCTTCACTCAACGTGTAATTATTCGTTGCCAGAGAATGTGGTAACGGTGGTTAGCTTAGCGGAGTTTTAAAAAGGTTTGGACGGCTTCCTGAAGGAAAAGTACATAGACCGTTATTAAATGGACTTGGGGAAAATCCACTATTTCTGGGAAAAGCAGTATAAAATGTTTTGTACTTTTTGGGATCTTGCCAGGTATTTGTGATCTGAATTGGCCACTGTTGAAAACAGGATGCTGGGCTTGATGGACCTTTGGTCTCTCGCAGTATGGCAATACTTACGAGAATGCAAATTATTCCTGTCAACTTCAAAGCAGCTTATAACTGCAAGGAAAAAAACAATTTGAAATGTCTATATACAAATGCTAGAAGCCTCAAAAAAATAAGATAGGAGTGAGTGTAGAGTATATAGCACTAAATGAAGAGGTAGATACAATAGGTATCTCGGAGATGTGGTGGAAAGAGGGCAATCAATGGGACACTATGTTATCAGGTATAGATTATATCGCAATAATAGAATGGATCTAATTTGGGGGGGGGGGGGGTGTTGTGCTATTATGTTAGGGGGAATTACATTCTACATGAAACAGCCTGGAATCTGTATGGATAGAAATTCCATCTGTGAAGCAGAGTATACTAGTAGGGCTGTACTACCGTCCACCAGGACAGAACAAATAGACAGATGAAGAAATGGTTACAGAAATTAGGAAAGCTGACAGGTTGGGCAACAGTATAATAATAGGTGATTTCAATTAACTCACTATTGACCGGATGGGGAGAGGGAGATGAAAAGCAGCAGGTACATATGGTAAAAAAATGTTTAAAAAAACTCCAGGATTGAAGACTGAATAGTAAGAATGAATGAAGTCTGAGCAAATAGAGAGGCAGAAAAATAAATGAAGGAAAGCTGAAAGGAAGAGATCAAAGTCAAAGATGGATAGAAGAAGTGAAAACCAGAAGGGAGAGAAAAAATGGCAGCTGGACTGGAGATGTTGTAAAGTGAATGAGAAGCTCATCTGCAGCTACTCCAGTGAGACGGTTTCTAGCCATAGTTCTTTATAGCGATTGTTGCAAGATTGCGCACACAGCCGTTTTTAAGGGAGAGTAATTACAATAAGGTATTGTTTAATAGAACATTCTTCACAGAAATATTGATACAACCAGAGAATAGGCACATGGTGTAACAGACTCCTGATGCAGGCCAGTTGGGCTGAAACACAGCTGTGTCGAGTCATACCACCTTAATAAATCCATAGTTTTATCATTATTTTTGTGTCGTCCTTTTTTTTTTTCTTTTCCTTTTTTTGTGTCATCTTCGCTGTTTTTGGTTACTGTAAAGTTAAAAGACACAGGAAAGCAGAAACTGGAGCCTGGGACAAACATGATTGATTGGAAAAAATAAAAACAAAAAACAACCAGACGACAAAGGTACAAAGAATTTTATTCTTAATTCAGTAAAGAGAAAATGTCAATTTCACAGCAAATGTACTCTGCTTTCTTTATATTTTTCAGAGTGCAGAGCGGTGTAGATGAAAACAGTATCTCAATTAAAGAGAGCTTTGGAACTAGTACATAGGATCTCTGTGGCCATTTGGTCTTTACCTGCCCACATGTTTCTGTTACAAATACAGTATTGTGTGTATAGAAGTTCACTTCCGCCGTGGCCCCCAGTTCCATTTTTGTTTTGCACCTACAGCGATACACGCATTTGGCCCTATTCAGAATAAGATATTCATGTGAGCTGGAGAATAGGCTATTCTCCAGCTCACATGCCATGGCTGGAGCCCACGAGAAAAATCTCACTCATTTTCAGTCTGCACCGTTGCGGTGGTAAATCTCCAGCACTGGGATGGGTCACTCCTGGCGTCTCTGCACCAAGGGATAGTAATGTTCAGGATTACTGTACTGGCACAGAGGCTCTGAGGAGAATGAATGAGAAAGCCTGCAAATGAGCGTGCCACATTCCTAATGAGTAAAGCGTGGCTTCCCTCCAGTGTTACCGCAGTAAAAGATAACCTGAGAGCAGCAGGAATAAAATATAAGCCTATACTTGGCAACCGCCCATGCCATGCTACTGGAGACTATATCAACTCTCCCCGGCCCCTCCCTTATTTTTTTCTTCTTCATCGCTGGGCTGGATTCAGTCGTCGTGCTTTGGATAGGGCAGGGCAGGGCAGAGCACAGACGCGAGGCTAAGGTCACGTGACACGCCATGCACAGCTGGCCACGCTCTCTCTCTCTTCCGGTTCTCAACCTTGTAGCTAGCGACCGGGCTACAGGGAGAGAGTGAGGCACTAACTGCCTTTGGCTGAGGGGTAGATCTCATGGCTGTTCCGTCCGGCAGCTCCTTTTCCGGGCCCGGCCCGAAGGTCCTTATCGTGGGCAGTGGGATAGCGGGCATCGGTGCCGCTCAGCGGCTCTATCAGCATGGCTGCCGAAATCTGCAAATCCTGGAGGCGACGGGGCGCTGCGGGGGCAGAATCCGGACTACACGCTTCGGTGAGAAACGCGGAGTTCGCGGGGGTCGGGCCCCGGATCACCTGGTGCTGACTTGAGTATCTTACAGTAGGGGAAGTGCTTGAGCGTGTACAAAGGAAAGACGAGGCGTCCCCGTCACCCCGCAGTTTGTGTTCGTGCTGCTGCTGAACTTTTTGCAGCGTTGCAAGATCTGCATAGAACCTTCTATTTAATTTACATATATTTTCTTATTATACAGTAGTAAAGGGGACGAGGCCAGAAATAAAATACTGACGAAGAAGGCCTCCTTCAAACTAGATTCTTGTGTGGGCTGGGGACAGTTGAAGTGAACATGGGGAGAGTTGTGTGAACTTTGGAAAGGGCTGAAGGCAGAGGGGTAGGATATTACTACTACTAGTACTATTTAACATTTCTATAGCGCTACAAGGCATACACAGCGCTGTACACCATACACAAAAAAAGACAGTCCCGGCTCAAAGAGCTTACAATCTAGATAGGATACCAAAAGGACTTAAAGATCAGAACTAGCAAATTTCATGGAGATGACCACAAAATTTATGTGATAGTAGGGAGCAAGGGTGCTAGGTTGAGGTCAGTGATGGTCCATTATCTTTTTCAGGGCTTATTCCTTCTTCCACTCCTGTGCATTCAAGCACCATTTAGCTAGCTGTTTGTCAGTGCACTGATTTTAGTTATATAGTGTTTACTGTCATCAAAGGCATAGTTTGGGGGATGGGGAGAGCAGTGCCCCCCACCCACCAAATACTTCCTCTGCCTATATGATTTTCTCATTCTTTGCTGCCCTCCCCCAATGCTACAGTTAAACTACTCCAATGACTATTACTATGTGAATTTAGCTTTCTTAATAGTAGCTCAAAGCAAGTTATATTCAGGCATGTTAGGTGTTTTCCCTAATGGGCTTACATCTAATGGGCCGATATTCAGTCGGTGGTGGTCAGTGTTTTTGACAGTGCTGACCGTCATGGGCAGAATTAGGGCCGATATTCAGTGCTAGCACTTATTTGCCCAGATGTTAGGTGGGAACAGTCGATGATGTTCCCACCATACCTAACTTAAAGGAAGAAGATTCTTTCCTTTTATTTTTATTTGCAGACAGATTGTAGGAAAAAGCAGGTGTAAATGTCATCGCCTTCAGTCTAGGAGCGATTTTGGCTGCTTTGCTTGTAGTGTTCCATAAAAAAGCATAGACATGTGCTTGGCCTTTACACTTAGGCAACCTGCTATATTATTACCCTCTAAATGCCCCGCCTTTTTTTTTCTTTTTTTTGCATTAGGAATTTTTTTCCCCAGAAACCCTATATATAATTTACATAATATAATAAATCAAGAATTCTGTTAAATGATGCATACTTTATTTCTTTTAGCTAAAGGACTAGTCGAGATTGGAGCCCAGTGGATACATGGACCTTCCAAAGAAAATCCTGTCTTCCAGTTGTCTTCACAGTATGATTTGCTGGATGAAAAAGCACTGTCTGAAGAAAACCAACAAGTAGAAGTTGGAGGGCACCCGACCTATCCATTTACTTCCTATTCCAGTTCAGGAAAGACTGTTGATCCTGAATTAGTCAATTCCATTACTGATCTGTATGGCACCATACTTGACCAGACTCGTGACTTTATAAACAAAGACTTTGATTATGCTGCCAGTGTTGGTGCATACATAAAGAAAGATATTGCTCACCATGCTCAGGAATGGACAGGCGATGAAGCATCTAAGAAACTTAAGATGGCAATTCTTAACACCCTACTGAAACTGGAATGCTGCATTAGCGGGACCCATAGCATGGACCTTGTGGGGCTTAGCCCATTTGGAGAATATAAAATGCTTCCAGGTCTAGATTGTATGTTCCCAGGGTAAGCAGTTACATGATAATTTATCTTCTGTATTTTTAATTTTGGGTTTCATTCAGTGTTTTGTTTTTTCTTCTAATACTTGGTCACTGTGTAGGGGAAATCCAGTACACCTTCACAGGGTTTCTCAACTCATTTTTGGAATTCTCCTGGTCAGTCAGGTATTCACGATGCTTCCTCCCCCCCCCCCCCCCCCCTAAAAGGAAAGGT
This sequence comes from Microcaecilia unicolor, assembly GCF_901765095.1. Taxonomy (NCBI): domain Eukaryota; kingdom Metazoa; phylum Chordata; class Amphibia; order Gymnophiona; family Siphonopidae; genus Microcaecilia; species Microcaecilia unicolor. Next base: position 110,655,571 of record NC_044035.1, read on the forward strand.
GCTGCTCCTCAAGTGCAGGGCCATCCTTGGAGAGGGGAATGATTATGATAGCCCAGTACTGTGCCACCTCCACAGTGGCCAGCTGCAGAGTTCAATGACAGCAGGATCTCACCCTTTCCCATTGGTAGGAGGCATAAGAGAGCATTATCTGCTAGTGCCTCCTCTGCTGCCCTCAAGACCAGAGAAAATCACCAGGAAAGGTGTGGGGGGAGGGGGCACCTCTACTGGTGCTTTTTCCAGATTCAAGAAACTGGCATGACACTTGTTAGATTTTATTTATGTAAAAGTATTTGAATACTGCAAATCATAAATGGCTAAGTAGCTTACAGTAATACACAGGAAACACTTCACAAGTTTAAAAGACAGAAAATGTAAAATTAACATTACACATATGTAAAGTGGCTATGTCTGATTAACCAATTAAGCTTTATATGTTTGTTGACATTTAAAAAAATAAAGCTTTTACCCTCTTCCCATACCACAAGAAATTTATCTCAGCTCTCAGGGATGTTGGCCAACTATTCCACAGAAGGGGGGCTGCACAACATTTTAATTGAGGGTATTACCAATAAGTCCTGATTTTCAGATCTCAACCACCCTGTGGGAAAGATCCCCCATAAAGCTGCTTAAAAATAGACTACTTCAAGACCATTTAGATTGTTGAATGTCACGATCAAGACTTAAAATTTATATGATCTGTAGGCAACTGATAAAGTTAAGCTAAATAAGAGGTAATATTAACCTATCTGCAGCAGTTTGAATAGACTGTAGTTTTTGTTTTTCAGAAATTGATGACGTACACTTCTAAATACATAGAATTACAATAGTTTTAAAGAAGACATAATCATTGTTCCTTGTCATCAAGCAGATGAAGCCATTACGTATGGGTTGTGTCCATCAACCAGCAGGGGGAGATAGAGAGCACTCAACTTTTCTCAGTGCCTCATGGCCAGCTAGCTCCACTGCCTCTTCAGTATTCTCTATCTCCCCAAGCAGGGTGGCTGCAGCTTCTTCGAGCTCCGTCAAAATGTGCCTGGGGGTGGCTCCTGGCTTGCCAGTTGTTAGCCGGGGTGTTAGAGGCTATAGCAGCTTCACTTTGAAGGCACATAGGTCAGCCCTTTCCCTGCCTTACCCATGCCTCCGTGGATGTGGACATATTAGCTTGCTTTTCCCTGTCCTTTCCCACTCAGTGGATGCAGGCACATTGGTTCGCCTTTCCCTGCCTTTCCCACATATCTGAGCCTCCGGAGTGTTTTTATTTACCTCTTTTGCCTCTGCTTTCCTCACAGCGTTAAATAAATAAATAAAGTCGCGTCGCGCTTTAGCACAGCGATCTTGGAAAAGAGGTTTTTTTTCTTGAGATTCTTCTGCAGGACCGGAGCTGTGATACTCGGTCCAGTGAGGTAAGAGTGTTTTCTGACTCCTCCGGGGTGGGCCCGCGATCGGGACGTTTTTGGCGCGAACCGCCATTTTTGAATTTTACTGCCGTTTTCGGCGATGGCTGCGGAGACTGTAAAGCGCAGTTCTAAATGTGGCAAGCGTATATCAGCAGCGGGGCTCTGTAATTTGTGCTGTACAGACGGTAGAGCCGGCCCGAGCATGGCGAGCGGCGATCTTTCGCGCTCTGAGCTGGCAGCGGGCGCCATTTTGGATTTTCCACATGGCGAGGCCTCCGTTGCGAAGGAGAGCCCTGAATCCGGGGGGGGGGGTCCTCTGAGTGAGGCTAATAATAGAGTTGATAGCCCTGGGCAGGATCCGGGCGGTCAGGGAGCGGTTTTCTCCCCTGATTTTGTTTTAATGCTGCATAGGGCATACATGCTTAAAAGAGCTCTTCCACAGGGATCTTCGGACCCTCTGCCTGCCCCCTCGGTGGATCCTGGCCTTTTGGAGTTGGCTTTGCCTGTTTCTTATCCTCCTGATAAACGCAGAAGGGCTAAACAAGTCCTTAAGAGTGCGGCATTTTCACATGGAAACCCTGCGCTCCGTCATTTGCGGCGGTACAGCCAGGAGAGTTTCTCATGTCTCTGGACCTGAAAGAAGCTTACTTGCACATACCAATTTCGCCACCGCACCAGAAGTTTCTGCGGTTTGCGGTGTTGGGAAAACATTTCCAGTTTCGGGCCTTGCCTTTTGGCCTCGCCACAGCTCCCCGAACCTTCTCCAAGGTAATGGTGGTAGTAGCTGCCTTTCTCAGGCGAGAGGGTATCCGGGTTCACCCGTACCTAGATGACTGGCTCATCAGAGCAGACTCAGAAAAAGAGAGTCATCTAGCTACAGCCAGAGTGGTTTCAGTCCTTCAATCTCTGGGCTGGGTCGTCAATATGGCCAAAAGTTACCTGACCCCCTCGCAATATTTGGGGGTCAGGTTCGAAACATCCTCGAGGTATGTGTTTCTTCCCAAACAAAGGCAGTGCAAGCTTCAGAATCAGGTCCGTCTGCTCCTGAGGATGCCCCGCCCGCGAGCTTGGGACATTGTCCAGCTGTTGGGATTGATGACAGCCACTTTGGAAGTGGTGCCAGGGGCGAGAGCGCACCTGAGACCTCTACAGTATTCTCTACTTCAACGATGGTCTCCAGTATCTCAGGATTATCAGTGCAGACTTTCTTGGCTCCCTGCGGCCCGCCTCAGTATGGAGTGGTGGCTCTCGAACAGCATGTTGGGGGGGGGATGCCGCTGGCGCTCCCCGATTGGTGTCTAGTGGTGACAGATGCCAGCCTGAAGGGCTGGGGCGCACATTTCTAGGGGAAGCATGCCCAGGGTCGGAGTGGTCTATCAACCGCCTGGATTTGAAAGCGGTGTTTCTGGCTCTTTTGGCCTTTCAAGTGACCCTGAAAGGATTGGCTGTCCGAGTGATGTCGGACAACATGACAGCAGTGGCCTACATAAATCGACAAGGCGGCACTCAGTGCAGAGCTCTAGCCGCGCAGGCCGAACAAATTTGCCACTTTGCCGAGCTGCATCTACAGTCCCTGTCAGCAGCTCACATTGCAGGTCAGAGCAACGTGCAAGCCGACTATCTAAGCAGGCATCAGATCGATCCAGAGGAGTGGGAACTAGCAGACGATGTATTCCTGTAGATATGTGCCAAATGGGGCAAGCCCGTGATGGATCTTATGGCGGCCAGTTCCAATGCCAAAGTCCCGTGCTTCTTCAGCAGACGGGAGGGATCCTCGCTCTGCTGGGTTGGATGCCTTGGCTCAACCCTGGCCCCTAGGCTTGCTGTATGTCTTCCCTCCTTGGCCCTTGATAGGGCGAGTGCTCCTGCAGATTCGGCTGCATCCAGGAGAAGTGGTGCTCATCGCCCCAGATTGGCCCAGGAGGCCTTGGTATGCGGACCTCCGACAGATGCTGTTGGAGGCTCCCTTTCCGTTACCTCTGGTTCCGCACCTGTTGTGACAGGGTCCGGTGGCCATGGAGGACGCCTGCCGCTTTGGTCTTATGGCATGGCGATTGAGAGGGCGCAATTGAGAGATAAAGGCTACTCAAATAAGGTCATTTCCACTCTCCTGCAGGCCCGCAGGCGCTCCACTTCTGTGGCTTATGCCAGGATTTGGCGCCAGTTTGAAGTCTGGTGTGTTTTAAGAGCGCTCTCTCCGTTGCGGGCTCCTGTCTCGGCGATTCTGGACTTTTTGCAGGATGGTGTACACAAAGGCTTGGCCTATAATTCCCTGCGGGTGCAAGTGGCAGCATTGGCCTCCCTGTGTGGCAAGGTTGAAGGCGTGTCCTTAGCTGCTCATCCAGATCTGCCACGGTTTCTTAGAGGGGTGCTTCGGCTCCATCCTCCCGGGCGGGCACCTTGTCCAGCTTGGAACCTGGGGTTAGTATTGAAGGCCCTTCAGGGGGCTCCCTTTGAACCGCTTCGGCGTGCTTCAGAGAAAGATTTGACACTGAAGGCCGTCTTTTTAGTGGCCATTACTTCGGCGAGACGGGTGTCAGAGCTCCAGGCGCTGTCCTGTAGAGACCCTTTTCTGCAATTCTCAGAGTCAGGGGTCACGGTTCGGACCGTGCCTTCCTTCATGCCTAAGGTGGTTTCAGCGTTTCACCTAAACCAGCCTGTTTTTCTTCCCTCCTTTGTTGAGGAGGAGTTTCCAGGTTCATTTGGGCACCTTTTGGATGTGCGCAGGACTCTGTTGCAGTATCTGCGAATTACAAATTCTTTCAGGACCTCTGATCATCTTTTTGTGCTGTTTGCAGGTCCTCGCAGAGGGTCTTCAGCGTCTAAAGCCACTATTGCCCATTGGCTCAAAGAAACTAACTTTTCAGCATATCTGCTTTCTGGCCGGGCTCCGCCTGAAGCCTTTAAGGCACATTCCACAAGAGTGATTTCCTCTTCCTGGGCGGAAACTGGAGCACTATCTCTTCATGAAATTTGCAGTGCTGCAACATGGGCTTCTAAGCTCTCTTTCGCCAGACATTACAGGCTGGATGTGGCTGCCAGGAGGGATACGCGTTTTGGAGCACAGGTGCTAGCGCGTGGTGTGGCTTGTTCCCACCCTATTTAGGGATTGCTTTGTTACATCCCATACGTAATGGCTTCATCTGCTTGATGACAAGGAAGGGAAAATTAGGTTCTTACCATGATAATTTTCTTTCCTTTAGTCATAGCAGATGAAGCCATGAGCCCTCCCTGTATAATTATCTGTATTGCATTGATTCTGATTTTAGGTGCTGTTCTTGTTTTCTGAAGTTATATTCCTTCCTTGGGGAGTCGGAAAACAGTCTTCAGGATTCTTGTTACAGTTATAGGAGGATGAGTTCATTCCCTCCAGTTCATGTTTTGGGAGGATGAGTTTATTCCCTCCAGGAGGATGCAAGTATTCCCTCCGTTTATACAAAGTGGAGGACGAGTTTATTCCCTCCAGGAGGATGAGTTCATTCCCTCCTTTTTTGAGTTCATGCCCTTGTTAAGGGCCATCGTTCGCTGTGAGGAAAGTTCATGTTATTCCCATTGCGGTTTGCCATACTGCTTTGGAAGCTTCAAATACTGAAGAGGCAGTGGAGCTAGCTGACCATGAGGCACTGAGAAAAGTTGAGTGCTCTCTATCTCCCCCTGCTGGTTGATGGACACAACCCGTACATAATGGCTTCATCTGCTATGACTAAAGGAAAGAAAATTATCATGGTAAGAACCTAATTTTCCCTTTGAACCATAAGGTAAAAATCACATACTGCTTTAAACACTGCAACATATGCAGTCTGTAAAATACTGTCTTTGAAACCTCAGGCAAAAATGTTTTTAATCTTGAATTTAGTACGACACCTAAATAACATCAAAATAATATATAAAAGTGGTCAAAAGAATGCAAAACATTGTTAATAGCAGTAATTAAATTGTCAGGGTGAAACATGGTCAATAATACAAACAATTACAGGTTTGGGTGGTAGTTCATGTTGTCGCTGGTCCATGCTTCAGGCAAGCCTTTCCCCTCCCAGACAGTGGCCTGCAGAGATGAGGAGAGGAGAAATTAGAGAAGGAAAACCCACTTTGCTTAGTAATCCAGCCCTTTTTACAGCAAAATTGATTGAATCTCTTGTCTACCAACAACTATTGGATTTGGTAACACACACCTCAACGCTTCACCCTAATCTAACAAGCTTCCATCAACATCATAATACTAAGACTTCCCTCCTAGTCCTTACTACCTATATCAAAACCTATCTCAGCAGGGCTCACACAGTCCTTCTGTCTGTTGACCTAACTGCTTCATTCAACACTATAGACCATACTCTTCTCCAACGCTTTTCTCAAATACTCTTGGCAGACACAGTCCTTTCATGGTTTACTTCATACCTTACAGACCGTACCTATATAGTTTCTTTTGGAAACTCTCATTCTTCTCCTTTTTTCCTGGTCTCGGGGGTTCCCCAGGGTTCAAGCCTGTCCCTCCTACTTTTTGATATTTTTTTTTTTGGCTCCCCTTCTACATCTGCTACATTCCATTGATTTCATGTCTTTTGTCTATGCTGACGATAACAAAGTTCTTTCCACCATTGACCCTTCTGATTCCCTACAGATAGTGGCACTCAAATCACAAGCTAGATACTTTCTGCACCTGGTTTGCTCAACACCATTCATCTCCGAACCCAGAGAAATCATGTATTGTCTTGTTTTCTGGTAGGCCAACCCCAGCAATGGCTGCCCAAATTCTGTTGAATGCAATACCTCATGCTATAGTAGATAAGGTTAAGATTTTAGGTGTGATACTTAATAATACTCTAACGTTTGTTCCTCAAGTCTCTGCTATCGTATGACATGCCTTCTTTCAATTATGACGCATCCGATCAATTCGGCCATTTCTTCTCCCGGGTGCCCTAAATATTATTCACTCCATTATATCTCAAGTTGACTATTGTAATGCTTTATACATGGACGTCACTCAGAGAGCTCAAACAATTACAACTTTTTCAAAACACTGCAATTAAACTCATTACAGGACACAGGAAATATGACTATGTCACGCCACTCTTAAGAGGCCCACTGGTTACTAATTGCTTCACGTATCACTTTCAAACTCATTCTTTTGACATACAAACTTCAGGAGCAGCGAGCCATTCTTTCTTTCGGCGTATTTGATCCCCTATTGCTCATCCCGTCCCCTGTACTCCTCACATCAGGACCTACTAATTGTCCCACCATTTTCTACGATCTCCATTCTTCCTGTGCGTTCGTCAATTTTTTTTTTTTTCTGTTGAAGCCCCCCAGCTTTGGAACCATCTACCATTATACTTAAAAACACTCCCTACATTCAATCAGTTTAAAGCTGATCTTAAGGCATTTTTTTTTTTTAAGGCATCTGGCCACTAGTCAAGGTTGCATGATAGATTGTTAGTTTGTCATCTCTTCATGTGTTCTCTCTCTCTCTCTCTCTCTCTCTCTCTTCTGTCCTGTCTAATATTGTAGTTCTCCCTAGTTCCTCTTGTGCTTGTCTGTTTGTTTTTCTCCTGTGGCTACATGTTATTTCCTTTTCCTCCCTCTCTATTAGTTTGTGCACCACTTAGACACATTGTAGATTGGCGGGATAGAAAATCTCTTAATAAACTTGAAACTTTCCTTCTGTCATCTCCCAAGGATGGATAACAGTACAAAATACCCTCAACTTTTATCTGAAATATTAAATCTCTAACCACAATAAATATGCATGAGATTCATAGACACTTCTCTACTTAATGCAAATCTGTGTCCTGCATAGCCAGTTGGGGATTTTCTGAAAACCAGACTGGCTGGGGGTACATGAGGAATGAGTTGAGAAGCAAAATGTTAACCTCCTCTTGTCTTGCTTTCAGTTTACCTGTAGCTGTGTCCACCTTAGTTTAAAGGAAGTGTTTTATTTATTTATTTATTTATTTATTTTTCAGCTAAGAAGTTTCCTTCTGCTCCTTTGCGTTCATAGGGAACCAGAGCTTGGACGTGCTGCCATGACCCTTTGTTTGCAGCTGCTCAAGTATTTGTTTCCCTATATTCTGTCCCCTCTCCTGCTGTATTTTAATCCTGTCATTGCAGTAATTGCCTTCAGTTAGGGGTCATGTGCCAGGCTAGAGGCTGAGTGAAACTGCTTTCTTTTTTTTTTTTTTTTTTTTTTTTTTAGTTTTGAGTGAAATTGAAACTGCCACCTAAACTGAAAGCTTTCAGCCAAAACCGAAAACTCAAGTTTGCCTGTGTGAATGTGAACCAATGAGGGCTGCTGGGGATTGTCAGAGCTTGCAGTGTGCATCCCTCTGCTAAACCCACAGTATCCAAGCCAGAAAATAATCTAATATAATAAAACGCACCGTGAACGTTCTGAAGACAACGTTCTGAAGCCACTCAAACACTCCCTGTAGGATTCGTGGTGTGAAACCAGCCAGCCAGCTGTCTCTGCCCCGCCCTCGCGTCAAATGTCATGACGTCGAGGGCGGAAAAAAAAAAACAATTCCGGCAGCGTCAGGGAAGGAGGCGGCGCTCCCGACGTCTCTAGCCTTCCCATCGCTGTGTTCCGCCTTCTTCTGACGTCAAGGATGACGTCAGAAGAAGGCGGAACACAGCGAAGGGAAGGCTAGACTTCGGGAGCGCCGCCTCCTTCCCTGACGCTGCGCTGCCGGAACCGCCACGGAGGTAAATTTAAAAAGAAGAAGAAAAAAAAAAGGGATGTTGGGGGGGAGAGAAGAGGGTGGGCAGTAAAGTTTAACAATGGGAGCGGGAGGGCAGGGGAGAAACGACAGCATGGATGCGAAGGGGGGGGGGGGAAAGAGGGCGGGCCAGGCTGGGACATGGGAGAGAGAGGAGCATGGATGCGAGGGGGGGTCATGGAAGGGAGAGAGGGGACTTGCTGGAAAAGGATGAATGGAGGCGGCAGGGGACAGAGGAGCATGGATGGGCATGGATTGGGAGGGCAGGGCTCAGGGAGAGAGGGGAATTGCTGGATAGGGATGAATGGAGGGGGCAGGTGACAGAGGAGCATGGATGGGCATGGATTGGGAGGGCAGGGCTCAGGGAGAGAGGGGAATTGCTGGAAAAGGATGAATGGAGGGGGCAGGGGACAGATGGGCATGGATTGGGAGGGCAGGGCTCACACTCTCTCATATACAATGTCTTTCTCACTCTCACACACTCTGTCTCACACTGTATCACATTCACTCTCTATGTGCCACACAGTCACTCACACACTCGCTTGGTCTCATACACTCACTCTCACAGAGAATCTGTGTCTCACACACACTCTCTCTCTCGCCCACACACACACACACACTCTCTCTCACACTGTGTCTCACATACACACTTGCACACACTCTCTCACAAACACACTCACACCCAGACTCACTCTCTCTCTCACACACACACACTCACACTTTCACTCTGACTCTCAAACAGTCACTCTCACATACACTCTCCCAAACATACACACTCCGAGGAAAACCTTGCTAGCGACCGTTTCATTTGTGTCAGAAACGGGCCTTTTTTACTAGTAATTTAAATAATGAAAGACTTTATTTTACCTCCAAGCAAAGTATCTTCTACACACATGGACCACAGCTAATGAAAACAAACTAAAAGCCACGATGCTTTTACAGTGGCTGACTTTGCGTCACACTTGGAGTGACAGCTTCTCTGTGGAGCTATGATACTAATTCCTGAGAAGCTTATTTCCACATTTATCCTGCTAAAATTTTATATCAAAAGCATTTATTTGGAGCACAAAAATAATCATATAAACTATGATCATAACTGCATTACCTGCAATCTCAGTCCAAAAAATAATTACAAAGAACAGTCTGGGCCCCCCCCCCCCCCCCCCCGGCCTGCCTTACAGTGCCTGGTACTATAGCGGTGTAGTCGGCACAGGAGTAATGTCTCAGTCATGGTAGCCATTTTGAGGGCAGATTCAGAATAGGCAAGAGTAATTGGGGATTATTCCTGCTCCAGCTACTCTCTTAGACCACCAGGGATTGTAAAATAGGCCCGGGGGGGGGGGGGGGGGGGAAACCGGCACTCCAGGGGGGAATGGTCCATGAGGCGGGCAACTTATGTGTTCAGGGGGGAGGAAGGGAGACAAATGGAACAAAGCACCAGTTTTCAGCCTCCATCAAAAACACATGGTCATTTTTAGCCGAAACAAGAAACATGGCCAAAAATTAAAATAACCTTTTGGCCAAAATTAAGTAGAAAAGGGATTTGGGGCTGTTTTTGATGCTCAAACTGAAATTTGATTGGCCTCTACGTCGGGCCTCCCTAAATCTGGTTGTCAGTATTACAGACTGATCTTCCTGCCATATGCTGCACTCACATTAACTTTGGCTATCAAAGATGGTATAAGATCCAAACTAGGAATCAAATCCACATCCATCTACACAAGAATGTTCAGCACTGCCATTGAGCTACCAGGTCAACCTTTAAAAAAATCTTAGATGTTCGAAGTTGGATGACTTATCAAAATGACTAAAGTTATGTGCCTGCAGTGATTCCATAGCGAGCTAAAGAGCAGAAATGTATACAAAGTAAGGATAATGCATTTGATATACTGCCTTTCTGTGGTACAACCAAAGTGATTTAAATATTATATACAGGTTTTTTCTTTGTTCCTAGTTGGTTCCCAATCTAAGTGTAAAACTATAAAGAAAATAACCTCATGTTTGAAAATCAAATAGTACTGGAATATGGAAGTCTGTTGTCTTTGCCAGAGAGGATTAATAATGAGACCCTGCTCCCCCCCCCCCCCCCCCCCCCCAATTGTGGGTTGCTGTTTGTAAATGTGGCCAGCTGCAGGAACAGGGCCTGAACTTTGGCACATACATGTCTGTCTACTTTGAAGTAGGTGCAGATATATCCACAGAAAATACACAAAATGCGCAACATAAGCTTTTGCATGTATGACGTCCTTTTTAAACTCTCAGGTTTTGAAGAAGAGAGGATAGTTCTACAACTGGGCATCTAGGATAAGAGGGTGAGCAGGCATCTCTTTCAAACCTAGTCTATACAGAAAGGCAGGTGTCTACATTTCTTCATAGAATAGTAGTGCAAGTGACAGATAGCACACTTAAATTGAAGGTGCAGTCATTTACACCAGTCCCTCACCTGGATGTTAGCCAGAACACTTGTAAATTATAGTATTCTATCATTTATGTGTTTGTTCCGCCCATATGCGTGCACACCAGCAAAATATGCACCATTGAAATGTGATGCACACTTCCTGCTAGTTGGTCTTCTATAAGAGATCAGTTACCTATGTAAATGACCAGCATAAATGCCTAGAATACTACCATTTATGTGCATGTGCGGCTTCTTACAGATTTACCCCCAAAAATGCTGTTTTACCCACGGTTCTTTGATATTTAACCCATTTTCAACAAACTTGTACATTGCAGGTAAGGATAAAAAAGAAAATCTCTGTGAATAGACACACAACAAAGTTTTGTTTGGTCAAACTGAGGTTCCAGTAAATAGTGAAATTCTTATACTAGACGCTATGAAGTGGCCAGTGCTTGCCAGGATTCTGTTGCTTAGCCAACATGAGATAGTAAGATCTAATGCCCAGTTTGCTTTTTAATATATCCCCAGTAAGACTTGAAATTGAATATATAACCACCATAAAACTTTGTATATTGCCTCTGTTCAGAGTTATGGTAGTATCAGTCATAATAAATACCTTTTTGCACAAGAGCTCTGCACTCTGCTTCCTAAGAGAAGCTTTGATCTGTGCATAGCTCATTCACTGGAGTTGCTGAGTCAGACTGACAGATATTCCCCACCTCACCCCTTTGACCCTGTACCGGAAAAATCTGAGTAGCATGGTAGGGCCAGCCAGTCACACTTTATACTAAAGAAACCTTGGAAGAGACTAAGGAAGTACAGCATGTTCATGCTGCTGTTTACACTCTAGTGCAGACAATTGGGGCCATTGTGATGTAGTTTTAAACTATTAAATTTACTGTCAAATGTGTTTTGTTTTTTTACTGTTTTGTAGTGGATATGAAAGCCTTATAGAACATATGCTGAAATCCCTTCCAAAAGACATTGTTTTGCTGGAAAAACCTGTAAAAACCATACATTGGAAAGGCTGTTTTAGAGGGCAAACACCGCAAGAACAGACCTTTCCAGTCCAGGTCGAGTGTGAGAATGGAGAAACCTTTACAGCAGATCACGTGATTGTCACTGTGCCACTGGGTAAGAAAGTTCTCTCTGTGACATTAAAAACATGGGGATGGCATTAATGAAAGTCTGTGCAGGTGGGGCTTCTTTTCCTCTGTGCAGGTGAAAGTGCATATTTATGTGAACAATGCATGTGAAAGGCAATTCTATAGGCACATACATGCTGGTGCCCCTTACACGTGGAAGTGCCAGCAGGGCACCTGATTGCTGTTCTATAACAGCACACAAATGCAATGCAGGCATGCACATGGGGCAGGACTACCAGTTACGCGTTTAACTTAAAGAATACTATAAGTTGCATAGGGCCTGCCACCAGGGGCTTAGCCAGACTTCAGCGGGAGGGGGGTCCAGAGCCCGAGGTGAGGGGGCACATTTTAGCCCCCCCCCCCCCCCACGCCATTGCTGACTTTGCCCGCTGCCAACCTGCCGTCACCTACCATTGCTGGCGGGGGACCCCAACCCCCGCCAGCCGAGGTCCTCTTCTTCTCGCAAAAGGCTTCCTTCTGTTTCTGACATCCTGCAAGTACAACGTGCAGGACGTCAGACTGAAGCCTTGAAGTTCTGTGAGTCTGACGTCGTGCAGGACGTCAGAAACAGAAGGAAGCCTTTTGCGAAAAGAAGAGGACCTCGGCTAGTGGGGGTTGGGGTCCCCTGCCAGCAAAGGACGGCGGGTTGGCGGTGGAAAGGGGGGTCGGGCGGGTCGTCGGCAGGGGGGTCCTGGCCCCACGTAGCTACACCAATGCCTGCCACATCTAGGCACTGGGCATGTAAATGTTAGGTGTGCCGATACTAGGTTACACTAGTACTGGACACTTGTGTACCGTTACAGAAGAGCCTTCTGCCATGTGTCTTCGGGTTGCCTCAGTGGTGCGCCCGATTGTAGAATTGCCCTCATTGACTGCTGGGTTTTCATGGTGTTGCCAGGGCAGACTTAATTATGGGCGGACAGGAGTACAAAATGTGTGTAGTTTTATTTTTTGTTAAGGCAAAAGTATCCACGCAAAAAGCCTGCATAAATTGTGTATTTTATCGTTTGCTAGTAATCAGAGCAAAACTGCCTGCATGGATTTTTTTTATTGATTGTGACAAACCTCGCAGGTATAAGCTTCCCATAGGATTTTCCTGACCACAGGTAGTTTATTATCTCCAGAATGGGATTGGAGTGAATGATTTCACGTGTCTTCTTTTGTAACATAAGTGGGTCAGTTCAGACCCCTGGAGTTTTTTTAATATAGCCTGCCTGGAAGTGAAATGTAACTCAAGTATGTACAGGCTAGATTTTATAACAGAGGCCTGTGGGAGAACTTATAAAACAGGCATTTACTTGATTTAATATACCGTACTTATGGCAAGAATAACAGAGTAGTTCATAAAAATAATATTTAAAGTAGAAGGAAACGAATGCTATATCTAAAACAGAGTAGAGGAAAGAACATTTGTAGAAACTTATTGGTTTGTAATTTCTGTTCCAAGACACCAGTCAGGCACCATACACCTTCCCAAATAAGTAAGTTTTAAGGGCAGAACAAAATGTCATGAATGACTGCTCCAAATGTACATATAAAATAGCATTCCTGAACCAGCCTCTGTAGCTCTTAAATTCCAACACACTCCTTTACACCTGTTTTGAAGCAGGCATAAATGTGTGCATGCAAACAAGTATTTTATAACACAATTGTGCTCATTTTCAAAGCACATAGACTTATAAAGTTGCACAGTAGACTATGTCCTTTGAAAATGAGCCTCCACAATGAATATGCATGAGAGACATTTGTATAAAATGGGTTAGTGGTGCCTCAGAAAACATTTCCTACCTGCCTACAGCTGTTCAGCTCACTGTTGTAAGCTTGAGCCACACGGTGCAGGAAGCTCAGGTACTCTCGTGGTACTTGAAATCACAAGGGTAACACAAACTTCCTGCACCGTGCGACTCAAGCTTACAACAGTGAGCTGAACTGCTGCAGGTAATTATGAAAGTAGCAAGTTGGCCAATGGCAAGATGTGATAGAGAGACTGCATGAAGGCTGGAAAGGAGTGGGTGAGTTGTGAGAGACTGAAACTGGATGATGGTTGGGGGGGGGGGGGGGGTATGAGAGAGAGAGAGGTGAGGATCCATGCCATGATGATATATGAAACAGAGGCCATTACCTCTTTGCTTCACCTATCAGGTGGGTAATATCACACTGTTGACAACATGCTTCCAGAAGGGAAACTTCTGGTTTTTGGCTGTGATTTGCAATGGTACCCTGTTTACTAAGCCGCGCTAGAGGCATTAGTGCGTGGTAATTGTGTAGACTCCCAAAATATCCCTATGGGCATCTACTTTAGTAAATAGGGCCCTAAGTGAAAATTGCCTTTAAAAAAAGTACCTGCACCTAATTGCGCTGTAGGTTTGTTTTTTTGTTTGGAGGGGGGGGGGGGTGTGCATATAACTTTTTCACATGTAGAAAATAGAAAGGTAGGCCTGTCTTGTTCCCTGACCTCAAGAACATGTGGGTAGTTATATAATGCATGTTATCGGCATGTAGAGTGGGCAGTTTTCACATGGCTGATTTATGTGGATAAAATGAGGTGTTTTTTTTACCCATGAATATCACTTTCAAAATGGTTCTCTGAATGACTTTGAGTAGGAGAATGGCAGACTATATGCATTTTTAAACAAGAGTTAATTTTCGGCATAATGTTTTTAATGATTAAAATACTTTAGGAACCTTTTTTTTTTTTTTTGGCTGTGGCCAAGTTTTGCAGTCATCTTAGAGAACGTAAATCTTAGTTCCTAAACCTGTATGTAAGTACAGTGTCCTTCCGGTCGTATGCCCAAATCCATCAAGCGTATTTCTAATTTCTGACTTAACAGTAATAGTCATCACACTGTGCTAGTGTTCTCTGACAATGGTCTAGGAAGCAGAGGACTTCAGCTCTTCACTTGCTACTTTTTGCTTTTTAGGCTACCTGAAAGAGCACTGTAACACTTTTCTCCACCCCCCATTACCTTCCAATAAAATTCAAGCTATTAGAAAGATGGGATTTGGGACAAACAACAAAATTATCCTCGAGTTTGAGAAGCCATTCTGGAAGCCAGACTGTCACTTGATAAACCTCATTTGGGAAGATGAATCTCCACTTGTCGAGGTCAGGCCTGATTTACAGAAGGACTGGTTCAAAAAGCTCATTGGTTTTATTGTCCTTGAGCCACCAGAACAGTACGTATCTTATTTCATCTATAAAACTAAAGTATTCATAAAACACCAGCCTTATTATACTCCATTTGGGTTTTTCAAGCAACTTATTCTTTTCTTTTTTTTCTCCAGAAGGGAGTGTCAGCTCCCAAAAGCTAGTCAAGAAATGTACTGTTAGTCCAATATGAATCTGTTTGTTAACCAAGCAACTCAGAAAGTAGAGCTGTGCAGTTGTGTGTATTCAAAATCCAAGCTCCTGAGAAGAGAGAAATGCAAATCCTTTCAGGCTGTCTTTTCAGAGCTGCTTGCTCTGAGAGCTGTTTGTGATTTGACATGATAAAGAACACTAAAAAGATTTCTATCTGGTAATTGTATTGCCCTGATCATTGCTTTATAGCTTTCTGACCGAGATAAAATATAACGTCTAAGGGGCCAATTCAGAAAGGCACGGTAGAGCTGTTTCTACTGCAGAATTAGCAAAAACAAAAATTGTGCTGGTATACTGTTTGCAGTGAGCATGCAAATTACTGCCCCTTACAAACATAGCAGTAATCTGCACCTCATTGCAAAATGTCACCCTCCCTGTCAGTGCCTGAGCAGTGACGCATAGAGAGGCATAATCGAAAGGGATGCCCAAGTTTTGCTGAGGACATCCTCGCAAAACGTTCCGTTGGAGGGGCGGGGAAACTTGTATTATCGAAACAAGATGGATGTCCATCTTTCATTTCAATAATGCGGTCAGGGATGCCCAAATCTTGAAATTTAGGTCGTCCTTAGAGATGGTCGTCCGTAGACCTGGTCGTTTCTGATAATGGAAACCAAGGACGCCCATCTCAGAAATGACCAAATGCAAGCCCTTTGGTCGTGGGAGGAGCCAGCATTCGTAGTGCACTGATCCCCCTGACATGCCAGGACACCAACCAGGCACCCTAGGGGGCACTGCAGTGGACTTCATAAATTGCTCCCAGGAACATAGCTCCCTTACCTTGTGTGCTGAGCCCGCTAAAAACCCACTCCCCACAACTGTACACCACTACCATAGCCCTTACGGGTGAAGGGGGGCACCTAGATGTGGGTACAGTGGGTTTCTGGTGGGTTTGGGAGGGCTCACATTTACCACCACAAGTGTAACAGGTAGGGTGGGGGGATGGGCCTGGGTCCACCTGCCTGAAGTGCACTGCACCCACTAAAACTGCTCCAGGGACCTGCATACTGCTGTGATGGACACGAGTATGACATTTGAGGCTGGCATAGAGACTGGCACAAAATATTTTTAAAGATATTTTTTGAGGGTGGGAGGGGGTTAGTGACCACTGGGGGAGTAAGGGGAGGTTATCCCTGATTGTCTCCAATGGTCATCTGGTCAGTTCGGGCACCTTTTTGTGCCTTGGTTGTAAGAAAGACAGGACCAGGTAAAGTCGTTCAAGTGCTCGTCAGGGACACCCTTTTTTTTTTTTTTTTTGCATTATGGGTCGAGGATGTCCATGTGTTAGGCACGCCCAAGTCCTGCCTTCACTACGCCTCAAACTCACCCCCGTGAACTTTGGTCACCCCATGCGACGGAAAGCACTTGGGGACGCCCAAAATCGGCTTTCGATTATACCGATTTGGGCAACCCTGTGAGAAGGACGCCCATCTTCCGATTTGTGTCGAAAGATGGGTGTCCTTCTCTTTTGTAAATGAGCCTGATAGGCACACACACACTCCATATACAGCCCGTCACCCTAATGAGATACGTTTTGCCTTGTCTTTTTACATCCAGTCCCCAGAGAGACATGCATGAGTTTTGCAAATGAAGGATGGGGAATGCGCCATTTTGCCTCCCTATAAGTGCACACTTTTCAACTTGTTTTCTTTCTTCCTTATCTGATATTCCTATTTCTCCTTGATGCTAATTGTAAACTGGTTTGCTGCTGTTATGATAGGTGGTATAGAAAATTTCAAATTAACATCTCTCTATATAAAAGGCAAAACCAACGTTCTATGAAGCCTCCAGCCGGAAGTGTGAAGGGGGCGAGATATCCGGTTTCCCCATGAGTGTCTGCCCCGCCCTCTCTGTAACACAGTCAGTGAAGGAAAACAGCAGAGCACGAAATCAAATCCCTGGCTCTGTAACAGTGAAGGACTCAGAGGGGGGAGGGGAGAGAGGCCAGAGGGCAGGGACACACACACTCCCACATGCACACAGAAGAAAACATTGCTAGCCCCCGTTTCATTTGCATCAGAAACGGGGCTTTTTTACTAGTAAATATATATTAGTCAAAGAATGTCCTACTTGAGCACCCAAAAACATATCAGACCTGACGTGTTGACCTTATGAACTTTAACTGTCTTTAAAAAAATGTTTTAAAAAAAAAAAAAAAACAACTTTACTAAGCCTGATTTATTATATACATATCAAAACCCCCAGTGACAGCCTAAATTAGGAAAGCTGAGGAAAAGGGGTGAGAATTTGTTTAGGATCGTAGAAAGTAACTGGCAGTAATGGTTCAGTTCACCTCGAGCATTTTTCATTTACATATTTTTGTTTTATGGCTCTTAAATGGCAGAAGCTGGACATCCCTCAGAGTCTATAACCTCTACCCTTCTATATAGGTACGGCCATGTTCTATGTGGTTTTCTTGCTGGGAACGAGTCTGAATTCATGGAAACGCTGACAGATGCTGAAGTAGTGACTTCACTAACAGAGGTCCTTCGACGCTTCACAGGTATATATGGCAAAGATTATTGTAATCCTTTGGCCGTTTATCAGAGGTAAGGTTTATTTTCTGTACCAGCCTAAACAACTATAGATAAAAAGGGCTTCCAGTGGCAGCCACTGTCTGATAACAAGACACTGGCCTGTTGTATGTTAGCTGATAAACCAGATTCGATGAAACCATTCCAACTCATGTAGAAATGCTCACGCCATTAAAATGTCATTTTCATAAATGTATTTGTCAACTAGTTGTCTAAGGGGCCCTTTTACAAAGCTGCGGGAAAAAAATGGCCTTGGCACGCCTTTGCATGGGTTTTTCCCCATGCATTAAGGCTATTTTTGCCATAGCCTTAAAATGGCCCATTTTCCATTTTTTTTTGTGTTAATTTTCATATGCTAATGTCATTAGTGCACTGCCATTAATAACAGTTACCGCATGAGCAGTTACTGCCACCCTTTTTGTAGGCAGTAAGGGCTAACGTAATCCTGTGCTGATTAGCTCAGAAAAGCTCCCTCCCAAAAAAATAGAAACATTTTTTATGGTGTGGATTAGTGCGCGCTGAAATGACACTTCCCACAGGATCCCTGAGCGCATCCCCACAGTACGCAATTCTAAGTTACGTTAGGCGCACAGTAGCACCTAACACAGCTTAGTAAAAGGGCCCCTATGCTTGGACTAACTGCGTTTTTAAAGTTATAAAATGATTTCTCATTTGTATTATTTCTCTGGTTTAGGAAATCCAAATATTCCACCACCCATAAATATTCTGAGAACCAAATGGCACAGCAATGTGTACACCAAAGGCTCGTACAGTTATGTGGCAGTTGGATGCTCAGGAGAAGACATTGACACAATCGCTGAGCCACTTCCTGAAGGGACAGCTGAGTCCAAGGTAATTGTTTTTCCCATGCATAACACAGGGTTGGGTAAATATATGCCCCGGGGTGTGCATCTCTCTTTAGCAATACAAAATCTATTTTGCGATTTCACATACTCACGATGTATGGTGATCAGCTTGTAAAAAAAGTCTCTGAGCTGCTGTATAATTAAGGTGTCCAGCGTGATCGGATGTGTTTTGTTATGATGTGAAGGCAAAAAGGGGGCAATAGACTGGCCCATTACAGGGAAAAGGATGTGAGGGGTTTTTTTGTGTTTTTTTTTTTTTTTTTTTAATTTAAGTGAGCCTCTGGTTATGGAAGTCACATTGTGAAAGTCTTTCAAGTACCCATATAAGGCTGTTCTTTGAATTACAGGCCATAACTGCCCACTGTACTGGTTAGAAATCACATGGGGTCCTAGGAGGAATCGTTTAAGAGCTGCTATATTTTCTGAATATGACTACCTGCATGAATGCCTGAGCATTACATTACAGTTACTCTTTTCTTAATAGAGAGCCACCTTTAACAATAGTATATTTTAAGGGAAGGTGCATCCCCACTGAGGTTGTCATTATTTTGGAGAGTCTTATTGGCATACTAAAGATGGCTTGTTCTATGGAATATCAAAACGCATAATTAAACTCTAGAATTCGTTGCCGGAGAACGTGGTGAAGGCGGTTAGCTTAGCAGAGTTTAAAAAGCGATTAGACGGTTTCCTAAAGGACAAGTCCATAAACCACTACTAAATGGACTTGGGAAAAATCCAGAATTTCAGGAATAACATGTATGGAATGTTTGTACGTTTGGGAAGCTTGCCAGGTGCCCTTGGCCTGGATTGGCCGCTGTCGTGGACGGGATGCTGGGCTCGATGGACCCTTGGTCTTTCCCAGTGTGGCATTACTTATCTCTCTGTATAAAACGCACCTCCAACATTCTAATGAAGCCTCAAGTTTCCCAACATTCTAAATGTGTCATGGTGTAGATCACTTTTCCACCATGAGTGTCTGCCCCGCCCTCGCGTCACAACGTGACCCCTTGGGATCTCCTGCTTCTTTTCCAAAACACCTTGACGGGGGGGGGGGCCCCTGCCGCACACTCTCATTCTTTTTCACACACACACTCTCACTCTCACACACACACTCTCACACAGACAGCCTCAAACTATGTCGCACACACCCATACTCGCACATTCACTCCGTCTCTCTCTCTCTCACACAGTCACTCTCATACACACTCCGCTGAAAACCTTGCTAGAGCCCGTTTCATTGGTCTCAGAAATGGGCCTTGTTTACTAGTATATACTAAAAATCAGAGAGATGCTATATTATCAGTCTTGTGTGCCTCGGAAATCTGTAACTGTGTATTACTGTATTGGACCAATTATATGATGAGATTTATTTTATTTTTTTGTGTTAAAGAAATAACCTACCTCATTTTGTAATCACCACCGTTCTTTGAGTTCCTGTGTTGGTGAGGAGGGAACTAGGTAAGTCTCTTAACATGGGCAGCTCCCCTCCCCTTCTCTGCACAAACTTCTTCCTTCCTCTCAAACCTCATCCTGTCCCTACCTCCCATGCTTGGACTCTTGGACAACATCTTTTAAGCTACTGAAGCTGATGGCAATGTTAACTGCAGTAGCAACATGTCAGGCATGCAGGGCTTGAGCCAGCACAAGACGGTCTCCCCCATATGGAGTTCAGTTTTGGGTGGGGTCTGTGTGGGTGTACCTTCTTGAGGCCTTTCTGCTACCACTGCAGACTCGCCATCCGTCAAGGACTAACCCTTGAAGCTTCAGTGGCAAGTTCCAGGCAGAGGGTGGGAGAGAGTCTGTGGGCAGGGCTGGTGCAAGAGTATTACGCACCCTACGCCAGTGGTTCTCAACCCAGTCCTCAGAGCACACCCAGCCAGTCAGGTTTTCAAGATATCTATAATCAATGTACATGAGAGAGATTTGCTTAGATCTGCATACCAAGGAGGCAGTGTATCTCATGCATTTTCATTGTGGATATCCTGAAAACCCGATTGCCTGGGTGTGCCTGAGGACTGGGTTGAGAACCACTGCCCCAGGCAAACCTTCAGCCTAGGCCCCTCCCCCTTCCCCCCCCCCCCCCCCAAAATGTTCAGATCTTATAGATCATTTTTTTTTTTAAGATCTTGATGATTAAACTCAGTGGCGTTCCTAGGGGGCTGACACCCGGGGCAGATCGCCGATGCACACCCCCCCCCCCCCCTCCGGATGCAGTGCGACACCCCCCCCTGGGTGCACGCCGCTGGGGGGGGGGGGGTGCCGCACGCGCCTGTCCTTCATTCGTTCCATGCTCCCTCTGCCCTGGAACAGGAAGTAACCTGTTCTGGGGCAGAGGGAGCATGGAATGAACGAAGGACAGGCGCGCGTGGCACCTCCCCAGTGGCGTGCACCCGGGGCGGACCGCACCATACCCACTGCCCCCCCCTAGGAACGCCACTGATTAAACTTAACAAAAATAATTACCCCAACTGCAACAATCCAGTAAGATCACATACTTGGGCATATCTCCTCCCCCGAACTTCAAAAGCATGTAACTGCATGTACATGTACAAAAGCATGTAAGGATGAGCCTGGCCAGTAAATGCCCTATAACCAGCTATCCAGAGATGTTCAGCAGGGGATAGCTGGCTATCTCCTGCCGGATATCACCGGTTAGCTGCCAGTTATGATGATTTTCAACACCACTTTAGCGGCTATATTTGGCCACGTTAACGTGGGATATCTTTGCCCAGTTAAAGATAACTGGCTAAGTCTGAATATCAGCATAGCCAGTTATCTTCTAACCAGCCAAAAATAAACTGGATATTCGACTCCTGTCACCGGAAAGAGCCCAGCATTGAATATCCGAGTTTAGCGGTGACCATGGAAATTTGCGGGGCTAACTCCTGTGGTCTGAATATCGACCCCATTGTTTTTGTTATTAAACCTTGTTGCATATATACAGTACTAGTAAATAAGGCCCGTTTCCGACACAAATGAAACGGGCGCTAGCAAGGCTTTCCTCGGAGTGTGTATGTTTGAGAGAGTGTGTGTGAGAGTGACTGTGTGAGAGAGAGTGAATGTGCGAGTGTGTGTGTGTGACAGAGAGTGATTCTGGGTGCCGAGTGTGTGAGACCGAGAGTATGTGAGAGTGACTGTGTGACACATAGAGAGTGAATGTGATACAGTGTGAGACAGTGTGACTGTATGAGAGTGAGAGACAGAAAGACACTGACTGTGAAAGAGTGTGTGTGTGTGACAGAGATACCTCCCCCTCCCTCTGTGGTCTCAGCACCCCCTCCTCTGGTCTCAGGATCCCCTCCCCCCTCTCAGGTCTGAGGACCCCCTCCTCCCCTCTGTAGCAGAAGGTGGATTTTGAGCGTGGCTTAGTTATTGTTTTGTTGGGGAATGTGTGAGTTGCATGAGCAATCAGTGCTGCCATTTTGGTGTTGGGGGTTTGTCGGGGGGAGGGTACTGTTGTTCCACATAATTGTATGTGTTTCTGTTGTTTGTGGAGGGGTTGGGGTGTCAGAGGTTGTGTGTGGGTGATTGAGGTACATAGGTGTGTGTGTGAGTGAGAGAGATGCTGATTTTGCATATTAGATGTTTTTTTGGGGGGCGGGAGGGAGGGAGTCTGGTGGAGCTGGGTAACTTGTCTGCTTTTGCTCTGGGGTCTGGCATTGCAACTCAGCCTTTCCTCCTTTATAGCAAGATTTTTGTTTTTTCTTTTAAAAAGAAGGGGGCGGGGGGAGGAAGAAGACACTATCAGTTCCTATGCTTGCTTGACATCCATGGTGTAATATTGTAGTTGCTGTTGTACTTAGGCTCCCGAAACTAAGCTGCAACCTGCTGTGCTCTCTCGGGGATGCCGCCTAGCGCTTTACTTGTAACGCCGTCGTCGCCCTGGGAGACAGAACCGAGTTCACTTGCGAACTGTTTTTAGTGTTGATGCCCGGCGTCCGGTAACTTCTGTTTCAGCACCACCTCCAACCACTCCTGCTTGCTGCGAAGCTCCGCCTTTCCTAGGCATCTCATTGGTAGCTCTCTGCCCACCGAAGTAGCTTGTGGGCCTCTGATTGGGCTGTGGCGAAGTCACTTGCAAGATCTGAAAAAGAAGGGCAGAGTGGGGAGGCGGTCGGTGGTGGGCTCTGACTCTGGATCGGCCCTCGGTGGCGAAATCTTTGGGTTCATTTTTACCGATTCTTGGGGAGCTTTGTGCTTGGCGGTGAGGGGCTTGGGTGATGCGCCGAGGGGGGGGGGGCACTGACACTGATTCCTAGGCAGAGGGTTTCCCTACTCCTCCTGCTTGAGTCGCGGTTTTGTGTGGTGCGTCCTGGCTGGCGACGTCATCCGAGGCTTCAAACGAGGCACAGCCAATCAGAAGCGCAACAGGGTCGGTGAGTGTCTGCTCCACCCTCGACGTCATCACGTTGTGACGCGAGGGTGGGGCATACACTCATGGAGAAACAGCGATCTACACCACCTCAACTTTAGAACGTTGGGAGACTTGAGGCTTCATTAGAATGTTGGAGGTGCGTTTTATATAGAGAGATTATATACACCCACACGTAATAAGCCATATGTTACAACAGAGTTTTCAGCTTCAGTACACAGTATTCTGACATGCACAAAGAAAAAACTCTTTTGATGCAGTAAACTACACAGCATTAAATGTACACTGACAGAAAAAAAGAGTGTGTACCTCCACAGTAGCATGTTGCTGTTTCTGCATGGGAGAAATATTTTTTCTTCTTTGAACCAATCCCTAAACAGGGATTGACACAAACACTGACAAGCAAAAGAACCCTCTTCCCTCCTGAGGGTATCTAGTACAGGAAAGTTATGGGCCAGGCCCTCAACCAGAGATCCTCTGATGCTATGGAATTCCCCCTCCCCCCAAATATGGATCAAGAATGCTTACCTGGTCCTCTTCCTCCTTCCATTATTTTGAATAATTGAAGTATGTAACCCCTAGCAATCAGTCACCAGAAAATGTTCAAGATGGCAGCAGTGGAGGCTGGAGTTAAGCGGATATTGTTCTGCTTCTTGACTGAGGATGGGTTGTATTTGGGGTCTCTCGGGCCACCAGCGAAATCCTTGCAGGGTGAGAAGAGGTTGCACCAGGGAGCAATAGAAAGGCATTATAACGTCCTCATTTTTGTTTTCCATTCCTTTCCTAATAATACCAAACATTCTATTTTTGCTTTCTTAGCCACAGCAGCACACTGAGCAGAAGCTTTCAACGTATCATCAATGACGATGCCTAGATCCCTTTCTTGGTCTGTGACTCCTAACTTAGAACCTTGCATGACGTAGCTATAATTCAGGTTCCTTGAGGTGTACACTTCTCATTCTACACCATTGTTTCCCACGTCTGGTCCTGGAGTACCTCTTGCTAGTCAGGTTTTCAGGATATCCACAATCTATTCATTAAAGACATTTGCAGATAATGGAGGCAGCGTATGCAAATCAAGTTCATGCATATTCATTGTGGATATTCTGCAAACCTGACTGGCAAGGGGTACTCCAGTACTGGACTTGGGAAACACTGGTTTAGAATGAGAAGTGAATAAAGTTCCTGGAGGAAAAGTCCATAGTCTGCTATTGAGATTGGTAGCATGAAATGTGGCTACTATTTGGGTTTCTGCCAGGTATTTGTTGATCTGGATTGGCCAATGTTGGAAACAGGATACAGGGCTAGGTGGACTATTGGTTTGACACAGTATGGCTATTCTTGTGTGATCACACAAGTAAGCATGAAATGGGCAAGGAGGTTCCTCCCCTTCAAAAGACTTCAGTCCCTCCTTGTGGAGCAAAGAAACCTTTTATATTTATATTGCTTGAGGGAATTGAGTGTAATGGCCTTTCCCCTTCCCAGGCTTTCTTTGACTTGCTTCAGTTGCTCCTCTTTGACAAGGCAGAAATGACAAACACATCTATAAATATTCTTTAGTCTCTCTTCAGCAGCTTACAACATAGGACTACATACCTTCGCCCATGAGCGTAGTTTGACAGTTTCATTTTGGGGGGCAAAGGGTGGGGCGTGTCTCTCTCCCGCTGCTGCCGCCACAGCACTTGAGTCTTCCAGTTGCGCCCGGTATCACCCTCCCCCATCTTCCAATCCCCGAGGGATGCTACTTTAGACGTGCCCCAGAGGCCTTTCTCTCTCCTACACCTTCCTGCACGGGAACAGGAAGTTGAAGGAGAAAGAAAAGCTTCCGGGATCAGGTCTAAAGCAGCATGTGTGCTGCTTTCTCACAGAGGCTGCTGGCAGCTCGGGAGATTGGAGGATGCGGTGACAGCTCGTTTGAGGGGGGGGGCACTGCCCCCTCGCCCCCCCCCAAACTACACCATGCTTTCGCTACTGTCCCATGACATGTATTCTCTTCTAGAAACAGCAAGCAGAGGCACACAGCCTAGCCTCTTCGAGAAGAAAAAAGCTCCCCTGATTACATTAACAATCCCTTTTATAGTCATCTACTTCTACCACAAAATTATTACATCTCCCATACCTTATTGCTCTCCAAATCTCACTTTATCTCAGGGTGGAAATAACAATTAATGTATTCTTCTTTTAGGAAAACAATTTATTCCTTTGTTCTTCAAGTAAAGACACCTACACAAAGTGTATCCTTTTTGCAACTGCACAATGTTCTGTCACTAATACTACTGTCAAGATATATTTGACACACCCACTACACATGTATACAGACTCCTGAAAGCTGTGAAAAAAAATGTTCTTTCCTGTATAATACTAAAAAAAAAAAAAGACTATTCTTTAAAGTAAACTCTGTAGCTAAGTTCTAATATACGTCCTCATATTTTCTCTTCAGCCTTTGCAGGTTCTTTTTGCTGGAGAGGCCACACACCGAAGCTTTTATTCCACCACCCATGGAGCATTACTTTCTGGCTGGAGAGAAGCAGAACGAATCATCTGTCTGCAAGATGCACAAGGTGGCAAAGCACACCTCTGAAAGCAGCTCGGCACTTTTGCTCTGTCTCAAGATTGATTTTAGGTTTCTTTCAGTCCTTGAAACTATTATTTCTTTTGTTTTCCCTTGTTTCACAACTGCTTTCCAAATTTGAACAAGTAATAGTTTAATTATAATTCTGCTAAATGGAAAATACATTTCAACTTAAAATTTAATCCCCTGCACTCAATGAACATTAAACAGTACTAAATTTTTTTTCACTAAGCCTCTGAAATTCTTCGCAGTTTACAGTTCATGCTACTATTTTTGAGTGAAAATGAAATGAAAAAAATCTTGGAAATCTGCAGCAAAATGCAACTCATTCTAAAGAGTTCAATAAATAATTTCAAGAGTTAGCATTGCCAAGGGTATTAATTACCCCAACAATGGAGCAACATTTTAATGACAATGTTGGTAATTGTTGAATTATAGGGAAGTTTTTAGGTGATCAATGGATAGTCTTGGCCTAGTTTCCAGTGAGCTCTAAAGACATCATAATAGTGACATGACATTTCCTATTCTTGGCTAAGACACTCCCCTGCTTATAATCGAAAGAGAAAAACGCCTATATTGCTACCCAAATCGAGAGATGGGCGTCTTTCTCCTGTGGGCGCCCAAATCAGTATAATCGAAAGCCGATTTTGGGCGTTTCCAACTGCAATCCGTCGCGGAAACGGGTAAAGTTGACGGGGCGTGTCGGAGGCATGGTGAAGGCGGAACTGGGGCGTGGTTATTGGCCGAGGAGAGATGGGTGTCTTTAGCTGATAATTGAAAAAATAGGAGTTTTTACCGCGATTTTGGGTCACTTTTTTTGGACCCTTTTTTTTTCACAAACAGGTCCCAAAAAAGTGCCCCAACTGCCCAGATGACCACTGGAGGGAATCGGGGATGACCTCCTCAGACTCCCCCAGTGGTCACTAACCCCCTCCCACCAAAAATAAAAAACACTTTAAAAACTTTTTTTCCAGCCTCTATGCCAGCCTCAAATGCACCTCCATGACAGCAGAATGTGTTCTATCCTGTGACAGCCTTTCCCTGGTTCTGATGTGGCTCTTGGGTGAGTGTGATACCTTTTCTGTTATGTGGGTGTAGGGTATTGGGCTCCGTGATTCCACTAGCTTGTGGCAAATGCTCACGATGTTGGTAGTTGGTAGGCTCTACTCCCATGGTGCTTTTCCCCCTGCTTACTGGGTCAGAGTGTGCCCTGTTTTGTTTCCGGTAGTCCATGAGGTAGTGGCCATTTTTGTAAGCCAGTTTTAGATCCCTTTCACGTTTTAGCCACGTTACAGAACTTAGTTCTTCCTTTGAATGTGGCTGAAAGAGGGCATTGTATAGCATTCTGCCAGCTCTGACCTACTGCTCATCTCAGTACCAGTGAGACTCGTTGCCAGTGGGGCACAACCTCTGATCTGCAGTTAACTGTGAGTAAGCGTGCTTATTCTAATAAAGGACGTTTTCGGAGAGATTAGTCTTCAGGTGTCAACTGGTGTGCCAATGTTATATAGCAGCAACAAGTCCTAGAGGCCTGCGTGTATGCAGGTCCCTGGAGCACTTTTAGTGGGTACTGCAGTGCACTTCAGCCAGGTGGACCCAGGCCCATCCCCCCCCCCCCCCCCACCTATAACACTTGTGCTGGTAAATGGGAGGTCTCCAAAACCCACTGTACCCACATGTAGGTGCCCCCGTCACCCCTAAGAGCTATGGTAGTGTTGTACATTTGTGGTTTTTGGGGGAGGGGGGTTGGGTGCTCAGCACCCGTGGTAAGGGAGCTATGCATGTGGGAGCTTTTTCTGAAGTCCACCACACTGACCTCTAGGGTGCCCATTTGGTGTCCTGGCATATCAGGGGGGCCAGTGTACTACAAATCCTGGCCCCTCCCATGACCAAATGGCTCGGATTAGGACGTGTTTGAGCTGGGCGTTTTTAGTTTCCTTTATCGCTAAAAAAAAAAACAAACGCCCAGCTGAAAACGTCCATTTTTTCGAAAATACGGTCTGTCCCACTCTTCACGTACCCGTTTTCGGACATAGACGCCCATTGAGAGGCGTTCGCGTTCAATTATGCCCCTCTCCCTTTCCCCTATAGCGATACTTGCAATACATTTTCTAATGCTGCCATTTCACAAACTTGTCTTGGGTGCTGGAATCATTGGAAAACAAAAATTCTGAACTAAACTTACATGTTAAGATGATAAAAAACCACATTCTGAGACAGGAAGCTAGAAATGACATGGTTTGTAAACTTCAGGATGTATAGAATATAAATAAATTCTTAACTTGTATTATTTTACACAGGCTGAAAGTTTGTATAATGAAAACATTTGTCATCAGGTGACCTTTCAGGATGCCTGACTTTCATACTCCTATTTTAAAATCTCAATTTCAACCAAAAATAAAACATTGTACTTAACCTTTTTGATATTTTTATTGATACTACTACTACTATAAATCATTTCTATAGCGCTACCAGTCGTACACAGCACTTCACAATTGAACATGAAGAAAAGACAGTCCCTGCTAAAAAGAGCTTACGATCTAAATCAGGACAGACAGACAGGACCAATAAGGGTAAGACAGACAGAAGGACACATAGGGAAAGGGACTATTGAAGAGAGGAAGACAAGATAAAGGTTACGAGCAAGTGACAAGTTAGGAGTCAAAAGCAGCATCAAACAGGTAGGCCTTTAGCCCGGATTTGAAGGCGGCCAGGGATGGAGCTAGTCGATTAGGGCCCCTAAGTTAGGACAGTAAAAAAGCTGTCCTAACTTTATCTAGGTAGTTATCTGAGTACTGGCCTTGCTATTACTCTTTACGGTAGTGGTATACATAGGTGCCCTGTATAAGAGGCTTCCGTCCAAGCTCAGCCACAACCTGCTTCCCAATCTGGCGGCAGCATGTAATTCAAACTGGAGCTTTCCCTCTCCGCTGTCTTTCTGCCCAACCTGCTGTCTCCCCGATTCATTGGCAGTCAGTGTGCTGGGCCATAGATCTCTGCATGTCGCTGACAGCTCTGCCGGGTCCTCCCCAAACAGAAAGCTGCACCACAGGGGTGGGACCAGCAGAGCTGTCCGGAGAAGGAGCAGGTCGAGCAGGGGAAGCTCCAGCTTGTTTTTCTTCTTGCAGCTGGGGAGGGGAAAAAGAGAGAGAGAAGGTAATGCTGAAGGTAGTAAATGGGAGGAAAGAAAGAGGATGATAGGGGGAGGAAAGAGACAGAGGAGCAAAACTAGATGTGAAGGGAAGAAACAGGAGCAAAGCTGGATAGTGGAAAGAGAAACAGGCAATTCTGAATGATGGGAGAAGAGAAGCCGGGGGGGGGGGGGGGGGTGATGGTAAAGTGAAGAAAGGGAGGGGCAATGCTGGATGGTGTAGGGAGAGACAGGTGCATGTTGGACAGAAAGAGAGACAGAGAAGAGATCCTGGATGGGAAAGAGGAGAAGAAAGGCTGTATGACAGTGGGGGTGGGTGGGGAAGATACAGACACAGATAGGTGATGGATGCTAAACTAAACAAAGAACAGTCACTTTCTGCCACAGCTTCACAACAAGTAAACACCACCTGCTGGCCAATAGGAGAAATACACTTCAAGCAATAATACAATTTACAGGCTTAAAAAACACTTTTGTCATAGTCTGTTATTGAGATAGTCATGGGATTGGTAGCGTGGAATGTTGCTACTATTTGGGTTTCTGCCAGGTACTTGTGACCTGGATTTGTCACTGTTGGAAGCAACATACTGGGCTAGATGGATCATTGGTCTGATCCAGTTTGGCTGTTCTTATTTCTCTCGCACAAGGTTAGAAGCCGTAATTCTCAGCTTACACTTCTCTGTAATGTTGTTATACAGAGAGACTCGGTACTTAGAAGGCACAGAGATACAGTCTCTCTCCAGTGGTTTTTGGTTCATAGGCCTCAGTACACAAAAGGTGATACACCAAGGACACCTACAGTAGTAACTATTGGGGTTGTGCCCATCATTTCCCCTACAGTTACTGCACAGAAAAGTTCCTTACCACACATTATGATAACATATACCACAGTGGTGTTCATTAATTTTTGAGCAACAGCCACTTTGGCGCCAAAGTAGCTGAATGAGAGCTTACAAATATGTTCTCATGTAGGGCCTCAATACTGCTGACCTATCCACAACAGTCTCTCTCTCAACCCCCCACCACAATCACCTTTGCCTTGCTGCTAGTCTGGAATTGTGGAGGAGTAGCCTAGTGGTTAGAGCACCAGTCTTGACATCCAGAAGTGTCCGGTTCAGCCACTGCTGCTCCTTGTGATTTTATTTATTTATGGGTTACTTATATCCCACATTTTCCCACTCATGCAGGCGCAATGTGGCTTACAGAAAGTTATGTAAAAATTACAAAGGTAAAAGCACAGAAAAGCATACAAGATGCAAAAGGGGGAGGAGAATCTAACAGTATGAGCTAGGCAGGGAAGGGACAAGGGGGTGCATCAATCAACAGCGGAAATTAGGGAGTAAGTCTTGGCAAAGAAGTAGGTCTTTAACAGCTTCTTGAAGAGGGTATGGTCCTCTTGAGTTTTAAGGTGGCGAGGTAGAGCGTTCCAGTGTTTGGGACTCCAGTAGCGGAAGGACGAGGTGAAGATCTTCTTATACTTGACACCCTTACAGCTCGGGAAGTGGAGGCGGACCGCCCCCACTGCCACCATGCATGTTCGGATTTCATGAATGTGAAAGACGAGCAGGTGGGGGGGGGGCAGCAGCAGCTCTGAAATACTGCTGCTAGCTACATAGCTTGGTGAGTTCTGGTCGCTGGATCTGAGGAGGGGAAGGAGGTGATCATCAGCTAGTGAGGCTTGGGGAGCCCCTCCCCCCAGCCACAACAAGGGAGATGTTAATTTTGGGGGGGTTCTAAGTCCCCCCCCCCCCCCATTGAGGTTATGCCACTGATTGTGTTCTATACAAAATGAAATGCATTTCTGTTTTTATTTCTCCAGTGTTTGCAATACTTGCCGAGTTTAACTTCTTGGAATTCCTAGTTCCATTTTGGGCAAGTCACTTAACCTTCTGTTGCCTCAGGTACAAAATTAGACTGTGAGCCCTCGAGGGACAGGGAAATAGCCAGTGTATTTGAATGTAACTCACCTTGAGCCGCTACTGAAAAGGGTGTGAGCAAAATCCAAATAAAATAAAGAGTGATGTACTCTGGACTCCCAGTGGCTTTCAGGAAGTCCTATTAATTTATTGTGTGAAAACAAAGACTGCCATACCAAGCAGAGCAAACTAGGGAAAACCCCACTGATAAAAATCTGGCAAACGTGTTTAATAACAGTGCATTTCAACAGAACACTTTCCTATTTAATACATCAGAAACAATTACATTCTCACCTGAAAATAACACCTCCAATCTGCATCATAAACCTGAGAAATAGCATGATATCCCTTATGGATAGGGAGCAGAATTTTGTAAGGAAAAAACTGTCATGGCAAGAAACATTAATCTAATATTGATATTTCTATACCACCTTTTCCCAACAAAGTTGAGCCTAAAGCGGTTTACGAAAATGATCAAAAGAAAGAAACATATACAACAAATATCCCAGGTCACGAAATAGTTAAGTTTTGGAACAATAAAGTTTTCAAATGCTAGTGAAATATAAAGAGAATTTTTTTAATGAGATAGGAAGAGATACCTTCATTCCATACCTGAATTGCTAAAACTCTTCTCTGCACTATTGCCATGGATTGATTAAGACTTTCTTTTTGCTGCTGGGGAAAAAAGGGATGTTGTTGATGGGATCTGCACCTGCAGTAACTGCACAATGATAACGTATGTTAAGTACAATCCATTAATATGAAAGAGATGTTACATCAAGGGGGAGGGAAAAAGAACAGAAAAGAGAGAGAGTTATGTTGGAACATGGGGAGAGGAGGAGAGATGGAGGGGGGGCAGGAGGGAAGAGATATGAGAGAGAAAGATGCTAAGGGGTGGAGGGAAAGGGACAGGGAGATGAAGCCCACCACAGTCTCATTGCCTGACGAGTGGAGAGATGGAGAGGAGAATCTGGAAATGGTAGAACCATGTGGGAGAAGTCAAATGTGGGGTGGCAAGAATATGAGTGAGAGGTGAATAGTGAGTACAGAGGTAGAAATGTGTTAATGGGGAGAGATAGACGTAAATAGAAGGCTGGGATAAGAGTGAGATGGGAAATGGGAGAGGAGATGGAAAATTGATAGCTGAAAATTAAAAAGAAGAAGGGTGTGTGAGAGAGTTAAATTTGAGTGGACAGAGGCAAAAAGGGAAAAAAAAGAGAGGAAATGGCTGAAAGGGAACGATCAACATGTTAGACAGGTGTAATGAGGGAATGGCTCAAGAGAGAAGACAGGAGAAAATAAAAATGGACAGCAGACACTGGAAAGAGAATTTGCAGAAGACAGACAAGAAAGCAGAAAAAAGAGAAACTGGGACCAAGATGATGGAAACGCAAAACTTCCATACAACAAAGGTAGAAGAAAGTGTTTTATTTTTAATTTATTAACTGAAATATGTTAGCTTACATCACAGATAGTTTTTGTATTGTATTCTGTGGCATAGCCAGATGGCTGATTTGGTAGAGGGAGGGGGCTTGAGCCCAAAATGGGTGGGCACCAAATTTTCTCCCCACCCAAATGCAAAATATAAATACTTGAGCTGGCAAGGGTCCCCCAATCCCCGCCAACTGAAGACCTCCTTCTCCAGTCTGGCAACCAGAAATCTCAAAGCTCTGCATCTGGTGGCAGTATCTCCAAATTGCCACTGCCCCCCCCCCCCCCCCCCACCACCACATGCAGTGGCGTTCCGACGCTAGCTGACACCCGGGGCGGATCGCCGATGCGCCCCCCCCCCCCCAACGAAATGACACCCCCCCCCGGGTGCACGCCGCTGGGGGGGTGCCGCAGCGCGCGCCTGTCGCCCTGTTGGCTCCGAGTTCGCATGTGTTCACTGCTCCCTCTGCCCCGGAACAGGAACCCCCCCCCCCAGCGGCGTGCACCCGGGGCGGACTGCCACCATGCATGTTCGGATTTCATGAATGTGAAAGACGAGCAGGTGGGGGGGGGGGGGGGGCAGCAGCAGCTCTGAAATACTGCTGCTAGCTACATAGCTTGGTGAGTTCTGGTTGCTGGATCTGAGGAGGGGAAGGAGGTGGTCATCAGCTAGTGAGGCTTGGGGAGCCCCTCCCCCCAGCCACAACAAGGGAGATGTTAATTTTGGGGGGTTCTAAGTCCCCCCCCCCCCCATTGAGGTTATGCCACTGATTGTGTTCTGTACAAAATGAAATGCATTTCTATTTTTATTTCTCCAGTGTTTGCAGTACTTGCAGAGTTTAACTTCTTGGAATTCCTAGTTCCATTTTGGTGTTCATATTTATTATTTGTGATCCCTTGTTCTGTATTTGGTGAAAGCCTATCTGTGTTTTGTGTGTGAAGAAATCATTTAAGGTTGTTTTATGTGTGGTAGTAATGATGGGTGGGGATATCGAGGGAGGGGGCAGGGAGACAAGGGGATTGGGGGCCCCCTCCTTAATTTCTGCCCTGGGCCTCAGTATGTCTAAAACTGACGCTGTGGAGAAGAGACAGCTGAGGGGAGATATGATAGAGGTTTATACAATACTGAGTGGAGTGGAACAGGTAGATGTGAATTGCTTGTTTACTCTTTCCAAAAATACTAGAACTAAGGGGCACACAAAGAAGCTACTAAGTAGTACATTTAACACAAATTGGATAAAATATTTCTTCATTCAACAAGTAATTAAATTCTGGAATTCATTGCCAGAGAATGTGGTAAAAGCAGTTAGCTTAGCAGGGTTTAAAAAGGTTTGGATAATTTGCTAAAAGAAAAGTCCATAGGCCATTATTAAGATAGACTTGGGAAAATCCACTGCATATTCTAGGATAAGCAGCATAAAATTTATTTTGCTGTTCTGGAATATTGCCAAGTACTTATGACCTGGATTGGCCACTGTTGGAAGCAGATTACTGGGCTTGTTGACCTTCGGTCTGCCCCAGTATGACAATGCTTATGTTCTTATGAGAACTATGATGGTGGAAGTATCTACATTTCAACCCCAAGTGCTCCAGCAGTGTGATAAATTGGAAGAATTTGAAATGCACAGAGAGAATCTCAGATTTGTGGGGATTCCTGAGTCTGTCCCAGACTCTCAACTATTAGTCTAAGTGCTTATAAAATCAGCCCCATAGTAAACTACGGAACTTTGTAAGTCTAAGTGCTTTGAACATGAGCCCCAAGCTTAACAAAATTTGTTTCCATACTGCTTGAAATTGGCATCCTGCAGTATGGGAGAAATCCGAAACAGATGAATGTTCCAAACACACTTGATGAATCATAAAAACTCTCCATTGCTGTAATCTCCCATTCAGTTCATCAAAATAAATTTTGTAGCAAAGAGTGCCTGGCAGAGAAAGTTTTTAAAGCCTGGTGGCAAAGGGACTGCCAATAGAGAGCAATTAAAGAGCACATGAGGATGTAGGTCCACAGAAAAAGTCCACATCTAATACACAGAGTTCATGACTTGCCTTCAAAAGGTCATTGCCACTGGGCAAGACAGGAACATATGGCCTAATGTAGCCGCTCTCTTAGAGCATTTAGGACACTGTCCAGTAGCAGACAATCCTGCACAGCAGGCTCAATGAGGTGAAATGAAAAGATGAAGGACAAACATACAGTGTCTCCTGATGAAGCATATTTTGCTGGTCCTTTTAAATGTGTAGAATGAAAGTTTTCAATTGCTGTGCAGACACTGTAACTTGTAGGTCATGTGACCATTGTGCAACCACCTCATCTGCGTTATCCTTCAAGTATCTGTGATGGAAAATGAAAGGGACCTTCTATTGAGAGCCCAGAGTATATACTTCCTGAAGGGACTCTTGAATATCTTCCGTCAAATCCATGCAGGAGAGAAACTGGATATAATGGTGTAATTGTCTATAAGCAAAATAATCAGTGGCTGACAATGCAAATTATTACAAATAGAAAGATAGGGAGTAGTTGTTGCAGAAAAATTATGCTATTTACAATACAGATGGCCAAATTTCAATGAGGGTATCCTGGCTGATGGGTTTGTCTTAACTGTTGTAATCTGCCTTGGGAAGCCTGGTGTTATAGAGATGGAATATATGGAAAATTAAATGGAAGTAAAATTAAACTCTCCTTTCATTGGGGCACATGGAATCACATCTGTGTTGTAGAAGTTTACCTTTTAGATACACAAATGGATTATTCTGTTTTGAGCATGTTTATTTCAG
This sequence comes from Microcaecilia unicolor, assembly GCF_901765095.1. Taxonomy (NCBI): domain Eukaryota; kingdom Metazoa; phylum Chordata; class Amphibia; order Gymnophiona; family Siphonopidae; genus Microcaecilia; species Microcaecilia unicolor. The sequence goes on from NC_044035.1 coordinate 110,690,199, forward strand.
TCAAAATAAAAATTCATATTTTGTTTCATGAAGATCTCTTTTGTTTAAACATAACTAAATGGGCTATAAGCCTCTAATTCAGCCAATTGGTTTTCTTAAATTTTGTTCCTGTGATGACTTATACTGTGCCAAAACTGAAAACTCTTCATCTCTATCTAGTCGATAATAAAAGGAGCTCATTGTGAATACTCTCCATACTAGAAGGTTGTTTTGTGGCTGTACATGATGAGTTGTGATATTGAATAAATAAGTATATGCCTGTGTCCCTAGTCATGCAATCAAAGTTCATATAATCCTTTCAAGAAATCCAGTTAATTGTTTAACTTATTAGTGGAACATAACCACAGAGGCATGGTGTGGTCACATTTTCAGTATGGTAATACTAGGGTCCAGCTAAGGAACAGGTTATTTTGAGTTAGTCTTCACTGGACCAAACTTGTTTTCCTTGTGCCATCCAGGGTTGCCAGATTAACCAGTTCCAAACCCGTCCAAAATCTCACACCCCTGCCCCTGCCGTCATCAACCCCGCCCGCACTGTCATCATCTCCACCCCCCCCCCCCCCCCGCCATCATCAACTCCACCCTGCCGTCATCAGCTCCACCCCTGCCGTCATCAACCCCACCTCCACCGTCATCAACCCCGCCTCCGCCATCATCAACCCTGCCCCCGACATCATTAACCACTCCCCCGCGGGGCGAAAAACCGCAGCCGGCCAAGAAAAAAAAACCCCACCCGGCCAAAATAAAAGCTGCCCAAAAAACAGCAACCTGCAGTGGTCAAAAATTTCCTGCAGCGGGTCGCGGAAAGCCGCCCAATTGGGTGGGAAAACCGCCCATCTGGCAACCTTGGTGCCATCACTACCCAGCGGGTAGGCAGTGTCTTAAAATGTGAAGAATAAAGGATTTTTTAAAAACATATATATCACACATTATCCCAAGCAAAGTCAGGTTCAATGTGGCTTACATTTGAAAATACTGTGAGACAGAATAATAGAATTCAGTTATATCATGGGAGCACCTAGATGGACATATCTGAAGCATTTAACAAAGTTGAGATTAGCATGTATACCCAACTGGGCATTTAAAAGTTTGTCCTTTGATGATGCCACATGTTCAGAAATCATAGCCATAAGTATATGCAGTTATTCAAAGATTATCACGTGCACACACCAGAACAGGCATCCATCATGTTACAAAAGTAAACAAAAACTTCTACAGCGTACATCCAAAATGTAATTTTTATTTTCTTATTTCCATCTTCTAAAATTCCAGACAGCAGATGTACAGATCAGCAGGACCCAAAGCACTCCAAAAGAAAAGTAAAGTCAGAAACATCAGAGTTTATACCTAATTGTTCAACCACTCTTAGGATTCACCCTTGGGTTTAAAAAACAAAACCATGTGTATGAAAGGCCTGGATAAACAAATTAAAATAATCAAAGTTTAAAGCAAATGTCCATAATATGTAATACACATTAGCAAAACTCAAAGTCCTGGATTTCAAAATACTGACTTTTACAAAATGGTGGAATACCTGAAGAAAGAGCTGGCTCCCTATCCGTTTTCGCATCCTGTTCAAACTTCTTCTACTAACCTATAAATGTACTCACTCTGCTGCTCCCCAGTATCTCTCCACACTCGTCCTTCCTTACACCTCTTCCCATGCACTCCGCTCCATGGATAAATCCTTCTTATCTGTTCCCTTCTCCACTACTGCCAACTCCAGACTTCGCGCCTTCTGTCTCGCTGCACCCTACACCTGGAATAAACTTCCTGAGCCCCTACGTCTTGCCCCATCCTTGGCCATCTTTAAATCTAGACTGAAAGCCCACCTCTTTAACATTGCTTTTGACTCGTAACCACTCGTCTCCACCTACCCTCCTCTCCTCCTTCCTGTACACATTAATTGATTTGATTTGCTTACTTTTTGTCTATTAGATTGTAAGCTCTTTGAGCAGGAACTGTCTTTCTTCTATGTTTGTGCAGCGCTGCGTACGCCTTGTAGCGCTATAGAAATGCTAAGTAGTAGTAGTAGCTGATGGATGGGAAGACATAGAAGTGAAAAGTCAGTAGTCCAGGCAGAAAAGAGCTATTAAAAATGGTTACTGACATTTACTTAACCAGCAGAAGCAGTGGCGTTCCGAGGGGCGCTGACACCCAGGGCGGATTGCCAATGCGCCCCGCTCCCCCAGGTGCAGCACCCCTCCCCCCAGTGAAGGGACACCCCCCACCCCAGCGAATGAACCCCCCCCCCAGGTGCATGCCGCTGGGGGGGGGGGGGGGTGCCGCGTGCCGGTCAGTGTAGTTCGTTTCCATGCTCCCTCTGCCCCGGAACAGGTTACTTCCTGTTCCAGGGCAGAGGGAGCATGGAAACGAATGACGCTGACCAGCACATGGCACCCCCCCCCCCCCAGCGGCGTGCACCCGGGGCGGACCGCCCCCACCTTGGTACGCCACTGAGCAGAAGAAAGGAGGTGTTGATGCCCTTATACAAGTCACTGGTGAGGCCCCACCTGTAGTATTATGTTCAGTTTTGGAGACCACATCCTGCTAAAGATGTAAAAAGACTAGAAACGGTCCAGAGGAAGGTGACAAAAATGATATGGGGCTTCACACCATAAGATGTATGAGAAGAGACTGGAAGACCTGAATATGTATACCCTAGAGGAGAGGGGACAGGGGAAATATGATACAGATATTTAAATACTTGAAAGGTATTAATATAGAAACAAATATTTTCCCAAGAAGGGAAAATGTTAAAACTAGAGGACGTGCATTGAGGTTGCGGGGTGGTAGACTTAGGAGTAATGTCAGAAAATGTTTTTTCACGGAAAGGGTGGTGGATGCCTGGAATGACCTCACAAGGGAAGTGGTAGAAAAAAAAACTGTGGTGGAATTCAAAACAGCTTGGGATGAACATAGAATAAAACACAAAACAGAATAACCCATTTGTACAAAAGAGATTAGGCAAAGATGTGATTCTATGTGCCCCAAATGAGAGGTTAATTTTACTTCCAAGCTTTATAACACCAGGCTTCCCAAAGCAGATTACAACAGTTAAGATGAACTCATCAGTAAACAAGATATCCTCACTGAAATTTGGCCATGTATTACTGTATTGTATAGAACAGAGTAGAAAAATTAGCACAAAGTACAGCCTTTATTTGTGTTGTTTCCACCAGCTACATAATTTTTGAAGCTGGGCAACCTTCCAAAGCTAATCAAGAAATGTATTAAGTTATGTCCAATAAAAAAGGTATCATCTTATTTTCTTTTCCATGTTTTATTTTGTTTGATTTCTATTGATAACCTTAAGAGTGGACTAACACGGCTACCACACTCCTCTACTGAAGCTGTTTTAAAATTATTTTCCTCACACCCTTCAGTAGGTTACATTCAGTATTTCCCTGTACCAGGAGAGCTCACAATCTAAGTTTGTACCCGAGGCAATGGAGGGTTAAATGACTTCTCCAAGATCACAGTAGCAGCAGTGCCAGTGGGATTTAAATCGTCCATCTCTGGATGTCAAGACTGGTGCTCTAACCACTATGCCACTCAGTTTTAATACATTTAAAAGATGTCAAATAAGTGGAACAGCTTTAGATGAAGTACGCATAGACAGTCCTATTTCTAATAATCTTTAACTATTGTTTTCAATAGCGTTTGCTATTGTTCTGGGTAAACCAGCTTGATGGCAAGCTCTAGCTACGGACTTCGGCGATAGGCTCTCGCCTACAGTTATATCTAACTTCCTTTACAGAAAAGATGATGACGCCAGAATGAGGCTTGAAACGTACTAAGAGAGACTATTGGAGTGCGAGAACGAGTCTTGAGAATTCTGCGAGAGGCTATTGGAGCACCGAATGAGGCTCGAGAGAGACAGCCAGCCAGAGAGCATGAATCTTGGACTGCTCAGTCATTGGTTGAGTCACGGAGGTTTACAGTTCTCTCCTCGTGCATGGTGTTGTAGCGTTCATGCTGCTTCCGTGTTGCACACATTTCACTCCCTCGTAACTCTGTTGTGCCCGGTCATCGTCAGTGTTACATATTGTTGTCCTGTCCTGCAGTTGTAAGTTGGATGCTTCTCAGAGATGAAGGTTCTTCGGGCGTTGTTCCAGGCCGCCACCTTTCGGGAAACGTTTAATTTCGGAAATCGAGAAATCGCCAAGTGGTTCCCGGGTCATATGGCAAAGGGTGAGTGCGGGTCCGTGCCCACCTGCCCACTAGGGCTTCCTCCTGTATGTGTGATGGGCAAACTCAGCTCCAGAGCTGTGTGAAAGTTGTCTGATGCTTTCAACGAGTGTCCTGGCTGCTGCCGATCATTGTTTCGGTTGCGAGATCAATGTCAATAGCTTATTTTCTTAAGCTCTGAAAAGTCTGATTTTTGGCATTTCCAGCAAGTTGTTGGATTATAATAAATTGCTTTACGTGCTCCCCGAGGTTCTGAAAATGCTGAAGAATCTGACAACGTGGTAAATGCACGGATCACACTACAGAATAGAATGATATTCAAGCATGTTTTATATTAAACCCCAGATGTCTCGGGTATTTAAAATATCTGGACGTGGAACCATGGATCATCTATTCTCTCCAGATTTGAAAAATTAAAAAGGAAATGATTGCCACCTTTCAAATATGATCACATAAATACACAGACATCATACTGTAATATCACACTGCAGAATGTCTACTGTAAACCTGCTGAGACTGACTAGAGTATCTTATGGGCGAGTCTGAAAAGAGACAAACGTTACAATTTGGTAGTAGAGTCATCTTCAACTCAAATTCAAATGTTTCCAGAGTAAGCAACAGGAGAGAGTATCAATGACTACTGGGGGATTTCTGTACCAAAAAATTAAAAATTCAGTCTTCCAAAACGCAAACTTAACCAAAATGCAAAACATATTTCCAATAAGGAATGTCCAAATTGACCAGATGCCAGCAGGTACATTTAAACCCTTCCTTTCACAACCCGAACTCCAGATCCTCATACAGACTGTAACTCTTCTCCCGACAAGGGCACCTGTTTCACCTTCTGCTTCAGGGCCTTGGTAATCTCAGTGGTATTGCACTTAAATTATGGAATGTTTGAGAATCACTGCATTCAAACTGCCCCTCCCCTCTCCATTCCAGATCAGAGAGACACACATGCACACACACATACGTAAAAATGCATGTGCACAGAGAAGGGTTGGAAAGAACTCCATGAGCTGTGCTTCACATTCCATCCTCACTTCAGTAAAATTATATAACATTTTAAAACATTTTCTGCTAGTGACATCATATATATCACAAAATAAACTCAATTTATTGAAAAATACCATTTTTTTTGTCTTACAGGGCTGAAAAGAATGAAAGCTGACTTAAAGAAAGTGGACTGTATAATTGAAGTTCATGATGCCAGAATATCCTTCTGTTCAATATATTTTTGTATTTAATTACAAAGGGCCTTGTATTTGTAAATTGTGCGTTTCGGGTTAGAGCTGCTTATTCATGCTGTGTGTTATACTGACAGTTTAAAGTTTTATACATGTGCGTGTTATTGAAAAGGTAGAAGGAATTCCTTGTCATGTTAGGAAAAATGTGCCAACTTTGGATAAGGGTGGCACAGCTTCCTGCCAACGCAGTACTCTCAAATACTATTTAATAATAATCCTCATTATGGAACCTTAATTTACAACATCGACCACACTTATTAGCTTTCATATGACCCTCCAAAAGAAGGAAATGTTTTTTTATTTTTTATTACTTTTACATAGTTCATGGCTTGCCAGTTGGTCTGCACTGAGACAGAAGTCTGTGATAGCGACAGAGGACAGCTAGGGGTTATGCACTCATGAGAAAAGAGCCTATAATTTGGGCCATATGATTTGTCTCTCGCTGTAGAATTATTGCAGTCTGCTCTCTAGAATTTGTCATGCTCTGCTCCTTGTGTTCTAGCCAGACCTAGTGACTGCTGCTCAGGGTTGCCAAATAAAAAAAAAAATTCCCACACAAAACAGCCCAAAAACCGCACACCCCACCCCCGCCGTCATCAGCCCCACCCCTTCTGTCATCACCCCCGCCATCAGCCCCGCCCCCACTGTCATTGCCCCGCCCCAAACATCACCAACCCCGCCCAAAACGTCACAAACCCCGCCTCTGTCGCCATTAGCCCCACCCCCCGCCGGCCGAAAAAACGCCCCAAAATCCGCACAAAAAATACAAAACGAGCCCAAAAAAACGCAACCCGCTGCGGGCAAAAGTTTCCTGCGGCGGGTTGCGGAAAACCACCCAATTGGGTGGGAAAACCGCCCATCTAGCAACCGTGCTGCTGCTTCTCCTGTGTTTCTTTTTGGGGGGAGGGGGCGACTGGCCCAGGAGCTGCCATTGGTTTGCTCCCAGGTTGGGCTATAGATGAGGCTGGGATTTGAGGGGTGGATGAGGTCAAAAGGGTACATCTGGCAAGAAGAAAGGATATGAGTCGTTAGAGGGGATAGGTAGAAGGAGAGAGGAAGATCATGTCAGAATGAAAGTTTGTAAGGATAAGGAATAATGGAAGGAGTTTGGAAGGGAGTGGCTAGGAAGAAGGGATGAGTCTTGGGAGGAAATGCTGGAAGAGAGGAAGACTAGAGAGAGGTGGGAAGTTGAGACTGGGGAGAAGAGAGAATAATGAGAAGTTTTAAAGGGATGTAGCTGGAGAGGGAAAAACTGAAGAAGGTTCAGATGGAAGAGAAGGAAAAGAGGCTGGGATGTGGAGGCAGCTAAGAGAAGAAGCATTTATGGAAGGGAGAAGACAGGGTGACTGTGGTAGGAGACAAAAAGAAGAGAGAGAAGAAAAAAAGAACAAAAGAATTCATCTTGGCACAACCAAAATTAGTTTTTTTTTCTGTTCCATTTATTGATTTATACACTGGCTACCCTGTGCATTAGCAGACCAAAATAGGGGGGGGGGGGGGGGTGGAGAATAGGTGGAAATTCTAAAAAAGGAGAAAGGCAATAAGGCATTGGCAATTATGCCAATGCCTTCAGCACAAACTAAGCAGTACTGGACTGGGGGGGTGGAGGAAGGGACTACCTGAAGAGAGCTTCAAATCCAAAAATGAACGAAGTTGTTCTATATCTATTATCAACATATTCAATTATACATTTGCAAGGATATCGTAATACTGTGGCACCCAGAGACAAGACCTCCAGCCGCATGGCCAGAAAGGCCTTATGTCTCTCCTGGGTCACTGTCACCAAATTCAGAAATATCCATACTCTCTGACCATAAAAACTGTACTTGTAAGTTGCAGAAATATAAATGCATCACCATATTTAAATCTTGTTCAAACACGAAATTTACAAGCAAAGTGGCACGATCTGAGACATATTCCTGAGAAGAGTCCAGAACAGTAGATACATCTAAGTTAGATTGTCCATTATCGGCCAGTATTTTAGTTGGTAAATAGAATACCTTATCAATTGGCAGAATTGGTTCTGCTGGTAAACTCAAAACCTCAGTCATATCTTTTTGAAAGTTATCCAATGGCTATATATCCAGAACTATTGGAAAATTAAGTAGCTGAAGATTCTAAATTGGTTCTGAAATTGCTCCAGCTTATGATGAATCGCAATTTGGTCTTTAACCAAAGTCTGTACCACCTCTGAATTATCTTTCAAAGATTTTTCCAAAGTCTCCAACTTCTTAAGATTCCCAACATCTAAAGTCAAAAATTTTTGTGCCAAAATTTCACAAGAAAACTTAGATTGGAAATATCAGATAAGCAACTTTATAATAGTTGATTTCAGTTTGGTGAGGAGGCCCCAAATTGCCCTAAGAGTCACCTCCCCTGTCTGAGACACTGCTCCAGATCCGGATGTTAAATCAGCCCACTGCTCCGTTGGATCCGTGGAGATTCCCAACACAGAAGTTAATGGCCCAACTGGTCTCTCCAATGGAAAAATCCAAATGGCTTCTTCTGTGGTATGGAGCGCTTCTATCTGGTTCGGGGAGGGAGGAGGACGAGGGTTCCGAGGTATGCCCTGGCTGGACTCACCGCTTCCAACCAAAACATCACTCTTTCCAACAGGACCTGAAAACAGTGTCAAACGAACTAGCAGAGTGCTTGCGAATGCTGAGGGAAATGTCACCCCCAAGCAGGTCGGGCTGTTTCTAGTGACCGGCATTGAATATCCAGTTTGTTTTTGACTGGTAGAACATAACCAGCTAAGTCAATGTTCAGACTTAACCGGTTATGTTCAGACTGGCCAAAGATATCCCTTGCATTCACGTGGCCAAATATAGCCTCTAAAGTGGGGCTGAAAATCAGTAGATAACCGGTTATATCTCCCAGCCGTGAACCAGCGATATTCAGTGGGAGACAGCCGGTTATCCTCCGCTGAATATCACTGGATAGCCAATTATGAGGCATTTCACCAGCCAGGTGCCAATCCTGGCTGATTAAGTGCTTTTGAATATCTGACATTTTGTTGCTCAGTTTCCATGCTGCAAGGGTTAGGCAGTCCTTGCTCTGTGTGATTAACGATGGGGAGGTTCTGTGCCTTCATGACAGGTGAACAGAAAACCATTTTTGCAGAGGAAAATAGTTTTGATAAAGCCATGGGTGCACTAAGAGAATCATCATGTCTGGCCTGTGTTGAAACTTGTGTAGAGTCTTTGATATAAGTGGGATTGGGAGATGGGCATGGGGCAGAGGCTGGTCTCAGGGTATTGCTAAAGCATCCCTCATCTGGGGATGACTGCAATGAGAAGTAAAGTTTCATAGTAACATGGTAAATGATGGCAGATAAAGACCTGAACGGTCCATCCAGTCTGTTCAAGAAGATAAACTCAGTTTACATGGTATGTAATACTTTATATGTATACCTGAGTTTGATTTGTCCCTGCCTTTCTCAGGGCACAGACCGTAAAAGTCTGCCCAGCACTGTTCCTGTACTAAAAGTTCTGAAGCTAACGTCGAAGCCCCTTAAAATTTACACTCCAGCCCATTCGTATCTAGTCAGTCACACTCAGGGCACAGTTCATAGAAGTCTGCCCTGCACCGGTTTTACTCTCCAAATACCAGCATCGCCACCCAATCTTGTCATAACTGTCCATCTTTCTTCCCAGAAGTAATACCAGTAGATTGAGATGACATAGCACTAGGTTTTTCCAGTACCCTTTAATGAACTAATTGAAATCTTTTGCAGGCAGGAGAGTGGTTGCTCTGGAAGAGGCATAGACTGCGATGGGGATGATTCATCAGCTTCTACAACCAGAGCTGGTGTGGGAAATGTGGATTGCTGCGCAGGCAGGCCCCAGCAGATGGGTGAGGTAAATGAAGCTTAGGCTGGGACTGCACTGACAGTTTGTGCAGATAGTGTGATGGGCCTAATCTGAGCTGTGACGTCTCTTGTGCTCCTGTTGTTTAAAATCAGTAGAATGTATTGGAGATAAAATGGCTCATTCTGGACTTTGGAAGGGTTTGTAGACAACAACGTACTCTCAGGCCTGTGCATATGCTCAGAAAGTGTTTGCACTTTGGGTCTGATAACCTCTGAGGAGCCACTGGCCCAGTGTAAAAGATACCTAATGGTGGTATTTAGCCTCAGGATCTTTGTGTCATGATTGTGGTCAGAACCCCTCTCAAACTTACCTTATTTCTGGTGGTCAGCTTCTTAGCTGGCTTCTGTTTCTTCTGTCTGTCCTTTCTGAGCTAGCTCTGTCTCTCTGTGCTGGCTGCTTCCAGCAGCATGGCTCTAATTGCTTTACTATACTGCAGCTATGTGTGTTACCTGAGCTAGCTGCCTCTGTGTGCTGGTTGCTTCCAGCGTGGCTCTAATTGCTCTGCCATGCTGCAGCTGTGGGGATTAAGCCTGAGTTAGCTCTAGCTCTGTTTCAGTATGCTGCCTGCCTGTGTCTGGTAGTGGTGACATCATCAGGTGTTCTTCCTTTCAGGGCCTTTGCAACGTTTGCTTAGTCGTTTGCTTTAGGTCCAGGTTAGTGGTAGTGCAGTGTGCACTTTTGATCTGTATTAGCTTCCCTGCTTTTCCCTTGTGGCTCCCCTGCTTTCCCTTTTGGTGCTTTAGAAGCTCTTCTGAGTTTGGGGCTTTGGAAGCTCTGTTGTGTTTAGTGCTTTGGAAGCACTGCTGTCTTCTGTGTTTAGCTTCCCTGTTTTTTCCCTTTTGGCTCCCTGTCTTCCCTTTTAGTGCTAGGAGCTCTGCTGGTAGTTTGGTGCTTAGGAGCACCATAGTTAGTTTAGGGTTGTAGAGCTGTTGTGCTTGGTGCTTAGGAGCACCTGTACTAGTTTATGTGTTTAGGTTCCCTGCTCTTTCCCTGTGGCTCCCCTGCTTTTCCTAGTGGTGCTATTGGTAGCACTTCTGTTAGTATAGGTTTTAGGAAGTCCTTTTGTTGGTTTATTGTTAGGAACACTTTTGTTGGTTTCTGTTTGGAGTTCTTCTGTTGGTTAGGGCTTGGGAGCACTTATGTCAGTTTAGGATTTAGGAGTACTGCTGTTTGCAGCTTGTTCTAGTCCTGGTCCCTGTGTCATCCAGTATCCGGTAAGTCCTGCCGGCCACTCGAACCCAGGGGCTCAACCCTTGGGGGGCAGTGGCTAAGTGCAGGTGAAAGCTGTACAGACCAGTCCAGGGTGCTCCAGTCCAGTGTGTTCCGGTCCGGTGTGTTCCAGTCCAGTGTTCCAGTCCTGTGTCCTCCAGACCGGGGGGATTCCAGTCCAGTGTTCCAGTCCTCCAGTCCGGGAGATTTCAGTCCAGTGTTCCAGTCCTGTGCCCTCCAGTCCGGGGGATTCCAGTCCGTGTGTTCCGGCTCGCTGGGCGGTGCCTGCAGTCCCTGCCGGTGCCGGTGTGCCCAGCGTTGGTTGGTGGGTTTTGCTGCTGCTGTCGCTCCTTGTCAGCAGCCCAAGGGCTCACGTTTGCTCCAGAGCCCGGCCCCGCGGGCTCTGAACCTGAGAACCTGACACTTTGGAGGTGTCTGTCTATTCCTCTGAAGTTTGACCTGGTATAGAGCATATAGAACCAGCAGTTTTCTGCACAGAGGAGGATCTCTTCCTATGATTTCCTACAAAAGAAGCTTTGTGTTTGCCTCATAATGAATGTGAAGATGATTGAGACAGTCTTCCCTTTGTTGTGGGGACATACAAATAAAATGCCTATATTTGGCTTAATTATGTTTGGTGCCTAGGCAGATGAGGCGCTTTGAATGAATGCCAAACTTCCGGATATTTCTGCCACACTGAGGGCTTCTATGATACAATTTTCTTTTTGAAAGAAATAAAAAACAGAAAGAAAGAAGGAAAGAAAAACAATGAAAAATAGCAGGATAATGGCAAGGTAAAAAAAAAATCTGGAGAGCTTTGTTTTTTCATTGACATTTGGCAGAACAGAAAAAAGAAGACTAAGGAGACTGCTGTGCATGCTTAGGTCTTTATGTGCCGTCATTTACAATGTTACATTAAGTTCTGAGCTCTGGGAGAGCTGTTTCTTCTTGGCAGCATGTGGCGATGTCGCCCACTTGTGAGCCTGACTCAGTCCTGCTTGGCAGCAGGAAATATATTATTAGAGATTCTTCCTTTCCAGAAAGGCTGGGACGTGCTCACGCTCTGCAGAGTGTTGTCATCATTGTCCTTTATCTCATTTTTTAGAAAACAGTCCAATTTTACAAGAGAAGTGGGATATAGGAAGATGCGTGGCCGGGGGGGGGGGGGGGGGGGGGGGGGGGTGTCAAAAAGTTGCACATGGATTTACAGAATTTGCCTGAAGTGCGGCATTCACACCTTTTTAACAGGCATAAGAACAGCACCCCAAAATCAGGTGCGGCTTTTGCGCCAAACGCTGTTCTATAAAGGTTGCACTCCCTTTTATAGAATAGTGCTTAGTGCTCAAGTTTTCTGGTGCCAAATTTTTTGCGCCATTTATTGAATTCCCTCCAATATGTGTAATTTCTGTTTTCAAATCTATGCAAGGTATTTTCAATTGAAATTTCACCCACAGTGGTAACAATGCAAAATATGCTGGCCCTTTGTGTCAACAGATAATATTTATTTATTAGTGTATTTATACCCCATTATCCCCACAATCAAGCAGGCTCAATGTGGCTTACATTAGCCAGAGAGAGAACTCTGGGCGATAACAGATACAAATGAGACTAATAGAGCAGTTTGGCAAGTGTTAAACTGTACAGTGCTGCGTAACCCTAGTAGCGCTTTATAAATGTCAGATAGTAATAGGAGTAGTAGTAGTAGCAAGAAAGAAAGAATAGGTGACATATATAACAATACAGAAGAATTGGACTAAACAGGATCCACATATGCCAGCTGGCATAGGCCGGAGTCCTACAGTGTTCTCGGTGAAAATGCTTTGGTAAACAGGTGCGTTTTCAGTGCCTTGTGAAAGGTAAGGTAGTCTCCCAGACTGGTGATGTCTCTAGGAAGTGCATTCCATAGTTGCGCACTGAGGAAGGGAAAGCTTGACGCCTGAATAGATCCATGCTTACAGCCTTTCCAACTGGGGTAGTGCAAGGTAAGATATAATCTTGAGGACGGGTCAGCATTTCTAGCCGGCAAGTCAATCAAATTCAGCATGTAACTTGGACAACCCCGTGTATGATTTTATGAACCATGGTGCAAACCTTGAATACAATGCGCTCTCTGATCGGAAGCCAGTGAAGCTTAACAAGAAGAGGCGTCGCGCTGTCGAACCAGGCCTTATTGAAAACAAGCCTCGCTGTCGTATTTTGAACAGTCTGAAGCTTTTGCAAGACAAAGCCCTTACACCCTGCTTATGTGCCATTGCAGTAGTCCGTATTACAAAGCACCAACGATTGTACCATATTTCGAAAGAGCTGTCTTGGGAAGAGGTGGCGGACACGCTTTAACTTCCACAACATGAGGAACATCTTCTTGGCTTGTGCCTTTGCTTGACTGTCAAATGTTAAGTACAAGACTTTGCACCCAGATGGGGAGCTTGAAAATTGTTCCCATAGAATGCAATCATACACTTAAGTATGCAAAAAGTTGCGAGTTTTTAATAGATGTTTCTCAGAGTTTAATTTTAAAATTTAGTATGTGCGTATATAATCAGACTCATTTGAGCTTGTCGTGTAATTCACAAGTGCTTAAATATATGTCTCCTACATCTATTTTAGGAGCTCAGAAACTGACACATCCTTTTTTGCTAGCTGCTACGTTTGCAGTGTCTGCTGAATGAAGGGAGATATTTAGAATAGCTTGCTTAAGAAAGAGAAAAGCAATGTATGTCCATAGACACATACTCATTATATTTTGATCTGAAAGCTCTGAGATTAGTAAATGTCCCAAGGGGCTCCAATGTTAAAGATTAGGAAGCATAACGACCCTTTACTACAGCTTAGCAAGCTCTAACAGAGTTAGTGCGGGCTAAATACTAAGAAGCCCATTTTATTTCTATGGGTTTCTTAGCACTTAGCATGCGCTAATCTTTATTAAAAGGACACCATGGTTTATAATATGTGCTACTATTAAAATATGTTATTTTACCACAGGTCCCATTTTACGCAGTGAGACCTAGTTACTAATAACTGAGGTTAACTGTAAAATAATGTGTGTTAACGCTAGCCGACATAAACAGCTAGGCCCCCAGAGATGTCAGATGCTAATTTAACACAGGTGCCTGAACTTCTTCCATTTAGCACCAAATGATCAAATTAATCTGGCATTGAATTCTTCATGAGTCACAAAATCAAAGAGAGGAAGAAGCCAACTGCAACACAGAATGCTGAGGAGAAAAAGAGCAGTAGGGCGGCCAGTAGGCTCTAAACAATTTTATTAAAATAAATATGTAATTGGTCACAGGAGGGGATGGGCCTACCTAATTTAAAATGTTATTATATCGCTTGCCTACTGCGCCATGTTAGGCATTGGCTATATTCTCAAAGCTGTTTTACCTCCCCCCCCCCCCCCCCCCCTTTGAGCCTTGAGTGAGCTTACTTTGCACCTTACATTTGCTTTCGCTATTACTTGGAAACTATTGGTGAAAGGTCTAGGTGGGGATCCGCAGGTCACTGGTTTGCTTTCTTTACGGGGTAACCCTTCTTTCCATCCAGGTTTGGACAATAAGGCTTTTATGCATTAGGAGTGGTTGGGCATTGGTAGACTGGAGCAAGTTTTGGACACGGCAAGCGGCCTTAAATCTTTGGCTCTTCTGAAGGAACAAGAAGGTATTCAATGGGGAGATGTCGTTGCACATTGTCAGTTAAGATGCTACATTCGGTCTTTGTGCGTGGAATCATTTAGTGTTCATATTGGAGTTAAGGTGAGCACTTTTTTTGAAGCAATATCGGATACCACTACTTCTATTTCAGGAATTCATAAGGCTTTATGGAGATTTGAGACATCCAAGGGAGCGGAGGAGATTCGGTATAAATGGGAACTGGATACGGGGCTGAGCTTGGAATCATGGGGCTTGCTCTTTTCTATTCAGGCCATACGGCAGCTTATGAGTAATGCAGCCTATAAAGAGTGTATTTTTGAGTCTTGCTTAGAGCATATCTAACTCAAGTTCAGGTGGTATGGGCGGGAGGCTTGATCTCATCCCTTTGACCTAAATGTAAATTGTCAGATAATACTTTCTATCATGCTTTTTGGGGCCTGCGAGGCGGTCCAACACTTTTGGGCTCAGATCACTGCTTACCTAGCCTCACTCCTTCACTTTTGGCTAGAAGGCATCCCGATCCAGATGGTATTGGACTGTCCCTGGGTCCTTTTGGGGAGTCAGAGCGGAGGTAACCTTGTTGTTTTGGAAGGTATGCTTGTTTGCACGAAAATGTATCTTGCAGTCCTAGATTTCGGATACGCCGCCAGCATATTGTCACTGGCGTAATCAGGTGGATTTGTAACTTGGGAGGTGAGGGGTCCTTATAAACGCAAAACCTGATTTTTGAAGCTGTGGGGCTCCTACCTGTCTTCTTTGTCCCCTAGGGGCAGAAGTTTGGCTCTTAATGTGTTATGATTGCTCTTTCTCCTTGGCTTGTTTTCTTTTCAAGCAATGACCTTGTTTAACTGAATACTTACCTCGAGGGGGTACATGGGAGGGAAGAGGGTAGGGAAGCACTTTAGTGTCATTTCTTCTCTGGTGGCTCTGGGAGGTCATAAGAACCCAGGCCTTCGGGCTCACTGGAGGGGAGCTTGATTTCCTTGGTTCGGGGAGGGTGCGATAGCACAGGCAAAGGAGAGGAATAGGTGGATTTGATCCTGTATTTGAGTCTGTGCTATGGGCGTGGTGGGGTTTGAGGGTGGGGGGAGTTGGGTTTTGGGGATGTAGAACAATTCTGATTTCTGATAATGTTTTGTATTTTTGTATACGATTCTCTTTATTACTGATAAAAAGATTTAACATAAATAAAGAAATATAAAAAGGTGGTTCAAGATGTATATATGTCCAGACTTTAATTATGATCATTAAGCCAGCCTAATATGTTTCAGGATCACAGTGCCTACATCAGAAGCAATTTCAAATTTAGGTGCAAGGTGGACCCTCACATATATATTGATTTGTGTGTTGATAAAGCTGCTTTTAAGTATCACCAATAAGGGCTCTATGTACTACTTTTTGTTTTGAGGTGGTGCAACTCATAAGATGAATAAATAAATTCAATTGTTTTCAGCCTACTCACTGCCCTACTGCTCTTTTTATTCACTGAGGGGGCCCAGTGTTAGCAGCGGTAGGGCTAACACGCGAGTAGCGAGTGCCAACACGGCACTACCACTGGGGTAGCGCAGGCGCCTGGCGATAATTCCGAAGTTGGCGCATGCTATTTCCCACGGTAGAAATAATTTTATATTTTCTACTGCTGGGGACATTCCCGGCAGTAATCAGCAGCAGGGCAACATTGGCATGTGCTGCCTGATTACCACACGAATAGCTCATGAGCCCTTACTGCTAGGTTAATGGGTGATGGTAAAGGGTTCAGGCAATAAATAGCTCCATGCTACTTTTAATTTTACCGCATGGCCATTTACTGCCCCCATTAAAAAAAAAAAATTCCCTTTTCCTAGATGCAGTAAAAAGTGGCCCAGTGTGTGCCAATTTCACAAGTCCAAACTACCGCAGGTCACTTTTTTACCGCATCTTAGTAAGAGGACCCCTGAATTCCGTATGCCAACACAGCACATGGTGATATTTGCCTAATAATTAGCACTGCCTTCTTAAGAAAATCCCAAATGATTAAGCTGTGCGAACGTTCTAGTGTCAGGTGTTCAAAGGAAAAGCAACAAAATAAATGGAAGTAAATCTATAGTCATGAAACTCTGGGCATTATTGAAAGCATGCATTTTCACTTGTTACATTTCTTTAACTGTGTTACATTCCGTTTTCTGGCCGTAATCCTCTTTTTCATGAAAACCTGGGAATCAAACCTCACTTACTTGTACTGAATAAAATGGACTTGGCTGATCTCACCGAGAAGGAGGTATGGCAGTGGCTAGTTTAGAATGCCCAGTTATGTGATTTTTTTTTTGTTTAACATAGTAGATAGCAGAAAAAGATCAACTTGACCATGCTGCCTAGGATATATCCTGTCATCCTTAGACCATGACTGTTTGTGAGATATTTCTTATTCATGAATGCTTGTTCACTATCTTAAATCTTTCTTATGATAACTTTTATTAACTAATTATTTCTGTGGCCTACTCTGAACAAGTCTCTGACGTTTGACTCTCCTGCTGAATTAGCTGTGTCTCTGTCATTTGCCGCCACCAGACCTCATCTTCTCAGCCACCCATTTGGATTGCTAAGTATACAGGTTCCCCTGTTCACACCCAGCTGTCTTTCTTTCCATGTCTAACCACAGAGCTCTGTAATAATTTAAATATCTATCAACACTAATATGGTGGTTGATTGACCATCTGATCTCCTAGTTCAGAGCTTCCTAAACTGTGAGTTGGGACCCAAAATGGGATTGCAAAACCCACATTTGGGGTCACGACTTGGGTGTGCTTTCCATAGGTGTATTAGTATTCTGCACCTCTGGAGGTCACACAGTTTTATATGACTCACTGTCATAGGGTCATGGTCGCAAAGAGATTATAGGTACTGCATAGGTCATCTGGTACTTCTCCCCACCCATATCTCATTGCTTTCCATCAGACTTCTAGAACCTTCTCTACATATGGGGGGGGGGGGGGAGTCTATAAATGGTGCCAAAAATTAGGCATTGATAAAAAAAATCAACACTTAACGTTATTTTATAAAGGGTGCTCAGGGATTTGTGATCTTTGTAGAATAGCATTGAGTGCCGAATTCCACGCTGAACTTAGGGTGCGAGGATTTAATCCAGCTGAAACCTGATGTAAATCCTGGTGTTCAAGTTAGGCGTGGATCCCCACTATTCTTTAACACTGTGCGCATCTTTTGTGAATGCTCCTGACCCACCCATGCCCCTCTCATGAGCACACCCCCTTTTGAGTTGCGCACGATCTAATTTAGGCACCCATTTGTTACAGTAGTCCGCAGCCAGATCGGTGCCCAAAATATAATTAGTGCCAGTTAAGTGCTTATGCCAATAATTAAATTACAAGAGCCCATTAACACATTTGAGCACCCTTTATAGAATCTAGAGGATAGTGGGCACAGTAATGATATGGACAAAATGTATTCTGTGCATATTCTTTTCAGAAAGGGTTATTTTTGTAGCACAAACACAAGTAAAGTAGATTGTAAATTAAAGGGTCTATACTAACTTAAGCAGTGATCTGGCTTTTCAGCGTTTGCTAAAAATTAAGGGCCCTGATTAATAAGCTGCGCTGTAGGCGCACTAGTGTTTTTAGAGTGCGCTAATGCTAGACACACCATATTCCTGTGAGTGTCTGTAGCATTAACGTGTACTAAAAACACTAGCGCATCTTAATAAACAGGGCTCTAAGTTATAACATTAGGATTTAGTTGTGCTTAAGGTGATCACTTCTCAGATCTGCAATGATTACATGAATCATTTACCTTGTCAGTGTTACAGGAATGCATTGTCTGCATTATATAGAAGAAATATACAGCTAGAGAATTCTGATGCCTTTTTTTATGCAAATGGAGAGAGTGTCCCTTTAGGCCTTTCTTTATATTACATAAGTGTTGCCATACTAGGACAGACCAAAGGTCCATCAAGCCCAGTATCCTGTTTACAACAATGGCCAATCAAGGTCACAAGTGCCTGTCAAGATCCAAAACAGTACAATACATTTTATGCTACTTATCCCATAGATAAGCAGTGGATTGTCTCAAGTCCATTTTAATAATGGCTTATGGGCTTTTCTTTTAGGAAGCTATCCAAACCCTGCTAAGCTAACTGTTTTTGCCACATTCTCTGGCAACGAAATCCAGAGTTTAATTACACGTTGAGTGAAGAAGTTTTTTCTCTGATTTGTTTTAAATTTACTACTTTGTAGCTTCATTGTGTGCCCCCTAGTCCTATTATTTTTGGAAAGAGTAAACAAGCAATTCATTTCTACCCATTCTACTCCACTCAGTATTTTATATACCTCTATCATATCTCCCCTCAGCCGTCTTTTCTCTGAGTTGAAGAGCCCAAACCGTTTCAGCCTTTCCTCATAGAGAAGTTGTCCTATCCCCTTTATCATTTTCGTCACCCTTCTCAGTACCTTTTCTAATTCTACTATATCTTTTTTGAGATCCGGTGACCAGAATTGCACACAATATTCAAGGTGCAGTCGCACTATGGAGCGATACAAAGGCATTATAACAACCTCATTTTTATTTTCCATTCCCTTCCTTATAATATAACATTCTGTTTGCTTTCTTTGCTGCCGCATCACACTGAACAGAGGGTTTCAAAGTATCATCAACGATGACTCCTAGGTCCTTTTCCTGGTTGGTTATTCCTAATGTGGAACCTTGCATCATGTAGCTATAGTTCGGGTTCCTCTTTCCCACATGCATCAAAACGGTAACAGAATTCAAACACGCTTGGGATAAACATAAAGGAATCCTGTTCAGAAGGAATGGATCCTAAGGAGCTTAGCCGAGATTGGGTGGCAGAGCTGGTGGCGGGAGGCGGGGATAGTGCTGGGCAGACTTATATGGTCTGTGCCCTGAAAAGGACAGGTACAAATCAAGGTAAGGTATACACAAAAAGCACATATGAGTTTATCTTGTAGGGCAGACTGGATGGACCATGCAGGTCTTTTTCTGCCGACATTTCATTTACTATGTTTGCACTTGCTTACATTAAACATCATCTGCTATATGGATGCCCAGTCTCCCAGTCTCATAAGGCCGTCTTGCAATTTTTCACAATCCTCTTGCGATTTAACAACTTTGAGTAACTTAGTGTCATTGGCAAATTTAATTACCTCACTAGTTATTCCCATCTTTAGATCATTTATAAATATGTTAAAAAGCAGCAGTTCCAACACAGACCCCTGCGGAACCCCACTATCAACCCTTCTCCATTGATAATACTGACCATTTAACCCTACTCTCCGTTTTCTCTTTTAACCAGTTTTTAATCCACAATAGAAGACTCCCTCCTATCCCATAATTTTCCAATCTCCTCTGGAGTCTTTCATGAGGTACTTTGTCAAATGTCTTTTGAAAATCCAGATATGCAATAATGACTGGCTCACCTTTATCAAAAATGTTTGCTCACCCCTTCAAGGAAATGTAGTATAGATTGGTGAGGCAAGATTTCCCTTCACTATGTTTTAGGTCATACTAGGATATTTGGGTAACTGAACTCAATAAGAAATAAATGAAAGCTATTATTTCTAACATTGTGTTTTTTCCTCTGTATAGTGTAATATGCTGCCAGTTGATTACTCTGTACATACAGAGCAATTCTGGCAAGTTAATTGTCTACTTTATTTTTACAGAGAATTTTGAGGCATTTGAGATATCAAGATGCAAAGAATGTAGTTTTTACTGATTGTGTGAAAGATGAAAATATTAGAGAAGTAAGTATTTTATTTTTCATTCTCTCACAGTCTGCTAGTACTGCCCTCTTTGTACAGGTTTCCACCTCATTGTGATTTATGAAGGTTCTTTGCAGCTCTTGATGTGCTGTAAAAATTATGACATCTACAGGATTATTTAATGATAAATACAAAACATATATTTCCTGTTTATTTTTCCTAATAAATGTATGTGCTTTATGCTTTTCTGCTGAAACCAGTTTTAGAAAAGTCAGAGTTATGAAAAGCAAGGTGAACTTGAGATGATATTTTCTTCTGATCTGATTCCGGAGAAATTAGTCAGTAGTACTAGGTAGTTGAGTAATGCTCTTTTTCAGAATGTTATTATAGTTGGATTCAGTTCCTCTCAGATACTTTTTATTTATTTATGTAACTGCTGCTTTCATAATAATTGCACTCAATTTATGTCTTCATTGAGAAATAAAGCCTGAGGTTATTGAAATCACTTGGACAATAGTTCTTTGCTATGATTATCTAAAGCAAAGACTGGATTTTTTTAAACTTGTGGAAAGGGGTAAATTTAGCATGAAGAAATCACTAAGGGGCCCTTTTATTAAGGTGTGGTAAAAGGGGCCTTTGCTAGCATCAGCATGTGTTTTTCACGCGCGCTGTCTTTTTTTTTTCCTTGAAAAGAAATGGCTGTGCGGTAGCTGGGCAGTGCGCATTGCTGCCCAATTACTGCTGAGTAAGCACCAGTGCTACAAAAATAGAAAATATTTTTGTAGCGCCAGAAATAGCGTGCGCTGGGGGTGAGAGCTACTGCCGGGCTCCTGAGGTAGCCCGGCAGTAGTTCCCGATTGGTGTGCAGCATTCCCGTTGTCGCTTGCAAACCCTTTAGTAAAAGGGCCCCTAGATTTTCCTAAGTAATGTGAAAGGAAAGGTGACATTAAATGGGACAATCAGGTAAAACATATACAGGTATAATATTTGTGGTATTTTTCTGTTTTCCAGATGGTTCCACTTATCACTGAATTAATTCAAGCCAGTAATCGATACCAAAGATCTGAGGTCAGACAATAGGAAGTAGACGTGTTTAATTTTGAGTATATGACTAGGTAAAGACACTGTAGTAGAAAGGGACACCTTACACAGGTTTTTCCATGCGCTAAGGCTAGTTTTATCACAGCGATAAAATAGCCAATTTTTGTTCTAATGGCCATGCACTAATGTTACCATTAGTGGGCGGCTATTTTAAAAAAATTACCATGTGAGCATTAACTCACACCCGAATGGGGCGCCCAAGTTTTCTCATGTTAACTGTGTGGTAATCACCTACAGGCATCAAGTCGGAATTACCGCCCAATTTTCACCGCACGCCAAAAAATAAAATATATTTTCTGGCACACGCAGCAGACGCACATCAAAAATGAAATTACTGCACGGGCCACACAGTAACCGGGTGGTAACTTCAAATTGACGCGTGTTGGGCGCATGTAGGCACCTACTTGACTTAGTAAAAGGACCCCTTAGTGAGTATAGTGATGGAGTTGAATGTTAAAATTCAACTTAACCCATCTTCAACCAAGAAGCAGATTTAGGTGAATCCCAGAAGACCATACGTCTGCCTTTTTTTAGATGTAGTGTTCTTAGGTAATGAGAGGAAAGCGATACAGGCTGTTTGTATAAGATTTTAGGTTCAGCATACAGTCTTTTAGTTGTTCAGACTTTGTGTTGTGGAGTGGAGGAGTGGCCTAGTGGTTAGGGTGGTGGACTTTGGCCCTGGGGAACTGAGGAACTGAGTTTGATTCCCACTTCAGGCACAGGCAGCTCCTTGTGACTCTGGGCAAGTCACTTAACCCTCCTTTGCCCCATGTAAGCCGCATTGAGCCTGCCATGAGTGGGAAAGTGCAGGGTACAAATGTAACAAAAAAAATTGCTATTAAATCGGTTTTAAGCAAAGATTTTTCTCCAACTAATTATGATGGAATGTGGCTGGAATTGTTGTAATCCCTTATTTAACACAAAAATCTTCCAGCTTCTCCACTTGTACATATCGTGAAGGCTGATATAAAGTTTTTCAAGGCTATTTCTGTTCATGGATCAGGAAAGCTGCTTTCTCAATAAATGTACTTCAGTCATAGTATAAACTGAATCTGTTCTTACAGAATTCCGTATAACATCCGATTTACAAGCCCATTTCTCACACAGTAGTTGGGAACCCTAACGTAGTAGATGACGGTAGATAAAGAACTACACAGTCCTTCCAGTCTACCCAACAAGATAAACTCATAGTATATGGTATGATACGGTATAACATATGCATATTTGATCTGTCCTTGCCATTTTCCAGGCACAGACCATAGAAGTCTGCCCAGCACTGGACTTACTCCCTAACTACTGATGTTGCCATCAAAGCCCACTCTAGCCCATCCAGATCTGTGTAGCCATATTCAGGGTATAGACCGTAGAAGTCTGCCCGACACTGGCTTTTCAATTACTGGAGTTGCCTCTAAGCACCACTAACTTTGTTTTGCTTCCATTTTATTTCCATGTAGGAATCCTTTGTGTTTATCCCACACATTTTTTAATTCCATTACTGCAGGAGGACATTCCGGGCATCTACCACCCTTGCCATGAAAAAGTACTTCCTGGTGTTATTTCCTAAGTCATCCCCCTGCAACCTGAATTCATGTTCTCTAGTTCTACCACTTTCATGTCTCTGGAAAAGGTTTGTTTGTATGTTAGTACCTTTCAAATATTTAAAGGTCTGTAACATATCATCCCTATTCGTCCTTTCCTCTAGGGTATATATATTCAGATCGTCAAGCCTCTTCTCATCTCATACATCTTGTGGTGCAAAACGCATACCATTTTTGTCACTTTTCTCTGAACCGCTTCAAGTCTTTTTACATCCTTGGTGAGATATGACCTCCAAAACTGAACACAATATTCCAAGTATGCAAATACTTTGCTGCATCTCTGCTTAGAAGCTGGCTTAGCCAACGCTTCGGGCAACATCTCTTTCACAGCCATGGAAGAAGCTTTTTTTCTAAAGTAAATAGAAAAGAGGGTTCCTCAGATTCCTTTAAACTGTGGCACTCATCACATGCAACACAGATCAAGCTAACCCAGTTTTCTATGGAATGTAGTGACTGCTTTCCCCTTAAGTTAGAATTCATTTTGCCCTAGTGCATACGTTGACTCTTCTCATATGTGGGGGAAAGATGGTGTAACATGCATGAATCCTTGTTCACATCTCAACAGGGGCTCTTTTATGCTGCTACAAGCAGGCCTCTAACAGATATATGTTGTGCCGGCAGTGTTAATATCACTGGACTGTTTCCAGTACATAAGACCATGATTCTTTATTTTTGTCCACTCCTATTCTTGTTCAAGCTAAATGATACAAAAAAATTAAGAAAAATTGTACAGGGAAGAGGGAGCTGTGTGACTAAGCAGCCATCTCAGCTGATGGATCTCTAGCACCTCCTGGCTTTGGGGTTATAATAAAAGCAATATAGAGTAGCATCAGTTAAGCAGTTTTTTGCATTTAGTTCTTCTAAGAAAGACAGACACACATGGTGTTCTGGGATCCACCTAAACTTGCTTCTTGGTTGAATTTTAGTATATTTGGCACAGCAGTAAGAGTATATTAGAGCAGAGTGACATTCTGCTTCTGTTATTGTTCAGTCAGATGGTACAGAGGGAATAAGTGTATATGTACTTTCTTTTGTTGCAGGCCTTAGATTACTGCATTATGGTGATAGGAGTTCCAAACGTAGGGAAATCTTCTCTTATTAACTCACTACGAAGATGTCATCTAAAAAAAGGTATATCTAGAGACATCTGTCATTACTTCTAATTTCTATCAGAATTTCATTTAGAAATAGTTGTATGCCAAACCTGTAACATCAGGGAAAGGGGTAGCTTTATTTTCAGATAGCTGAAAAAAGATATTTAACCCTTACAGATTCTTATTATAACCAGTTGTCTGTATATGTGCCTCATACTTTTATTAAGCTGTGACTTCTTGGGCAGCTCATAGTACTTTGTGTAGTAACACGAGCTGCCACTGCAGCTCACAGTATTACACAAAGTATCATGAGCTGCCCCAAGAGGTTACGGCAGCCATTGTCACTTGGTAGCCACAAGGGGCAGGAGCGAGGGGGGGAGCTTCTGCCTTCAACAACTCACACGGACCACCAGGGAAGAAAGGTAGGCCTGGGGGGGGGATGTGCCTGGGGGTTGGCTGGTGTTGACCCAAGAGGGCTGGGGGAGGCAATGAAAGGAGAGGGGCTGGGGATTTCAGCACCCCCTCTAAAAAAAAGAGTTATGCAAATCTCGGCCGATATTCAGCTGGGGCCCCCATGACTGTCATGCGGGCCCTGGCTGAATATCGGCCATGACCCATTTAAGCTCCATTGGCCAGGCCACATAAAGTTAGCACTGGATATTCAGTACCATCACCTGCACATGGCCTGGCACTGAATATCTTGGGATAATGAGCTGTCAAGTTGTTTAGCCCACTACCTATAATTGTGCAAGAAACAAGGTAATATCTTCATTTAGCACACAGTTTATCACGGTGTCTGGGCTCTGAGCGAGTTATAATATTGGACTAGGGACAGATATAATTAAAAACCTAACATGCTCTATTACTATCGCTCCCATTTCACAACTCTGGTGCCCAATCTGTCTGCTTTGAGTCAAGGAGGGTAGGTTTTTTTTTTGTTTGTTTAAATTATTATTAATTAACTTTCAGAATACAACCAAGATAACTCTTGATGCAGAGAAAATCATCACTTAATTGAAGTACAATAAAGAAGCAAACTCTACTAATGGAGAAATAAAGAAAATTAAGGAATGATATACCAATATACTTAAGAAATAAAATCCAGGGTGCTTGTTCCCCGGATTCAGGCTTCCAGGGATAGGTAAATTAAACCCACATAGTTGGTATACTCCAAAGTTCCCCAATGCGAGACTGCATTTCGTAGCTCTTCCTCAGGGGGAACCACCCCTTATCACCAACGGGACTAATGTCCAGGCAGGGAATCCCGGCCCCACCTCCAAGCTTCCCACTTACCTGAAGCATTCTTTGGCTGCCTTTAATTTAAAGGTTTGACTGTGTGCAGGAGGATCACAGAAGATTTGTGTGACTCTGCAATTCCCAGTGTTTCTCTGTGGGGGTTTTTTATCACAAGGATAAGAACAGTGGCTTTATATTGCAGTGGAGTTTTCTTCATTTGAGAACTTGTTGGATACAAAGATCAGCAATGTTCAATATCTGCTACAATTATTAAGAACTGGGTTTTGTGTGCCCTTGTGTTTTTTTAGGGCTTACTGACTGATCTTTATTGAGATTGTGCTCTGATGATACGCAGAGACTGAAGAAACTGCAATTTAGGGTTTATGTTCATTGTTCTTTGTGGGATTTACATATGTGATCAGGGTATAAGTCTGGTGTGGATGGCAGTGTGAGTGAGTTGCAGGGATACTATTTGGTAATTCTTTTAATGCACTGGTTTGTTTTCATTAATAAAGATTTTGTAATTTATATAGAACAGGAGTACTGTTTGTTGATAAATAAAATACCAACATCATAACATACATAACAGCCAATTATTGAGTCCGTCATCAACTTTTGTTTTCAAATTTTCACTCTTCCCCTCTACCCTCCCATCCTTGCACATCATTACCCCTTTCCCTCCCGTTACCCCCTCCCTACCCTCTCCCCTCCCTCGCGTGCCCTAGGACTTGGACTCTGATAGTCCAAGGGTACCCCCCCCTTCCCCTAGTGGGGCCATATATGCCTCATGGACGCTCGCTGGGGCTCCCGATAATGTCGTGTTACCCCTTGTTCAGAAGCAAACTACGCCCTTTTGAACTCAGTGCCTGTAAATAAGGGCCCCAGGTCTGTGTAAAACGTGCTAAGCACTTCAGGGACCCTCTAGCCTCTCTCGCCTCCCAAGTAGCTAGCAGATGTACTTGGTTCATCCAGAGCCAGTAAGCTGGCGCCTCCGGCACAGTCCAGTAAGATACTTTTCCGGGCCACCAAACTCATTTTACGGCTCAGGAGTCGAGCTGTCTTAGATTGCATGCAAAAGGCCCCTTGCGTATCTAGCACAAAGTGGTCCCAGGATCCCATCACGGGGGTCCCCAACAGTTGGGTCATGAACCTAGTATTCCATATCATCATGCTGATCAATCCATAGACTGGTGGGTCGTGTCCATCTACCAGCAGGTGGAGATAGAGAGCAATCCTTTTGCCTCCCTATATGTGGTCATGTGCTGCCGGAAACTCCTCAGTATGTTCTCTATCTCAGCAGGTGGTGGTCACACACAGCAGCAGCTCTGGCTAGGCCTCCAAGCCTAATTTTTAGGTTTTGTTGAGTGCCTGGGGTTGAGGGCTCTTCTTGAGCAAGTGCAAACCTGGTGGCGCCAGGTCCCTCCTTTTCTCCCCCCTCCCGCTGGCTCCGTTAAAAAAAAAAAAAAAATTTTGAACGTCCTTAAGGGCGTTTATTTTGACGTTTATTTAAACGTTTATTGCAGCTACTCACTGGGACACCAGGTCATTACAGCTCGGAGCGAGAAGCAGGTAATTTTTACCTTTTTATAGCGGGCAGGGGGGTTCCCCGATTGATCTCCACGTGGCCTATGGCGTCGGAGGGTGAGGGCGCGAAGAATCGCTCCCCGGACCGCGTGTGCGCTTCTAGCGGGGATGCGGGGGTTTTAAAGTCTGATTCGCCCTTGTTGGGTGTCAGTTTGGAGGCCGGTCAGTGTCCCGGGTCTTCCTCCGGCGCAGCGGTTTTTCCTGCCATAAACGCCCATCCCCCGCTGCTCGCCTCTGCCATCTTGGCCGGCCACTCTGCTCGGACAGCTTCTTCGTGGGCCGCCCTTGAGTGATGTCCCGGAAGCGAGCCTCAAAGTGGCTAGGGCTATGTCCCGCCTCTATCCTTTGCCTGAAAGTGAACGTGAGGCCTTTCTTTGGCCTACCGTGGATTCTTTAATCACTGCGGCGACTAAGAAGACGGCGTTGCCGGTGGAAGGTGGCACGGCCCTAAAGGACGCCCAAGACAGAAGATTGGAAGCGGCTTTAAGGTCGTCCTTCGAGGCGGCTGCCTTAAGTTTGCAGGCCTCAGTTTGCGGCTCCTATGTGGCCAGGGCGTGCCTGACAATGGTGCAGCGGGCTTCCCCCTCGGATCCTTCCTTGAGGGCTGACTGGCCGGCCCTGGAATCGGGCTTGGCTTATTTGGCAGACTTACTGTATGATGTCTTGAGAGCCTCGGCTAAAGGCATGGCTCAGACAGTCTCTGCGCGGCGCTGGCTTTGGCTGAAACATTGGTCTGCGGACCACGCCTCTAAGTCCCGCCTGGCTAAGTTGCCTTTTAAAGGCAAGCTGCTCTTTGGGGTCGAGCTGGACAAAATCGTGACCGATCTCGGCACGTCTAAGGGCAAGAGGTTACCAGAGGTCAGGGCTCGGGCCAGTGCTCGCCCCGGTATCTCCAGAGGACGGTTTCAAGAAGCCCGTCGGTACCGCCCGGGCAAGTCGGGCTCCTCTGCCCCCTCTTCCTTCAAAAGGAACTTCTCCCCCAAGCAGCATTCCTTTCGCAGAGACCGCCGTCCCGGAGGTACGCCCTCAGGTCCTCCCCCAGGGTCTCGTGCCCAATGACGGGGTCCTGGTCCATGGCCCAGTGCAGATTGGAGGACGCCTGTCCTTGTTTCTGGGCGAGTGGACCAAAGTAACTTCAGATGCTTGGGTGCTGGAAGTCATCAGAGACGGCTACAAGTTAGAGTTCTGCCGACCCTTAAGAGACGGGTTTGTACTCTCTCCCTGCAAGTCTCCGGTCAAAGCTGTGGCAGTGCAGCAGACCTTTGACAACCTGATCCGCCTGGGTGCGGTCGTTCCGGTGCCAGAAAATCAGACTGGCAAGGGACGTTACTCCATTTACTTTGTGGTACCAAAGAAAGGAGGTTCTGTCCGGCCTATCCTCGACCTCAAATGGGTCAATCGGGCCTTGAAAGTGCGGCACTTTCGCATGGAGACTCTCCGCTCTGTTATAGCGGCAGTGAAGGCAGGAGAGTTCTTGGCTTCCTTGGACATCAAGGAAGCGTACCTGCATATTCCCATCTGGCCTCCTCATCAACGCTTTCTGCGTTTTGCAGTCCTGGGCCGACACTTCCAGTTCAGAGCCCTCCCTTTCGGGTTGGCTACTGCTCCGTGGACCTTCTCCAAAGTAATGGTGGTCATCGCGGTCTTCCTGCGAAAGGAAGGAGTACAAGTCCATCCTTATCTGGACGACTGGTTGATCCAAGCCCCCTCTTATGCAGAGTGCGGCAAAGCTGTGGACCGGGTGGTTGCTCTTTTGAGCTCCCTGGGGTGGATCATCAACTGGGAGAAGAGCCAGCTGCGCCCGACTCAGTCCCTGGAGTATCTGGGAGTTCGATTCGACACCCAAGTGGGCAGAGTGTTCCTGCCAGACAATCGGATTGTCAAACTTCAGGCTCAGGTGGACCAGTTCCTAGTAGCTTCTCCTCTTCGGGCTTGGGACTATGTGCAGCTGTTGGGCTCTATGACGGCCACGATGGAAGTAGTGCCCTGGGCCAGGGCTCATATGAGACCACTACAACAATCTCTGCTGCAGCGCTGGACTCCGATGTCGGAGGATTATGCTGTGCGCCTTCCCTTGGACCCAGCAGTGCGCAAGGCGCTGAGCTGGTGGCTGCAGACAGACAAGTTGTCTGCAGGAATGCCTCTGGTGACCCCGGAGTGGATTGTCGTCACGACGGACGCCTCTTTGTCGGGCTGGGGAGCCCACTGCTTGGGAAGGACAGCGCAGGGGCTCTGGTCTCCTGCAGAGGCAAAGTGGTCTATCAACCTCCTGGAACTCAGAGCCATTCGGTTGGCGCTTTTGGAGTTCATCCCGGTACTAGCGTTGAAGCCAGTACGGGTCCTGTCGGACTATGCCACGGCTGTGGCCTATGTCAACCGCCAGGGAGGTACCAAGAGCGCCCCTCTAGCCAAGGAGGCCATGAATCAATGCCAGTGGGCGGAAGCGAACCTGGAACAGCTGTCAGCGGCCCACATTGCCGGAGTCATGAATGTCAAGGCGGACTTTCTCAGTCGCCATACCTTGCATCCCGGAGAGTGGCAGCTATCTGCTCAGGCGTTCTTGGACATCACGAAGCGCTGGGGCCAGCCGAGCCTAGATCTGATGGCGTCATCGGCCAATTGCCAAGTGCTGCGCTTTTTCAGCAGAGGACGGGACCCTCGATCCCTGGGAGTAGATGCTCTTCTCCAACAGTGGCCAACACAGGAGCTTCTCTATGTGTTCCCGCCCTGGCCCATGTTGGGCAGGGTGCTAGACCGGGTGGCAAAGCATCCGGGCCGGATAATCCTGGTGGGTCCGGACTGGCCCAGACATCCCTGGTATGCGGACTTGATCAGGCTCTCAGTGAACGATCCTCTGCGGCTGCCAGTGGAGCAGGGCCTATTGCATCAGGGTCCCGTGGTGATGGAGGATCCCTCCCCCTTTGGTCTTACGGCCTGGCTATTGAGCGGCAGCGTCTGAGAAAGAAGGGCTTCTCAGACAAGGTCATCGCCACTATGCTGAGAGCGAGGAAGCGCTCTACTTCTACTGCTTACGCCAGGGTTTGGCGTACCTTTGCAGCGTGGTGTGAAGCAGGCTCACTTTCTCCCTTCACTGCTCCAATTTCTTCAGTGTTGGCGTTCCTGCAAGAAGGTCTGGAGAAAGGCCTGTCGCTCAGTTCCCTTAAAGTCCAGGTAGCGGCTCTGGCTTGCTTCAGGGGCTGCCTGAAGGGTGCTTCCCTGGCTTCGCAGCCAGATGTGGTGCGCTTTCTCAAGGGAGTTAATCACCTGCGCCCTCCTCTGCACTCAGTGGTGCCTGCGTGGAATCTCAACCTGGTGCTAAGAACCTTGCAGAAGCCGCCTTTTGAACCCTTGTCAAGGGCATCTCTGAAAGACCTGACGTTGAAAGCAGTCTTTTTGGTGGCTATCACTTCAGCCAGAAGAGTTTCCGAGCTCCAGGCACTCTCATGTCGAGAGCCCTTTCTGCAGTTCACGGAGGCAGGAGTGTCTATTCGCACAGTGCCTTCCTTCCTGCCCAAGATTGTTTCTCGCTTCCATGTGAATCAGCAGCTCTGTCTCCCTTCCTTTCGTAGGGAGGACTACCCAGAGGAATACTCTGCTCTCAAATATCTGGATGTGAGACGAGTCATCATCAGATACTTGGAAGTGACCAATGATTTCCGGAAGTCGGATCATCTGTTTGTCCTGTTTGCAGGTCCTCGTAAGGGTCTGCAGGCTGCTAAGCCTACAGTGGCAAGATGGGTCAAGGAAGCCATTGCAGCAGCTTATGTGGCCGCGGGGAAGGTGCCGCCTATCCAGCTGAAGGCTCACTCCACTAGAGCTCAGGCGGCCTCGATGGCAGAGGCCGGGTCCGTCTCCTTGGAAGAGATTTGCAAGGCGGCAACTTGGGCATCGGCCCATACCTTCTCCAGGCATTACCGCTTGACTGTGGCTGCTCGGGCGGAGGCCCGGTTTGGAGCTTCAATGTTGCGGTCAGGGATTTCTATGTCCCGCCCTGGGTGAGTACTGCTTCGGTACATCCCACCAGTCTATGGATTGATCAGCATGATGATATGGAAGGTAAAATTATGTATCATACCTGATAATTTTCTATCCATTAATCATAGCTGATCAATCCATAGCCCCTCCCAGATATCTGTATTGTTTATATTCTGGTTGCATTTCAGGTTCAAGTTTAGTCTTCAGTTCCTGTTCAGGAGGACTTCGTGTTCAAGTTTTTCAATGGATTCTTCAAGAGTTGAGACGAATTTGTGTTACAGTGAGCTGCTGCATTCCTCTCCCCTCCGTTTTACGGGGCTGGATTGAGACTTAAATTCTGCCGGCGCTCCCTCCCGCTTCGTGCGGCAGTAGGGCAGCTTTGTACCCCTCCCGCTTCGGCGGTGTTAGGGTCAGTCAGCTCCTCCCGCGGTTGCGGTTGCAGGATAAGCCAGATCCCCCCGCATCGGCTGGTGTGGTGTCCCTCCCCCGCTCCGCGGGGATGAGCTGGACGGATTCCCCTCCCCCACTTGTGTGGGGATGAGCTGGGTTAATTCCCCTCCCCCGTTTCGGCGGTGGTGAGCTGGACAGAGTGTCCCTTTGTGGGTGTAATTCTCTAAGTGCTGAGTCCTGCGGATGGAGCTTGGATATCGACATACTGAGGAGTTTCCGGCAGCACATGACCACATATAGGGAGGCAAAAGGATTGCTCTCTATCTCCACCTGCTGGTAGATGGACACAACCCACCAGTCTATGGATTGATCAGCTATGATTAATGGAAAGAAAATTATCAGGTATGATATATAATTTTACCATCTCCTCCCAGAAGGCCTTCACTCTGGGGCATTCCCAAACTCTTTATTTATTTAAAAACATTTATAATCTGCTCAATCCACAGTGTTCTAGACAGTTTACAATTAATACATTCACAGTAATCAAATAACAAAATAAACAGACAACAAATATTGTAACGTCTCCAATTTCACAGCAACCCTTAAAGCTCCAACTTGTTCAGACCATTATTACAGGATCCATAAAATGGTTCACAAACTGTCCCAAAGCCTCTAAATCATCAAGGCCCTAATGCTCAAAACTCTGGTGCTGTTCCAAATAGCGCCGTAAAAATACCACTGGAACAGCACAGAAAAACAATGCCCTAAGTCTGAATGCTAATGAAATGCAAATATAGGCGCATTGATAGCGCTGAGCATTAGGGAGTTTGGTTGGGAGGATTGTACTGGGCACATGCGTTGAAGAGTTCCGTGGTAAGCTCGGCTCCTGTGCGCATGCGCCTGGTAAAACCCGAACTTGAAGCACATATTGGTGTCTGTTAGTGTTTTTATTTTTTTTAGCTTGGACACTTATATTTCAACGGTTTTTATTAATGACAGCTGAGGAACTACACATGTACAATATAAATGCATTAACAATCAAACAGAATCATCTACTTTCAACAAATACAATCCAGTATATACCGTCATCAATCTTTTAACTTTTCTCCCCCCCCCCCCCCTCCCGCCCCCCTATATTCTAAGTAACATTTATGTTTCAACCATTTATTTGGATGGACACACTCTTTACATAATACCTCGCAAACTCCAAATACAACAGTAACTTTCTGCTCACCCATCTGAATTAACCAAGGCCGCTTGGACACTTATATTTAGACACAGGAAACAGTCGCCAATGTGTTTTTCACTTGGGTCTGCTGTTTTTCATGACCAGCACTTTAAGGGCTTGCACAGATTTAATGAAAACTAGCAGATTTTGCAGAAAGAATCATGAGAAATCCTCTCTTCCGACACCCTAATTCTGACCTTGCGTTATTTTTTGCAGCGATAACGCAGCTTTGTTTCG
The DNA here is from genome assembly GCF_901765095.1 of Microcaecilia unicolor. NCBI lineage: Eukaryota > Metazoa > Chordata > Amphibia > Gymnophiona > Siphonopidae > Microcaecilia > Microcaecilia unicolor. The sequence goes on from NC_044035.1 coordinate 110,722,519, forward strand.
GGCACTCTTTTTTGAGCATTGGGAAGGAATACAAAATGACGTCATTTACATGAGCTTGACTACATTAACGTGCCACTTACGCTGTTCGTCTGCTTGCTCATTTTTTTCCCACTCTCTGGGTCTCTGAACATTCTTCGCAGGTAAATGTGGGCGCTAGTACAGTGCTATTGACCTCTAGCGGCCACATTTACTTTTGAGCATTGGGGCCCAAGTGCCTCATAAAATAACAAAGTTTTTAGTTCCTGTGGAAATACTTTTAAAATAGAGGCTATAATGTTAAGCAGTAAATGGTAAAGAATTATTCATACTCCAAAATATCCTGTTTTATGATTTCTTTTTAACTGTATAGCAAATAATTCTAAGCTTTGTGTAGTGGATTTGGGCTGTAGAAGTTCTGCAGAGTTTCTTAGCTTTATGAAAGCATATTAAGGGGTGTAAAAATGAAGAGGGTCATGTACTATTGGATAACATGCGCTAATATTTTTATTGCACACTATCTGCTGCAAGGCTTATTTTATTTATATGGGCCCATATGCAAAGAACATTGGTACATGACTCCCAAAAGCCAGTTCTTGGAGTACTTTATCTGTTTTAGTAAAAGCAGAAATCATGTGATTCTGTCTTCTGAACCTGCTTGTATTGTGTGTGTTTTTTTGTTTTTTTTTTAAATAGGGAAAGCGTCCAGAGTTGGAGGAGAACCAGGCATTACTAGGGCAGTTCTTTCCAGTATTCAGGTACTGTAATTTTAAGTATAGGTTGAAAGTGCAATGGCCAAATGGTTGATAAGACATGCAAAAAGCCCAGTGTTTGCTTAGGAGAAACTCCAAATGAACCACTCATACAGAAAGGTAAATCAAACATGCCAGATTTATTACAAAAACTATCCTTTCACTGTGCTGAAACAGTGAAATATATTTGTCCATTCTCTTCTGTGCAGGCATGTCTTGCCACAGTCTGTTAATCTAAATTTCCCACCATATGTTGGTCAGGCAATAAGGCAAAAAACCACGTACAGTGGAGGCGTGATGATTCCTAAGGAAAGTAGTCAGGTCAAGGAGAAGGGAGTAGGACAGGTGGACTCTATCCAAACACGAGGGAGACGTATGAGTTTCCAAATTTATTTTGTTTATTTATTTTGATTTTATTTTCATTATTTTGTATTATAATTTTTGTTGATTTTTATTATGTTGTATTATATATGTTTTAATATTTTGTAGACTCCTGATGCAGGCGCATCTGCGCCGAAACATGGCAGCTGTGTCGAGTCATTTGATTGTTCCTCAATAAAGATTTGGAAACTCATACGTCTCCCTCGTGTTTGGATAGAGTCCACCTGTCCTACTCCCTTCTCCTTGGTCAGGCAATAGCACATGTTTTCCAGAAATTTATATTTAAAGAAATGCTATCAGACAGATTAATGGTTCTCAACCTTGTCCTCTGAGAACACGTAGCCTGTTGGAATTTCAGGGTATCCACAACAAATATTCATGGGAAAATTTTAAATACATTGCCTTATCATATGCAGGTCTCAGGGGTGGACTGACATTGGGACAATAGGGCATCACCCAAGGGGCCCACTCTCCCCTACCTTCCTCCTAGGTTAATCACTTTGGTAGGTGGTGAGGGGCCCATCACTGTCATTCCATCCCTGGCAGGTCTACTTCATGCATCTTCACTTTGCCTGTCCTGAAAAGCTGACTAGCACCCTGAGGCTTGGGTTGAAAACCACTGAAATAGATGTTCCAAAGAATGCTTTTGCATAGTATAATAAAGAATGTGATCATGTGACCCCCCGTTACTTTCTGCTCAGCATTGGCTACCAATTTATTGCAGAATCAGGTTCAAGATTTTTACTCTCACCCATAGGGCTCTACACTATAACCAGCTTATCTTTCTGCACAGCTTTTCCTGTATTCACTTTCCCTAGCACTACATTCAGATAATATTTAATTCCCTGGTTATTCCGTCTTAATTATGGCTTGATTCTTCCTGATCTTTGGCTTTCTGCTTCATCACTCCAACTCTTTTGAACTTTCTTCTTCTTCAGTATTTCATAAGCATCTAAAAACTTTTTTTTTTTCAAAAGTTTTTTAAGAAGCATTGATTTTGGTATTTGAAAGTGTTTTGTTTTCTTTTAATGATTTTTATTTTCTGTTGTAAGTCACTTTGGGTTCAATTTGGTGGATAAATGTGGTCTAAAAGTGCCAAGGTTATACTAGAAGTGAAAATCACAGGCATGTATGCTATAGAATGAAATGATATCATCTGTGCAAAAGGTTAACAGTGTAACAAAAATGGTAACAAAGTATTACAAAATACCCGTAATAAAGACTGAAATATTTCTTACCCTTAAAAAAAGTATTAGGCTTTATAACAAAGGTAGGCAATCCACACAAGGGATGCTTTACCAGGAAAGGTTTCCTTGGTTGCCATAAAACAAAGGCATTTATAAAAATTCGTTTTAGCATGGACTTGCAGAAAATCTGCACTGGGAAAACATGACAGTCCCCCTGCCTTTCACCATCTTTTTGTCTGCAATCTTCCTTCCCTGTCCCCACCACTCTCTCTTTCTCCCCCTTTTGCACCACTGAGAATTGGATCCCAACTGAGCATTTTCACAGGGGGTTTGGAACCTCCGCCTGCTCCTCCAGTTGTCCATCTCTTCCTCCTGATCTTTGATGTGCCACTTTTAGTGCTGACAGGAGCAGGCTCCTCCCAGCCCTCCTGCTCTTCTATTAGCTGTTGATATGTCATAGGTGAAGAGTGGTGTATGTTTTGTAGTGGGGAAAGGGTGGTGGATGAGGAGGAATGTAGTGGGTGTGTTGGATGAGGGAGTGGGCCACTGTCCAGCAAATGGGACGTGGAGTCTGATATGCAGAGGCATGGGGGAGAGAAGGAGAGGAGAGTGCAAAAGGCTAGGGGACCGTAAAAGAGCCAGTATGTAGGCTGAGTGAGGGTTAGTGATTGGGGTGTGTGGAATAAGTGGTGGGAATAGAAGTAGGGCAAGCTGGGTTTAGATAACATAGGCAAGAATTATTGCTAAGTGATTCACTTTCATAACTAAATGACCCACTTTATTTACTGGGATTTATTAACTGGCTTTATGAAGAGATTCACTCTAGTCTGAGTGCAATAGGTAAAATGCATAAATTTGCAGTATATCAAATAAAGTGAACTAAAAAAATAACCAGTAGTACCATTTTCAGTGCTAACATAGTACTAGACATTACAGTATGTTACTAGGACTCTAGTACAAGTTGAAATTGGTATCTAAAATCATTTGATCTAAAAGGAATAATGAGGTTAAGAGAGGCTCTGATCCAGTTAACTCACACTGACTGAGCCCCAAGAGAATATTCAGTAGCTCATAGCTAAAGCCAAAACCGGCTATCGTATGGGTGGTCCAAGGGCAGTCAGCGCTTAACCAGATAAGTGCCAATATTCAGCCCTTAACCGGTTAAATTAACCAGCCAAATACGACCACATAAAAAGCAGTCCTGACTTCATCTGGTTTCTTAACCAGTGAAGGATTTGAACATCACACTTAACTGGATAAGCACTGGCCGTCCGCCCATACCCAGATATTCAGTGCCAGGTCATGGCCCATCATTGAACATGCAGGTATAATTTTGATGGCAGAGATCAGCGTTAAAAAAAAAAAACACTGACTGCCCCAGTGACTGCCACCAGCTGAATATTACCCCCAATATTGTTAACTCTGGAGCAGTTAAGAAATAGCAGTGAACAAGTTTGCAGTTAGTCACAATGGGGCAATTCTGTAAAGGGCATCAAAGGTTTGGTGTCAGGATGCAACACACTAAGCACAAACTCCGCCTGATATTCAAAGCGATATAAACAGCCAGGAGAGGCTCCTGACTGTTTAAATAATTTGTCTGGGGCTAACTGTGAATATTCAGTGGCATTTAACTAATTTGTGAAACCAGCTAATTTGTGGGTGGTCTGGGGGTGGTGTTAATGGCATAGCTAGGTGGGACCACGGGGGCAGATTTAGCCCTAGCCCCCCTGCTTTCACTCCCTGCTGCCAACCCTCCCCCATCACATTCGAGCCCCCCCCCCCCCCACCGCTGCCGTTAGATTGTAAGCTCCTTTGAGCAGGGACCGTCCTTCTTTGTTAACTTGTACAGCGCTGCGTAACCCTAGAAGCGCTCTAGAAATGTTAAGTAGTAGTAGTACCTTTGCTGACGGGGGTCCCCAACCCCCGCCAGCCAAAGTCCTCTTCAGTGCCAGTCTCCGGCGTGTTTGCTGATCAGGATTCTGTTTCTGTGAGTCCTGACGTCCTGCACGTAGGAACGTGCAGGATGTCAGGACTCACAGAAACAGAATCCAGATCAGCAAATGCACTGGACTCAGAGACTGGTGCTGAAGGGCACTTCGGCTGGTGGGGGTTTGTGACCCCCGCCAGCAAAGGTACCTGGCGATTGCGGGGGAGGGCTGGTGGCAGCAAAAGGGGGGTTCGAAAGGGACAGTGGCAGGGGGTCGGCGGCGCCGGGGGAGGCTATAATGTTCCCCCTCACTTCGGGCTCTGGACCCCCCTCCCGCTGAAGTCTGGCTACACCCCTGGTGTTAGTACTTATGCGGTTAAGTGCCAATATTCAGCACTTACCTGCATAAATTAAGCCACATAAAAAGCTGCCCATCTTTATGCAGTTCACCTTATGTGGTTAAGTGTTAGCCGGCCATGCACGCTTGGATATTCAATGCTGGTGCCTGGACATTGTCCCTGCATTGAATATCTGGGAAAATAAAGCCACCGTAGACCAAAAAAATGCTGACCACTGCTGGCTGAAAATTGGCCTGAGTGTGTGCAAGGTGAGGGACAACATAACACATGCTTAAAAGCATTCCAAGGTAGGGAAAATGGGCAGACTAGATGGGCCCAGAGGTTGTTATATGGCATGATTTTTTGTTAGCAGAACAATTTGCCTCTGCATGCAAAGTTTAGATTTTTTATAAATGTCTGTGGCCTCTAATAACCTATGTTGTCTGCTTTTAGGTGTCAGAGAGACCTCCAATGTTTTTATTTGATACCCCTGGAGTTCTTTCTCCACAGATAGCGACCGTAGAGACTGGCATGAAGCTAGCACTGTGTGGTAAGAACTGCTTTAAGATTTGACTGCAGGGGAGGGGAAATGTATCTGCGATGTACACTAATATTAATAGTGCTTGTGTAGAACTCATACTTGTTTGAGTTGCATTGAGCCTGTTCTTCATATGGCAGTAAAGTATTATGTCTTCAACCAAAACCACTGTTGGGTTTTATCACAGCTGTTGTCCAACCTTGGCTTCACTCTTCATCCTCAAATTTCGTAAAGTTCTGCTATGGATTAGTTTATGGCAGACTTGTAGTCCTATGCCTTATTTAGTTAAGGCATACATTTGTAAAGGCAAGATATGAAATTAGAGTAAATAAATACATAAAACTAGGAATGAGACAATTTCTGATTGTTCCCCCTTGACTGTCATTGGTACGTTTTGATGTCAGAATCTTTAGTAAATGGGATTAGATCTAATGTGTACAGTAAGTTCACTTCTTGGGTGGCTGAAGGAATGAAATGTATGTATTTGATTTATTATAAGCATTTATAGCCCACTTCACCAAAAACAGTTTGAGGAACTGGCTAAACTAAAGGTGGGCATAGCGATGGGGCTGGATGGCATACATCCAAGGGTACTGAAGGAACTTAGGGAAGTTCTAGCGGCTCCACTGGCTGATCTTTTCAATGCTTCTGTAGAGTCGGGGGTGGTCATGGAGGACTGGTGAAGAGCAGATGTGGTCCCTCTCCACAAGTATCAAGTTTCTTTATTATTTGTTATACTGCCAATCGGAGTCCATCTGAGCAGTTTACACAAACATAAAATTTACAATATAGAATTATCGAAAAGAATTTTGTTAGGACAGGAGAGTCAATAAAGTAAAGAGGGTAGTATTACAATATTACAGTAGAGCTATCCAGGACTTTCCACCGCACCTGCGATCCTACCCTCGCCAAGCAAGGGAATAAATGGCTCAAGGGAATGCATCTTCGAATAGAAAAGTCTTTATATCAGTTTTTTAAATTTAATTTTTACAATATTTATATTCCGCACGATCATATCTAATTTGCCTGAGTGTAGGTATACCAAGTAGGTGTTGATGACTTGATCTAAGAGTTCATAGAGGGGAATAGTAGGCCTAATAGGAAAAGAGGAAGGTTAGCATGTAAAGTTTTGAAAAATAGAAGTAATATCGTGTAAGATACGTGATGTGTGAGTGGTAACCAGTGTGCCTCGTGAAGAAGAGGTGTCACATGATTGTATTTCCTGGCACCCCTTGATGAGTTTAATAGCAACATTTTGGATCATTTGGAGATGTTGGATGTCCGAGACTCTGAGGCCCTGATAGAGTGCATTGCAATAACAATATTGCTAATGACCAAAGCATGGATCAGTGTTTCAAGAGTAGCTTGGTGGAAGAGATGTCTCACAGACCTGGTTTGTATTAGTTTACAGAAGCAGCGCTGAATCATCGATGAGATTTGTGCCTGGAAACAGAGTTTGGCATCCAGTATGACACCTAATATTTTTAGTGTGGGGACCCAAAGGTATGATGTTGCCTTGAACAAGCAGAGGTGAAATGGGAGTAGTAGAACCTAATTTCAAAACCAGGAGTGCCGTACATTTTGTGGGACTCCAGATCATTTTATTACTGGAGAGCCAAGATGTTAATAAATCTAGCTTGATGTTAGGAGCTTGTATTTATTTCTGATAAGTTTGTTGGAGCTAGACAGGTAAGGATCTGAATGTCGTCAGTGTATACATAAGGGGTCAGATCCTGAGGTTGTACGAGAGCTAAGAGAGGTGCCAAAAATACATTGAACAGGATTGGCACTAAGATGGAGCCCTGTGAGACTCCGCATGCTAATGAATAGCATTTAGAGAGAATGTTTGACCATATAGGCTCTGTTCTCGAGATATGAACAGAACCAGTTTGAGGCACTCCCTGATATTCCAATATTACTAAGTCATTTTAGGAGAAGAGTGTGATCAATCAAATCAAATGCTGACATCGTTAGATGAAAGAACGAGGACTGTTTCACCTGTATAAGACTCTGGTGAGACCTCATTTAGAATATTGTGTACAATTCTTGAGACTGCAACTTCAAAAAGATATAAACAGGATGGGGTCAGTCCAGAGGGTGGATACTAAAATGACCAGTGTCTTTGTCGTAAAGCATATGGGGACAGACTTAAAAAATCTCAATATGTATGCTTTGGAAGAAAGGTGGAAGAGGAGAGATATGATAGAGACATTTAAATACTTATGTGGCATAAATGCACAGGAGGTGAGTCTCTTTCAATTGAAAGGAAGCTCTGCAACGAGGAGGCATAGGATGAAGGTGAAAGGGGATAGACTCGGAAGTAACCTGAGGAAATACTTCTTCACAGAAAGAGTGGTGAATTCATGGAACTGCCTCCCGATGGAAGTGGTGGAGACGAAAATAGTATCTGAATTCAAGAGAGCTTGGGACAAATACGTAGGATCTCTAAGGGATTGTTAGGGGACAGTAGGTGGCATGGATGGGCAGACTTGATAGGCCATATGGTATTTTCTGCCTATATTTTTCTCTCTTTCTGTTTACCAAAAACATTTCAAGGCAGGTTACAGCAATGGAACAAAAAAGTGAGGAAAACGAATGAGGATACCAAAAAATGCTTTATTATATAAAAAACGACCCGACACGGCCGTGTTTCGGCCCAAAGGCCTGCCTCAGGGGTCTTGAACAACCTAAACAGAACATTAAAGATAAAACATAACATTGAAAATAAATATATTGTATATTATGAAATAACACACAAATATCAAGACTTAATGATTTTTCATAAATAAATATGAAATTGAATAAAAATAAGCACCATTTATGACAACACATTATCTAAAACCATGACTTCTATGAGTTAAATATTAAAAATTATTAAAAAAACAAATATTGAAAATTAAATGTTAAAACGCATGGAATATAGAATGCATAATACATAAATATATCTTAGAGGACAATAAATATTGTCTATGCATTTAAATTAAGAACAAAGACAAAAAAATTATTATGAAGTGTGTAAACCATTCATATGAAGAAATCCATATAGAAGAATGTGAGCCATAAAAATGAATTAAGAACTATACGAGTGAAAACAAAGAACATATCATTATTTACACATTTCTAAAAAAGGCTTAATTACTTATATTACTAATTACCACATCCATTTAGTAACAAAACCATACAGAATGAAAAGTTATACATGACACGATTTATGAGTGAAAAATAAAATTAAAAAGTACCTCAGATGATATGGTGTAAAACGTACACTGTTGAAAATGTGCTACAACGAAAGCTTCTTTGGTCTATGTGTGTGGGTGTGGGGGTGAACACAAAAAAGAAGAATCAATGAAAATTGAATAAATGGAATGCCAAAAGAAATTAAACAAATGATGTTTGAAATAAATTATGCCAGTTAATAATTTTATTCAAATGTTTTTGATGAACAAATAAGTTGAAATGTTATTAAATATGTTTGTGAACCCTATGGAATATGAATAATGTCCTAATAAAAGAGAAATTAATCAATACATCTGTGATAATACAATATCGGACCAGACACTGAGTGAATGAATAATAAATTAAATAAATAATACTAACTAACCCTTTACTGTTAATTGAATTTTGTCAAATATAATGTTTATGAAATCCATTTTGAATTTGATGGGAGCCCTATGTGAAAATACCCTTTTTTTTTAAATCCATATCTAGTAGTCTACAAAGGTTAACAAATAAAAGTATCAAGCCCCTTACCACCATAGGCAAGAAACCAAAAACTTAGGAATGCAGATGTAAGCAATCCTATACATTAACAATGAATAAATGTCCCTTGTTGTGACGATATTTCATACACATATAGAACCTCTATGTCTTAGATTTGATTTTGAAACATAATGATACTGCAATGAGGGACGTTCAAAACTTTAAAAAGTGCCACAAAAAAATGGTGAATAAACTATAAAAGCGGGTGCAAGCTTACCTCCTCTCTTCCAAAAAAATATATATAAAACGTCAATACCAGGAACAAGCTTGTTCTGCTATAAACGAAGAAAGGAGAAAAAAAAGAAACCGTTTAGAAAAAAGTAGACCTGCCTTTTTTAAAATACGAATGAAATAGTGAATTGACGACATTGTGAGCAACAGAAAAGTTTTTGCCCTGCTTGTCAGATTATAACCAGCTGAAAGCAATAGCATGTGGTTATATAGCTTAAACTCCCGAGATAAAAAAAAGACATCCTGCTCCACTAAAAATGAAAAGATCTTTGAAATGACCACATTTTCAAATCTTGTGAAAAACGTGATACAGAGAATTGTATCTCAGAAAGTAAAGCATTCCAAGTTTATGGACTCCTACTTGAGATGGTTCTATTTCTGGTTACTCCTAAATGTAACAATCTAACAGTAGGCAACTTAAGTCAGATTTTATGACTTGAACGTAATAGACTTGATGGTGTATATACAGACACAAAGTGAGTGAGATATTCTGGCCTTGCCTTGTAAAATTTTTAAATATGAATGTTAGCAGTTTAAATTCATTTCTTGCTTTCAGTGGTAGCCAGCGTAACTGAATCAGGTATTGGGTTTCTTGGTGTATCGAACTTCCTCCCAAAATCAGTTCTTCTACTACATTTTGTAAAATTGAAATCTATGCGATTGTCATTCTGGGAGACCCAACAGTGAAATGTTGTGATAATACTATGGCTTGAATGATTATCCACAAATGCTGAGGTTCCAGGAAAGGTTTAATTTGGCATAGCAACCTTAGATTATAAAAGACTTTCTTTACCACTGTGAGTCCATAGTCAGTTTAGAATCTATGAGGTCGATATTCAAAGTGATATAACCAGCCAGAAATGGCTCCTGATCCTGCTTGTTTGGGGCTAACCGGTCATATTCAATGGCACTTAACTGGGTAGAGTCACTGAAAATGTCCAGCTAAACACCCAACTCAAAACAGGCTATTTTGGGAATGTTCATGGGGCAGAGTCAGCACTTTGTCAGTTAAGTGCCTATATTCAGCACTTAACTAGTCATGGTGACCACATAAAAGTCAGTCCTATCTTTATGTGGTAACCCATAGCTGGTTATGTGCTGAATATCGTATTTACATGGTTATGATTTTACCGGCTCTGTAAACCAAGCAATTCAATCTCGGAGCCTGGATATGACACGGCATTGAATTTCTGTGGATAATGCTGGCAGCGGTCAGTAAAACACTGATTTCCCCCCCCTCCCCCCCCAGCTGTATATCGGACCCTGTGTGTACCAATGATCACTAGACAGATGTGGTTAACCATAGAAACTCATAGATGTTTCCATTAGAAGTCGTGGACTTGGCACTGGTTTCCTCTTGCAGTCTAACATGTCTTGCACAGGCATCCATGTAATTTTGGGAGAAGGCCCAGTACTTTTCAAGGGCTGATGCTCCTGAAGTTAACTATGTAATTGCTTGCTTCTGAATGTAGACTTCCTTTGCTGAATATGTCTAGGGACAATCTTGGATCATCTGGTGGGGGAAGACATCATGGCAGATTATCTTCTATATACCCTAAATAAGAAGCAGAAGTTTAGGTGAGAGCTGTATTTTTTTATATTTGTTAAAGAATAATTATATAGTACAACTGTATACTTTAGCTTACATGTTAAAGTATCAGTCTTTTAACTATATGTAATCTTACAGGTACTTCCATGTTAGTGAAAAACAAAAATGTTAATGATTCACACTAAATTTAACAAAATTAAACTTGCTTTGCTGTGTCTTTTTTGTCTTTTACCATTTATTATCCCTTCCTGCAGGAGTGTAATATGTTGAAGGCAAATAAATGGTACTAGTTCTTCTCAGTAGGATTTGTTTACAGTAATTTGATATACTGCTTGAACTATCACATAGACCTAGGCGGTTAACAATTAAAAAAAAATAGCAAAAACAGAATAAGCACAAGAAAGGAACTACAAATTTCTGATAGGAAAACGGATAGCACATACACTCAAAAGGACCAAGACATATCTAGACAGGGGTGAGTCAACCACAGGAGGGAGGGGATGAAGTTTGAAACCGATAGCTGTAGATCACGAATGGCTGACCTGGATGATCAAATGCCTGATGGAACAGCCAGGCCTTTAAGGCAGGTTTAAACTTTTTAAAGGACAGTTTAGCATGAACTTTTTGAGGTAGGGAATTCTAATAGGCTGGGTTTGCGAAAAAGAAGGCACAGTGTCTAGTGGATTCTAGACGAGCTTGTTTGGGGTTTGACAGAAGTAAACTAACTGAGTGATCGCAAGAGATGGGGAGGTGAATATGGAATGGTGAGATTAGCTAAATAATCTGGGAATCCTATCCAGAAAGCCTTGAAAGTAAGAGTAAGAGGTTTGTGAGTGATTCTTTGCTTTATAGGACACCAGTGTGGTATTTCTGGAGTAGAGGTGAAACATGGCCTGTTTTTTTAACACGAAAGAGAAGTTTAATTGCGGTGTTTTGTAATGTTTGAAGACGCTTTCAGGATAACAAGGAGCTCTTAAGTATATTATGTTGCAATGATCGATTTTTGACATCAGAAGAGAAAGTATTAGTGAATGAAATGTATCATGATCAGAATAACTTCTGACCAGTCGGAGTTGTCGGAGAACAAAGAAACTTGACTTGAGTAAGTGGGAAATCTGTGTAGTGAATGTAAGCTGAGAGTCTAAAATAACACCCAGATACCTGAAGGAGTCTACTGGGGTAATAGAGGTGCCAAAGAGACTTAAAGGGACATTTGGAGTAGAGGAACCCCCAGTGAACTAGAACACAACTGTCTTTTCTTGAATTAGTCTATGGTCTAGGTACCATTTGTTGACTGCTTCTAGGTAGTCCTGAAGTAGTTGTAGTGAGGGTAAATACAGATTAGTTGAAAAGAATAAGAGTTGCTAGTGGCCTAATGAACAGGTTAAATAAAAGCGGAGAGAGTACAGAGCCTTGAGGGACTCCACAGTTCAGAGGTCGAGGAGCAGCAGAAGAGGTAGTGGTGATATGAACATCCAGTGAGAAACGAAGAAAGCCAAGAGAAAACAGAGCCTGATAGCCCAAGTACAGCAAGAAGATAAAGTAAGAGAGAATGGTTTATTAAGTCAAATACAGATGATAAATCAAGAGAAATTGCTAATACGATATTATATTTGTCAAAATGTGAGTGGATTTTACTGAGAAGTGCAGAGAGAACAGTCTCAGTACTGCGATGGGCTCTAAAACCCAATTTGTTTAGGATGCAGAACCAGGGACTTTTCAATGAAAGAAGAGAATTAGGTGTAAACAATTTTTTCCAAAATTTTAGAAACGAAGCACAGATTAGATACAGGATGATATGAACTGGGGATTGAGGATCAAGGGTAGGCTTCTTTAAAATGGGATGAACAACCGCTGCTTTCCAGGAAAGCGGTACTTGGCAACAAGAAACTATTATTTATCACAGTAAGTATCTTGGGAAACAGTTATAAATTGTGGAGTTTATGTCAAGTTGATGGGAAAGGGTCAAGAGCACAGTTGGCAGTATGCATTGTGGAAAGTGTCTTGGAGAGCGAGACCGGTGTTTGTAGGTGAAATGAGGACCATGAAGAGGAACCAGATATAGGTGATGGTGGAGAAAAGGTATCTAGAGGAGACTGAGAAATTCAATTGTTTTGCTGAGAGGTACTGGTCAAAGTAGTTGAGTCGATGGAGGGAAGAGAACTAATAAGGTTAGAGACTTTAGAAGTAAAATATTGAGACAGTTGTTCTGCAGTGAGGTAACATGTCCTATTAGCAGGATGCTTGGCTACCTGAGGGAAAGATGTCAAGTTATAAAAGAGAAAATCTGTCTGGTAGGATATAGAAAGTGGGAGAGAGAATCAAATTAGCGAATGATCAGACCAAGGGACTCCTAGAAAAGACAGTGAACTGGGTCTGAAAAGGGCTTCTGATGGGGAAATAAGATCTAAGGTATGTCCAGCTTGGTGTGTCGGGAAAGTAACCTACTGTGTTAGGCTAAGATCAGAAAGGAGGGTCTGAAAAATTTGTGACCAGGGATGTGAAGGGACATCCAGATAAATATTAGTCTCCCAGTAAGATAACATGAGGATGAAGCTCATCAGAGTAATGCATTATGGCCTTTCCCTTTTTCCTTAATAAATATTCTTCTTCCTCTTAACTTCTCTTTAGAGGGAAAAATAGATACTCAAAGGCCAATACTTAAAAAACTGATGAGTGGAAACAGTCTGGATAATGTTATGCACATTATCCAAATATTTGATGACACTTACCTACATTCTCCTGCTGAGTGTACATGAATAAAGTTGTCTGAATAACTCTAGGACAGCCTCTGTGCCTGACTAGACTTAACAGCATAATTTTAGCTGGAGAGAGATGATACATGTGCAGAAAGAATAAAGTGTAACTGTGCCCAGGGGAACTCCAGCACCACCTCTTTTTATATGGGTCAATTTTTTGCTTACGGTGATTTTTTTCCCCCACTGAGCAGAATGGGGAATTCAGTCCATAGGATTTTATCCAACTAGCTTCAGAAGTTGTCCTGACAAACCTTTTTTAAATATTGACTTTTGAGAAAATAGAGAATCTTTAGCGCTTTAGTAACAAAATCTGAAAAGTGGGCCCATACACCAGCTTAATTAGGGAAGTTAACATTACAATAAAAGCTTGTGCTCTATTGCTAGTTACCTAAATACAATGCAACCATATTTCAATTGGATTTCATATTTCTTCTTGCAGCTGCTAATAGATAGCAAACCAGAGAGCTATATTTTAGTTGTTATAGTGGGCAGTAAGTAACTTAGTCATATTTTGCCCATAAAATCATTCTCTTCCCTTTAAAGTTTTCTTACAAACTGGCCTTCTACATCCACAGTCCTATGCCAACCGACCTGTAGATCCCAGTAAAGTCTACCTATTGCTTATATTGTTTATATTCTGTGGCAGCCTCACTGAACGTAGTAGGAATACTGCACTGAAAAATTGTTCAGCTGCTACCAGATCAATAGTCCCATCAAGATGTAGCATTCTGGCTTAGGATAGGGAGCAGACCATGCAGGTGCAGGCTTAGAATGCAAATCAGCCAGGTGTTAACTGATTCTAGCAAGAGATTAATTGCAAGAAAAGGAAAGCTACCAAAACTGTGTTCCCAGCCAGCTGTCCAGGAGTCTTCCACCTACATTCCTGCCAGTGGGAGTGCTGTTTCAAAATCATATTTTCAGTAGCAAGGGACAGGCAAGTTCTTCAGGACTCCAAAGGACCTGTCTGTCCCTAGTGATTGAAAACACAATATTGAAGCACCACTCCCCACTGGCAGCAGTGCGGTTGGAGGACTTCCACACATTTTAGAGGAAACATTGCTACCAAACAATTTCACTGTTTAGTTTTTGTGCATAACAGAGGCAATTTTAAGATCTCTCAGCTTCTCCAATGCATGGTTAAATGTGACTATCCGCAGAAGGCTGTATATTGTGTATTGCATTTCAAACCCTTTGCAGTTAAAAAAGAGATAATAAATTGGCAACGAGTCTGTTTGTAGCCAGTAAAATAACAATTGTGGCAGCCAACGCAGCCGGCACTCCCCAAGGTCCTCCAGAAGCTAGGCTGTATATACCAGATGGTCCACCTAACAGCGATACATAAGGAGCAATTGCTGAATTTTCATAAAGTGTGGGATATGTATGAGGCTTGGAAATCACCTAGGTCTAATTTATAGGCTTTACATTTCTCTGCCTATCCTGAAAGGTTTGCTATTCTGTTATGAAGTTATAGGCTGTAGAAAATAAGGGTAGAGGGGGGTCATGGGAGAGTTAGGGGTGGGGGGTTGTTTGAAGATATTGGATATAGTTGTACTTGTTAATGGTTTTCTATTTGTCTGACACATGACTATGGTGTATTGTTTATTGGGACAAAACAAATAAATAGAATGTTAAAAAAACCCCAGTTAATTTTATAAAGGCTTATTTGCTATCAAGACAGTGTTACATGCAGAAAAGGCTTTTTATAAAATTGAATGTCTATATACATGCACTTAAGGATCATGTGTTATACAGGGACCACATGCAGGTGTTCCTGTGGCTAAAGTTGCAATGTACGTACATATTTTATAAAATATATGGGTACTTACGTAGCATGCATGTAGTTATTTACATCATTTTTTGAGCAGGTTTACTTTTGTACATCTGAATTTTTGTGCAGTAGGGACTGGTTCTGGAAACCTATTTTATAAAATCATATAGGTGCCTGTGTTGCCTTGATAAAATAGGTGCCTTCTTGAACTTTAACATGAGAGTTCTTTTACAACACACCTCCAAAATGATCATGATGTAATTATTTGGGATTCATTTTCCTTGCATGATATCCTTGAGTCTGATTGATCAGGAGACCGTATGCAGTTTGTGGCTAGGCTTCAGCTGTATTGGTCTTTTGTGAATTCCTCTCGATCTTTACCTTCTGTGCAGCTATGTGGAGAGATATGATTTGGAAGAACCATGTGATGATATAGAGAATGTACTGAAAAAAATTGCAATCAAATTAAACAAAACTCACAAAGTGAAAGCCTTCACAGGGGTTGGTAAGTAAGATAAGTTATACTAGTTTCAAGTTTATTAACAGTTTGATATACTGCCCTATGGCAAGGCCTTCAGGGCGGTTTACAAAGTAATGAAGAATGAGTATAAAACACCAGTAGAAAAGGAAAAGAGATTAAAAAGAAATAGAAGGGAGGGGAGAACTCCTCTTAATCAATAGGGTCTAGAGAGAGAGAGAGGGAGAAAAGGTCATATGCTGTCTGTTTCCAAAGTAGTACAGAGCATCAAGTACAAAGGATTAGCCAAGAGTTCTAGATCCAGAATCTCTCTATATAAAACGCACCTCCAACGTTCTGTGAGGCCAAGTTTCCCAGCATTCCAAGTTCTTGGTCATGGTGTAGATCAGTTTTCCACCATGAGTGCCTGCCCCGCCCTCGCGTCACAACGTGATGACGTAGAGGGCGGAGCACATACACTCTACGAAACAAAAAAGCACACCCGCTCCCTCCCATACCACACATGATGACGTCACACGCAACGCGAACGCAAACGACAACCAAGAAAGAGAGCGAGGGACAGAGCCAGCCACACTGACCTCACAGGAAGGGAGAGACACAATTAAAATGTAAGAGGGAGAACGTCGGAGGGAGGGAGCGAACGAACCAGCCAGCCAGCCACAACGTGGGAGAGAGGGAGCCAGCCAGCCACCCAGCTTCATCATGGCAGTGGGAGGGAGGGAGCCAGCTGCAACAACACAGTGGGAGGGAGGGAGCCAGCTTCAACAACACACTGGGAGGGAGGGAGCCAGCTTCAACAACACACTGGGAGGGAGGGCTACGAGTCCCAACCCTAAAAGTCAGAGGGAGGGGGACACAGGACCCTGAAGCAGGGAAGAGGAGGGAGAGGGCAGAAAAAAAGAAAAGGGGAAAGGACAGGGGAAATAATACAGGGGGGAGAAGGAAAGAGGGCGGGAGACGGAGGGGGGGGGGGGGGGGCACCTGCCACACACACTCCTTCTAACACACACACACACACTCTCTCATTCTCACACACACAGCCTCACTCTATGGCAAACAAACACACACAATCGCACATTCACTCTGTCTCTCACACACACACAAAGAAAACCTCGCTAGCGCCCGTTTCATTGGTCTTAGAAACGGGCCATTTTTACTAGTTTTAAATATAACTATTCACTGGAAACTCTAATGCTCTGACTACCTTGTTTCTGTTTTAGGAGACATCAATATGATTGTGCCAAACTATACTGCTGCAGCCTATGACTTTATCAGGACTTTCAGAAAAGGAGACCTGGGGAAGGTGATGTTGGACTGAATAATGAGAATGTTCTCATGCTGACAGTGGCTTGTGTAACCAGAAATTAAACTGATACCTAAGCAAACAATAACAGCTGTTCACCCAGAAATGAGCAAGTATCTTTCAGCTAGAAGTATTCAAGAGGCTGTCATTCCAGAATGCAGCTTCTTGACAGATTTATCCTTCTTCTCTCTAGCCATGAAAAATGAGAGATTCACACTTTTTTCCTCAGTCGTGTTGCCATGGGAACTTCAGTTCAGGGAGCTTAGCTTATCAAAGACATATTACACCCACCTATCAGCTCCCAAGTTTCTGTCTTCCTTTTACAAAAGTGCATAGGATGGATAAAGCGGTACATTCATATTTTCTTTTCTTTATTGTCTTTTAATCTAAAGAATGATAGTGGGAAAGCAGCATATTAAAACTAATAAAGTGATAAGAGTATTTTATATGCAGTATGACAGAATGCACTGCTCGTATACTTAGAGGCATTGGAAAGCTGATGTAAGGGTTATCTCTGTGGGAAGTGCAGTTCTCTTACAAAACAGTATAGTGTGGTTCTTTTGGTGCCTCTGAATATGGTAAGGCTTGACTTATTGTGGAAAGCATGAGGAATTTTTATTTCCTTACAGTGTGACTGACTTATCCCTTCACTTGTTCTTGGTGTCCTAGTCCAGTCCCTGTCTATAGTAAATAAGAACATGGTATTCATGGCCCTTCGGTGAAAATAGTCAAATAGTTTTATTGGAGATTCCCTTAGACGAGGATACCAAGGCACAAGTGAAAAGTAGCTCTTAAGAGAGATGCAACCTCTTCATTCCTATAGCAATTGATAGTGGGTTCAGTCTGGGGGAAAACTTGGAGCAGCACATGTGGATTCTGAAATATATTTGCCTTAAAAATTGCATCTGGAGTAAATCATGCAGGAGCAAGTTACATCTTAATGTGTTAGTCGTTATATTGACATGAAGGAGAAGTGGTACTATGAATTCCACCTTCTAAAAATACAGCCATGTTAACAGAGCTGGAAATCCAGGTGAAAGACTATTGTTACCAAACGGACGTTCACCACATTACAAATGTGAATCTGTGACTTTAAAAAATTTCACATTTTGAGCTATTACTGTTTTTGATGCCAGAATAATAAACTTTTATTAAAACCATACAAATATTTTATGATTTTGCTACTCAAATGGCCTTGATTTCAGTGTGATACTTTCAACCTTGGATATACAGTGTTACATATTTGAACACCAAATAGTTATCCAAGTATTATGTGCAAACTGCATGCAAACTACAGAAATACGAAGAAGACATAAAAGGAATACACAAAATGTAATTCAAATGTGAAAATATCAACTGTGCATCAAATTTCCATATACTTATATTTTCCTTTTTAATTAAAAAGTCCATCAGTGAGAAACATCTGAAATCCTTTATAAAAAAAAAAAGTCAGGTGAAATGTATATATGAGAATACATGGTAATAATACATAAAAACATCTTGTGTTTTCCCATGTTTTTATTGGACGGCATCTTTAAAAAGCAAACATAGTATTGTTACTGGTTACATCACATACATCATTAACCATAGGACTGCAGAAAATTATATTTTAAAAGAAATTCATAGGTTCCTTGACAAATGTGGGGAAAAACCAGCCCCAGGGATTCCCTTTTAACACTGCTTTTGTGCTCTCATTTTAATCTTCCTACTTTCTGGTTTATATTTCTGTCTCCATGACATTTATCCTTGGTTCAAAACTGAGTATGGACTTAATTTCAGCAAACCTCAATGTATATAACACCTGAACAAGCTGAAAATAATTGTTTAATAGATCTCTTGTATATGAATGATATTAATCTATTTAACTTGGAGGAAAAGACCTCAAAAGTCCCAACGTGACAGCAAGTATAACATCTTCAATGTCACCTTTTATTGGACTCCATTCTTATCATTGGTCATAAAAACCATCTAAGAAATTATTCTTAAATCCGTCTATTGTCTTTTTCAATTGTGTCATATATATATTTCTCCGAGGACAAGCAGGCTGCTTGTTCTCACGACTGGGTGACGTCCGCGGCAGCCCCCACCAACTGGAAAAAAGCTTCGCGGGACGGTCGGGACGCAGGGCACGCCCACCGCGCATGCGCGGCCGTCCTCCCGCCCGTGCGCGACCGCTCCCGCCAGTTCCTTTTTTTCCGCGACTGGAGAGAGTTGTGCTTTTGCCACTCTCTCTGTTTTCAGCCGCCGGATTTTCTCGATCGCGTTTACGCGGATCGTCGCTTTGCTTCTGGTTACCGTACGGTTCCCCTTTTGTTTCAAAACAAAAAAAAAAAAAAAAAAAAACCTGCGCGTGTGGAGCACGCGCTCCCCCTTTTCCCTCGCTTCTAGCGGGGACGCCACGTTGCGGCCTAGTGGTCGCTCGGTCGTTTCTTTTTCCGTGGTGTGATTCCAGCCACCATTGACGACTTTGACTTCGCCGACGCGATTTTTCCGTCGATGTCCGCGAAGGTCCCGAGTGGATTTAAAAAGTGTGGTCGCTGCGGCCGGCCGATCTCGCAGACCGACACCCACGCTTGGTGCCTCCAGTGCCTCGGGCCGGAGCACAATCTCAAGTCGTGTTCTTTGTGTCTAGGTCTCCGGAAACGGACTCAGGTTGCGAGGCAAGTTCTGCGGGACCGTCTTTTTGGAACTTGCGCCGGCCCCTCGACGTCGACCTCGACGGCATCGGTATCGACGGCCGGTCCTTCGGTACCGGTATCGATGCCCGAGACATCGGCACCGATGGCAGCGACCCCAGGAGAACAGGTCCCGTCGGCCCGCCGGTCCGCCGGTGAGAGTGGGGGTGAGAGGCCGCGTGGGCAATCGGCCCCGGTCACTCCCTCAGCTCGTGGGCCACGGGACCGAACCCTGTCTGACCCGGTACCTCGAGACCGAGGGGGATCGACCTCCTCCTCCTCCATGCCTTCCGGCACCGGTGACGGGCATCGGAAGAAAGATAAGAAGCGCCGTCACCGGTCGCCCTCGGTGCATCCGGATGTCGGAGAGGAGGCGACGCCGAAGCGTCATCGTCGAGAGGAGAGGTCTCCGTCGGTTGTGGAGGTACCGACGCGTCGGGGTTCCGGCACCTCGGTGCCGTCTCCTGGCCCCCAGCAGCTTCCGGCACCGACACCCTTACCGGCCCCACCGACTTTCCCGGCAGCGGGCCTAGACGAGTGCCTCAGAGCCATCCTTCCGGGGATCCTGGAAGGGCTGATGCGCCAGGCTGTGCCGGCGCTGGGGGTGCTTGCGCCCTCGGCGCCGATGACTGTGGCGCCGGTGAGCTCTAGCCCGGCGCCGGGGCCGTCGACACCGCCGCCGCTTGCGGCGCCGGTCTCGACCGCCACGCAGGTGGAGTCCCCGTTGACGTCGATGGAGGGAGCTCCGTCCCCGCCGGCGCGGGAGTCCACCGCTCGACGACACCGAGGCCTCGGTGCCTCGACGTCGAGCCGGGCCCGGTTCAGGACTCAGCTACATGAGCTAATGTCCGATACCGAGGATGAGGACTCGTGGGGGGAAGAGGAGGACCCTAGATATTTCTCCTCAGAGGAGTCTACGGGCCTTCCCTCGGACCCCACGCCTTCACCGGAGAGGAAGCTCTCACCTCCTGAGAGTCTCTCTTTTGCCTCCTTTGTGCGGGATATGTCTATCAGCATTCCCTTCCCCGTGGTCTCTGTGGAAGAGCCGAGGGCCGAGATGCTCGAGGTCCTCGACTATCCATCACCACCTAGAGAGTCCTCCACGGTGCCGCTGCACAATGTCCTAAAGGAGACGCTGCTTCGGAACTGGGTGCGACCATTAACTAACCCCACCATTCCCAAGAAAGCAGAGTCCCAGTACAGGATCCACTCTGACCCAGAGCTCATGCGGCCCCAATTGCCCCATGACTCAGCGGTCGTGGATTCTGCTCTCAAGAGGGCACGGAGTTCGAGGGATACCGCCTCGGCGCCCCCGGGGCGGGAGTCTCGCACTCTGGACTCGTTTGGGAGGAAGGCCTACCAATCCTCCATGCTCGTGACCCGCATCCAGTCATACCTGCTCTATATGAGCATCCACATGCGGACCAATGTGCAACAGCTGGCGGACCTGGTCGATAAGCTCCCGCCGGAGCAGTCCAGGCCTTATCAGGAGGTGGTCAGGCAGCTGAAGGCGTGCAGAAAGTTCCTGTCCAGGGGTATTTTTGACACCTGTGACGTGGCATCTCGTGCTGCGGCCCAAGGTATAGTGATGCGCAGGCTCTCATGGCTGCGTGCCTCTGACCTGGACAACCGTACCCAGCAGAGACTGGCTGACGTCCCTTGCCGGGGGGATAACATTTTTGGTGAGAAGGTCGAGCAGATGGTGGACCAACTGCATCAGCGGGAAACCGCTCTCGACAAGCTCTCCCACCGGGCGCCTTCAGCATCCACCTCCACAGGTGGACGTTTTTCCCGGGCCCGGCAGGCTGCACCCTATTCTTTTGCGAAGCGTAGGTACAACCAGCCGGCCCGAAGGCCTCGTCAGGCACAGGGACAGCCCCAGCGCGCTCGTTCTCGTCAACAGCGTGCGCCTAAGCAGCCCCCTGCACCTCCACAGCAAAAGCCGGGGACGGGCTTTTGACTGGATCCACGGGAACATAGCCGCCCTACAAGTGTCCGTACCGGACGATCTGCCGGTCGGAGGGAGGTTAAAATTTTTTCACCAAAGGTGGCCTCTCATAACCTCCGACCAGTGGGTTCTCCAAATAGTGCGGTGCGGATACGCCCTGCATTTGGCCTCCCTGCCTCCAAATTGTCCTCCGGGAGCTCAGTCTTTCAGCTCCCATCACAAGCAGGTACTTGCAGAGGAACTCTCCGCCCTTCTCAGCGCCAATGCGGTCGAGCCCGTACCACCCGGGCAGGAAGGGCAGGGATTCTATTCCAGGTACTTCCTTGTGGAAAAGAAAACAGGGGGGATGCGTCCCATCCTAGACCTGAGAGGCCTGAACAAATTCCTGGTCAAAGAAAAGTTCAGGATGCTTTCCTTGGGCACCCTTCTGCCAATGATTCAGAAAAACGATTGGCTATGTTCCCTGGATTTAAAGGACGCATATACTCACATACCGATACTGCCAGCTCACAGACAGTATCTCAGATTCCGCCTGGGCGCACGCCACTTTCAGTATTGTGTGCTGCCATTTGGGCTCGCCTCTGCCCCACGAGTGTTTACCAAGTGCCTCGTGGTGGTAGCGGCCTACCTACGCAAGCTGGGAGTGCACGTGTTCCCATATCTCGACGATTGGCTGGTCAAGAACACCTCGGAGGCAGGAGCCCTCCGGTCCATGCAGTGCACTATTCACCTTCTGGAGCTGCTGGGGTTTGTGATAAATTACCCAAAGTCCCATCTCCAGCCAACTCAGTCTCTGGAATTCATAGGAGCGCTGCTGAATTCCCAGACGACTCAGGCCTACCTTCCCGAAGCGAGGGCCACCAATCTCTTGGCCCTAGCTTCGCAGACCAGAGCGTCTCAGCAGATCACAGCTCGGCAGATGTTGAGACTTCTGGGTCATATGGCCTCCACAGTTCATGTGACTCCCATGGCTCGTCTTCACATGAGATCGGCTCAATGGACCCTAGCTTCCCAGTGGTTCCAAGCCACCGGGAATCTAGAAGATGTCATCCGCCTCTCCACCAGTTGCCGCACTTCACTGCTCTGGTGGACCATCCGGACCAATTTGACCCTGGGACGTCCATTCCAAACTCCGCAGCCCACGAAAGTGCTGACGACGGATGCATCTCGCCTGGGGTGGGGAGCCCATGTCGATGGGCTTCACACCCAGGGTCTGTGGTCCCTCCAAGAAAAGGATCTGCAGATCAACCTCCTGGAGCTCCGAGCGATCTGGAACGCACTGAAGGCTTTCAGAGATCGGCTGTCCTGCCAAATTATCCAAATTCGGACAGACAATCAGGTTGCAATGTATTACGTCAACAAGCAGGGGGGCACCGGATCTCGCCCCCTGTGCCAGGAGGCCGTCGGGATGTGGCGTTGGGCGTGTCGGTTCGGCATGCTCCTCCAAGCCACGTACCTGGCAGGCGTAAACAACAGTCTGGCCGACAGACTGAGCAGAGTCATGCAACCGCACGAGTGGTCGCTCCATGCCAGAGTGGTACGCAAGATCTTCCGAGCGTGGGGCACCCCCTCGGTGGACCTTTTCGCCTCTCAGACCAACCACAAGCTGCCTCTGTTCTGTTCCAGACTTCAGGCACACGGCAGGCTAGCGTCGGATGCCTTTCTCCTCCATTGGGGGACCGGCCTCCTGTATGCTTATCCTCCCATACCTTTGGTGGGGAAGACCTTACTGAAGCTCAAGCAAGACCGCGGCACCATGATTCTGATCGCGCCCTTTTGGCCCCGTCAGATCTGGTTCCCTCTTCTTCTGGAGTTGTCCTCCGAAGAACCGTGGAGATTGGAGTGTTTTCCGACTCTCATTTCGCAGAACGACGGAGCGTTGCTGCACCCCAACCTTCAGTCTCTGGCTCTCACGGCCTGGATGTTGAGGGCGTAGACTTCACTGCGTTGGGTCTGTCTGAGGGTGTCTCCCGGGTCTTACTTGCCTCTAGGAAGGATTCCACTAAAAAGAGTTACTTTTTCAAGTGGAGGAGGTTTGTCGTGTGGTGTGAGAGCAAGGCCCTAGAACCTCGTTCTTGCCCTGCACAGAACCTGCTTGAATACCTTCTGCACTTATCAGAGTCTGGCCTCAAGACCAACTCAGTAAGGAATCACCTTAGTGCGATTAGTGCTTACCATTATCGTGTGGAAGGTAAAGCCATCTCTGGAGAGCCTTTAGTCGTTCGATTCATGAGAGGCTTGCTTTTGTCAAAGCCCCCAATCAAGCCTCCTACTGTGTCATGGGATCTCAACGTCGTCCTCACCCAGCTGATGAAACCTCCTTTTGAGCCACTGAATACCTGCCATCTGAAGTACTTGACCTGGAAGGTCATTTTCTTGGTGGCAGTTACTTCAGCTCGTAGGGTCAGTGAGCTTCAAGCCCTAGTAGCTCATGCTCCATACACCAAATTTCATCACAACAGAGTAGTGCTCCGCACCCACCCAAAGTTCCTGCCGAAGGTGGTGTCGGAGTTCCATCTTAACCAGTCAATTGTCTTGCCAACATTCTTCCCCAGGCCGCATACCCGCCCTGCTGAACGTCAGTTGCACACGTTGGACTGCAAGAGAGCATTGGCCTTCTACTTGGAGCGGACATAGCCCAACAGACAGTCCGCCCAATTGTTTATTTCTTTCGACCCTAACAGGCTAGGGGTCGCTGTCGGGAAACGCACCATCTCTAATTGGCTAGCAGATTGCATTCCTTCACTTACGCCCAGGCTGGGCTGACTCTTGAGGGTCATGTCACGGCTCATAGTGTTAGAGCCATGGCAGCGTCAGTGGCCCACTTGAAGTCAGCCACTATTGAAGAGATTTGCAGGGCTGCGACGTGGTCATCTGTCCACACATTCACATCACATTACTGCCTCCAGCAGGATACCCGACGCGACAGTCGGTTCGGGCAGTCGGTGCTGCAGAATCTGTTTGGGGTGTAAATCCAACTCCACCCTCCAGGACCCGAATTTATTCTGTTCAGGCTGCACTCTCAGTTAGTTGTTCTTCGTAGGTCAATTTCTGTTGTTCCCTCGCCGTTGTGAGGTTCAATTGACCTGGGTTCTTGTTTTGGGTGAGCCTGAGAGCTAGGGATACCCCAGTCGTGAGAACAAGCAGCCTGCTTGTCCTCGGAGAAAGGGTATGATACATACCTGTAGCAGGTGTTCTCCGAGGACAGCAGGCTGATTGTTCTCACCTACCCTCCCTCCTCCCCTTTGGAGTTGTGTGTTTCATCTTTTGCTAGTTATTCAACTGGCGGGAGCGGTCGCGCACGGGCGGGAAGACGGCCGCGCATGCGCGGTGGGCGTGCCCTGCGTCCCGACCGTCCCGCGAAGCTTTTTTCCGGTTGGTGGGGGCTGCCGCGGACGTCACCCAGTCGTGAGAACAATCAGCCTGCTGTCCTCGGAGAACACCTGCTACAGGTATGTATCATACCCTATACTGTACAATTAGAAGTGTCCCAACTATTTTGAGATTTGATGCACGATGTTATACTTGCTGTCAAGCTGGGACTTTTGATTTCTTTTCCTCCAAGTTAAGTAGATTAATATCAATATACAAGAGATCTATATTTAAAAAAAAAAATGTTTTCAGCTTGTTCAGGTGTTCATATTATTTATCATCGGATATCTAGAAATGCATATTGTATATTATAGTGGAGGAGGACAGAGGCACTGACGCACTGCAGAGAATGTAACACTACTGAGTACCTGTGGTTATATTTACTAGTATGTGTTTGCAGATCCCTCCTTCAAAGAATCTGCAGACTGAGTACTCGTTAGTTGAATAGGCTGAGACTGGAGGAAATAAATCAACTTGTCTGGGGAGGGGGGGGGAGGGGGTCGTGAAGTCACCGATGAGAAGCCGACTAGATTTGATTGACATAGTCTGTCCTAGTTCTAACCTGGCAGGACTGGTGTCATACAACAAGATACTTTCTTGTGGAAGTCTTGTCCAGGACGCAGCTCATATGTGTGGCTCTTCTGAATAACATGATGAAAATTTGTACCTTTATGACAGATTTTAATAGGCACATCGGCCTTCAGATGCCTCTATCAGCCATACCTACGAGGTAAGGCTGCTCCTCCCTCCAACATAATCCTATATAATAAAACGCACCTCCAACATTCTGAAGCTGACTGCATGGCTGAGGCATTCCTGCTCTCTGTATCCATCTCCTGAATTGACATCACGTACTTCCGGGTTCGTCACAAGCAGAAGTGACCAACCACACGAGGTTTCTCGGCTTCAGAATGTTGGAGGTGCATTCTATTAAATAGGATTGGTCAGTTCCTTGAAGCACAGCCAGAGCTCAGCATCCTGCACAGTAACGCTCAGACACCAGAGAGAGGGGGGGCCAGACACCAGAGAGAGGGAGGGGGGCATCTCTGTCACACACACACACACTATCTCTCTTCACACACTCTCTCTCTCTCACAAACTATCACATTCACTCTCTATGTGTCACACAGAGGCATATTTTCAAAGCACTTTGGGAGGCTAAGTTCCATAGGTTTCTATGGAACTTTGGGCTAAGTGCTTTGAAAATGAGCTCGACAGTCGACACACTCTCTTGGAGGCTCATTTTCAAAGCACTTAGCCTCCCAAAGTTCCATAGAAACCTATGGAACTTAGCCTCCCAAAGTGCTTTGAAAATATGCCTCTAAGTCTCATACACTCAGTCTCACAGAGAGTCTGTGTCTCACACACACACTGTATCTGTGTGAAACACACTCTCTCTCTCTCTCTCTCACAATGTGTCTCACATACGCACTTGCACACACTCTCATTCTCACACACACACACACACACACACACACATACATTCACTCTCTCTCACACACACACTCACACATTCACTCTCTCTCTCACACACAGCCACTCTCACATACACTCTCTCAAACATACACACTCCGAGGAAAACCTTTCTAGCGCCCGTTTCATTTGTGTCAGAAACGGGCCTTTTTTACTAGTACTACAATAGTGTATAGGAGGAGAGAATGGAATTGAATAAATGTTACCTATTTTCTGTATTAAGAGGGAAACATAAAGACATTTAGGAATGAAATTAACAACATGAGCTACCATTAATATGTGTTATTTTACTGTTAACCCAAGTTATTAGTAACTAGGTCTCATTGCATAAAATGGGACCTGTGGTAAAATAACATGTCTTAATGGAGCCCACATTGATGACTATGCTCCTTAATCCTCTCCATAGAATTAATAAACATGATCAATAATCAATGTTGCTGCAATCGGTGTTCTTTTTAAACATTGTTATTTTTCTAATGGGTGGAGTGGAACAGGTAGATGTGAATCACTTGTTTACTATTTCCAAAAATACTAGGACTAGGGGGCACACAATGAAGATACAAAGTAGTAAATTTAAAAAGAATCAGAGAAAATATTTCTTCCCTCAACGTGTAATTAAACTCTGGAATTTGTTGCCAGAGAATGTAGTAAAAGTTAGATTAGCGGGGTTTAAAAAAAGGTTTGGATAGCTTCCTAAAATAAAAGTCCATAAACCATTATTAAAATGGACTTGGGGAAAATCCACTGCTTATTTCTTGGAAACAGGATGCTGGGCTTTGATGGAACTTTAGTGTGTCCCAGTATAGTAGTACTTATGTACTGACCGCAGTGTATAGTGTCGAGGTGGTCTTTAAGGGTATTCAGTAACACTACCTGTATACACTGAATAGGCTTGGATAGTAGTAGCCAAGAGAATTACCAGGTAGCAATTGCTGTTCTCGGGATAATTCCTTTTAAATATCTGGCCCAGTGTGTGTATAATATGGTAATCTCAAAAGATGTTGCATACTTGTTACTTCTGCTGTGTATTAATCTGTACAGTCCTATCCACACAGTCACAAAAGGTTTCCTCAAGTTAGGAATTATTAGGAGAAGAATAGAGAATAAAATATAATGCTTATGTATGACTCCATGGTGCGACCACACCTTGAGTATGGTGTCCAATTCTGGTCACCACATCTCAGAAAAGATATAGTAGAATTAGAAAAAGCACAGAAAAGGGTGACAAAAATTATTTTAAGGGAATGGAATGGCTCTTATGAGGAAAGGCTAGGGAGGTTGGAACTCTTCTGTTTGAAGAAGAGATGACTGATACGATAGAGGTCTATAAAATCCTGAGTGGAGTGGAACCCGTAAACGTGAATCTGTGGTCTATGCCCTGAAAATGACAAGAACAAATCATGATCAAGTATACATAGGTAGTTCATATCATACTTTATACGATGAGTTATCTTGTTGGGCAGACTGGATGGACCATACAAGTCTTTATCTGCCATCATCTACTATGATAGCCTTTGTTTTGTTTTGTTGAAAATGTAAACAAGGGCACATGCCATGTAATTTCTAAGTAGTACATAGTCAAGTTCTGAAACCCATTGCCGGAGGATGAGATGGAAGCAGTTAGCATTGCTGGTTTTAAAAAAGGTTTGGACAAATTCCTGCAAGAAAAAGTTCATAAACCATTATTCAAGTATACACTGTTAAAGCTACTGCCTATCCTTTGGGAGCAGGTAGCATAGAGTGTTGTAACTCTTGACTTGGATTGGCCACCCTTGGAAACAGAATGATGGGTTAGATGGACCTTTGGTCTGACCCAATGTGGCAACTCTTATGTTCATCTACAAATATATAATTAGTTGCTGCCTGCTATGATATAGCAGGAGGTGAGTTAAGAAGGAATGTCACCAGAAAGTAAATACATGTATTTGTTATGAACTGCCGTTACTTTCAAGACATGAAATGGAGCCATTACTTTCCAGACATGAAATGTTGAACACCTTTGCAAAATTTTCGCATTTTCAAGTTATCATTTCTGCTACGTGTAACCTGTTGTTAATGTTCTTTCCATCTGTATTAAAAGATTGTTGGCCCAGTATTCAAAGGATTTATGCTCTTAACTTTGACAGTTATGCTTATATATTGGCTCTTTGAAAATTTGCTATATCTGAATGCATCACTTTTTACTCAGAATTTCACTAACCTCCTAAATGTAGGAGCATAAAAATCCAGGTGTCTTTAGTCTCTCCCAGAGAAATACAGTTTTACACTGATATAAAGTCCTCAGTGGTGTCACTCAATAGTTCAATGCTTATGTTACTGTTGGGATTCACACACCCACGTTGTCATCGGTCTCCAAATGTTTCATAAAGTAAAGTCTCATTAAACTGGATATCTTCAATTTCATTTATTTATAAAACCTTTATCTTGAATTTTCGTAATTATGGTACATAAGTACATAAGCATCGCCATGCTGGGACAGACCAAGGGTCCATCGAACCCAGCACCCTGTCACTGACAGCGGCCAAAAGAACAAGCAATTTGTCCTGACCATCCTAGAAATACTGTATTATTCCCTCGTCCATTCATAACATTCTATGGCTTTTTCCTCCAGGAAGCCATCTGAATTTTTAAAGTAAGTTGGTCTTCGACCTCTTTTATTTATTTAACCAAACAGTCTCCTCAGATGGGTTCAGTTAAATAAAGGGGGCAGTCCTTGATACAGCCTGAAGGTGAAACATGAATCATGTCAGAAGAGGCCCTCATCCGACTTAGTTTAAAAATTCAGATGATTACCTTAATTTCGAAAATTTGAGATAAATGCTTTATAAATAAGTGAAATTTGAGATATCTAGTTTAATAAGACTTTCCTTTATGAAATGTTTAGAGACTGATGATGAAGTAGGCGTGTGGCCCATTCTATAAATTACATAAGTACATAAGTAATGCCACACTGGGAAAAGACCAAGGGTCCATCGAGCCCAGCATCCTGTCCACGACAGCGGCCAATCCAGGCCAAGGCACCTGGCAAGCTTCCCATACGTACAAACATTCTATACATGTTATTCCCGGAATTGTGGATTTTTCCCAAGTCCATTTAGTAGCGGTTTATGGACTTGTCCTTTAGGAAACCGTCTAACCCCTTTTTAAACTCTGCCAAGCTAACTGCCTTCACCATGTTCTCCGGCAACGAATGTGGTGAAGGCGGTTAGCTTGGCAGAGTTTAAAAAGGGGTTAGACAGTTTCCTAAAGGACAATTGCATGCATAAGTTGTCTAGTGCATAACTGCACTGGGGGTATTTGCGAGGGAGGAGCATGGATGGGTCTTGGGTGCTCTGATTATTCTAGCATGTACTTTATAGAATGCTATCAGTTATGTGTGCAAGATGCATGCATTTATACCTGCCATAGACATTGAGGGGCATAATCGAACGGGGGCGGCCATCTTTAAGGACGGCCCCGTAAAGCGGCGTCCCTGACTGTATTATCAAAACAAGATGGCCGGCCATCTTTCTTTTTGATAATACGGTCAGAGCTGGCCAAATCTCAACATTTGGGTCCACCTTAGAGATGGCCGCCATTGGTTTTCGCCGATAATGGAAACTAAGGACGGCCATCTCAAAACCAGCCAAATCCAAGCCATTTGGTCGTGGGAGGAGCCAGCATTTGTACTGCACTGGTCCCCTCACATGCCAGGACACCAACCGGCCACCCTAGGGGGCACTGCAGTGGACTTCACAAATTGATCCCAGGTGCATAGCTCCCTTAACTTGTGTGTTGACCACAACTGTACAACACTACCATAGCCCTTAAAGGGTAATGGGGGGCACCTAGATATGGGTACAATGGGTTTTGGAGGGCTCCCATTTACCACCACAAGTGTAACAGGTAGGGGGGGATGGGCCTGGGTCCGCCTGCCTGAAATGAACTGCAGTACCCACTAAAAACAGCTCCAGGGACCTGCATAGTGCTGTGATGGAGCTGGATATGACATTTGAGGCTGGCAAAAAATGTATTTTTTTTTTTTTGGGTGGAAGGGGGTTGGTGACCACTGGGGGAGTAAGGGGAGGTAATCCCTGATTCCCTCCGGTGGTCATCTGGTCAGTTCAGGCACCTTTTCAAGGCTTAGTCGTGAACAAAAAGGGACCAAGTAAAGTCGGCCAAATGCTTGTCAGGGCCGTCCTTTTTTTCCATTATCGGCCGAGGACGGCTATCTCTTAACCACGCCCCCGTCCTGCCTTCGGTACACTGCCAACACACCCCCTTGTGGCTGGCCCTGCGACGGAAAGCAGTTGAGGCCGGCCAAAATCAGCTTTCGATTATGCCGATTTGGCCGCCCTTAGGAGAAGGGCGCCTATCTCCCAATTTGTGTCGGAAGATGGGCGCCCTTCTCCGAAAATAAGCTGGATGGTCTCACCTAAATATTAGTGCGTAATTGATGTTATAGAATTCACGCTTAGTGCATGCAAATTAGATGCCTAACAGGTGACCTTTCTTGAATCGACTCTTAGGCTCTTAATTCTAGGCAAATTAATGGCAGATTTACACTTTTAAGAGTAACTTTTAAGCTCCTAAATTAAGCTAAATTTTCAGCTGAAAATTAGGCACAAATTTTAACAGCATAACTTAAGAGCATAAATTTATGACCTTAACTTTTTTTTTTTTTTAAATATCGGACACTATATTTCTAGTCATACACAAGGAAAATTTCTCTTAACAGTATTTTTAATAATTTTTAATAAATTAGTCTTACAGAGATCATACAAGTTCTTGCTTTTTACTGTATTATTTTTAACAGTTTTTGCATTCAGATGGTAGGATCTCCTGTATATTATCTATGGCTAGGAATTTTAATACTCTTTAAAAAAAGAAAAAAAATCCCACTTGTGATGTTTATAGCATGCATTTGTAGAATTTCTCCTTCAATTATGTTGCCACTGGAGTAGAATAATTAGATGGTGATAAGTAGGAACTGCAGTTTTATTTTTAAACAAGACTGGTACAATGCATGATGACTGCCAAGGTATTTTACATCCATACAAAAACATAGCAGAGAACCTTCTATTATAAGAGTATTTGTAGGACAGGATGTGTCAGTTTTGTGAACAGTCATTGAGGGCCAAATTAAGAAAAGCAGATGAGGCTAAATCTTTAGACCCTGAGCGGCCTTATTTAGGATAGCTCTTTAAATGAAGCCGTGTAGCTATGCGGGTGCCGGCATAACCTCAGGCTTCTCCCCAGTGCTGCCCCCAGGACTACCCCTGACCTGCCCACTTTTTGTTTAGGTGGTCTCAGGGGTTATTCAGCAGCATTTTCCACTTAAGTGCCACTGAATATCCCTGGTTAGGTGGCAGGTAGCTATTCAAGCGTGCAGGAGAGGTTCCTGCCTGCTTAAATCACTTTGAATATTGGCCTGTGAGTTCACAGGGCACCAGGCATGTTTTCAGAGTGCAGTATGGATTCAGCTTAATACTCCAATGCAACAGCAACTCTCCATCTGACCTCAAGTATGAAACCAGCATTCCTAAGCTTTAACTAAAAAGACTGTTTCTTCTCAATTTTTACTTTGTGGCCTTTCTTTTGTTTATATTTGTGGATTCTCACAGTTTATATTAAAAGTACTACAGTACCTTTTTGTAGTAAAACAATATTTGAAATCCAGTGTGTGTCTTACCTCCATTGTATGCATATCTGTATCATACATATTCATTGTGGGTATCCTGAAAACCTGACTGGATAAGGGTGTAGCTGATGCAACCATCCTGTAGGCACTTCTATATCAGGTAATCACAAAATAGCAATTAATCTGGACTCGTTTGCTAAGACATATGAAAGTACCTAATTGACTCTTAGGCTCTGCTGACAGACTCCACCAATGAAAGGAATAAAGCCAAAAATGGAAATGTATTATTTTTTATAGATATAAAAATAACAATATGGCAAAAATGCAAAGCAAGTTACAAAAATAGACTTGTACTACAAAAATCCTGATTACCAATAGATATATAAATATTACACCACTAATATACAAGTCCATAAACCACTACTAAATGGACTTGGGAAAAATCCACAATTCCAGGAATAACATGTATAGAATTTTTGTACGTTTGGGAAGCTTGCCAGGTGCCCTTGGCCTGGATTGGCTGCTGTCGTGGACAGGATGCTGGACTCATTGGACCCTTGGTCTTTTCCCAGTGTGGCATTACTTATGTACTTAAGAAGATTATGTGCAATTACACCTATAATATATCCTGAGAAGATAATTCTTAGCAACAATATATGGCTAACCACAGGTCCTATTGTAACCAATCAGTGACAGTCAAAATCCAGAGCTAACTACCCTGAGTTATAAGAAGAGTATTCCTGCGAGCTCACCACTGAGGTTCCATAGGTTCCAGCAGTCCAGGTGATGCGATTCTGTTTAAACTCCAGCAGAGTACATGCGAGTCTATCCCAGTCCAGGTGTAAAATCCAAGGTCTTTGTACACTGATTACACAGTCTTTGGGGAAAACCACCGAGCTGCGGCTGAACTCGACCATGCAGTGTCGAGTCTTGAGTATTGACATTACTTTTAATGTATATTACTGAAATTTTTGGAGGTCACGTGATGGTTTGAGGAAGGAAGTCGCGTCTTTCTTCTCTCCGGGGTTCCCCTTCCTTTGTTCCCCGAATAACGAGTGAAAACCGAATGAAATCATTCCGAAATTGAAGCATATCTACTGCCCATCGAAGGATTCTTTTGTTACAAAGGAGACTCGGGCATCAGCGCTGAAATCAGGGAAAAAGAGCGCCGAGAAACAGCGTGGATCGGGGGATGCCAAGATGGCGCCCGACCCGTTATTGGACTCCCCCCCCCCCCGAGATTCCACCCACTACAGATACAGCAAATTACAGAAGCGGTGAAAGCGGCTTTACAGCCTGAGCTAACAAAACTTTCTGAGCAAATAGCGGGTGTGGAGTCGCTGTTAGGTGAAACAACTAGACGAACGGGGGAACTGGAAGTGCGAGTGTCTGAGCTGGAGGACTCGAGCAGGGATAGAGATACTGCTGTGCAAGACCTACAAACAATGCTGCGAACTCAAGCAAAACACTTGGACGACCTAGAAAATAGATCTCGGAGGTCTAACCTCCGCCTGATTGGGATTCCAGAATCGGTGTCAGATCGAGCCTTACCTACCCAGCTGGAGAATTGGCTGAAATCTGAGTTCGCGCTCTCGGACAGCGCTGGCCCGCTGTGCCTGGAGAGAGCGCATCGCCTGGGTAGGAAGAATTTAGGAGGCAACAGGTCGAGAGTGGTCATAATTAAAGTACATAACTTCCTGCACAAGGAGGAAATCTTGAGAGGGGCCCGTTCCAAATGGGACTCATTGTCATTTGATGGAGCGGCTGTAAAAATTTTTCAAGATTATTCTGCGGCCCTACAAGAACGCAGGAAGGCGTTCGGACCAGTGTGCCGCCATTTAGCAGCAAAAAACCAAAGATTTATGTTACTATACCCAGCCCAGCTCAAAGTGCTGGAAGTAGGAGGCTGGAAGATGTACTACTCACCAGAAGAGGCTCAGGGCCTACTACGGGAGAATCCTCCCTCTCCCCCGGGACAAAATGGCTGATGGAACTTACAGGAAGAGGGCCAAGGGGGAGCCCGTTGATAGGTAAACGTTGCACATGGACAGTTGGTAAATGGTGCACCCAGTTGACATATGTTATGTTATAATATCACTTTAAACAGTTTGTGTGGGGGCTGTTGTATGTTATGCACAAATTGTAATTGAATGTAAGGAAAGAGGAATGGTTGATAAAGGAACGAGTGAGGGGGCGGGGAAGGGGACCCCTGCCATCGACAGACCAGCGCTCTTCTAGTAGATGTTGCGAAAGAAGAGGGCATGGGTAGATGGGGGGGGGGAAATTTGGGGAGGGGGGAGGGTATGGGCGGGAGGAAGAGGGGGAGGGGGGGATCAAAGAACATCAGAGGGCTGAGGGTCAGGGATACGCCGCAGGGTTAAGGGCTAAGACAGAGGGAGACTCAGGTGGAGCTGGGCGCCTGGGTTACCCGTACGTTATTATGTATTTTACTTATGGAATGTACTTTAAGTGTAACGAAGGGGTGCCCGGATTAGATTTATAACTTGGAATGTAGGGGGCATAACATCACCAATTAAGAGGACAAAGATCCTACAGGCTTTAAAAAGACACCGTGCTGATGTGGCTTGCATACAGGAGACGAGATTGTCACAGGAGGAACTGCAAAAGTTGAAGCGTGCTTGGGTAGGAGAGGTATTCGGGGCGGAGGCAGAGGGCAGGCGCAGTGGGGTAGCAATTCTAATTAGAAAGGGGGCGGTGGCTAAGGCGCAATTGGTGGGCAAGGACCCTGAGGGGAGATATGTGGTGGTGCGTCTATGGCTCCATCATGTTGAATATTTGGTAGTAGCGCTCTACGCCCCCAACCAACATGGGAGACCCTTTTATGACCACTTGCTCCAGTTGTGTCTTCCACATAGATCATTACCACTGCTTTTAATGGGAGATTTTAACCTGGTAGCCGACCCCACATTAGATTGCTCCTCCTCTGGGGGGGCGACCCGGAGGGGCCCAGAATCAAGGATTTTATCTCAATTCATGCAGGCTCTCGAAGTGGTGGATTCTTGGCGTGTCCTACACCCAGTGGAACGGGATTATACCCACCTATCGAGGGCACATGGGACTTTCTCCCGATTGGACTATATTCTGGTAGACCGAAGGGTATTCCCTTATGTGAGAGCAGTAGAGATTGGCCCGGAGGAAATCTCGGATCATTCTATGGTATGGCTGGATCTAGAAGACCGAGACCCAGGGATTGGGGGAAGAGGGTGGAGGTTTCCCACCTATTTGGCTACTGACCCAGCGTTTAAACAGAATTTGCTGGAGAGTTGGGGGGAATATGTACGATTTAATGGAAGACATAAGGATGACCCCATACTGTTCTGGCAGGCAGCGAAAGCGGTCATACGGGGCGCAGTGATTGCATTCACGGTGAAACGTGAGCATAGAATTACAGGGGCGATCTTTAATCTAGAACGTAACTTGGGGAAAGCTAGGCGCAGGTTTGCTGCGACCCCAACAAATCATAACCGGGAACAGATGAAAATAGCCCAAATAGCTTTAAACTCTCTATTACATAAAAGAGCCTCTAGAGCTTTAGTGACCAGAAAGTTCCGTTTCCAGAGATACGGGAATAAGTCAGGAGCAATGTTAGCAAGGGTGGTTAAGTCCTGGGATGGACCTAGAGCGATAGTGGCGGTGAAGGATCGGGCAGGACACATCCAGAATGGGAGGGAGGGTGTGCAACAGGTGTTTCAAAAATTTTACAGTGATTTGTACAAAAAGCACCCCCCCTCATCCTTAGCAACTACAACAGATTATTTGAGAGAAGCTGGGATGCCAGCGTTGACGGCATTGGAAGTGGAGGAACTAAATTGCCCTATCACAGGAAAGGAACTGCAGGGAATCATTCGGGCACTCCCTTCAAATTCAGCTCCAGGCCCAGACGGGTTCCCTAGCGAATTCTATAAAATTTTAAGCCCGCACTTGGTGGGCCCCCTACATTCATACCTGGAAGAGGTAGTGGCTCAGGGACAATTTCCAGCTTACGCTAATGAAGCATTAATAACATTGCTGCTTAAGCCAGGGAAATCGGAAAATCAAGCTGGCTCTTACAGACCGATCTCATTAATTAACGTAGATGTAAAAATTCTTGCAAAATTGCTGGCAAATAGATTGCAGGAATGCCTACCTAGGCTTATTGGCCAGGAACAAGTGGGATTTGTCCGTAACAGACATTCAGGAACCAATGTGCGGCGATTGTTATTAGCCCTAGCTCAGACTCAGCGCTCAGGCTGTGAAACAATGTTGGTCAGCCTGGACGCTGAAAAAGCATTCGATAAAGTGGGTTGGGACTACATGTTTGAGGTACTGCAATTTGTGGGTGTGAGAGGATGGGCTTTTGGGGCCATCAGATCACTATATTCTAACCCTAAAGCAGCTGTGCTGATTAATGGAGGTAGAACTCAGCAAATAAATATAGAGAGAGGGACCAGGCAGGGATGCCCCCTGTCCCCACTCCTTTTTGTGCTTTCTATCGAGCCATTGATTAGAAGCATCCAGCGGGGAGAAGGGGTGGCAGGGGTGTCAGTGGGGGGAGATCGGGTAAAGACATTTGCTTTTGCAGATGACTTGTTGATCATTTCCACAGCTCCAGGCGTGGCCTTACCAGCCCTCTTGGAGGAGATAGAACGTTTTAGTGTCATATCAGGGTTTCAAATCAATCGGGAAAAGTCGCAAATGATGAGATTGCATGATCCTCTGGATGGCCCCTGCCCAAGGGATTTTTCGCTACAGAAGGCGGGTTCGGAGATGAAGTATTTGGGTATATTAATTCCTAGGACATTAAGCTGTCTGTATGAGGTGAACATTCGGAAGCTCCTGAGGGACACAGCCAGAAAACTGGAGCAGTGGCGGGGTCTGCCTATTTCCCTCTTGGGACGTGTAGCGCTTTACAACATGATGGTTATCCCATGCTGGTCATATATGTTTCAAACGCTACCATTACACTTTACTAATAAGGATGAAAGACGATTGAATGAAATGTTAAGGAAATTTTTGTGGCGGGGAAGGAAACCTAGATTCCCATTAGACAAAATGTATGTCCCCAAAGAGTATGGAGGGTTGGGCTTGCAAAGTGTGCGTCACCTGGCGGTTGCAAATGCTATGAGACATATAACAGACTGGTTCCGTAACTCTGTGGACTTTTCAGCAACTGCCATGGAATTGAACTTATTTGCACCAATTCATTTCAGTAGCTGTCTCCATGGGAGTGGGGGGGCCTCTCCACTGTTGAACATTTCAAATATCCTGCCACAGGCGCAGAAGGCATGGAACTGGATCTGCAGATTACACCACTTCTCGCCAAAGGTTACTCCAATGCTACCATTGTGTGGGAACCCCGAATTCCCCCCAGGAATGATGTATAATGTCTTCAAACAATGGAGAGAGCGTGATATAATTTACCTGCAACAGATCTTAACCAGAGAGGGGAAACTGCAATCGTTCCAGGAATTACAAAAAAGAGGCCTATTCCACCCTAAAGACTATTTTCATTACTGGCAGTTATTACATTATACGAGGAGCTTACCTTGGGAGTCGCTGGCGGAAGATGTCCAAGAGGAATTGCCAGTGGCATTTGCCCTAGGGTCACAGCAAAAAGTTCCATTGAGATTTCATCTCCGACATATCAAAGATACAATTGCAGAACCGGATTTTGGCAAATATGCAGAGGCTTGGAGCAGAGACTTATTGGTAGAAATTTCATTGGGTTTGCTCAAAGAACATGTGTTATCACTGCATAGAGCGTCTCCCCTAGCAGACCACTGGGAGCTACAGTATCGATTTGCTTTTCGGATGCATATGCCGCCCAGACGAGCGTTCTACGCAGGGGCCTCTCCGGATGGGATGTGCCCCAAGTGTCATGCTGAAGGGGCGACCCTGGGACATATGTTTTGGACCTGCCCAAAAATCCAAATCTTTTGGTCATCTCTGCTTGTAAAGGTTTCTGCTTTGTGGAAAACTCAGTGGTCTGGCTCGCCGCTCCTGCTGTTTGGGAAACCCTGCTTAAGAACCCCAAGGCCGAAAGGTCTTCTAAACTTTGTCAGGCGAGTTACTCTAATTGCAAAGAAGTCCATTCTGGCAGTTTGGTTATCACCGGAAGGCCCATCTCTTCAAAGCTGGCGAATGCGGATGGTGCAACTTTTGCGAACTGAGCGTATGATGATAAAAGAAGGTGACAGGCGTGAGTTGGAAAAATTTTGTCTGAGATGGGGCCCGTTTTTGGACTCTTTGCCCCCCAGAGCGAAAAGCTCCCTTTTGAATATTTGACTGATAGAACAACCCGGACCGTTGTCCTTTTGACCCATACCTAGTGCTTTGGTAGGAAAGGGGAGGGTAGAGGGAGGGGAATAGGGGATAAAGTGTGGACCTGGGGGGGGGGGGATCCCGGGGGGCCATCAGAACACAGGCTCCTCGGGATCCGCTCTTTTGGTGGATGCTGAGTGCTATAACAGAAGAAGGGGGAGGGGGGATAAAAAGAAAGGAAAAAAGAATTGATGACAATGATGTTAGGAACAAATGTGTTACAACAATTTATGCTTCTTGCGATTGGTATTCAAATGTTTCTTATCTTACTGTATTGGATTTCTCTTTTTGTGGATGTTCATCAATAAAAATTATTGAAATATATTACTGAATTTTTGCTCTATTTTTATTGTGTTCTGTTTTGTACACATTGTTTCTTTGAGTATTGATTTTATGTCACTTTTATACATATTTTAAGTAGTAAATTTCAATTTAAATTGTGTCTAGCCTTCCCCCGTGCCATTGCTGTGGCTATAATAAATCCACTCTTCTTCTCGGATGGTTTGTCATCTATGGTTAATTTGAAATGTCAAGTGTGAGTTGCAGGAACGTACCAAGGTGCCGCCTGCCCAGTTTGTGTTTGAGTGCCTAGAGCAGTGGATCCCAAACCCGGTCATGGAGGCACCCCAGCCAGTTAGATTTTCAGGATACCCACAATGAATATTCATGAGAGAGATTTGAATACACTAAGGCCAAGATGCACTAACAAATCGTTAAAGCCCTTCCCTTACCGATTCCCTTAGCAAATCGGTAAGGAACGGGCATGCATTAAGGAAAGGGAATGCAAATGAGCTGCTCGTTGTAGCTCACTTGCATTCTCTATTCCTTCGGTAAACAGTCGGCCAGTCGACTGTTTACCGATGGAATAGACGAGCTGCCCCCCCAGGTCACCGCCACATTGAAATGACGGCTTCCCGCAGCCCCGGCCTCCCCGCCATCCTCCGCACCCCACGTTGCCCCACCCCCACCACCCCCCTGAGGTCATCGCTGCCGCCGCTCCCCCCTCCACCCACCCTTCTCCGTCTGCCACCGGGCCGGGCCCTCAGCGCCTCTCACCTCCGTGTGAAGGCGCTGCAGTAAGTAACAGCTGATCGCTTCCCTTCGGACTTCCCTCCTTTCCTCTCTGGCCTGCCCTCGTCTGACGTAAGTAACTTACGTCAGACGAGGGCGGGCCAGGGAGGAAAGGAGGGAAGTCTGAAGGGAAGCGGTCAGCTGTTGCTTGCTGCAGTGCCTTCACACGGAGGTGAGAGGCACTGTGAGGGCCCGACCCGGTAGCAGATGGAGTGGGGCGGCGACTGATGATTTCCACTGGCATTGCTTCCTGCACTGTGTGGCAGTGGAGTTATGGTGGTGATGACCCTAGTGGAAAGGGGGGGGGGGGTGGAGGGTGCCAGAAAGCCTGGCTGTGTCCCTTCAACTCCTTCCTCTATTTAAGCTGTTTCTCTGCATGTGCAATGCCTTTACATGTGACAGCAGAACATGCACACTGCTCAGACTGCTTAGAAATGTAATTACACCATGGTGTGTGCACACAGATACTGTTTGTAAATGTGCAGTAAGAAGCTGGACAAAGGTGCACATACCAGAAACACAGAGGAAGACAATATTGCCATATTAGCACACTAGGAAAGCAAACCATGAAAACACAAATACAGACACATAGGCATCAATCCTAGACATTGAGAGACATGTAAAGGGAAATATTCATGGGAAGACTAGCCTGAACTGGCCACAGCTGATCTCCCGAATTCCCCTATCCTCTAAGCTTTCCATGAACCACTGGGATGTCCACATATTGGCCCTCATAGGACGTGCCCAGTGCTGCCATCACCTCAAACCAAGGTCAATTGCAAACATGAGCACAGTTAGTTTAAAGCATTGACAGTGTCCACACAACCTACAAAAGCACAATGGAGGTTTGCTTCCACACATTGGACCCATCAACAATGTGGGTGAACACAATATTTTGCAAGTAGCTGGTATGAAGATTCTCCAGGACTGCTCCTGATGATCTTGATATTGGTGTTGGAAAATCAGCTGGAAGAAAGGGGGTAGAGTGAGTTCTTCATAGTGGCATACTCTTGTGCATGAGCACGAGATGGCTACCTTTCTAAAGTATCCAAACATCTCTACTATGGTGGCACCTCAAAATTATTTGGCGAGGCCAAATCTGTTTGTACTCACTTTTTTTTTTGTTACATTTGTACCCCACACTTTCCCACTCATTGCAGGCTCAATGTGGCTTACATGGGGCAATGGAGGGTTAAGTGACTTGCCCAGAGTCACAAGGAGCTGCCTGTGCCTGAAGTGGGAATTGAACTCAGTTCCTCAGGACCAAAGTCCACCACCCTAACTACTAGGCCACTCCTCTCCTCACAACTGACACATTTTTTCTTTCTCTTTGCTCAGCAGCACTCACCTGTGTCTACAGATCTTATTTATATCAGTTTTTCCCAACTGGTATGCCATTGGTTTTGCCGCAGAAAAAGTCGCCAATGCCTGATGCTCACATTCAGCTTTTAGGATCTTATAACAAGAAAAGACACAAATGTGTGGGGTCTTTCTGAGCGCATGCACAGCCTCTCATGTCTCTCCTTCCCAGCTACTACATGAGTCCCGAAGTGTGGGAAATAGCGGGCAGCCTGCAGGGTTCTGATTTATGCACTAAACATGTTGCACACTGCATGTCTTTCTCTTCTACCTCCTGAACCTCCTCGTCCTCCTTTCCTCTCAGTTACTCCTAGGATGCATGAGAGTGGAAGACCACGCATTAAGCACTAGATGCGACTCACAGTGAGGCCGATATAATATGCCCTGTTTTTAAACAGTGATTTGTTTACTAATGCACACTGGAGCAAAAAATGTTTACTCCAAATGCAGTAAACCAATGGCATGCAATTACTGCAGTATCCCAAAACGTGCACACAGAGAAAAAACTGTGCACACTGCTAGGGGTGTGCAGGGAAAAACTGTTTTATTTAGTTTCATGTGTCATCTTCAGTGTGTTTTGTTCAAATTTTCATTAATAGTGTGAACTGTTTGTGAACAGTGTGTGCACTATTAATGAATAGGGATTGGCTCATGCACTGACAAGATAGTTGAAGAAAAAAAGACTCCACTTTAACAACGCTATCTGGTTCAGGTACCTGGTACAGGGAGATTCTTGAAGCTGTGGCCCCTGCCCCTCCCCTCTCCATGGATCAATACTTAACCTGGGTTCAAGGATGCATTCCACAATGTGTTGTCCTTCCGCCACCGGGTCTGTACGAATAAAGAAACTGTTTGTATTTCCAGTGTCTGCTTTCTGTTTTTTCCTAGCCTTTTGTATCCTGTATCCATGTTCTGTAGAACTTGTGTGGTAATAACATAGTAAATGACATCAGATAAAGGCCAAAATGTCCCGTCCAGTCTGCCCAGCAACAGCTTCGTCACTTTGAGTAGATAGCATGCAGATCCCCATATGGAACCAGCACTCTGTGCCTCTCTCCTGACTTATTACAGTAGTACCGTTGCTTTCAAGGATAAACAGCTCCTCTTTCAGGGGCGTAGCCAAACAACAGATTTTGGGTGGGCCTAGGCAAGAAGTGGGTGGACACCAAGTGTTCTCCCCCCCCCCCCCCCCCCAACCACCACCCAAAAAATATTTCAGCTGGTGAGAAAACGCTTCTTTCCATCTTGGCAGTCTGCAGCAGGCATGCACTGAAAACTGAACATGCGCAGGTGCCGTTATCGTGGAGAGTAGCGTTTTCATTACCATCAGGTGGAAATCTTGAGCTGGGCTGAGCTTGGGATCCCCACCAGCTACCACTAAACATGTGCTACTGTTGGGTGGGCCTGAGCCCACCCAGATCCACCTGTGGCTATGCCACTGTCCTCTATGTTTTCTTTCAATTTAACATGTACAAAACACAAAATGGCATATGCTACTGTGTTAAAATGAAACAAAAGAAAAATAGATAGAGATAAAAGAGAAGAAAAAAATAATGAAAACCTCCCCAGTACATTCCTAGCGTGAGGTTTGAGAACAGACTTCTGTGCAAGCTAGTGCCATAGCAGTATCTTCATGGACATGACAGCTCTCATTCAGTGAAGGGGAGAACTGATAGTATGGATGGAAAAAGGTGTCCTGTAATTTCTTAACACATGCTGACTTTGATTGCCACAGATGTTCATGTTTTATCATTTAATAGAAAAACCCTCTCTCAAAAAATCTGGATGAAGAGAGACACTATCCCCCGGATTCTATATAGCGCGATTTAAGTTGCGCATGCAAATCCGGTCGTATTCTGGATTTGCACATGCAATTTAATTAGTTAAGCGAATCAGTGCTGATAATTGCCAATTAAAAAATTATTGGCACTAGTTGGCTTTAATTAGAATTTATGCACACAACTGTCTAAGCGTATTCTATAATGTGATGTGCGTAAATTCTAAGCCACATGAGTTGAACAGAGGGTGTGGAATGGGTGGGTCATGGGCATTTCTAAA
Source organism: Microcaecilia unicolor (assembly GCF_901765095.1). Classification (NCBI taxonomy): domain Eukaryota; kingdom Metazoa; phylum Chordata; class Amphibia; order Gymnophiona; family Siphonopidae; genus Microcaecilia; species Microcaecilia unicolor. The sequence goes on from NC_044035.1 coordinate 110,765,362, forward strand.
ATCTATGCACATTGTTATACAATTCACCCATCCCATGCCTAATTTAGGCATCAGCATTTACACCAAGTTTTACTTGGCGTAACTGCCCACCAGGGCCTCCGAGAGACAAGGCCAGGCCCGGGGCAAGGCCGTCCCGCCTCCACCCCCCATCGCTCCCCCTGCCGCCCCCCCATCGCTGCCGCTGCTGCCCCCATCATGCCCCCCCCCCCCCCGTCACTCCCCCCGCCACTGCAGTCCACGGTCTCACCTGCCTGCCTCCACGGCTCCGGGCCCCCTGCATTCAAAGCGGCAGTCGCAGATCACCTCTCTTCTGGCCTTCCCTCCCTGTGTCCCGCCCTCGTCTGATGTAACTTCCGGTTTCCGCGAGGGCGGGACACAGAAAGGGAAGGCCCAAAGGGAGGCGATCTATGACTGCCGCTTCGAATGCAGGGGGCCCGGAGCCGAGGAGGCAAGCAGGTGAGACTGGGGACTGCGGCACCGGCGGCTTGACCCCGGTGCCGGACCCCCCCTTGGAGGCCCGGGCCCAGGGAATTTTGACCCCCCTGCCCCCCCCCCCCTCTCGGCGGCCCTGCTGCCTACGGTTAAATTTAGTCATGCAGACAGCCACTCAGTGTATTCTATAAACTGTGTGGAAATTTAGGCATATTCTAAAAAGTATATAGAACATGCCTAGGCATATTGTTTGGCGCCAAGTTTATCGGCGCGATATATAGAATCTAGCCCCATGTGTGCAAATTATCATTTAATAGGGCATGGACTATTTAATTGCCAATGTAAAATCACTGCCTTTCTATATCTGTCTGATTGTAGTCTTCTATCCTGTTAACCTGTATCAAATATCTGTTGGAGAGAACATGGAAAAGAAACAGCCTTGTGACTGAAGTATGGGCAGGTTGCTATAATGGGACGAGCATGTCCACATGTTCTTCCTTTTTTGTATAAAGAAGTAGTTCCCAACCTTTTTTAATTTGGTAGCAGAGCATGGTGAGGATGGGGGGGGGGGGGTAGGGGGAGGACAGAAAACAGTCATACTAGAGAACTGATTACAAAGTACATTTATTTGTCAGATCAACTTCCTTCTCTTCCACCACCCTGCCCCCCCCCCCCCCCCCCCCCCCACCAGCATCACTACCTGGACAAAAAGTTTGGCTTAGTACCAAATACTTGAGACTTCAATTACCCTCCTTCAAGTTTGCTCCCCGATACATTGGACCCTTTTCAGTACGATCTCGGGTGGGAGCCGTCACATCATCTCCAGTTACCAGGTAATCTCAAGGTCCACAACGCTTTCCAGGGAGGAGTGGCCTAGTGGTTAGAGTAGTGGACTTTGGTCCTGGGGAACTGGGTTCAATTCCCACTGCAGGCACAGGCAGCTCCTTGTGACTCTGGGCAAGTCACTTAACCCTCCATTGCCCCAGGTACAAATAATTACCTGTATATAATATGTAAGCCGCATTGAGCCTGCCATGAGTGGGAAAGTGCGGGGTACAAATTTAATAAAAAAAATTTAAAATGTGTCCCTGCTAAAGCCATTCTTGACCTCGAAATGGCACCTAGAGCCAAAGAAGATCATCGTTCCTGATTCCAAGCCAGATCCTGAATTCGAGGTAGATGAGGTTCTGGACTCCAAACGTCAAAGGGGACGGCTGTTTTATTTGCTATCCTGGAAGCACTGTGGTCCCGAGGATAATTCCTGGGAGCCCACTGCCAACGTCCATGCACCTAAATTGATATGGGAGTTCCATACCTGCTACCCATCCAAACCCGGACCTAGGCAGGGGGGGTCCTTAAGGAGGGGATACTGTCATGTCCCCTACCTCAACACAAGCGGCGTCCTCAGGCTGTGCAGGGTCCCACTGACATACACACTTGACTGACACAACCCTGAGCCATGCATGTGTAGTTCTTCTCTGGCTGCAGGCTCCTTGATTGCTTTGCTTCCATGCTCCTGGCTCTGCTCTATCTCTCTGCCTGGCTTCCAGGCTCCTTGATTGCTTACTCTTTCTTACCTATCTATATGTTCCATCTTTGCTTTATCCTTCACTATCAATTATAATGTTCTATTACATATTGTGTTTACATTGTAAGTAGTATACTATGCCATACTTTATATTGTTATTTGACTGTTTTTACTGCTGTAATTGCCTATTATTCATGTTTGATCTATTCTTACTGTACACTGCCTTGAGTGAATTCCTTCAAAAAGGCAGTAAATAAATCCTAATAACTAAAAATAAATAAATACATGGTTGTAGTTTGCACACCATAATCTTTGGTTAGATGCTGCACAGATACACTATGATCAAGCTTCTGCAATAACTCTACTTTCTGTGCTATTGATGGTGACAGATGCTTCCTTTTATGCTTCTCACTGCCGCCCTGAGGGGAATCTGCAGCTCTCTTCGACATTTCCACAGTTCTCAATAAGCAGCATAGGCTTATCTCATTTGAAGAGTGCAGAGAAAAGGAGAGACGCAACTCGACTGCGTGGTTTCAGCATGTGTCATGTCAGGGGACTTCCGGCGCTGAAACTTTGAGTTTTTGGAGCGGTTTTTGGAAATTCGTATAAAGGTTTGTGTACTTTAATTCTACGACCCAAGGCTAACCTTTTCAAACTTCAAATCATGTTTTCACAACTTCAAATCATGTTTTCACATACAGCTGAACATCCTGGACAGCTAATTGCCAGGTCTTCATTTCTAGCCTCCAAATGTATGAATGATGCTCTTTCTTTAGTCAAATTAATTCTTGCATTAATTTTAAATTACTGGCAAATATTTAAAATTCCACCTGACCTGGCATTTGTTCTCTCTATATTTTTTGCTAAGATACATTTTCTCAAGTTTTTATTCTGCTGTCATACAAAGTATAAAAAGTAGGCACATATGCAAGATGAGAAAGCAATCAGAAAGGATGATAGGCATTGTGAGTTAGCATGGGGGATGGCATAGTGTAGATTTGCACCATCATGAATATTTGGGAGTGTAATGTTTATATTTATGTTTATTAAAACTTAATATAGTGCCCTGGGGAATTCACTATCATCATCATAGATATACTAGATGCTTATGTTTTTCCTGTGTCTTTCTGAGAGAAAAATATGAATAATTGTACATTTTATTAACCCCAAAATTGGTTATTAATTTGAGATTTAAGATGTGGATAATCCTCAGAATTGCCAAAGGAATACATTGGTAATTTTTGTGTCAAGGGCATTTGTTTTATCATTTTCTGAACCTACTCTACGTTTTTGCGATCTTGTGACTCATATCCATGGTACAACTCCTTCAAACTCCATATGTAATGACTTGTTATGTCTTACAAAATGTTTTGGTACTGAAGTGGCTTACCTTGGAAGAGTAAACATGCAACTTCGATTCTAAGCCCACTTGGGCAGGGAAACAACTTGTGTACCTGAATGTAACTCACCTTGAACTTGGATTGGAAAAGTCAAGCAAGTAAAACATAAATGCATTTTTTTACCACTTTGTTGGCAATTGTCAAGCAAAGATATATGATCATTTTTATTTGTTTCTCATATTGGCTTTCCCTCTAACTTCAGACAATGTGAAGGCCTGTGAGGATGGCAAAATATTTGATTCAGACTAGATACAGAAATTTGCAAGCCTCAGGATGCGGACAGTGCATTCTCTACTTGAATATCTAAATATACATCAGAAGTCAGCACTATTTTTTGGCAGGTTGCCAGTAACTATGCATCTTTTGGTGATATTAGCTTGCTGCATTTGGTTCCCACTTGACCCTTCCACTGGAATCCTGACTTCTCATGATGAGAACCTAACTTCCTCCAGGGCAGTAGTCCTCCTCATAAAGCCATTGGGTTCAGGGCGGCCAAGAAGAGAGGGCCGGGGACCACATTCTCCAAGGCCTGGCCTCCAAGGGTGGCCTGGCTGACGCTGGCATGGCTCTCCTGCTCCTCTTGGAGGCTGGGCTCCCCCTGTGTGAAGTACTTCCTGTTTGGTTGCAGCAGGAAGAAGGACTTGTGCAGCAAAGCGGAGCAGGAGAAGAGACAAGTAAGCAGGCCTGGCGGACCCAGAGTAGGGAGGGGGCAGGCCCAGGGGGGTGCTTGCCCTGGGCCCAGCTTTGTCTCTCGGCGGACAATTAGGTTAGTACTTGGTAGTCAACTGGCTGCAGTGAGCGGGTTTTTAAATATTGACCACTGCTGGCTAAGTTAGACCTGGAAATTCAGTGCTGGGCTATGTCCACTTCAAGCACTGGCACTGAATATCTGAGTCAGCTGTGATACCCAGAAGGTACACAGGTATGGCCGGGAAACTTAGGAGTGCTATTTAAGTGGTCTTACTTGCCCAGTTAACTACGTGGGGACAGTGCCACAGTGGTTATAGGGGATATTCATTGGTACATCCCATTTAAGTGCCACTGAATTTCTCCTCCTCAGGAGCGCAGCAGGATTTAAGCAGGGCAGGAGTCTCTCCTGCACAGTTAAATCCTTCTGAATCTCAGGCCCCATAATTCCTCTGCTGCTCCTCCCTGTCTCATTGCCCACCTACTATGCCAGCACTGCAAGCAGTTTTGAAAATTGAAAACTGGCAATGTTAATCTCAGGCATGGTCAGTACAGCACAACTGCCCCGTGAATTTTGGCCAGGGAGTGACACACCACAGACATCTAACCTCAGCAGAGGGAGATTTAGGGCCAGTGCTGGATTTCTGACAATTCTATCTTGATGAATTAAAGGGACCTGCAGCACAGATTTCAATGGGTAGGATCGGGGACTACAACAAAGACAGTGATGTGGGCTGTAAATTGAACTGGTCTCACAGTCTCCCTCCTGGAACTGGGTAACTTGGTAGCTCTGCCTCTGGTGTAAATAATGCACAGAATACAAAAAGGGAAAGAAACTTTAGAACATGAGGCCATGACATAAGATTAAAAGTGGAGAGACCCAACAGCAAAATAGGTCATATAGCCTCCCACTGGAAGTGCCAGAGTGAAAAAAAAAATGAAAACAGAATTTCAGGCAGCATAATCACAGAAGATTAATTGTTGTAAAGGTAAAATTGGAGGTCAAATAAGGTTTATATAAAATTTCAACAGGAAGTAAATTAAACAAACTAGTTTGGCTTTTGGTCCTTATCTGCCATGATGTTTAACGCTGTTTTGTACTCCTTGCTGCAGTCTTCCCTCATCTTCAGTAGGAGTGGTCACTTGCAGTCTAGAAGTCAGTTTTACCCAGCTCCGCTGGAGTAATTGCTCAACTCCTGACATTGACATTTTCATTGATTAATATGGAGCACTTTTTACTCTTGAGAAACTGGAACAAAAATTCTATCCCATTGCGTGTTCTTCTCATTCCAGTGTAAAGAAACAGCTCAGCCTAACTATAAAACTAGCAGAACACAGGCCTAAGACCTATGACCCAGACTTCCATACACATAAAGGAGATCAAAGTTACGGGAGCAAGATAGAAAAACATCATAAATGTACCAAAACCACTTACAATAAAGACATTGTCAGTTTCCTTTTTGAAACGGCTAATTTGGCAATGTATACAACTTGAGTTATGCTTGGATTCATCTTTTTCTTGACAATAATGTGACTATTGTCTTAGACTGTAAACTTTATCTAACAAATGATTCATAATAGAAGAATGTTTTAACTTCACAACACATGATAGCCACTTTCACCTAAACTTACTTTTGCAGAAAATCTAACACACTCACAATGACAGTCACTTTCACCTAACTTCACTCTTGCAGAAAACCTGAAGCAGTATAAATCAGAACGTATACTGGCAGTCAGAAGTAAAGTGGTTCCCTTGAGGAAATATTATACTTTAAAGCTTAATGATAATAATAAATAAATTAAAACTACTGAGAAAGTAATATGAGAAGAATTCAGGTGGTTTGCATGTGATGTCCATGCCCTGTAACTGTATATACCCTCCGATGTCCTGTTTGTCCCCTGAAAGTCTTCAGAGCTATCATCAAAACCAGCTTCACCAGGCATCATCATTCGTCTTCCTGCAACTCCAGCTGCTGCTCCAGCTGCTGCTCCAGCTGCAGCTGCAGCTGCAACTCTCAATGAAGTCCCTGAAGATCCGTATCGTGGAGCAGCTTTCACTCGAACACGGGACGCCCCTCGGGCTGCACCACGAGCAGCGCCACGGGCGCCACCCCTTCCTCCCTTTGAGACAACACTGTCACAGTAGAAAGCCACCAGGAGGATAACAGTCCAACATACTGCTCTGGTTCTGGTATTCATTCTAGAATGTTTGCGATCTACAATTTAAAAAGATAAAAAAAATCTATTAGACTTAATGGTCCACTGCATTTAAAAAGCTGAACACATGCAAATATATTTTGTTTATACATATTCTATCGTGATCCTCCTTAGAGCAAATAACAATAGAAGATTCAAAACCTTACATTAAATTTCATATTTGGCACTGAGAGTAGCAAATAATGTTTGTTTATTTAAGATAAGACAAGCCTGAGAGCCTGTCTCGAAGGGCCCGATTAAACGAGGGCTGGGCCATTCGAGCAGGCACGGGCAGGAGAGAATTCTGGGAGGGCACAGGCCCTATAGGTCTGGCAGGCTTTTGCTCAGCTGTGATTGGACAGGGTAATGGCAGGGTCTTGCCTCTGAGCCCATCGGGCAGAGGGATTGGCCAGGAGAGGTGGGTAGAGGCAGGACAAGGATGTTCCTTATTAGGTTGCCCCCTCCGAAGATCAGGGCGTTCCTGCTCCTCAGAGGCGGCTTTTGGAGCAGCTTGGCCAGGGAGTGTATATTTTCCAGCTTCAAACACTGCCTGTTCAACTTCAACAGCTGTAGAATTGTTACAACTGGACCAACAAGAGGATCAACACCATGGATGCAGCAGCTCCTAGGTTTGTTTGCTTTGTTTTGAGTACAGTAGAGATGAGGCGGTGCGGGGAAGTGGGAAAGGATTTTAACTGAATTGTCTTCCTTGCTTATAGTGGACTGGATACACTCCTGTCTATTAACCCTACTTGGGGGGATCGCTTACAGCATGGGGCCAGGAGTTGAGGAGCTCTCAGAAGATTCCCACCACACTAATTTGCCAAATGGCAATTTGTTTTTCAAACTCCTTTGGTGAGTGGTGCCCCCCCCCCCCCCCGCGGGAGGGAGCCCCTTCTTGCCAGGACCATGGCAGCCTTGTTATTGGCCTCCTGCCTCGGGTTCCTATCCTCTGCATTGCAGGGGTTGGACTCTCCTTGGGTGCAACGGGGGGAGGGGAGGGGGGGTTCGGGGCATCCCCAGGGGTGGGTGAGGGGTGGGAGTGGGGGCAAGAGTTATAGATATGGGTCCTGCCGCTGTCCCTGTTGTTGTTTTTTGCAGGTGTGATTGGTGTGGTGTCTGGTGTGGGTGTGGCCTCACAGCTTACGGAGGCAGATCCGTGACCATTGGTGGCCGGTACAAGCAACTTGGCCAGCACAGGGCTTACTTGAGTGACAGCCCCTACGGTTATGGTAGGGCAGTGCATTCTGGGAGGTCATCTGGAGATAGCCACTGGTGCCGTTCCAGGGACTTCACTGGCAGGAGCTGGAGCTTCAGGAGCAGGTAATAAATCTTCTATGCGGGAACAGGGTGCTAGCTGTCAAATGAGGGGGACGGGGGAGAGGCATGGGGCTTCTCTCTCCTATATAGCTGGATAGTTGCTGTCTTTACTGTGTTTTGCTGGTGTCAGGGGGCGCATGGATCTGGGGCAGTACGGCTTTTTGTTGGTATGCGTAGATTCGGCGCCAGAGGCCTGCAGCAGGGTGGTGGGTGGTCGTGGTTCAGTTAAGACGCTGTGTATAGAGGCACGATGGAGGAGAACATCATGTGTCCAGGAGGGGGGGCCACCCCGGCGGCAGCTAGCCATTCCTCATCCCTCCGGTTGCGACAGAAAGTGCCCTTGGGTTGGGATCTACCGTGTCCTCTGACGGGAGTGAGAGGTTCAGTGCAAGTTGCAAGCGTCTGTCCCTCCGGCAAGCCAGGAAATTCCGCAGTCAGTTGTCCTGTGAAGGGAGCGAGGGGTGCCCCCCCTTCGGCCAGAAAGCTATAATTGGTTGCTTTGGGAACCTACTTGGGTGAGGGTCGATTCTTTGCTGCTATGGCCGCGTCGTTACCTCGATAGTGAGGCAGAAGAGATACTTGAGGGATTCCAGGAAGAGTTTGCTGTTCCATCCAGGGCAAGCTGGTCATCACTCTGGTGTGCAACTCGGTTTCTACGTTGCGGTTGGGGAGTTGGGGCTCCGGAACCTGGCTATAAATATTCTGTAGGGCGGGCGGATGCCCACCCCCCCCCCCCCCCCCCCCATTTTGTTTTACATGTCATTTTTTTCCAGTTCTACTGCTTTCTTCTCTGGCAGTCATACCGGGCAAGGTGTCGTGGCAGTTCAGACTCATTCCTACCCCTCCCACCCGATCAGTCGATCGGGGAGTGCTGGCATTCAAAAGAATTTAGCTTGTTGCAGCATGCCTGCCTTGATGTCTGCGGTGCGTTTAGTCTGTCTATTCGGCGAGGGGGCAGAATTGGCAAATGGAGCTATTGAGTTTGTTCTTCGGCTGCTGCAGGTCCATCCTTCCTTTTCACTACTGGGGTTCCAGGTTGAGGGGTCCTTTATGTTGCTGGGTGTATCCTGATGGGCTGTTGTATCCCTTGCAAATATTTTGCGTGCTTCAGCTAATTTGTGCATGGGGTGTCCGCTAGTGGACGACTCTGATCAGTCTGGGGCACTCTAGAATGATTTTCTATTCAGTGGGGCATCAGACGGAATTGATTGTGGCCGTTTCTTGAGAGAGTTTATGCCCAATTTCACTCGACGGGTTATTCTGATGGGCTGGGTCTTTTCCGTACATCTAGCCTTTGCGACATCGGGGCTGCAGAATTCGCATCAATATGTGCTTAAGCAGCGGGAGTTCAGCTGGACTTCCGGATGAGGTTTTGTTCTTCATTATTGGAGGTTGGCGTTCCAGAATGCAGAGGCATCTGATGTTGTCCTGGAGTTGTTTACGGATGCGGCAAGCGGTCTGGGTTGGGGTCTGTTGTGCCAGTTCTTGGTAGGTGCCTCCGCAGCCGGAGCGCTGGGGGTGTACGGTTAACGAAGGAGCTCACCCCTTTTGGAGTTTTTCCCCTTTCGTGGTTGCTTTTGAGTTACGGTGCTTTCGAGTCGTGGCCTGAGCAACTCTAAAGTAGAGTACTTTGGTGTGGCGACCATTGTGGCATGGTGGAGGTGGCTCACAAGCTGCTAGCTCGCTGTCTTGCTGGTGAATTCTGCACAGGGAATTTTCCCTTCGTGGTACCTGACTGACTGTGCACTTGCAGGCTCAGCATGTCCCAGTAGGCTGCCATTAGTTTTCGTGCTCTCACTCCGGAAGCAGACAGGGAAGGTTTGCCGACGGCAGCTCCTCCTTAGCAGTCCGGCAACCTGAAGTGTGGGAGAGGTGGAGAGCCTCAGTTGCACCATATGCTTGGTCGGCATGTATGACTGGGTGGCAAGTTTTCTAAGGAGTAGGGGGCTGGGGCCTTCTGGATTGGCATTGGCTGAGCTGTTGGTGGCATGTCTTTCTTGTGACAAAGTGCTTGGGCAGGTCTCTGAGCGCAGTCTGATCATCAGGCTGGTTTTCCCTTTTTCAGCAAGGTATTTGGCTGGGTCAGCCATTATGGTGTTTCGATTGGTAGGTCCTGGAATGGTGGGGGTAGTCATCACCCCCCCACCCCCCCCCCCCCGGGCCCGATCCACTGTGGCCAATTACTCATGAGTAGCTGGTGCGCCTATTCAGCTTCTGTGATGCGCCTTTTAGGATTGCTTTTGATTTGGCTTTTTCTAGGGCCCTCTGGGTGAAGAGTATTTTTAGGTCAGTCTAGGACCGTGGTGGTGCTGAATGGATGTTTAGTGGAATGTGGGTATTCCTCAGGGAGCTGTTGCACCTTAGCCTGCTGCACCCAAAGACCGGTCAGGACACAGGATGCACCCTTGGGTTCAAAGGGGTCTCTGGTATTAATCTCCTGTCCACCGTCTTGGCGGGGGGCATTTTGGTGGGGACACCCCCTGGTTCTTCGCTCCTTGTTAGTTCATGAGGATGGCTTGACTTTGACACCTTACTAATTTTGGTGGTAGTGTGCAGATGTCAGGCGATGTAGGGGTGGACCCTGGGCTGTTTCAGAATCCATTCCTTCCAGATCGGGCAGAGACTAGTGCCTGCTCGGCAGGCTTAGGTGTCTGTCGTCCACAGTATTGGCAGGTGGTCGTCAAAGGCTTTCAGGGGCTATATTAGGCCACCCCTTGCTTGGGAGTATTGGAGCGGGTGGGTTCTACTCCTTTTGTACTTTGGACCTTTCTTCTTGTCCTTTTGGTTGTTGGGTCTATGGTGGGGGGAGGGGGGTTGTGATGTCCTCTCGTTCCCACTGTTGGGTTGTTTTTTGTAACGGCTGTTTGCCCAATGCAGCCAATTTGGATTATGGGCCGCTCTTTTTGTTCCCTGAGCTGGATGCAGGGTTATGCATCATCTCGGAGGAATTCAGTTGGGCCTGGCGCAGTGAAGGAGTCACATATCTTGGTGGCGGAGTGCAGCATGGGCTGGGGTCAACTCCTGCCTCTTCTTTATCAGTGGGCACCAACCTGTGGCACCCATATGTATTAATCCTCCACTTGGGAGATGTGGTGGATAGGTGGACAGGCAAGAGAAGGATCAATACCGTCAAGGTTGACTTGTGATTTGGGTTTTCCCAGTTTCCTTTGCGGAATTAGCATGCTCGGACATTATTCCCAGGCTTTGCAGATTGCCTACTTGCAGGTGGCGGCGGGGGTTGCACGCATGAATCGCCATAAGGGGGCTGGATGGTGGTGAGAGGGGGGTGCTATTACATTAAACATGCATGGGTTCACATGCGGTGCTCGAGTTTGTTCGCCTGGGACAGGGTACATCTGACAGCTGTGAGCACAGATCTTATCCTAAAACGATAATTGGATCTTGTCCTGAAGGATAGTCCGGACTTCTTTGTTCAGTGTCATTTGAGGAGCTTTGGAAGGTTGCAGCTTTCCTTTTTTTTGGGGGGGGGGGGGGGTCCTGGACTGGTGTCAAGGGCCCCCTGTGGGGAAGAACCCAAGCTACAGGAGCAAGGGCTCATGGGGGATGAGCCAGGTCATTCAAAGATGGGTCGGGTGACCCTGATTAAAGGTGTAGAGGTCCACATGGGCTGGGGCTCTTGCTGTCATGGCGGAGCCGGAACACAGGTCGGGTGACCCTGATTAAAGGTGTGGAGGTCCACACAGGCTGGGTCTCTTGCTGTCATGGCAGAGACGGAACAGGAAGATTGGCGGCAAACATCGGAAGTGGATGTGCTGCTTTGCTGACATGGCGAGCAGCAGATTGGGGGGGGGGGGTGGTTTGTATGTTGTTTTACCATTTTGCCAGCTGTAGCTCAGGGGGGGGGGGAGGGGTATGTACTCCCTGTTGGGATATATTTGAAAGTTTTAATAAATTAAGCTGCGGCCTACTATTATCCCAAGTTGAAATGTATGTGAGTTTTATTGATTGAGGTATTGTAAGGGGAAGGTACGTGGGGGAGATGGGGGGGGGGGGGGGGGGTTTGGTATGTGTCTTGCTGAACAGGTCCCAGATCGGAGTGTTGTCACAAATCAGGGATCTTGTAAAATGAAAAGCCTGGAGGAATAAATAATAATGTGTACAGTGCAACAATGGCTGGTTCATTTTGGGTTTGTTTGGTCTTCCCCCCCCCCCAAGTTTCTGGATGTTTTGTCCAAGTCACTTCACATTTGACTTAATGTTTTTTTAAAGATGCATTAAAACTTAACAAACGCTAATCAGCTTATTGCACATTGATTTGTTGGTTAATGCATTTTTAGATTGATTGAGTCAGCTGCATTGTTTAAGGTACACTAATGAAGTGCTTTAGTAGTTATTATATATTCGTAGGTGTTGGTCCTCGCTTCCTGAACAAAGCAGCAGCTGGTATTTTTTTGAATTTCAGTTTCAGTGCTGTTGCCTGGCAACAGTTATTGAATATTAAAAACACGATACTGTTGTCTTTCTCAATAGGTTACATTAGACAATGTTATATTTTGATTGAGATAAACTAACGAAATTATACATTAGTTCTCTGGGTCTCATGAATCTGTTGATAATCTGTGCATCACTATAGAAATACAGATCTAGTAGTCAAAGGAACATAATTCTCAATGAAAATATTAGCAGTGTTTGCCCAATGATTATTGCTTGTTCTGAATCCAGTCAATTGTGTGCAAGTTAAAAAATAGGGCTTTGGATTAAGCAAGTTAACTAACGTGCTTAGGGGCCCTTTTACAGAGCAGCGGTAAACCCAACGCGGGCTTACCGCTCGCTCTTCTGGGACTACTGCCGGCCCAACGTGGCCGCCGGCGGTAGCTCTGCCCCAAGTGTGCACCATTTCTGGGGGAAGAAGAAAAATCCCAGAAATGGCTTGCGCAGCGGTAATCGGGCATCGTCAGAGGCTGTGTGGTTACTGCCAGGTTAGCATGGGATCCCTTATCGCCACCTCAGTGGGTGGTGGTAAGGACTCCCTGCTGCATGGCCATTCGGTAAGAGTTTTCTTACCGCATGGCCATGTGTGTCTGTGAGCATGTTACCCACTGCGGTAAAAAGGGTCCTAGTGCATGGGGAAAATGGCCCCCGCCGCTAGCACAGGGCCCTTTTTCCCGCAGCTTGGTAAAAAGACCCCTTAATTAGTTAATTTTTTTGTGAGATTAAAAATGTTGATCACGTTTTATCTTGGACCAGTGTCTCTGTACTTGCCTGGGTTGTGGGCAGCATCTGCAATGCAAGCATTCTTCCTCCACTGGTCCCAAGAGCCTTCCTACAGCTGTGGAAAGAGGAAGTTGCATCACAGGAGGTGGGATGCGGCTGCAGGAAGGCTCTTAGTGCCAGCAGAAGAAGCCTGCTTGCATTGCAGACTCTGCCCATAACCCAGGCAAGTGATGCCAGACAAGTTAACTCAAGATTAAGAATTTTAATTGTGAGATTAATTGCAATTAAAAATGTTTATTGTGCAATTGCCCTACTAAAAAATTTAAGGTTGCAAGTTTGTAATTCTAGTGAGGGAGGCACAACAAGCCAAAAATGCAAAGCTTGTGATACTGTCAGAACATTTAGATTTAGATGACATGGGCATGTATTGACCAGCAAGCCTGAGGGGAGGGTATGGAGAGAAGTTCAGTCTGAGTTCCATCTGTTTCTTAATTTGTCATATGCTCCGTACAACTACCTGCAAACTTCTAGAGATGTTTCAGGTGTAGAAAGAGTGATGCAGAGTTTTAGTTCCCCAGTTGGTCCTAGGTAAAGACCAACCACGTTTTGGTTTCAGCACCAAAACAGGCTTGAAATTGATATTCAGCCTTGTTTCAGTTTTGGCTGAAAATACTGGTATGTTTTTGGCAGGAACCAAAACTTTGTGCTGTCCCCCAATAGCGCCCTTAACAGGAGAAAACTCCACTCACGCCCTCTCTCTTCTCCATCCCCTGAAAGTCCCGAACAGAGATACCCCCATTCCCTCCCCACACCCAAGGCCTACCTTACAATCTCTGGTGGTTTAGTGGCGTAGTTGGGGATAGGAGCAATCCTCAATTGCTCTTGCCCACGCCATCTTTGCTGAAAAAAATGGCTGCCATGACCTCCAGTCTCCATTTGGAGAAGAAATTTGAAATACATAATTGGTTTTGAATGAAATAAAATGAAACATGAAACAAAGCTGCAAGGAGGGAAACTGAAAAAGCAACATGAGGAAATATGTTTTCATGGAGAGAGCACTGGATGCCTGGAATGCTCTTCTGCAAGAGGTGGTGGTGACAAAATAGTGAAACGGTGGTGGAATTCATTAAGGAGTGGGATATACAGTACAAAGAAGGTCCCTATATGCCAAGAGGATAAATAGAAGTATAGAGTATTTCCACTCAAATCAAAACATAAGTGACTCTTAAACTTTGAAAAACAAAACAAAGCAACAAAACTGAAAGAGCATTGAAGGGGGGGGGGGGGTACATTCATGGAGAGGCAGGTACAATCACCCTGATCAGCTTTCTGGGCAGACTGGATGGAACATACTGGTCTTTATCTAGAAGCTGTCTTGGTGAAAGACAATTTAATATTAAAAAGAAAATTAGAAGTAATGGAAAATATAACCAATATGTCTGAACTAATCGACTTACCAATTAGAAACACAATTGAATGAGCCAGAACGTACTTAACTCTTCACTCCCCAAGTTGTAAAAGCCTGAAGCATAAATCAACATATGCGTCAAGGTTCTCTTACATATGCACACAGCTCTGGAATTCTCTACCAAACCGCCTGAAATCTACGAATAATCATCTAGAATTCCGAAAAAACCTAAAAACTCACCTGTTCAAGAAGGCATACCCCACAGTATCTGACATAAATACCGAATAATGAAATATGGCATTTTAATCAAGGAAACGGACAGTTTTCAACCACAACGCGTGATCACACCCTAATGTTTTGTCTGAATCACCCCAACCTATTTACCTTCTTTACTGTACTTGTAACTGGAATAGTACCCCTATACTGTATTTGTTCACTCCGGAGTCTGTAACCACCTCTCCGGAACTATGTAAGCCACTTTGAGCCTATTAATTAGTGGGAAAAGGTGGGATACAAATGTAACAAATAAATAAATAAATCATTTACTGGATTACTATGTTACACACACATGTATCCGGTACATTTTCAGCATAGGCATTTGCACATGTTTTGAGGTACACAACTATCTGTTAAGGCTCCTTTGGACCTAGGTTCGGACCCCTCTAGGGTTAAACACTGCTCCAGATCTGCAAAAGTGTACATTTCAAAGCTCTGCTTCTTACTTGGCTCCTACTGGACATGCAGGTCTTGTAAGATACCACCATTTACATGTGTGCATAGCAAAATTGTCTCTTGTACGTGGAAATAACACTGCTTACAAGTGCAAGTTCCTTAATAATACCGCTCTACCTTCAATGTGCTCTTTAGTACAATGACGACTTCTGCTGTAATTGTCCAATCTGCATAGCACTGTGGGGGCAAATATGTATTTTATGAAAAGCTCTGCCTTCATAAAGCCTTTTACAAACTACTAGGGCTGCTTTATAGCTATGGACCTAAACGTCTGGTCCCCCCACCCCAATGTACTGTACCAAATTAGATTGCCTCCATTTGGAGAAGAAATTTTAAATATATAATTGTTTTAGTATGAAAGCGCTTAACTTTTACCTTGTAAGCCTAATTTGGCAAATATAATAGCATGCTATAGATATTTTGATGTAATTTATGCGAAAGCACGCAGTCTGAAAAAAAAAAAAATAATTGGTGTCTATTGTTCTAACAACCAGGAGTAGGCAGTTGTGTTTTATCACGGAAAATTCCAATACATGGAATTATTCAGCTCGGTGGAGTGAAAAATACTCCCCCATTCTATTCCTACCATTGATGTGAGGTGATTTGTTACTTTGATACAATGTAAGTAAAATCATCCAAGTTCGACTGCAGTGTAAAAAAAGATGTTGCTTCCAGCATCGTATACTATAGTATGAACCTTCATTGAATTATTGTATATCGTGGAGCTTAGGCAAAATTTTAAGATACTTGCTCCATTACACGGTAATTAATTCCACCCACATCCACCGATATAAATCAGTACAGATTTATTATATATGTATATGTACTGTTGTTATTATGCACCATTGTGAGGATCCACTGGATTTTGCTCCCAGTTCAGGTGAAAAACAAGACCAGATATACACCAGGGAATGGAGTCCCATTTATCCAGCTAGTTGCTGCCATTGCAATTCATACTGTGTGAATCTCAGCACAGCACCAAAAAGGCGACTGATCTTAGCAGATACAGCAGCCCAGGGATATGAAAGCAAGACAGGCAGAAATTGGAGTTGCGGGGAGAAAAAGCAAAGCGTTAAGGACCCAGAAAGACTGGTTAATAATAACAATAATCAAGGGCTAAAAGCTGCTTTTGCAGAAAGGCTGGTTTGAAAGAATCTACGGAAATATAAAGAGAAAACCAGAGGGAAACCACTTACCAGCTTAAAGAATTGGATATTCTGGGCATTAATTTCCTTCCGTCCTCTCTCCTGGCTGATGGTATAGTATAGATCGTGTGCTCACTTTTTCATTCTCAGATTTCCTGATCTCTGACAGCTGTTTTAGCTTTCTTGCTGCTTTCCTGGATTCTCTTATTTCATACCTTAGCATCTGATATTTGCTGCTGACTCCTCCTCAGATGCTGACAAAGCGGGGGTGGTCTTCTTAAGCCCATTAAAGAGATCCGAGTTGAGGGAGCACTGAAAGACCCCCCTCTGCATGTGATGCTTCGGTAGCCCAGAGGACCATGGAGAGGTCATCCCATCTCCTACATATCCAAGGGATTTCCTCCCAAATTGCAAAACCAAATCTGATGTCGCTCTTCAAGAAATCAGACCTCCCAGCTAACTTGCAAAAGACTTGCAAAGACCAGGGCTAAAAGAATTAGTTTCTGGTTTTTACATTTCTGTCTTTTTAGGCATTTTTGTGATGTGTAATTGGAAAACAACTTTGAACCATTAAACATGTATCTCTACTACTTGATACATAACAATATAATGACAATTTTGGACACATCCACCCTTCCCTTCTCTCCCCTGACTTCCCTGTTCCTTTCGTTTCTTCCCCATCCTCTCCTTTATTTCTTATGTAGGTTTCATGATGTATTAGCTTAATTTACTGCATTGGCGTCCGGCTTTGCAGTGTGCTGTAAGCCACATTGGGCCTGACACAGTTGGGAAAATGAGGGGTATAAATGAGATAATAAATAAATGTGAAAAAAAAGGAAAAGAGATGGAACACTAAACATGAACTATGATCAAATTATGCTATCTAGATTTGAATGTTACCTACACAACTATGGGCTCCTGAAGGACACCTGAGAAAATTAGTCTCCTACTGTGGATTAAGAGTGGTTAAAAGATAGAAAACAGAGATTAGGGATAAATGGTCAATATTGTCAACAGAGAAGGATAAATAGTGGGGATCCCCAGGGGGTCTGTGCTAGGACCACTGCTTTTTAACACATGTATAAATGATTTGGAAACAGGCATCATTAGTGAGGTGATCAAATTTGCTGACAACACAGAATTATTAAAAATTGTTAAATCACAAGAGGATTGTGAAAAATTGGCCTTGGCATCCACGTGACAGGTGATATTTAATATGAGCAAGTGCAAAGTGATGAGTGTGGGGAAGAGGCTACATGATGCAAAGTTCCACATTAGGAGTCACCACCCAGGAAAAGGATTTAGGTGTCATCATTGATGATATGTTGAAATCCTCCACTCAGTGAGCAGCTGCAGCAGGTAAGAAAGCAAATAGAACGTTATAAATCCTTAGGAGATGAATGGAGAACAAAACTGAGAATATTATAATGCCTTTGCCCCACCCCATGTTGCAAACACAGCTCAAATATTGTGTGCAATTCTGATATAGTGGGATTAGAAAAGGTACAGAGAAGGGCAATGAAAATAAAAAAAGGATGGGACAATTTCCCCATGAGGAAAGGCTAAAGAGGCTAAGAAGCTCGTTTTTGAAACAGAAAAACATCCAAAAAATGGCACAAAAAAGCAGATGGATATGTTTCTCAGCAAGAAACATCCAAAGCATATAATCAAAAGAAAGAAAAAAAAAACCCTGTCTAAATCACTAGTACACTGAGATCAGGACATCTCCAGAGGGGGCATTTAGAAGGCATGATGTGGACGTGACATGGATGTTCTTATAGAATGAATGTCTCCAGGCGACAATTGATAGCAAAACAATTTCTAACCGGTGGGAAGAAAAACATCTGCCATTAGATCTGCTTTAAAAGTGTTTAGAGTAACAGCCAATTTTCTTTTTACCGATTAGCAATTTTAACAACAGAACATAACAATATAACTTATATTCTGCCTACGCAGCGGCGTACCGAGGGCAGGGTGGTGGGGGCGGTCCACCCCGGGTGCATGCTGCAGGAGGGGTGCAGTCAGGGAGCAGCCACATGGCTGTCAGCTCTGCCGGTTCCCTACTCCCTCTGCTGTTACTTCCTGTTCCGGGGCAGAGGGAGCAGGGAACTGGTGGACCTGATAGCTGCGCGGCTGCTCCCAGCACCCCAGCAGGTAAGAACAATGCACTCGGGGGGGGGGGGGGGGGGCTTGGAGGTGATGCGCCAGGGGGGACAACACTGCACCTGGGGGGGGGTGCACAGCGGTGATGCGCCCCGGGTGGCAGCCAACCAAGGAAGACCACTGTGCCTACACCTCATGGTTGACCCGAGATGCTGCAGCAGTAGCTGAAGTTGAATGTTTTTGCTGGGTCTGATTGTTTGAATTTGTATGGTTGTTCTTAATGGTCGCATTTGAATGGTGGTTTCTTCTGTCCTTTTACTATGGTGTTCCTTTCTTTTAGTTCTATTTTTTGTACGATTGTAAACTGCTTAGATCCACATTAGGAATATGCTGTATAGCAAGTTTTTAATAAACATAAATATAAAGCAACCTGAGGAAATACTTCTTCTTGGAAACGGAAATGAATGTAGATCTTGGTACCCTACTTGTGGAATACCTCAAGGTTCTTCACTATCTCCAATTTTGTTCAATATCCTGATGGCTACATTGGGAGGGTTATGTTTTCCAAAGGAGGTGCAGCTATTTTCATACGCAGATGACACCATGTCACTATTGCCAATTCCACAGAATTTATCTAAATTATATGATATGGTTTACCTATTACTTGGGGCCCCTTTTACAAAGTGGTTGCTACCTTTTGGGGACAAAGAAATACCCACAGTATCTGCATTAACTCACCTTGAACTACTACTGAAAAGCCATTAAAAAAAATTCCAAATACCCTTTCTCCTTCCAGGAGATTCCTGATCTCAGGGCCGTGCCAACATGGTAAGTTGGGTAAGCACCGCAGGGGGGTGCCGACCTCTGGAGGGTGCCGCCATGGTGCTTACCCTCACCGCTTACCTCAGCTCTGCACCGCCCTGGGAGCTTTAAATCTTTTACCTCCGATGGTCGCAGCAGCTGAGCAGCGTCAGTGAGAGCGCTGCCGACGTCTCCAGCCTTCCCTTCACGCTTGCTCGTTCGTTCCCTCAATGTCCCGCCCTCGCAAGGAAATGATGTCAGAAGAAGGCAGGACACTGAGGGAACGAACGAGCGAGCGCGAAGCGAAGGCTGGAGATGTCGGCAGTGCTTTCTCTGATGCTGCTCAGCTGCTGCGACTGTCGGAGGTAAAAGATTTAAAGCCCCCAGGGCGGCGCGGAGCTGAGGTAAGGGAAGGGCAGAGAGGGACATGGATGGGAGGGCAGGGCCCAGGGAGAGGAGAAATTGCTGGAAACGGAGGGGAGGCGAGAGAGGAGAATTGCTGGATATGGATGGAGGAGGTAAGGGAAGAGAGGGACAAGGATGGACATGGATGGGAGGACAGGGCCCAGGGAGAGAGGAGAAATTGCTGGAAATGGAGGGGAGGGGAGAGAGGAGAATTGCTGGATATGGATGGAGGAGGGAAGGGCAGAGAGGGACATGGATGGGAGAGCAGGGCCCAGGGAGAGGAGAAATTGCTGGAATACAGGGGAGGGGAGAGAAGAGAATTGCTGGATATGGATGGAGGGAAGGGCAGAGAGGGACAAGGATGGACATAGATGGGAGGGCAGGGCCCAGGGAGAGAGGAGAAATTGCTGGAAATGGAGGGGAGAGGATAGAGGAGAAGTGCTGGATATGGATGGAGAAGGGAAGGGCAGAGAGGGACATGGATGGGAGGGCAGGGCCCAGGGAGAGAGGAGAAATTGCTGGATAATGGAGGGGAGGAGAGGAGAATTGCTGGATATGGATGGAGGAGGGAAGGGCAGAGAGGGACAAGGATGGACATGGATGGGAGGGCAGGGCCCAGGGAGAGAGGAGAAATTGCTGGACATGGAGAGGAGAGAGGAGAATTATTGGACATGGATGGAGGGGAGGGAAGGGAAGACAGAGGAAGGAGATACACATGGATGGAGGGGAAGGGAGAGAGAAGAAATGCTGGGCATGGATGGAGGGGAGGGAAGAGAGAGGAAGGAGATGAGATGAGGGAAAAAGAAGAGAGGAGGAAAAACTGCACATGGATGGAGAAAATAGGCAGAAGCTGGATCCACTGGACAGTCAAGTCTGCGAAGGACCCAGCTTTTACTTATGGATATAGAGCAAGAAATGACGAAGAAAGGAGGAAAGTAACGAAATAAATGGAAAGGAAGTCCTGGAAACAGAGTTAAGAGGACAGATAGCAGCAGAATCAGATACTGGGCCAGCATGATCAGAAAAAGAAAGACACCATACACAAAGGTAGAAAAAATCATTTTATTTTCATTTTAGTGTTTGGAATATGTCCACTTTGAGAATTTACATCTGCTATCTTATTTTGCAATGTATAGCAATTTGTTTCTAAGAATATTGCTGACAATTTCTGTCAGTGTGGCAAGTGGTGAGCGATCATTTTCACAGTTAAAAATCATAAAAAATTATTTGCGATCAAGTATTTCACAAGAAAGGCTTGTAAGCCTTGCCATGATTACTATTGAGAATGATATATGTGCCCAGTTAGATATCAAAGATTTAATTACTAATTTTGTGAACATGAAAGCACGAAAAGCTAAGTGGTTGTAAACCCTCTATTTGTTGAGCAATCCCACAAAGATGCACTCCATCTTTCAGCTCGTATTTCCTTTGCATCTTGTGCCACACGGGGGGGGGGGGGGGGGGGGGGCGCCAACTAATAGTCTGCAGGGGGGCACCAGAGACCCTAGGCACGGCCCTGGCAGCTGCTCCTGTAATTTGTTTTTCACCATTCTCATTTTATCAATGTCTCCTTTTTGAATGTCAAATGATATATATTGGGGGGGGCGCCAACTGATAGTCTGCAGGGGGGCACCAGAGACCCTAGGCACGGCCCTGCCTGATCTAAGCTAGCTACTGCCTCTACTGCACCAACACTAGTCTCTGACACAGAGTTGCAGGACAGTGAAGAATATCTGTCAAGAAGAGAGATGCAGGACAACCAAAGTGGAAACAGCAGATAGCACAGCATAACTGCTCTTTTCTCTCTGCTGCATCTCCTATTCCCATCTCTGGCTGTATGCTGCCTTGACAGAAATAAAGAATAGCAAACAAAAATGACAAAACAAAGAGTTCTAAGGTGATACTTTTTTTTATCGGATTAATTTAGCACATTTTGTAGATAGTTCTTGTTTCCATGGAGACAGGAAAGGAAGTTGAGAGGCTGAAGCACATACACAGAGCTGCTCTTTGTGCTCCCAGACTGCAGCTGCCTGAAAAGAGGAAGAGGAGGAGAAGTCAGATAGGCTGTGAAAACTTGAGGGTAGCTAGGAAGGTGAGAAAGGAATTGGAGGTGGAAGGGGCACGAATGCTGGGAAGGAGGTGAAAGTCATGGTGAATATTAATGGAAAAATAGGGTTAGGAGGTGAAGGAGGAAAATGTGAATGCTGAAGAATGACACTCAGTTCCGAGCTGAGCAGGCTTTAACTATCTATGGGGCCTAGCCACCTAGGGCAAACTTGTGGATGGATGGCCCTCCTCCTCTCCTCCCCCACCCTCCCCGTCTAGCCACACCCTTTATCCCCACTCCCTTTCCTCCCAAGTCCAGCTTCTTCCCTTCCCCTGTCCCTGTATAGAAAAAGGATGGAATCAAAGCAATGCTTAAATAATCTTAGGGGTGTAACCTTCACAGATCAACAGAGACAACTCTGGCCTTGTTAGGAAGACTGGATGAACCATACAGGTCTTTATCTGTCATAATTTACCATTAAAGAATGACACAGGGACAAAGTTTGTCCCAGTAGGTTCTGTCTCTGTCCCCACCCCATCCCCGCAGGTTGTCTCTGTCCCTGCCCCATTCCTGCAGGCCCTGTCTCTGTCCCTTCCCCATCCCTGCAGGTTCTGTCTCCGTCCCCGCCCTGTCCCCGTGGGCTCTGTCCTCAGAAGCCTCAAACAATTATGATTTTATATTTAAATCTTTTTATTAAAGTATAAAAAGGAACAATAGGCTGTGCAACTGTAGTATATAAATTACAAATAGAAAACAATAATAACAGCGAGCAGCTGTAATAACCCTCCTCACCACCACCCCCTACCCTTCCAACCCCAATGATAGCTAATTTCTACTACCCCAAGGAATCTTAATACATCCTGTTAAAATGTCCAGGGGTACAAAATACAACCCATTCTGTATGCTCTAAAGGGGAGAAGTATGCCCTCTGAAGTACTGTTATGATTTTTTAATCTGTGGATGAATAAGAAGTCATCAACAATCCCAGGATTCAGTCTAGCTCTCCTGTCTTCCACAGTCCCTCCTGCAATAGAAGATGTCTTATTACAAGATGCGATGGTAGCAGGTTGTACAAGATCCCCCATGCAAATCTGCTAGTTGTGGCCAGCATGTTTGCTTGTTTTAAAAAAATATCAAAATTTAATCTGCATCACTCAAACATAAATAACAGTCCAGTTCATTAACAGGTTTCAAAGTAGAAATTGACACGGGGACAAAGTTTGTCCCCGTCCTCGTGGGATCTGTCCTCATCACTGCCCCATTGGATCTGTCCCCGCCCCGTCCCTGCAAGCTGTGTCCTTGTCCCCATCCCCGGGGTTACTGCAGGTTCCCATCCTCGTGTCATTCTCTATTTACTATGTTACATGTGAGATGCGAATGCTGGACTGGCTCAAGGATATATGACACCATAGATGAACCTTCAGCTATGCACACTTCCCCCCATAGTGCAGCACCTCCTCTTCCATACCTCTCAGGTGTCCTTCCTACTCCACTAGGTGCCTAGCATCTCCCCTTCTGTTTTATTCCCTTCCCTATGGACCCTCCCCTCCCCCTCAAGTATTCAGTATTTCTTCTTTCCTTCTCTAGCTCCCAATTATCCAGCATCTCTCCTTCCCTATTCTTCTGCCAGTGTTACTGCCCTATCTCTGTCTTCTGCTTCAGCCCAAAGCTGCATCAAAATGAAATGCAGCATGATGTAGGGCCTTTGAACACCTGCACGTGCTTCAGAATTGCCGTGTCCCATCACCTCTGATGCAGTCTCTCTGTTGGGGGAGGAGGGCACATGGTAGGGCTTAAGCACACTTATAGCAGCATTTACATGCTGCTGTCCTGCTGTTCTAGTGTTATGACACCGCCTCCATCCCCACCGAATCCAGGTGTCTGAGGGATGACAATGCTGAAGAAACTGCTCCAGGAACATCAGGTTTTGGCAGTCCTCCATGGTTTTATTTTAACCTCAGCTCCACTGAGCCACCACTGGTGCTGGTATCGTAACTGGATCACAAACTCATTGTGAGTATCATCTGCTCCCTTTTGCAAAGTCCAGAACTTTAGTCTGTAGATCTCAGTGGTAATGGCATAACGGTTCAACAAATCTTTGTGCACTTCCTCAAACTGGGAGCACATCTTCATAGACAGTCCTTGGAATGCCTCAAGTGCTCTACCAGTGAGCTTTCCTTCCAGGTAATGTACCCAGACTTTCTAAGGAATCTCATTGAGGCGGCAAATGTTTTTCAAAGGCAGTTAGATATCCATCAATGTCACCTCGGGTATCATCAAACTGCGCAAACAAGTTAGGCCCAATCCAGGCTGTGGATCTACCTCTGGCCTTGGCACAGAGGATGGGTTGGAGCTTTGGATACGAGCCATTTCCAGATGGAATTCACGCTCTTCATGCCATGTAGATCTGCTGGATATCAGGTGGTGTGGTATCTGGCCCTGCCAACTCACGGGCCTCTGCTCACAAGGAGTCTGGTCTTCTTTCAGGAGGTCCTGCATCTCCTACTCGCTGAGGTCATCCGGTCACTCTGGTGTTAGGACAGCCATATCCGGTGTCTGACAGCTGCTGTCGCCATCAGCACACTGCTAATCTCCAAACACTACAAAAAAAACTGAATGGGGAAGGGACCCTGTTATTGCTGTACTCGTTCACTGTGCTCTGTGCCTGGAGGTTACAGATTTTTAAAAAACTCTGAACCACTCAGTGGATGGTGACTGTCATGCCACACTGAACCTGACAATCCCACCACGCTGCCACCAAAAAAGAAGGACAAAAGGTCTGTGATGAAACACCTAGCCACTCGCCTGTGGCTAACTCTTTGACCACTTAGAGGGTCTATGCCCAGCACAGCTCAGGTCTGCCTGCACCTGGGCATGTGCTCTACACTAGCACCCTCCTCCCACTGACTAGTTCTCAACCACCTCTGGGCGAGTCTCCCGCTCTCAAGGTATTCCTTGGTGATTTCTAGGAAACTGAGGCCACACTCCCAGTGGACCCACAGTTCCTAGAAAGCACCCACAGACCCCAAAACACAAACCACCAGGATTCTTAGTCCATGCAGACAAACACAGGAAATACATAAAAGGTTTATTGTCATAAAAATATTGAACAGTGAACCATATAAACAGGTAGAAAAAGAAAAGGCAATAACAGATAACTGAATGTGGATCAAATATAAAACTATCTAAACATTTATCTATTACCTAAATAGTACCTGGGGAGTTCAGAAACAAGATATAGCTGCTCACAGGTTATGAAGTCTAACTGTTCACAGGGTCTCAGAAAAGAGAACCTTAAGCTAACAGCTTTTGGCAGGATGAAGAAATTGACAGTTCTGTAACAACTTTACAAACAAATAACA
Source organism: Microcaecilia unicolor (assembly GCF_901765095.1). Classification (NCBI taxonomy): domain Eukaryota; kingdom Metazoa; phylum Chordata; class Amphibia; order Gymnophiona; family Siphonopidae; genus Microcaecilia; species Microcaecilia unicolor. The sequence goes on from NC_044035.1 coordinate 110,790,103, forward strand.
GTCACCATCTGCTGGCCAAACAAAGTAAATGCACATCATAAACAATAGCTATACAATTTACAAGCAGGAAAATTATCTGGGTTGCCACAGGGCCCCTTCTCCATTGTCTGCCCTGGGTCCCTGCACATCTAGCAGAGGCCCTGCTGTATCAGCACTATGTGGTTAGTGCTGGGGCATTAGCAGACAATGGGAAGGGCCGGTCTTAAGGCGAGGCGACCGAGGCGGCCGCATAGGGCCTCGCGCTCAGGGGGGCCCCGCGCAGCGCGCCTCAGGTCGCCTCGCCCCGACCGCCCGAGCACCACTCTCCCTCCCTCCCAAGTTCAACAACGTGCGACAGCGACGTGGTGGGGACGGTCCGCCCCAGATGTCAGCGGGTGGTGGTGGTGGGGGTGCTCCGAGTCCGCTCCCGGCGCTGCTCGTCCTGTCCTGCCTTTAAAAACCCAATTTGAAGCGCTGGAGTAACAGGCAGCAGCGCCTCGTGTCTGCCCTTCTACTAAAATCTCTTCGACAACGTCATTGGGCCTTCCCACATTGAGTCCCGCCCTCCTCTGAGGTTAACTTCCAATTACCGCAAGGGTGGGCGGGACTCAATGTGGGAAGGCCCAAAGACGTCGTCGAAGAGATTTTTAGTAGCAGGGCAGACGCGAGGCGCTGCTGCCTGTTACTCCAGCGCTTCAAATTGTTTTTTTTTTTTTAAAGGCAGTGAGGGTGGTGGGCCTGGGCGGCAGGAAAATGGAGCTGGTAGGTGGGGAGGGACTCAGATGGGAGAAGGGTGTGGGGCTCTCAGGTGGGGGAAGGGTGGGGTGGGGAGGGGGTTCTCAAATGGGAAGGAGACTGAGGTGGGGAGGGGGTTCATGGATGGGAGAAGCAGAAGGGGTGGGGAGGGGGTTCTTGGATAGTTGAAGGGGATGGGTGGGGAGGGGACTGGGGTTCTTGGATGGGAGACTGGGGAGGGGGTTCTCGGATGGGAGAAGGGGACGGGTGGGGAGAGGACTGGGGTTCTTGAATGGGAGGGGACTGAGGTGAGGAGGGGTTTCAAGGATGGGAGAAGGGGATGGGGAGGGGGTTCTTGGATGCTTGAAGGGGACGAGCGGGGAGGGGACTGGGGTTCTTGAATGGGAGGGGACTGAGGTGAGGAGGGGTTTCAAGGATGGGAGAAGGGGATGGGGAGGGGGTTCTTGGATGCTTGAAGGGGACGAGTGGGGAGGGGACTGGGGTTCTTGGATGGGAGAGACTGGGGAGGGGGTTCTCGGATGGGAGAAGGGGACGGGTGAGGAGGAGACTGGGGTTCTTGGATGGTTGAAGGGGACTGGGTCTGAGAAGGGGCAACATGGGAAAATGGGGGCCATGCCTGGGGCTGGTGGGAAAATGGGGTATGCGTGGGTCAGGTGGGAGAATGGTTCTGAAAAGGGGGGCCCTAATACAAGGCATGTGGATGAAGGGGGCTGGAACTGGGGGTTGAAAAGGAGGTTAGGTGGGATAAGAGGCTGGAGACTGAAAAGGGGCAGGGGCTGAAACTGGGGACTGAAAAGGGGACAGGGAGAAGTGGCTGGGGGGCTGAAGCTCGGGACTGGTGGGAGAAAAGGGCTGGGGCTGAAATGGGGGACTGGTGGGATAGTGGGGCTGGAACTGGGGGCTGAAAAAAGGGGCGGAGAGAGGGGCAGATCCTGGATGGGGGAGCAAGAGGGAGGGCAAACCCTGGATGGATGGGAGAGGGAGGGCAAATGGTGGATTGAAGGAGCAGAGAAAAAGGGCAGATAGTGGATGGAAGGGATAGAAAGGGCAGACATTGAATGGATGGGGGAGAGAGGGCAGACAGGGGCAGATGGTGGATGGAAGGGGCAGAGATAGAGGGCAGATGTGGATGGAAGGGGCAGGAAGAGAGGGCAGACATTGGATGGAGGGGACAGCAGAGAGGGCAGACACTGGATGGCAGAGAGAGACCGAAGACAGATGCTGGATGGAAGGAAGACAGTGAAAAGAAGATGAGGAAAGCAGAAACCAGAGACAACAAACTGTAAATAAAATATATATTTAAATTTTTTTGCTTTAGGATAAAGTAGTATTGTAGATATGTTAATAAATGTTTATAATAGAACATGCAAACAAGGTAATCTTTTTATTGGACTAATTTTAATACATTTTGGCTAACTTTCGGAGAACAAAACCCCCTTCCTCAGGTCAGGATAGGATACTGTAACAGTACTATACTGTATTGACCTGAGGAAGGATGTTGTGGCCTCTGAAAGTTAAATATATTAGTTCAATAAAATGGTATTTTATTTTCTATATTTGTTTTATTTCTATTTGTTAATTTGTAAAGTGGTGATTGGTATTTGTTAGTTTTTTTTCAAATTTACATCTGCTGTCTTTATATTTTGCACAGTACTAGGGGACATTTTCTGTTTCTGTGGTGTTGCATTGTATGCAGAGTCTGGCATATTGGGGTTTCATTTTATTTTTTGTCTAAATAGAAAGTTTATGATTACTTATTCTATAGTGGATTAGGGTGTATCTGTGTTTGTGAAAAAGACATGGCTTTCAGTTGGCACTGACTGCAGGATCGACAAGCCCTGGAGCTGGGGGCCTTGGAGCTCGGAGGGAGGGGTGGCGGGCCCTGGAGCTAGGGTGGGGGCGGAGTTAGGGAGGGGGCAGGGCTAAGGTGGGGCCCCATCAAATTGGTCTGCATAGGGCCCCGCACTTGCTAAGACCGGCCCTGACAATGGGGAGGGGACATCAAAGTCTACTATCAGGATAACTTATCTGGACAGAGGTTAACTGGATAGCTGTGAAAGAGCTTTAAATTATAACAGGAATTTAGTACTTCTGCAGCAGAAGTTATCCTTTATTAGGAAGCTGGCTAATGGAAGTCAGAAACAGAAAGCACATGGTATTGTATGACGCTGTAATTCCTTCTTCAAGTTCATAAGACAATTTTTATAAAGATTTCAGACAAAGAAACAACTATAATTTCTACCAATTAACATCATAGAGTAATCTTATCGATTTGTAATCCCTTGTTAGGTTGGGGATTACTAGAGGAGTAAGTTCCCTTCAGAGAGTGTGAAGAAACAGTGTGTTTTAAGCCTGTAAAGCATATTGGATTTTCCTGCACATTATGTTCTGAAGTGTATTTCTCCTATTTGGCCAGCAGGTGGTGTTTCTTTGATGTAAAGCTGTTACAGAGAACTGAGGGGCCCTTTTACTAAGCCGTGGTAGACTCTACATGCGTGGAGCGTGCACCCAAATGAGACTACTGCCAGGCCAGTGCACCTCACTGGCAGTAATTTCATTGGAATGCATCCATAATGCCTGGATGATTCATTTATTTCCTCCTACGCGCACTGCTTCCGGTGGTAGTTAGCAGTTGGCACATGCTGACCGGTCACCGTGCATGTAGCATATAAGCCCTTACCGATAGATCAATTGGTGGCGTTAAGGGCTCAGGTCGGTTTTAAATGCGCACTGGTTTAAGTTTTACCGCATGCCCTTTTCCCGTCACACTTTTTTGCAGATGCAGTAAAAATGAGGCAGGTGCATGCCTAATACACGCACTGCCGCAGTCTACTTTTTACTGCGTCTTAGTAAAAGGGCCCCTGAGTGTTTTTTTTCTTTAGTTTGACACAAACAGGAAGCAAGAAGCAGTATATATTTGAAATCTTGCTGACTGGACTCTGATTGGCCCAGGAGCTCATCTCATTTGGACTTTACTGGTTTTGAGTTCAGTCTTAGTCTGGAAGAAGAGGGAGCCAGATCTCTTAGCTAAGGCTCTGTGAACAATTATATGTCCTGATCTTCCCAGATACTGTTGATCCATTTTTCAGTTACTTGCTATTTGCACATTTTTGTCAACTGTTCAATATTTTATGAGAATAAACACAATTGTGTTTTCATTCTGCCTGTCAAATAAAAAGTAGCACATATGAATTCTGCCTGTCAAATAAAAAGTAGCACATATGAATTTATCTTGTTGGGCAGACTGGATGGACCTTTTTCTGCTGTCATCTACTATGTTACTATGTCTGGACTGATAAAGAATCCTGGTGGTTTGTGTGATGGGTCTGCGAGTGCTTTCCGGGAACTGAGGGACCACTGGGCATGTGGCCTCCAGTAACCTTGAAATCACTGGAGATAATTTTGGGAGTGGGAGACTTGCCCAGAGGCAGTTATGACCCAGTCGGTGGGAGGAGGGTACTAGTGTAGAGCACAAGCGGCAGGTGGAGGCAGACCTGAGCTGTGCTGGGGATAGACCCTCTGAGTGGCTGCAGAGTAACCCCAGGTGGGTGGCTAGGCGTTTCGTGACAGAGTTACTGGGGGGAGTGACTGGGAGGTCCCTGGGTGGGAGGAAGCCCAGCCCCAGGGGAGTAGTTTTGAAATAAAATGCAGATAGTGTGTGTGTGTGTGTGTGGGGGGGGGGGGGGGTGGTCTTTGGTTGCCTGATGGTCCCCTGCCACTGACCTGGAGGAGTAAAGGGGAATCCCAACTGGGAGAAGTGTGATCATTGGCTGTAAAGAGGAGTTGTGGCTCAGCAAAATGGCAACTGAAGAGGAGTGGAGCTACAGGTGGGCAGAGGAGAGACATAGCCTGGGAGCCGGGGATTGTAGCCAGGGAGTGCCCATCCTAAGACCAGGGTGGATCCAAAGTGGGGGTCATTGTTCGAGGGAGGTCAGGCCACAGGGATTCTTGACCTGTGAAACTGAGAGGAGTATAGCTTTTGGGACATTATTCTCTGGGATAGGCATGGACAGGAGTCTGTGTACATACTCCTGCTGAAAAGCATCTGTAAATATATCCAAGGGAGCAGTCCCCCTGGGAAATACCAGAAGGATTGTGGTTTTAAAGGACTTGCATTCAATATTGGAGAGTTGATATGGTTTGATGTTCCTGCTTTTGTGGAGCTGAATAAACAGTTTTGATTTTTTTTCATAAACTGCAAACTTCAGCATGACCTTTAGACCTGAGAGAGTATAATTGATTCCTGAACCCACAAAGCACCATCTTGGAGCTGGAACACCCACCCCAGTCTGCCCTGTGGGGTTCGATAGCCAGCCTTCTTCATAGCAATTTCTCTTGGGTTTTCTAGGGCAGAAGAGAGTAATCCCACCCGCTAAAGCTTCCTTTCCCCAAGTGCCAAGTGAGTAAGGGACCGACTGAGACTGCCTTCAGGAGGCTCCAACTGGGTAGGCTCCTGAATCCAGGTGCACTCAGTACATATTTTTCCCTGGACTCGGAGCAGAAGTGAAAACACACTCCTTCACGCCCATCATTTTTTTAGCGTCAGAATATCCAGATATCTTTTGACTGCCACAGCCAGCTTTTCAAAAAAAGAAAATGCTGACTGTAGTGACTGAATATTGACCAGCAAAAAATTATTCTTAAAAACTTAAAAAAAAAAAAAAAAGAACAGATGGTGCAATAAGGAGACCCTACATTTAGGGATCTTTCAGGTTCCACTGCCATCTCAACCTGTATGAGCAAAATCATTACAAAACATTTATTTGAATTAGTTTAATTTTTGTGGACAATATAATTTGGTGGAGATTATGTATTATGGTGGCTGTCTCTTTTCTAAATTTTGAGACTGCCCTTTTTTGTGGTGACCAATGTTGGGGGCTCCTGCGGCCTCAACAGATAACTTAATAATAGGCATATTTGTTTATTTTAGGTATTAATAAAACCAAATGTAGCAGATGTCCCTGCTCCAATCATGTCTTTGGTAAAAAAAAAAAAAAAAACTTTTCCCCTGTCAAATATAATCGGCCGCCAACATTTCTTCATCTACTGTAACAAAGTCGAAATCCACGCGATCAGAATTCAAAACGGACCTTTTTTTAACTCTCCGGGTCTTCCTCCTCGTCTGTACATTCAATTTCTCGCGAGAAGAAGTGAAGTGTGAGTTGGTTGCCGTACGTACGCGCTGGTGCTGCACTTGCAAAGTGACTGACTCCACTCGCCTTGTCCCAAGTTGTCCGCTATTTGAATAATGTGGGGTGCTTGCCGAGTGACGGTCCAGAGACTGCGGCCGCTGTCTGTAGCTGTTACTGCTGCTCGGCGCTATGCTGCGGGTGAGTGCTGTCTGGGGTCGGTAGTGTGTGCTGTGCTTCTGAAGGGACTTTCACCAGCTTGCCCGTTGCTACTTCTACTTTAGTGGGTCATTATAAAGCGGAGAACATGCAGGAAGAAGGACAGCGCCTGCTTTGTCCCCCAAAATCAGCGAGTTAGTGTCAACTGAGAGGTTAAGCAATGTGCAACCGTGGCCTTCTGGAAAAGGTGCATTTTACTATCGATCACCCAGTTACTGATTATGGCCACACCTCTGTATTGTAATAAAAAAATATTGCACCTCACATTGTCTTTGCAACTTAGTACAGTCCAAGAGAGAACGTTTGTGATAATTTATTTCACGGTTCTGGTTTATCAGCCCCCTATATCCTTATACCAAAGTACACGGATTTTTGACAAGTGAGCAACAGCTGAAGTGAACAGAAGTACAGAACCACTTACAGGCAAGATTGCTGTACCATTTACCTGACTGCTACTACCTACTCTAACTTGCTCATGTGAGCCAGACCAGTCGCGTCGCGTGACGCTTTTCCTAGACCTTTCCCAGCTGCTTCACACTCCCCCATCTCCCATGCCTAGAGCCTATCAGAGAGGTGCTACAGGGGGAGTGCGTCAATTCAAACCACCCTCTAACAAGGAGGTTGGATGAAAACGGGTGACGGAGTGAGCCTGTCTAGTCCATTATATGGGCTGAAGCCAGTAGGCGGAGCTTGCCGCCGTTTTAGTTCACCCAAAACAATAGCAAAAGATTACTATTAGTAGTAGAGAAATAACGGGCTGCCTATGCGTGGTCCATCTGTAAAAAGTCTAAAGCTGTTCGAGTTGGATAGACAGTGCTTTAAAAGGTGGAGAATAATATTTTTTTTTACTACTTATTTGACTGCTTTTTAATTTATTGAAAGCTTCCCATATCTAGATATTTATATCATGAAATAAAAATTGAAAATCAGTAAGAGGGTCTTTTACTAAGTTATGCGCATGTTTTTAGCACTTGCTGAAAATAGGCACACGCTAAATGTTAGAGACACCAATGTATTCCTATGGGTGCCTCTTAATGTTTAGTGCGCACTAAAAACGTGAGCATGCCTTAGTAAAAGACCCCCTTAAACAGCTTAAAAAAATTATTGTAGCTGGTAGAAAAAGCAGTTATAAACTCTGTATTTTGTTCCAATTTTTCGACACTGTTCTATACAATACAAATTAGGGTGAGGATATCCTGTTTCCTGATGGGTTCATCTTAACTGTTGTTGTAATCTGGCCTTGGGAGGCCTGGTGTAAAGATGGAATATATTGAAATTAAATGGAAGTTAAACATTGGGGCACATGGAATCACATCTTCATCTGTTTTGTAGAAGTTTACCTTTTAGATACACATGGATTATTTTGTTTTGAACATGTTTCAGGGGCAAGTGGTTTTGTAAGTCAAAATAAAATAAATATTTTGTTTCATGCAGATCTCTTTTATTTAAACATAACTAAATGGGCTATAAACTCCTATTGCAGTCCATTATTTTTCTTATATTTTGTTCTTGTGATGTCTTATACTGTGCCAAAAAAGCAAAAACAGCGAAGATGACTAACAGGAACAAAAATAATCAAAAACAAGAATATATCAAATTTGTATTTAAAAATATAAATACATAAAAAAGTAAAAAATATGAAAAAGACGACACTTGTGTATGAAAAATTAAAACACTTTATTAGCCAAAGGATAGTAGGGAGAAAGAGACTGGACACAGCTGTGTTTCGGCCATACAGGCCTGCGTCAGGAGTCTTCTCACCGTGTGTTGATTTTTAAATCTATCCAAAAGTGTCTCTTTTTTAAAATGTGGCGTTAAATAATCTTTGAAACCACGTCAAGCAAAAAAGATCGGAGCAGCGTCTTATATCTTTCTAGTCGATAATACAAGGAGCTCATTGTGAACACTCTCCGCACTAAAAGGTTGTTTTATGGCTGTACATGAGGATTTGTGATGTTGAATAAATAAGTGTATGTTTGTGTCCCTAGCCATGCATCTAAAGTTTATATAATCCTTTCAAGAAAGCCAGTTAATTGTTTAACATATTAGCGGAACATAACCTCAGAGGCATGGTATGGTAGCATTTTCAATATGGTAATACAAGCGCGCACTAATGCTAGAGACACCTATATATTCCTATGGGTATCTTTAGAGTTAACGTGTGCTAATTTTTACATGCGCTAAAAAGTTAGCATGCTTACAGCATGGCTTAGTAAACAGGGCCCTAATATTCTACATATGAAAAGTTATTATACTTCCTCTGTGCACATCTATATGCTGCACAAGATAGCATGTTTGAAAATATAAGTGAGATTAAATAAAAATGCTACCAATAATAAAGAAATACAATGTGGGTACAACAGCTCATAGGTTTGTTTGCTTTGTTTTGAGTGTACTTGGATGATGGCTGTGCAGGGAAGGGGAAACAGTCTAACCTAATTGGCTTAACTTTTTGACATCATCCTGACTCCTGTTTTCATCCAACTTCTTTGCCCTCTAACTGTGCACTGGACTAGGGGGGAGGAGACCTTCCTCTTATCATAATTCATGCAGTCTGTTGATTTGCAGTGTTTCCCTGGTTGTGTTCGTTGCTCAATATTTTGGTTGTTTTGGAACTGAGACAATTCCAAGAGATTTTGTTAAGTAAGAATAGTATTTATTAGGAGGGCTACCAGTATTCTAGGCCACATACCATTTAGTATATTTAGACATACACAGAATATCGATTACATTTCCTTGTTTTACGGAGCTCAGTTTTGTATGAAGAGATTCTTACTAAATGATGCTATTAAATGTCTATAATTCAATTTGTGTATGCCCCTTTCCTTTAGTAAGTTGTCAATGGCTAGACTGAGTTGAATTAAAATTTTGGAGAAGATAGTTTTGGTTTTCAGAATTTGGAAGTAATTTGGGGAGGCACAGAAAATCGAAGATGATCATTTTTTGCATATTAACTGCATGGAAGGTGGAGAATTGAACAGACTGGTTCTGGAGAACCCAGCTCTTCACCTGAATGAAGCTTGACAGGAAATAGGTGGGATTTGATATACCAGAAAATTTTTTTTCATGTAATAAAATATCCATTTCAGAGATTACTGGAGAGTGAAAGGGGTGAGGGAGCAAAGGAATGGGGCAAGGTGGCTGGCTAACTGCATAGGAAATGCAAATGCATAGAATTGCAAAATTTCTGGACTGATGTTTAATTGGCATTTATTATACTGCAATTATTACAAGAATCCTTCACATCACTGCAGTATAAAAAAACAACAAACAACTGAGACAGAACAAACATAAGATCTATATTAACAGTATTAATGCAAAAAGACATAAGGAAGGGTATTTATTTATTTGGATTTTGCTCACCTGTTTCAGTAGTAGCTCAGTGTGAGTTACATTGTGGTACTCTAAGTATTTTCCCTGTCCCTGGAGGGCTCACAATCTAATTTTATACCTGAGGCAATGGAGGGTTAAATGACTTGCCCAAGATCACAAGGAGCAGCAGTGGGATTTGAACCAGGCACCCCTGGATGTCAAGCCTGGTGCTCTAACCACTAGGCAGCTACTCCACTAGATAATAAAACAACAGTTTCCAACCAGCAGAGAACTATAAGGGTACATGGAAAAAAAAGCATTCTGATGCTGTGGATGCCCACCACCATCCAGCAGTTAATTAGGTAATTAAGGGAATGCCTGTTGTAAAAAGGAGGTGAAAACTCAGTTATTTCTTTTCCAGAACAAGCTTTCCAAATGTGTCTAAATGTGAAGAGCTCCACAAAATTAGAGTCAGAGCAGAAAGTAGCCTGGTGTGTAGAGTCCAGGCAGAGCACAGATCGGGGAGGGGGATAACAAAAAATTGGCCTGGGATGAATGTAAACTGCCCCCACTTCTACCCATCATGCAACTAGTTTCTCATGTATTCTTGCTGGTTTAGAAATTCTTTTCAGTATTAAGTGATCATGCAGTTAGCATTTCTCTGTAGTCAGCAGTTGTCTTACTTTTTTTTTTTTTTTTGTAACTTTCATAGATTTGTATGTTAACTGCTTAGACATTAGATTTTTCCTGTCATTTCGCTTGATTATGATGAGTTTTCTCACCATGATCTAAAGCAATGGTTATTAACCTGGTTTTTGGCACACAGTCTGGCAGTGTGATTTTCAGGCTAACCATTCACTATGCATGAAGGTTATTTGCATACAACAGACACAATGCATATATATATTGTGTATATTTCAAGGGCAGTGTCTCCAAATGGCTTATGGGTGAGGTTTATTACTATGTGTACACATAAAACAAAATGTGGAACATGATCTCAAGTCTCAGATTTACTGCTAATGCTTGCCTGTTGCACTTGCACATGCCAAAGAGAGCTTCTTTCTGGAGTTCATATGTAATGTGTATAAGCAACCTATCCAGGTGTGATCGAAAATTCCTTTTAATCAACCCTGCGATGCCCAAAATAATGCCACATTTTCTTGGTTTTGGACTGCATTTCTGGGTACTTGAGGATCTTCTCTTTCTCTTCACTCGCTTGGGATTGGCACCTCTGTCATCAGTACCATTCTACTGTTTTTTTCTCTTTTACCACTGTCATCCAGCCTTTTATTGGTTGGAATGGGGATGTCCTAGATAATCATAACCTCTTCATTCTCGAGATTCTCTTAAGGTCGTGATCTTAGGGGTTTTTTGGTATAGCAGTGTTGTAATGTTTATGAAGTTTTCAGTGGATATCCTGAAAACAATCTGACTGAGCAGGTTCAGAAAAACTGGGTACAGAACCACTGTTTTAAAACAGGCTACACTGCATATGAAGTTAACACACCTGTATCATAGTTTTGTCAGTATCTTATGAAAATTTCAGAGACCCAAAATATACTCAAACAAAACACCCTGACACAAAATATTTCTAATACTTTAAACTTTTTACCCAAAGAGCAAAAAAATTTAAAAAATATAAATAAATAAAATATAGGGAGTAAAATGGTGTGCTCATAATTTAGTGCCTGTGTAGCAAATATAGGAACTTTGTTAGTCAGACACCAAAATCTCCCTGAGTTTACATAGAGCCCTATTTGAAAACAATGGTTTTTACTTAAATGAACAAAAAAATCAAATGTGTTTTTAAATTTAAAAGAAAAAAAAAGCATCATCCAAACCTAGGGGCCCTTTTATTAAACCGCGTGAAGTGCTAACATGTCCTTAGCACAGGAAAAAAAGGCCGTCCGCAAAATGCGTTAGTGTTCTGCGGTAGTTTGCCTCAGCTAACATTGGGGTCCTTTTACTAAGGTGTTCTGAAAAATGGGCTGCGGTAGTGTAGGTGCGTGTTATGGATGCGCACAGAATCAATTTTCAGCACACCTGTAAAAAAAAAAAAAGGCCATTTTGTAGTGCTGCCAACACAAGCATAGCATCTATATACTGCTTGTACTGAAACCAAACATAGGGGCCCTTTTACTAATCTGTGTTAAAAGATGACCTGCGCTATGACTAGTACGTGGGTTTCCTCACACACTGAGGCCACTTTTATAGTAGCTATAAAATGGCTGATTCTTCATTTCCTCAATTAATGGCCATGTGCTAATTTCCCAATTAGTGCATGAACCCTTACAGACACCTATTTCCCAATTAGGCAGAAAAGGCTCATGTGCTAACCATGCGCTAATCGGTAGGTGCACAGCAATGTAGCTGCACTAACCGTTTAGCATTGGGCATGCCTACTCTCCTGGCCCCAAACATGCCCCCAGTGCTAAAAAAAAAAGTATTTTTTAGCATGTGGGAAGCATTCGCAAATGCAAACACTACTGTGGAACAACTGAGTGCACCCTGCGGTAGTGCATTTTCCCACACAGTAAGCACGTGTAAATGCTTGCTGTAGCCCTTTAGGTTTAAAATATATATATATCTTTTTAAATACCTGGCTGCTTGGGGTTCAGGTCTGGGTTGCGGGAGGCAGATCAAGGTTGGAGAAGCTGCATTGCGGCAGCTGAAGGTTGCTGAAGTTCCAGGCAGCAGAAGATAAGAGAGAGTGCCGGATGGGAAGTAAGAGAATCTGGGCTGTGGCTGCACAAATTCATGGTTTCTCGCGCATGCACTGGGAGTGTGGGGTCAGGGAAGGCCAGGCTCGGTCAGGGCTATACTGAGCATGTGCGATTTTCCAGTGCATGTACTGAAAGAGCCTTGGATCGGGCCTGAGGGGAGCCAGCCCAATTCAGGGAGCCAGGCTGGTTCTGGTGCTCAGGGTTGAGCTCACGAAGATGTTAGCTGTATTTGGAGAAGGCTCCAGAGAGCTTCCCTGAAGGTCTGAGTTGGGCAGGAGCGGGCTAGGACTAATATGCACGTTAAAGAAGTGACGGGTGGGCATAGCTGTGTAAAAGGTTACAAACATAAAATGGGAGTTTGGTGCTCAGTGAAGACCCTGACAGAGATAAGGGAAAAAGAAAAAGATTTTTTTATTTATGTTGGCTTTTGCCAAGGGTTCATAGGTTGGAAAAGGGAGGGCAGGAGTTGCCTACTGCAACTTGCAGCACGAGTTACCTCGTGATTGAAAAAACTTTAGGAGAGAGTACTAAACTTCTGAAGCAGGCAGTAGGGAGGGAGCTGAGCTGATGAGAGGATGTGTGAGAAGCTGTTGTCCATGGAAGTGGGAAAAATAGTTTTGTGTTGATACAGAAATGTGACAGGTGTGACAGAGTAACGTTTCGGGTTTATTTGATGTGCAGCAGTGACATGCTAACAGAGAGAGAGAGAGAGTGGGTGTTGCTGTGAAGTATATCAGTATCTGTGGAGTGAATGAATATGTGAGGTTGGCTGGTGTAGGCAGGGTTACTAATTATTTTGTTGATTTTTGGGGAAAGTTAGACAGGAAAAAGTAACTGCATCTGAAAAAAAAAATGCTATTAGTACAGGCCTGATTAGCATCAGTGTACTTCGATGTAACCTTGAGCTACTACTGAAAAGGTGTGAGCAAAATATAAATACATAAATAAATAATACATTTTTGAGTTTGTAAAGGTAGGGAGTAGGTATCTGAAGAAGATCAGACCTGTGGTGCTGCAATAGAGAATTAGATTTGGACAAAATAACTGAGGTATTTAGGTCAGTAGAGAGAGAGGAGAGAAAATAAAAATACTTATCCTGTGCCCGAGATAAAATCATTTATGAAATGAAACATAAAAAGTGACAACAAAAGAGTCGAGCTCTTAATGAAAACTAAGGGATCCTTTTACCAAGCTGCAGTAAAAAGTGGCCTGTGATAGTGTTGACGTATTGGATTGCCACACGCAAGGCCACTTTTTACTGCGGTGGGAAAAAGGCTAATTTTTTGAGTTGTTAAAGGCCGTTCGCTAATATCAAAATTAGCGCATGGCCATTTACTGCCTGAGCCTTTACCGCCACCAGTGTTCCCATGCTGCCCTATTACCGCCAGGATCGCCTATTCCATGCCCCTGCACCAGAAAATAAAAATAGTTTTCTAGCACAGGAAATGGCGTGCAGCAAGCTCAGAACTACTTCCGGTTGCCTGGGTGTGCCCGGCAGTAGTGCTGTTTTGCCGTGCGTTACCTGTACAGTAACCTTACCGCTGCTTGATATAAGGGCCCCTAAGTTAGCTGAATAAATAAGAAGGATGCATAAACTTTATCCTTAAAACCTTAAATCTGAAAATTGTGATGTGGTCTTATGTTATACCCTTAATCCTGTAATTAGAAAAATAGATACATTGTTCTTTTCTGACAATTTGAGGAACTTATAGCAATTAATTCTACACAAGAAAGTAAATGTTATCTGTTCCGTTGTTGGTGTCAGATTTGTCTGGGAAACTTTACCCCATGGTCACCACTCCTTAACATCATCTGCTATCTGATATTATGCCAGATGCCGCCACCAGGGGGGTTTACCTTACCACCACTTAGTAAAAGGACCCTTTAATCTTTTAAAAGGACAAAGCCACTATCACTTCTCCAACATATTTAGGATTCATCTGTTGGGCACTCATAAGCTGTCCCTTATCCAATCCAGTTAAAACAAGAGGGGAAAAAAAAAAGAAACTCAGAATGTGTGTGAAAGTTCTTCTACCATAGCAACCTCCCATCCAATGAGCTTCAGAGGTTTGAGAGTCGTACTCAGAAAAATTGCATTCGTTAAAAAAAAAAAAACAACTCCTTCCCGACCAATCAAATTCAGGCACACTAACAATTTATTCATTTAACAGCTCACGGCACATCCATCGTTGCAAGTAAACTTGTATGCACAAGTGTGCCACTCAGTCTTACAGTTAAGTCCAGTAGGATATGTAGACTTTCATTTAAAAATCCATCGCTGCTCCTTTATGAGTGCTATAAAGTCTGAGTTTCTGATGGCTGAATGCCTTTATGTAGCTGCTGTGTGATTATGTGAAATTTGTTGGATCACGGCATGAAAGCATGTTTGGTATGTTGTCTCCACATTTATTTGTATTGTTTTTATATTGTTCAGTTATAGAAAGTTGAATTTCAATGCTAAATATTTCTATGTAATATAATGCTGTGAGACACATTTTCAAATAGTGTATAGGTGGAAAATTGATGTGTATGTGCACATTATACATGTATTCATTTACACAATAACATATGCACAGATGTTGGCATCTATGTTGGACTTGTCCCTTTAATGCTGATGACTAAGCACCTTGAACTGGTACAGCGTACAGCCTTGCCCAAGCATTACATCATGTGGTCCTCTCCATGGGTTCTATTTTATCTAAATATTCTTGTTTATGTGCCCACATGAAGCTTCTATCCCTTTCAAGGAAGGAGAAGGTTCTAGGTGTTTGTCTCTCCCCCTGATCTCGATGAGTTAGTCCCTGCTGCTGGACTGGTCTCCAACTGAGGGGTGAGGAGGAGAAGCTGTTGGTCTTGGAGCTGTCGTAGGGTTTGCAGCAGCCAACGAACCAATTTTTGGCGTGCTGGTCACTAATCATTGGGGATGAATAGGCATGTTACTTGTGCTAAGAACCCTGTTTCGCATGCTAGTTGTGTTCAGAGCCCGCAAGCACGTTTCACGCACTCGGGGGCTCTGATCATGAGGTAGCAGCAAACTTGGGCGCTAGTATAGCGCTAACAGCCTCTAGCGCCTGTTTGCTTCTGATCGGCCTATCAGAGACTTGTGGCAGAATCTTTTTTTCAAAGCACTCGAGAACAGGTAGGTTATGGATGGCAGCTCTTTTACAGCAAAATGAAGTTTAAAATCATGAACTCTGCAGAGACTGTAATAATGATGCATTTATGGTATTTTTTTTTAGGCTCTTCTTATCAATATATTTTGGTGGAGAAGAAAGGGGAACATCAGAATGTAGGCATGATCCAGTTGAACCGTCCTAAAGCCTTGAATGCGCTCTGTGATGGGCTGATAACGGAGGTGATCCAGGCTGCTGAATCATTTGAGAAAGATCCTGGAGTTGGGGCCATTGTCATCACAGGCAGTGAAAAGGCTTTTGCAGGTAGGTCATTGTGGACATAGAACTATTTATTTTGATTACAGCAGGCTTAATTTCAAGAACATTTCCTTAAAAGTGTTGAAAAGAGATTAGTACCTTATTGGTAGTGTACGACAGAAGGAGAGAGAGTCAAACGTGTAGGGTTTTTTTTTTTGTTTCTTTTTAAATCATATATATACAATCAGGGTTCATGAGAATGCAGATGAGTTTCAAAAATCTAGCTTTTAATCTTCTAAAGCAAACCTGCCTTAGGGGACCACGTGCCAATTGAGTTTTTGGGGTATTTGCACTGAAAATAAGAAATGTACATGCAGTGCCTCTGTGGTATGCCAAATTATCTTATGCATATTCTCTATGGATATCCTGAAAGTTCTACTGGCTGGGGTCCTCTAGGACAAGTTTGGGAAAGCATATTTCCCCATCTCCCTCCCCTCACTACATTTGTAATTTCTACTTATACCTGTACTTCTTTAGAAAGGGAGATCCATCCCCCCTGCCCCACCCATCAATCTCTTAGAAGAACATTCTTCAGATCTGCTTTTGTAGAACTTGAGTGCGGGAGGAGGTTATCCAAACTCAAGGTTGCGTTTCCTTTCTCCCACTTCCTTAAAAGTTTACTTTAAAGTTGTGACAGTTCTTGGTTCTGGTGTCTCTTCCAGTCTTGATTGTCCTCAGAATGAAATGTGGTTTTATCAGTGTGTTTTTTTCTAGTGAAAAAAGTGCTGGTACTCAAATGCCAGGCACCCTTCAGGGATGGGGTGATCACTGAGGGACCCATCCCACAATAGCCAGGCCCCCTGCAACCAGTCACAGAATCTATGACAAGGCAGAATTTGTGTGTGCTTTCATTAAAACTTGGGGACCATGGGTTAATTTTAGCAGACAATGGAAAAAGTGCCAGTACTCAGTACCCCCTCAAAAAAAGCCCTGGGTTTTATAATTTATCAGTGTTTATTTATTGTTTTTTTTCCCAGCGGGAGCAGATATAAAAGAAATGGAGAACAAAACCTTCCAAGAATGTTATAGTGGGGATTTTCTTTCAAATTGGAACAAAATTTCTGCGATCAGGAAGCCCATCATAGCCGCTGTTAATGGATTTGCTGTAAGTCTTTCTTTTTACCATGCTTTTCAGTTTATGTTTTAAGTGAGTTGTCGGCTTAATTTTTAAATGCAGTTTTGTGAATGTTCCAGTAGTTTAGTAGTAGCTTCCTTGTTACTGCCTGAATAGTTGACCCCCCATCCCCCCCATTTTAGGTTATTCTTTTAAAGTCTGGCCAAAATTGGCTGAAAATGAAACTGGCCAGGCCCTGCCCCCTGCCTACCTTGCTTCACCCCGCTCACCCTCACCTCGGCCTACGTTAGGCATGCTGGTGGTCTAGTGACCTAACTGGGACCACAGCGATTCAGTGGCTCTTGCCCTAGTCATCTCCACAGTGGCATTTTCAACCAAAACCTGGATTTCGGGCTGGTTTCAGTGCCAAAACTGAAATTAGGTCAGCCACTACATTCCTCTTTATTCAAAAGCACCAGCCTTAGGATCCCGCCATGTTTCAGTGGACAGTGCCACCTGCTTCAGGTGCTATAAATAAGGCTATATAAAACATAAAAAACATGAATATATAAACACCCATACATGTGTAATATAAATATAAAACAAATACATATGTAAACTTTAAAAAGTTTTGTTATACAACTTAATACTATGATCTATGCTGTATGGCGGCTCATTTGTTATATAAAGGTACTTATGTATATGCATGTTTTACAGTATACTGTTTAAAAAGATACTTTAGCATATGTGCATTATCTATTTTTAAACATGTTTGATTGTTTCTGCTTATTTTTTTATGTATCAGTATGATTGCCCTCATATGAATATGGATCAGTCAGTTTTAGTGGATCACTTATAGAATGGAGTTTCTTAAAGTTGTATTACCAAATGTTTTTAAGTTTGCATATGTATTTGTTTTATATTTATATTACACATATATAGGTGTTTATATATTCTGGGTTTTTAAAATGTTTTCTCTAGCCTTATTTGTAACCCCTGAGGCAGGGTTTTTAAGGCTGGTGCTTTAGACTGTACCTTCTCTGCAGCTGGTGGTCACTTGTGTCATCCTCTACTTTTCTTGGACTGTGTGTTAAATTGCTAATTGACCAGAATTTACATTACATTTTTTAGGTGGATTTCACCCAAGCAATAACACCTATTGGGGAAGCTCCTTCCATTTGTCTTGTCTGTCTGTCTGCCCACGGGCACAAAACTCCCATGTTTCTGGGTTTCTGCCAGGTTCTTGTGACCTGGATTGGCTACTGATGGAAGCAGGATACTAGGCTAGATGAACCATTGGTCTGACCCAGTATGGCTGTTCTTATGTACCTCATACATTTCTTTTCACCCTAATAAGTCATGCTTTGCCATGTCTTCACACCCAGTCCTTGAAGAGAAATGCATGTATTAGTAAATGGGGGAAGGGGAAACATATCCTTTTGACACTTGGGGGGTGAATTCTATATATGATGCCAAAAAACAGTGCTGAAGAAAGCGCCATTCTATAAACTGCACTTAATGCCGAGGAGTCACGTGTAAATTTAAGTGCTGCCATTTTCACCAACGAAAGCTATAGAAATTATATTCTATAATTATGTGTGTAACTGAAACCCATGGCCATGACCCTCCCATTTCTGCATCCCTTTTTTGGGCCGCATGTAAAATTTAGGCCCCCCAAAATCTAATTGTACCCAGGGGCGTAGCCACGGGCGGGCCTGGACGGGCCCAGGCCCATCCACTTTCCCTCCAGGCCCACCCAACACAGACCTGCCAAGTCTCCCGCGAAACACGCGGCGCCAACTCCCATTTCTGGCCACTGCTGCTTCTCCTGTTGAGCAGCAGCGGCCGCTACAAAAACAAAAAGCTAATTAAACAACCAAAAATGTTTTTAAAAAGCAAGCACGGCACCGCAGGCAGCCATTGGCTGTTGGCTCTGCAGCTGCTCCTCTCGCCTCTCACATTACTGCCCCTGGAGCAGGACCCTGGAGGAGCGCAGCGATATGAGAGGTGAGAGGAACAGCTGCAGAGCCGACAGCCAATGGCTGCCTGCGGTGCCGTGCTTGCTTTTTAAAAACATTTTTGGTTGTTTAATTAGCTTTTTGTTTTTGTAGGGGCCGCTGCTGCTCAATAGGAAAAGCAGCAGTGGCCGGAAATGGGAGCTGGCGCTGCGTGTTTTGTGGGAGACTTGGCAGGTCTGTGTTGGGTGGGCAGGCCTGGATGGAAAGAAGGGAATAGAGAGAGAGAGAAGAATGGATGGAAGAATCCAGAGAGGGTAGACGGATGGAAGGATGGGGAGAGAAAGAGGGAAAACAGATGGAAGGATGGGGAGAGAAAGACACGATGGAAGGATGGGGAGAGAAAGGGGGAGATGGATGAATGGATGCAGAGCGAAAGGGGAGAGACTGGAAGGATGTGGAGAGAGAAGGGACACTGAACAGAAAAGGGCAGAGAGATAGAGAAACACTGGATAGAAGGAGGGGGAGAGAGACATTAGATGGAAGGATCAGGAGAGAGGGTAGATGGGTGGACAGATGGGGAGAGAAAGAGGAGACACTGGATGGAAGGATGCAGAAAGAAAGAGGGGAGACATTGGAAGGATGGGGAGAGAAAGAGGAGAGCTGCTGGATGGAAAAGGGGAGTAGAGAATAAGAGGAAGGGGCATGGAGAGAACAAGGGTGAGAAAAAGATGAAAAGCTATAGGTAGAGAAGGAAATTAAAGAATGGATAGTAAGAATGAATTAAATCTGGACAGAGAGAGAGAGGCTGAAAAATATTGAAGAAAGCAAAGAAAAAGGAGAGAAAAATGACAAATGGTGCAGAAGAGTTAAGAGAAAATGAAGGAAAGCAGAATCTAGAGACTGGGAGCAACACAATGAGAAAAAGTAAATGGCCATACAACAAAGGTAAAGAAAATAATTTTATTTTTAATTTAGGATCAAGTAATATGGTACCCGTGTTAATAACGTTTCAGAGACCAATACTTCCTTAGGTCAGGAGAGGATACCATAACAGCATTATACTGGCCTGAGGCAGGAGGTTTTGGCCTCTGAAAGCTCATTGAAAAGGTGTTAGGCTATTAAATAAATTATTTTCTGAAACCTGATGCACTGAAAAGCAGCACTGTACCCCTATGTGACAAATGCATCTGATTAGTGTGACTAAATTTTGCTGGGGGAGGGGGGTAGAGAGAAAATTTTGTACCCACCCACTTTGGGTTCAGGCCCACCCAAAATTGGCAGTCTGGCTACGCCACTGCCTGTACCGTTCCTCTCATCTCTCCCTTTTTTTTTTTTTTTACCTTTCCTTTGCTATCTTTTAACTTGTGAATGAATGAATTCGAATTGCTTTCCTGTCAAATTATTGTAGTTCTTTTCTTTTATTCTTAATACATTATTGTACACTGTCTAGACCTACCCGTTAGTTTTAAGGCGATATATAAAATTTGACTTAATAAATAAATAAATAAGTCTTTGTGCGGTTCTTTATAGCTGGATAAGTGCTGAATTCCATGCTTAACCGGCTATATTTTGACTGGCTCTGTATACCTGGAAGTTCAGTGCCAGAGCCCGAACATGTCCTGGCATTAAATTTTTGGGCATAATGCCAGTGGCGGTCAGCAAAATGCTGATTGCCGCTAGCTGAGTGTTGGGCCCATTATTTACAGCTGCATTTTTTTAAAATCTCAGCTGTCTATGCAATTACTGTCTTACTTTTATCTTCGTATACCAGTTCTAAGTATTTTTACCAGGCTTCTTTATACAGTGAAACTGTACCTGACTCCCCAGTGGTCCCACACACAGACCCAAAGATTTATGGATAGGCAATGGGGAAAAGCAGAAGAGTCTCACAGGGCCTGCTGGAGGGAGTAGGAGCAGGATACTGGCCTAGCTGATTTGAGGAGCAGTGGGAACGTGGTCCCCTTCTTATATGCATGCCTACAGTTGTTTCCTGGCACCATGAGTATAATCAAAACCTATGTGCCAACAACCCCCATCTTACCTATGCTGATCTGGCAAAGTTAGCAGAGCTAGGACACTCCAGCCCATGAATTTTGAGAATACTCGTGGTGAGAGGCAGAGTAGAGGATGTAGGTGAGGTGATAGAGTAAGAAAATTAGGGTGTGAAAAAGGAAAAAAAATCTGGGAGGCTGATTGAGAAAGGGGAGAAAAAATAGCAATATGGGCACAGTGGTGAGGTTTGAAGAGGATAAGAGTACTGATATAGAGAAGAAAATGCTAGTTTCAAAGATTATAAAAGTTTGGTTAATAATTCTTTCTGCATTGAACATTTACTACATTGATGCTTGCCTAGCCGTGATTGATGCATTCAAAAAATGGTACTGGGAGGGGGGGAGGGTGTGCACTAATGGCGGTGGTTGCACTTTGCCAAAGCTCCGCCTATCTGGATTGGAGATTACCTGATAATGCTGTTGTCAGATTCTTGAGTCACTCACCACATTGTGTAAGATATCTACTGGATAACTTCAGGATGTAACCCAGATAAGACACGCAGACTAGCAGATTGCAAAACTTTTGCAAGGACCAGCTGGGCCCCAGTTTAAGTGATGCATGTGAGGTGGAGAGACCTGAGAAGAGAGAGCTAGTAGGTGCATGTGACAGGCTGCTAGTAGTTAAAAGTAATGCAATCAGATTCGTCCATGAGCTACAAGAGGTGTAAACAGGTATATCAGGACTGGAGGCAAAGTTAGAGGGTCTTATGCCCAGAGTGGATGAGTTAGAGCATAGAGTTTCAGACCGGGAGTTTTGGGAGTCGAGGGCAGCTTCTGTCATGGTGCAGTTGCTTAAAGGTTCAGTGATGCATTTAACAGTAGCAGGGGAAAATGACGAGAGAAAAAAAACAAGAAAGCTCCCAGTGCTGTCAAACTTTCAATAGATCCACAATAATATCTTCAGTCGCAACTAAGTTTGTATACTATATATATTTATAAACAATTTATTAAAAAAAATATTTGGCCCAGTCAGTGGTGGCAGCTCACCCAGTAAATTTCGTTAGGGAGAACCGCAGCACACCATTTCTCATCATTGGTCCTTACATGTGCAGTCTTCATGTGTCTGTATCCAAATGTTTTCAAAATTTATCTTGTGCAACATATTAAATTCATAACAATCAATTTATCTTACCATGTGTAGGAGAACCATTGCTGACATAGCTATATTTCTTCTTCTGCCTCAGGACAAATAGTCTCCTGGAATAATAATACAAAAATCAATTAATAGGGAGGAGTCAAGATGGTTACAAGAGAAGACGTGGTGGCATGAGCTCTGATGGTTTGGACTGTTTGTCTGTAGAGCCGAACCCGATAGAGAAGCATAAAGGCAAGGCATGAACCTTTTCCACTGAGGATACTGCTGGTCCGCCTCCTGGTCAACTGACTAGACTAATATATGGTTCCAGCATTGGAGGTAGCCTCAGTTTCTGCACATTGTTCAGGAGAGCTAGTGCAAGCAGAAAGAAGTGATTACTTCTTGAGCCCCGAGGTACGCTGTACTCTCCCGATACCCGGAAGTGAAACCACCAGCAAGGCTTGTCTGACCGGTGCTTTGTCGGAAGGTGTCGGTGCCCTAGATTTGGATAGCGGGACAGCCTCGATATGGGAGCAGCTTCAGTCGTTGATCTTGTGTTGCCTGGGGCATTGGCTACCCCTGGAGATGTTTTGCGGTCCGGGAGCGACCAGAGCTCCGGCACCATTGGTTCAAGGTCTATAGAGATTCAGGCAAGTGTGTCCAGGTGTGGGTTGGAGAGAAGTTCTGGCGGCCATTGGAAGATTGGAGAATTCAATGTCAGAATGTTTGGATAAGTTTGGTGTGAGAGTTTATTTGCAGCATTCCCATGTGATGGAGTCTAAGGAGGGATTGAGTCATTCTGCTGTTGTTTTGGGGATCTCGAAAAAGCAGGTTGGAGAGTTACAAACCGTTCAAAGAGCGCTTTATAAGGATAAATTCCTAATGGTAAATTGGAGTCCATTGAGAATCAGTTGAAGCATTTAAATTTAAGATTTGTGGATATTCCCAAATCCCCTCTATTGTCACCATTAGAGATGATTAAAAAGTATTTAAGAGAAGTGTTACAATTTACAGAAGACACTATGCCTCCTATCTCAAGGGCTTATTACTTATCATCTGGGAACCAGCAGGCAGATGTTTCTGAGGATAGTTTGGAATTGACTAACTTTCTTGAAAGAACATAAGAGAAGCCATACTGGGTCAGACCAATGGTCCATCTAGCCCAGTATCATGTTTTCCAAACAGTGGCCAAGCCAGGTCACAAGTACTTGGCAGAAACACAATTAGCAGCAACATTTCATGCTACCAATCCCAGGGCAAGCAGTTGCTTCTCCATGGCTGTCTCAATAGCAGACTATGGACGTTTTCTTCAGGAATTTGTCCAAACCTTTTTTAAACCCAGATACGCTAACTGCTGTTACTACATCCTCTGGCAAAGAGTTCCAGAGCTTAACTGTTCGTTGAGTGAAAAAATATTTCCTCCTATTTGTTTTAAAAGTATTTCTATGTAACTTCCTCGAGTATCCCCTAGTCTTTGTACCTTTGGAATGAGTAAAAAATCGATTTACTTCTACTTTGTTCTACACCATTCAGGATTTTGTAGACCTCAATCATATCTCCCCTCATCTGTCTCTTTTCCAAGCTGAAGAGCCCTAACCTCTTTACGTTCCTCATACGAGAGGAGCTCCATCTCCTTTATCATTTTGGTCGCTCTTCTTTGAACCTTTTGTAATTCTGCTATATCTTTTTTGAGATAATGGCGACCAGATCTGAACCCAGTATTCAAGGCAGCTGAGCGCAGGGGAAGTTTGAAAAGGTAAGGAAGTTATAGCGCCTGTGTTGAAGAGACGTGGGAAGCAGAACCTGATCACTGTGTGAAGATGGAGTGGTGTGTGGAGGGAGGGGAGCAGTTATTGAGAAGTCCCCCCTGAGAACCATGTGCAATGTTGTTGCGGGGAACAGGAATACATGCACAATAAAATAAACCAATACAAATTATACAACATGAAACATAATGTCAAAACTAGCAGTCTAGTAAAACTAATAATTCTCAATATATAACAGCAAAAACAAAAAGCATTATTCCAATGACCCATATGCCTGAATGAACATATGGGTCTTCAAATCTTAAACTGAGCAATATTCTGCACTGAATGAAGCTCTGCAGGTAGTGCATTCCACAACTTTGGGCCACTAATATAGAAAGTGGAGGATCTGTACTCTTCTAAGTGCACCTGACGAAACGATGGAACCTCAAGTAACTGTGAGGATCTTGAACATGTGGGTTGGTAAAATCTCAGAATGGAACAGTGCAGTAGGGAAACACAATTATTCAACACCTTAAAAACTAGCACCAAAATCTTGAATTCAATGCGAAACTTAATGGGAAGCCAGTGCAGAGATTTCATGACAGGAAAAATGTGATTATAACGTGACATACCTGCAATAACACTTGCTATAGAGTTCTGAGTGTCTTGTAGAGCCTTTAATGAACCACTTGCAATGCCAATGAAGAGGCCATGGGGGAAAGGACAGCGCCTAAATGGATGGTGGAAGGCAACGGGGGTGGGGGCTGGTAAGAAGGGGTTCTTGGGATTACTTGAGTATATTGGAATTGTTCGTTGAAGCAAAGGTGTGTATTGCTTCTTTATTTGTTTTATTAAAAGTTTTTGAAAAGTAATTTTTGTTAAAGGCGCTGTGAAACATGTGCATAAACATGTACATGCTCTCTATGCCCTTGGTGCAGTAGTAAAATGTAAGTTTTAATTTAAATGCATTTTAGAATTATTGCTCAATCTTTACTCTTAGCCCATATCGACTATTGTAATGCTGTATTTGTGGGGCTAGCCAATGGGCTGATGAAAAAATTACAGACTTTACAAAATACAGCAGTCTGATCGATGTGTGGATCATCGAGGTTTGAATTCCTTCATTAGCTTCCGATCAATTTTAAATTATGTATAGTGATCGTTCTTGTTCTGCATGGATTTTTTCCCAAGTTTTTATCAGATCAGGTTAATCTTACTTAACAGAAATAGAGCATTGACAAATATGCTTCTACTATTATCAATATCCCAGTCCTAAATGAGTAAAATATAGAACGATATTTAATGGACTATTCTCTTTTCAGTCTGCTAAATGGCGGAATGCCTTACTGTTTAATGTAACGAAGATTACAAAAGTTTATGAGAGCTTTGAAAACTTATCTTTTTCAACTTTAAAATATTTTTAACTCAACCTCTTTCCTTCAGACACGGGCAGTTCGGGAGGTAGTGTCCAGAGAACAATCAACGCTAGAGGCTATCTGTGAGGGCCCACCCAAGACCAGTGGTCTGATATCGCGCCTATATCACATTGTTAATAGGCAGTTACCGAGCCACACACTCCATAGGAAGAGTTGGCAGAGAGAGCTTGGCATGGAACTGGAGGAGGCGATGTGGGAGAGAATGGAGCGGGCTGCGGTGGGAGTGTCGCCTCATGTACCGTTTAAGGAGAATGCGGTTAAGGTCAAGTATCGGTGGTACTTGACTCCTGAGCGTCTTCAGCGCATTTATCCCACAACGACGGGGCTGTGTTGGAGGGGCTGTGGGGTAAAGGGTACAGCGGGACACTTGTGGTGGACATGCAGGAAGGTTGGTGCTTATTGGAGATCGATACGTAGCAGACTGCAGACGTGGATGGGTTGCCAGATACCCTGGAGCCCGACTGTTTTCTTGTTCTCTGCAGGTGTTACGGGTCTACCATGTGCCCAGCAAACCTTCCTGAAACAGGCCATAAGCGCTGCCAGAGTTGTAATTGCTGCTCACTGGAAGCAGTGTAAAACCCCACCGCTAACTTGGTGGATACAAAAGCTGAGACATGTTTGCGAGATGGAAAGATTATTAGCGGAAAGACGCAATCAATTGTGTAGATGGCATAAGATCTGGGATCCTTTCACTCTTCATGTATAAATTCATAGATGTCTCTGGTCAAGGTGGTGTCAGATGGGGGGGGGGAGGGAAGAGTAGGTTGGGGGGTGGTATAAGGTTCTTTGGGGTAGGGGAAGGGGGGAGTTGGGGAATATTAAAAAAAACCATAAAGTCTGAAGTTTTGGTATGGTTATTCTGATTAGTTCTATAATCGCACTAATGCAGTAAGTTGTGTTCCTTAGGTTCACAGTGGGAGTATTACCATGTTTAGTACAATCTGTTCGCAGTATTCCCAGAGATTGGTATTCTGCCTAAATGGAATGTAATTGATCTGCATGATATGTTATGTTTCTGATGTTGTATAATATTTATCAATAAAGACTTCATGAAAATTAAAAAAAATATTTTTAACTCATCAGTTCATAAGTTATACTTCCTGGGTATGCCCAGCTTCTTTTATTGTAAAACGTATAGGACTTGGCTGGAACTTTGTGGAGTATAAGCACTTATTGTATTTGTAAGGCTTTTTATTGTATTACTGTACCAGATGCCAGCTTAGCTCCAAATTGTTGCCATTTTTTTGGACCAATATGTCTAGTTATTACTATCCTAAATATGAAAATTCAACCAACACGTCCCCTCCCTCTAGCCCATCTCCAGATCCTATTAGTTAATGTCACTGGACTGTGCAAGACCAGGAAATAGAAACATGACGGCAGATAAGGGCCAAGTGGCCCATCCAGTCTGCCCTTCCACAGTATCCACTAACTCTTCCTTTTCCTAAGGGATCCCATGTGTCTGTCCCACGCTTTCTTAAATTCCAACACAGTTTTCATCTCCATGACCTCCACCAGTAGGTCATTCCATGCATCCACCACCCTTTCCGTGAAAGAGTATTTTCTTAGATTCTTCCTAAGTCTGTTTCCTCTTAACTTCATCCTACGCCCTCTCATTCCAGAGTTTTCCTTCATTTTAAAAAGGCTCACGTCCTGTACAGTAACGCCACTGAGGTATTTAAACATCTCTAGCATATCTCCTCTCTCCCACCTCTTCCTGTGTATACATGTTGAGGTTCATGAGACTATCACTATATGTTTTATGACCAAGACCACTTACTAATTTGGTAGCCACCCTCTGGACCAACTCCATCCTATTTGTACCTTGTGAGACATGTCTGGGGCAATGTAATGTTCCAAAATATAGCATCTACACAGTCACACTGAGTTGTGAGTTTTCTGAATATCCCCTTCTGTTTGCTTTCTACTCTGCTTTTTTCATGTTCAAGGTTAGACTTAAAAACCAGTGATGTTTCAAAGGTTCATTTTTGAACTGATAGGTTAGACTTACTTGATGAAAAATGTTTAAGTTGCCTAATGCGGTGTAAATATATATATATATTTCTTTTTTAATTAAAGCTTGGAGGGGGTTGCGAGTTGGCTATGATGTGTGACATCATTTATGCTGGCGAGAAGGCACAGTTTGGGCAACCGGAAATTTTACTTGCAACCATTCCAGGTAAATAATTGTCAATTTTTTGTGATTTGATTAATATTACCAATAGATTCTTATATTACAACTGCATGTATTTATTCTGTGTAATTTTGTGTTCGGAGTACTTGAATAGGTAGGCAAGCAAAACAACCATCGTAATTAGATCATATGACATCAACTGATTCCTTTATTATAAGGAGAAAAGAAGCATAGCTAAACAAGCTGCAGTCAGACATGGATGGACCAAATACATAAGTGGGGAAAACATGGGGAGCATTGCACTTGGAATTATGTCCGGACACTGTGTATGTGTATGTTGGCTCTGTGTGTCTGTGACTGGGAAAGTAGAGAAGATGGAAGAGGCAGTTTTGAATGGAGTGATCCCGAACTGCTATGTGTTCAGTGTATCAGTTTCAATGCTGCAGAAACAGGAATTGCTTTTTGTTATAGAAATGCATTGGGCCATTTTTGGGGAAATGCAATTTCTCTGGAGCTCATTTTTTAATTTGATGTGCTTTTAGCATTTTTCCCATGTCAAATTTGGTTCTACTTGGTTACATTTTGGATTTATTTTGTCCCCAGACAGAACCCTTGTGTGTGTGTGTGTGTGTGTGTGTGTGTGTGTGTGTGTGTGTGTGTTTAGTAAGGTCAGTATAAGGTGCTAAAGCAAGTCATGCAAGGAAGTATAAAGGGAAAATTAAAATAATAACCAAGGATAAGAAAGCAGTGATCCAAACTAGAGAAAACCGAGTCCACGTGAAGATGAAATGTGGCGTATATGGTCTGAGTACCGCTATAGAGTATGGGGATTGGAAAAAAACAATATGACTAATCTGTATCTATTTGCTGCTCCAGAGTGGTTGTAACGCTTGCATGCTTTATTTTTGGTCTTTGTACAATAGCAAAAGTTTTTGTTATTTTCCATTTCCCTTCACAAATACAGGAGTGCAAGAAACTGAAAATTTGCATTGCAATGTTCCATCCAGAAACAGTGGAGCCTAGATTTAAAGATTATGTAGAGAATTGTAAGAATTGGGGCTTTTTAAAAACAAAATTTCTAAAGAATTGAGGTTTGACAGTGAGTTTGTAACCAGATGCTAGGCATAAGGAGAGGAATTTATAGGCACAGCAGTGACAACATGTTATTGCCAGGAAACATAATTTAGAAATATGAAATTGATTATATCTCAGAGGACAAGCAGGCCATATAATTCTCACATGTGAATGACATCCATGGAGCCCAGTGTAGAAATGCTACCATTCCAAGTTCTTCTGCCCCAGAAGGTGTGAACAATGGATGCATACAACCTGGGGTGGGTAGCTCATTTAGACAGGCTTCATACTCGAGGTCTATGGTCTGCCGAGGAGACTGATTTTCAGATCAACCTTCTAGAGCGTCAGGCAATTTGGAATGCTGTGAAGACTTTCAGGGATTAGCTGTCCAACCAAATTGTTCTCATTCAAACAGATAATCAGGCTGTGATGTATTACGTCAACAAGTAGGGGAGGTACAGGTTCCTACCATCTGTATCAGGAGGCTGTCAGGATGTGGAACTGGGCCGTCCAACACAGGATGGTTCTCAGAGCCACCTATCTGGTGGGAAAACAACCTGGCTGACAGACTGAGCAGAGTAATGCCCGCAAGATTTTCTAAGAGTGGGGCACCCCTCAGTGCATCTTTGCTACTCAACACAACCACAAAGCCCCTCAGTACTGCTCCAGGCTCAGGTCACCTGTTAGACTAGCGTTGGACGCTTTGTTCCTTCATTGGGGACAGGTCTTCTCTATGCGTATTCTCCCATTCCTCTCATAGAGTAGACTTTGATGAAACTCAAGCAGGACAGGGGAACCATGATACTGATCACCCCGTATTGGCCCAGGCAGATACGGTTCCTGCATCTTCTGGAGTTAGTTTCCAGGAAAGATTCTACTAAGAGGTGTGTACTTTCAAATTGAGGTTTGCTCTCTGGTATGAGGGCAAGACCCTAGATCATAGAACCTGCTTGAATACTTTCTGCACCTCTCCGGATTTGGTGTCAAGACCAACTCTGTAAGGGTTCACCTCAATGCAATTAGTGATTACCATCACCTTGTGGAAGGTAAGTATATCTCTGGACAGCCTCTGTGAGGTTTGCTTTTGACAAAGCCCCTATCAAGCCGCCGTCTGTGTCATAGGACCTCAATATTGTCCTTACCTAGCTGTTGAAAGCTCCTTTTGAGCCACTAGATTCCTGTAATCTGAAGTACTTGACCTGGAAGGTCTTGTTTTTGTGGCAGCCACTTCAGTTCTCATGGTCAATGAGCTTTAGGCCCTACTAGCAGATCCACCTTGTATGAAATATCATCGCATTAGAGTAGTTCTCCACACACCCTAAGTTCCTTCCTAAGGTGGTGTTGGAATTCCATCTTAACCGGTCAGTCGTCGTGCCAACATTCTTTCACGAACTTCATGCCTATCCTGGAGAAATCTCACTGCATACCTTGGACTGCAAATGAGCCTTGGCCTACTATCTAGAGTGGACTAAGCCCTATAAACAGTCCACCCAGCTTTTTTGTTTCTTTTGATCCCATCGATAACCACACTCTTTTCAATTGGCTAGGAGACTGAATCTTTTTCACTTATGCCCACTCAGGTCCGACTCTGGAAGGCATGTCATGGCTAATAATGTCAGAACTTTGGCTGTGTCGCAACCCACTTGAGATCAGCCTCCATTGAAGAGATTTGCAAGGCTGTAACTTGGTCTTCAGTCCACACATTCACATCCCACCACTGCCTTGAGTAGAACGCCCGACGCAACAGCTAGTTTGGTCAGACAGTCCTGCAGAATTTGCTTGGGTTTAGAATCGAACTCCATCCTCCTAGGCCTGGTTTATTCCGTTCCAGGCTGCACCTTCACAACCAGTGTGTATACAGTGGGGGAAATAAGTATTTGATCCCTTGCTGATTTTGTAAGTTTGCCCACTGACAAAGACATGAGCAGCCCATAATTGAAGGGTAGGTTATTGGTAACAGTGAGAGACAGCACATCACAAATTAAATCCGGAAAATCACATTGTGGAAAGTATATGAATTTATTTGCATTCTGCAGAGGGAAATAAGTATTTGATCCCTCTGGCAAACAAGACCTAATACTTGGTGGCAAAACCCTTGTTGGCAAGCACAGCGGTCAGACGTCTTCTGTAGTTGATGATGAGGTTTGCACACATGTCAGGGGGAATTTTGGTCCACTCCTCTTTGCAGATCATCTCTAAATCATTAAGAGTTCTGGGCTGTCGCTTGGCAACTCGCAGCTTCAGCTCCCTCCATAAGTTTTCAATGGGATTAAGGTCTGGTGACTGGCTAGGCCACTCCATGACCCTAATGTGCTTCTTCCTGAGCCACTCCTTTGTTGCCTTGGCTGTATGTTTTGGGTCATTGTCGTGCTGGAAGACCCAGCCACGACCCATTTTTAAGGCCCTGGCGGAGGGAAGGAGGTTGTCACTCAGAATTGTACGGTACATGGCCCCATCCATTCTCCCATTGATGCGGTGAAGTAGTCCTGTGCCCTTAGCAGAGAAACACCCCCAAAACATAACATTTCCAACTCCATGCTTGACAGTGGGGACGGTGTTCTTTGGGTCATAGGCAGCATTTCTCTTCCTCCAAACACGGCGAGTTGAGTTCATGCCAAAGAGCTCAATTTTTGTCTCATCTGACCACAGCACCTTCTCCCAATCACTCTCGGCATCATCCAGGTGTTCACTGGCAAACTTCAGACGGGCCGTCACATGTGCCTTCCGGAGCAGGGGGACCTTGCGGGCACTGCAGGATTGCAATCCGTTATGTCGTAATGTGTTACCAATGGTTTTCGTGGTGACAGTGGTCCCAGCTGCCTTGAGATCATTGACAAGTTCCCCCCTTGTAGTTGTAGGCTGATTTCTAACCTTCCTCATGATCAAGGATACCCCACGAGGTGAGATTTTGCGTGGAGCCCCAGATCTTTGTCGATTGACAGTCATTTTGTACTTCTTCCATTTTCTTACTATGGCACCAACAGTTGTCTCCTTCTCGCCCAGCGTCTTACTGATGGTTTTGTAGCCCATTCCAGCCTTGTGCAGGTGTATGATCTTGTCCCTGACATCCTTAGACAGCTCCTTGCTCTTGGCCATTTTGTAGAGGTTAGAGTCTGACTGATTCACTGAGTCTGTGGACAGGTGTCTTTCATACAGGTGACCATTGCCGACAGCTGTCTGTCATGCAGGTAACGAGTTGATTTGGAGCATCTACCTGGTCTGTAGGGGCCAGATCTCTTACTGGTTGGTGGGGGATCAAATACTTATTTCCCTCTGCAGAATGCAAATAAATTCATATACTTTCCACAATGTGATTTTCCAGATTTAATTTGTGATGTGCTATCTCTCACTGTTACCAATAACCTACCCTTCAATTATGGGCTGCTCATGTCTTTGTCAGTGGGCAAACTTACAAAATCAGCAAGGGATCAAATACTTATTTCCCCCACTGTATAGTTTCAGGTTAATTGATCTAATTGGCCTTGCCATTGCGAGTCCCTATTGTTTTTTTGTTCTTGTTTTTGGTGAGCCTAGTAGCTAGGGATTCCCACATATGAGAATTATATGGTCTGCTTGTCCTTGGAGAAAGCAAAGTTACTTACATGTGTCAGGTATTCTCTGAGGACAGCAGGCCAGTTATTCTCACATACTCTCCCAGACTCCTGTAGGAAGTGAATTCAGTTTTTAGCTATAAAGACATAAATGTTGCCATACTGGGACAGACCGAAGGTCCATCAAGCCCAGCACCCTGTTTCCAACAGTAGCCAATCCAGGTTACAAGTACCTGGCAAGATCCCAAAACAGTACAATACATTTTATGCTGCTTATCCTAGAAATAATCAGTGGATTTAACCCGTCCATCTTAATAATGGCTTATGAACTTTTCTTTTAGGAAGCTATCTAAACCTTTGTAAACCCCACTGAGCTAACTGCTTTACCACATTCTCTGGCAATAAATTCCAGAGTTTAATTACATGCTGAGTGAAATCAAACAAAATAAAACATGGAAAAGAAAATAAGATGATACCTTTTGTTATTGGACATAACTTAATACATTTCTTGATTAGCTTTCGAAGGTTGCCCTTCTTCGTCAGATCAAGAAATGTAGGGGGCGTGTCAAGATGGCGGCCGGAGCGTTCGTGGATCGCTCACGGTAGTTTTGCTGGGAGCCTAATCTTTGTGTTTTTCCTCTCAACTGAAATGCCTCACACCAAAAGGAAGGGGCTAGTTAAGGCAGTTAAGGGCCTGACGCCAGCGGCCCGAACTTCCTCCCCGTCCCAACAAACACTGGACCGATTCGCGACGCCTATCCAAGGAAATAGGGCGAGCGAAGCTGAATTGGGAGCTATTGGAGGAGCCATATCTCCCTCAGCACTGGAAATATCTTTTTCGCCGCCAGATAATCGACCTCCGCCGCCAGCGATTTCGGGGCGGAGGGAGGAGGATGAAGCCACTACGGAAGGCGTGTTGGACCAAACCTCAGATGGCGCTAACTCCCCCCCGAACGCTGAGGATATTTCTTTGGAGGGGAACCCTCCGGCGGAGATTAATCTGCAGATGATATGGAAGATACTACAGGGCTTGAGCCAGACGGTAATAAAATCTGCTCGAGAGACTTCTCTGTTAGTAAGTAAAATTGACTCTTTGACTAATTCTCTTGAAAAACTAAGCAGGAATCGGTCTTACAAACTGAAGCACTTCAGCAGGAAGTTAAATCTTTAAAATCTGTGACTGAATCTTTAGTAACAGATAAAATAGTAATCCACAAGAAAATTGAACAGTTTGAGAACTTTAATAGAAGATTGAATCTTAGAATATTGAATTTCCCCTGGATTAAAGAACTGAGTCCTATTGAAATGTTCAAGAAATATTTAAAAGAAATCTTGTTATATCCAGATTCAGCTATTCCTCCTTTAAATAGAATATATTATCTTCCAATTCCTTTGCAAGCTGAATCGGGAGACAAGGGTAAGACAACTGAAATGGGGAATATAACTTTGGACCCTCAAGCACAACTGGACATTTCAGTAATATTAGACTCATCTTTATCTGAAATTGAACAGCGCAGAACTCTTTTGATATCTTTTGTTTTTGAACAGGATTTGAATGCTGTGCTGAAGTTATATTTCAAAAATGTTTTAAAAACCTTTTGTGGCCAAAGATTGTGGATATACCCGGATGTTTGTAAGACAACTCAGGACAGGAGAAAGATATTTCTTTCATATTGAGAAGAGACCCGAGCCTTGGGGGCAACATATTTACTTGCTTACCCATGTAAATGTCTGGTTAAATATATGGGAGTAAAATATATATTTTTTGAACCGGAACATCTTAAAGCATTCTTAGCGATGAAAAAAGTAGCCATTACACCTGCAGAGTAATTGATGTTACCAGATTATCAATAGTAGTAAGGATAAGATAGGCCAGGCCATAAACGATTATTTTCTTTTTCTTCCTTGAGATCTCCTATAATCTAATTCACGTTTCCCCTGGAAGTTATAGTTGTGGTCTAATTAATTGTATAACCTGTTCTTACTTGGTGAATTTGTATACTTGCAAATTATTAATAATATAATTGTTTAGATTATTGATCAAGGTATACAATGTATTACTATTTACATGTTTTACGTGTAAAAAAATTTTTGAAATCTAATAAATAAAATTAAAAAAAAAAAAAAAAAGAGAGTATGCTAGGCAGCGTTTCCACACCAGGCTCCACAGATGAGAGAATAATTGCCCTGCTGTCCTCGGGATACACCTGCTACAGCTCAGTAACTTGCTTAAGATGAGAAGGTAATGGAAAAGGGAGGTAAAATTAGAAGGCATAGAACAGGATCAAAAGAAGATGGGTAAAAATTCCTCTGGAACAGTAGTTTTTATCCTGGGCCAGCTGGGCAAGCCTCCGTTTTCTTAGGTGGTTGATGATGAATATGGATGATGCAGTGCACACAAATATATTATGCACTAGTAAAAAAGGCCCGTTTCTGATACAAATGAAACGGGCGCTAGCAAGGTTTTCCTCAGAGTGTGTATGTTTGAGAGAGTGTATGTGAGAGTGACTGTGTGTGAGAGAGAGAGTGAATGTGCAAGTGTGTGTGTGTGAGAGAGAGTGAGTCTGGGTGTGAGTGTGTCTGTGAGAGAAAGAGTGTGTGTGTGTGAGAATGAGAGTGTGTGCAAGTGCGTATGTGAGACACAGTGTGAGAGAGAGAGAGTGTGTTTCACACAGATACAGTGTGTGCAAGAGAGTGTGTGTGAGACATAGAATCTCAGTGAGACTGAGTGTATGAGACCAAGAGAGTGTGTGAGTGACTGTGTGACACATAGAGAGTGAATGTGATACAGTGTGAGATACAGTGTGTGAGAGTGAGAGAGAGAGAGTGTGTGAAACAGAGAGTGTGTGTGTGACAGAGATACCTCCCCCCCCTCTGGTGTCAGGCCCCCCCTCCCTCCCTCCCTCTCTCTGTTGTCAGCCCCCCCCCCCCCTCTCTCTGGTGTCTGAACGTTACTGTGCTTCAAAGAACTGACCAATCCTATTTAATAGAATGCACCTCCAACATTCTGATGCCGAGAAACCATGTGGTTGGTCACTTCTGCTTGTGACGAACCTGGAAGTATGTGATGTCAATTCAGGAGATGGATACAGAGAGCAGGAATGCCTCAGCCATGCAGTCAGCTTCAGAATGTTGGAGGTGCATTTTATTATATAGGAAAGGAACTGACCAATCCTATTTAATAGAATGCACCTCCAACATTCTGAAGCCGAGAAACCTCGTGTGATTGGTCACTTCTGCTTGTGAAGAACCCGTAAGTACGTGATGTCAATTCAGGAGATGGATACAGAGAGCAGGAATGCCTCAGCCATGCAGTCAGCTTCAGAATGTTGGAGGTGCGTTTTATTATATAGGATAATCTTGCGCTGCCACCTCTTTCCATGGGTGGGTACTTGTGGCCAAGTGCCCCCCCCCCCCCGCCTAAGAAATGACAGACTCTTGAAGTAGTTTGAGTGGAAGGAGCACCTGCTGTTAGGAGAAGCATCAGCTAATGAGCTGATAGCTTGAACATTTTGATACAAAAGCTTATACAGAGGGTGTTAGTACTGGGGTGGGGGAATAGTGCTTGGAAGGAATATGAATGAGAATTAAAGAGAAGCCTTTTGTCTGTTAGATCTCTGAAGAAGAAAAAGGTGTGTTAATTGAAGGAAACTTTTTCTCCACTTGCACAAGCCTGGTCTGAGAATGGGATGAGTAGTGAAGGGATAACTAATTTACTGTTACATTCTTTCAAATGAACTTTGGGATCATTTTTACTCCTGTGCTGCCAATTAAAGTAAAACAGTGTTTTCTTTTTTTTGTTTGTAAGTTTGTTTTTACCAAGCAAAGATTTCTTTCTGTTTTCTGAAAAACCTTTAGATTTGTCTTTGGTTATTCTATTAACCAATAAATGCTCACATCCTAATTGTTTTAGGAGGCGGTGGAACACAAAGGCTTACAAAAGCAGTTGGGAAATCATTGGCAATGGAACTGATTCTCACTGGAGATAGAATTTCAGCCCAGGAAGCCAAACAAGCAGGTACAAAAACAGCATGTTCCAGTAGACATGAGATTCTGTATTCTGCATGCTTAAGGTGGAGATAGTATTCATCTACTCGTGGAGTCCAGTGGTCAAAACCCAGAAGTAGAGAGATTCACATTTTTGACCAGAGATTTTGCTACCCTGTTCATTTATCACTTAAATGAAACAAAATGTTTGTTTTAAAATTAATAGTTTCTTGTTAATGTGTTCTTTCAAGTATTTGCTCTCAGGGAAATGAGAAATTGGTACTACTGGTCAAACTAAATTCGAGAACAGTCAGGATCTGGAAAGCATTCTTTCCTCTCTCTCTCCCTCCGCTATCCTATGCAGTTCTTATATCTAAATTGTAGATCTCAGTACCGAATAATGGCAATATGACAAGTACATTCTTGACATGCAGCCTTGCATGCCATACCATTCCTGTAATGGCCAGATTACCATATTCAGCAAGGGCTATATGTTTGAATCAATGTCCTGTCCTAAAAAAAATTCTTCGGGAGCCCCTATTTTTTTCTTTTGTAACTCGCTGTTGTGCCTTTTTGATATTATAGAACTTAGCAGTAGCTATGGTAAGTCTACACTTCCTTCTGAAATGTTCCTTTTTGTTGCCTTTTAGTAGGGGTGCAAAGGTTTAGTCCTCAAGGACTGCAAGCGGGCCAGGTTTCCAGGATACCCTTAAAAGAACGCTTGTATTTAATACAAATCTATGCTATGCGTATTCATTAGGAATATCCTTGATGCCATTGAAGATGAAACGTGCAGCCTGCCTTCCTAGCTTGGAAGTTAAATGCATTAAAATAGACTTGATAGAGCTGCACAGCAAAGTAGGCTAAAAACAGGCTACATTAAACAAGGAAAAGGCAGAGAAATCAGAATCAAGGAGAAGAAAGTTACAAAAAATGAAGAGTTACGTCAGAAACTGATAATGTTTCCCTGCATTCTGTTTGATTTCGTGGGACTTCATTGTCCATCCACCTAGGTGGATTTTTCTTCCTTACAAAAAATGAAGAACCAGGGGATGGTTAGAAAGCTCAGGCAAAGAAAACTTAATGCAGCTCCTCCAGTATGCCCAAGAAGAGGTTTGCAGACATCAGTTAGTAGTTATGTATTTCTGGTGCTTCCAGATGTCAGATTAGAAACCTCCTCAAGTACCCAAGTTTTAGACCAGATTTGAAAGCCTACTAGGTAAGACTAACTCTCCGCTTTATATGCTTGAGTTCCAGAGATAAGATGTGGTGTAGCTGAATTATGAATGACTAGCATATACAAGCTGAATCTTAGTTGGAAGAAGTACAGCAAAAAGATGAAATAGGGAAGACCTCAAGGGAACATGCTAGGTTGATCAAAAAGCTGGGATTTGAATGTCTGGGTCAATAAATAGAAAAGCTGATAGAAGAACTTGGTTAAATTGGAGCCTAACCTGAAAGGACTGGAACCCCCCCCCCCCCCCCTGAAATGTCAGGAGACAGTTTCCTTCCAGGAGGAGCTGTTCTGCCTCTTGGGAAACTGTTACAGCTAGCCTATTTCTAGTTTTTTTGCATTGCTGGTAATCTTAGTTCTGCCTCCTGAGTTACCCAATAGGAACCAGCTCAGAGCAGGTTTGAGCATTTCTGCCCTCTCTTGGCTTATTTTCTTTTCCATTGTTGTTCTCCTGAGGCTTGAATAGTAGATTAGTACAAGACAAGAACTAGGATACCTTGAGCAATCCATGTGCTAGGCTAACATTCAAGCCTCAGGAGTCCCTGCTAGAGATTCTGACAGAATCAGTACCTTTACTTTGGCTGGTTCAAAGATAGGCTCAGCCACCTAAACAAACAAACAAAAAAAAAAGCACATATAACTTGGTTAAATTTGAGTCTAACCTGATGAGACAGGAAAAACAAAACAAAAACAAATGACAGGTTTCTTTCCAGTATTATTACATTTCTGAAGTTTTCCCCCCAATGTTAATAGATACCTTGCACAAGGCAGCCTTGACCCTGTTACCTTCCAGGAGGAGCTTTTCTGCTTCTTGAGTCTACTGTAGCCAGCCTATGCCTAGCTGTATTTTTGTATTTCTGCCTCAGTGGTGTTCTTATCCAGTTGTGCTCTAAAATGGCTTTTTAAAAAACAGAAACACAAAATGAAATTTAAAAAAAAACAGCCTGTAAACAACATAGGAAACTAAACCAAAGTGAAATTTTTGTTTGCCTGCACATTCCTATTCCTCACATCTTAAAAAAAAAAAAAAATCATTAGATGAAAATAAGCATGTTGGTAAAGGTCAGCCAGTCAGTTTATCTGGATTTTCAAGAAACGTTTGATGACATTTCACATAAGTTAAACCAAAATGCAGTCTGTCCCTTTATCTTTTTCATTTTGTCAGAAATCTGTTCTACTGTAGATTGGAAGCTTGTTAAAAGATAGGAAACAATATAGGACTAAGTGGACAGCTTTAACAATGAAGTAAATCTCTTCTGGTTTCTCTACCAGAGCTGAATCATTACGGGTTTGTGACCAATGTATATATTAATGATCTTGAAAACTGAGCCAAAAGCAAAGTGATCAAATTTTGCAAATGCTGCTTATACAAATTAAAATATGAATGTATTGTGAGGAACTGCATAAAGACCTTGCAGGCTTGGGGAACTGGGCCTCTCAACATAAGGCAGATATTAGCAAATAGCTTAATTAATGATCTAGTTGTTGCTGATACTACTCAGTTGACCATTTTTTTTTTTAATTGTTGGACAGGCCTTGTTAGCAAAATTTACCCAGCTGAGAAACTAGTTGAAGAAGCCATCCGCTGTGGAGAAAAAATTGCAAAGAATTCTCAACTTATAGTATCCATAGCAAAAGAAGCAGTTAATGGAGGTGAGTGAGGATTTGCTTAACATTTTCTTATCAGTGACATTAGTGTTACCCTGAGAGTTTGAATAGTTTTCTGCATTACATGTACATGAGTTTCTCACAGATACTCTTGAGGTCTTTATGGGGTTTTACACAGTGAGGGTACAGTTTGCTAGTGTTACATGTTTTAAAAAAAAATGCAAGCATCATATAATGTTTACTTCTCTTCTGCAGTTCATAATTATATATCGAAGCAACAATGGCCTAGGAGATCCCACATACCTTAGATCTTGGAAGCTAAGTAGGGTAGGCCCTAGTTAGTACTAAATGGGACACAACAGAGAAGACCAGATGAGGGGGTTGTAGAAGGCAATGGCAAAGCACTGCAGTATTTTTCTCAGGAAAAATGTTCCAGCACTCGGTATATTACCTGTCAACACCCAGAAATGAGGAGCAAGACTGTAGGAAAAACAAGCACAGCCATTTCATTTTGCAAAATGATACATCAGAATTGTATTGGACAGCTTAGTGGATTGCCATAGATTTAGAGGCTTTCATCTCTAATTTTCCTATTCCAGTATTTATTTTTATTTTTTTGTTACATTTGTACCCCACGGTTTCCCACTCATTGCAGGCTCAATGCGGCTTACATGGGACAATGGAGGGTTAAGTGACTTGCCCAGAGTCACAAGGAGCTGCCTGTGCCTGAAGTGGGAATTGAACTCAGTTCCTCAGTTCCCCAGGACCAAAGTCCACCACCCTAACCACTAGGCCACTCCTCCTAGCTTACCTTTTTAACAAAAACTGGTAGCCTTAGTTCTTACTACAAAAGATCCTCTTAGCTGACTTTGTACAGAGAGGTTGAGGATTGAATGGACAAAGAGATTAAAGGTATCATCAACATTTTAATAAAAATGCCAGAGTACTATGATAATGATGACAAGCACCCAACAGGCACTTGCATTTCACGTGATGACTAATATTTAAACAGAAGGAAATATGAAGACTAATGGAAATGCAAGTGCCTATTGGGTGCATGCCATCGTATCATAGTGCTTTTCCACTCAGCCTTAATTTCTATGAGCTAATATCTGCAAATAAGGTTACAAAAAGTTATCTTATTGGGGCAGGTGGATTTTGAAAGCTGGTATAAGGGGTATTTTTAATGATTAAGTTCTGGTGCCATTAGGCAGTGATGCTGTGTGCACTATTTATGCAGAAATGTGAGTGGTTAGCAGATAATTGCTTTTTAAAAATATTTGTGTCAGTTCTGGGCTTGTAGCTTGCATATGAGAGCCGGAGGATGCCTCTTGGGATATCTTTGTGGTGGCAGCGGATAGGATCAATAGGAGAATTCGTTGCCGGAGAATGTGGTAAAGGCGGTTAGCTTAGCGGAGTTTAAAAAAGGTTTGGATGGCTTCCTAAAGGAAAAGTCCATAGACCGTTATTAAATGGACTTGGGGAAGATCCACTATTTGTGGGATAAGCAGTATAAAATGTTTTGTACATTTTTGGGATCTTGCCGGGTATTTGTGACCTGGTTTGGCCACTGTTGGAAACAGGATGCTGGGCTCGATGAACATTTGGTCTTTCCCAGTATGGCAATACTTATGTACTTAAGGCCCTCATTCCCATGTGCATGTCCTTCACCAGCTAGGCCTGGTTCCTTAGGACCAGCATGTTGAGGTGTGGCTAAAGTATTCTCCATAGATTCTAAGCAGAAAGCTATAGTGTAGGCAGTACCTACAGCTTCACATTCAAAACAATTGTTTGCTGCACTTTAGTGCATGTACCAGTCCATGCATTCAGTGTTAGAGAACTTAAGCTGAAGAAGTTACGCTGAAGAAGTTAGACCCTTCAAAAATGATGCCACTATTGGTTTTATAAGGGGATATGCTTTCTTTTCCGTTACACCCAGAGAGAGAGATCCAAACAGTTTTAGAAATCCAGCATGCCCAGCCATACGCTGGTCCACCTTCGATTTTCAGCTAAATTTTACAATAATAAATTTTCTTTTTACCCTGAGGTGACGACTGCACCACTGGGATTGTGACTGGTTTTCCACTGCCACTCTGTTTTACATTTCTTAAAGATTTCTATTCAGTGTTCTTTTTGCTGTTCTCTCTAATTCAGAGGAAACACTTAAGTTTACAAAAGGATGTGATTAATTGGATCTAGTGTTATCTGCTGGATCCCTGCATTAATTGGGGAGGGCCTCCCATTAAAATTATTTGGGACTGCATACATTTTATGGATCCAGTTTTGTGTTATGAGTGGAAGGAGATGTGGATGAGGACACCCCAAATGATTTCCTTTTTTAAATAGGAAATCATTTGTTCACAAAAACCAGGGAGAAGGTGTAACAAAGGAAAATATACAGTATATGGCTGTATGTATTTTTCCTCTTGCTCTTCCTAATATGCATCAGTTTCTGTATCTAGCTGGTGGCTGGCAGCCTTCTTTTCTGTCAACTAATAGGAGTGATCTGTTGATGAATTTCCCTAGCAATCTGTCCCAGCATTTTGTTTCAAGCTGTCTACAGACCTGAGGTCTCTAGGCTGCACTTCTACTACTACTACTTAACACTTCTAAAGCGCTACAAGGGTTACGCAGCGCTGTACAGTTTAACAAAGAAGGACAGTCCCTGCTCAAAGGAGCTTACAATCTAATGGACAAAATGTGCAGTCAAACAAATTGGGGCAGTCAAGATTTCCTGAATAGAGGTATAATGGTTAGGTGCCGAAGGCGACATTGAAGAGGTGGGCTTTGAGCAAGGATTTGAAGATGGGCAGGGAGGGGGCTTGGCGTATGGGCACAGGAAGTTTATTCCAAGCATAGGGAGAGGCGAGGCAGAAAGGGCGGAGCCTGGAATTGGCGGTGGTGGAGAAGGGTACAGAGAGGAGGGATTTGTCCTATGAGCGGAGGTTTCTGGTAGGAGCGTAAGGGGAGATAAGGGTACAGAGGTAATTAGGGGCTGCAGATTGAGTGCATTTGTAGGTTAGTAGGAGAAGCTTGAACTGTATGCGGTACCTGATCGGAAGCCAGTGAAGTGACTTGAGGAGAGGGGTGATATGAGCATAATGGTCCAGGCGGAAGATAAGACGTGCAGCAGAGTTCTGAACTTCTGAGCTGCTGTTTTTTCCTGTGTGCTTCCTACACCTGTTCTAGTGGACAAGGTACTCAGACCTTCTGGTAGCAGATCCTGCTAGAGGGTTGGAGAAGTTTCTGGTAGTTTCTAGAAGGGAACCTGAAAGCAGGGAGGAGTTTGACCTTCCGAGGGGTGTTGCTAGTGTCAGTAGTACACTCCCTTAAAGAAGATTTAAATTCTGACTTTGCCACCAAAAGGTTCTTTAGAACCTCTCTCGCCACTGACCATACCAGTCGGGGGAAAGCCCCATTCCTGCCAATGCCTGCTGCTGGCTCCCAAGAGAGAGAGAATCAGCCCATCTATACCCAATTGGTTAGACATTCACAGCACTTGCAGAAGCAAGGATTCAGAGGCTTGGGCAAATGAGAGGTCTGAAACCCGGCGCTGACTTGCTACAGTGAGAAGGTGTGGAGGGACCCTTCTCACCTCGCATATCTCAAGTGGAAGGAGTAAGGGGAAACTCAGGACAAGTCAGCCCTACCACCCAGGCAGCTCATATACTACTCCTATGGGATGCTACATCCCATAGCAGAGTGGAGGAAAATTCAAGACATAGAAAGAAACATATTTAACTGTAGCAGGCTACAGCAGCAAAGGTATCTGTGTACTGTGAATGTAATATCTCACTGAACTGTACTTAACAATTTACTGAATACCATCAGCCTACCCTGGTAGCCTTGAATTGAAGTGTGAGCAGGAAGTAAAGGATATGCAATGTGCATAAGTTGGTGTTTGACTTGACTATGGGTTTTGTGCTTCCATCAATTGTCGGTGCAGTAAAGTTCCAGTTTGTTTCAAGTTACTTCATGATGTGTTCTGGATTTGTTGTGTGTCGCGTCCCTCACCTGCAGCGCGCTCCCCGGGGCCAAGCCACTCTCCGATCCCGCCTTCATAACGAGAAGCGTCGGTCAGGCGGGCTGGATCAGCGCTCCGCGGGCTGCTCCCCTTCCTGTTTGCCTTGCTGGCGGTTGGGACGGCGCCGGCACGAAGCTCTTGCCCCCTGTTGCTGCTGGGAACGTCGGCCATGTTGGGCCACGCTGGCGTCCCAGGATGTACACCTCCCTTCCGGGCGCGGAGCCTGGGAACTCTGGCCACGCCCTGGCTTCGAGATTGGCCATTCGGGTCTCGCCTCCACCTTCTCCTATCGGCCCGCCTATCCACACTTCCTGGGCCAGCTGATTTCTATGTCCCCACCTCTTGCCAGCTGACAGCTATCAGTCCCGATGGTGGGGGCTATTTAAGGAGCAGCTCTCTCTACACACTTTGCTTCGGCTTCTACTACTTTGGTAGATTGCTTGTGTTACTAGGAGACTCTGTCTAGTACTACTTGCTGCCTGACCTGACTTGACCTCTGCCTGGAACCCGACTACTCTCTGCTTGCTACCTGACCTGACTTGACCTCTGCCTGGAACCCGACTACTCTCTGCTTGCTGCCTGACCTGACCTCTGCCTGGACCCCGACTACTCTCTGCTTGCTACCTGACCTGACCTCTGCCTGGAACCCGACTACTCTCTGCTTGCTGCCTGACCTGACCTCTGCCTGGAACCCAACTACTCTCTGCTTGCTACCTGACCTGACCTCTGCCTGGAACTCGACTACTCTATATTTGCAGCCTGACCTGACCTCTGCTTGGAACCTGACTGCTTGCTGCCTAACCTGACCTCTGCTGAGAACCCGGCTCCTCCTCTGCTGTCTCACTAGACCTCTGCTTGATCCGGAACCCCTCCGCTAGCTGCTATTCCAGACTACTCCTTGATCCAGACTCTTCTTTGCTGGTTACTTGACCTGACCCTAGCTTCTATCTGAGCCCAGTCCTCCTTTGCCTGCTGGCTGCGGCCGTCTGACCCCTGCCGATTCCGGAAGTCCTGCGGGCCGCCTGCACCTGGGGGCTCAACCCTCAGGGAACGGTGGTCCTCCCAGGTGAAGCCTCGGGGTTTGCTCGGCT
This sequence comes from Microcaecilia unicolor, assembly GCF_901765095.1. Lineage (NCBI taxonomy): Eukaryota > Metazoa > Chordata > Amphibia > Gymnophiona > Siphonopidae > Microcaecilia > Microcaecilia unicolor. The sequence goes on from NC_044035.1 coordinate 110,833,677, forward strand.
GCCCAACAGGGCGCATACTCAAAACCTCCTCACTGTGCTCCGTTTGGGCAGAAGGCCTCACAAGCGTGACATGTGTGAGTGGAAGTCCGATGCCTTGCTTGCTTGGTCCTCCAACCTTGAGGTTGGCTCCTGCCCAGATTCCACTATCCTGGGCAGTGACTAGGCAGCCACCTATCTCACCTATACAACAAAGGAGGCTTACATATTTATAAAAATGTACTTGATTGTCCTTTGAAACCAGAGTACATCAAAGCAGTTTACAGACCATGGGCATGAGGACTTGTCAACCTTTGGTTTGAATCCAACCACTTAGGTTTTCAGGATACTCTCAGTGATTGAGAGATATGCATACAGTCCTTTCATGCACATTTTGAAACCCTGACTGGTTGGATGCAACCCAACTGTCTTGGCGTGCCCCAAGCATTAGGTTGCAGAATCACTGTTCCAGGGGGTTAGTGAGTATTGGTTTGGGAAGCTCAATCAAAAAATGAGTGGTCTGGCAGTGATGCTGGCTGATGGGCTACTAGTCATTGCTGACTGAGACCCTCTGATTGCTGTACTCTTATCACAAGTGTGATACAACAGGAACTATCTTTGTTTGAGCTGATTCCCCTCAACCTTTGGAAAAAGTTTCCAGATAAGTATCTTCTGCTTGCCATGACGGTTTAGTGCCACTGAATACCATAAATGGAGAAGCATCTCCTGCCCACATAAAACACTGGTGAATACCCCTATGCTTGAGAATGACATGGTTATCGTAATTCAGAAAAGGTTTACAATAGAGCTTTCCAAACAGTGGGCTGGGACACCAAATGGGGGTCACACAACCTGCATTTAGGGTTCTGAACTGGGTGATCTCTCCATAGGTACATCATTATTCGGTACCGGGGGTGGAGGGGATCATACAATTTTATTTGACAATGATTTCGGAGTCACAGCCACAAAAGATTGAAAAGTGTTGGTTTACAAGTTTAGTCAAATGATGCGAACTCATCTTCTAATTAAAGCAGCAATGCACTCATCTAGCTCTATGAGAAGACCTCTTTAACTTGCGTATCAGGGGCGTAGCCACGGGCGGGCCTGGACGGGCCCAGGCCCAGCCAGTTTCCCTCCAGGCCCGCCCAGCCAACGTCCGCCCTGCCCCGGGTGTCAGCAGGTGGGGAGGGGGGTGCTCTGTTGGCGCTGCAGTCCCCACCTGCCTACCAGCTCCATGATCGACGAGCAGACGACCCTCATCTTCCATCCGGCACCGAGCCTTAAAAAAAAAAAACCCCGGAGAAACGCCTCGCGTCTGCTGTGTGCTGCTGTAAAGCAAGCAGCAAATTGCTTTGTCGCGTCGGCCCTTCCTTCACTGTGTCCTGCCCTCTGATGTAACTTTCTATTTCCGCGAGGGCGGGACACAGTGAAGGAAGGGCCGATGCGACAAGATGATTTGCTGCTTGCTTTACAGCAGCGCACAGCAGACGCGAGGCGTTTCTCCGTTTTTTTTAAACGCTCAGTGCCGGGTGGAAGACGAGGGTCGTCTGCTCGTCGATCATGGAGCTGGTAGGCAGGTGGGGACTGGGTCATGCAGGGGGGCTCAGATGGGAATGTCAGGGTGGGGTGGGGAGGGGTTCAGATTTATAGTATTTAACTTTTAAAGTTCATCATGATGGTGGGGGGGGGGGGGGGGGGGGGGGGGGGGGTGGAGAAGGGAAGAGGAAATGCATGCCCACCCAACCTTCCCACTGACCCACCCAAAAATTACATTCTGGCTACGCCACTGTTGCATATGGATATATATACACAGAGAGAGTTCATGTTTCCTTCATGGGTGATTGTATGCATGTTAGCAAGGCTGCTGACTTCTTCTGCTCTCTTGGTCTCCTCCTGCCGTACTCTGTGTAAGCCTCTTTCCGCCCAGCCTGCCACATGATCGCTTTAGTCTCCTGACCCGATCTCCACCTGTTGAGCAGCGCCTTTGGGGCCACTTAGTTTTTGTGTCTGAATACCATAGAGTGAACGGATCACTTCACCACTCATCTTAGGGGCTGCTTTCCACTTCACCTCCACCCACTTATGGACCGCCTTGCCAAGAGCTGTTCAGCTAACCAGAGCTGTCTCAGCAATGGGAAACTACCTATGTCCAGCCTCTCTCGGACAGTCTTCTCTATGGTTTCAACGTATAACCTAAAGTCTTTCCTAATGACTTATCCGTGGACCATTTTAGACACTTTAACCTTTTTTTTCTCTTTTTTTTTTAACCCTGTTCCTTCTATCCTATTTAATTTGATTGTATTTGTATAAGAACTGATCTGGCGTTAGCCTCATCAGTACATTGTAAGCCACTTTGTGCCTGCAAAACTGTGGGAAAAAGTGGGATATAAATGTGCTAAAATAAATAAATAAGTTTTCAGAATACATACCAAACCCTCTTCTATGACATATTATGCCTTTGGGTACAGCTTGTGCCATTTTGATATTTCCCTTCCCTGCTCCCAATTTTAAAAAAAAGGCTATAAATGTATTCTGAATAATAGTAAAAAAGGTAGACTAATAGGAAACATAAACATATGAAATAATTTATTGGTGTGAATCAAAAAACAAACCCGACGTGGCCACGTTTCTCCCTCAGGCTGCGTCAGGGGTCAAAACTAAAATAAAAACATAGATATCAAATCATCAAACATAATTCATATATATCAACTTTCATTATAAAACATTCATATGTGTCATATTTTCAAAATAATTTCAAATAAATAACAAACAACATCAATATAGATATACAGTCAGCCATGAATATCAAACAATTATATGAAAAACTCATATGTGTCAATCATGATCAGTGCTTTTTTTTGTGCCGGTACGCAACGGTACGGCGTACCGGCACCTTTTTTTTGCCCCCCCCCCCATCTGCTCCCTTGCCCTCCCCCTCCAGCCATCCATGCCCATCCCGTGATTCCGTTCGCTCCCCTGCCCCCCCCTCCAGCCATCCCGTGATTCCCTTCGCTCCCCTGCCCCCCCCCCCAGCCATCCATCCCCACCCCGCGATTCCCTTCGCTCCCCTGCCCGGCATCCATACCCACTCCGCGATTCTCCTTGCTCCCCTGCCTCCGTCGCAGCAGCCGTAGTGAAAGGCCGTCAGCCTTCCCTTCGTTTCCTGTCTTGTCCCGCCCTCGCGCAATGACGTCAGAAGAAGGCGGGACACTGACAGGAAACGAAGGGAAGGCTGACGGCCTTTCACTACGGCAGCTGCGACGGAGGCAGGGGAGCGTTACTGTGCAGGACGCTGAGCTCTGGCTGTGCTTTAAGGAACTGGCCAATCCTATTTAATAGAATGCACCTCCAACATTCTGAAGCCGAGAAACCTCGTGTGGTTGGTCACTTCTGCTTATGATGAACCCGGAAGTACGTGATGTCAATTCAGGAGATGGATACAGAGAGCAGGAATTCCTCAGCCATGCAGTCAGCTTCAGAATGTTGGAGGTACGTTTTATTATATAGGATGAATTTCAAGTTTTTTAACTTTATCATATATTTTGATATCAGTTTATTTATATTGTTTTTTAATTATTTATCAATGTCATGTATTTTTAAGCTATTTTTGCAATATTTTATGACATACATGAATGTTTATCATGATTGACACATATGAGTTTTTCATATAATTGTTTGATATTCATGGTTGACTGTATATCTATATTGATGTTGTTTGTTATTTATTTGAAATTATTTTGAAAATATAATGACACATATGAATGGTTTTATAATGAAAGTTGATATATATGAATTATGTTTGATGATTTGATATCAATGTTTTTATTTCTTAGTTTTGACCCCTGACGCAGCCTGAGGGCAAAACGTGGCCACGTCAGGTTTGTTTTTTGATTCACACCAATAAATTATTTCATATGTTTATGTTTTCTATTAGTCTACCTTTTTTACTATTATTCTATCATAGTAAGGAGTCTGTTGCCTTTTTTGTTTGTTTATAAATGTATTCTGTCTTGTTTTCTGCTTATGTGGAACTTGGATTGTTATACATAGCATTTAAATAAAGACCTAACTGGGGACATACTGTGGAATATGATGGTTTGGTGTTGTGTGAGACCATTAATGATAGCATTCAAAATGCAGTCTCTCTTCTTTAAGCCTAAGAGTGATTTCATGATTTTAAGTAACACTATTTTTACTTTTTTTTCTTTAAGCTTTTGAATTATCTTTGGCAGAAGGAAACAGACTGGAGAAGAAATTATTTTATACAACATTTGCTACAGTAAGTATTCTAAATCAGCAAAGGGCATTTCAGATACTCTGGTAGGAGCAGGGAAGAAGCCAAATAAACATAGCGCTAGAAACGGATGGCAGATCAGGATTGCAAGACTCATGTAGTCTGCTTATTCTTAATGTGGTACCAACAGAACTTTCCTAGCCTTAGACTTTATTTCTAAGGGTCTTCTGTGTTTTATCCCAAACTTTATTTTATTAAAAGCATTACTCAACCAAAACACCGTGTTCTGAGCAAGTTACATAAAATAGCATCAGTAATAACTCAAAGAAACCCATGTAGATAATCCATCAGTACTCCAACTTGCTCCCTTCTGCCTCATAAATTCTGTACTTCAATCCCATTATCAATCCCTTAAACAGCATTAAAATTTCAAGGGATCAGATCCAGGTTTTGGAACCTCTATGACAATACATGGAGCTCACTTCCAGATGTTAATCCATGGGAACTAAATTTCATAAAAATGGAACAAAATAGTTGAACACTCTGCTAAGCGGAAGACAGTCAAGTCACAGAAGGACCAAGAGTTGCCTATAATACTGTTGGGAAGATTGAGTCTTAACCTGCAGATAACTAAATCACTAGATAAGTACTGAGTGATGCAAACATTTTGCACTTAGATACAATATTTTAAAGTAGACCAGTGCAATTCCTCCAGATGAGAAGAGCCAGCAGAATTCTCTTTCCTCCCTCCCCCCCCCCCCCCCCCCCCCCCCCCCCCAGCCATGCAGCTGCATTTAGGTTGAGTTTTGTACAACAAATACTTGTTAGCTGCAGTTGGTAGTATAAAGAGTTACAGTAATCTATTTGAGGTATAAACAATGCATAAACAATTAACTGCCAGATCTTTTCATTTGTAAGACACAGTTGATAAATCCACCTTAAAGCTCCCACTACCTTGAGAACTGTTTGTCTTGGCCATTTTCATTTCTAATCAGGTGATTGAAGCAGTGGATGGATAATTAGGGATCCTAGGGTTCAAATTCTGATTTCCCCCCACTGATGCTTATTGTAGTCTTGGGCAAGTCTTCAATCTTCCATTCCCTCAGTTACAAACTTAGGGCCAGATTTATTAAATTGACTTATTTAATTCAAGCCTCATTATTGTCTGTGAATCATAGTTACTAATAACTCATATTAAAACATTAATGCAAGTTAATAAATTTGGCTGTTAGATTGTAAGCTCTACCTTTTGTTCCTAGTGTTGGATTGAGGCGAGGTGGGATGGGTGTAGAATGGGGTCATGGCCTTCAGAAGCAGGTATGGCTTTAGCAATCTCTTCATGCGGCCTCTACTTCAGGGACTAGCTCTGCAGCTTCCTGGTATCAAGCTGACTTTCTGAACCACATCTTCCGGCCAGCTCAGTATGAACAAGGAGAGCAGCACACCAACTCAGAAAGAGAAAGCATGGGTTAGGAAGGGGGTGGGGCTGGAGGTAGAGGAGAAAACAGGCAGAGCTGGAAGAAGCACACGGAAGAGCAAGAACAGGTTGGGATAAGACAATGTGGATATGGGCCAGGAAGAAGCTGAGTAGAACCTGGACTGGTCAGTGGCCTAAGGAGGATGGGTTGGCTGAATTCATTCTGTTCCTGCTAAGTACCCCCCTCCCCCACCACCTCATTAGTAAAAGACACCCCAAATTTGATCCTCTTGTAGGTTAGACACAGGAGTAGAGGAATTGGGAGGACGGAAAGGGAATAAGGGGACTAGTTGTGATGGGCATTGGTGCAAGACAGAGGTGGAGACACAAGAGGGGTTTGGAGAGAATAGAGCTTTGGGTGAAGCTGGTGCTGGGAACGGGAAAAAGTTGTGAGGGACTAGGGTTGGGAAGAGGGAGGAGGGAAATGTTGAGCGGAGGCAGAGCAAGAGGAGATTGTGAGATGGAAATGGTGTTGGGCAGAGAGAAAAGAAGGGTTAGGGGGCTGATCCTGGGTTGTGGGGGGGAGGAGAATGGAGCTGTGTAGGGCATGGGGAAGAGGGGTGATGGGCGAAGGTGGAGAAAGAAGGTTAGGGACAGATGTCTAAAATAAATAAATATATTTGTGAATGGAGTGCAGTTCGTTTTCTCTGTGTTTAGGGGTACATGTCAAGGTTGTCCTTTGTTGCATCTTATGTTTAACCTTTTCATGCAGCCTCTAGCTCTGGCAATTTGGCAGGCAGAGACTATAGAGGGGGTTCAGGTGTCACCTCTAGAAATTAAGTTATTTCTGTATGCTGATGGTCTTATGCTAAACACAGCAATTTCTGCGTTCTTAGCCGTGGTATAGAGTTTTAGTCTTGTCTCTTGTTATAGGAGACATTTGGATAAGACTTGAGTGTTTCCCTCTGTCAAGGCAGCTGTATCGAGCAGATATTTGTTTGTTCCCTTTTAAGCGGCAGGCTTCTGGAATGAAGTATTTATGTATAAGGTGTGGGCGCACTTTGGAGGAAACTGTACAAGAAAATGTAGATTATTTAGTTTCATCTTTGGAAATGTTTTGGTCAAAGGTTGGTCTCTGTTACATCTATCCTGGTGGGGCCGGATGGAGTCTATTAAAATGGTTTTGGCCCCAAATATTAATTATGTTCTGGGTAGATTGCCTTTGTCCTTTCTGGTGTCTTTCTTTAAGAGAATTGAGGGGATTGTTTAAAAATTCTTAAGGCGTGGGAAGCTTCCTAGAATGGGAATGAGGAAACTGTAGCAGCCTAAGCAGTTGGAGGGAGTAAATCTGCCAGATTTTGTGCACTACCATTTGGCATATTTGTTAAGTCAAAGTGGGCAGTGGTTTCAGGTGCAGGGTTGTGAGAATAAGCCTGTTTGGTTGCAGGTAGAATACGCTTTGATGACTCCAGTTCCTCTGGAAAATTTAGCAGATATGGCTGCCTTTTCATGCGGAAGGGAGTTTCCAGTAATTATAACTATGATTGCTTTTCAGCTGTTTGAACGGAAGCATGTTGTCATTCTAATGAGGTATTGCTTCTCATTCGGAACAATAATAGTATTCTAGTAGCAAAAAACCCCGAGTTCATTGGCCTATCTGGCAGATTTGGTTTGTGTGGTAGCTGGTACAGGATGGGAAATTTAAGACTTTTCAGACCTTAAGGGAGGGAGTTTGCATTTCCTGATATTCAGAATTACCCATGGTTGCAGTTGCTACATGCATTGCGACACTCTAAACTAGATATTAGGACTCTAGCAGACCGATGGTGGATACCAGCTTTATTTGAAAAGTTCATGGTATCTGGTAATGTCAGTTATTTATAAATGTTGCCAGACTCAAACCAGAAAGATTTGTGTGGGTACTCAGAAAGTGTGGGAATTTGAATTGCAAGATGCATTGACAGATCAACAGTAGCAGTTTGTTGATCGCGGACCATGTAGTCAAAAAATGGCAGCGTCCATAAGACATTTTTTTTCTTGTATCGTCGGTCTCTGTGGACTCTTGTTAAAAACACAAAAATGTGGGCGGAGTAATGATCATTGTTGGTCATGTAAGGGAGCAGACACTTTGCTCCATCTTACTTATGAGTGCCCTACTTTGCAGAATTTTGGGAGGCAGTCTGGCAAGGTATTGTTGCAGTTGTGTAACTTGAAGCTACTACTACTATTATTTCGCATTTCTATAGCGCTACAAGGCGTACGCAGCGCTGCACAAACATAGAAGAAAGACAGTCTCTGCTCAAAGATCTTACAATCTAATAGACAAAAAAATAAAGTAAGCAAATCAAATCAATTAATGTGTACAGGGAGGAGGAGAGGAGGGTAGGTGGAGGCGAGTGGTTACAAGTGGTTAGGAGTCAAAAGCAATGTTAAAGAGGTGGGCTTTCAGTCTAGATTTAAAGGTGGCCAAGGATGGGGGCAAGACGTAGGGGCTCAGGAAGTTTATTCCAGGTGTAGGGTGCAGCGAGACAGAAGGCGCGAAGTCTGGAGTTGGCAGTAGTGGAGAAGGGAACAGATAAGAAGGATTTATCCATGGAGCGGAGTGCACGGGAAGGGGTGTAGGGAAGGACGAGTGTGGAGAGATACTGGGGAGCAGCAGAATGAGTACATTTATAGGTTAGTAGAAGAAGTTTGAACAGGATGCGAAAACGGATAGGGAGCCAGTGAAGCGACTTGAGGAGAGGGGTCGTATGAGTAAAGCGACCCTGGCGGAAGATGAGACGGGCAGCAGAGTTTTGAACCGATTGGAGAGGGGAGAGGTGACTAAGTGGGAGGCCAGCAAGAAGCAGATTACAGTAGTCTAAGCGAGAGGTGACAAGGGTGTGGATGAGGGTTTTGGTAGAGTGCTCGGAAAGAAAGGGGCGGATTTTACGGATGTTGTAAAGAAAGAAACGACAGGTCTTGGCGATCTGCTGGATATGAGCAGAGAAGGAGAGAGAAGAGTCAAAGATGGCCCCAAGGTTTCGAGCTGAGGAGTCAGGGAGAATGAGAGAGCCATCAACAGAAATAGAAAACGGGGGAGTGGGGAGGTGGGTTTGGGGGGAAAAATGAGAAGCTCGGTTTTAGTCATGTTTAATTTCAGGTGGCGTTGAGACATCCAGACAGCAATGTCAGACAAGTGTGCTGAAACTTTGGTTTGGATGCAAGGTGAGATATCAGGGGTAGAAAGGTAGATTTGGGAGTCATCAGCATAGAGATGGTAGGAAAAGCCATGGGATGAGATTAATGAACCAAGGGAAGAAGTGTAGATGGGTGTCTTTCTGTTTTGAAAATAAGGCGGATTGTAATGTAACATGGCCTTTTTTTCTGTCTCCCATTTTAAGGAGGACCGTAAAGAAGGAATGAAGGCTTTTGTGGAGAAAAGAGCAGCAAACTTCAAAAATCAGTAGTCCGGCATGTTTGGGATGATTTATGAACGAGTGTGTTGAACTGGTTACATAAGTGATTTAAACATTCAAAGTCCTTTTATTTCCTGCCTGATATCTCCAATTAATATTGGATTTTAAAAACACTATGATCCTTTTAATCACATATAATATAGTTGGGGGTGAAAAAATGAGAACATGTGGGCACCAGTCGGACTTCTTTTTCCCTGTTAGTCTATGTGGGGAGGGGGGAATTGCCTTTTTTTTTTTCTCTCTTGGTGTTTCTTTCCCACAAGCTGCAGTGGCAATTCCTCTCCCAAGGCACATCTACGGTGGCAGTGTCTGTCTGGGCCAGTGCCATGCACTGATTTTAAGGTGCCTGGGCAACTTGGCATCCAAGAATATTACATCCTTTGTATAGGGTTAAAGTCAAACGATGATGATGTTTAATGCAATAAAATGCTAGAGAAATAAATGCATATTTCAGTATGGAAATGCCCTGGCTCATTTGTACTAATTGAAGACAGTTATATGCATTGGCTACATCTAGTCAAGGCTGATTGTGTGTTATGCAGGTGATATATGAAGTCAGCTGACCAGTCTTGTATATTTTGGACACTGATGACAAATTTGCTGGTTATGTTTAATATAGCCTTAGTGGGAGGAGTAGCCTAAGTGGTTAGAGCAGTGGGCAGAGAACCAGGGCAGCCAGTTTCAAATCCCACTGCTGCTCCTTGTGAACCTGGGCAAGTAATTTAACCCTCCATTGCTCTGGTACAAATTCAGATTGTGAGCTTTGCATGGACAGAAAAAGACCTACTGTACCTGAATGTACACAGCTTCAATAGCCTTTAGGCTTGCAGGTGGTATAAAAGAAAGAAATAAAATTTTAAAAAAATAGGCAAATGTGTGTGTTAAACAACAGGAGCTGATATGCAGTAGGGGCCACCAGCATTTAATACATTTATGCAGCATGTGCAGCCCCATTTTAGATAGAACATAGAAATCAGAATGGAGACGTCCAAGTCGGGATGTATCCAGTTTGTCCAGTTCTAGTATTTTAGAAAAGGATCTGCTGTCTTGAACCTTTTCTAAAATATCTACAGGAATGCAACTATATGGACTAAAAACATGCGATAGAAGGAACAATTTTACATTTATCAACATCTAAAACATCAATGGAGGCGACTGATGTCTAAGGGGCCCTTTTTACTAAGCTGCGTTAAGCAGTAGCTTGGGTTTGACTATGCAATAGAAGTTAGTGTAGTCCCACACTAACAGCTGCTGTGCGTTTAAAACCAGCCAGTGTGGTTAAGAAAACAAAACAAAATACTGCACTAGCTGCTTAACGTGAATAGGGGTAATTTGAAGTTGCGACAAGATATCACTGAGATCAGTACCGCTCCTCAGCTGTCACAACTGCAGATAGCGTGGCTGCAATGAATATTCCTGGAGGCACCCCAGCCAGTCATGAGAGAGATTTGCATGTAGTGGAGGCAGTGCATGCAGATCTGTCATGAATATTCAGTGTGGATATCCTGAAAACCTGACTGGCTGGGGTGCCTCCAGGACCAGGTTTGGGGACCACTGCAGTCTTCTATAACCTGTGCATGTAACTACCTGACATGTCCCTGACCTGCCTATGCCTGTCCCAGGTCCACGCACTTACAGTTGCACGCTTTGCAATTTGAGCACAAAACAGAGTACTGACCAAGGAGATGTAGGCATGTAACTGTCAATTAGGACCAATTAACACCAGTTATAGGAAATAAGTGATTAAGGCCAATATTATTTTACACATGCAATTGACTGTATTCTATAAATTGTGCGCACAAATTAGCGCACTGGTTGCAAATTTTGGCATGTAACTTTATAGAATTAGGCAGTATATTTATTAGTCCCATTACAAAGATAACTTTTTAATCTGTATTTGTTAACCTTTATTTTTTATGAGAGCATGCTGAAAATGCAGGCCTACTATCAGTGCAATAAATAGTAAGTTTTTCATTCCTGTTGGACTTTCCAAAATGGTCTTTCAAATTAAGTTATGGAGAAAAATAAAAGGCCTCTTGTAAATTATGAACTAAGATGATTATATTGGTATAGAAAGCACTTAGATCCTGTTTTCTACAAACAGCTTAACAGTGTACTCTCGTGCCTCTAACAGTACTAGGTATGTGAACTTTTGACTTGGAAGATTCTCACAACTTCAGGACAGGGGTTACCTAACTCCTACCTGTGATTGATAGTGGTAGGAAGAGACACACTTTGGAAGGAAACGGTGATGGTATAAATTCCAGGCCCAGTGACATTGGCTCCAGATCCCTGTCACTATACCACTAGTGGTAGTGGACTAGGCTAAGCTTTATTCTCCCTAATAACAATTCACCTGTTTAAGAGAAGAGGGTCTTTAGCTAATACAGCCTTGGTATCTGGAGAGAGGAGTGGAAATGCAAGCACCAAAGCAGCACTTCACTCAGGAGACAGCTGGAATGGGGAGCCAGCCCTCCACAAACTTGCTACAAGAGGAAGAAAGAGAGTAATGAGATGAAGCCTAGAAGCAAAAGCAGGAACCAGAGGAAGCTCCTAGGACTGGAGGAGAAACAAGACAGAAACAATAGTAGTGAACCCATCAGGAAAAGTGGTCACCTACAAAGACATTGTACCTGCAAGCTCAGGGAAAAGGAGTTATAGGGAAATCTAATCTCCGAAAGACTAAAAGTGCTGTTCTATAACTGCGTCCACAGTCATACATCCTTTGCAAGTATAAGTGCAGAGAAAATTCGCACATAATGTGCATAAGCACCCTAAATGATATTCTGTAAGGGCATGCACAAATGCTATAATATAGGCCAGGGCATAATTACTTACTTACTTAGCATTTCTATAGCGCTGCCAGGGTTACACAGTGCTGTACAGTTTAACATGGAGAAGGACCGTCCCTGCTCAAAAGAGCTTACAATCTAAAGGTTACAAACTATGTAGTCAGTGTAGGTATCATGAGTGGGGAAGGTGGTTATGCGCCAAAAGCAAGGGAGAAGAGATGGGTTTTGAGTAAGGACTTGAAGATGGTCAGGGAGGGCGCATAACGTATGGGCTCGGGAAGGCTGTTCCAGGCATATGGTGATGTGAGGCAGAATGGGCGGAGTCTGGAGTTAGCGGTGGTGGAGAAGGGTACAGATAGGAGTGATTTGTCCTGAGAGCGGAGGTTACGGGTGGGAACATACGATGAGAAGAGGGTAGAGAGGTAATGGGGGGCTGCAGATTGAGTGCATTTGAAGGTTAAAAGGAGAAGCTTGAACTGTATACGGTAGCAGATCAGGAGCCAGTGAAGTGACTTGAGGAGAGGGGTGATATGACAGTATCGGTTCACGCGGTAGATAAGAAGTGCGGCAGAATTTTGGACAGATTGAAGGGGGGATAGATGGTTAAGCGGGAGGCCAGTGAGAAGAAGGTTGCAATAGTCAAGACGAGAGGTGACGAGCGAGTGGACGAGGGTTCGGGTGGTCTGTTCAGAGAGGAATGGGCGAATTTTGCTAATATTATAGAGGAAGAAGCGACAGGTCTTAGCTGTCTGCTGGATATGGGCAGAGAAGGAGAGGGAGGAGTCGAAGATGACTCGGAGATTGCGGGCTGAGGCGACGGGGAGGATGAAGGCGTTGTCAACAGAGACGGAAAGGGGGGGAAAAGGAGAAGAGGGTTTGGGTGGAAAGACAAGGAGCTCAGTCTTTGCCATGTTCAGTTTCAGATGCCGGTTGGACATCCAGGCAGCGATGTCTGAAAGGCAGGCCGAAACTTTCGACCGTGATGTCGGGAGTGGAGAGATAAAGCTGGGTGTCATCAGCATAGAGATGGTACTGGAAACCATGTGATGAGATCAGCGAGCCCAGGGAAGAGGTGTAGATCGAGAAAAGCGGTCCAAGGACAGAACCTTGAGGAACCCCAACAGAGAGCGGGATGGGGGTGGAAGAAGAGCCATTAGAATATGCAAGGGGAGCTTCTACTGTAAATGACACATGCTGTTGTTGGCATTTGTTAGCTCTATGGCTGGTGTAACTGTGATCATCTCAATGTTAGCCACACTGATGCTGGCTTACACTAGCATTCTGTAATGGAATCTGGGCAATCAGATGCTGTTTATAGAATACGCTGTCACCGTACGGCATTGGGATACCTAGAAGGAGGTGCTCACTTATAGAATTGCCACCAATGTGTTTAATGCTACTGCCTCTACATAGTTAATGTTGAAGTTGTCCCATGTTTGGCTATACTATCCAGTTGCAGCTTCTAGCCTGGATTGATGACATTGGTTGAAAGGAGAGTGCTGAGTAAATGGATTTATTGTGCCCTTCGGCCTCCCAGTTGTGCCTGGTCCCAGCCCTGACCTCACAAACAGTCCAAAGATTACTTATAGCAAGCCACCCTGATACTCACCAGGCAACAACGGTTTCCATTGTCTCAGTTGATTTCTAGAATGTCATTATAGAATTAATGCAGCATTCATTGAAACTGATTTTTCACCAATTTGTGCTACAACAATGGTTTCCAGCAGGTGGTGCTACATACCAGAGAAAGCATAGAAGAGGCTCAATGCAGAACAGGAGAAGGAAATTACAAAAGATATATTATATAAATCGTGGACTGGAGTCTTCAAAAGACTTAATTTCACAAATTGTACTTCACTTTTGTGTTCCACTTAAATATCTGAAATCTAGCGGATAATTGAATATTAAATCTAAATCATTTTTGCCTGTACATACATGTAGTGGATTATGAGACACCCCAAAATTTGGCATGTCCTCTACTTCAAATAGCTTGGCAGACCATAATGCTCTTATAAGAAATTAGAAACTTATTTCACCTGCTATTCAGCTGCATTTGACCAGCCAGGATCAGCAGCTGGCCGGTCAAATGCGGGATAGCCAGCTATCTGCTGATATTTAGCAGCTAGCCGGTTATATCGGTCAATATCACTGGCATCCACCAATTTGTTTAAAGTCAGACTGGCTACGTTTGGTGGCCATATTTGCATGTGTGAAATCCTGGAATATCTCTGGCTGGTTTTACTTTTAACTGGCCAGCGTTGACTATCGGCTTCATGGTTAAAGTCTGACCGGCCAAAGTTAAACCAGATATTCAATGCTGGTCACTGGAAATGACCTGGCAATGAATATAGGCTCTCAGTTAACACCCACAGTCTGAAAATCGGCCTCATTGTATACATGGAACATTCTTATGTAGGTTAACATTTTTTTAAATCATGAATAAAACTGAGTAAATGTGATTCTTGTTTACAGCCACAAGATGGTGCTGATGGCTTAACAATCTGATGCATGAATGGCTTTGCTCTGCCTCATATCTTTTCTTATTAATGACTGCTGTCGTTTCTGGTAAAATAGTTCTCTTTTGTTAGCTTTTTGATTTGCTATTCCTTTCTTTTTTTTTCAATTGTAAACTTTTTTTGGTGTGTAGATTATCCTATTGAGTAATTTCATTACATGTGAATGAAAACCTTATCACTCCAAGTTAGTGTCCCAATATCGTTTTTAGAATATGGATGGCGATTTTATAAACCAAGACAAAAACTATCCTTACACTCTAATACAAAATAAACAATGCTTCTGGCTATAGAACAAATAGTCTAGCTTGTTAAAGATAAACTCCAGAAACCATACATCATAGCCCAGTTCTTCCTCTTTCCAAGCTGGAGGAGGTTAGGCTGGGACTTAGGGGACAGCTTGCTTTTCTATATTTAGACTTTGCAAAATGCTTCATTGTGTGGAGAGGGAGAGGGAAGGATTTCTGATGATACACCATTCTGACCTGTGTAGATAACAGGTAACTATTCTGAGAATGTTCTTCTATACAAGAGTTACTGGAGCCAATGGACACAGAATTCAGAGTGCATTTGGAGAAGATGCATCGCTCATCAAGTGATTATGGACTATTTGAGATGCTGTTGGAGCCATGTGCGAGAGTTGGAGGATCATCTGCTGTATCAAAAATTCAACCCTTTATACCACAAATCCCCTCAAGCCCCAGAGGGCTGGCATAGGTGGCGGACCTCACGCGTCACCTAGATACGATTTTAGATAGTGCTGGGGAGGAGCCAACTGTCTTGGTACATGTGGGTGCCAATGACATGGGAAAATGTTGGAGAGAGGTTCTGGAAGCCAAATTTAGGCTCTTAGGTAGAAAGCTCAAATCCAGATCCTATGGGGTAGCATTTTCTGAAATGCTACCCGTTCCATGCGCAGGGCCCAAGAGACAGGCAGAGCTCCAGAGTCTCAATGCGTGGATGAGATGATGGTGCAGAGAGGAGGGTTTTAGATTTGTTAGGAACTGAGCAACATTCTGGGGAAGGGGGAGCCTATTCCGAAAGGATGGGCTTCACCTTAACCAGGGTGGGACCAGGCTGCTGGCATCGGAATTTAAAAAGGAGATAGAGTAGCTTTTTAAACTAGAAACGGGGAAGGCCGACAGTCGCTCAAAAGTGCATGGTTCGGGATAAGGTATCTTTCAGAGATATCACCAAAACAGGGAAGATAGAGTATCCTGATAGTGAGGTTGCAAAAGAGACCATAGTAGATCAGGTGTCCTAAAAAAAAATCAGACAAAAGATTGCAAATTAATACTGTCAAGTACGAAGCATGATGTAAATAGGAACAACAAACATACTTTGAAATGTCTATATGCGAATGCCAGGAGCCTAAGAAATAAGATGGGAGAGTTAGAATATATTGCACTAAATGAAAAATTAGATATAATAGGCATCTCTGAGACCTGGTGGAAGGAGGATAACCAGTGGGACACTGTCATACCGGGGTACAAATTATATCATAGTGATAGGGTGGATCGAATTGGTGGAGGGGCAGCATTGTATATTAACGAGAGCTTTGAATCAAATAGATTGAAAATTCTGCAGGAAACAAAACACTTCTTGGAATCACTGTGGATTGAAATTCCATGTGTAAAGGGGAAAAGGATAGTGATAGGAGTGTACTACCGTCCGCCTGGCCAGGATGAACAGATGGATGCAGAAATATTAAAGGAAATTAGGGACGCAAACAAACTGGGCAACACAATAATAATGGGCGATTTCATTTACCCTGATATTGACTGGGTAAATGTAACATCGGGGCACGCTAGGGAGGTAAAATTCCTTGATGAAATCAAGGACAGCTTTATGGAGCAGCTGGTATAGGAGCCAACGAGAGAAGGAAAAATTCTAGACCCACTCCTTAGTGGAGTGCATGATCTGGTGCGGGAGGTAATGGTTCTGGGGCTACTTGATAACAGTGATCATAATATGATCAGATTTGATATTAGCTTTGAAGTAAGTATATAGGAAATCAAATACGTCGGCGTTTAACTTTAAAAAAGGAGACTATGATAAAATGATAAGAACAATGAAAAAAAAACTTAGAGGAGCAACTGCGAGGGTCAGGCCAAATATATTCCGCGTATTAAAAAGGAGGATGGAAGACCAAATGACAGCCAGCGTGGTTAAAAAGTGAGGTGAAGGAAGCTATTAGAGCTAAAAGAAAATCCTTCAGAAAATGGAAGAAGTAACCGACTGAAAATAATATGAAACAGCATAAGGAATGTCAAGTCAAATGCAAAGCGCTGATAAGGAAGGCTAAGAGGGACTTCGAAAAAATGATTGCGTTGGAGGCAAAAACACATAGTAAAAATTTTTTTTAGGTATATTAAAAGCAGGAAGCCGGCAAAAGAATTGGTTGGACCGCTAGATGACTGAGGGGTAAAAGGGGCGATCAGGGAAGACAAAGCCATAGCGGAGAGATTAAATGAATTCTTTGCTTCAGTCTTCACCGAGGAAGATTTGGGTGGGATACTGGTGCCGGAAATGGTATTCGAAGCTGACGAGTCGGAGAAACTTAATGAATTCTCTGTAAACCTGGAGGATGTAATGGGGCAGTTCTACAAACTGAAGAGTAGCAAATGTCCTGGACCAGATGGTATTCATCCCAGAGTACTGATAGAACTGAAAAATGAGACTGCGGAGCTATTAGTGATATGTAATTTATCCTTAAAATCGAGCGTGGTACCAGAAGATTGGAGGATGGCCAATGTAACACCGATTTTTAAAAAAGGTTCCAGAGGAGATCCAGGAAATTATAGACCGGTGAGTCTGATGTCGGTATCGGGCAAAATGGTAGAGACTATTATTAAGAACAAAATTACAGAGCATATTCAAAAGCATGGATTAATGAGACGTGGAGGAGCATAATCAAATGGGGCGCCCAGGTTTATCTGAGGGCATCATCGCAGGATGTCCCCGCGAAGGGACGGGGAAGATGGGCGGCCATCTTTAATTTCTATAATACGGTCGGGGACGCCCAAATCTCCACATTTAGGTCGACCTTAAAGATGGTCGTTCCCGATTTTCGTCGATAATAGAAACTGAGGACGCCCATCTCAGAAATGACCAAATCCAAGCCCTTTGGTCATGGGGGGAGCCAGTATTCTTAGTGCACTGGTCCCCCTGACATGCCAAGACACCAACCAGGCACTCTGGGGGGCACTACAGTGGACTTCATAAATTGCTCCCAGGTGCATAGCTCCCTTACCTTGTGTGCTGAGCCCCCCAAACCCACTGTGGGTACAGTGGGTTTGTGGTGGGTTTTGGAGGGCTTACATTTACCACCACAAGTTTAACCGGTAGGGGGCATGGGCCTGGGTCCGCCTGCCTGAAGTGCACTGCAGTACCCACTAAAACTGCTCCAGGGACCTGCATACTGCTGTCATGGAGCTGGGTATGATATTTGAGGCTGGCATAGAGGTTGGCACAAAATATTAAAAACATTTTTTTAAGGTGGGAGAGGGTTAGTGACCACTGGGGGGAGTAGGGGAAGGCCATCCCCAATTCCCTCCAGTGGTCATCTGGTCATTTAGGGCACATTTTTGTGGCTTGGTTGTAAAAAAAAAAAAAGGACCAAATAAAGTCAGCCAAGTGTTCGTCAGGGACGCCCTTCTTTTTTCCATTATCGGCCGACGACGCCCATGTGTTAAGCACACCCCTGTCCCACCTTCGCTACGCTTCCGACACGCCCCCGGGAACTTGGTTGTCCCCGTGACGGAAAGCAGTTGAGGGCGCCCAAAATCGGCTTTCAATTATGCTGATTTGGGCGACCCTGGGAGAAGGACGCCCATCTCCCGATTTGTGTCGAAAGATGGGTGCCCTTCTCTTTCGAAAATGAGCCCAAAAGTCAACTTAGATTGTGAGCCCTCCTGGGACAGAGAAATATCCAGTGTACCTGGATGTAACTCACCATCAGCTACTACTGAAAAATGTTTGAGCAAAATCTAAATAAATAAATAAATATAAATAAACATGGATTTAGTGAAGAGAAATCTTGCCTCACCAGTCTACTACATTTCTTTGAAGGGGTGGTGAACAAACATGTGGATAAAGGTGAGCCGGTTGATATTGTGTATCTGCATTTTCAGAAGGCATTTGACAAAGTATCTCATGAAAGACTCCAGAGGAAATTGGAGAGTCATGGGATAGGAGGTAGTGTTCTATTGTGGATTAAAAACTGGTTAAAAGAAAACAAGAGAGTAGGGTTAAATGGTCAGTATTCTCAATGGAGAAGGGTAGTTAGTGGGGTTCCCCAGGGGTCTGTGCTGGGACCGCTGCTTTTTAACATATTTATAAATTACCTGGAGATGGGAGTAACCAGTGAGGTAATTAAATTTGCTGATGACACAAAGTTATTCAAAGTCATTAAATCGCAACAGGATTGTGAAACGTTACAAGAGGACCTTACGAGACTGGGCGTCTAAATGGCAGATGACGTTTAATGTGAGCAAGTGCAAAATGATGCATGTGGGAAAGAGGAAACCAAATTATAGCTGCATCATGCAAGGTTCCACGTTAGGAGTCACGCACCAAGAAAGTGATCTAGGTGTCATCGTTGGTGATACGTTGAAACCTTCTGCTCAGTGTGCTGCTGCGGCTAAGAAAGCAAATAGAACGTTAGGTATTATTAGGAAAGGAATGGAAAACAAAAATGAGGATGTTATAATGCCTTTGTATTGCTCCATGGTGTGACCGCACCACGAATATTGTGTTCAATTCTGATCGCAACATCTCAAAAAAGATATAGTGGAATTAGAAAAGGTGCAGAGAAGGGCGACGAAAATGATAAAGGGATTGGGACAACTTCCCTATGAGGAAAGGCTAAAGCGGCTAGGGCTCTTCAGCTTGGAGAAAAGGCGGCTGAGGGGAGATATGATAGAGGTCTACAAACTAATGAGTGGAGTGGAACGGGTAGATATGAAGCGTTTGTTTACGCTTTCCAAAAATACTAGGACTAGGAAGCACGTGAAGAAGCTACAATGTAGTAAATTTAAAACGAATCGGAGAAAATGTTTCTTCACTCAACGTGTAACTAAACTCTGGAATTCATTGTCAGAGAATGTGGTAAAGGTGGTTAGCTTAGCGGAGTTTAAAAAAGGTTTGGCTGGCTTCCTAAAGGAAAAGTCCATAGACCATTATTAAATGGACTTGGGGAAAATCCACTATTTCTGGGATAAGCAGTATAAAATGTTTTGTACTTTTTTTTTGGATCTTGCCAGGTTATTTGTGACCTGGATTGGCCACTGTTGGAAACAGGATGCTGGGCTTGATGGACCTTTGGTCTTTCCCAGTATGGCAATATTTATGTACTTATGTAACATCATCCAGGGTTGCTGCAAGCTGATCCATAGTGTGCTCAGGGACTGTGTTGTCATTGACAGTAAAAAAAAACCATACAAAATCTAAGATCTCAAATTAGAGTTGGCAAGCCACAGTGTAACTGGGTTAGTACTAGAACACCCAAAGCCGGTGAGATGTCTGGCAGATTGGAGGTGGCCATGCTAGACCTAGGACTGATAATGCTAGTATGTATTATTGCATAAAGCTATACCTTACACAGAAAATAATCTAACACTGATTATTTGATCATTGTAGTGGAAATGCAATATACCTTTAATATTGTAAGCTCAACATTATTATTAAATACTGTACAGAACATTTTAAAATGTTCAAAGGTAACCTATAAACAATTTGTGCCTTGCTTTGCATTGTAATTGAGTGATGACCCTGTATGAAATGTTTCAATGTAACAAGAATTAATTTATACTTGGGGATAGCTCTAGAGCACTCACTAATGTTTATAATTTTATATACATATACATATATATTTTTTTAATTCTCCACCAGTTGCCGATTAAAGCAACAAGATTCACAATTGCAATGAATTAAGCATTAAGTACATTTATTGGATTACATTAACCTGCATTACCAGGTTTAAGAAAGAACAGGAGTACTATATATTTAGATTCAAAAGGGTTTATTAAGTTACAATTTTAGCGATTAATGTTGCAGCGAGATAAGAGTCTTAAGACATCTTACAGAGAATCTGTGCTTAAGTAAAGTAGCAGGTTTTTAAATCAGAGGTTATAATTTACAGAACAGTCTTTGTTATAGAGCATGCTGTGGTCCAGTGAAGAGCCATGAGGCAGAGGAAGGTCCTCACAGCAGGCAGGTGAGCTGCAGGTCCTCAGAAGAAGCAGATCCCAAGAAGAAGCAGATCCCAAGAAGAAGCAGGTCCCAAGAGAGAGAGCTGGGCTGTTTCCAGGCCTTTTATAATGTTCCCTGAGTCCTGGATATTGAAGCTTGCAGAGGATCTTGGGTATTGTAGTTTGCAAGGGGTCACATGCCATCAGCCCTTTGTCTTTACATGTGCTGAAGTCTTATCTGAACTGGGGGGGGGGGGGGAGCACTGAGTCCTCTGTGGCAAGTGGTTTATGGCTTCCTGTTTATTCTTTCATTCTGAATCAATTGCTGGAGTTATACCTTCCCAGACCCTCTGTCTGCAGTTCTGCAGAAGTCTTGATGATCCTTCAAGTACCCACCCAGCCAAGCTTTTGTTAAACAGTCCTTCAAGTGGGAGGGGGAGAGAAAGTTTGAAGACTTCTGAAGTAGTGCCTTTTGTCCTTTAAATGTTCCCAAAGGGAGGGGAAAGAGGGATTTGGAGTTCAGATCAGTTCCCCTGTTGTAGTTTCAATAAGTCTTTTAAAATTGTATTTTTATATTGTTATATATTTGTATCTGATTCAGCATACTGCTCAATAATTCTGACACCATGTTACATCAATATCATCTTATTGTGGAGTTCAGGGGTACATAGCAGCAGTCAGTGTTTTGCACATCGCTGATGGCTTTATGCATGGATTTTAATGCTGGGCTATGTCCAGGCTCTGGCATTGAATATCCAATCATATGAGCGCAGCTAAAACTTAACCAGCTAAGTGCTGATTCCACCCCTGGAACGCCCCCCAAAATAGCTGGTTTTGGCTTAGGCACTGCCAAGCAATTTAAATGATCAGTATCAAAAAAACTTCCCACAGTACTATTTATAACAAATTCAGAAATGTAGAAAATTATTAATATTTCTGAAAAGTGCTCATATGTTATCAAGAGGACTAGCACAGACCCACTGGTCTTACACTTTGTCCAACGGCATATAATCATCACACATTTTCATATTTTTATGCCATCAGTGATGACGTGCCCATTAAAAAGTAATAACTTTAGTACGTAGTTTGTTTCATAACAAAAATCTGGGTCCCAACATGGACCATGTTTCGTCAAAGCTGTATCAAGGACCCCAACTTGATTTTTGTTCATAAAAGTCCTTTCCATTCAACTGAGAAAGTAGTCAAAGCGTCCTTTGTCAGTTGAGTGGAAAGGACAAGAAGTTGTTTCTGGCCCTTTAAATTTCTTTTGCCTCCTTAAATGTGACTACTGAATGGAACATGTATCACTTTGTAAAACCTTACTTACAACTGCATCTTAATATAAAGATATTATATAAGTGTTTAAAAAAAATCTATGTGCATATGTTAGCTTTTCGAAAAACAGATGGAAGCTATATCTACATTTAATTTAATGTTGCCTTGCCTGAAGCATAGTTAGGAAGCATGTAGCCTCATTCACGGATCCAGGACTTTTTTTTTTTTAAGTTCTCAATAAAAGAAAACGGAGAAGCTAATATTTCAGGGAATTAGCTACCATAATTCTATTTATATTTCAAATGTACTGTTGGAGTCAGCATAAGGATAGAGGGTTTTTTTTTTTTTTTTTAATTATAACCCAGTGATGCCTTCTAAAAGAAGAGTTTTGAAACATACAAACTCTTCTGATGAGTGTTTCTATTAAAGACTAACGGAACCAAAATGTCATTCTTTACCTTCCCTGCATTTTACTTTTCTTAAGACATTTGGAGCCTCATTTTACACAGAACATAAAGATTGGAATTGAGACTTCCAGGTTAGGTCATGCTTAGGTCGGATAATGGACCCAACTTGACAGCTCCCATCTGGAGGCGTCAGTACTTCCACATGGAAGCTGCCCCATCTTACAAACCTAATGCCAGCAATTAACTAGAGTCAACTAGGCGTAGTCTTTCCTTTCACCCCAAATCTGGAATAGTCTTCCACTTCCCATTAGCAGTAACTCCAGGTTTAAGAGTTTTAAAGATGAGCTAAAGACTTGGTTCTTCACATAGAGCTTTACCCCTCCCTCTTAGTCCCTTCTTTCCCCCTACTCTACCTTCGTGTGTGATTATAATACTTTCCTATCTTAAATGGGGTTCTTTTTATTTATAATTTAATGTAGACTGTACGCCATTCTGCTCTGCTTAGAGCAGTTTAGCAAGTGTCTGTAAACTATAGAGAGGCTGTAATAGTTTTGATTTTTTTTTTAGGAGAGTCTCCTTTAATCCCCATGTAAGCAGTAGCTGAAACAAGCAATTTTTAAAAACCTATGCATGCCTTTGAGCTGGTGTGAAACCTGATGAGGAAGGGTTTTTTTTTTCTCATAGATATATATTCCTTTTGTAAACTGGGGAATACCTCTCACTCAAGTCATGCACAAACCACACTCCCTTGATTTGTAAAGGGTAAAGGGATTTGATCTACCGCCTTTCTGTGGTACACTCCAAGGGCGTAGCCAGACACCCAATTTTGGGTGGGCCTGGGCCCAAGATGGATGGGCCAAAGAATCCCACCCCATCCCACAGGTGATTTCCTCTCTCCTTCTCTCACCTGCATGCTATATGGTCTCTCAAAACATCCCCTTTGACCCACATACCTTTTAAATAGCAGATTTTTGCCGGCAGTGAGCAGCAACTAATACACACTGCTCATGTTGGCCCCACAGCCTTCCCACTGACACAACTTCCTGTTTCCGCATAGGCAGGAATACGTCAGAGGGAAGGCTGTGGGGCCGGTGTGAGTAGTATGTATCAGCTGCTGCTCGCTGCAGGCAGAGATCTGCTATTTACAAGGTATGCAGGAGGGACAGTTGTTGGGAGTTTTCAGCTGGTGAGACTTGGGAATCCCTGCCAGCCACATCATAGGTGTGCTGCTACTGGGTGGGCCTAAGCCCAAAGTGGGTGAGCCTGGGCCCATCCAAGCCCACCCTTGGCTACGCCACTGGTACACTCAAAGCTGTTCACATTATATACAGATACTTGCTCTGGCCATCGTGTGCTCACAATCTAAGTTTTGTACCTGCAAAAAATGGACGATTAACCGCTGCATTCTGTATAGGTCGCCCAAAGTTGGGTATGCAGTTTTGGGTGCAGATCACGGGGGCATGGGTAGGCCAGGTGTATTGCCAAAAATTAGGTGTGATGTTATAAATACTTTGATTTGTGTGCTGAACTGCCAGTAGTTGGGTGTAAATATTGCCTAAAGTTAGGCAAAATGCATGCTAAGCTAGTATTCTGTGAAGGTTCCATGCAGAGTGCCCTTTACAGAATACTAGCTTAGTGTGGATCATCCTGGCACCTAGCTTTGGCTGCCATTTATTCAATTTCCCCCTAAGTGACTTGCACAGAATCACAAAGAGCTACAGTGGAAATTGAACCCAGTTCCCCAGGTTCTCAGCCCACTGCACTAGCCATTAGGGGCATGGTCTTCCACCTGTAAATAGCAGCTTATTGAAACTGGTATTTAAATGTGTGTATGTTTCTAAAATAATGGCCTTACACCAGCTTAAGGTTGTCAAAGGGCCTTTCTTGTGCATCAGACTAGATTTACCCGAGAAAAAAATAAGGATGTTGTTAAGCCTGGTTTAGTACCAACTATGACTTCTCATTTTCCTGTCCCAGTTTAGAGCTAAAATTAAACCCACTCCACTATAACTGTTTTTGATCAAAAACCATTTTTGATCTGTTTGCATCTATTGCACTATGATGATGGCAGGGATTTAAAATATTCCCTTAAATGATTGCTAAACTGGGCCCAGTGCTTGGCAATTAGCCAAACACACCTATGTTCCCACTTCCATTAATGTTCAGGCTCAGGCTTCTCCCACCTAAGATTCTGATAAATGATTGTGATGAGTTTACCACCACCCTTCCCTGAATGATCCTGCAAAACGCATAACTGGCGCCATACCTTTAAATATTAAACTTTGGCAAACACATCAACACATAAAAATTGAGGGTAATTTGCAAAAACCATTGACCAAGTGCTTGAAATCTGCCCACCCTTCCCTTGCCTAAACTACCTGTTTTGGGATCTTTGAGATACTGTGACTGACAATACTTATTTTAACCTTTATTGTAGCAGTTTGCGGCCCCCACTGAAGCTGGCATTTTAAGCAACCACCTTGGGTCCATAATAGTTTAATACAATAACAAGGGTTCTAGTATATTCTATCTGGTATCACTTAATTGTATTTCTTCCAACTTCATACCAGTTGATTATTTTCTAATAAATTTGATAAAAGATTAATTTAAAAAGTGTATTTGAAGTACCAAACCTTCGTTTATCATGGTACCAGCATATAGCACATCAATCTTATACCATCGTAGCACTGGATTCACCTCTCCAACCTGCCTATAAAGTCATAAGTTGATATTTAACATAATGCATTTATGTGTCAGTAATATCTGATAGTCATAACAATAATAGAAGCGTCACTTATCTCATAGTATCGTGTCCAGTCTTGTAGTGCTGCTGGTTAATAACGTGTCTCAAATCATGAATTTTATGCTCAGTTAAATCTGCTGTTGTTCCCAACATGGAGCCACGTTTCGCCAAGATGGCATCTTCAGGAGAACATTATAATTCACTAATGTCACTTCTTCAAATATTCATAAATGTTTAAACTAAGAAAATATTTTACCTCCACCTTTTTAATTTATCATATTTAAGAATGCTGTTCAGTCATCCCGGGCCCGATATGATTTGTATAAGTTTTGAAATTCAAAGGCTAAGGGAGTTATGCATTAGGCATCTGATGGCTAATGCGTTAATTTACTTTGAAAGATCAACCAGTCTGGCTTCTGAAGTGTAGTCAGGATGTCAGCCTAGAGAATTGGGCTGAGCTAGTTAGATTAAAAATGAATGCAGAGAAAACTAACCCCCCTCCCCCCACTGACAAAGCCACACTTGCGGCTACCAC
Source organism: Microcaecilia unicolor (assembly GCF_901765095.1). Lineage (NCBI taxonomy): Eukaryota > Metazoa > Chordata > Amphibia > Gymnophiona > Siphonopidae > Microcaecilia > Microcaecilia unicolor. The sequence continues at coordinate 110,859,218 of NC_044035.1, forward strand.
GTGGCACTGTCGACACAGCTTATTCAAAGTGAATAGGTTGTGATGGCATTACTGCGCACAATGCTGCCTGATTTCCACTGGGTAACCCCCTGCTGAAATATTTTTTAAATATTTCCATAGCACTGGAAATGGCAAATGCTGGGGGCATAATTACTGCCAGCACCCGTGTTGGGTTGGTGGTAGTTCTGGGTTGCTGCACGGCAATCCTTTAGTAAAAGGGCCCCAATGTTTGTAGCTGATAAAACTGTGTGGGGACCTGATATTTTGTCTCATAAATATGCTGTCAATTTAAATGTATCTGAGCAGAGTGCTGTCATAATTTCTTTATGTTAGTAAATTTCCTATGTTTTGCTCCTAAGTGTAATGTTCCAACCCCCATATGGTGAGCTTTGTTTAATGGTAATGTCTAGAGAATAGGATTTAGCTTTCCTGTTTTTGTTTTCTATATCTGTTCCATTTTTCTGAACAAGGGGATTCTTGTATGTAGTATTCAAAATTTTAATAAATGTAAAAAAAGAAACCCCACAATCTGTGACCTATGTTTTCCTTCTGTCTGTCTTCTTTTCACGGGATGAATGCCATAATTTATTAAAACGAAGTTGGAAATAATGAAACGTGGTGGAAGACTGGCATCTGATTGATTGGAAAGCATGACATGGTGGAGTAGGCTTGCAGTGATTAGTTTCCATCTGTTGTTCTGGGACATTTGTTTGGGCTTCCTTGTTTTTTCTTTCCTTCCTTCTTTTCCTAAGATTTATCAGTGGATATGAAGTTGAGTATGGCAACTCCAGTCTATACACTGGAAGGAATGAAGACAGCCATTGCTTTCCTCTTCTCAGCACTGCTTTGTTTAGGGGTCCTTTTTACCAAACCACAGTAAAAAGTGGCCTGCAGTAATGTGGGCATATCTTTTTGGTGCACGCTGGGCCACAATTTACCACGGCTGAGAAAAAGGCCATTTTTTAATTGGCTGGGAAATGGGCGTGCGCAAAAATTAAAACTAGCACTCACCTATTTATGGCCTGATCCCTTACCGCCAGCCATTAACCTAGCAGTAAGGGCTTGCACGTTACCCATGCGGTAACCATGTAGTGTGTGCCAATGTGGCTGCGCTGCTGATTATTGCCAGGAATACCCCACGCAGTAGAAAATAGAAAAATATTTTCTACCACTGGATTCGGCACACGTCAAACACGGAATTACCGCCAGGTGCATGTGCTGCCTCAGCAGTAGTGCCAATTTGGCACGTGCTACCTGCGTGTTAGCCCTCCCATGGCTTTGTAAAAGGGCCCCTAAAGGATTAGGGATGAACAAAGGTCAACTTAAGGGGCCCTTTTACTAAAGTGTGTTAGAATCTGGGTTTAATGCATTGCAACCCAGGATTTTTGCCATGTGCTGAGTCCAGATTTAATGCAGCACACTGGGGGGCATTCCTTCTATTTTTTTTTGTTTTGTTTGTTACTGAAAATCATGTGTTAATGTAACTATTTTTGAGTGGTACCTGCAGGACATTAATGCAGGACCACTTACCTCCTATTTAGGAGGCACTAAGGGCCAGATTCAGTAAATGGTGCCTAAATATGGACACCAAAAAAAAAAATAGGTGCCAACGCTATTGTATAAAGAGTGCTCCCTTGAGTTTTATTTATTTAGATTTTGCTCACACCTTTTTCAGTAGTAGCTCAAGGTAAGTTACATTCAGGTACTCTGGTTATTTCTCTGTCCCAGGAGGGCTCACAATCTAAGTTTGTACCTGAGGCAATGGAGGGTTAAGGGACTTGCCCAAGATCACAAGGAGCAGCAGCGGGATTTGAACTGGCCACTTCTGGATTGCAAAACCAGTGCTCTAACCACTAGGCCACTCATCCACTCCAAAACTAGCATTTCAGACACAGGAAATACAGTGGAAAATCAGGGAGAGAAAAAAAAGAAAAGATCATGAACAAAATTTGCTCTTAAATGCCTCTACTAGATTCAGTAAAGGGAGGGGATGCACAAACACATTAGGCATAGTTTAGGACTTTAGCAGTCCAGCACTTGATCCTCAGGCAATCTTAGCAATATTGGGGAGTAGAGATATATATCTCTTTGATTCTCTCAGTGTCCTACATGTCAAACATAAACTGTACTAATCACAAGTTTTTAGCTGTGCTATTTTTACTAAAGTCCTAGCCTCCCCTACACTTGGCTTAGACCTGTAGAACAACAAAATTTCTTGAAATATATACGGGCTTCACAAAGGTAAACACAACATGATATAGTGAAGGAGAAATCCTTTTACTGCTTCAGTTGAAAGGTGTAACCAATATATTTAAACTTCACAAAACAAACTGAGTTACACTCTTTATAGAATACAGTTGTGTGCAAAAGTCTGTGTCCAACTTTGGATGCGAGGACTTAACACCGACTGAAATCAAGTGTAAATCCAGGCGCGCATCCGCGGTATTCTATAATACTGCACACAATTTTCTGGAATGCCCCTGGCCCGCTCATGCCCCTCCCATGGGAGCGCTCCCTTTGCAGTTGCGTGCAGATACACAGGCACTATCCTAGAACTGGGCATGTAAGTGCATTTCTGTGCCATTCTGCCCTTTCAGCCCCATTTTGGCGTGTTGCAGCTGTTAGAATGTGTTTCCATGCTGAAAGTTTGGGTGCAGAGTTGGCAGCTAATTTTAGGCACCATTGATAGAATTTCCCTAGTAAGTGTTCCTGCCCCCTGAGGAAAAATTCAGAACTGATTTGCATGCCATTTTTTCAAGGAGAAAAGATTGAAGGTTTATATTATCCAATAATTGGGCATCAATTCTCATCGGTGTATTAAATTACACTGCCATACCCAGATTGATCAAGACCCCTGAGGCAGGCCTTAGGACTGAAATACGTCCATGTCGGGTCGCTTTTAATCCTAATAAAGTTTTTTTGGCATCCTCCTTGTTTTTTCCTCACTGTTTTTTCTACATCTCATGGTCACGTGAGGCATTTTACCTCCTTTTTTAAAACTAATTTTAGGCACCGAATTTCCCTAGTAAGTGTTCCTGCCCCCTCAGGAAAAATTCAGAACACACAGTAACGGGCAAACTACTGCACCACCTCTTAATGCATAACCACACACTGACAGCCTGTTAAGTGCTTTCATAAGTACATAAGTATGGTGTACAGTGCTGCGTATGCCTTGTAGCGCTATAGAAATGATAAATAGTAGTAGTAGTAGTAGTATTGCCATACTGGTCTAAAAAAATGAAGCCACACAAAGTGTGGAGGTGCACTTAATCCCCACGAAACAATATAGGGAGAAAAAGAGAAGAGTGGGGGGAAGATAGGCTCTTTCCAATCAATAGGGGAGATGTATATTTGAAAAAAGTATCATATTTATTATAACAGGTTGACTCAACACAGCCGTGTTTCGGCGCCATAGCACCTTCTTCAGGAGTCTTCCAACAGTATATCGAGTACTTGAATGATTAATACTCCAAGAAAAACCAGTTTCAAAGAACATGCAGTTCCTTCTCTTCCAGAACAACCTTCTCTTCTCTTCCAGTCAACCTGTTATAATAAATATGATACTTTTTCAAATATACATCTCCCCTATTGATTGGAAAGAGCCTATCTTCCCCCACTCTTCTCTTTTTCTCCCTATTGCCATACTGGGACAGACCAAAGGTCCATCAAGCCCAGCATCCTGTTTCCAACAGTGGCCAATCCAGGTCACAAATACCGCTGAAAGCATTCTGAAATTCTCTTGTGAATTGGCAATTGTCTCAGATCAGCCAGTTCAAGGATGCACCTGGATCAATATGCCTTCTTTGGGCAGAAGACAGATCCCCCTGTTTGGTGCTGAAGCACAAAGTACTGTGTGGGTAACAATTGACTTTTTTGCATAATTCACCACCCAGCCAAACTTCTTGAGCTGTTACGAACAAAGGGATGTTTGTAACAGCTTAATGACAAAGGGATCTTTTTACTATGCTGTGCTAAAAAGTGGCCAGTGTTGCTATCAGTGCGTCGGTTTCCCATGCGCTGCGGCCACTTTTAGTGCAGCAGTAAAATAGCTGCATTTGTTTTCTTTTTTTGTAATGGCCACATGCTAATTTCAAGCCACTCACATGCAGTTAAAGGGTGTCTATATAGGTTAAGGGGAAAAACGTCTCATCAAACTGCGGCATAAACTAATTTGTCAATTGCACACAGTGTAAAAAAGTAATCATCGACAAAAAAACACCTTTCTTTCTTTTATTGTGATTGAGTTTAATTTTCTTCGCAAGAAAAAAGGAGGAACTTCTTAACCTCCTAATGTGTCAACATCCTTACATATCAGATAGATGAAATTAAAGGGACTTATCTTTTCTCCTTGTCCAATTGCATCTAGAATGGCAGGTTCCAGCTTATGTAGTAATTCAAGTGCAGTCCCAACAGTCCTGTTTCGCTCTGCTTCTTCAGGGAACCACACCGCAAAACTTCAAGATTTAAGGCGTTCTAACGCTGGAGAGCAAGCTTCCTTTCACCCACTTTTTTTACACTGTGTGCAATTGACAAATGAGTTTATGCCGCAGTTTGATAAGACTTTTTTTTCCCCCTTAACCTATATAGATACCCTTTAACTGCATGTGAGTGGCTTGAGATTATCAATATTAGTAAGCAGTGGAATTGATCTGGGTTGATTGTTCACATGCTAATTTCCCCATTAGAGTGTGGTCATTACCATTGGAAGCGCTTATCAGCACCTATTTAAGAGGCGGTAAGGGCTCCTGCGCTACTCCTGTACTAATTGGGTAGTGCGTGGTAATAGCATAGGCATGCCTACTCTCCACCCCCAGACACACCTCCCATGACAAAAAAAAATTTGAGGAAAGGCTAAAGCGGCTAGGGCTCTTCAGCTTGGAGAAAAGGCGGCTGAGGGGAGATATGATAGAGGTCTATAAAATAATGAGCGGAGTTGAACGGGTAGATGTGAAACGTCTGTTCACGTTTTCCAAAAATACTAGGACTAGGGGGCATGCGATGAAGCTACAATGCAGTAAATTTAAAACGAATCGGAGAAAATGTTTCTTCACTCAACGTGTAATTAAACTCTGGAATTGGTTGCCAGAGAATGTGGTAAAGGCGGTTAGCTTAGTGGAGTTTAAAAAAGGTTTGGACGGCTTCCTAAAGGAAAAGTCCATAGACCGTTATTAAATGGACTTGGGGAAAATCCACTATTTCTGGGATAAGCAGTATAAAATGGTTTGTACATTTTTGGGATCTTGCCGGGTATTTGTGACCTGGATTGGCCACTGTTGGAAACAGTATGCTGGGCTCGATGGACCTTTGGTCTTTCCCAGTATGGCAATACATATGTACTTATGTACCACAGGAATAGTTTGCGCTGATGGCCAAAGTGCCGTAGGATGCCTCAGTACGTCCTGCCGTACAACCCTTTTAGCTCACGGTAGGCCTTGTTAGTCCTCCTGCCCCTTATTAACAGGGCCCCAAAGACAGGAGGTTAACTGCTTGTAATTGCTTTTCTTTTACATTTTTATATAGGTTGAAAATGTTTCAAACAGCTGCACTTGTACAAAAAAATCAAAATGGATCTGAAAAATGTAGAAGCCTTAAGATCACTCTTGCTAATATTGCAGGAAGGAATATAAACATCCAGAATTAGCTCTTTGCAAATTAGGAGGATTAAAATCCGATAAATGTAAAGTAAAACAAGGTAATAGACTTTATTCTTTTACCTCCTTCAGCTTTATAAAAATCAAGGTTGTATTACAGTCCTGGTTCCCCACTGCCTTGTACATTACGAAGAATCACAAGAGTACAGGAATGAAAACCCTGCTTCTCATTCAGAAGTGGAGCCTGTTGTGATGGTTCAGAAACTATGTAATTAACTCCACGGCATGTTTTATATAACATTTACAAGGAAACTGTAATACATAGGAAATCCTCAGCAATTGCACTTTTAGCCTCGGTTGTACCAATAAGTAAAGGCTGGGCCCTCGTTCTTATTTGTGTACATTTATAATTTGATAAGCCAAAAAACCTTGCTCGTGATGTATTTGCTATGTTTTGTTCCACTAACATAATTAGGAGAACAAAATGTACCATTTAGAAGCAAACATGAAAAAAAACATAACAAGCCATTAAAAAAATTTGAAAAGACAACACAATAGGATGGGCCGGCCTAGCTATCGATGTTTGGTTAAAAAAAATAAAAAAAACCTTAATACTCATTTATTTACTGTATTGTTATTTATTTACCATTGCTTGATATACTGCTAATCGCACAATAAACATGTCACAAGCAGTTTACAAATTAAACTGAGAGAAGGTAGAGATAGGGGAAGGGAGGCAGAAGGAAAACAGAGTGCCCAGGAAGGCTTATGGGCCAAGCTAAAGAAGAGAGCAAAAAGTCTGAGTCAATAGCCAAATTTTAACTGCTTGTTTAAATTTAGGGTAGGAAGAGTGAAGTCTAAGTTCAAGTGGGGGCGAGTTTCATAGATAGGGGCCTAAATCGCCTGTAATATCTAGATGGACAACAGAGAAAGGAGGCCAGCAGAGGCAGCATGAGAGTATGTCAGGAACCAGTAATTTAGAAATATAATCCGGAGCAGAGTGTAGGCTACCCTGAAATAATAAATACTATGATTGGTAAAGGGCTAAGAATCAGGGGAGTCAGGGTTGAGGTGCTATCTACTGTACCTGAATTATAATGCTCTGAGTATTGAGATGAAAAATGTGTAATAGAAGCTAAAATCATAATTTGATTTTAAAATACTGTCTTACCCCCCCCCCCCCATACACACCTCCTTTATCTATGAGGTCAGGATTTCACATAGATGCAACAGGTAGTGGTTCTCCAAGATTATATATATATATATATATATATATATATATATATATATATATATATATACAGTGGGGGAAATAAGTATTTGATCCCTTGCTGATTTTGTAAGTTTGCCCACTGACAAAGACATGAGCAGCCCATAATTGAAGGGTAGGTTATTGGTAACAGTGAGAGATAGCACATCACAAATTAAATCCGGAAAATCACATTGTGGAAAGTATATGAATTTATTTGCATTCTGCAGAGGGAAATAAGTATTTAATCCCTCTGGCAAACAAGACCTAATACTTGGTGGCAAAACCCTTGTTGGCAAGCACAGCGGTCAGACGTCTTCTGTAGTTGATGATGAGGTTTGCACACATGTCAGGAGGAATTTTGGTCCACTCCTCTTTGCAGATCATCTCTAAATCATTAAGAGTTCTGGGCTGTCGCTTGGCAACTCGCAGCTTCAGCTCCCTCCATAAGTTTTCAATGGGATTAAGGTCTGGTGACTGGCTAGGCCACTCCATGACCCTAATGTGCTTCTTCCTGAGCCACTCCTTTGTTGCCTTGGCTGTATGTTTTGGGTCATTGTCGTGCTGGAAGACCCAGCCACGACCCATTTTTAAGGCCCTGGCGGAGGGAAGGAGGTTGTCACTCAGAATTGTACGGTACATGGCCCCATCCATTCTCCCATTGATGCGGTGAAGTAGTCCTGTGCCCTTAGCAGAGAAACACCCCCAAAACATAACATTTCCACCTCCATGCTTGACAGTGGGGACGGTGTTCTTTGGGTCATAGGCAGCATTTCTCTTCCTCCAAACACGGCGAGTTGAGTTCATGCCAAAGAGCTCAATTTTTGTCTCATCTGACCACAGCACCTTCTCCCAATCACTCTCGGCATCTTCCAGGTGTTCACTGGCAAACTTCAGACGGGCCGTCACATGTGCCTTCCGGAGCAGGGGGACCTTGCGGGCACTGCAGGATTGCAATCCGTTATGTCGTAATGTGCTACCAATGGTTTTCGTGGTGACAGTGGTCCCAGCTGCCTTGAGATCATTGACAAGTTCCCCCCTTGTAGTTGTAGGCTGATTTCTAACCTTCCTCATGATCAAGGATACCCCACGAGGTGAGATTTTGCGTGGAGCCCCAGATCTTTGTCGATTGACAGTCATTTTGTACTTCTTCCATTTTCTTACTATGGCACCAACAGTTGTCTCCTTCTCGCCCAGCGTCTTACTGATGGTTTTGTAGCCCATTCCAGCCTTGTGCAGGTGTATGATCTTGTCCCTGACATCCTTAGACAGCTCCTTGCTCTTGGCCATTTTGTAGAGGTTAGAGTCTGACTGATTCACTGAGTCTGTGGACAGGTGTCTTTCATACAGGTGACCATTGCCGACAGCTGTCTGTCATGCAGGTAACGAGTTGATTTGGAGCATCTACCTGGTCTGTAGGGGCCAGATCTCTTACTGGTTGGTGGGGGATCAAATACTTATTTCCCTCTGCAGAATGCAAATAAATTCATATACTTTCCACAATGTGATTTTCCGGATTTAATTTGTGATGTGCTATCTCTCACTGTTACCAATAACCTACCCTTCAATTATGGGCTGCTCATGTCTTTGTCAGTGGGCAAACTTACAAAATCAGCAAGGGATCAAATACTTATTTCCCCCACTGTATATATATATATATATATATATATATATATATATATATATATATATATATATAACGTGCTTCAGAAGATTCAGACCAATGTGCTCCAAACCAAGGATTTATGCCAAGGTAACACAACAGTAAAATGCCCTTTACAAAAACTCTACAGTGCATTTGACCCCTTTTGAAATAAGCACACCCAACTGGAATCGGCCCTAGGATGGAAATAAATGCTTTGGAGGGTGGCATGGTGCAGTCTTTCTTGCTGGATTTATTTCTTATACCTCTCTGAAAGCTATCAATAAAGTGTACAGGTACAATTTGTACCTGAAGGGTTAAGGGACTTGGCCAAGATCACAAGGAGTTGCAGTAGGATTTGTACCAGATTCCCCTAGGTTTTCACCCCTTTGCTCTAACCTTTAGGGTTAAGGGTTGGGACTAGATAGATTGTCTTTCTGTGGTTACAATCAAAACAGTTTATACATTATATACAGGTAATAACAGGGGATGTGGGACACATTCACCCACCCCAGCATACTCAAATAACACACACTTAATAAAAACAAACAAAATTTATTTGATACACACAAGGCCACAGCTTTGTTTTTTTTTAATGGAGATAACAATGGGACCCGAGCAACGAACAACTACAAGAAATATATATCAGGAATGTATCAAAATGTGGGCATGCAACCCCTGCCCCAGCAAGGAGCCCATGGTATAATTAAACCACCTTATTCCGCCACAGCAGCAGGGGCAAGGATCAGGCCTAGACCTTCAGGCCTGAGCTGGCAAGCTTGGGCCTAACATTGATCACCTGATTAATGCCACCCCCCCTCCCTTTCAAAGGACCTCCTTTGAAGGTGCTCCTAGCTCGGTAACCCTCCCCCCAAGCTGCAGTGGGAATTGAACCCAGTTTACCAGGATCAAAGCCAGGATGTGCTGGTAAATTTTTAACAAGGAGTTCTCTGTCCAGGCATAGCCAGCCCTGCAATTTGGTGGTGGTGGTGGTGGTGGTGGTGGTGGTGGTGGGGGGGCAGGATGGACTTGAGGGAGGGCAACACATGCCTCTCTTTCCCTCCCCCACCTCGTGCAGGCATGCTAGGCATACCTTTGCTGGCAGGGATGCTGAGTCCCACCAGCCAAAAAATGGACTGCCACCACTCCCCCCCCCCCCTGCTTGTTTCTGGCTCTGAGCAGCAGGCTGGTCAACTTCTGCACATGTACAGAGAAGTTCCAGCCTGCTGCTGGAGCTGGAAGCAGGGAGCAGCAGTAGTCTATTTACTTGGCAGGGCTCAGCATTTCCGCCAGCAAAGTAAAAGAGAATTCAGGAGGGGGCCCGAGCCCACGTTTTAGGAGACAGTTGGTAAGGTAGCCATGTGGGACCTACTTTAACAACCGGCTCCCAAATTTCTTAAAAACTTAACAAATGACTCTGTTGAGCCCCTGAGAGTCCACTCCAGCACACCACTGACTCAATCCCACTACACTAACCACTAGGCTATTCCTCCACTGCTCTTTAGGCTATGTCTGTCTTCCTGGATATGGCAGGAGCCTGAGAAAAAGCCATTCTCTCTGCCACCCAGCCCAAGCACACACACAGACCCCTTTTCTGGAGGCAGAAGAATTGGTTAGTCACAGGTTTTGCTATTTGTTGACAGAAACTGGACTCAACGATTCTAACACTGCTGCTTTCTGCTTTAAAGTGAACTAGAATTATGCTGCAACTTTGTTTAAACGAAAGGCCAAATCACGTAACTTCGGGCTGCGCCTTTTCTACTGTATATCATTTTTTAAAATGTCGTGTGGTGTACAGAAACTACGAAGCAGTCTCTCTCCTTTTCCGTGTTTCCACCTCCGGCAAGCGTCACCTTTTTTTTTAATTTTATTATTCTCACCAGTTGTTTCCTGCTTGAAATCTGTACACAAACTTTAATAGTTTTCACTTAAACCCCTTGAGGAACAATTGAAGTCCTGTGGAGGCTATTAAACCCCCCTCTGGGCTCTGATACAGTGCTGGTTTAATCACATTTGTCATCTCTTTATTCACAGCCTAATAGATCATTTGATTCGGAATGCATGTGTTGGTGCAACCATTAAAGAGCAGTGTAGCTTAGGTCTGAAGAGCCGGAGGAGGGAGAAACATAAATTCCTGAGCCAGGAGAGTTAAAGGCTCCATAATTCAGGTCTGTATTTCTACGAGGCAGAAGCTTTACTGTGTTGAGCCAGCAGTTCTCAACTAACTTGTTTGTAAAATCCGTTCGTTAGGGTTTTATTATAATTGTAACCATTAGAAAAAAATTGTAGTTGTCCCGGTAAGATAAATAAATAAGCACATAATAAAGAAATACTAAGAAATATTGCCTCCAACCCAAGGATTGAACGGGATTAGTGAAGTAGGTTCTTTCCCGGGACTGGCAGGGCTGAAAAAAACAACTATTCAATATTCAGCAGAAGTTTAAAGCATCAACACTTTCTATAATTTTATCTTCAGGTAATAATGCTGTTAAGTAGCTGTATTTTCAATAAATGGGGGATATGATTCCTATCGGTCCATGCAGAATTTATATTTACAAAGACTGGTGTGTGTGTGTGTGTTTTTTTTTTTTTTTTTTGGGGGGGGGGGGGGGAGGCTGCGGACAATCTTTGAATAAAATCAGTTCCAGCAGCTGCGTCCGGAAGTGTCCCCGTGATTTCTAGGATTCAAGGATAGGGACAGCAGGGTTATAAAATTAGTTCGCAGGGATAAGCAAGTTTGACTCTTTATTGAAATATTTTTTTTGTCTTCGGAATCGAACCGGCCCCCAAAGCATCGGTTAAACACAGAGAAAATGGACAAGGTATAGCAGCAGCAGAAAAACATACAGTCACAGGCCCTGTTTACATAACAGCCACTCAAACGTATTATCTTTGAATTTTTGAAAGAAGAAGCAACAGCCAAGGGATCAGCTCTTTGGGATCTGGCAGGTACTTCCTAGTGCCCCGCACTGACTACAGTGAATGCAAATGATGCAGTTTGGCGTGTGTGCTCAATATTAATTATTTTGTCATCGTTTCCAAAATGGATTTGTAGCAGAAAATAATAATACAAAAATCGGTAAAGAAAAAAAATGTAAAAATCAGAAACTATTATTAGTCACCCACACTGCATAGTTTTATTTAACATAGCTAAGATGGTCACTTCTAGTTTAAAAATGTAAGGCCAAAAAAGTTTGCTATTTATATTTTCATGCTCTTGAATTCGTCATTAATTGAGTACAAATCATGTTAAACAATGATATCAAACATACTGCTTCTCTTTTAAGAGCTTTACCTGTTGAGACCCTTTTAAAGTATTGTCCTATTTTTTTCTGGCAGTAGTAGATGACAGAGGACAAGTAACAGCTCCAGGAGTGTTTGATAAGGAGATCCCACAAGGGTAAAGATCCAGGAAAAACACCTTTATTGACACCAGTATAGACACAACACGGGGCCGTGTTTCGGCGGGATCTAACCACCTGCCTCAGGGGTCAAAGGAACACTGCTTGATGACAAAAAAATGTTGCAAATGTAATCCTGGAGCAATAACATGTATGGGAAATAACCATTTTATTTAAAATTAAAAGGGTATCTAAAATGGCAAAACATTTTAGCAAACCGTGGTGCCTTTGGAGTTTGCTATTTTTTTGCCGTTTTAGATATCCTTTTAATTTTAAATAAAATGGTTATTTCCCATACATGTTATTGCTCCAGGATTACATTACAACATTATTTATCATCAACCACTGTTCTTTTGACCCCCTGAGGCAGGCAGTCAGGTCCCACTGAAACACGGCCCTGTGTCGGGTCTATACTGGTGCCAATAAAGATGTTTTTCCTGGATTGTTACCCTCGTGGGATCTCCTTATTAAACACTCCCGGAGCTTCTACTTGTGTTGCCAGCTCTACTCTCACTGATATCCTTATATCCCCCCCCCACCCCCCACAATACACACACGTGGCAGATTTCCCACCCAGGTGCAGATATTATTAAAAAATGTTAGCAGATTGCTCCACTGAGAATTCGCCCTCATGCAATGACACCTTCAGACCTGCCGGAAAGTTTGAACGTTACAGGTCCTTTCTGTGCATTGCTGGGAAACGTCTGTGTATCACACAGAATGCTCATTTTAATACAAATTTATTTATTTGTTGCATTTGTATCCCACATTTTCCCACCTTTTTGCAGGCTCAATGTGGCTTACATATTACCGTTAACGGCGTTAGCCGATTCCGGTCTGAACAAATACATGGTCTGGATTAGCGATATTGTGGTAGAATGAGGTACATATATGGTAGGTACAGTTGGGGGTGTGAAGAAGGGTGTGTGCAAGTGCTTGAGAGATAAAAAAAAAAATGTATGCACAATTTGCCACAAATGAGAGCTTGTTTTCATACATTTGCATAGCATTTTTGGTTGCTGCTTCCAGTATTGGTAAAAGCAGTGCCAAGACCCTTTCATTGTGCATTAGGCACACAATAACGTGCATGCTAAACTGCCTAAAATGAGTCTAAAAGAAATATTACAAGCCTGGTTTGTTTTGAGCATCCGGCCCACATTGCAGTCAAATTGAATTTGACCCCAGAAGCAAGTAATTACTCTCAAATATCTTAATTTTTATTGTATAGTGTCATGTACTCTAACAAATCATATATTCTAACAAGTCATTTAAACTCTTGTTGTACTATCACATTATTGTGTAAAGGTCATTATACCCATATTCTTCATTTTAGGTCTTCAGCTACTTTTACTCTCCCTTCTCTTCCCCCCCCTTTCTCCTGCCCTTTCTTGTTCCCAATTTCCTTATCATTTATTATTCTCCTTATACATCTTATACATTTTCTATTTTCAAGATATTTACTTAAATCTTAAAAAATTATAAAAATTCAAATTTTGAGAAATTTATTATAGTATGTTAAAGGTTTTCAGGTTATCACTCTGCATAACTTACTAGAAAATGTACAAATAAGATAATAACTTCTTTGAATACCCATTTCCCTGTTCCAATTTGTATCCCTTTGTTCTAATAAAAATTTCAATAAAAAAAAAAAAAGAATTTACCCACCCCTTCTAATGTCTTTGAGTCAACCTTAAGTGAAGTACCTGGCTGAAATAGGAAGGCAGAAAGGAAGAAACCTCAAACTGGTGGTGAGTGGTGAAATGCAACCCCTAGCTTTGATAGTGTGGGCTTGGAGTTTCCTTTTCTAATTATAATACTTATTATTCAAACCGTTATCTATAAACACATTTTCTACACATGTCACAATGTGCAGCTACTAATGTGAAAGGCTTTTTCACTGTTGTGACTTGGACAAGTGCGAGAAGACAGTCACATAAGATTATTCCCATAATCCTTTAGCACCTGTCTTTTGGGCCATTGGTGCCAGCTCTGTGGGTGCTTGAAGTTGAACACCCCCAAAATTGCCTGGGTGGGAGGGGTGATTTCCATTAGGTTTAGCACCCCAAAAATCATGCTAAATCTAGCGCAATCTAGAAAAGCAGTTCAAGACGAGAGAATGCACAAAGATAAGCGGACGGCTGAAGATAGGTGATGGAGGGCGAGTGAGACGTTAAGGACAAGAGCCAGGGCAGTTTCTGTTTGTGGCGTTCAGGGGGGTGAGTGAAGGGCAGGGGGTGGAAGCACCCTCTACTCCTAAGCCCGCCAGAGAAAACTCAGCAGGAGCTTTTCCCACGGAGACTGTGCACACACAGCCACTTTAACTGCACTCCCTAGGCACGGACACATCATTCAGCCGGATCCGACACGTTCTTCCTGATCTGGCTACTCTAGTTGTCTCGTTATCGATAGTAAAAGCTAAAACACAGATCTAGTTGCCCACTACAGATTCCTAGGACTGTCGGTGGATTTTGCCAAAACAGTAGGAAACTTACAGATTTTTTAAAAAAAATGCTAGGCTGTGGCTGCACGTACATCTGGACCGTATGGATCTTGATACAATTAAAATAATGTTTTCTGAGTGTATGTATGCAGAAATTTGGCACTATAACTTCTGTTCATGCCATTGGATATTATGAAGCCTCAAGACTGGAAATTTCTATTACTATATTTCCTGTAGGTAAACTTCCTATACACACTTAAAAAATAAATAAATACAGAAAAGGAAACAGTTTTCTTGATGTCTAGACAGACGACGGCTAGATGTTGAACCTTAGACCAGCTTTAGTATGAGGTGTCTTCTCTCCTCTCTTTATTTTCGAAACAGCTGATCTGCAATGAAACTTATGAGGTGTGGATGGAAGACAGGTATGACCGATCGGGCTGGCCCTCTGGAAGTCTTTTATCACACAAAATTGTTTTAGCCTCTGCTTAACTAAAATCACTTCTGTACGTCAAAAACCATAAACTGTAGTTCGAAAACACCCTTGCTGGCCTGTAGGGCAATCTTCTATTCTGACGACCAGAGCAGAACGAACCCAATAAAGGTTTTAAATTTGCACGTATACTTTTCCTTAGTCAAACCAGAACACAAATACTGGAAATAGGCCCTACGAGTTTTCAAAAATTGTATTATTAATCGCTCCTCTTACATACCTCAAGCCAAGCGTAAATGTTCTTTTTTTTTTTAATGTATATACAATATCGTTCAGGTGACGCACTAAATTAAAAGCCATGATTACTGAAATGTTTTAGTAAAACAAAACACAACGGTGACAGTCTCCTAGTCAACAATACCTGCTCAGTTTTGCAGTTGCTTAAGTTCCCCCCTCCTCCCTCGGAAAGTGGAGTTTCTCTTTCTCACTTTCTGAAATGTACCATGGCCGATTTGATTATAGAGGAACCCCTTTTCCCTTTTCTAAAGCCCATTTTTGTCAGTCTGAAAGTTCCCCCCTCCTTCCACCTTCACACTATTTCACCCTGGCTTCAGATGTCCATAGACTAATTGATTTTTATTTTCATTCAATATTGCTCTAGAGATGGCTTTCTTCTCAGCTTCTGGCACACAACTTTTTTTTTTTATTCATAGAAAAAGGAGGAGTAGGGGGGAAAAAAAACCCTTCTCATTGAAGCAGAGTCACAAAAGCTTTCTCTTAAAGAAAACAAAATAGCCAATGGCTTCGCTTTGATGTCTCTCCCCTGCAAACGAAAGGTCAAAATAATAAATGTAGACCCAAATTGAAGCGTTCATGGAGGACAAAGGAGGCAAAACGTTACATTTTGGCAGAGGCAGCCTTCAGAGCGTGATAAACTCATTAAAAAAAAGGAGAACTAAAAGGAAATCAGCATGGGTCCGTGGGCAAAGAATGGAGCTTTCAGCAGATCAGACAGCGCTGGCTCCTCCGGTCGCTCCTTGTCTGTCTCTCACTCTTTCCCTACCTCTCCTGCCTGCAGCTGCAGCCTCCACACTTACATTCAATAATGGACTGCAGAAAGTTCTCCTAAATTACAGCCTAATCAAGGAAAGAAGGAGGAGGAGAGAGAGAGAGAGAGAGATAGAGAAGAGGAGAGAGAAAAAAAAGGGCTGCAGCTGCATGCTTGTGATTACGACTTTATGGAGATAAAAAGCAGGCCTTATTTATGATGTTGCTTGTAGTTTTCCACCGATCTGTTTATAATTTTTTTAAATATAAATATTGAAGGCCATTGTTTAATATCTTTTAAAAAATCCTCTTTATTTCCATCATGAAATTATGCACATTTGATACATTCCATACTCAATTTGCTCAAAATTCATTCATTATTATATCTAGACATCACCTGCTCAGAATCATTCATGGAAAGCATATTTCATACTCATAGCACCTGCATTTTATAATGTTCAATGTCATATTTTCAAACATCCTCCCTAAAGGTAATATACAGCAACTGCTCTTTCAAAGCTGTATTTTATGCACACACAAGCAGTATATGCACACTCACAGAACACAAAAAACTGCAACGATAAACACCTACTACAAGCACAGCAATAAAAATATTTAAAATTATTTGGGGCATAGCCTAGTTTGCAAGATTCAAGAAGACCACTAAACTAGCCTGACCTCAGTCACTTACCTTTATCATTGTCCATTTCCTCATACCTGACAGTAATTACACAGGCTCTACAGCTACCTACTACTGCTGCTAGAGATTTCTACACCCTGCTGAACAGAGACACACATATGAGGCAGCCCCTGCTCCCTGTAGATGACAAGCTTGGGAAAATATTTAGAGTTGTGTTTGATGGACCTTCAGTCTGATCCAGTTTGGCAATACTTATGATCAAAAGAATAATAAAAATCTTTATTTTACAAAGAATGTGGAGTTGTCAAAGTGACAAACTGTCCTAAGTTACTGTCATAAATTGCTGTATTTACAAAGCAAATGCATCTATTAAGACTATTTCTCTCTTACGCATTGTAGCACATAAGCACCAAAAATAAAATATTCCCACTTTTTCTAACATTCTTTTTGTCTCCCTGCTGGGAATTCAGCCATGTGACTTTGCTGAGTCAGTACTGGGGGAGGGGGGAACCATTTTATTTGGAAGGTTTGTCCTGATTAATAAATAAGAGGCCAACCTCATTGATTAATAGCCAACATCAAACAAACGGGAAAATAAAACACAATCCTCTTAGACATTGGATGGCCTCCACAACACAGGCATCCAGTGGTAGAGTAGAAGGGTGACTTTTCAACAACAAATTAGGCCAGTGATTCTTAGCATATTTTCAAACACAGATATTAAAAAGGAGAAGATTGCAACTGCTCTGCACCTCATCATATGTAAATGGAAGACAACTTGGTCTTGCAATCCAGAGGTGGCCGGTTCAAATCCCACTGCTGCTCCTTGTGATCTTGGGCAAGTCACTTAACCCTCCATTGCCTCCGGTACAAACTTAGATTGTGAGCCCTCCTGCGACAGAGAAATATCCAGAGTACCTGAACGTAACTCACCTTGAGCTACTACTGAAAAAGGTGTGAGCAAAATCTAAATAAATAAAAAACTTGCAGTTAAATTTCTCAGAACGGTGGAGCCATATTTGCGTAATCAGAAAACACAAAGCTGTGCTGGCTGTCGAACAACAGGACCTTCTGTCCTCCTTAAAAATGTGGGCACTACTAGACTCTTAGGGACCCTTTTACTAAGCTGTGGTAAAAGGGGCCCTATGCTAGTGGCACTGGTCATTTTTGCCATGCACCAGGGCTCCTTTTACCACAGTGGGTGAAAATTAGAAAATATTAAATCGCCATGTGGTAAGTTTGCACTTGCTGCATGGCCATTTCTGAGGGAGCACTTTCTGCCACCCATTGAGGTAATGGTAAGGGCTCCCATGCTAACCCGACAATAACTGGGCAGCACATGGCATTACCTGATTACCGCTGGGTTACCCCATGCGGTAATATTTTACCCTAATTACTGCTAACACCGGAAATGACGCACACTAGGGATGGAACTACTACCAACTCTCACGTTGGGCAGGTGGTAGTTCTGGATTGGCACGTGGCAAGCCAGTTGTCGCATGCCAACCCTTTAGTAAAAGGGCCCCCCTTATTGCACTAAAAATAGTATCATTAATAACTAGATTGCTCAGTCCTATGCGCTCATATAAGTATATAACATAAGTAGTGCCATACTGGGACAGACCAAAGGGCCATCAAGGCCAGCACCCTGTTTCCAACAGTGGCCAATCCAGGCCACGAGTACGTGGCAAGATCCCAAGAAACTACAATATATTGTATGCTGCTTATCCTAGAAATAAGAGGTGGATTTTCCCCAAGTCTATTTTAATAATGGTCTATGGACTTTTCCTTTAGGAAGCTGTGCAAACCTTTTTTAAACCCCGCTAAACTAACTGCCTTTACCACATTCTCTGGCAATGAATTCCAGAGTTTAATTACACATTGAGTGAAGAAAGATTTTCTCTGATTTGTTTTAAATTTACTACTTTGTAGCTTCATTGCATGTCCCCTAGTCCTAGTATTTTTGGAAAGAGTAAACAAACAATTCACATCTACCTGTTCCACTCCAATCATTATTTTATAGACCTCTATCATATCTCCCCTCAGTTGCCTTTTCTTCAAGCTGAAAAGCCCTAGCTGCTTCAGCCTCTCCTCATAGGGAAGTCAACCCATCCCCTTTACCATTTTTGTAGCCTTTCTCTGTACCTTTTCTAATTCCACTATATATTTTTTGAGATGCGGCACTAACAGATACTGTATTTTTCACATTAATGTGTATGCAGCATGCTAACAATTTTAACTCATCAAATGGATGCTGTCTATTGCTGTTTATGATTTCATTCTTTGCTATACTGTTTTAATTACAAAATTTTCAATAACATTTATGAAAAAAAAGGAGATGCTCTTTGAAGAAACCACTGGTTTTATGAAGCTACTCAGGGGCAGGTCTTTTCACTACAGAGCTAGGGAAGCAAAATATTATTCACCATATATCTCCTCTGGTCTAGATTTAGCATACACTGACACACATTTTAATACAAGTAATCAAATATTTCCAGGTTTGTAGAAATGTAAAAGTTATTCTTAACTTGTGTTTTCTCAGTTGTGTTTGGATATATTTTACTGTTTACAACTTATGTTTTCACTGATAAGTTTGAGAACATGTTTGTAAACAACACAAAAACCCAGTGTGTATAAAAATTGTTCAAGCAGAGTCATTTTTACAAATTCTTGTTTACATGTATCAACTAAAAGGGCATTGCAGCCAGAGCTTTGGAAATAATGATCAAATACCCGTATAACTATTTTAATTAAAATTAGAATCGTTTTGCAAACCAATGTCTAGCATGAGTGAAGGATGAAGATGCAGATTGTATTGACTTTGCATTCAAAAGAAAATCTAAAAAAAAGGTGTTTTAACACCTTTTTTCACAACATATATAAACATATGATATAAAACAGGATACACAACATATTTAAAGATTCCAGATATAAAATAATGATAGAAAAAAATAGTAGTATGCAAATTTATAACTATTTAATGTCATGATGACTGAAAAAAAATACTCCAAGGTAATGCTGACACAGCCCATTCACTTTGAATGGACTGTGTCGGCATTGCTGCGCAGCTTAGTAAACAGGGGTGAAAATGTCTTAGAGGAATAAACGATAACATTATTTAAACGCCTCAAAGTTTACTGGATACAGAATTACAGTAGGTAGAGAACCTGTTTATTTTTGCAGCGTTTTAGATTTTTTAAAGAAATAAATTCATGCTTTCTGATGTTAAAATTTTATATACTTCTAGAAATTTAAAGGTCAGGGGACATAAAAGCAAACCTTGAAGCAGATAATTTAAAGGGATGATTATCCACCTTATAATTGAAAGAGAAAAACGCCTAGATTTCGACCCAAATCGGGAGATAGACGTTTATCTCACAAAAACGAATAAATCGGTATAATGGAAAGCCGATTTTGGACGTTTTCAACTGCACTCCATTGCGGAAGCGTACAAAGTTGATGGGGCGTGTCGGAGGCGTGGCGAAGGTGGAACTGGGGTGTGGTTATCGGCCGAGGAGAGATGGGCGCCTTTCGCCGATAATGGAAAAAAAGTATGCGTTTGTAGCTAGAATTTAGGGCACTTTTAATGGACCCTGTTTTTTCACAAATAAGGCCACAAAAAGTGCCCTAAATGACCAGATTACCCCCAGAGGGAATCGGGGATGACCTCCCCTGACTCCCCCAGTGGTCACTAACCCCCTCCCACCACAAAAAATGATGTTTCACAACTTTTTATTTTCACCCTCAAATGTCATACCCACCTCCCTGGCAGCAGTATGCAGGTCCCTGGAGCAGTTGTTAGGGGGTGCAGTGGACTTCAGGCAGGTGGACCCAGGCCCACCCCCCCTACCTGTTACAATTGTGCTGCTTAATGCTTAGTCGTCCAACCCCCCAAACCCACTGTACCCACATGTAGGTGCCCCCTTCACCCCTTAGGGCTATAGTAATGGTGTAGACTTGTGGGCAGTGGGTTTTGAGGGGGATTTGGGGGGGCTCAACACACAAGGGAAGGGTGCTATGCACCTGGGAGCTCTTTTACCTTTTTTTTTGTTTTAGTAAAAGTGCCCCCTAGGGTGGCCGGTTGGTGTTCTGGCATGTGAGGGGGACCAGTGCACTACGAATCCTGGCCCCTCCCACGAACAAATGCCTTGGATTTATTCGTTTTTGAGCTGGGCGCTTTCATTTTCCATTATCGCTGAAAAACAAAAATGCCCAGCTCACAAATTGTCGAATAAAACATGGACGTCTATTTTTTTCGAAAATACGGTTCGGTCCGCCCCTTCACGGACCCGTTCTCGGAGCCCATGGAGATAGACGTTTTCGTTCAATTATGCCCCTCCATGCGAGCTACTGCATGCCCCTTCCCTCCTCCTGCTGGAAATAAGCAAAAACACACAAATCCCTTGCTTTCTATTTTTAACACAGAGGAATATACATACTATGCTGCATTATGGGAAAGGATTTTGGATTTAGCTTATGCCTTTTTCAGTGATATCTCGAGGTAAGTTATATTCAGGTTTTCTATGTATCCCCATGTCTCCAGAGGGTTTACAATCTAAGGGGCCCTTTTATTATGCTGTGGTAAAATGGACCCTGTGGTGTCCTTGGTGTGTGGATTTGCCGCACACTGAGGCCCCTTTTACCACAGTGGGGTATTTGTGTAAAAAGGAAATAGCTGTGCGGTAAATATATACTTGCCATTTGGCCATTTCTTGGGGCAACCCTGTAGGGACTCCTGTGCTAACCTGGCGGTAAGCCCCCCCCCCCCCCGGCAAAAAACTTAAAAATAATTTCTGGCGTGTTGGAAATGGTGCACAGTGGGGTGAGCCAGCGGTAGTGCCAGATTGGCACATGACACAGTGGCAGTAGCTCTACCGCTGCTTTGTAAAAGGGCCCCTAAGTTTGTTTATGCGGCAATGGAAGATTAAGGGGGCCAATGCTCAGAACTACAGCTGGTGTTAACATGCAGCTAATGCTGGAGTTGATGCAGTTAATGCTGGATTTGCACACACATTAGTGCCCAATGGGCAGAGGGCTCGAGCACTGTTGTTAACACGGGTGGTAAAGATGGTTGCAAATTGCATTTTAAAATGTATTTAAATGGAAGCTAATGAGGTCAGTAGGTGTCCTCTCCCAGTGCTCAGAGAGAAGCACTGCTATGTACAGAAGCAAATGATGGCCTATAATGCCGAAAACTTACTGCTGGCTCAGAGGTCACGTACAAGGTTTTGAGGACAGGATATCTTGGCAAAATCTCACACTGAACTGCAGGTTTTGTCTTATTTCACGAGCTGAAGAAAGCCCATGGAAGTTTAAAGTGCAGAGAGTGAGAAACAAACATGTGCTTGTGTCTGACCAAAACTGAAAGTGACAGCACATATCAGCGCCCGTTTTTCTGTGCTTAAATATCAATGTTTCAAAAATGTAAAGTACCATTTTTGAAAGGCTGATATAAAAAGCACAGAACAGTGCTGATGTGTGCTTGCTCTTCTGTTTTATGTCTGGGCATGTGCACAAGAGCCGCATTTACCACTAAAGATTTGTGTCCATGTGCCAGGCATATTCCTCCCCCTACTCGTGAAAATTTATTGCACATATAATTTGCATATGTTTTCCTTCGAGCATCATTTAGCTATTTTTTTGTGCTGGTCATATGTTGTGGGCTTTAGTGCCCAGCTTTGAGCATTGCCCTCTAAGGGGCCCTTTAACTAAAGGGCTGGCATGCAGCAACAGGCTTGCCATGTGCCAATCCAGAACTACCACTGGGCAACCGTAGGAGCCCGGCAGTAGTTCCCAACTCCAGCGCTAGAAAAATATTTTCTATTTTTGTAGCACTGGTGATTACTTGGTGGTAATCAGGCAACACCGTGCGCTGCCCGGTTACTGCTGGATCCCTTACTGCCACCTCAATGGGTGGCAGTAAGTGCTCCCCCCGAAATGGCCATGTGGCAAGTGGTTCACTTATCACATGTCCATATTTCCCCCCAAAATGGCTAGCCTTTTACCCACTGTGGTAAAAGGGGGCCTCAGTGTGAGTCAAGAACACACACTGATGCTAGTGCAGGCCCCCTTTTACCGCACCTTAGTAAAAGGACCCCCGAGGTAGCACATCTCAGTTACTGGAAACTCTGTAAGCATTACAACATCAGTGTACCGGGACAACATTGGGATCATGGCCCTAAGAAAACTGTGGAAAACAAAGAGGTTGTGATCCACTCCTACCCTAGCTAAGATAATATTCAAGCAATTTTCTGACCTCATGTGCAACTTTCTTTAAATTAGTCTCCTTATTTCCTAACTCCTCTTACTGTCTTATTTATCTACTAGTAAAAAAAGCCCCATTTCTGATGCAAATGAAACGGGGGCTAGCAAGGTTTTCTTCAGAGTGTGCATGTGGGAGTGTGTGTCCCTGCCCTCTGCCCTCTCTCCCTCCCCCTCCCCCCTTGGAGTCCAGTCCTTCAGTGTTAAGTTTCCTGCTGTTCTGTGTTACAGAGAGAGTGAGGGCATCTCTCTCCCTTCCCCCTCTGAGTCCTTCACTGTTACAGAGAGAGGGATTTCGTGCTGTGCTGTTTTCCTTCACTCATGGGGAAACCGGATATCTCTGGCGCTTCACACTTCCGGCTGGAGGCTTCAGAACGTTGGTCTTTCCTTTTATATATATATATAGATATGTTCCATCAATGCTTATACCCTATGCTGTCTATTAAAATGTTTTATTGTGTATTGTGTTGGCATTGTAATGTAGTATACTATGCCATACTTTGCATTGTTGCTTTGAATATTTTTACTGCTGTAATTGTCTATTGCTTATGTTTGACTTGTTCTTGCTGTACACCGCCTTGAGTGAATTTCTTCAAAAAGGCGGTAAATAAATCTTAAGAAATAAATAAATGGTGGGATTTGAACCTGGCTTCCCTCCTTCCTAACCTGCTACTTACCATGAGGATACTTTTCCATTCCAAAGAACCGATACAGAAAACTACCACAAGCCTAACCATGTGGTTACTGTGGGGTGTGAATGTATGTTATTAGGTGCAGAATACAGAGAGGGGTTGAGTGCATGAGTTAACTCATGCAGAAGACACGGTCACAAGCTGTATTAAAAAGGTATGGTGATGAGCTCATTTAAGTATTCTGTGCAATGTAGAGAGTATTCCGAGAGTTTTGCTGTGCAGATAATGTGAGCATTTTTTTTGCCAAGTTCAGAGTAGCATCAGGGTTCACAGAGAAAATCTCATGCCAGTCTGCCAATTGGTCTTCTTTTGTAACCAGAAGGAAGTTCCTGCAAGTTTCAAAGGTATTCTTCTGTGCATAGGCGCCCCGTATAAGAGGCTTGGGGAGGCAGCCCAACTGTGACCTTCTTCGCCTGCTGCCCCCACCCCGCGACGAGCTGCAGGCTTCCCCGCTCCCCAGGTCGTCCATCCCGTCTGCCCTCAGCTCCCCCCTAGCCCTCATTTGCTTCCTGACAGCTGCCCTACCTTTAAATATTGCATTTTTCTTCCAGTCGCGGCGCCATTATTAAAAGCAGAAGCAGGCTCGGCTCCAGCCTTCCCTCGCATGGCTCCGCCTTCGCGCAAACAGGAAATACGTCAGAAGAGGGCGGAGCCATGCGAGGGAAGGCTGGAGCCGAGCCTGCTTCTGCTATTAATAATGGCGCCGCGACTGGAAGAAAAATGCAATATTTAAAGGTAGGGCACCGGCAGGAAGCAAACGAGGGCTAGGGGGGAGCTGAGGGCAGACGGGATGGACGAGCGGGGGATCGGGAATTGGGGGGGGGCTGGAAGTTAACATTGCTGGATGGAGGGGAGGGCAGGGGGGAGAGGAGGGTTGCTGGACATGGGAGGATGGAGGGGACGGCAGGGGAGAGGAGAGTTGCTGGCTGGACAAGGGTGGATGGAGGGGAGGGGAGAGGAGGGTTGCTGGACATGGGTGGATGGAGGGGAAGGGAGAGGAAGGTTGCTGGACATAGGTGGATGGAGGGGAGGGCAGGGGGGAGAGGAGGGTTGCTGGACATGGGTGGATGGAGGGGAGGGCAGTGTTTGGAATATGTCCACTTTGAGAATTAGGTGCTCAACATTAAAAGTTTAAATTTATTTACTTATTTATGGCATTTTATCCCACATTAAATATGAATTAGGGTGTTTTGTGGCTCTGCATGAGAATTGTGATATTATGATCCCTCGTTTCATATTGTTGACGGTCTGCATTTTCTGTGTGGGTGGTATATTGGTGTATTAGGTTCTGCCCAGTGTAATATTTATGGTACAGTAAGGTTCTGAGTGTGTTTTTGCACAAAGTTGTGCATAGTGTTTTGCAGTTGAGCAATTGTGGTTAGTACATGCTTTGAGCAACCACTTTATTCTTTGACATATGATACATATCTAATATCTAAATTTAATAAAAGGTATTGTGACTTTTATTTTTTTTTCTGTGTTATCAATTATGGATTTAAGCCCCACCCCTAACCCCGCCCCCTTTAGCCTCCCCAAACAGTTGGGCCACCAACTGCCTATGCTTCTGTGCCTACATATGAGCCTCACAAAAATGTTATGCGCAAGAAATTTTTGAGAGGCTCATATTTAGCAGCAAAAGAACAGACACCATGTGCTGGCACATCTGGGTTCTTTGGACGTGCACACAAAACACCACACTTACCGCAAGTGTGCAGGCATCCGTCACACTCCCCCCATTAGCCACCAAGATTTCTGTGCATAAAATTAGAATATACTTAACTTTCTGCATGGCATGGTATTACATTCATGCCTAGACATCCACATCCGGCTTTACTATGAGCCTTTTTGCATCAGCCTCCAGGTGTTTAATGTGGGTTTAATGTGCCACATCAAACACACAGGGGGTAATTCTGAAAAGGTCATCAAAATGTAGGCGCTAGGATGCGGCACACTAAACACAAATTTTATATCTGCAATTTATGCATATAATTGCCAAAATAGAATACCAGTGTAAGTGGGCATTATGGGGGAAATTTTATATATGGCGCCTAGAAAATCTGCACGGAAAACATTTCCGCCTAAGTGTATTCTATAAGGGGTGCCTATATTTAGGTGTGGTATATAGAATATGCTTAATTGATATCCTAGTGCCTAAAATTATGCACCTCCATTTACAACAACAGAAATGTGGCATAAATCCTGGTGCGTACATTTAGGCGCATTGGGCCATATTCTACAACAACACGTGCAAATTTTGAAATGCCCATGAAATGCCCATTTGCCCACCCATAATCATACCGCTTTTTGCCTGCATGCATTAGAATTTAGGTGCAGTGCGTTAGCAAGTTATGCATGTAAATTGTAATTATTGCCAATTAGTGCTCATTATTGCTTAAGTGCTGTTAACAATGCTGATTGGCTTGTTAAGTCAATTAAGTTACGTTCATTATTACAGAATATGCTTGGATTTTGGAGTAGAATGCTAGGTGCGCTATGTACTAGACTGCGCAATTTGGTTTGCTATTCGCTAAAATACGAATTCTATCAAATATTATAGAAAAAATTGTACAGGAATTAGAGAGAATTAATTGTCTTTAATTACTCACCCACCATCATCAGTTTCAAGTTATAACAAACTTACAAAATCTAACATCGGTACCTCTGGTAATTATAAGTAATTAGACTAATTAGATAAAGAAGAGAGAAAGGAGGAAGAAAGTTTGTTCCTCATACAAAGGTCACAGAACAGAGAGAAAGCAGAGAAAGAAAGAATAATAGTTATAGAGAATTAGTTTCTAGCAAGGGGGGGGAAGAGTACCCCCCCCCCCCCCCCCCCGGAGATAGACTGTGGCAGGGACATGAAACTCTCCTGCCATCCTGACTATTTCAGAGTCTCTTTAGATGAGCAGTTACTTATATACCCTTCCCATC
Organism: Microcaecilia unicolor; assembly: GCF_901765095.1. Lineage (NCBI taxonomy): Eukaryota > Metazoa > Chordata > Amphibia > Gymnophiona > Siphonopidae > Microcaecilia > Microcaecilia unicolor. Next base: position 110,885,545 of record NC_044035.1, read on the forward strand.
ACAACCTCATATATCACCCAATCAGCAATCCTGCAAGTGCATAGGAGACCTGTGATAGGGCTTCAGTGTCCTTGCCACACACACCTGTGCTCAGTAACAAACAGTTGGGATGTCATGACAACGGGGGTGGGGGGGGGGGGGGCTGGTCAGTTTGTTTGCAAGGATGTCATGGCAATGGTCTTGTCAGTTTGTTGTCAGCCAGAAATTCCTGTCTTGCCACTATCAGTGGAAATTCACAGAAATAAGCAGACCCAAAAGAAAAGGCCAGAAAATTCCAGAACAGCTATCTAGAATCTGGGGGTATTTATTTAAATTTGTTCACACCTTTTTCAGTAGTAGCTCAAGGTGAGTTACATTCAGGTACTCTGGATATTTCTCTGTCCCAGGAGGACTCACAATCTGTTTGTACCTGAGGCAATGGAGGGTTAGGTTAAGTGACTTGCCCAAGATCACAAGGAGCAGCAGTGGGATTTGAACTGGCCACCTCTGGATTACAAGACCGGTGTTCTAATCACTAGGCCACTCCTCCACTCTGCCAGCTGACACCATGTCAATGGCTGGTGTAAATGACCAGGTCTGCTGCAGTTGCGCCTGTAACTGACAGGACTCTAGAATCTTAGTGCATAAATGCAGGGCTGCCCTTAATCTGCCCATGCCCTTTCCATGTCCACACCCTCTTGCAGTTATACACTATAGATTTTCCACATTAAGTTTCTAGAATAGCAACTGCGTGCAGTTGCACATACAACTGCATTATTATTGCCGGTTAACTCCAATTATCAATTTTTGATCGTTAGTGCCAATTAGTGGCTAATCTGGCAATTAGTTTACATGCGAAACTGGCACTATTCTGTAACCCCTCATACTGTTATAGTTCATTCCCACCACCTCAATTCTTCACTACCATATTTAGTCCATCAATCACTTAATACATAACACCTTTGTTTTTCTTTTTAATTGTGACCTCAGTTGTGCACACTGTCAAGAATCAATAATGGCAATGGTATCTGCACACACTTCTTCACCGGTTCACAGTTTACATGAACCCGATAATCTAAAGTTGAGCTGGCGCTTAAACGGCAAAAGGGGCCAGTCCTTGAAACAGCCCTAGGATAGGGCGAAACATGCATGTTGGGCGTTAACACCAGCCCCTGGTTCCGATATACTTAACTAAGATGAGTATCTGAAATTATATATAAATACGATACAAAGTACATATAAAAGTAAATATATAAATGAATACATCATGTAAACTGTGAACCGGTGAAGAAGTATGTGCAGATACCATTGCCATTATTGATTCTTGACAGTGTACACAACTGAGGTCACAATTAAAAAGAAAAACAAAGGTGTTATGTATTAAGTGATTGATGGACTAAATATGGTGGTGAAGAATTGAGGTGGTGGGAATGAACTATAACAGTATGAGAGCTTAATCCCACAGTAAATAACCAATTATATTTGCCAGTGTGAGAACTATTCTGTAACCTGCATGTGGAATTTTGCATGCTAAGTGCAAAAATATGCACAAGAGGAATATAGAGTAAGGAGGATAATGTTGAAATTCGTATTCAGGAGTATGGAATGGGAAGAGGCTGCATCTTGCAAATAGTGACAACCCATGAATTAACTGTTAAACCGGTTGATAATGAGGTATAGTTAATTACACCTCCTGAGGTGTAGCTAATTGCAGTCCATGTAGAGATCTTGGCCCTGCCTTAGCAGCATGGCTACGTTCCCCTACATGCTAGAAATACTCCCCAACATTTCTACAGAGATTTTGCAGCTATCGTAGGTTAACTTTTATAGTTAACCCACATTACCTGCAAAACCTTCACACGGCTTAGTAAACAGGGGCTAGAACTGCAAGTGTATACTAATTTTGCAAAGCATTCATATACAGCTGAAACCTACAGACTCATTTCAAAGTTCTCATAACTCTACAATTTTTATTCTGACTTTAAAATACTGACAATAAATACTCAGCTTGTAAGATCTGAAAAAAGATCAGACATAAATATCTGAAAGTGCAAGCATCAAAATCTTTACAATTGTTTGCTAATTATCAAAAGTGATGCTTTTTAAAAATTATTTTATTTAAAATCAAGAAGGCATCATTCACTCCATACAAATAGAAATTTAAATAAGGCATGGAGTAACTTCACCTTGGACTGGTTACATAACTGCAAAAATATCCCTCTGGTTCTCTTCATATGCAGAAAGGGGGAGCTCTTGTCTTTGCATTGAAAATCCCTGCAAAAACCTGTGTGATCTGAACAAAAACCATATAGGAGGAGATTAATGTATGTAAGGCTCAGACCTGGACACTAAGGGGTCCTTTTACAAAGGTGCGCTGAAAAATGGCTTGTGGTAGTGTAGGCTCGGGTTTTGGGCGCGCGCCAATCACTTTTTCAGTGCGCCTGTGAAAAAGGCCTTTTTTTTGCTGAAAATGGACGTACGGCAAAATCAAAATTGTCGCAAGTCCATTTTATGTCTGAGACCTTACCACCAACCATTGACCTAGCGGTAAAGAATCCGGGCAGTAATGACCTACGCGTGTCAAATGCCACTTGGTGCGCATCCGTTACCAATGCTGGTGCTTAATTGAGGGTCAGAAAACAACCCGAAAGTAAAGGTAAAGACCCCTATGTAATGTTCAAACAGAAAATCAAATAGTAGGGATGAAGCAAAAATAAAATCTCTTCACAGCCAAATATAATACAACAAATTTTATTCAGCACCAAACATGTACTTGACATGACATGGGGCGATGTTTTGATGGGACTTGTCCGTCTGCATCAGGGGTCATACACTTAAAAATGGAACACAAAACGTGAGTGCAGAACAATAACACTGGTGTATGTAAAGAACCGCTAAAAACCAGTATTGTCAAACCAGATGCCATAAGACCCCTTGCACTAAGTTTCGCCGTGCTGAGTTCAATATTAGCTAATATTGAACTCAGATATACTCCTGACGCAGCACGGTGAAACTTATTGCAAGGGGTCACTGGCAGCAACAGCAATTAATACAGGCTGCCTCCAAGACTTCTATCTGCCACTTCCTGCCTCCTCTGACTCAACTTTCTGTTTCTGCATTGGGCAGGGTGCAACAGAGGGAAGTTACCAGGGCTGGCCAGAGGCAGTGTTAACTGCTGCCAGTGCCGGTGACCCCTAGAAGTAAGGATAAGATCCAGGGTCCTTGTAAAGTTGGGCTTTTCCTACTTTAGGTGCAACAATCAAAGAAGTCAAAACCAACTGCTTTGCTAACCGGATTTAATTTTCTTCCCATTGATCTAGTTAGCTTACACTTGTAATAAGGTGGTTATGATTATCCACTGTTATATTTGCAGTTTGTTGAGGCAGAAGGGCTATTAATGTTTCTCTGGTTTAATCATTCCTCACCTCAGTCTACCTACTTTATAATTTTCTGTCTCTGACTACTCAATCTGTATTATCACTAGTATCATTAATTGAATTGAATTGATATTACACGTATATTCTGCAAAATCCCACCTAAGTGGTTTGATGTGGATCACAAAAAGATTACTTCCACCAATACCGAAACTTCTCTACAGCTAGACCTGCGTTTGAAGCACAGAGACCTAAAAGCTAAGTCATTGTATTTTCAATGTTTTGCTAAGAAGATTTTTGTATAACTTTGAATGATTATGAGCAAGAAGTAAAAAATAAAAAAAACGAAAATAAGAAACAATATAGATTTGATAAATAATAAAGGAATAGGAGGTTTTTGGTCTGTGATGAGCCATAGTCCAAAGTGTGCCTTGAGAAGATATTGATGACTAAGTTCATCCTGGCGCCTGGGCATTTTGAGACCTTTTCCTCCTAATTTTACTTTTGATTTTGTATTTTGATCCTTCAACATATAAGGGTGATTATCTACAGCTGGTTGTTCACAAAAAGATTAACCAGGTAAAAAATGAACTGGGACTATACAATTTTAGAATTAAGGGTACCCTAAGATTATTCCTTGAAATATTTGTTGAACACATAAATTTAGGAAAAAATGAAAAACCTATCATATTTAGTTTCAAACTTCACATCCATTTGTAACAAATTCTAAATTAAGGCCGCTTCATATGAGAATAAGAGACTGAATTTACTTGTACAGAATTTGCTTTGCTGATGAAAAAGATAGTGTTAGATAATTTTTCAAGTGCAAATCAGAGAGAAATTAAAACATGTAAATACAGAGCAATAACATAAGAATAGCCATACTGGTTTAGTTTTAAAAGGAGATAGAGCAGCTTTTAAACTAGAAACAGGGGGAAGGCCGACAGTCGCTCAAAAGTGCATGGTTCAGGATAAGGTATCTTTCAAAGATATCACCAAAACAGGGAAGATAGGGTATCCTGATAGTGAGGTTGCAAAAGAGACAGTAGTAGATCAGGTGTCCTTAAATAAAAATAAAAATCAGACAAAATATTGCAAATTAATACTGTCAAGTACTAAGCATGATGTAAATAGGAACAACAAACATACTTTGAAATGTCTATATGCGAATGCCAGGAGCCTAAGAAATAAGATGGGAGAGTTAGAATATATTGCACTAAATGAAAAATTAGATATAATAGGCATCTCTGAGACCTGGTGGAAGGAGGAAAACCAGTGGGACACTGTCATACCGGGGTACAAATTATATCATAGTGATAGGGTGGATCGAATTGGTGGAGGGGTAGCATTGTATATTAACAAGAGCTTTGAATCTAATAGATTGAAAATTCTGCAGGAAACAAAACACTTCTTGGAATCACTGTGGATTGAAATTCCATGTGTAAAGGGGAAAAGGATAGTGATAGGAGTGTACTACTGTCCGCCTGGCCAGGATGAACAGACGGATGCAGAAATGTTAAAGAAAATTAGGGACACAACACAATAATAATGGGTGATTTCAATTACCTCGATATTGACTGGGTAAATGTAACATCGGGGCATGCTAGGGAGGTAAAATTCCTTGATGAAATCAAGGACAGCTTTATGGGGCAGCTGGTACAGGAGCTGACGAGAGAAGGAAAAATTCTAGACCTAGTCCTTAGTGGAGCGCATGATCTGGTGCGGGAGGTAATGGTGCTGGGGCCACTTGATAACAGTGATCATAATATGATCGGATTTGATATTAGCTTTGAAGTAAGTATACATAGGAAATCAAATACGTTAGCGTTTAATTTTAAAAAAAGGAGACTATGATAAAATGAGAACGGTGAAAAAAAAAACTTAGAGGAGCGGCTGCGAGGATCAAAAATTTACATCAGGTGTGGATGCTGTTCAAAAACACCATCCTGGAAGCCCAGGCCAAATATATTCCGTGTATTAAAAAAGGACGACGGAAGACCAAAAGACAGCCGGTGTGGTTAAAAAGTGAGGCGAAGGAAGCTATTACAGCTAAGAGATAATCCTTCAGAAAATGGAAGAAGGAACCAACTGAAAATAATAAGAAAAAGCATAAGGAATGTCAAGTCAAATACAAAGCGCTGATAAGGAAGGTTAAGAGGGACTTTGAAAAAAAGATTGCGTTGGAGGCAAAATCTCATAGTAAAATTTTTTTTAGGTATATTAAAAGAAGGAAGCCGGCAAAAGAATCGGTTGGACCGCTAGATGACCGAGGGTACTGATAGAACTGAAAAATGAGCTTGCAGAGCTATTGTTAGCAATATGTAATTTATCCTTAAAATCGAGCGTGGTACCGGAAGATTGGAGGGGTGGCCAATGTAACGCAGATTTAAAAAAAAGGTTCCAGAGGAGATCCGGGAAATTATAGACCAGTGAGCCTGACGTCGGTGCTGGGCAAAATGGTAAAGACTATTATTAAGAACAAAATTACAGAGCATATTCAAAAGCATGGATTAATGAGACAAAGTCAACATGGATTTAGTGAAGGGAAATCTTGCCTCACCAATCTACTACATTTCTTTGAAGGGGTGAACAAACATGTGGATAAACGTGAGCCGGTTGATATTGTGTATCTGGATTTTCAGAAGGCGTTTGACAAAGTACCTCATGAAAGACTCCAAAGGAAATTGGAGAGTCATGGGATAGGAGGTAGTGTTCTATTGTGGATTAAAAACTGGTTAAAAGATAGAAAACAGAGAGTAGGGTTAAATGGTCAGTATTCTCAATGGAGAAGGGTAGTTAGTGGGGTTCCCCCGTGGTCTGTGCTGGGACCGCTGTTTTTTAACAGATTTATAAATGACCTAGAGATGGGAGTAACTAGTGAGGTAATTAAATTTGCTGACAACACAAAGTTATTCAAAGTCGTTAAATCGCGGGAAGATTGTGAAAAATTACAAGAGGACCTTACGAGACTGGGAGTCTAAATGGCAGATGACGTTTAATGTGAGCAAGTGCAAAGTGATGCATGTGGGAAAGAGGAACCTGAATTATAGCTACGTCATGCAAGGTTCCACGTTAGGAGTCACGCACCAAGAAAGGGATCTAGATATCTTCGTTGATGATACGTTGAAACCTTCTGCTCAGTGTGCTGCTGCGGCTAAGAAAGCAAATAGAATGTTAGGTATTATTAGAAAAGGAATGGAAAACAAAAATGAGGCTGTTATAATGCCTTTGTATCGCTCCATGGTGCGACCGCACCTCGAATATTGTGTTCAATTCTGGTTGCCGCATCTCTAAAAAGATATAGTGGAATTAGAAAAGCTGCAGAGAAGGGCGACGAAAATGATAAAGGGGATGGGACGACTTCCCTATGAGGAAAGGCTAAAGTGGCTAGGGCTCTTCATCTTGGAGAAAAGGCGGCTGAGGGGAGATATGATAGAGGTCTATAAAATAATGAGTGGAGTGGAACGGGTAGATGTGAAGCGTCTGTTTACGCTTTCCAAAAATACTAGGACTAGGGGGCATGTGATGAAGCTACAATGTAGTAAAATTAAAACAAATCGGAGAAAAGTTTTCTTCACTCAACGTGTAATTAAACTCTGGAATTTGTTGCCTTAGAATATGGTAAAGGTGGTTAGCTTAGCGGAGTTTTAAAAAGGTTTGGACGGCTTCCTAAAGGAAAAGTCCATAGACCATTATTAAATGGACTTGGGGAAAATCCACTATTTCTAGGATAAGCAGTATAAAATGTTTTTTTACTTTTTTTGGATTTTGCCAGGTTATTTGTGACCTGGATTGGCCACTGTTGGAAACAGGATGCTGGGCTTGATGGACCTTTGGTCTTTCCTAGTATGGCAATACTTGTGTACTTATGTACATATGGGTCACACCAATGGTCCATCTAACTCATTATCCTGCTTCCAACAGTGGTTAATCACAAGTCCCGGCAGAAACCCAAATAGTAAGAACATTTCATGCTACCATGTACAATATTAGCTAATACTGAACTCGGATATCTTCCTGATGCAACACAGCGAAACAAGGGGGCCTTTTTGAGGATTTCTTCAAACTTTGACACATGGATTTGGATTTTTCTGGAACAGAAATATTATGATTCTCTGGAACTCTTGGACGTTACGATACAGATAAGCCAATTATTTTTTACTGTGCATAGTGTTATTAACTAGAGTTCTGATAATCAAGTTTTTTGCCTTCAATTTGTATTGACTATTACATGCTATGTGACGATTTATTGCCCAGATTTGGGGGAGAAATGTTTTTTTTCTCCATTGTTTTCCATTGCTCTGGGGTTCTGGGCTTTTGAAAACCAGAAGCCAACATCGAGGTATCAGCATTGGCAGCCATCCTCGGACAGTTGAGGTATTATTTTGTTAATTGTGAACATATGTCTGGCAATTTTGTCTCTTACAGTCAATTTAAAACATGTGCTAATGTTGCCATTATAAAAAATTAGAGTGTGAGCCCTTACCGCCACCTATTTTGAAGGCAGTAAGGGCTCATGAACTAATCTCCCGTTAATCAGTTTGTGCATAGCAATGTAGATGCCCTAACTGATTAGCATAGAAACACCCACTCTACATCCCCAGACACAACACCTCAGTGAAAATTTTTTAAAGAATTTTTAGCGTGTGGTTTGCATGCACACGTTCAGAACTTATCGCAGCGTGTCCTGTGGTAAGCCCTTTTAAGCTGTGGTAAGAATGTACTAATGTTTACCATGGCTTAGTAAAAGAACCCCTTAATATGTTCCATTTTTATTAGGGTTGTGTAGGATAAAAATGTTTTATTATTGTCATTTTCCATGTAGTTTATGTGAACTTTTGTTTTTTTTCTTCAATTTTTTTTTATTACAACAGCAGCACATTTTGCTGAGAGTTTGCTCACATTCAGGAGGGTGTGCTCTCTTTCCAAAAGACGTCTCATTCTTTTCTGAACTGTGGGTATTGGCTAGAAAATATCTAAAAATCCGAATCCCAGTTTCAAAACCATCTAAATAGAAGCTGGCACTGTTTTTAGACCTTTACATGGGATGCTATTTTGGAATGAATTAAGATAGGATGGGGGTCCTCTCTTGTTACTAAAATATTCTACATTTATGAGGCATCTTTTATCCAAATGGGATCCTATCAATTTACATTTCAGAAGCATTCAGTCACTGCTGGGATGGAAAGGCTTATTACCATATTTGGTCCTTCATCTGTGTGGCTGTTCCCTATGGGGAAAGGGCACAGATACTGATATTTTTGTTTCACAAGTAGAGTTGAATTAGCTGAGGTACAGAGATTCACATTCAATTGATGAGCAGCATTTCAACTCAGGAGGTTCAAGAGCTCCCTAATCCCTATTCACTGCTCAAATTCATTTGTGGTCATGACTTGCATTTTGGGAATTGCTGCAGTAAATGCTGGTTCTAGAGATTAAACTTGAATAGAGTAGGGGGAAACTGCTTGTCCTCTCCCCATGCCAAAATGAAGAGTGGTTTAGCCCTATGATATTTCCTGATGGTTCTCAATGACAGAACTGGTGCAAGGGTGGTGGGTACCCTTAGGCACACCTTTAGCCTTACATAAGCACATAAGTATTGCCATACTGGGAAAGACCAAAGGTCCATCGAGCCCAGCATCCTGTTTCCAACAGTGGCCAATCCAGGTCACAAATACCTGGCAAGATCCCAAAAATGTACAAAACATTTTATACTGCTTATCCCAGAAATAGTGGATTTTCCCCAAGTTCATTTAATAATGGTCTATGGATTTTTCCTTTAGGAAGCCGTCCAAACCTTTTTAAAACTCCGCTAAGCTAACTGCCTTTACCACATTCTCTGGCAACGAATTCCAGAGTTTAATTACACGTTGAGCGAAGAAATATTTTCTCCAATTCATTTTAAATTTACTACATTGTAGCTTCATCGCATGCCCCCTCGTCCTAGTATTTTTGGAAAGCGTGAACAGCCTTATAATCCACTCAATTAACTTTCAGGCTCCTAGACTGTGGCCACCTCCTCCAAGATTTTGATAAACTCAACAACCGTCACACATTCTATAAAAATGCAAGTTAAAGTGTGTGCTGATGGTTCTTTGAGTTTGTTTAGCAGTCAAGATCTATTGTTTTGCTTTGACTGCAGATGCCCCCAAGAAGTTGCCACCCTAGACAACTGCCTAGTCTTGCCTAAGGTTGAGCTGGCCCTGCTAGAGGTCCACAGACATGTCAGATGCATATGCATGAAACTGAATTGCATGCATTCCAAGCCGCTGTATATAAATCTATATTCTGTCCATTTCTTAGGAATATCCTGAAAACTTCATCCATTTGTGGCCCTCAAGGAATGGAAGTGAATACACTGATTTAGCCATCTGGATAGTGCAATTCATCATTTTTCTTCTAATTAGTGAAGATGCACTATCTCTTTAAGTCCGAATAAGGTTGGTAATTTACGACAAAGCTACACTGAAAATAATTCTGGACAGTGATCATAAATCCTACTTAAATCTGAATATTTGCTTTTGAACAGGTGTTGGGAACAGTGATCCAAAGCTATGAAATAAGTCTGCATAATTAACAAGGATTGTGTTCCAGTGGCAGAAATTAAAGTTAAGACCCCCAAAGAACACACTAAAAAGAGCTTACAGTGCAGTGGGGATCCATCTCAGAAAATATGGGAGCAGCTATAAGTGGACCCTTCTGCATTGCAGGGGCTATTTGGGTGGCATGTATGCCACTGCAGATTTGTACTGCTACCCACGATGTCCATGTGACAGGGGAACAACCTTCAGTGAAGGTAAGCTATAAATTAATACGGGGGCAACTCTACTAGCACAAAAGTCCACCATTGAATTATGGGAAACCTAAACAAGGTCTACACTCTGTCTTGTGGTTATGTTATGTTTTGTTCTGATGGGTACTTATAACCCTGTGAAAGGGGATAGATTCAGAAGTAACCTGAGGAAATACTTCTTCGTGGAAAAGGTGGTGAATTCGTGGAATGGCCTTCCAGTGGAAGTGGTGGAGATGAAAACTGTATCTGAATTAAAGAAAGCTTGGGACAAGCACATAGGATCTCCAAGGGAGTGAAAGGGAGAATAGGTGGTATGGATGGTCAGACTGGATAGGCCATATGAAAGCTTGGATCTTCAGCCAGGCCTTTAATGGAAGAAGTAACTAACTGGTTAGTCTCACTCACACATACAAGGAGTGACTTGGGCTGCACATGCTGCAGCAGGACATGTTTATCCACTCCTACCCTAGCTAAGATAATATTTAACCCCAAGTCCAACTTTCTTTAAATCATTCACCTTACTTTCTAACTCTAAGTTAGAAAGTAAGGTGACTGATAAACTCTTTTTACTCTCTTACCTATTTATATGTTACATCTTTGCTTTACCATTCACTATCAATTAAAATGTTCTATTACGTATTGTGTTGACACTGTAAGTAGTATACTATGCCATACTTATTTGAATATTTTTACTGCTGTAATTGCCTATTGCTCATGTTTGATCTATTCTTATGAATTCCATCAAAAAGGCGGTAAATAAATCCTAATAAATAAATTTATCTGCCTTCAGTTTTCTCTGTTTCCATAACTTACAGTATTTTGTAAATTCTGGGTCTGATATTCAGCAGACAGTAGTAAGTGTTTTGCTCACTGCCAATGGAGTTATTCCCAGATATTCAAAGCCGGGACCTGTGCGGGCTTCAGCTTTTAATAGTTATTTTTAACCCAGCTAAATCAAATCCACTTAAGTCGATATTCAGCACTTAAGCGGCCATGGGTTACCGTATAAAAATAAGACAGAATTTTATGCAATCCCATTTGATGTGGCAAACCTGGCCGCTTAAGGGATGAATATTGGCCCTTAATCCCCGGATTCTATATAGCACGCTATTGTTCCACGCTGAAATCCAAGTATATTCTGTAACAACACATGTAACTTAATTGGCTTAAAAAGCCATTCAGCATTGTTACCAGCACTTAACAAGCAATAATGGGCACTAAAAAAAACTGAAAAGCTTTATCCACAGTGGTAGTAATTGGAGAAAAGAATTGCAAATCATATGCATATAGGTGGGATTGGATATCTAAGCAACAGCCCAGTTACACAATTGCCCTTTTAACGAATAATCACTCTATGAATTCTCAATGGCACTGTAAACATAGTGCCACTGCAAATTCCTACACACTGCCCTGACATTTTCCGAACAGTCACTTGGGCATATTGCCAGTAGCTGGGAAAGCTTTATTTCAGTAATATTGCAGTATTGCAAAGGGCTCTGTTTTCTCTTTGAAGTGGTATACTTTGAAAGGTGGATATATTATCTAACTCACAATTAATATATGATTTGCCCCTGATGCAGGAGCTGTGGTTGTTGAAATATGTCTTGCTAAGTTATAACTTTTTGTGGAAGTCTGGATATTATATACCTGGTACCACCTTTTATTCTGGCAAACTTGAATAAAACTCCATTTGAGCTTTCTAAAGTTGCCACTCTGTTCTTTTTTTATCTGCATGTACTTCTCCTTTTGTTATGACTGATTATACGAATAGTGCCAGGGTGGATTGAGGGCTGAGGGTGGGCATTCAGCCCAACAGTACAGAGCCAGTGAAATTCAGTCACTATCCCCCCCCCCCTCCCCCCCGGATTCTATATAAGGTGTGGCAAGTAGCACGCATTAGATTGTGTATGTGGCCAATTTACGCATGCTACTCAATTGAGGAATGAGCCAATCAGTGATGATAATTGCCCATTAGCAACCAATTATCATCACTAATTGACTGAATTTACACAAGCTTCTTTTTTGATGTATTTTAAAAAGAGTTGAATGTAAATTCTAATGCACGTAGCTGAAAAGGGGGTTAATCCATGGGAGGACTGTGGGCGTGTTGGGGGCTACACGCAAATTTGTGCATGGTGTTATATTAGGGGGAAACGTGCCTACATTTAGGTGTGGGTATTTACACCAGGTTTTCAGTGTCGTAAATGGCTACACCTAAATGTAGGCATGTTGCCTGATTCTATGTGCTATCCTATACACTATGCCTAACTTTAGGTGCGTTAATTGGATGCAACTACATTTTAGACACCGTTTACAGAATCTGACCCTATCCGTATAGATAAATGGTCCAGTTAGGATAGCTAAAGGCTACCTCCTTAGCTATATGGATTGTGGCCGACTGTCACTGTCATACATATAGCTCAGCAGACATATGTATATTCAGTACTGATGAGTGTATATATGTACATTATGGCTTAATATATATGAATGATTTAAACAACATATCCTGAGTTAAAAAAACAACAACACTGACTGTGGTGTTTAAATACCAATCTGCTAGGCTACTGTGTTTGGCTGAAAATAGGGAACAAATTTAGGGACCCTTTTATTATGCTGCATTAGGCGCTAACATGGGCTAACGAGGGATGTGTTAAGTATTCTGCATTATTTTTGCTATAGGCACATGCAAAACATGAAGTATTTATTTTTTGGGGAGAGTGGGCATGGAAGTGTTAACCAGCTAATGCGCTGCCATTACTGTGTGCTAACTGGGTAAAACAGACTTAAAACTGGGAGCCCTTACAGTCTTAATTTTTTTTTCAAATGACTGCGCACTAATGGTAATATTAGTGCATGGCCAGAAATGAAACAAATGGAAAAAAAAGCTTTTTTACAGTCATGCTACAAATGGGCTTAGTGCATAGGAAAGACCCACGTAAGTGCGTGCTGAGACAATTCACTAGTGCAGTTTAGTAAAAGGGTCCCTTAAAGTACTATTTTATATGGGGGATTCTATGTGGGGAAAAAGGATGTACAGGTTGGGATATTCACATTTCCCTGGTATTTTACAAAAGGCCCTGCTGAACACAATCTTTCAAAATATGTGTAAGGTTGTAGCTAATACGCCTATATTTGCTGTCAGGTTCGTCAAGAGCCATGATTTTAGAAAAAAAAAATACATGTAGAAACAAAGAGCAGCTATGCTGTAGCTTCCATATATAAGTGCCAGAGATGATCTCCCTGATTCTATAAAAGTCGCCAAAAATTGCATGCTGCAAATGTAGGTGTGCCCCTGATTTGCATGTGCAATTTAACAGAATAAAAAGGCAATTAGTGCCAATAACTGGCGTTTTAACAAGCAATTATTAGCACTAATTAGATTTAATTGGGGCTTACATGCATAAATTTAGGCACGGGTCTGCGCCTATAATTTACGCACGGCCTGAAAAAGGAGTCACAGAAATGGGAGGGTCATGGGTGTTTTGGAGAAGAATGGGGGTGTGGTTTTGAGTTATGCATGTAATCATAGAATAACATGCTTTGTGCATAAATCTAGGCATGAATATTTGCACCATGTTTTCATTGGTGCAAATGGCGGCGCTGAAATTTACGCGCGACCTCTCCACTTAAGGGTTATTCCACACCCACCTTTAGGCACATACTAAAGATAGTTTAGCAATATACTCCAAGATGGAGTGGTAGGAAAATGAAGAATAAAGAAATTTATGGTTAATGAACTTTCCGGTTCATCGTCTATTATCACCTCTGGAATTACTGAGGAAGAGAGAAGTTTTGAATTATCCGCAGGCAGACTCAATGTTGTTTTCCAATCTGCATTATTTACCAAGGAATTCTAGAAAGTGATTTTAGTGGGGAAGGGGAGTTATGTCACTAATGTCAGCTGACAGTTTAGAGTTGGTAACTTTTCTCCAGCTGAAACCCTGAGTTTTAATGTCGTGAGCCACTATTTAAAAAAAAATTCCTTGTAAGAGTCTGGTCTTATTTAAGGGAAATTGCTATGTTTTCTTTTGATCCTATTCAACTGGAAAATTTTTTTCTGGGAAAACTCCCTCATTTATAAGGCTGACTGAAATTCTATAGGATTTTTTTCTTTGTTTATATGATTATGAGGTTTCTTTGTCTAGATGAGGTTTGGGGTTATATGAGTACACTGTGGGTCTCAATTACATTCTCTGCCTGATAGTGTTGGGTTGATGTCCTCTTTAATGTGGGCTAGTGGTCATATTATGACATTTTTTCAGTTGTAATTTGTTTCCTTATTTTTTACTTTTTATTGTATTCACATTTTTTTAATTTAAAATTTTAAAATACAACAAAGATAACTCTTGATACATAGAAAATCAGACCTTAATTGAAATAAAATAAAGAGGCAAACGTCACCATTGCCTAACTAAACAGATTAAGGAATGATACATCAATATACTTAGAATATAAGGAAAATAACAAGCACAAAGAGGGGGAGAGAGAATAGAAAATACTCCGGTTAGCAGGAGAACAGAAAACTGGTATTATCAGGAAAACTCAGGAAAATTTTTTAAAGATTGTATAGTGACTACATATTCAATTCAAACCAGATTAGAGGAGGGAGTGGAAACCAAAATGGGTTGAGGGGGCTTCTTTGCAGCCAGGAAATTCTTAAACTGATCTGGATCTAGAAAAACATATTCCTTAGACTGAAACTTAACCAAACATTTACAAGGAAATTGAAGGAAAAACGTTCCGCTCAGTACCAAGAGTTCAGGTTTCATGGCTAAAAAAAGCCTTTCTCCTGAGGTGTGTGGCCTTGGATAAGTTCAGGAAATATTTGAACTTTATAACCCATAAACTCAATGTCTTTTTAACGAAAATACAATCTAAGGAGCCAGTTACGATCTGGCTCCAAGGCAAAGGAAGCAATCAAAGTGGCAGTAGACACCTGACAGTGGCGTAGCCAGACCTGACATTTTGGGTGGGCCCAGAGCTAATATGGGTGGGCACTATGTATATAGGTATGAGTAGTGTTTCTTGGGATACTACAAAATAATGCTTAGATTGCACTGGATGATGGATTTCTAATTAGTCTGCCCAACAGCTGCCCTGCATCAGCATAAACCATATACATATTTAATGGAAAAACTAATATTTTTAAAGAGAGTTACGTTATCCCATATTTTAAACTTGACCAGACATAAGTCTACTATAATGGCAAACATCTCAACACATATGACAGGATCCTGCAATATAATTACAGCAATGGCATATACTTCAAATTTTACTTTATAACAAATGTAAATGCCTGATTAAACTGTATTCAAAAAACGGGTAAATACCATTGAAGTTTTTTTTCCCTTCCATCCATCCCTGTAGCCTGGTATCAGCCCTTCCTTTCTCTTTCCTACCCCCATCTATCTTCGTAGCTTGGCATCAGCCCTTCTTTTCCTTTCCCTTCCCTATCCACCCCCATCCATCTCCGTAGCCTGACATCAGCCCTTCCCTTCCCTATCATCTATCCCGTAGCTAGGCATCAGCCTTACCCTACCCCTCCCTGTAGCCTAGCCTCAGCCCTGTCCTACCTCCATAGTCTGGCATCTCCCCTGCTCTTCCCAATCTCCCACACCCACCCTGAAGCACTAAATATAAAACCTTTTGCTTTTTAATGTCCTGAGCACTTCAAAGCCCACCCCCACCCAAAATCCCGCCTACATTAAATATAACTTTTTATTTTACATTTTAACCTGGCCACTACAGAGACCATCCCCAGCCAAAACCCCATAAATATGAAATATACAACCACTGAGCCCATCCCCACCCAGAAACCCACCAACATTAAATAATTTTTTAAAAATTGTTTTATCCTTGAGCACTGAGCCCACCCCCACCTAGAAACCCACCAACATTAAATATAGTAATAGCCTTTTTTTTCCCTAGGCAGTGAACAGCCCACCTATACCTAGATGTCCACCAGCATTACACATGTTTAAAACCTTTATTTTACCTGGGCTTCAGTATGCAGAGAATGTGCTGGTTCCTGTGCCTGTTTTGTGGCTGCGGTGGAGTGCTGAGGCCTGTGGCTGTACTGAAGGCTGATCACTGAGGGCCCAACTGTTCTTCAGCTGAGCCCAGGCAGCAGGGAGTCCAGATTTGAGCTCACACACAGGTGCAGTAGAGGAGACCACCCAGCCGAGCCGTGAGGACGGCAGATTTTTCACTGTTGTGTGCGGCACGTTGGGGGGGTGGGGGGCAGGGCAGGTGCTGGTAAAAGCAGCAGCCAGAGCACTGCAGCAGTGGCATTAGTGCAGCCGCAATGAATCGTGATGCAGCATGAGCCTTGAAGACTCTACTCTCGAGTCAGGCAGTAAGCTTCCCATTCCTAGCAACAAAAAGGTTGGGAGAGCTGAAAACAGGATGCTGCTGGAGGCTTGCAAGCACATGGCTAAGCGGAAGCCATGGCTGGATTTGCTAACCGGCGTGCAAAAGACCGCTTTTTCTCCAAGCTGAAGAGCCCTAGCCACTTTAGCCTTTCCTCATAGGGAAGTCGTCCCATCCCTTTTATCATTTTCGTCGCCCTTCTCTGCACCTTTTCTAATTCCACTATATCTTTTTTGAGATATGGCAACCAGAATTGAACACAATATTCAAGGTGCGGTCGCACCATGGAGCGATACAAAGGCATTATAACAGCCTCATTTTTGTTTTCCATTCCTTTCATAATAATACCTAACATTCTATTTGCTTTCTTAGCTGCAGCAGCATACTAAGCAGAAGGTTTCAACGTATCATCAATGATGACACCTAGATCCCTTTCTTGGTCCGTGACTCCTAATGTGGAACCTTGCATGACGTAGCTATAATTCAGGTTCCTCTTTCCCACTTGCGTCACTTTGCACTTACTCACATTAAACGTCATCTGCCATTTAGACGCCCAGTCTAATTACCTCACCAATTACTCCCATCTTTAGGTCATTTATAAATGTTAAAAAGCAGCGGTCACAGCACAGACCCCTGGGGAACCCCACTAACTACCCTTCTCCATTGAGAATACTGACCATTTAACCCTACTCTCTGTTTTCTATCTTTTAGCCAGTTTTTAAACCACAATAGAACACTACCTCCTATCCTATACTTTGGTCAATGCCCTCCCTCCGGAGCAGGCTGAACCCTTTCGCCAGCTGGTCAAGCAGAAGTCATGTCATAAATGTTTGGCCAGGGGCACTTACGACACTTTTGATGTTGCATCTAGGATCTCTGCTCAAGGTATAGCAATGCGCAGACTCTCATGGCTGTGTGTTCCTTGCCAGGGGGTGGGGTGGGGGGGATAATCTTTTTGGAGAGAAGGCGAAGGATCTGGTTGACCAGATCAAGAAGCATACTGATGCTATGGCTTCTCTCTCCCGCCGGGCGCCTTATGCTATGGCCTCCTCAACTAGGAGGTATTTTGGTGGGTCCCAGAGTGGTCCCTATTCTTATTCTAGGCGTAGGTACACTCCGGTATCTCGCCAGCCAACTCAGGCTCAGCCCCAGCTCGCTTGTTCTCGTCAGCAGTGTGCGACCAAGGCCCCTGCTACTCCCCAGCAAAAACCAGGGACAGGTTTTTGACTGGCTCCAGCAGAGCATAGCTGCCATAAAAGTGTCCATGCCAGTTGACTTGCCGGTTGGGGGGAGGTTAATGTTTTTTCACCAAAGGTGGCCTCTCATAACCTCCGACCGGTGGGTTCTTCAAATAGAGTGCCATGTCACGGCTCATAATGTCAGAGCCATGGCTGCGTTGGTGGCTCACTTAAAGTCAGCCTCCATTGAAGAGATTTGCAAAGCTGCAACATGGTCATCAGTCCACACATTCACATTACATTACTGCCTTGAGAAGGACACCTGATGCAACAGTCGGTTAAGCCCGTTTTGTTCTGTTCCAGGCTGCACTCTCAGCTAGTTTGAATATAGTTTTCAGGTTAATCTCTGTTATGTCCTCACCATTGCGTGGCCCAATTGCCCAATGTTTATTGTTTTGGGTGAGCCTGGATGCTAGGGATACCCCAACTGTGAGAATAATACAGCCTGCTTGTCCTCTGAGAAAGAGAAGATACTTACGTTTAGCAGGTATTCTCTGAGGACAGCAGGCTGATTATTGTTACAAACCTGCCCACCTCCCCTTGGAGTTGTCTTCTCTATCTTTTGCTCTTGACTGACCTGAGGAGCGTGGCCGCATGGCAGGCGGGAAGGCACTCGGCGCATGCAAAGTCGGATGCATGGTGCGCTAGAAGGCTCCAGCAAAGTTTTTTGCTATTTTGAATGCTGGTTCCCGGGCCAGCGCAAATCGCCAACCCAACTGTGAGAATAATCAGCCTGCTGTCCTCAGAGAATACCTGATACAGGTAAGTATCTTCGCTTTATGCAAGGCCTGAAAAATCTATTCAGTTCTTGGATAATGAACTCTGTTTGGTGGCGTCATTTTGCTATTTGGGAGTTATTATTGACTCCCAACTTTTGCGGCTCAGGTTGACTCTCTGGTCAGGCAGGGTTTTATGGTGCTTTGTAAACTACATGCGGTGTGAATATATGTGGTTGAAAAATCTTTTCAGACATTGATTCATTCTCTTTTTATGTCATTGTTTGATTATGCAAATAGGATATTGCTGGGAATGTAAGCCACATTGAGCCTACAGATAGGTGTGAAAATGTGGGCAATAAATAAATAAATAAATTTCAGCTGAGAATTTAAAGAAACTTCAAACGCTTCAGAATGTTGCAATACGGGTTTTGGGAAAATCTGCTAGGTTTAATCATGTTACACCTTTGTATTTGCATTATCATTGGTTACCGGTTTTTTACTGAATTCATTTTTAAACTGCTAGTATTGACTCAAGCTTACTATGAGCAAGAATTGACAGCTCTAGCAGGTTTGTTGTTAAAATATATTCCCTCATGAACCTTGTGCTCAGCAGAATCTCTTTTGTTGGTCGTTCCTGCAGTGAAAGATACCTGGCTTATGTATACGAGATGAAAGGCCTTTTTTTATTTAACACCTTTATTATGGAATTCTCTTCCATTGACTTTGAGGGGAACTCAGTCTGTGGTACTTTTTAAGTGCTTATTGAAGGCACATTTTTTTCAGTCTGCATTTAATACCACCCTTCCAGATGATTAGAGGTCTGTTTGTTTATTTGTTAACTTGATTGCTGCTAGATTTATGTTCTTTTAAAGTGTGAGTGGTTCTATCCTATTTTGCTAAGCAGTATAGCAAATGAAATAAACTATAACTATAGAGCTGGTGTAAATGCTTGTACCTAACTTGCTGAAACATGTGTAAATTATTGTATTCTATAATTTAGGTAACTATCAGGCTTATTTTCAAAAGAGAAGGGCGCCCATCTTTCGACACATATTGGGAGATGGGCATCCTTCTCCCAGGGTCACCCAAATTGGCATAATCGAAAGCCGATTTTGGGCGTCCTCAACTGCTTTCTGTCACGGGGACAACCAAAGTTCGTGGGGGCGTTTCGGAAGCATAGCGAAGGTGGGACTGGGGCGTGCCTAACACATGGGTGTCCTCAACCGATAATGGAAAAAAGAAGGGCGTCCCTGATGAGCACTTGGGCGACTTTACTTGGTCCATTTTATTTTATGACCAAGCCACAAAAAGGTGCCCAAACTGATGACCACCGGAGGGAATCGGGGATGATCTCCCCTTACTCCCCCAGTGGTCAACAATCCCCTCCCACCCTAAAAAAAACTTTTTAAATATTTTTTGCCAGCCTCTATGCCAGCCTCAAATGTCATACCAAGCTCCATCTCAGCAGTATGCAGGTCCCTGGAGCAGTTTTAGTGGGTGCAGTGCACTTTAGGCAGGCGGACCCAGGCCCATCCCCCTCTACCTGTTACACTTGTGGTGGTAAATGTGAGCCCTTCAAAACCCACCAGAAACCCACTGTACCCACATCTAGGTGCCCCCATTCAGCCCTTAGGGCTATGGTAGTGGTGTACAGTTGTGGGGAGTGGGTTTTGGGGGGCTCAGGACACAAGGTAAGGGAGCTATGCACCTGGGAGCAATTTCTGAAGTCCACTGCAGTGCCCCCTAGGGTGCCCGGGCATATGAGGGGGACCAGTGCACTACGAATGCTGGCTCCTTCCACGACCAAATGGCTTGGATTTGGTCTTTTCTGAGATGGGCGTCCTCGGTTTCCATTATGGCCGAAAATCGGGGATGACCATCTCTAAGGGCGACCATCTCTAAGATCGACCTAAATTTCGCGATTTGGGCGTCCCCGACCATATTATCGAAACGAAAGATGGATGCCCATCTTGTTTCAATACGGGTTTCCCCACCCCTTCACCGTGACGTCCTGCGAGGACGTCCTCAGGAAAACTTGGGCGCCCCTTTCGATTATGCCCCTCCACATGTCCCACTCATGCTCTGTCCAGACTCCACCCATGTGTATGCCACATTCAAACTATGCACCATTGTATTTATTTATTTATTTCATATACAATATTTATAAACCGCTCTATCCAATAGTCCTAGGTGGTGTATAAGTTAAAGATACGAGGAGGGGCATTTTCAAAATTACATCTAAGTCCAACTTTGGACGTTTTGCTAAAAACACCCAAAATTCAAGTGGGGAATATAGCCATTTTCAAACAGAAAAATGTCTTTTTTTTTTTTTGAAAATGGCTATTGGCTACATGTTTTTGTGCTCTGTGCATTTAACTTTTTGGTCCATTGTCGAAAAAAAATATGTCCAAGTGAAAAACACACAAAATCAAGCCAATAGGGTATAGGAAGGGCCAGTATTCTTAGTAGACTGGTCACACAGACATCCTAGGAGAGCCATGGGGCATCCTAGGAGGCTGCACTGGACTTCAAATAAATGCTCCCAGGTACACACCTCACTGTTGCTCCCTTATCTTGTCTGCTGAGCCCCCCCAAAACCCACTATCCCCAATGTACACCACTACAATAGCCCTTATGGTGAAAGGGGCACTTATAAGTGGGTACAGTGGGTTTCTGATGAGTTTTGGAGGGTTCACAGTTTCCACCACAAGTGTAAACGGTAAGGGGAGGTATGGGCCCGGGTTCACCTGTCTGCAGTGCACTGCACTCACGACTAGACTACTCCAGGGACCTGCATACTGCTCTAATGGACCTGATTATAACCACTGGGGAGTAAGGGGAGATCATCCCTGATTCCTTCCAGTGGTTATCTGGTCATTTAGGGCACCTTTTTGTGCCTTATTTGTTCTAAAAACAGGTCTAGCTCAAAATGTCTTAGTTTTAGTCCTGGATGGTTTTGTTTTGTTCAATTATGGCTGAAAAACATCCTAAGTGTTAGGAACACCCAAGATCCTACCCTTAACACGCCCCAGACATGCCCCCTTGTAATCTGAATGCACTTCATAGAAAAATATCTAAAAATTGGTTTTGAAAATGCCAATGTGGAGTTCCTGCTCCAATGACGGTCATGGACAGCAGGGAACCAAGATGGCGCTGAGATGAAACGCTACACCAGACGCGCTTAGAGTTTTTCGTCTGAGGAACCACGAGAGGAGTCCGAATTCCCTACTATGGGGAAACGGAGAGGAAAGGTGAGGGAGGCTCCCATTACCTCGACCGCTATCTCCCTCTCAAGGCAACCGACCCTCGAAAACTTCGGAGTAACTCTGGGACCCCAGGCAACCTCTTCTCCTGCTATCAGACCGGCTTCCATCGATTCAGTCAGCAGTGTAGACATGGCTTCTCTCAGCCCCGACGCCCGTGCGGCACCTCCCCAACCAGGAAGTGAGCGAGCGGTTTGTGATTCGGTTGGACCTATCCCTGTAATGGTGAGGAACTCCGAAGAAGGGAGCCTACCCGCTCGCAATGGCGAAGGAGATCTGGTAGGACAATCTTTACAGACTTTTCCTTCAGTTGTGAGTGCTGGATTAAAACAGATCTCCAATGCCCCCCTTCCTGATATGAAAGTTGAGGTTATAAAACCTGCCGTAGTGATTATAGAGTCACTGTGGGGCCTAACCTTTTCGATGCATTCTTCACTACAATCAGTGCTGCTTAAAAATGCTGGTGAAATAAAATTTCTATCAGACGCCCTACTATCCCAGGAGCAGATTAATGCCCGACAGTTGTCTGATATACAAGCGCTTCAGGGTAATATTCAAAAACTGGAGAACTTGAATAAAGCTACAATTAAGGAGAGTATTTTTGTTAAACGAAAGATGGAACATCTCGAAAATCAACAGAGAAGACTTAATTTGTGCCTTATTAATTTCCCCAGGTCTCCAATTATTTCAGCCATTGAAATGTTTAAAAAATACCTGAAGGAAGTCTTACAGATGCCGAGTGAGACCCTTCCACCCATAACAAGGGTGATTTATCTCCAGACTTTTACACCATCTAAATCTGGAAGTGACCCTGGAATTAAGGAGGGAGGATTGAACTTGATGTCCTTTTTAGAATCCTCTTTGGAGATAGTTATCCAAAGGACAACAGCAGTGGTAACATTTGCACTTGAGATAGATAGGGAAATGGTATTGAAGTTATTCTTTACACATTTAGACTCGATGTTTTTTGGCTCTAAAGTTAGAATTTTTCCGGCTCTCGCAAGAGAGACCCAGTATAGACGAAAGGCCTTTTTGGCACTTCGTCAAAGAACTTTAAATTTGGGTGCAACATTCACCCTTAAATTTCCTTGCATTTGTCATTTCCTCTATCAACAACATAGTTACCAATTTTTTGATCCAAAACAACTCGAGGATTTTTTTATTTCTAAGGAAGTTGAGAATGCAGTAGTGAAGGTTTAGATACTCATATGGACACTGTATGATAGATTGAGAATGTACCTGGAGTCAGTATTGTTTTGATGTTTAATCTTATATAGTTAAATACATATTTGTAACTTGGTTCATATTAAGGATTTCCTGTTTAGTGGACGATGATTTTATTATGTTTTCTTAATTGGGACAAGATCCTTGACTCATGATCCTTGACTCATGATTATGATTTGATTATTTCCTATTTCTGTATGCTCTTTGATAAGATGTATAAAGTGAAATTATAAATAAATAATTTTAAAAAAATGCCAATGTGGATGTTTTTGTGAGAAAAACGTCCAAATGCCACTTTTTTTGGACGTTTTTCTCTTTTGAAAGTGAGCCCCATAATCACATAAAAACATAACAACAGACATGGTAAAACAACTATAAAAATGTCTTAATCTTAAGACAGTTGGTGTACCTCAGGGATCTGTCTTGGGACCTCTTCTTTTCTCCATCTATACTTCTTCCCTTGATACTCTGATCTCATCCCATGGTTTTCAGTATCACCTTTACGCTGATGACTCCCAGATCTACCTCTCCACACCAGAAATCTCAGCTGAAACCCAGGCCAAAATATCAGCCTGCCTGTCTGACATTGCTGCCTGGATGTCTCACCGCCATCTGAACTAAACATAACCAAGACTGAGCTTCTTATCTTTCCCCCTAAATCAACCTCTCCTCTTCCCCCATTCTCTATTTCTGTAGATAACATGCTCACCCTCCCTGTCTTATCAACTCCTAACCTTGGGGTAATCTTCAACTCCTCTCTTTCCTTCTCTGCACATATTCAGTAGACTGCTAAAACCTGTCGTTTCTTTCTCAACAGTATCACCAAAATTCACCCTTTCCTTTCTGAGCAAACTACCAGAACCTTTATCCACACTCTTATCACCTCTCGCTTAGACTATTTCAACTTGCTTTTCGCAGGTCTCCCACAACTGATCCACAGTGGAAAGAAACCTTTTACATACTCTGAGTGTAGTAAAAGTTTCACTTGTTCATCATACTTGAAAAAACATCAACTGATCCACAGTGGAAAGAATCTACTTAGATTTCAGCAAAGCTTTAGACACGGTTCCCCACAGGAGGCTCTTGAATAAACTAGACGTGCTGAAAATAGGACCCGAAGTAGTGAACTGGATTAGGAACTGGTTGACGGGCAGACGCCAGAGGGTGGTGGTAAATGGAGTTCGCTCGGAGGAGGGAAAGGTGAGTAGTGGAGTGCCTCAGGGATCGGTGTTGGGGCTGATTCTATTCAATATATTTGTGAGTGACATTGCTGAAGGCTTACAAGGTAAAGTTTGCCTTTTTGCGGATGACACCAAGATTTGCAACAGAGTGGACACCCCGGAGGGAGTGGAAAGCATGAAAAAAGATCTGCGGAAGCTAGAAGAATGATCTAACGTTTGGCAATTAAAATTCAATGCGAAGAAATGCAAATAGTGATGCACTTAGGGAGTAGAAATCCACGGGAGACGTATGTGTTAGGTGGTGAGAATCTGATAGGTACGGACGGGGAGAGGGATCTTGGGGTGATAGTATCTGAGGACCTGAAGGCGACGAAACAGTGTGAGAAGGTGGTGGCCGTAGCTAGAAGATTGCTAGGCTGTATAGAGAGAGGTGTGACCAGCAGAAGAAAAGAGGTTTTAATACCCCTGTATAAGATGTTGGTGAGGCCCTACCTGGAGTATTGTGTTCAATTTTGGAGGCCGTATCTTGCGAAGGATGTTAAAAAAATGGAAGCAGTGCAAAGAAAAGCTACGAGAATGGTATGGGATTTGCGCTGCAAGACGTATGAGGAGAGACTTGTTGACCTGAACATGTATACCCTGGAGGAAAGGAGAAACAGGGGTGATATGATACAGACGTTCAAATATTTGAAAGGTATTAATCTGCAAACGAACCTTTTACGGAGATGGGAAGGAGGTAGAACTAGAGGACATGAAATGAGATTGAAGGGGGGCAGACTCAAGAAAAATGTCAGGAAGTATTTTTTCACGGAGAGCGTGGTGGATGCTTGGAATGCCCTCCCGCGGGAGGTGGTGGAGAGGAAAACGGTAATGGAATTCAAACATGCGTGGGATAAACATAAAGGAATCCTCCTCAGAAGGAAGGGATCCCCAGAAGCTTAGCCGGTGGTGGGAGGCAGGGCTGGTGGTTGGGAGGTGGGGATAGTGCTGGGCAGACTTATACGGTCTGTGCCAGAGCCGGTGGTGGGAGGTGGCGCCGTTGGTTGGGGGCGGGGATAGTGCTGGGCAGACTTATACGGTCTGTGCCCTGAAAAAGACAGGAACAAATCAAGGTAATGTATACACAAAAAATGGAACATGTGAGTTTATCTTGTTGGGCAGACTGGATGGACCGTGCAGGTCTTTTTCTACCGACATCTACTATGTTACTTAGCCATCTTTTTTCAAAATTCTGCTGCACGACTTATATTCCACCAGTGTTACTATGCTCATATTAGCCCTCTCCTCAAGTCACTTCACTGGCTCCCTATCCGTTTCCGCATACAGTTCAAAATCCTCTTATTGACTTACAAGTGCATTCACTGCAGCTCCTCAGTACCCCTCCACTCTCATCTCTCCCTACACTCCTCCCCGGGAACTCCGTTCACTGGGTAAATCTGTCTTATCTGCACCCTTCTCCTCTATCGCTAACTCCAGACTTTGCTCCTTTTATCTTGCTGCACCATATGCCTGGAATAGACTTCCTGAGCCGGTACGACAAGCTCCATCTCTATCTGTCTTCAAATCTAGGCTAAAAGCCCACCTTTTTGATGCTGCTCTTAACTCCTACCCTTACTCACTTGTTCAGTACCCATATTTTATCATTCCCACCTTAGAAATTCCCTTATCTATTTGTCCTATTTGTCTGTCCAAATTAGATTGTAAGCTCTGTCGCGCAGGGACTGTCTCTTCATGTTCAAGTGTACAATGCTGTGTACGTCTAGTAGCGCTATAGAAATGATAAGTAGTAGTAGTAGTAAATTTGTCATACTGTGAGCAACCTTTGCACAATTAATCTGAAAAGGCCTGAGAGAAAAAGAGCGCTTTCAAATATTTTCTGAATTGGAGCTTTGATGTTATCATACATAATTCAGTTGGTTATCAGGCTTATTTTCGAAAGAGAAGGGCGCCCATCTTCCAACACAAATCGGGAGATGGGCGTCCTTCTCTCAGGGTCGCCCAAATTGGCATAATCGAAAGCTGATTTTGGGCGCCCTCAACTGCTTTTCGTCGCGGACCCAGGAAAACTTGGGCGCCCCGTTCGATTATGCCCCTCAATGTGTTCCAAATAAATGCAACTTCAATCTCAAGCGTTGTTGTGAGATCTGTTTCCAATCGACATATTTAAATGATGAAATATCTAATAATTTGTCAGCATTGTGGAATTAGGTGGGCCCAATGATGAGTCAAGTGAGCCACTGGGCAGTGGTTCCAGCGTGAAATGAGTCACTGATGAGGTTTCCTTCCACAGTTCAGTATCGCACATAACGTATTCTGCTGTTTAAGCATTAAGAACATTTAAGCGCTGGGGTGTTTTCTTTTAAGTAGCGTATAGATATACCTCTGCAGTAAGAGATTTGTTTGGGACACACTAACAGGCTTATTTTCGAAAGAGAAGGGCGCCCATCTTTCGACACAAATTGGGAGATGGGCGTCCTTCTCTCAGGGTCGTCCAAATCGGCATAATCAAAAGCCGATTTTGGGCGTCCCTAACTGCTTTCCGTTGCGGGGACGACCAAAGTTCCCGGGGGCGTGTCGGAGGCGTAGTGAAGGCAGGACTGAGGCGTGCCTAACAGATGGGCGTCCTCGAGCGATAATGGAAAAAAGAAGGGCGTCCCTGATGAGCACTTGGCTGACTACTTGGTCCATTTTTTGTTACGACCAAGCCTCAAAAAGTTGCCCGAACTGACCAGATGACCACCGGAGGGAATCGGGGATGACCTCCGCTGACTCTATGCAAATGATATGAGCACTTAATTTGTGCTACTAAACCAAAAGTAGGGGGAGGAATGTGCCTGGCACATGTGCACAAAGGTTTTACAGTAAGCGCAGCTCTTGTGCACATGTTTTGACAAAAAATTAAAGTGCAAGCACACATTGGCGATTCTTCTTTACCTGTAAATATTAGCCTTTCAAAAACTGTTTTCACTTAAATTTTTGAAAGGCTCATATTTAAGCACAGGACATCAGGCGTTGATGTGTGCTTTAACTTTTCAGTTTTACTTGGACGCATGCACGTTTGTTTCTCACTACAGCACTTAAACCTTGCATGGACTTCCTTCCCCTTTCAAAAGAGGACAAAACCCGCAGTTTAATGTACCAAACTGAGAAGTTTTCTCCTGTAAACCCTCAATGCCACCCCTGAGCTGACATTTAAGTTTTCAGCACTAAGACCAGCATTTGCTTCTATGCATTGAGGTGTTTCTGCTTGGAAAAGGGAGGAAATACTGACCCTATTTACATTCATTCAAATACCATTTTAACATTGGTGTAGCCAGGAACTTTAAACAGGATGCCACTCCCCCGTACCTTAAAATCACCTCCATTCTTCACTTATAAGCTGCCTGTGACCTGCACAGGGGCTTTCTCTCTGAACCATCCCACCCTTCAGAAAACAGGAAGTTGAGGTGGGGGAAGAGGGGTTGGGAGGCGAGGATAGTGGAGGGCAGACTTATACGGTCTGTGCCAGAGCCAGTGATGGGAGGCGGGACTGGTGGTTGTGAGGCAGGAAATACTGCTGGGCAGGTCTGTGCCCTGAAAAAGGCAGGTACAAATCAAGGTAAGGTATACACATATGAGTTTATCTTGTTTGGCAGACTGGATGGACCATGCAGGTCTTTTCCTGCCGTAAGCTACTATTACTACTACTACTACTACTTAACATATGTTACAATTGATAGTGGGATAGAAGTGGAGGAGGATCCACCAGAGTACACACTAAAAGTACAATGGGATAGATAAGAAGAAAACCAGGAAAGAACAGAGCCCTGAAATCCAAGTGAGAACAGTGTATCAAGGAGTAGGTGGTGATCAACAGTGTGAAAGCAGCAGATAGATTGAGAAGGATGAGGATAGAGGTCGATGAGGATAGAGACCTCTGGATCTGGAAGAATAGTCAGTCATTGGAAACTTTAGCAAGAGCTGTTTCAGTTGAATGAAAGAATAGCTTGAGATGAAAGTCAAGACAATGGCGGTGAACAGAACGTTCAAGTATCTTGCACAGGAAAGGGGGGAGGAAGATGGGGCTATAGTTGGAAGGACAAGTAGGGTCCAATGAAGGTTTTTTGAGGAGTGGTGTGACTATGGCATGTTTGAAGGCATCAGGAAGTCGCAGTGGAAAGTGAAAGTTTGACAATATGACAGATAAAAGAGATGACAGTAGGAGAGACAATGCTAAGTAGATGGGTGGGTATAGGAATGGGTAGTTAGTTTTGAGGAGGAAAGAAAATGTGCAATTTCCTCTTCAGTGATTTCAGAAAAGGAAGAAAAGGAGGCAGGGGTTGAAGGAGGATTTAGAGAATGGACTAAAGGAAGGAGAGGTGTAGGTGACTTGGTTGAGAATTCAAGTTTAATCTTGTAAACCTTATCATGAAAGTACTCAGCTAGAGTCTGGGGAGAAAGTGAAGGGGGAGCTGGAGGTGAAGGCACGTTGAGGAGTGAGTTCAGTGTGGCATCCTTATTGTTTCAATATTCAGCATTTGCCTTCTTTTATTGTTCATATAGGGCCCTATTTACTAAGCCGCGCTAGAGGCGCATTAGTACTTTTAGCACGAAGTGTAGGCACCCACAATATTCCTATGGGTGCCTACACAGTTAGCATGTGCTAATTTTGTACACGCGCTAAAACGCTAGCGCATCTTAGTAAACACGGCCCATACACTGTATTGATTCTTATCTTATTGTAAACCGCTTTGAACCATTTTTGTTTTTGGTACTCCCGTTATATAAATTGTAATTGTGGGATCTGAACCCGGGCCTTCCGTTTCCCAGCCCGCTACTCTATTAGCCTACTCCCCCACTCCATATTGCAGCCTACCACACAATAATTTTCTGAATGTAATATAATATTTGTTTCACATCTAGCAAATACCGCACAGAATTTGAAATACACCAGCTAGGGCAAGAAAGCCTCCTACTTGCTTGGTATCCAGAACCGGAGAACAAGAAGACATTAAAGAAAAGTTGAGAAAGCTTCCTGACAGAGGTCGACTTCGAGCTCAAACTCAAATTCAGGGAAGAGGCAAAAAAAAAAAAAAAAGTGGTCGCTTCTTCTGGCCCATCTTAAGACAGCGCTCAGGTAAATATAGCACTGCTGTTGCTGTACCTGAGCGAGCGAGCGCGCGCGCCAGCTGAGCTGACCGCGCTGTATCAGGTTTTTACACCGTCCCAGCTGAACAGTGTGAGTCACTGACACCGTAACTGATGGGCGAGGCTTTGGCTGAGCTTTAGCGACAAGTACGTCCCTCAGGCTCTTCCTGCTTTTCAGCGGTGGCGCCATCATGGTCATGCTAAAAGGAATTCCCGCCATCTTATCCCCTGAGCTCCTGCTCGCTCTGGCTCAGATGGGACACGGGGATGAAATTGGTAAGAGAAAGCCAGAGGAGAAGGAAATGTCGCGTATTGCCTGTGTTTTTTTTTTTTTTTTTGTCCGTCTGGGAAGGAAGTACAAAGACAAGATGGCGTCGCACTGACGGGAGCTTTTCTGCTTCCTGTAAACTGGAGTGGACAACAATGTTGCAAGGCTGTTTTGGCGCTGCTTGTCAGATCATTTAATGTAAAAACACTGAATTTCTTTTGTTTTATGGTTCTCGGTACGATTCGTGTATTCAGCCCAATCTTGCTGGTGTACTGTGCTGCACTTAGCATACATTATTTCTCTAACTAGGTTTTGTTTTCTTTGCGCCTCAAAATTTTTTAATATTCGGGCTGCACTGCAGAAAATTAAACTCAGATGTTAAAAAAATAGTTTTGAAGTGCTTTTTTTCTATTTAAAAACAGTTTTGGTTACCATCCTGTGCCTCATTTTGTTATGGTTACTGATTTTGAAAGCTGTAATTTCTCATAGAAGGAAAAAGTCAGTTTCTTGGTGTTATTTGCGCCCCGTGAGTTTATTGAAGGTACAAAATAATAATTGCAGATTTTTTTGCGACCTTCACAATGTACTCTCAAATATTGGCCAAGAAAATGGCAAGTTGCTTGCTTAGAGGACAATGGTGGGAGGGGACTATTATGGCAAGAGCCCAGGGATAGCATACACCTTGGGTGAACCTTCACCTGTACCCCCTTCTGTGCTCTCCCTCTCCCCCAGCTGCTACACCCAGTGGCATAGAGAGGGGAAAGGGTGATGCTGGCCACCCCCGTGTGGCAGCTGGGAGGGAGGAGAGAGAGGAAAAGGGAGATGCTTGACCATAGCAGGGGGTTATGGTTGAAGGTTTACCTAAGGCGTCTGCTACCCCTGCGCTCTTGCCATAATACTCTTCTCCATCTCCTCCCTCTCCTCCATAAGGGGTAGGGAGGCTGCAGTGGCAGGCCCGGCAGCAAGAAAGGAAAGGGGTAGGTGCTGGACAGGAAATAGGGAAAGGAGATGAGAAGTGGGCAGCATCTCCCCATCTCCCCATCTCCATTGGCTAGCTTCTCATCTCCCCTTCCCCTACCTCATCTCCCCTTCTCCATTGCCTAGCTTCTCATCTACCCTTCCTCTACCTCATGTCAAGCATCTACCCCCTTCCTTTCCCACTGCCAGGCCTGCCACTACAACCTCCTTACCCCCAATGATGGCCCAAAGATTAAAGAAGTATCAGTCCAGTGCAGGCTTTCACCGAAGCCCTGCTTTGTCCTGCCCTCCTTCTGCAGGAAGTCTGCATGGAGGAGGATAAGGATAAAGTGATGCATCAGCATGTATATGTGCTGATGCTTCTTTGATCCTCTGGCTGGCCCAGGACGGGTAGCAGCAGCAACAGCAGACCTTGCTGCTACAAGTGAAGTGGGGGAAGGCTCTAACGCATACTACAGTTGCGCTGCTGCCCCCCAAAATGTGGCCTCCCCCCCCCCCTTATGCAGAGGCCTAGCCCTCCTAGTGGCTGGGGCGGACCTCTAAGAGCCCATATCCATGAAGACTAAGTTATTATGTAATTAAGACCCTTTGGAAGTTCTGAGAATTTGTAATCATTTTATATATTTTCCGTAAAATAATAAAATGTTCTCATACCTTTTTAAAGTTTATTTTGGAGGAGTAGCCTAGTGGTTAGTACAGTGGACTTTGATCCCAGGGAACTGAGTTCGATTCCCACTGCAGCTCCTTGTGACTCTGGGCAAGTCACTTAACCCTCCATTGCCCCTGGTACAAAATAAGTACCTGAATATATGTAAACCGCTTTGAATGTAGTTGCAAAAACCTCAGAAAGGCGGTATATCAAGTCCCATTTCCCTTTCCCTTTTTCCCCTTGCCTTCTATGTCTGATGGGCCCCTTCCTAGTCTTGCTGTAGGGAGCTTTGTTCAGAGATATACAATAAAAAGGCAATTCTATAACAAGTTGCTTATATTTATGCATCAACTGTTCACCTAAATATTTAGGATACTTACAATTAGGCACCTAAGTGTTCACTTACCCACAAACGTCATTTGAAAGCCTAAGTGGTATTCCACAAATAGGCACTCAAATGGCACAGCATGCATTTGTAAGGGGAGCTTGCACATGGAAGGAGACATCAGCAGGCTTTAGATGGGGTTGTTGCCTTTGTGCCTACTACATTTAGGTGCCCCCATTTACGCCAGGTGCCCAAGTGTCCATATAGAATAGGCTCTCACCTTACTAAATGGAGGTTCCCTATCATCAAGCCGATCAATCCATAGACTGGTGGGTTGTGTCCATCTACCAGCAGGTGGAGATAGAGAGCAATCTTTTGCCTCCCTATATGTGGTCATGTGCTGCCGGAAATTCCCCAGTATGTTCTCTATCTCAGCAGGTGTGTGGTCACACAGCAGCAGCTCTGGCTAGGTCTCCAAGCCTAATTGATAAGGTTTTGTTGAGTACCTGGGGTTGAGGGCTCTTCGTGAGCAAGTGCAAATCTGGTGGTGCCAGGTCCCTCCTTTTCTCCCCCCTCCCGCTGGCTCCGTTAAAAAAAAAAAAAAAATTTTTAAACGTTCAAAAAGGACGTCCATTTGCAGCTGCTCACTGGAAAAAGTTGTCGCTGCTCGGAGCAAGAAGCAGGTAATTTTTACCTTTTACTAGCGGGCAGGGGGTTCCCCGAACGGTCTCCACATGGCTATGGCCTCGGATGGCAAGGGCGCGAAAAGACGCTCCCCGGAACGCGTTCGCGCGCCTAGCGGGGAAGCGGGGGGATCGAAGGTAGAGTCGCCCTTTTTGGGCGCCCTTTCGGAACCGGGAGAGTTCACCGGTTTTTCCTCCGGCGCGGCGGCCTTTCCCGCCTTAGGCGCCCATCCCCCGCTGGCCGCCCTTCCGGTTGTGACCGGCCACGCAGCTCGGTCGGCTTCTTGGGCCGCTCTCAAGATGGGAGACGTTAACAGCTTGGTTGCCCTTGAATCGGGTGACAGTAAGAAGTCGGCGAAATTAAAACGCCCTTCTTCCCGCGCGGCTCCTTCTCGGAGTTTTGCGCCGGATGCCATTTTGGACACGCAACACGCCTCTCCCCCGCTACTGGGAGCGCAGATGGAGGGCGCCTCTAGGGCCACGGCACAGGCTGCAGAAATGCACAGGGGGGTTTCCATTTTGCTGCTGCATCAA
Source organism: Microcaecilia unicolor (assembly GCF_901765095.1). Taxonomy (NCBI): domain Eukaryota; kingdom Metazoa; phylum Chordata; class Amphibia; order Gymnophiona; family Siphonopidae; genus Microcaecilia; species Microcaecilia unicolor. The sequence continues at coordinate 110,918,249 of NC_044035.1, forward strand.
GCCTTTATAATGCAGAACACTGCCCCTGCCCACCTCTCTGATCGGGGTGATGAGGCCTCTATGCTTAAGCACCCTCGGGTGGATCTTCCACCCTCGGGGGACTCGGTCTCCTCTGATGTGGATGACGGCAGCGTGTCTGAGTTCTCCCAGAGATCCTTAGCGGAATTGATGGAAGAGACTGATCCTCGCTCGGATGGAGCGGACGACCCCTCTGCAGCGCGGCTTTTTCGCTCAGAGGATTTGCCCAACTTGCTTGTGCAGGCCATGAGCATTTTGAAGATTGCGTCTCCGGAGGAAGGCTCTCTCTCAGCCTCTACTGGCTCCGCCATTATGCTGGGAACGAAGCGCCCGCCTAGAACCTTCCGCGTTCATGAAGCCATGCAGACCTTAATTTCAGCGCAATGGGATGCCCCTGAGGCGAGCCTGAAAGTAGCCAGGGCTATGTCCCGTCTGTACCCCTTTCCTGAGGGGGAACGGGAAGCTTTTGTCTGGCCCACGGCAGATTCCTTAATCACTGCCGTGACTAAGAAAACGGCGCTGCCGGTGGAAGGTGGCACTGTCCTGAAGGACGCCCAAGACAGGAGAATGGAGGCGGCCTTAAAGTCGTCCTTTGAGGCGGCCGCTCTGAGTTTGCAAGCCTCGGTTTGCGGCTCCTACGTGGCTAGGGCGTGCCTGACTGTTTTGCAGTGGGCTTCCCCCTCGGACCCTTCCTGGAGGGCGGAATGGCCGACCTTGGAGTCGGGTTTGGCCTACTTGGCAGACTTGCTGTATGATGTTTTGAGAGCCTCGGCCAAGGGCATGGCTCAGACAGTCTCTGCGCGGCGGTGGCTCTGGCTTAAGCACTGGTTTGCTGACCATGCCTCTAAATCTCGCCTAGCCAAGTTGCCTTTTAAAGGCAAGCTGCTCTTTGGGGACGAGCTGGACAAGATCGTGACGGAGCTCGGCATGTCCAAGGGCAAGAGGTTGCCGGAGGTCAGGACTCGGGCCGGCAGTGCCCGTCCTGGTTCCTCTAAGGGCCGATTCCAGGAAGCCCGTCGGTATCGCCCGGGCAAGTCGGCCTCCTCTGCCTCCGCTTCCTTCAAACGGAACCTCTCCCCCAAGCAGCATTCCTTTCGTAGGGACCGCCGTCCCGGAGGCTCATCCTCCGGCCCGCCCCCAGGGTCGTGTACCCAATGACGGGGACCTGGTCCATGGCCCATTGCTGATAGGAGGAAGGTTGTCCTCGTTTCTGGGCGAGTGGACCAGGGTAACTTCAGACGCTTGGGTTCTGGAAGTCATCAGAGACGGCTACAAGCTAGAGTTCTGCCGACCCCTAAGAGACGGGTTTGTAAACTCTCCTTGCAAGTCTCAGGTCAAAGCAGCTGCCGTGCAGCAGACTTTGAGCAACCTGATCCGCCTGGGCGCGGTGGTCCCGGTGCCAGTAGATCAGCTTGGCAAGGGGCGCTACTCCATTTACTTTGTGGTGCCAAAGAAAGAAGGATCTGCTCGGCCTATTCTCGACCTCAAGGGAGTCAATCAGGCCTTGAAAGTTCGGCACTTCCGGATGGAGACCCTCCGCTCCGTAATAGCTGTGGTGAAAAAGGGAGAATTCCTGGCCTCCCTGGACATCAAGGAAGCTTACCTACATATTCCCATCTGGCCGCCTCATCAGCGCTTTCTGCGCTTTGCAGTGCTGGGCCGACACTTCCAGTTCAGAGCCCTCCCGTTCGGGTTGGCTACGGCTCCGCGGACCTTCTCCAAAGTAATGGTGGTCATCGCAGCCTTCCTCCGCAAGGAGGGAATGCAAGTCCATCCCTATCTGGACGACTGGCTGATCCGAGCCCCTTCCCATGCGGAGTGCGGGAGAGCTACAGACAGGGTCACTGCTCTTCTGAGCTCCCTGGGATGGATCATTAACTGTGAGAAAAGCCAGCTGCGCCCGACTCAGTCCCTGGAGTATCTGGGAGTTCGCTTCGACACCCAAGTGGGCAGAGTGTTCCTGCCGGACAACCGGAGCGTCAAGCTTCAGACCCAGGTGGGCCAGTTCCTAGCCTCCTCTACTCTTCGGGCTTGGGACTATGTGCAGCTGTTGGGCTCCATGACGGCCACGATGGAGGTAGTGCCCTGGGCCAGGGCTCATATAAGACCACTACAGCACTCTCTTCTGCGGCGGTGGACTCCAGTCTCGGAGGATTACGCCGTACGCCTTCCTTTGGACCCAGCGGTGCGAAAGGCGCTGAGCTGGTGGCTGAGACCAGGCAAGCTGTCCGCAGGAATGCCTCTTACGACCCCGGAATGGGTTGTCGTCACGACGGATGCCTGCTTGACGGGCTGGGGAGCCCACTGCCTGGGACGGACAGCGCAGGGGCTCTGGTCTCCTGCAGAGACGAAATGGTCCATCAACCTCCTGGAGCTCCGAGCCATTCGGTTGGCGCTTCTAGAGTTTCTCCCGTTACTGGTGCTGAGGTCTGTACGGGTCCTGTCGGACAATGCCACGGCTGTGGCCTATGTCAATCACCAGGGAGGTACCAGGAGCGCCCCTCTAGCCAAGGAGGCCATGAAGCTATGCCTGTGGGCGGAAGCGAATCTGGAACAGCTGTCGGCGGCCCACATTGCGGGAGTCATGAATGTCAAGGCGGACTTTCTCAGTCGCCATACCTTGGATCCGGGAGAGTGGCAACTGTCTGCTCGGGCGTTCTTGGACATCATGAAATGCTGGGGCCGGCCGAGCCTGGATCTGATGGCGTCCTCAGCCAATTGCCAAGTGCCGCGTTTTTTCAGCAGAGGACGGGACCCTCGATCTCTGGGAGTCGATGTCCTTCTCCAGCAGTGGCCGGCACAGGAGCTTCTCTACGTGTTCCTGCCCTGGCCCATGATGGGCAGGGTGCTAGGCCGGGTGGCAGAGCATCTGGGCCGGGTGATCCTGGTGGGTCCGGATTGGCCCAGACGTCCCTGGTATGCGGACTTAGTCAGACTCTTGGTGGACGGGCCTCTGCGGCTGCCAGCGGAGCGGGGCCTCTTACATCAGGGTCCCGTGGTGATGGAGGATCCCTCCCCCTTTGGTCTTACGGCCTGGCTCTTGAGCGGAAGCGGCTGCGGAAGAAGGGCTTCTCAGACAAGGTCATCGCCACTATGCTGAGAGCGAGGAAGCGCTCTACTTCCACCACTTACGCCAGGGTTTGGCGTACCTTTGCGTCGTGGTGCGAGGCAGGCTCTATATCGCCCTTCACTGCTCCAATATCTTTAGTGTTGGCGTTCCTGCAAGAGGGGCTGGAGAAAGGCCTGTCGCTCAGTTCGCTGAAAGTCCAGGTGGTGGCTCTAGCTTGCTTCAGGGGTCGTCTGAAGGGGGCTTCCCTGGCTTCACTGCCGGATGTGGTACGCTTTCTCAAAGGAGTTAATCACCTGCGCCCCCCTCTGCACTCGATAGTGCCTACGTGGAATCTCAATCTGGTACTGCGGACCTTGCAGAAGCCGCCCTTCGAGCCCTTGCCAAGGGCATCGCTGAAGGACCTGATGTTGAAAGCAGTCTTCCTGGTGGCTATCACATCAGCCAGAAGAGTTTCCGAGCTCCAGGCGCTCTTGTGTAGAGAACCGTTCCTGCGATTCACTGAGGCAGGAGTATCGATTCGCCCAGTGCCTTCCTTCCTGCCCAAGATTGTTTCTCGATTCCATGTGAATCAGCAGCTTTACCTACCCTCCTTTCGTAGGGAGGATTACCCAGAGGAGTACCCTGCGCTCAAATACCTGGATGTTAGACCGGTCATCATCAGATACTTGGAAGTGACCAATGATTTCCGGAAGTCGGATCATCTGTTCGTGCTGTTCGCAGGCCCTCGTAAGGGTCTGCAGGCATCTAAGCCTACAGTGGCATGTTGGGTCAAGGAGACGATCGCTTCAGCTTATGTAGCGGCGGGAAGATTCCGCCTATTCAGCTGAAGGCACACTCTACTAGAGCACAAGCAGCCTCGATGGCGGAGTCCAGGTCTGTCTCCTTGGAAGAGATTTGCAGAGCGGCTACTTTGTCGTCGGGCTCATACCTTCTCACAACATTACCGCTTGGATGTGGCTGCTCGGGCCGAGGCCCAGTTTGGGGCTTCAGTGTTGCGTTCAGGGATTTCCATGTCCCGCCCTGGGTGAGTACTGCTTTGGTACATCCCACCAGTCTAGGAATTGATCGGCTTGATGATAGGGAAGGTAAAATTATGTATCATACCTGATAATTTTCTTTCCCTTAATCATAGCCGATCAATCCATAGCCCCTCCCAGATATCTGTATTGTTTGTGTTCTGGTTATATTTCAGGTTCAAGTTCAGTCTTCATTTCCTGTTCACGAGGACTTCGTGTTCAAGTTCTTCCAATTGAAGTCTCTTCGAGTTGAGACGATTTTGTGTTACAGTGAGCTGCTGCTTCCTCTCCCCCCGTTTCGGCGGTGGCTGGATTGATAACTAAATTATGCCGGCGCTCCCTCCCACTTCATGCGGCTGTAGGGTAGCTTTGTATCCCTCCCGCTTCGGCGGTGTTAGGGTAAGCCAGCTCCTCCCGCGGTTGCGGTAGCAGGATAAGCCAGTTCCCCCCGCGTCGGCGGGTGTGGTTTCCCGCCCACCGCCCCGGCGGTGGTGCGCTGGAATATTTCCCCTCCCCCGCTTCGGCGGTGGTGAGCTGGGCAGAGTGTCCCTTTGTGGGTGTAATTCTCTAAGTGCTGAGTCCTGCGGATGGAGCTTTGATATCGACATACTGGGGAATTTCCGGCAGCACATGACCACATAAAGGGAGGCAAAACATTGCTCTCTATCTCCACCTGCTGGTAGATGGACACAACCCACCAGTCTATGGATTGATCGGCTATGATTAAGGGAAAGAAAATTATCAGATATGATACATAATTTTACCTTCCCTGTTGTAGAATTGTCCTTTAAGCACCACTCATTGTCTAACTCTGGTTGCTGTCTTCTCTCTGCGAGCATGTTATTAGTAACATGGTATGCCCAGGTTTGACCAGTTCCCCATCCCAAAAAAAATATCTTAGATGAGTGGACACTTGGCTCCTCCATTAAAATTAAAATAAAAAGTGACTTAGCTGGCAGGGATCCCAAAGTCTAACTAGCTGAATAAATTCAGAGCCTGTGCACGTCAATAAAGCTCAGTAGTCAGTGGCAGCACTTTAAGTGGTTGATGCACCATGAGCACCCTTGGTTCTACTGACTGCCAACTTTACTGACTGGGGGGGGGGGGGGGGGGATAATCTTCTGATTTCTTCACCTGGCGAGGCTTGAGGACGTCACTAGCTAAACGGATTCTGCGCCTGGCTGCCAAGTGAGCCTGAGGCAAAAGTGGATGGTTCCAGGCTAGCTCAAGCCCATCCTTGGCTACACCTTGCTGTCTGGGGGCACACTAACTTCCTGAAAATTTAATGGAATGTCCTAGCCCAGTCTCTATTAATTTAAAACAATTGGGTTTTGTTCAGTGGGTTCAAGACCTGCATTAAGAAGGCAGAACATTAGATTTGATGTTCCCGAACAGTGCAAATCTGTGATGGTTTTGGTTGATGAGATAGAAACAGTGTTGCCATGTTGGTCAGATCATCAGTTGGTTTCCTTTGCTTTGAAGATGCAGAGGGTGGGAGGAGAATGCTCAGATGAATATATTTAGGTGTGTTCATGAAGGGCTATGGCAGTAGTGAAATTTATGGAGGTGCTGTGGAATACATCAGATAATGTAGCAAAGGATGATGCTACAACTACTGTTTTGGATTGGCATAGGGATTTGAGAGGAGGAATAGATTATATAGTCCTTGTGAAGTGACTGAGAATTGGGGTTAAGAAAGGTTCACTAAGGTGTACAGACTCTGAGGAATGCTAATCGGGGGTTAAGGTTAGAGAGAAAATAGAGGAAGTGACAGAGTGGAAGATTGGGAGAAGTAGAAGTGCTTTTCAGTAGTATGGAGAAGAGGTAAAGAAAATCAAGCAGCAAGCTTTGGATTTGCAAATTGAGAAAGTTTGGAATAAAGCGTAGGAGTTAGGGGCTGTAAAATTCAGAACCACGCCTCATAACAGGATTGAGCAAGCTATGTCAGCAAGTCTGTCATGCCAAGATTTGATATAGTTCTTTCAGGAGATGGTGGTTGGTATCAGCGTCAGCTTGCAAGCTGTTGGCTTGCTGGTGGAGGTGTGCGCTGTTAGAGGACCCATAATTTTCTAGTGTAGAGGAGTTGGTGGCTGTTCAGCTTGGGGATTCTTGGGTGACTTATGGTTGCGGCAATACATTTGCTTGATTTTACTTGGATCCCTGGCCTGCATTAATAAAGATGCCAAAAGAAGCAAAAGTAGACAGACTGATGGTGATTATGAACACATTATTGACTCTACTACTGTTTAGCATTTGTATAGCGCTACAAAGTGTACGCAGCGCTGCACAAACATAGAAGAAAGACAGTCCCTGCTCAAAGAGCTTACAATCTAGTAGACAAAAAATAAAGCAAACAAATCAATTAATGTGTAGAGGAAAGAGGAGAGGAGGGTTGGTGGAGGCAAGTGGATACAAGTGGTTACAAGTCAAAAGCAATGTTAAAGAGGTGGGCTTTCAATCTAGATTTAAAGATGGTCAAGGATGGGGCAAGCCGAAGTGGCTCAGGCGTAGGGCGCACCAAGACAGAAGGAGCGAAGTCTGGAGTTGGCAGTAGTGGGGAAGGGAACAGATAAGAAGGATTTATCCATGGAGCGGAGTGCACGGGAAGGGGTGTAGGGAAGGACGAGTGTGGAGAGATACTGGGGAGCAGCAGAATGAGTACATTTATAGGTTAGTAGAAGAAGTTTGAACAGGATGCGAAAACGGATAGGGAGCCAGTGAAGCGACTTGAGGAGAGGGGTAGTATGAGTAAAGCGACGCTGGCGGAAGACGAGACGGGCAGCAGAGTTTTGAACTGACTGGAGAGGGGAGAGGTGACTAAGTGGGAGGCCAGCAAGAAGCAGATTGCAGTAGTCCAAACGAGAGGTGACAAGGACGTGGATGAGGGTTTTGTTAGAGTGCTCGGAAAGAAAGGGGCGGATTTTACGGATGTTGTAAAGAAAGTAACGACAGGTCTTGGCGATCTGCTGGATATGAGCAGAGGAGAGAGAAGAGTCAAAGATAACCCCAAGGTTGTGGCATTTTTCTGGATGTTCTTAAGCAGTCAGTTATTAAATCACTATTGAAAAATCTAGTGTTAGATATTAATGGGGTGGAAAATTATAGTCTGGCATCACTTCTCCCATTCCTAGGTAAAGTGGTAGATATGTTTGTACATTCCTAGCTGAGAGAGCTTTTCGAGAGCTGTGTGGTATTAAGTGATTTTCAGTCAGGAATCCGCCGTTTTCATAGTATAGAAACCCCCTTTTTTATGTGATATTTAGGGTATGGGATAAAGGGGTTTGTATGGTGGTTATGCTGTTGGATTTGATAGCTGTTTTTTTACAGAATCCAATATGAGCCTATTTAATGTGTCTGTATGAGTTGTGATTGGCTCAGGGACTTCCAGGTCTCTCAGCTGAGTGAAGCACTGCTCAAAAAGACATTTTTATTATTGCCGGGGGGGAATGATGGCCAAATAGGACGTTTTTTTTGATTGGGGGGTGGTGGGGAGGCTGGGGCTTCGGGAAGCTGTCATTTCAATGCAGGGGGGAGGGGGAAGCGGCGGCGATCTCGGGGGGGGGGGCAGCGATCTTGGATGTCCCTTGCATGCGCAGAGCAGCTAGTATAACGCTTGGCTGCTCTGCACATGCTCGACCAGCCGACTGTTTAATGACGGAATAGAGAATGCAAGTGAGCTACTACGAGCAGCTCATTTGCATTCCTATTCCTTGATGCATGTCTGTTCCTTACCAATTCGCTAAGGGAATCTTAATGAGTCTTTAGTGCATCTTGCCCTGGGTTGGGGAAGAGAAGAGCAACAGGTGTCTCTTAAGGTTGTTAGGACTCTTAGAGGCAGATGCACTAAAGCTTAATGAGCCTTTAATGACCCTCCAATGAGGAAATTTTGATCCGTTGCATGCATCAAAGGGCTTTTACCGAGGAAGCTAGCAGCTAACGAAAACGGAATGGAGATGAGCAATTAGTGTAAAAACCCCATTGAAACGAGATGCACTAACCTTTTCCGATTGCCTTTACGCAGGAAAAAGGCAGGAAATCTAACGAGAGGTCTGGACCTCTCGTTAGGACAGCTCTGTGCCAGGAAAAATTGTAAAGTGAAAAAATAAACAAACTTTGAGCCAATCCCAGCGCATTAGCAGAGCTAAAAGCGCTGTGATTGGTCCAAAGGACGTAGCATTACATATGTCCAAAAGAGCTGTGTTTAAGCTTAAAGAAAACGTGTCAGAAAACACATCAAATAAAAAAAGGATCGGGAGGGGGCAAGGGCGCTCATCAGGAGTGTCCTGTATGGACGGCCATGCCCCCCCCCCGCTGCTCCCCACTGTCCGCCACTTCCCCCCCCCCCCCACACGAGAAAGCGCAATTCTAGCAGCCCCGGTCCCTCTCCCTTCCTGTTCTTCTGCTTTGCAAAAGCTAACTCCGCCTCCCGTCATTCTTCTGCCCCGTGCCCCCCCGCTGCTCCCCACTGTCTGCCACTCCCCCCCCCCCACACACGAGAAAGCGAAATTCTAGCAGCCCCGGTCCCCCTCCCTTCCTGTTCTTCTGCTTTGCAAAAGCTAACTCCGCCTCCCGTCATTCTTCCGCCCCGTGCCCCGCCCCCGCTGCCCCCCCTGAGGTTGACTACGCCGCTCCCCCCTCCACTGAGACCCCCCTCCCTATTACCGACCCGAGCAGCGCCTCTCACCTCTTTCTGAAGCGCTGCACGGGCAGGAAGATCTGTTGTGTTGGTCGCAGAGTCTCCATGACGTCTCTTCTTCCCTGGCCTAGGCCCCGCCTCCTTCTGACGTAAGTAACCTACGTCAGAAGGAGGCAGGCCTAGAATTTTGCTTTTTCGTGGGGGGGGGGGGGGGGAAGCGGCGGAAAGTGGGGAGCAGCGGGGGGGGGGGGGCAAGGCCGTCCATACAGGACGCTCTGGACGAGCACCCTTGCCCCCTCCTGATCCTTTGTTTTTGTATTTTGCTGACCGGGTAGCCACGTGTATGTGTTGTGGCTTTTTTTTTGTTTGTTTTGACATTTGCAGCATGCGCAGAGCAGCCAGCAAAACGCTTGGCTGCTCTGCGCATGATTTAGGGGCCGATTACCGACGTGTATTGTGATTCTTTGATACATTGTACGTTTCAATACCGATCTGAGCATTTGTGACTTTTTTTTTTGGTGCATTCTTTGTTTTTTAAAAATCGTTAGGGACTTTAACGATTTAGATTTTTTAATGTTTGGTTGATGCATCTGCCTCTTAGAGGTGTGGATGGATTTACTGCTTAGACATGCTTCACAGATTAATAGATTGAGACAGAGGTTATTTTGCAACTGAAGTTGATTAGACTACTAAGGGGGCTTTTGTTTCCTGATAAGTTGCAAATGGTGGTTCAGGTGTTGATATTAACGAGACTGGATTATGTAAATACACTGTATATGGGGCTTCCTAAGAAAGCATTACTGAGGATCCAGTTGTAGCTCCCAGTTGAGCAGCTGGGTATTTTTCAACAGTTAATACTGGTATTTAAGGTCTTGCATGGAATGGGTCCTGGTTATTTGAAAGATTGCTTCGTGTTTTGTGTTTCTGGCTTTGACCTTTGTTCAGGAAATCATTTGGTTTTACCTTCAGTGAAGGATGTTCATCTGCAATTTGCAAAGACTTGAGCCTTTCTGTGGTTGCACTAATCTTTAGGTATACATTACCAAAATTATTGTGCCAAGAAAACAATTATTTGCATTTTTGTAAGGCAGTGAAATAGTGGACATGGAACCAGGCTTTGTAGGAGGGATATATGGGAGAGTAGGGAAGGGAGTAGTTGGTGATGTTTGTGTTAGTGAGTTGGTGGAAATCTGTGGGCTTTTGTATGCTTTTTTAATTATTTTAAATTTTAATTGTTTTATTATTTTGTTGTAAATTGCTTCAGGTTTAGTGATAGAGGTGATAAGTCAAAGTAAATCAATAAATACACACACGCATACAGGGATTGGAAATAATTTTCTGAGGCATGCTTTACATGCTTTTTCCACCATTCAGCCCCACAGTGCTTACACCCCTGCCCCAGATGTTGTATTTTCTTTGTTATAAATTGTACTGTGAAACCCAGCAATGGAACCACATATTTTTTATAATGGCTGCTGTGTATGATGGCACTTATTGATTGAACTATGCAGTTTGCTACTGGTTGCTATATGTATACCTCCTAGTTATGGAGAAGCACGACAGCAATATGTGTTGTCATGGGAAAGTTGCACCAGGTAGTTAAACTGTAAAATACATCCTTTCAAATGTGTTGACAGTGACATTTAGGCATTCATTTTAGAAGGGCTGTTTGAGATGTTCATAAACTGGCACTTAAGCTTTTATTGTGCATATATGGCATATATGTCTAAGTCCCCATTTTACAAAGCTGGCATATGCACGGAAGTGTGTGCAAATGGAAAGGGAGTGTAGTTTGGGAGTGTTTTTGGACAGGATAGGGGTATGGCAAGTTATGTTTATTCACCATTTTAGAAGGCACTAAATGTTTGTTCTAAAAGATCGAAGTCGGGAGTTACCAGGTCTGTGGAGTCAATACACCAAACCTTCAACTCCAACTCTGATTCTATTTTTCTACTTTCTGACTCTGACTCCAGCTCCATCTCTGACTCTGATTGCTACTGATATTAGGCTTTAAATTTTTTGTTTTGGATCTAAAGTACTGGTAAATATAACTTACCTTTACCAACTAGTACTTTAGATCCAGGACAAAAATATATATATATAATGAGGATGAATTTACCATATCTTGTGTTCATTTTCACAAACTCAAACTCCAACCAAAATTGCTTCGGGCTCAGACTTCGCAGTCCTGGGAGTTATATTTGCTAGCAAGAATGTTTAGGTTTTAGTAAACTGCTCCTGTTAAGCAGCACTCCACTGGAGGGATTAGGGGACATTATCCCCTTAACCCCCCAGTGGTTTTTGTCCCTTTCAGCTCCACCCCCAAGCCAAACTGAGAAGGGATATCATTCACTGTGACAGCAGTGGGAAAATACACATTTAGATTTCTAAAATGGCAAAGATGTTGACATATTATGTTCTGGTTTTCAACCTGTGAACATTTTCAATGTTTTTTTTTTTTTACACTAGCCTTAAATTGGCTGTTCCATCTAGATGGAACAGCATCTATAAAATGCTAGTATTAATGTGTTAAAACTTAACACATCTTAGACAACTGGCAACTGAATTCAATGATGAAAAACTGTAGAAGCTGCTTTGGATTTAAATGAAGCATTGTTAAATGATGTCATTTATTCCTTGTCTGCCTTTGATATGGCAACAAGAGTCTTGTTTGCTGTCAGATTCCTATCATTTGCAGCGCCCTTCCATCACGTGCTTAGTTGCACTGTTATTGCAACAGATTCATCTGTTGTTACTGGTATCAAGGAGCTTTTCCAACACTTAACTGACACTTATTTTCCTGCTCATCCACTACGCAGTGTTGGTACTCTTCTACACTCATGTCTGAAAGACAATCCAGTTATCTTCCCAGATGATATAAAAAACACAGGCAACTGAATCTTTGAGAAGGTTGTACCAAAACCAGATCAAAATGGAAGGCTCAAGTCCATCAACATCAACAACTCAGGATCTTCCACAAGCCACGTTACCAGAAAGCATGAAAATCGATGTTAGCAGTTTTATGAGCGACTTTTATGGAATAATGCCTCCTTTGAGGGCTGTTGTTAATGAATTGGACAGTTATTTATGTTTGAGTGATGCAGATGACAATGCTTTGATTTTTTTGGAAAAATAAGCAACAGTGCTGGTCAAAACTGACAAAACTTGCACAGGGGATCCTGTGCATTCTTGCTACTAGCATTTGCAGGAAGGACTGTGGAAGACAGGAGAGCTATACTGAATCCTGAGATTGTTGAAGACTTATTATTCATCCAAAGATTAAAATATAACAGTGCTTCATAGGGCATATTTCTCCCCCGCTAGGGCATACAGAGCCGGTTGTATTTTGTCCCTCTGGACAGTTTAGCAGGGTGGATTAGGGTCCTTGGGGTAGTGGAAGTCAGATATTGTTGGAGTTGGAAGGGTAGAGGGTGATGGTGTGTGTGTGTGTGTGGGGGGGGGTGTTTTAAGTTGCTCTGTATTATTGTTTTCTCTTTGTGATTTATAAACAACAGTTGTACATAATATTGTTCCTTTTTATACATTAATAAAAAGATATAAAATAATACTTGTTTGAGGCTTGTGCAGATGGGGATTGAGCCCACGGGGATGGGGACAGACTTTGTCCTAGTATCATTCTCCAGTTTACAACACAGACATCATTTCTGGAATACAAACTGCTCTCAAAGGATTATCTGAAGATCAAGCAGATCACACCCACAGAGAAACCACCAGGACATTACTTCAAACAAAAACACCTTGCCACAACCTACCATGTGAGGAACAACTTGCACTTTGATCTTTATGAGAATGACAAGACCTAGTGATTCTTCTGCAGACAAAAGGAAAGCAGCCATAGTAATGGATGCCAAAGATTACAAACAAGCAAGCAAAAGAAGAATCCCAAATCTTCCACAAAAAGGCAGCAAGCAAAAACAAAAAGGGGTGGAAGTAACCAATGCCATAAGTTTAAAGACCACAAGGTTCCAGCAGGGACTGAACAATGAATTGTGTGAAGAAACCCATATTAGATACCGACTAATAATACAAGTTTAACAAATGTCCTACGGAAGTAAAAAAGAAGAAAATTAACATGAATATAACCAGAGAGGGACACAAAGGTACCTGTATGGATACTGAGTTCTGAACATAAGCGCTCTCACTATTGTGAGCGAAAAAAGATCTAAAATTTGTTTTAAAAATACATATCTATGTAACCTTCTCTGGTTATATTCATGTTCATTTTCTTCTTTTTTCTTCTAGTATTATCATTCGGTGTCTAATATGGGTTTCTTTGCACAAATTCATTGCTCACACTTAAAATTTATTTGTCCATTACTTATCACCCTTCACTTATTAACATTTCACATTTGTGTTGTATTTGACATCATTCTATTTTTCTTTATTTATTTTCACAAATTATCATATTAGTTTAGATTGGCTACAAGTTTTATCATTTCAAGTATATTTATGTCCATTATTTATACTTTCCTGTACTATATGTATAGGGTTTTTTCCATTAATATATATTTGTGTTTATGTTTTTTATGAAGACCCCTGACGAAGGCCTGTGTGCCAAAACATGGCCCTTGTTGGGTTTTGCCTATATCCGTTACTGGTGAATAAAGATTTTGGAATATTTTAACAACACTCCCTGGAAACTTGTGGTCTTTGAACTTGTAGAATTGGTGACTTCCACCCCTTTTTGTTTTTGCTTGCCAAAGATTAATGCCAAAAGACACTCAGCCTCCTAGCAGAGGACACGTACCTATGGCTACCTAGCAACCCACTCCAGAAAATTCATAGAGAAGTAACAAGCCAGATAAACAATGCCACTTTCATTGAGACAGAGATAAAATCTAGTCTGAAGTGAGGTAACCACTTGACCCCCAGATTTTATGGCTTACCCAAGATCCATAAATTGGACATTTTATGACCCATGGTAAGTGCTATTAATTCTCCAACCCACCCCCTAGCATTCTATCTGGCCTGAAAGCTAAGAACTTTAACAGGTGACATAGCCTCAAACATCAGATATTCTGCCCATCTCATAGAAATCATTAATAGCTTGCAGCTAAGCGACACGGTCAGTTTTGATGTGGTCTTTTGAGAGTTCAAGATTGAGGAGTTTAATTTGGCTGAGATTCTTTTTTTTTTTTTTTGATGTCCCAGAAGATCACCAGTGGCTTAAAGAGGTGCGCCAAGTGTAGATGTGTAATTTCTGCCACAGACACACACAGTTGGTATGTCGGGTGGTCTTGGGCCAGATCGTGTCCCCTCTGATTGTGATCTCTGTTTAAAAATGTGAGAACTCAGCAGGTGCGACTGGCTCAAAGAGAGCAACCTTTTGACCCTTCAAAGGCTGGATTATCAACTTTGGCATTGTCTGCATTGACCTCCATGGCTGCTTAGACTCTGGTATCGACGGGGAGTGCACTGGCATCAAGTGGGTCTCCACCTGCCTCAAGACTGGCACTGATAGCAGGCCTCGGGACCGGTCAGCATTGGACCTGACACCAACGACGCACATGGGTTTGGTGTCATCCTCATCAGTACCGGGGGATCTAGGCTGTATGCATTGGTGGAAGCCCAAGAAGCTTAAGCACTGGTCTTCCTCAACATATGGTGTTCCCGGTGCTGGGAGCACCAGGACATCAGATTCCCCGATGTCCAAGAAGCGCCTGTGCTGGGAGGAGTGCTTCTCCTTAGAAGAGGTGCTAGTGAGCAAGTCATCGAGTGGCCTGGCCTCCGCCACTGGTTCAGCACTGATGTCTTCTCAGACTGCCTGTTGTCTGGCTCCCATGTCTTTGTTGATGCTCAATTTTGATGAGCAGTTCCAGGGTATGCTCTGAGAGAAGTTGGCACAGTTGCTGCAGGGGTATCTTGCTGAGGCATCGGAGGCATATGTGCCACCAGCGGAACAGCCCCAGGCCCTCTCTGAGGCTCTGTTGGTGCCAGTGCCTAGATCTTTGATGTTGGTGCCTTGCAGGGTGTCGACATCCTGGACATGTAGTACTGCTCTCGATATTGTTGGAGGAAGCTTCCCCATAGTCTGAGAGTAGATCCGTACCTCAGGGCTCTTCAGGGAATGGACCTCACTCCAGCAGGCCGAGGTCAGTGCAGACTCATTCAGCTGTCTCTGAGTCTGCGGAAGTGTCTGATTGGGACCACTCTTGAGAGTCAGGTGAGGACCCACGTTACTTCTCGGAGGAGGTATACCATCTAATCCCTCTCCTCAAGAGAGACGAAAATCTCTACCAGAGGCACTCTTTCACTAGTTTTATGGGGGAGATGGCTGAGGCCGTCCCATTTAAGTTAGAGACGGAGGAGGAGCCTAGGGTGGAAATGTTATCTGTCCTGGGCTATAAGTCTCCTCCTAAGGGACTGTCTCTTCATGTTCAAGTGTACAGCGCTGCGTACGTCTAGTAGTGCTATAGAAATAAGTGGTAGTAGTAGTAGCCAAGGCTGCGTCAGTAGCCCACTTGAGATCAGCCTCCATAGAGGAGATTTGCAAGGCTGTGACGTGGTCTTCAGGCACACACCCCATCCACCATTCTCCAACTCCCCTCCCATGGCACACATACCCCATCCATCTTTCTCCAGGCCTGTACCCCTTGGCACACACACCATATCCACCTTTCTCCAGGCCATTCAACCCTTCTCCCTAATAGCGTTGTAAGAGGAGAGTACACAGCTACACATCGGGCTGCATCTGCCTTCTTTGTTGTACTGGGCCTGACAGTTCCTTTCAACTGCACAGGCCTCCATTCAGGCATTTGGTTTAAAGAAACAGTCGAGACCAAGATGGCAGAGGAGGAGACAGCTTCTTCTTTACATTACATTAAAAGTACTTATATTCTGCAAATACCTATGCAGTTCATTGCGGATAACAACAAACAGAGATAGGCATTCCTAAGAGCTTACACATTAAAATCTCAATAAACCAGTATTTAACAATATAATAATTAAACGCTGTAAAACTAATTTTTTAAATAAGTTTTCAGAGCTTTCCTAAACAACATATAATCTTGCATTGTTCTGAGAGAAACACAGTGAATTCCATACTGAAGGAGCCTGATAAAACATGGAAGATGGCCATTTCAACACTTTTCCTGTGATCCCTATATCACTTAAAATCTGGATCAATATTGTGTGATTGACAAAATTGAATACACTAGAAATATCAGATTAGATGAGAACAGCCTGTTTACCCTGGCTTAATAAAGATCTTGCATGTGTGATTATAGAGCCCACAACTGTTTCAGTACTATAATTGTTTTTCTAAATCCCCATTTATATGGGGTGTACAACATCAAACTTTTTCAAATAATTATCCAATTGATCTGTGACCCAGCCTTCCATTACTTTTGTTGTGATAGGGAGGGAGAGACAGATGGAGGCTAAGCTGAGCTTTTGAGCCATTGCACAGAATTCTGTACAGGCTGAGATTTTTCTTTGCAAATTTTGCATTGTACAGATGTGCAAAATTCCTCCAAGTACTTGTGACCTGGACTGGCCACTGTTGGAAAGAGGATACTGGGCTAGATGGACCCTTGGTCTGACCCAGTAGGGCAACTTATAATTGTTCTCATATAATCAGATATATTTATAATTGCTGTGATGCTATACTATCTTAATTCTTTTCCTCTGCTTATGCATATTTCCCCACCATTCTACTCTTGTCTCTTATTTATTCCCTGCTCTTCTCATTGTAAAATACAATAAGCTGAATATGAGCTGCCACCTGCAGACATCAGAGTTTGGCAGTATAGAATTTTATCAGCTCGGGTACGCAATTACATTTATGTTATAAATAATTCTAGAACTTCAGAGAAAAACTGTCTGCTTTTAAATGACAGGCAAATTGGAAGCTATTATGAAGAGGTATAGTATTCAAGTGAACAAATTTTTTTCCCCAGCCTGAGAAAATGAACTAAAAGCGGCACTGAAAAATACATGCAAAATCCATCTTTGTGCACAATGAAGCATGTAAAGTCTAATGTAACCTTTGGAACAATTTAGAAGGAGAGATGTATTTGAAGGTGTAAAGACTTTATGCAGCTAAAGACAACTATAATACAGGTTTCTCTACAAAGCTGTGCCAGTGTACTTGAACACTGACTATTGGCATAGACTTCACTTGAGCAGAGACTAGCCATTGTGATAGATTATTTGGTTTTGTTTAAAAATTAGTACATGTAACCCAGGTCCATCCACCCCTAGCTCAGTTCCTTCAGGGGGCTTGGACACCTCCTTGCAGACCCAGATCACAGGGATAACATGCTTTATCTTTCTTAATCTGTCTCCAACTTACACAGTCCTCTGTGTCCCTGTCCAAGCTTGGGCGTAGGGCAGAGCTGGAATAGAGTACATAAGTACATAAGTACATAAGTAGTGCCATACTGGGAAAGACCAAAGGTCCATCTAGCCCAGCATCCTGTCACCGACAGTGGCCAATCCAGGTCAAGGGCACCTGGCACGCTCCCCAAACGTAACATTCCAGACAAGTTATACCTAAAAATGCGGAATTTTTCCAAGTCCATTTAATAGCGGTCTATGGACTTGTCCTTTAGGAATCTATCTAACCCCTTTTTAAACTCCGTCAAGCTAACCGCCCGTACCACGTTCTCCGGCAACGAATTCCAGAGTCTAATTACACGTTGGGTGAAGAAAACTTTTCTCCGATTCGTTTTAAATTTACCACACTGTAGCTTCAACTCATGCCCTCTAGTCCTAGTATTTTTGGATAGCGTGAACAGTCGCTTCACATCCACCCGATCCATTCCACTCATTATTTTATACACTTCTATCATATCTCCCCTCAGCCGTCTCTTCTCCAAGCTGAAAAGCCCTAGCCTTCTCAGCCTCTCTTCATAGGAAAGTCGTCCCATCCCCACTATCATTTTCGTCGCCCTTCGCTGTACCTTTTCCAATTCTACTATATCTTTTTTGAGATACGGAGACCAGTACTGAACACAATACTCCAGGTGCGGTCGCACCATGGAGCGATACAACGGCATTATAACATCCGCACACCTGGACTCCATACCCTTCCTAATAACACCCAACATTCTATTCGCTTTCCTAGCCGCAGCAGCACACTGAGCAGAAGGTTTCAGCGTATCATCGACGACGACACCCAGATCCCTTTCTTGATCCGTAACTCCTAACGCGGAACCTTGCAAGACGTAGCTATAATTCGGGTTCCTCTTACCCACATGCATCACTTTGCACTTGTCAACATTGAACTTCATCTGCCACTTGCACGCCCATTCTCCCAGTCTCGCAAGGTCCTCCTGTAATCGTTCACATTCCTCCTGCGACTTGACGACCCTGAATAATTTTGTGTCATCGGCGAATTTAATTACCTCACTAGTTATTCCCATCTCTAGGTCATTTATAAATACATTAAAAAGCAACGGACCCAGCACAGACCCCTGCGGGACCCCACTAACTACCCTCCTCCACTGAGAATACTGGCCACGCAATCCTACTCTCTGCTTCCTATCTTTCAACCAGTTCTTAATCCATAATAATACCCTACCTCCGATTCCATGACTCTGCAATTTCTTCAGGAGTCTTTCGTGCGGCACTTTGTCAAACGCCTTCTGAAAATCCAGATATACAATATCAACCGGCTCCCCATTGTCCACATGTTTGCTTACCCCCTCAAAAAAATGCATTAGATTGGTGAGGCAAGACTTCCCTTCACTAAATCCGTGCTGACTTTGTCTCATCAGTCCATGTTTTTGTATATGCTCTGCAATTTTATTCTTAATAATAGCCTCCACCATCTTGCCCGGCACCGACGTCAGACTCACCGGTCTATAATTTCCCGGATCTCCTCTGGAACCCTTCTTAAAAATCGGAGTAACAGGGCTGCAAGGGGGGTTCACCTGGTGCCGACAAGGCTGATTGGTCACCTGCTCCTGTGTATTGCAGTGCTGGGTTATCACATTAACTCTGCTCTGCTGGTCACAAGTCTTTCTTCCTGCCTTGTCCCACTTCCTGTGTGAAGTACTTCCTGTTTCAACGTGGCAGGAAGAAAGACCTGTGGAAGCAGAGCAGAGTTAAGAGGGTCTCGGCACATAGGAGCAAGAGACAAGTATTAAGTAAGGAGGTCCAGGGGGGTGTTTGCCATAGTCCCAGCTTTGTCTCTCGGCGGCCCTGGATCCGGAAGGCGATGGGGAATCAAGAAGAGCTTCTCAAGGGTACGGTGCCAGTCTGGGAGCAAGCATCCACACTTCCACTCCAAAGACCACACTGAGGGGCATAATCGAATGGGGCACCCGAGTTTTCATGAGGGTGTCCTTGCAGGACGGCCCCTCGAAGGGGCGGGGAAACCCGTATTATCGAAACAGGATGGGCGTCCATCTTTCGTTTTGATAATATGGTCGGGGACGCCCAAATCTCAACATTTAGGTCAACCTTAGAGATGGTCGACCTAAATGTTGAGATGGTCAACCTTAGAGATGGGCGTCCCCGGTTTTCAGCCATAATGGAAACCGAGGACGCCCATTTCAAAAACGACCAAATCCAAGCCCTTTGGTCGTGGGAGGAGCCAGAATTCGTAGTGCACTGATCCCCCTGACATGCCAGGAGACCAACTGGGCACCCTAGGGGGCACTGCAGTGGACTTCACAAATTGCTCCCAGGTGCATAGCTCCCTTACCTTGGGTACTGAGCCCCCCCAACCCCCCCCCAAAACCCACTCCCCACAACTGTACACCACTATCATAGCCCTAAGGGTTGAAGGGGGCACCTAGATGTGGGTACAGTGGGTTTCGGGTGGGTTTTGGAGGGCTCACATTTACCACTACAACTGTAACAGGTAGGGGGGATGGGCCTGGGTCCACCTGCCTGAAGTGCACTGCACCCACTAAAACTGCTCCAGGGACCTGCATACTGCTGTGATGGAGCTGGGTATGACATTTGAGGCTGGCAAAAAATATTTTTAAAGTTTTTTTTAGGGTGGGAGGGGGTTAGTGACCACTGGGGGAGTAAGGGGAGGTCATCCCCGATACCCTCCGGTGGTCATTTGGTCAGTTCGGGCACCTTTTCATGGCTTGGTCGCAAGAAAAAATGGACCAAGTAAAGTCAGCCAAGTGCTCGTCAGAGACACCCTTCTTTTTTCCATTATTGGCCGAGGACGCCCATCTCTTAATCACGCCCCAGTCCTGCCTTCCCGTGAACTTTGGTCGTCCCCACGACGGGAAGCAGTTGAGGGCGTCCAAAATTGGCCCTGAGAGAAGGACGCCCATCTCCAGATTTGTGTCGGAAGATGGATGCCCTTCTCTTTCGAAAATAAGCCTGACTGTATTCCAAGGATTTGATTTTATGCAAATTCAACTTTACTGAACTCTCTGCAGCAGGCAGGTAAACTACTTTGTAACTCCTTATTTACATCAGGCATTTCCTTTAAGTGATTCTTCCTTGCAATCGAGACCATGTACCACCGTCTCAGCCACTTCGCGAAACATTCCAATAGGAATCTTAATTGTGTACATATTTATAGCTCCTACTATCCATTAGCCACCCCTTTGGGCAATCAGTATTCCAAGTCTGCTCCTAATAATCCTGATCACAGTTCAGTTTTGGCTGTCCTCCTTCCAGCGATGCACTTCTCAGAGCTGCACCCTGGCCTTGAACAGGCTTCCGTTGCTCTGGTTCTTGCTTCCAGGCTGGGTTCCCCAACCCACCTGGAACACCGCACTCCTCAGTTGCTAAGGTTAGGGACAGCAACTACTCCTTTATTCAGTGTTGGTTTATACTGCCTATCCAAGGACCCCCCCCCTGTCCTCCAAGGGTCCTGACGGGGGTACAGGTAACCAAAGACCCCATGCCTTGTACAACACTTACATTTATTACCTTTCAAACACCTCCCCCTCCCATGTCATTCACAAACTGCTAACAGTTTCTCTCTGCAACTTATTCCTATGCTGGATCGCTTTTTCTTCTTTGGTCCAATTCCACTTTGCATCCATTGGTTTGTTGGACTTTGCCTCTATCTTCGGTTCTAGTGCCTCTGAATATCCAGTAGGTCTTTTCAGCAGTACCTAGGCAGCACTGAGGCGGCTGGGAATTACAGTGTCAATAGTCTGCTATTCGGGTAACTATTTGGATAAAGTTAGCACAGCAAAAAGGTGGTCTTAACATTATTTGGGTAGATATCTGGGTAGTGGTCTAATTGTCACCAGTACTCAGATATTCAGCACTGGTATCCAGTTATTAAAGTCCGTAGTGGTCGGTGTCTAGATGAATGCCAACTGCCACAGGCTGAATACTGAGCCATATATCTATAAAGATTATCAATACAAAGTTAACTATTTACTCACAATTTAAGGATTTAATATTCCTGTCCTTTCCTGGCATAATTTTGAACAATTAATGCAGATCTGGAGTTTTGTTTTTCCTCTGTCCACTTCAGTCTGTTCTTCTCATTTCTCCAAACTGCAGTCATCACTGAAGGTGCTGGGCTTTGCTGAAAAGTTTTAATTCCTCTCTTCACTTTTTTATTTCCCTTTCATTTTAGGGGAACATAACACTATCCACAATGCGCCTCATCACTATTGGGATATCTACCCTATTGCAGATTTTAGTATCATCTGCAAAAAGGCAAACCTTACCAGACAGCCCCTTCTACAATATTGCTTACAAAAATGTTAAAAAGAACCATGAACCAATCCTTGTGGCATAGCACTGTTAATATCCCTTTCCTCAGAGTGAAGCTCAATTCACCACTACCCTCTGTTGCCTTTCACTCAACCAGTTCCTAACCTAGTCAGTCACTTGAGGGCCCATACTGAGGGCACTCAGTTTATTTTTAAGTCATCCATGGGGACCCATGCCAAAGGTTTTGCTAAAATCTAAGTACACCATATTTAACACTCTTTCATGATCCAACTCTGTGGTCACCCAGGCAAAGAAAATAATTAGATTTGTCTGACCACGCCTGCTTCCAGTGCAGTGACTCTCAAACCTGTCCTGGGGAAACCCCAGTCAGCCAGGTTTTCAGGATATCCACAATAAACATTCATGAGATCGGTTGGCTTATCAAGAAAGTAGTGCATGCTAATCAATCTCATGAATATTTATTGTGGATATCCTGAAAGCCTGACTGGCTTGGGTTCCCTCAGAACAGGTTTGTTAATCACTGTTCTAATGAAACCATGCAGCCTTGGGTCCTGGAATCCACTACTCTGTTTTTAGAAGCATTTACTTACCACAGAGGTCAGACTAACCAGCCTGTAGTTCCCAAGTTCCTCCTTACTTCCACTTTTGTGGAGAGGGACCACATCTGCTCTTCTGCAGTCTTCTGGGACTACTGACTCTAGAGAAGCATTGTAAAGGTCAGCCAGCAGTGCCATTAGAACTTCCCTAAGTTCCTTCAGTACCCTCAGATGTATGCCATCTTGTCCCATAGCTAGCTCCTCAGACAGTACTCTGAAAATCGTTTAGGTCTTCCACACTTCCATTCCTATTTGTTTTTGTTTGCGGTCCAACTCTCAACCCTTCATCTGTGAACAGGGAACAGAAATATTTGTTAGGCAATTCCGCCTTATACCTGTCAGCTTCTATGTATTCCTCCCCTTTACCTTTGAGTCTTAAAATGCCACTTTTGCACTTCTTCCTATCAGTAACTTATCTAAAAAAAAATGTTTCCCTTCCATTTTACCATACTTTCTTGACTACTTTTCCAGCTTGTCTTAATTTTTCCAGATATTGTCACCTGTCTCCTTTTTTTGCAACCTCTTTTTCCTCACCTTTTCAGCTACTACTTTGGAGAACCAAAATGGCCTTCCTTTCTTCCCACTTGCAAAAAGGTTTGTTGCTCTTAAAATAGCTCCTATCAGTTTTTGTCACTGCTTTCCTACTTCTTTTAGATGTTCCTATCCAACTTAATAACTCAATGAGGTAATTCCCATATCTCAACAGTTAGTTTTTTTGGTCTAGAACCTTCACTTTTGAATGAACTCTCTCCATACCTAATATTGAACCACACCATTTATGTAGCTTTTTTATTGTTAAAATTCTACAGCAATGGGCCTGCCTCGTGGCTGGGCAACATTGCTGTGTTCTGTGACACAGGAGATTCAGGTTTGTGGTCCCCAGAGGAGTGGGGACAAGGAATATGTAAGGATAGCTGCCATTACTGTAACATTTCCTGCTGATAGAAGTGTGGTACTGATAGGTTCTGAGAACTTTTTTCTTGGCCAATAAAAATGTGAAAATGGAGCAATCCTTAAATGAGTGATAAGACGGCAAAATCATTCAGGGGGGCAGTTTTTAGAATAGCTTGTCCAGGTACATAGTCTGCTGATACTTTGCACTTGCATGTCGTACAAATTTTCAAAGGAAACGTTGGTCCATACTTTTCCTTTTGAAAATTGCTACTTTTTATGAAGTATTCCTGTGAGTACATTTTACAGTGGAAAGTAACATACCCCCATAATGCCTTCTCTTAATATGAACGAAAATACATATGATGTAGAACCCCAATCATACATTTAGCTAGTTAAAGACAGGCAGAGAGCAAATTTTTCTTGGGTAGTTTTCAAAAGCCATTTACCAAAGTATTGTTGTTGCTTTGGAACATAATTTGATCATGTCATCTTTAAAGCTCCCCCTCCCTTTTTATGCCTGGGTTATGGAACACTACTGGACAAGTAAGCATAAAAATGTGTATTTGTATTTCAAGTTCCATTTCTTTTGAATTTGCTGCATATGATGCTGCATCATTTGATTCAGATTATCTTGGTGTATTCTCTAACCTACAGTACTCGCTGATGCCAATTTTCCAGCTTTTTCTGTGTGCCGTTGTGGACCAGTGCATGTAAGAGCAGATGGTAAGTTCTTGTTTAAGACTTTTGATAATCATGCAGGCTTGTGTTTTCATTTGGTTTCTGAAATACAAAGAGAAATTACATTGTTAGAACTTTGAGCTTAATGGAGATAAAAATGGTCAAATTATTGTGAAAAGGCCATTTTACACCCAAGGGGCCAGCATCTGTGTCATGTAGAATCGATGCAATCATTGTTTGATATTCTCAGATCCAGTTAATTATGGGACTGTTATGTCAAGAGGTGCAATCTGTGTTTGCTGGAGGAATAGATTGACCTATTTATTTTCTCTTGCAAAGAATAGTGTTGGCATTCCATTATAAGAATAAAAAAGAAGAGCATGATATGAAGTGAGAAATGAATGGCATCCAGTTATAGATTGAAACCCAGAGGAGTGGGGACAAGGAATATGTAAGGGTAGCTGCCATTACTGTAACAGTTCCTGCTGATAGAAGAGTGGTACCATTCCGTGTTTTTCTTATTTTCTTTGAGATTGTTTTCCTGATCTTGGATCCCCCAATTGTGGACTAACAAAGATGATATTTTTCCTTAATGTTTGTTTTAATTGATATTTTCTCTTTTCTTTCCCATTTATGTATTGGACATAAATGTAATATAAAATGAATAAATAAAAAAAAAAAATAAAAAGAGATTTTAAGACTGCTCAACAAAGTTTCTTAATCTAGGGGCCAGCCCAAAAATCTAGGCGCCAAACTTGGAACGAAAGGAATTTTTTATTTATATATGCATATTTATAAATAGTGGCTTACAACTTCCGCTTTCTCCGCCCATGGCACAAAGAAATCCAGCTGTCACCTCTCATCCCCTCTCCTACCTGCAGCCAGGGCCCGGTGCTAGTCAGAAGTGGAAATAAAGAAGAACGGCTGTAAGTCAAGCCAGAACTTCCTCCTCTGCTGCTTGGCACTAAGGCCCCGATGCTGAAAAATAAACGTAGGCACTAGAGGCCATTAGCGCTGGACTAGCACCTGCACTTACCTGCGCAGAATGTTTAGAGGCCTAGAGCACGGGAACAAACGAGCGCGCAGATGAGCAGTGCAAGTATCATGCTAATGTAGTCACGCTCATGTAAATGAGGTCATTTTGTATTCCTCCCCAATGCTCAGAAAAGAGCGCCCAAAACAAAGCTGTCTTACCGCTGTAAAAAATAACGCCAGGTCAGAGCAGGCATTAGGGTGTTGGAAGAGAGGATTTCCCATGATTCTTTCTTCAAAATCTGCTGCTGTAGATTGCTTTTGGAGGCAGAAGGAAGCTGTGTGAGTCCTTAAGCGCTGGTCATGAGAAATAAATATGCCGAGCCGCGGCAGATCCAAAAGTAAAAGCACACATTGGCTGGCGTCTGTTTCCTGCGTTCAAATATAAGCATCCAAGCTAAAAAAATTAAAACCACATAATATTTAGGTGGCAGAAAACAGATTCCAACCCAGACTAATGAATTGCATCACCCTAGCAGATGGAGGCAGAGACCATGGACATTTCCAGTGATATCATCTCAGCATAAAGAGTGGTCAACTCTGGAACGTGCCAGTATTTTCCGTCTTCATCAGATGGTTGCAGTGTGGACTGGTACAGCAGTTGATTTTCCCTTACTTTTGGCCTGTCTCTCTGGGACATAGTCTATGGCCTGATGTTCATTCATTCATTCATTCATTCATTTATTTGAGTATTTATATACCGCTTAGACCTAAGCGGTTTGCAGTTTCAAACAAATTGTTTTTTTTTATTCGATTTGATTTGATTCAGCTTAATTGACAGAGAGGCCAACACCCTCAGGCCTATGCTAATATTATAAAAGATGGGGTAACACAAACAGTTAGCAGCATTTGAACAAAGATATGAACAACTCTTAGTGTGAGCAGTGTTATATAATGTCAAAAGGGAAGTCACCTAGACTACTGTAATGGAATATATGCTGGATGCAAAGAACAACTTGTTAAGAGACTCCAGACAGCCCAAAATACAGCAGCCAGATTAAGTTTTGGTAAATCCAAATTTGAAAATTCTAAGCCCCTTCGAGAAAAATTACACTGGCTCCCAATAAAGGAAAGAATTAACTTCAAAATTTGTGCCCTAGTCCACAAAATTCTTTATGGAGAAGTCCCAGGATACATGAATAACCTAATCAACCTTCTTTCTAGGAATACATCAAGAACATCCCGTTCTTTTCTAAACCTCCATTATCCTACCTGCAACAGCCTCAAGTATAAATCTACTTACGCTACCTCCTTTTCCTTTATCAGCACCCAATTATGGAATGGTTTACCAAAAGCTGTCAAAACTACCCAAAATCATCTTAACTAGGAAATTACTCAAGACCAGCTTATTCAAGAAAGCCTACTCTCAGGATCCAACATAAATCCTAAAGTCCTCCAAAGCAATACATTAATGGACTATTTTGGACTCTTGTTGACCTGAACATGTATACCCTGGAGGAAAGGAGAAACAGGGGTGATATGATACAGGCGTTCAAATATTTGAAAGGTATTAATCTGCAAACGAACCTTTTCCGGAGAGGGAAAGGCGGTAGAACGAGAGGACATGAAATGAGATTGAAGGGGGGCAGACTCAAGAAAAATGTCAGGAAGTATTTTTTCATAGAGAGAGTGGTGGATGCTTGGAATGCCCTCCCGCGGGAGGTGGTGGAGAGGAAAACGGTAACGGAATTCAAACATGCATGGGATAAACATAAAGGAATCCTTCTCAGAAGGACGGGATCCCCAGAAGCTTAGCCAGCGGTGGGAGGCAGGGCGGTGGTTGGGAGGTGGGAATAGTGCTGGGCAGACTTATACGGTCTGTGCCAGAGCCGGTGGTGGGTGGTTGGGAGGTGGGGATAGTGCTGGGCAGACTTATACGGTCTGTGCCCTGAAAAAGACAGGTACAAATCAAGGTAAGGTATACACAAAAAATGGCACATGTGAGTTTATCTTGTTGGGCAGACTGGGTGGACTGTGCAGGTCTTTTTCTGCTGTCATCTACTATGTTTTCCTTTCCCTTTCCCCTCCTGTCTGTTTACCACAATATATTGTAATTGATTAATAACCGGGTTGGCGATTGCCTTCTCGGTTTAATGTGAGCCACATTGAGCCTACAAACATGTGGGAAAATGTGGGGTATAAATGTGATAATATAAATAAAGTTAGGTTGGATCCAACATCTTCCTGTTTTTATTGAGAAAAATCATTTTGTCCACTTTGGCTGGCTTCAGACAACTGCATCTTACAGCTATAATTTGTCCAGCAGCAGAAAATATTTCTTTCTGATGGCACAGAGGTGGCGGTGTACGCAGAAACTTCTGTGCAAGCCGGTTCAGTAGTGGCAATCTCACTTGATTTTGCAGCCAGAAACTAAAAACATCACAGCCAGTTTCTGAACGATCTTTGTGTTTATAGCAGGCAAGTTTCGCACTGCATCTGATTTGAATATCACTGTCATAGTCTGATTGTGATGGAAGTCTGGCTTTCTTAGCTGAAACATTGGTATATTCCACTGTTTCCCAGCAACTGCATTTCTGTCGAGGCTTATCCACATCCTGTGTTCCAAACTCTGGAACAGCCGATAATGTGTGAGTGATATCTATGGCTGTGCTGCTGCTGACTGACAATGGTGTACATCAGTGGTTTGCATTCTTAGGATCTCTTGAGTTGCAACTGCAATGACATCTGATATTTCACCATAGGTTGATTTAAATCGGCACTATGAAGCCACATTGAGCCTGCAAATAAGTGGGAAAATGTGGGATACAAATGTAACATAATAATAATAATAATAATAAATTGCGGATCTAGGAAGCTGCTTAAACTATATAAATTATCAAATAATATATCTTGAAATTTGTGCAGTAAACTTTTCTTTAGCTCTGCTTTCAAGCTGTTTACAATTGTTTACTGCTCCTTCTTTCAACTGGTTTACAATAACATGGATAAAATCTAAACCAGTTATCAATAACGTACAGAGAAACCATCATAGATGCTTTTCCATCAATTATTGGTATCACCTGTTTCTTGATTGAGGTCCAGATTCAATTTTGTGAATTTCCTGAACTTTATTCTGCAAATCCAGTAGAAATGGTGGGAAAAAGAAACCAACTGACAAGATAGCAGAGAAAAACAAATAGAAAAATATAAGGATGAGAGATGGTGAGAGATGTATTAGTTTTAGGGCTTCTTAGTAATAGTGATCATAATGTGATCACATCTGAGGTAATAACTGGAGTGAGGATACTAAAGAAATCTACTGCAACAGCATTTATCTTTTGAGAGGGCAGCTATGATAAATGAGGAAAATGGTTAAAAAAAAAAAAAGCTAAAAGGAGCAGCTGCAAAGGTTAAGAGTTTAAATCAGGCATGGTCATTGTTTAAAAATACCAAATTGGAAGCCCAGACCAGATGTATTCCATGTATCAAAAAAGGTGGAAGAAAGGCCAAACAGCCTGCATGGTTAAAAGGTGAGGTGAAGGAAGCTATTACAGCCAAAAGATCATCTTTCAAAAAAAAATGGAAAAAAGATCCAAATGAAGAAAAGAGGAAGCAGCATAAGTACTGGCAAGTTGATGCAAGGTAGTGATAAAGAAGGGTAAAAGGCTGAATTGAAGTGACTTGAAATGTCTATTATGCCTGCAATAAATTACTATTTAAATATACTTCCAAAATTAGCACCACATACTTTATATAAAGACCTAGATCGAAGACTTTCTAGATACTTATGGTGTAATAAACCACCTCATATTGCTCTATGTACTTTTTTTTTTTTACTTTAAGGCTGATTGCGGTATGTGTTTCCTGAATTTTTGTTTATATCATACTTCTGCTATTCTTTGGTATGGTGGTTTGAATTACTTGTTCAGAATCAATAACTGATTTTCCTGCATGACTGAAAATGGCGAGAGTTTTAATTTTTCCTGTTCCATTTCATCGTATACCTTATGCTCCTATATCTCTTTTGCTCTCTTACTTCGATGTTATTCTTTCCACTGTCCAAGTACTGGACTTAGTATTTCCAAAAAGTCGTTGACAATCTTTGGGTTCTCTTCTGTGGTATAATTCAGAAATACTAATAAACAGATTGTTTCCTGGTCAATATGACAAAAAAAGAGATTTGGAATTTAATTGTATTATTGATAATGGTGTTCTACTACTACTTATCTGATGACATTTTTTCATCTCATAGAAAAGTATGGTCTCCCTGGTTCTGAACATTTTCATTGGTTACAGATTTGTCATTATCTGAAAGCTGGAAAGTGGCGCCTCATGATTTTGAGTGGGAAAAACTTTGTAAACTGGGTTCTGTTCAGGGTATATTACTTCTTCAGTTTACAAAGAATTATGTTCTAGAATACATAAATTTAGACATAGTATTAAACTTGCATGGTTTTCTGATACTCACTGGAGGAGTACTGATGAAGACTGGTCTATTTTTTTAAAGCAATATTAATAGACTAACGTACTCCACTAGTCTGACCCAGTCAATGTACCTTTTAATCCACAAGGCTATATGGACCCTCAATAAATTACATTGTGCTAGGCTCCATGCATATAATATTTGTTGGCACTGTGGGTCCCTTTTACGAAGACGTGCCAAAAGGTGTCCTGCGGTAGTGTGGGCATGTGTATTGGATATGCGCTGGACCATTTCTCCACCGCGTTTTTTTGGGGGGCCGGGAAATGGATGTGCGGCAAAATGAAAACCAGCGCGTGTCTATTTATGGCCTGAGCACTTAACACTACCCATTGACTTAAGGGCTCACATGTTACCCATGCGGTAACTGTCCAGTGCGCGCCAACTGCTGATTACTGCCGGGAACACCCCTGCAGTAGAAAAAAGAAAATTATTTTCTACTGCATGTTTTCGGCATACACCAAATTTGGAATTACCGCCTGGGGTTTTATTTTTATTTACTTTTATAAAAGTTGGTGAAATAAAAAAAAAAGAAGGCTAAAAGGAAATTTGAAAAGAAAAAACATAGGCAAAAATACATAGCAAAAACCTTTGCAGTTAAGGGAATCAGTTGGACTGTTAGACCATCAAGGAGTAAAAGGAGCACTCAGGGAGCACAAGGCCATAGCAGAGAGAATTAATTCTTTGCTTCAGTCTTTACTGAGGAAGATGTAAGGGAGCTACCTGTTTCAGAATTGGTTTTTAAGAGTGACGAAATAGACGAACTGAAAGAAATCTCTGTGAACCTGTAGGATGTAATAAGCCAGATCGACAAGTTCAACATCCGAAAATAATTTTTCACTGAGTAAATGGTGGATGCCTAGAATGACCTCCTATTGGAGGTGTTGGAGACAAAAACAGTGATGGAATTTCAGGAATACATGGGATAAACACAAAAGATCCCTATACAGAAAGAGGATGGAATTAAAACTGAGTGCGTTGGTGCTTAGATAGCAACTCCTGTACTTGGGAATTTAAGCCAGTGCTGGGCAGATTTCTATGGACTGTACCCTGGAAATGGCAAATATAGATTAGGATGGACTGGAGAGGGCTTTGATGTCAACTTCAGTAGTTGAGAAGTAAGGCCAGTACTGGACAAACATCTACAGTTTGTACCCCGAATATGGCAAAGATGAGTCAAGATCAAATATGTGTAATTTATATCGTATTGAGTATTAGTGTTGTATATTTCAATGGACTTGTTCAGAACCCTTATTTTATCATCCTCACTTTAATATTCCCTTATCTCTTGTTTGTCCTGTTTGTCTGTCCTAATTAGATTGTAAGCTCTGTCGAGCAGGGACTGTCTCTTCATGTTCAAGTGTACAGCGCTGCGTACATCTAATAGCGCTATAGAAATGATAAGTAGTAGTAGTAGAC
This sequence comes from Microcaecilia unicolor, assembly GCF_901765095.1. NCBI lineage: Eukaryota > Metazoa > Chordata > Amphibia > Gymnophiona > Siphonopidae > Microcaecilia > Microcaecilia unicolor. The sequence goes on from NC_044035.1 coordinate 110,948,661, forward strand.
ATCTTAAGGATGAAATTAAAGAGTAGATTGTTGGTTAACTCATGTGATAGCACCATATATGGTTAACATGGTGACAAATTGCAGACTGCCCTATTTGTTCAATCATGGAATGTAATCTGCACAGAGTGATGTGGCCCTGGCTGCTTTGTTGGGCAGACTGAATGGATCGTGAAGGTCTTTAAATGCCGTCATTTACTATGTTATGTTAGAAAATATTATGCTGTACACCGCCTTGAGTGAATTCCTTCAAAAAGATGGTAAATAAATCCTAATAAATAAATAAATAAATAAATAAATAAATAAAGCCTGCTAAATGTTTCCTAAAGGGGACAGCATGAGGTTAAAATCTGCAGCTTCTAGTTAATCTGCTTATCTGCTTGAGAAAGTAGCAAACCAAACACATTTGGCTTGCAAAGTACCAGTGAAAAGCCATGTTTTTAGTTCCTTTTTAAACATATTGGGGCTGACCCCTCCGAAGGGACACCACCTTGTAGTGGTGGAGGGGCTTCCGTGTTTCAATGACTCAGAGGGCTATTCTGAAGGGTTACCCATATCAGACAGGCCTCTAAGGAGAAACCAGACAAAGAGTGTCCCAAACTGGGAGAGTAGTAAGATGGTGACCTGAAGTTCGTATGCCCAGCGGCCCAGCTGCCCTCTGAAGTTTTGTCTTCTTTATGTAAATTCCCTCTCTGCAATTGCACTTTCCTTAACTGAGAGGAAGGGAACAACCGTCGGTCAGCCGCTGATGGCCAGCATTTTGTCCCCTGAGCAGCAAGTGTAGGACCGCTGTGCGTCGAACTGCCCACAGATGAAAGGGTTGGCGAGTCCTTTGATTAACGCCGGTGAAGGAGCGTTGACTCTCTTGGACCTGGAAAAACAACTCCATCGCTCCCGAATTTATTCAACCACCATGTCCAAAGGAGTGGAGGAGTGAGTTAGAGGCATATGCTGAAACGGAGGACGTTTACAGCAGAACCAGAATTGGCGGAACCACTCCTAAACACCTCAAGAGAAATCACCTTGGAGTTTTTGGCTTCCGTGGAGGTTACATTGAATGCCATCTGGAAGGCGCTTCGGGACCTGATGGCGGTAGTAAATAACTTTGTTTCAGATATAATCTTATTGGAGAGTTACATGGACAATTTGACTGAACTCTTTGAGAGTGAAAAATTGATATAATAAATGAAGGTTTACACAAGCTAGATGTGGTTATGATCCTGAAAATGATAATGGACCACAAACATTTTGAATGATAAGGTGGATGTTATTGTGGATGATTAATGTCAAGATTATTGTTTTTCCCAGAGTTCCAGGTATGACTCCTAAAGTTTTCCTCAGAAATATTTCCATAATTATTACTTCGAAAGGAGCGAAGCCTGTGAAAACTGGGATTGCTTTAATCAGTGGGATTTGAATTAGAGACTTAAGTATATGTATTGTTAAATAATTTCTGGTTCTTAAAAGAGAGAGAATGTAATCAGATGTATTATTTCTAACTAAAATCTGGACAATAAGTATGTTCTCAATGAAATGAATTGACTATACACCGTATTTGGTCTTGAAGAAGCCAACCAGATAGATGATCAATGTGGAATAATGAATTAGATGAGTAATATCTGGGGATAATCAGGTTAATACCATGTTTTCTTTTTTCTGTTTACTGTTTAATTGATCTCCTTGTCTTATCTCACTCTCCCTATTTTTCTTCACTTTGTGGTCTAAGAAAGAGAAAGATTGTATATAATCCATATATCTAGTTGGGATTGTTTTCTTCTTATCTTGTATTAATGTGCAGTCATCTCTGTATTACTGTTTGCAAGGGACCCTTGTAAAATGAAAAATTATAAATAAATGATTTAAAAAAAAAAAAACCATATTGCGATCGATATTCAGACCATGGGAGTTAGACTGGCTAACTCACTCGGTCTGCGCTAAGCCCGGATATTCAATGCTGGACTGTTTTCGGTGACCAGCATAGAATATCTGGTTTATTTTTGGCCAGTTTAAAGACAACTGACTACATCATTATTTAGTCTTAGCCGGTTATCTTTAAACCGGCCAAAGATATACCAGGTTTTCATGTGGCCAAACGTAGCCGTGAAACCCTATTTAAAAATTGATTATATTGGCCGATGTAACTGGCTATCCATTAGCTGCTAACCGGGGATATTCAGCGGGGAATAACCGGTTATCCCCCACCGAATATTGGCAGATAACAGGTTAATTGCTATTTAACTGGTCAGCAGCTGTTCTGACCGGTTAAATAGCACTGAATTTTGGGGGGGATTGTAATTATTCTCCTTACTAAGTACCAAAGGTAAACATTTTTAGTATGCTGTACCTACATAGACATACGCAAACTGATAGGTACATTCTAGTCTCATCTTTGCTAGAGAAGGAGCTGTTAGAAGATTGCCCTGTGAAGATCTTAACGAATGAGTGTGTTAATAAAGTATGATGAAAGAACTAAGATAAACTGGGATGCCAGAATAGAACAATTGATGAATAAGTAGCAAAATTTTAAATCTAATCCTTTCACTAATAGGTAACCAATGCTGATTATACAACGCTGGGGTCCATAAATGTACTTAATTACCATATTCTGAATGAGCTATAAATGTTTCAGCTTAACATCTTGAGTCCCATAGGAAAAGCATTACAGTAAGCCAAGTGATTGGAAACCCAGACATGAAAAAGTATTCATATTGCCTTGTGTCCAAGATAGTCTTAACAAGCAAATTGTTATTAAAACAAAGATTTTTTTTACAAAATAAAAAAAAAAACCCAAAGATTTTTTTTACTATATTTTATTTATTTATTTGGATTTACCCCACACCATTTATGGAGTAGTGGCAGGATTTGAACAGGGCTTCCCTAGATGACCCCCAAAAGTTAACGGATTATTTCAAAATATACCTAATTGTCGCGGGGACGACCAAAGTTTACGGGGGTGTGTCGGCAGTGTACCGAAGGCGAGACGGGGGTGTGGTTAAGAGATGGGCATCCTCGGCCAATAATGGAAAAAAGAAGGGCGTCCCTGACGAGCATTTGGCCGACAATCCAAGAAAAGCATTTGGTCCAATTTTTTTTTACGACCAAGCCTCAAAAAGGTGCCCAAACTGACCAGATGACCACTGGAGGGAATCAGGGATGACCTCCCCTTATTCCCCCAGTGGTCACCAACCCCCTCCCACCCTAAAAAAAAATTAAAAAACATTTTTCCAGCCTCTATGCCAGCCTCAAATGTCATACCCAGCTCCATCACAGCAATATGCAGGTTCCTGGAGCAGTTTTTAGTGAGTGCAGTGCACTTCAGGTAGGTGGACCTAGGCCCATCCCCCCCCCCCACCTGTTACACTTGTGGTGGTAAATGTGAGCCCTCCAAAACCCACTCGAAACCCACTGTACCCACATCTAGGTGCCCCCCTTCACCCCTTAGGGCTATGGTAGTGGTGTACAGTTGTGGGGAGTGGGTTTTGGGGGGCTCAGCACCCAAGGTAAGGGAGCTATGCACCTGGGAGCAATTTGTGAAGTCCACTGCAGTGCCCCCTTGGGTGCCCAGCTGGTGTCCTGGCATGTGAGGGGGAACCAGTGCACTACGAATGCTGGCTCCTCCCATGACCAAAGGGCTTGCATTTGGTCGTTTTTGAGATGGGCGTCCTCAGTTTCCATTATTGGCGAAATCTAAGGTCGACCATCTCAACATTTAGGTCGACCATCTCTTCGGTTGACCTAAATGTTGAGATTTGGGCGTCCCCGACCGTATTATCGAAACAAAAGATGGACGCCCATCTTGTTTCGATAATATATGGGATGCCCCGCCCCCTTGCGGGGACGTCTTCAGAGATGGGCGCCCTTAGAGATGGGCGTCCCCATTCGAAAATGCCTCTCATTGTGTAGATCGTAGATCAGTGAAACAAACTCATACTTTAATGCAATTTGAATTCTGTTTTTTTAGATAGCAGAATGTGAAAAGTATGCAAGACTGAAGATTTCTACAAGAACTGTTCTTGTCCCTGAGTTCTATAGAACTCTGTCTTTGATTCTTTTTGCTATCTTCTGTTGTTCTCTTTTTTTTAAAACTGTTCTTAGTCTGTCCAAATTTAATTCCATATTAAAAAAATATTACAGACATTGCTAGAGAGCATAATGGACAATAAATCATGTTTTTTCTTCTATTATCTTTAATATGTGACAGAAGTCAGATAGATACGGACATTTTTATAGTTCATATATCCTTAGTAGAGGGGTTGAGGAAAGCTTTAAAGCAGTGTCAAAGTAAGGCAAATAAGGGACTCAATCCAAGAAAAGTTTGCTTGGTTCCATGCTCGTAGCTATTCTCTGCTAATCTCTTTTTTGACATTGCTTAATTTCCTTTTCATATTTTCCAAAAGGAGGGGTGACATGGATTAAAGAATTCTGAGTAGATCAACTGATATTTTTCTACTGTGCTTTTACTCAGCTGTGCATGACTTCTGCTGAATATTTCATTTTTAACACATGGTAGAAGAAACTTGGGGGTCATTTTTCAAAGCGGCGGTAAGCCCAATGCAGGCTTAACATACACTAATCTGGAGCTACTGATGGCCCATCGTGGGCATCGGTGGTGGTTCCAGCCCCAGCACGTGCCATTTCCCGTGCTGGGGAAAATAAGGCTTTATTTTTAGTATGGCACTAACCCGGTGGCAATTGAGCAGCGCCACACACTACCCAGTTAGTGCCAAGTTAGCGTGGGAGCCCTTACTGCCACCTCAATGGGTGGCAGTAAGTGATCCCCCTCACATGGCCACGTGGTAAGAGCAATCTTACCGCATGGCCATGGCTATTTTCAGCCTTTTTTACCCGCTGCAGTAAAAATGGCCCCCGCCGCTAGCGCAGAGCCCTTTTTATTGCAGCTTAGTAAAAGGGCTCCTCTGTAATGTACATGGACATTAATTTACATTACAGATGTTATATACAAAAATTGTATAGCAATTTTATTGTCCTGTCTCTCATGTTGTTCTTTTTAGGATTAGGTATTCCTGAGCTGTTGAAAGCCATCTTAAAGCTCTTTCCATTGGATTCGTATGTCAAGAGCCCGGTAACTACTCTTATATGTTAATATTTATTTTTAAAATTGAAGAATTCATGCAACTGAATGACAAACAATCCTGGTTAGAGTCAAGAAAGGGACATGAAGGTATAGAACCATAGGCACCAACATTTCAGAATAATTGGAGTTCCAAACACAATACAAATTACCTGTCCATGGACAAAAAGATGGAGCTTGCTCAATATTGGGAGTGCTTAACACTCACTGGCACCCACAGAGCTGTCTCTCTATGTAGAGAACTATTTTATGTGCTCAAATAGGTTTTTATAAAATTGCCTGTGGTATACTCACATATAAAGTAGGCGCACAGCAACCTAACATCTACTTTTACATGATAATATGTGGAGGCATTCCATAGGGCAGGAATGGCACTTACACACTTAGAACCAAGGTTCAAAAAACAAGTTCTCCGAGGATAAGCAGGCATAATATTCTCACATATGGGTGACATGGTCAAATGGAGTCCAGTATAGACACTGCCAAGTGCAGTGTCATTCTAAATGTTTGAGGCAGTGCCCCCCACAACATATGTGTGGGTGCCTTCCCGCCCGATGCGCGAGTGCGGGACATCATTCTTTCATTTTCCACAGAACAGAGATGTTGTGTGTTTGATCTCTCCCAGTGCGAAATCCTTTGCCTTTTTGGTGCCTTCTCTTTTTGGGACATTTTTTTTTCATATATTATCTTTTTCTGTCATAATTTGTTTAGTTTAATCATTTTTTATAATTTTTTGATTCATTTTTCAGCCCGAGGGGCCTCTGATCCCTTTTTTCTACCTGGGAACCATCAACCTTTTCCAGATATGGAATCACTTGAGCTCCTCGAGCCATAGAGCCTTTTGACCTCACATTGGTTGTTTTTTTCCTCCTTGTCATCAAGTGCCAGGTGGCTTTAAGAAGTGTGCTTGATGCAATAGGATTTTCCATAGCGTCCCTCTAGACCGGCACAGATGGGTTATGTACTCCTACCATTAGATGGAGACTGAGAAAAAATGAGCTTTAAGTAAGCTGTGCAGACCCCAGGAAGCTAGTTTGTTCTCAGTCTCAGCAGATGGTAACAGCCAGCACAGTCCTGATAGCTGTGGGCCCGGGGGGAGGGGTCAGGTTTGTTCCCTTGGGGATGGTCTTTCTTTCTTTTCTTTTTTTTTTTAACTTTAAACCAATCTCGGAAGAAAAAACAAGATCTCCCACTCAATAAAAAAAATAAATAACTAAATAAAAAAGAAGCAAAAGTTTCAACATCTGACTGCTGGACTGGGATTGAGGCTTGTGGAGGTCTCTTGTACCCTGGGGGTGTCATACCTAGGTGGCTGGATCCCTCCCCCTTCCCCCTTCTGGGACCTCTTGGAATACCCTTGCTTGGAAAGCCTCGGCTGTCTGACTCTGTCTGGTGGCAGACCGGCAGCTTAGAGAGCCTGAGGGGTGTGCCTTAGTCACAAAAAAAAACAAAAAACGGTGTTGAAGCAGTTATTACTCTTGCCTTTTGCTGCTCCAGCAATTGTCCCCCCCCCCAACTGTTTGTGTTGGTTCTTTACATGTGCTGCTCAGTGGGGTTTCCTCGGGGTTACCGCAGACCCAGTGGGAGATGGCCTCGTAGCGGCTGAAGCACTGTGCAGTTTGCCAGCACCGGAGTGTTGATGCAGCAGGACACTGTGCCTTTTGTGCTGGATGCTGCAAGAGTTGTGTCAGCTCCCGTTGGTGGGGCTAAGTTTTTCTGGTGAGCAGGTTCAGGAGGCAGCTCCAATTTCGGTGGGAACTGCCGCCATCTTGCATGGCATGTCAGGGCCCGATCAGCCTCCGCATTTGGAGCTGATCTTATCACACAGGGCCCTGCAGGTTGATCTGGCTCTGCCGGGTCCTTCGGGGGAGGATTTCCCTGAGGAATTGTCCTGGCCATGTACATAGCCTTTTGTTTAAAACAGGTTGGGGCTTTAGCTGAACTGCAACAGGGGGCTGCACTGCAGAGGGGTCCTTTTCCTTGCCTCCTTTTAAACGGCGTCAAGAGAGAGGGGACTGGAAAGAGGAGGAGGACCTTTTTGGAGTGTGGTTCCTCTGTGTCTAGGGCTTTACCAGGCTGGTCCAGGAATGAGGATGCAATGAACCAGGAGCAGCCTTCGGGGTACAATGCTTGGCAGCAGTAGTTGTGTTTTTCATCGTGAGGAGCTGCAAGAGCTCATTCTGCAGGTGTTGGTTTTGAAATTTGAGGGAGATGCCTAGGGGGGAACCACAGACGGTGGATCCGTTTTATCAAGGGTGTTAGGATATCTTCTCAGTCTTTCCCCATGCATCAGGGATATCATTCAGGCACAGTGGGATTCTCCAGATGCTGTCTTCCGAATTGCGAAGTCTATGATCCTTCTTTATCTCATTCCGGAACAGGATAGAGAGACTTTGCAGTTGCACATATGAGCCTGTGCCCATGGTCCTAGGTCTATCCCAACACATGCATGTAATCCCGTGCAGCTTGACAACTCTGTGTTCCAGAAAGGACACTAATCCCTACTTGGTCTTGAAATTCCCTCTTAAGTACTCGAGTTCTTGGGAAGGAATCAGTCTGAGACATTGAAGAAGTTGAATCACTTTTGCTATAGCCTCTTTGCATTCCTGAAATGTGGGGGCCTGGATTACCACGTCTATGTAAGGATGAACTCTGATTCCTTTCTAACAAAGATAGGCTGCTATTACCACTGTCACATTAGAAAAGGGTTTCAGTGCTGTGGCTAGTCTCAAAGGCATGGCCCAGAACTCAAAATGATTGCCAGAAATCATAAGCCTCAAGTATTTTTTGATGTGGTGGCCAAATCAGAAAGTGAAAATAAGTTTATTTGAGATCCAACAATGTTAAAAATACTCCTGGAGGAACCACTGCTATCACAGATCTTAATCTCTCCATCTTGAAACGTTTTATCCTTAAGGCTTTGTTCACCCCTTTGAGATCCAGGATTGGTTGAAATGTGCCTTCTTTATTTGGAAACACAAAATAAATGAAATATCTTCCAGTCCCCCGCTCTTGGACTGGCAGTGGAACCACTGCTCTGAGATCTAAGAGACTGTGAAGAATAGTTTGAACTGCTGCCATTTTGATTGGAGCCTTGCAAGGAGAAATTAAAAAAAAAAAAGTCTGAAAGAGGACAAGCAAATTCCACCTTGTATCTTTGACTTAGTGCGTCTAAAACCTACTGGTCTGATGTGATTTGGATCTAGGAACAAAGAAATCTGCCACCTACATGATTCCCTAAGGGATGGATCCTAGGGAGGATGTGACTGTCCCTTCTTGCAAAGGATGGGAAGTTTCACAGGAACTGACTCCTTACTAGAGACCTGCACGGGAATGGGGTTTGCAGGAATCTGTGGAACCTGCGGGGATGGAAGCAGTTTCTGTGGAATTCCCGTGGGGATACAAACAATTCCTGTGGGGTTCCCATGAAAGTGCAAGCTACACTTGTGTCAGCCTCTCATCTACCAAGTACCAAGTTCTTTTGAGTGCTGTCTCCTCCTCCTTCTCCTTGCTTTAACAGCACAAATGTGGAAAGTCTTCCATTAAGGAGGTGGTAGAGACACAAATGAAGGAATGCAAAAAGGCATGGGATAACACAGAGGATCTCTAATTAGAAAATGGAAGTTATAAAAAACCTAAACTTAAATGGCTGCATGTGTCGAGTGACGCTTAGATGGCGACTCTGGCTGTGATTAACTAGGGCAGACTTGTATGTTCTGTGTCTAATATATGGCAATCTGGTTTAGGATGGGCTGGAAATGGCTTAGACAGCAACTTCAGCTGCTGGAACATGAGGACAGCTCTGGACAGACTTTTACGTTCTGTGTCCCACAAATAAGACGAATAGACTGGAGTGGGCTTCGACAGCAGCTCCAGCAGTTGGAACATAAGGATAGAGCCAGATAGACTTCTTTGGTCTATGGCCCAGAAACACCAAAGAAAGAACATAATCAAATATATATTATCACACTCATTGATTTAATCATGAATAGATAATGAGTGTGACTATTGGGCAGACTGAATGGACCGCTCAGGTCTTTATTTGCCATCACTTTCTATGTTACTATTAATCCTCTTTGCTCCCAGGCTGATGCGCAGACCTCAGCTCTGACTCAAGCACGAGCATCAGATGTCACATGACCTACTGACATGTACATGTGGTGACCTCTTAGCACACAGTGCCAGTGAATCAGAGACAAATCTTACATGTGTGCACCAGAGTGTCCTCATCCACTAACAAATTCCTTTCTGAGACAACATCATGACTGCTCCTCCAGTGCCTCTGGTATTTTTACTCTGTGACACATCGGAAGCCTGTGTGCATCACAGCAAGTAAGACATCTACTCTCTCTGTGGCCAAGGCTCCCAATCAAGTGTTGCTCCATGATCTACAGTTTTCCACCGCTCAGTGAAAGAAGCCATCTAGTGGATTGAATTGAGAATCTAGCTGGTTCTGGGGGATAAACCTGTACCTTCCCCTTCCTGTTTCCCACAGCCAAAAAGTAACAATCAAGGAAAAAGTATCCATGGAGTCCTCACCAATCATTAACATCTGCTTAGCACATCTTGAATCCCCAAGCAACAGGCAAGTTCTATGACTGCAAAACTTCAGAAACACAAGAAAACTACTAGCCTTTTCTACAGTCTTGCATGGTGTTGGTAGCAAATGCAGTAGAACTCCATGAAGCAGATGCTAGGGTGTTATTCACACTTCTGCTCTTACCAGTAATGGGGCTGCTATTCCTCTTCTCATAAGCACAACTCATAAAGAGACCTTTAGTGAATAGGGCCCTAAGGGACCTTGACAAAATAATGTCTCTAACTAATGAATTTTTTTTTGCTTAATGGAATGTACTTAATCTACAATATTAATCAAGGAACATTCTCCCTTTTAATTACCATGCACAACTCTATGGAATATAAATTATAGGTTTAGCACAGAGACACTGAGACATTAATAATTAAACATCTTTGTAATATTAAGCACTGATTCCTTCTGTTGCACTAAATACTGCAGGAGAAGCAGCTACCCATTATCACTAAAAGCAAGAACAGAAGACTTGGATACCTTACGACCTACAAAAAGAAATGAAATAATAGAGTAATTGAAAAACTACAATGTATACTGTGTAGGTAAACAAATCAGCATAGCCATAACAAAACTATCAGTGCTTATTTTCTGATATTTGCTAATTAAAAACTTCTGGTGAAAAAATCACAACTGATGTTTTAAGTATTTTTCTTCAGTATTAACATGTTTAAAAATTCTAAATTATTGCAGCTTATTAAAATAGAAAAACTGAGGCAAAGCTCATAACAATTTCTTGCTGTTCACTTCTCAGGAGCAACAAAAAAAAAAAAAAGTCCCCTCTATGGATGGGCACAAAAAATAAAATGTTTTTGGTCTGTTTATAGGTTATTTTCAGACATCTTTCCCTATCTTCAGGTATTTTATCAATTTGTTTCAGACATTTGTGTTAAAAATATTTTTAAAGTGTGTTAGAACTTCTAACACGTGTACTAATTGATTTAGCACATATTAATTTGTAGGTTATCACACATTGAATCAGTTTAGCCTTGAGGGGTATGTCTACTAAAGGGTGTTAAGCTTACTGCACATGAAAATTCTTACTGCAAAGTATGTTAAAGTGCTTTTCAGTAAGTAACCTTTTTGTATACACTAACCCCCTTGATTACTAAACTGCACACTAGGGGCTGCTGTGCACTAATGCCGACACAGCCCATTCAAAGTGAATGGGCTGTGTTGGCATTGCTGTGCGGCATCTGCTAGCGAGGCTTAGTAAACAGAGGAGTAAGTCTGTGTTATTTATATTTTTGTATTTATTTGTGGAGGGGGCATTTCAGTAGTGTAATGGATGTAAATGTGCTATTCAGCTAGTACATCAACATTTGCATACACTAACTGGTTAGTGCATCTATAATGCAGGAGCCCTGTGTTATTTTTTTCAGGTTATGCACACTAATGCAAACTTTAGTGTATGACCTGGAAAAGAAATACCTGAAAATGCTATAGTTCTTGGGTGTGCTAGAAATGGGCTTAGTGCACGTGCTAAACCCATTTACTAATGAACTTAATAGGCATACTCCTAAATCTTTCAAGTTGCACTAAATCAAATGAATGCACATCCCTAGTCCCCACTGAAGTCTCAGATGACATGAAATGAGGAAACAAACTGTAGATTTCAATTCATTCTTACTAGACATCTCTCTGTTTTACACAGCCCTTACATAAGCATTACAAAGGTATCATTCAAGACCTAAGGAAAGACCTAAAACTGCTGATCAATGCATGACAACCACACATTAGCATGGTACTGGAAGACTGGAGGGTGGACAATGTAACGCCAGTTTTTAAAAAGGGTTCCAGAGATGAGCCAGGAAATTATAGACTGGTGAGCCTGACGTTGGTGCCGGGCAAAATGGTAGAGACTATTAGAACAAAATTACAGAGCATATGCATAAGCATGGATTAATGAGCCGGCTCTTTTTAATGTCTTTGTGAATGATATTGCGGAAGGGCTATCTGGTAAGGTTTGTCTCTTTGTGGATGATACCAAACTCTGCAACAAGGTGGACCCCCTGGAGGGTGTGAATGACATGAGGAAGGACCCAGTGAAGCTGGAGAAATGGATTAATTTTGGCAACTAAGATTTAATCCCAAAAAATGTAGGGTCATGAACTTGGGTCGCAAGAATCTGAGGGAATGGTACAGTATAGGGGGTGAAGTGCTTCAGTGTATGAAGAAAGAGCGGGACTTGGGGGTGATTGTGTTTGATGACCTTAAAGCTTCCAAATAGGTAGAAAAAGCGATGGTCAAATCAAGAAGGATGCTTGGATGCATAAAAAGAGGGATGACCAGCAGGAAAAAGAAGGTGATAGTGCCATTGTATAAGTCTCTTGTGAGGCCCCATTTAGAGTACTGTGTGCAGTTCTGGAGTCTGCACCTACAAAAAGATTTTTTGTGTTCAAGACTGCTTACAAAATTAGTAAGCAGTCTTTGAACACAAAAAATATAGGGACAGGCTTATGAACCTCAACATGTATACGCTGGGAGAGAGGAGATATGATAGACACATGTACATTTCTCAAGGGCATTAATGTACAGGAAGTGACCTTTTTCAACTGAAGGAAAGCTTTGGGATGAGGGGGGCATATGATGAAGTTAAGAGGGAATAGGCTTAGGAGTAATCTAAGAAAGCATTATTTCACAGAAAGGGTGGTGGAAGCGTGGAATGGCCTCCTGGTGGAGGTTGTGGAGTCGAGGACTGTGTCAGAATTTAAAAAGGCATGGGGTAAGCATGTGAGATTGCTTAGGAAAAGGAAGAGTTAGGGGTTATAGAGGATGGGCAGACTGGATGGGCCATTTGGCTGTTATCTGCCATCATGTTTCTATGTAAAATGGATTTAGTCAATGGAAATCCTGCCTCACCAATCTATAGTGTGCATCAGTGGCGAAGAAAACAAATAGAATGTTAGGAATTATTAGGAAAGGAATGAAAAACAAAAATGTGAGAATGTTATAATACCAGAGGATGTAGTAACCATGGTTAGAGTATCTGGGTTTTGAAAAGTCCATAGTCTGTTACTGAGACAGACATGGAGAATCCACTGCTTGCCCTGGGATTGGTAGCATGGAATGTTGCTACTATGTGGGTTTCTGCCAGTTACTTGTGATCTGGATTGGCCACTGCTGGAAACAGGATACTGGGCTAGATGGACTATTGCTCTGACCCAGTATGGTTATTTTTATGTTCTTTGTATTGCTCGAATACGGTGTGCAATTCTGGTCACCACATCTCAAACAAGATATAGTGGAATTAGAAAAGGGCAACGAAAATAATAAAGAGGATGAGATGACTTCTTTATGCGAGTGGAGTGGAGTGGCCTAGTGGTTAGGGTGGTAGACTTTGGTCCTGAGGAACTGAGTTCAATTCCCAGCACAGGCAGCTCCTTGTGACTCTGGGCAAGTCTCTTAACCCTCCATTGCCCACCGCATTGAGCCTACCATGAGTGGGAAAGCGCAGGGTACAAATGTAACTAAAATAAAAAATGAGGAAAGGCTAAAGCCACTAGGGCTCTTCTGCTTGGAGAAGAGATGGCTGAGGGGAAATGTAATAGTGGTCTATAAAATACTGAGTGGAATGGAATGGGTAGACATGAATCGCTTGTTTATTCTTTCCAAAAACACTAGGACTAGGGGGTATGCAAAAAAGCTACTAAGTAGTAAGTTTAAAACAAACTCTACATGTAATTAAACTCTGGAATTCATTACCAGAGAATGTGGTAAAAGCAGCTAGCTTAGAAGAGTTTTAAAAAAGTTTGGATAATTTCCTAAAAGTCCATAAGTCATTACTGAGATGGGAAAATCCACTGCTTAATTCTAGGACAAGCAGCATAAAATCTGTTTTACTCTTTTGGGATCTTGCCAGGTATTTATGATCTGGATTGGCCAGTTAGAAACAGGATACTGGACTTGATAGACCTTCAGTCTTTCCCATTATGGCAATGCTTATGTTTTTATGTTCTTACATAGCAGCAGAACTGAAAACAGCCCCAGTAATTACATAATGCGTCCTCTCATTCATAAAAACTCATGCCACATATCTAAATTGAAGAAGGAAGAATAAAGAAGGCAAAGCTGCTTTCCATGCCATATAGAACAATGCCGAATAGACTGTTCAATAATTACTAGGAAGGAACAGCAACAGAGAGAAAAAACAACTTGGAAAGTCATATGTAGATGGTTGTAGTCCACCTAATAAAGGGGTCAATATTCAAGGGGGTTTAATCAGGCAGGATAGTGTTGCTAGTTTAGGGGCAGTCCGGGAGTAGAATTCAGATGGAGCCATTATTTAACCAGTTAGCAGAGATATTCATTCCACTAACCAACTAAGTATGCAGATAAAGGAAATGATTATCATGCTGAATGGTCAAATTTTATCCGCAGAAAAAGGAGCAAACGTTGAGAAGCGGCAAAGGTAGTGCTGGTACTTACATGTTTAGCAGCAATATTCAACAAATAGATGTTATGCATTTAAAATTAGGCCTGCTAAATATTAGGCCTAACTCTAAACCAGGGCCGACTGAAGGGACTGTGTCACCCTGAGTCAACTTTTACTTTGGCGCCCCCACCACCACCTCAGCGCTCCTTCACATCAGCTGCCTTCTAGCTAGCCAGCTCATCCCTATAACCCTAGGGGTCCTGTGGATGACTGGGGCAGGATTGAGCCTTGCTTATTCTTGCATTTGTGGTTCCTTCTTCAAAATGGTGCTGTTAAAGGGTTCAAGTTGTCATAAAAGAAAATAGCTCTTATATGGCAGCTTGAAGGTCCCCCCCTACCATTTTGAAGAAGGCTGTAGAACATCAACACACCTACTTGGAAAACTAAGCAAGCCAGATTACAGTTCCTCAATCTTTTATGTGAACGGCCCTAAATTATGGATTACATTCCATCTTATTTTCGAAAGAGAAAAACGCCTATAGTGCGACCTAAATCGGGAGATAGACGTTTGTCTCGCAAAGGCGCCCAAATCGGTATAATCGAAAGCTGATTTTGGGCGTTTCCAACTGCACTCCGTCGCGGAAACGAATAAAGTTGACAGGGGCATGTCAGAGGCGTGGTGGAGGCGGAACTGGGGCGTGGCTATTAGCCGAGGAGAGAGGGGCGTCTTTAGCTGATAATCGAACAAAAAAGGCGTTTTTACCGTGATTTTGGGTCACTTTTTTTGGACCCTTTTTTTTCATGAACAAGTCCCAAAAAAGTGCTCCAACTGCCCAGATGACCACTGGAGGGAATCGGGGATAACCTCCCTGGACTCCCCCAGTGGTCACTAACCCCCTCCCACCAAAAAAAAACCCACTTTAAAAACTTTTTTTCCAGCCTGTATGCCAGCCTTAAATGCCGTACCCACCTCCATGACAGCAGAATGTGTTCGATCCTCTCATAGCCTTTCCCTGGGTCAGATGTGGCTCTCGGGTGCAGTACAGGGTCACATCAGCATTGCATTGTGGTGGGTGTAGAGTATTGGGCTCCGTGATTTCATTAGCTTGTGTTACAGTCTCACGATGTTGGTAGTTGGTAGGCTCTTCTCCCATGGTGCTTTTCCCCCTGCCTACTAGGTCAGAGTGTGCCCTGTTGTGTTTCCTGTTGTAGTCCATGCGGTAGTGGCCATTTTTTAAAGCCAGTTTTAGTTCCCTTTCCTGTGTTAGCCACGTTAGAGAACTTAGTTCTTCCCTTGAATGTGGCTGAAAGAGGGCATTGTACAGCATTCTGCCAGCTCTGACCTACTGCTCATCTCAGTACCAGGGAGACTCGTTGCCAGTGGGGCACAACCTCTGATCTGCAGTTAACTGTGAGTAAAGGCGGTTATTCCAATAAAGGACGTTTTTGGAGAGATTAGTCTTCAGGTGTCAACTGGTGTGCCAATGTTATATAGCAGCAACCAGTCCTAGAGGCCTGCGTGTATGCAGGTCCCTGGAGCACTTTTAGTGGGTACCGCAGTGCACTTCAGCCAGGTGGCCCCAGGCCCATCCCCCCCCCACCTGTAACACTTGTGCTGGTAAATGGGAGGCCTCCAAAACCCACTGTACCCACATGTAGGTGCCCCTTTCACCCCTAAGAGCTATGGTAGTGTTGTACATTTGTGGGTAGTGGGTTTTGGGGGAGGGGGGTTGGGAGCTCAGCACCCGTGGTAAGGGAGCTATGCATGTGGGAGCTTTTTCCTGAAGTCCACCACACTGATCTAGGATGCCCTGTTGGTGTCCTGGCATATCAGGGGGGCCAGTGTACTACCAATCCTGGCCCCTCCCACGACCAAATGGCTCGGATTAGGACGTTTTTGAGCTGGGCGTTTTTAGTTTCCATTATCGCTAAAAAAAACAAACGCCCAGCTCAAAAACGTCCATTTTTTCGAAAATACGGTTCGGCCCGCCCCTTCACGGACCCATTCTTGGAGATAAACGCCCATGGAGATAGGCATTTCCGTTCGATTATGCCCCTCATTATCTCTCTCTTTGCATCTGGAGTGTAATCTGCAAGCTTTCAACAGGAATTTGAAAATGTTTTTATTTTAAAAACCTTTGATGTTGACTTGAACTGAAGTGGTGGTTTTATCTAACGGTCTTTCTATTTTGTTTTAATTGTATTGCGATGTTTGCTTTATTTTTATTGTGGGAGTTAATTTGTACCCCACTGAGGATTGTAGATTGTGCGGGATATAAATGTTTTTTATATATTCAGGTTACTATCCCCCTTGTTTACTAAGCCGTGTGGCAATGCTGACACAGCCCATTCAAAGAGAATAGGCTGTGTTGGCATTAGCGCATTGCAGCCGCTAACACGGCTTAGTAAACAGGAGGGTATATTTGCTAAAACATGATTTTGATGGAAAAACACTACATACTTTATGGCATACACTATTTGTGTCTGACTAGGTTATGCTAATATAATATAGTGAGTGGAGGAGTAGCCTAATGGTTAGTCCAGTGGGCTTTGATCCTGGCAACCTGGGTTCAATTGCCACTGCAGCTCCTTGTGACCTTGGGCAAATCACTTAAACCTCCATTGTCCCAGGTACAAAAAACTTAGATTGTGAGCCCTCTAGGAACAGAGAAAGTACCTGAATATATTGTGTACAGCGTTATGTACATCTAGTAGCACTATAGAAATTAGTAGTAGTAGTAGTGTATGCTGGAAGCTCAAGTTCGAACCTGAAGTGGCTGTAAACATTGCAAAATGTGGTGTTAAGATTGTTAGGCAATGGCAGAAAGAATGATCATATCCCTCTGTACTTTTGTACCATTGGTTGCTCATATCATATAGGGTAAAATTTTATATTGTTGATCCTAGCCCATAAAGCATATTATGGAGAATGTCCAGGGTATCTGCACTCTGACTCTCCCCTATACTCCAACCAGAAGCCTATGATATTTGCAAAATAATAGAATGATTATACCAGATCTGAAAAGAGCAAGATGGGCATCTGTGCAGTCTAAGGCCTTTTTTTTTTAATGTACGAATAATCTTCCACATTTTGCACATGCTGAAGCAAATTTTAATAAGTTTAAGGTTTTGTTAAAAATGTTATTTTTTAAACAGGCTTTTGATGTTGAATTAGAACATTTGAATAGAATATACTAGCAGGACATACTGGCCTTCAGGGCATAAGATTTAGGAGAAATGATATGTTTATTTTGTTAAGAGTGGCTCTTTGTGTGGATGTCATAGAGACTGTTAAGTACTATTTTTATTCACATCTTTGGGGGGTGGGAAGTGGTCAGTGACTGCTGGGGGAGTAAGGGGGGTTCATCCCTGATTCCCTCCAATGGTCATCTGGCCATTTAGGGCACCTTTTTGTGCCTTTTTCATTCTAAAAGGTCTAGAACAAAGCATTTAGATTTTTGCTCTCATCATTTTCATTTTGTTCCTTTATGGCTGTAAAACATCCAAGTGTTAGCCACACCCTAAGCTTCCCTAATCTCACCTTCAAAATGTCACCCACATGCTCCCTTTGTGATTTGGATGCATTGCAGACGAATTGCATAGATAGATGTTTGCAAAACATGCTTTGAAAATGCCAATTTGGACATTTTGAGAAGATTTTCATCCAAATGCTGCTTTATGACACTTTCGAAAATGAGCCCCATAGTGTCTGCTGAATACAGCTTTGCGGCAGGCTGCAACATTGAAAATGACGCTGCTCTAACTAAAACGCTGGCGCATGCACTTTTAAATCTTCAAACCTATAATCAGACCACCTTCATATTCACTACATAGATATTTCCCATTACTCTGTAACATTCTAATTGCACTAAAGCATATTTTTAATGAATGAAAAACTTACGTATTTATCAACCTTAAAACTGGATCAACTAAATCTCCACCGTGCTTAAAATACTAAAATACCAGCACATGCTCTATTAATACAAAATTCAATAGAAAGCCAAACTGAACCACCCCCATTACGATAACCTGAATCCAAAATTCAGGTTAATATTATAGTTTTCTCTATACTCGTGAAAGACAGTATTTGATCTAAAGGTTCATATTTAAGATTTTAAACAGATATCTTCTATGCCACAAACAGTCATCAGCACATTCTTACCGTGTTCTTAAAAATCTAGTCTCTTAAAGAAACACATTCCATTCAATAGCCTGATTCAGTCACTTCGGCTTCTCCAATGAGTTGAGCTTGTAGATCCACTGTGCCTATCTCCTTTTTAGCCTGTTGAGACGATCCCCCCTCCACCGCAGTTCCACAGGGGTTCAAGGTCATTCACAAAACATTTTAACTCATTGAATTTATGTATAAAAGCTATACAGTGCTCAACTAATGTTTCATTTAGTTTATGTATTTTTATATTAAATTTATGTTCCAGCACGTGTGAGTGGAGGAGTAGCCTAGTGGTTAGTGCAGTGGACTTTGATCCTGGGGAACTGAGTTTGATTCCCACTGCAGATCCTTGTGACTCTGGGCAAGTCACTTAACACTCCATTGCCCCTGGTACAAAATAAGTACCTGAATATATGTAAACCGCTTTGAATGTAGTTGCAAAAACCTCAGAAAGGTGGTATATCAAGTCCTATTTCCCTTTCCCTTTCAGATAGCTACTCGTCATTCTTACATAAATCTATTCAGACTTACAGTTGCTAAAGTGTTTCAGAAGATACTTCTTCGGGATTTATAAACTCAGCTGTACTGTAACCGAACAAATAATGCAGTTCATGTATATAATAATTTGTACCTCAAGGTTCTCTGGCTGGCTGGCTGGGTTCCTAACATCCTGACGTCAGCTCGCCTCCAGCATTCCCTTCCTTCTCACTGTCCTGCCCTCACGTAAAGATGAAATGACGTCAGAGGAGGGTGGGACACTGAGAAGGAAGGGAACGCTGGAGGCGAGCTGACGTCAGGATTTTACGAATCCAAGTGAAGGCAACGGAACACTGGAGGTGACGCAGAGGAGAATCGCTGGACATGGAGGGGAGGGGAGAATCACAGGACATGGATGGGAGGGCAGGGCACAAGACAATCGGACATGGAGGGGAGGATAGAATCGCGGGACATGGAGGGGAGGGTAGGGCAGAGGAGAATCGCTGGACATGGAGGGGGGCCAAAATCGCAGGACATGGAGGGGAGGGGAGGGGAGAATCATGGGACACGGTTGGGAGGGTAGGGCACAGGATAATCGCTGGACATGGAGGGGAGGACAGAATTGCTGGACATCGAAGGGAGGGTAGGGCAGAGGAGAATCGATGGATGGGAGGGGAAGAGAGGAGAGAATCGTGGGACACAGATGGGAGGGCAGAGGAGAATCGCTGGACATGGAGGGGATGGGAGGCGAGGGGAGAATCACGGGACATGGAGGGGAGGGGAGAATCGCGGGACATGGATGGGAGGGCAGGGCACAGGACAATCGCTGGACATGGAGGGGAGGACAGAATCGAGGGGAGGGCAGGGCAGAGGAGAATCGATGGACATGGATGGGATGGGAGGAGAGGAGAGAATCACGGGACACGGATGGGAGGGCAAAGCAGAGGAGAATCGCTGGACATGGAGGGGATGGGAGGCAAGGGGAGAATTGCAAGACACAGATGGGAGGGAAGGGCAGAGGAGAATTGCTGGACATGGAGGGGAGGCCAGAATCGCGGGACACGGAGGGGACGGCAGGGCAGAGGAGAATCCCTAGACATGGAGGGGAGGCCACAATTGCGGCACATGGACGGGTCAGCAGGGCAGAGGAGAATCGCTGCACATGGAGGGGAGGTCAGAATCACGGGACACGGAGGGGAGGGAAGAATCGCGGGACATGGAGGGGAGGGCAGGGGAGAGAGGAGAAATCGCTTAGGTTAGTGTTAAGGGGCAAGGACTGTACCTTGTAGTTAATTTTGTTGTCATTAATGTGTTTTATTTGCAAATGTTGCAGAGGACATGGAACAGTTAACTATATGGCTGCTTTCTGCATTGCTGGCCACACCATTAACATGCACCAAGTGCTGTGAACACCTTTACAATTACCCAGGAAGTTTTGCAGCCACAGAGGGTTAACTGCAAAACTCTTATGCAGCTTAGTAAATAGGCACCTAGGTACACTGGTGTAGTCCCCACTCTAACTGCACCTTCCAGTGACATCTCCACACCGTGCAGATAGAAGAATACGTGCTATGGAACAGTGCACGGGAGGCAATTCTCAAATAATCTATTTCTATGGGTAAAGTACTGTTTTATCTGCAGAAATTAGGGATCTTCATTTGTTTGAATTGACATGGGAAATGTCGACATTTCCAATATCATTTTTACCCTGAAATGAAAGGAAAAAACCCAAAGTAGTTGTTTTCTTCCTGTGTCATAGTTTACACTCTTTCCTGATATTATCTTCAAAATGTAAAAAAATAGCAACCCCCCTCACCTCCCAAACTAAATAAAATTTTCCCATGAGTGATATGGGAAATTTAAAATGAAAGGTTGTGGGCTGCAAACACCTATCAGAAATCATTTAAAAAATAATTCCCTGTATATATCACATTTAAATTTACAATGCAGTTCAATGAAAACAATGGCATACAGGAATCTTGTGATTGACTTTATACTTTACACATTAGGCTGCTGTCATGGATCTTGTAGATGATGATAAGAAGAAAGAGCTTCAAACTCCAGTGTGGTCAGAATATGAGCTATTGTTATCCAGCGCTGGCTCACCAGTAAGTATCACTGCATTTTTGATATGTATTATTAATGGAATTATCCCAGTAATGAAGCAAACAAACAAACAAAACAAAATTGGAACATGAGCAGAATGGCTACATAAACATAATTCATTCTAGACTGGAATGAAAACACATGATAATACTGTGAGTGTGAATAACAGCGACAGCTTTATTGAACACACACACAAAAAAAAAAGGGGGGGGGGGGGTACATGATTGCCAACCTGCCACCTGAGCCAGTCTTGTTCTTTCTACGTATGATGTGCCATCTGCTGCAACCATCTAAGCTAGATGACTGATAAGTCAAATTCCTGAAGGTGAGTAACATTATTTCAAGCTAGGCCTTTCAGCATTCACCTTGTCATGCTGTTCCTTCCCATAGGTCAGCACCTCCTGCTTTTTTTGCTAAGCTAGCCACTGACATCAGGGTACATTTCTAGAGATGTTTCATCCTGGAGTATCTTGCTTTCTCTATTCAGTGTTACACTGCTTGTTTGCTTGTTTTTTTGGCTAAGGTGGACTGCTGCAGATCCAAAGTAGTGATTTCTCTCTGGGTCCCCCACTCACTTTATAAATGTAGGGCCCAATGTTCAGTAGTAGTAGTGACTGTGTTTAATTTAAATGCTGAAAAAGCATTTTGTACAATCACTGCCACTATCCATATCTATTTAGTTTAGGCCTGCAACCCACTGAGTTCTTAAATCCATATGCTAATTTTTAGGTTGACTTTTTGGAGTCCTCTGCTGCAGAGCTTCGAGGTGACCTAAAGTAAATGAGGGGAATGCCAGATCATATCTAGACTGTTTTCTTGGAGTAGAGTAGAGAGGTTAGCTTAAGTCTCTTAGAGGGGTGGAGGGGTAGCCTAATGATTAGAGCAATGGACAGAGAACCAGCGAACGCAGGCTCATGTAAAGGGGAAAAGGATAGTGATAGGAGTGTACTACTGTCCACCTGGCCAGGATGAACAGACAGATGCAGAAATGTAATCAGAAAATAGGGAGGCTGACAAACTTGGTAACACATAATAATGGGTGATTTCAATAACCCTGATATTGACTGGGTAAATGTAACATCAGGCCATGCTAGGGAGGTAAAATTCCTTGATGAATTCAAGGACTCCTTTATGGAGCAGCTGGTTCCAACAAGAGAGGGAACAATTCTAGACCTAGTCCTTAGTGGAGTGCATGATCTGGTGCAGGAGGTAAGGGTGCTGGGGACACTTGATAACAGTAATCATAACATGATCAGATTTGATATAATCTCTGGAGTAAGTACACACAGGAAATCCAATACGCTAGGCATTTAACTTTCAAAAAGGAAATGATATAAAATGAAGAGAAGGGTAAAAACAAATCATAGAGGAGCAGCTATAAAGGTCAAAAATTTATAGCAGGCATGGATGCTATTCAAAAATACAATCCTGGAAGCCCAATACCATCAACAAGTTCCCATGAATAAATTAACTTACACCTATCTTATACAAAGGTGCTCATTTTCAAACACATAGACTTACAAAGTTCCATAGTAACATGTGTAACTTTGTAAGTCTATGTGCTTTCAAAATGAGCCTTAATATTAGGCAAGAAACAATAACAAGATGCTGCAAGTGAAACATTGAAAAGACTTGATAAACTGAGCACTATAACACTAGATTCAAAAACATGAAAATGCTTTGTAACATTGTGGCATCTATGTGTACATTAGTGAAACATTAATGGATACTGTGAAGAAACAGTGTGTTTTAAACCTGTAAAATTGCCTTTATTAATTCTTGAAGTGCATTTCTCTAGTTTGGCCAGCAGGTGGTGTATGCTTTTATGTTAAAGTTGTTATTAAAAAGTGCATACCCTCTTTTAGTTTCACTTAGTGAAGAAGTGAATCTACAGTACTGTGAGCAGTATACTTTTAAAACTTGTTGATTGTGCTCTGATGGGCCTGGAATTTGAAATTACCCAGCAGGTGTTGCTGACAGATTCAGCCCGGGAGAAGAGAGAGAGAGAGAGAGAGAGAGATCTCTTTGCTGAAGCTCTGTGAACAGATATATGCCTTGCTCTCCCCAGGTACTTTCTAGGAAGTATGCCATTGTTTAGTTAGTGTTATAATTGATCCATATTTTACTTACCTGTTATTGTTTGCTATTTGAACTATTTAGTTCCACTGTTTGATTTTTAAAAGACAATAAACAATATTTAGTGTATTGCCTTTCTGGACTGATAAAGAATCCTGGTGGTTTGTGTGTTGGGTCTGTGAGTGCTTTCTAGGAACTGTGGGACCACTGGGAGTGTGGCCCCAGTAACCTAGAAATCACTGGGGATAATTTGAGAGCAGGAGTTCCTGCTGCAGAAATTAAAGATGAAGATGGAAATGGCTTGCATTTAAAGCTCCAGCCCAACCCCTGTGCCAAGGTCTGAGGCAGGATCCACAGCCTGGATCAGGCCCCACTTGTTTTCGCAGTTTGGTGATACTGGAGGTGACATAGATGGATATTTCACTGCCTTTGAAAAAAATTTGCCGCCTGAGTGAGATTCCTCAGAAAGATTGGGTGCACTATCTGGGAAGAAAGCTCACTGGTACAGCACTTGAGGCATTTCAAGAATTATCCATGGAGATGTGCTCCCATTTTGAGGAGGTGCGCAAAGATCTGTTGAACCATTATGCCATTTCCCCCGAGACATACAGACTAAAGTCCGGACTTCGCAAAAGGGAGCGGATGATACAGTGAGTTTGTAATTCAGTTAAGATACCAGCACCAGCCGTGGCTCAGTGGAGCTGAAGTTAAAACCCTGGAGGACTGCCAAAACCTGATGGACCCGGAGCAGTTTCTTCAGCATTGTCATCCAGAGGTGAGAGAATATGTTCAAAATCACCAGTCCCATACTCCAGAGAAAGTGGCTGAGTTCGCTGACATTTTTATGGCTAACCATCCCTGGTTAGCAAAGAGAAGCAGTCCATAGCCAGGGCAGCCAGGGCCCTAAGCCAAATATTCATGCACCCTCACAGAAGATCAGCAAACCCTCCAGTGTTCCCCAAAAACCTAAAGACTTTAGGTGTCAAGAAACACCTAGCCACCGGCCTGGGGTTACCGCATTGCCACTTAGAGGGTCTAACCTCAGCATAGCTCAGGTCCACCTGCACCCGCTTCTCATGCTCTACACTAGCACCCTTCTTCCACCGACTGAGTCACAACCGCCTCTGGGTGAGTCTTTGGCTCTCCAGTTATCTCCAGTGATTTCTAGGTTACTGGAGCCACACTCCCAGTGGGCCCACAGTTCCCAGAAAGCACTCACAGACCCAACACACAAACCATCAGGATTCTTTATCAGTCCAGACAGGGAGAACAAACAAATAAATAAAACAAACATGTTTATTCTCAGAACTTGGAACAGTGGATAATAAAATGTGCAAATAGCAAACAGTAACAAGTAACTGAAAAATGGATCAATTAGTAAACTAACTAAACATTTGCATACTTCCTAAAAAGTACTGGGGAGATCAGGGCATATATAGCTGTTCACTAGTTATCAAATATAACTGTTTTTTACAGGGCTTCAGCAAAGAGCTCTACTACTACTATTTAACATTTCTAAAGCGCTACTAGGGTTACGCAGCACTGTACAATGTAACATAGAAAGACAGTCCCTGCTCAAAGAGCTTACAATCTAAAGGACAAATGTACAGTCAGTCAAGTTGGGGCAGTCAAATTGGGGCAGTCTAGATTTCCTGAAGCAACAACTAGCAACAGCTGCTGGGTAATTTCAAACTCCAGGCCAATCAGAGTCCAGAACAGTGAAGATTCAAGTAAAAACTGGTTACATCACTACAGGCACTTCCTGTTATCTGTGTGCTGACTAAAAGTAAGAGAAGTCAGTCCTGTGTAACAGCTTTAAACATAAACATTCACCATCTGCTGGCCAAATAGGAGAAATACACTTCAGGATATAATTAAAACAGGATAATAATCTAATACATTTTACAGGCTTAAAATACACTGTTTCTTCACAATATCCTGCACTCTAAGAGACTGTCAGCAAACCCTCCAGTGTTCCCCCAAAACATAAAGACTTTAGACATGAATGTCCTTGTTTCCAATATGGGTGTGTACAGGACATTTTAAAGCAGATTGCCCAGACTTCACCTACGCTTGACCACCCTTCCCCAGGAGTTGAGCCCCTGGGTGCAGGCGGTCGGCAGGACTTACCGGACAGGGCAGGCACTGGATACCAACTAGTCTAAACAGGGACTGAGGGTCAGAGGGGAAAGGAAACTGGGCTAGGACTCACAGACAGACAATACTACACAAAGCAGGAAAATGGGCAAGCTAAAGGACAGGAACTGAAAGCTGCCACGCAGCCACTGAAACAGGGTACAAATATAGACAAGAGACAGGACTGAAAGCTGCAGAGCAGCCACTAAGCAAGAGACCCAGACAACCAAGAACTAGACACAGAAATACAAACAAGAAACAAGACTAGGAAACAAGCAATAAACCTAAGCTAAACTACACACAGACTAACTAGAAACAGACAAGAAACTATACAAGAACCCAGACTAGGCAGAAGTGCAACAAAGCACCAACAAACCAGGGACCTTAGATGATGCAAAGGCAAACTCAGAAGGTTCCAGGTGGTAATAAACCCATCAGCAGCTGAAACTCACTGCAGGAATCATGAGGCAGCTACAGGTGAGGCTAGCTGCCAAACTTCAAACCAAGTCTGGAGGACTGGTCTATCTGGACCGGACTGGACCAGAAAGAAAGTCTGGAAAGTCTATGGCAGCCACCGGTTCTGGCCACCAGAGGGCAAGAGGAACACAAACCAAGACACAGGCAGAAAGCATACTGAAGCACAGAGAGGCTTAACACACACAGGTGCAGTATAGTGGAGTAATCAGAGCCATGCTGGAAGTAGCCAGCACACAGAGACAGAACTAACTCAGGAAGAACAGACAGACAGAAGCCAGCTCAGAAGCTGACCACCGGAAATAAGGTGAGTCTGAGAGGGGTCACGACCACAATCGTGACAAAGAACTTCTATTGGCCGGGAGCATCTCGAGCTGTAGCTGACTATTGTTGAACCTGTGATGCGTGCCAGAGAGTGGGTAAGACCCAAGATCACCTCTGAGCACCCCTGAAACCTTTACTTATTATCAGTGAGCCCTTTGAGAGAATAGCTATGGCTATAGTGGGGCCTCTAGCTGTAACTTGCCGGACTGGGAAAAGATATATATTGACATTGTTGGACTTTGCTACCAGATATCCTGAAGCGGTAGCCTTATTCTCCATAGAATCAGAGAAAATTGCCACTGCCCTGCTAGAAATATTTTCCCAGGTAGGATATCCACGAGAAATACTCTCAGACCAAGGGACACAGTTTGTGTCTGAGCTGATCCAAAATCTGTGGGCACACTGTAGAGTGAAATCTGTAAATACCACACCATATCACCCTGAAACTAATGGGTTGGTGGAGAGATTTAATGGAACATTAAAGCATATGCTAAAGACTTTTGTGGAAACGGGAGACCATGGCAGGGAGAAATACTTGCCCTACCTACTGTTTCAGAGAAGTACCTCAGGAGTCTACAGGGTTCTCCCAATTTGAGCTGCTTTATGGCTGGAGGGTGAGAGGGCCCCTTGACCTAATAAGAGCACATTTGGAGGGAAAGTTGATACCTCTGACACCCCTGTAGTTGAATATGTAGTTAATATGCGGCAGAGATTAGAAGAACTTGTGGGCTTTGTCAGAGATAACTTGCAGGCAGCCCAAACTAAGCAAAAGACCTGGTATGATCGTAAGGTCTGAAATAGAGAGTTTTATGAGGGCCAGCAGATACTTGTTTTAGTCCCAGTTCATCAGAATAAACTTCAAGCTAATTGGGTGGGAGCTTACAAGGTCATAAGGCACCTGAATGATACAAACTAACTATGTTTTATCTATGGACTCTCAAGACAGAAAGCAGCGTACTTTTCATATAAATATGTTAAAGGCCTGTGCAAATCGCACAGCTATGGTGCTGGCTGTGTGCAGCCTACCAGGATAGTGAGCCCATACCTGACCTCCTAGCAGAGACACTACCAGAGGGATCTGACACTGAAGGGAGACCAATTTCAAGTATGAAGTGTAAGAAAAGTTTCAGTTGCCGGAAATTATTGTCAAAGTAGCAAAGAATCCATTGAGGGAAGAAACTGTTTACATGCACTTAATGTAGAAAAAGCTTTATTCATAAATCACAGGTAATGAAGCACCAGATAATATACACAAGAGTAAAACCATTCACATGTGCTGAGTATGGTAAAAACTTCTGTCAGAAGGTACTCCTCATTATTCACAAAGTGAAGCATACAGGATTAAAACTGTTAGCATGTATTGAATGTGGTAAAAACATCTGTTATAAGTACCGGAAGGCAATGAACATGGCCAAGCTGATGGCCTCTCCAAGAAGGAAAAGCCAGAACTGCCCTGACACTGGACTATCGACACCCGATCAGAAGTCTGTAGAGGCCGCAGGCCGGGGTCTCTTTCTTAAGGGGGGGAGGTGTGAAGAAACAGTGTGTTTTAAACCTGTAAAATTGCCTTTATTATCTCTTGAAGTGCATTTCTCTAGTTTGGCCAGCAGATGGTGCATGTTTTATGTTAAAGCTGTTATAAAAAAGTGCATTCCCTCTTTTAGTTTCACTTAGTGAAGAAGTGAATCTGCAGTACTCTGAGCAGTATACTTTTAAGACTTGTTGATTGGGCTCTGATGGACCTGGAGTTTGAAATTACCCAACAGATGTTGCTGGCTGTTGCTTCAGTTTCAGCCTGGGAGAAGAGAGAGCAAGAGAGATCTCTTTATGGAAGCTCTGTGAACAGATATATGCCTTGATCTCCCCATGTGCTTTATAGAAAGTATGCAAATGTTTAGTTAGTGTTACAGTTGATCCGTATTTCAGTTACCTGTTATTGTTTGCTGATTGCACTATTTTGTTCCACTGTTCGATTTTTAAAAGACAATAAACAATATTTAGCTTATTGCCTCTCTGTCTGAACTGATAAAGAATCCTGGTGGTTTGTGTGTTGGGTTCTGGGAACTGTGGGACTACTGGGAGTGTGGCCCCAGCAACCTAGAAATCACTGGGGATAATTTGAGAGTGGGAGACTCGCCCAGAGGGGTTGTGACCCAGTCGGTAGGAGGAGGGTGCTAGTGTAGAGCACAAGCAGCAGGTGCAGGTGGACCTGAATCATACTAGGGATAGACCCTCTAAGTGTCCGTGGAGTAACCCCAGGTGGGTGGCTAATCGTTTCATAACAGATACAATTCAGATTAAATCCTTATTTTCAAAGTTCTAATATGTAATTTATGAATTATAAAAGCACTTCAGTGACCCAGGATTAGTTTCCAACTTTTTATGCAGGTGACCTATATTGAGTTTTGACTCCTCTTTCTGTACACTATTAGAGTATTTCCTGTAGCTGAAGAGTGAGTGCATTAGAAGAATCACCAGGTACCAAGTAGGAATGGAATAGGTTATCTGATTGGGACAGACACAGCAAGGAGAAATTGGGAGCAATAAGAGTAGCAACTACTGTAACAGAATTTTGTTATAAAGGTAAAAATCTTAACAGACTTATTCTAATCTTTTCATGATAATTCCCTGTCCTCTGCATACGTGGAGCACTTGTATATTATATTCACGGGACCCCTTTTAATTATGGTGGTCTTGGTGAAAGGAGTGCACAAAGTACTTGCTCTTAAAGCTAGTTCATATGATTTTTTTATGTACTGTGTTTAATTTTAATTAAGTCTTCTAGCAGATGGTTTTCTGTAATTTGTGGCTTTATAGTGGCAGGCACATAGCTCCAGGGTGAATTTTTTGCTTTTAATTTTAGTCAGCTGCCCTAACAAAAATTTTTTTTTTTAAAGATGTTGAGAAGAATCAGACGGTTGATTGTAAACGAGGAGATAAATTGTTCTTAGATGGAAAAAGTGGCAGTTTAACGGATGAGGTTGTTTTTTGTCGGTGTAGTTGTAAGTGTAGTTTGTGATGAAAAAGTCACACAATATGATTCCGGCTTCGGATGTGTGAGGAAATATATATTGACTCAGACCTAGTCATATTTTGCTTACCAAGTCAGCTGTGGACTATATTTCTGAATTTGTTTATTAACTGGATTACAACTCACTTATCCATCAATGCCTAAATACCAAAAGCCATAAAACTGAGAGCCTTACCTTTGAGGAGCAGGGGCATAGAGGAGGAAGTAGACAAACTAAGCAACTTCCCTGAAGCGTCACAAAGATCCAATGACATGGTTAACTACTACTACTATTACTTATCACAAATGATGCTACAAATTGTTCTGCAAACATTTTTTTTTGTTACATTTGTACCCCGCGCTTTTCCCACTCATGGCAGGCTCAATGCGGCTTACATGGGGCAATAGAGGGTTAAGTGACTTGCCCAGAGTCACAAGGAGCTGCCTGTGCTTGAAGTGGGAATCAAACTCAGTTCCTCAGTTCCCCAGGACCAAAGTCCACCACCCTAACCACTAGGCCACTCCTCCACTCCATATTGTGTGCTGTATATGAATAGGACTCCTGAGGAAGCCACAATTGCCGAAACATGGCCTATTTAGGGTCCATCTGTACAACATATGGTCTATAATATTGAGACTGGCATTCTCTTGATGATTATATGTACCATAGGTGTATCTTATACATCTATAATTAATTAACTCATTTTTTTTACTTGTGAATAAACTTTTATTGTATCTCTACCTGGAACAGACTTAGGGCCCTGTTTACTAAGCAACGCAGTGGCGTAGGAAGGGCAGGGCGGTGGGGGCGGTCCGCCCCGGGTGCACGCTGCTGGAGGGTACAGAGAGCAGCCGCGCGCCTGTCGGCTCCGCTGGTTCCCTGCTCCCTCTGCCCCAGAACAGGTTACTTCCTGTTCTGGGGCAGAGGGAGCAGGGAGCCAGCAGAGCCAACAGGCACGTGGCTGCTCTCTGTACCCTCCAACAGCCAAGAATGCACCTGGGGAGGGGGGTGTCATTGCACCGGGGGGTGTCGTGCTGCACCCGGGGGGGGGGGGGGGGTGCGCAGCGGCGATCCGCCCCGGGTGGAAGCTGACCTTGCTACGGCACTGAAGCAACGTTATAGGTGCATTAACGTTTTAAACACGCGTTAACCACGTACATTCCTAAATTATCCCTATAGGCGCCTTCCATGGTTAGCGCGCGCTAAGTGTAGGTGCGCTAAAAACACTAATGCACCTTAGTAAACAGGGCCCTTACTGTGGTCACTTTCACTTTTCTTTTTGTCTTGCTTGTCTGAGTTCTTCTCTGCCAGAGGTATGTAGAGTGAGTAGATTTTATGTGTCAGTGACCTGCCAATGAAAGCTGGTCCTAGCCCTGATCTCCCTACAAACTTTTATGTTTTACTAGAGTAACCCACCTGATACTCATCCAGGAAAAAAAAAAGATTATGTATTCATGGTAAAATTAATTGTGTACTTGTAATGACTTTAGAGTGGGCATATTCATGGGAGGAGTTTGGACAGAGTCATGATTTATTGTACATGCATATACACATGCCAACACCTGCTTTCAAGCAAGTGTAAAATCTGTGTCTTCATTATATGCATTTTTTCAGGATTTGTGCTAGTATTTTATAAAGACTCATAGGTGCCTATGTGCTTTTATAAAATAGGTCACAAAAAGACTCCTTTTTTTGCCTTGCATACACAGGTATCTTTTTATAAAAATTAACCTCCACGTGTATTAGCCATGTACATAGATAAGATAGTTTATTACAAGGTTGCTAAAGGTTTCTAATTTAATTGAACATATAGAGTTGACAACTATCCTGCATAAGCATGGAGGCTCCTAACACTTTTACTGCTTTCCCATTTGTATGTCTCTGGTCTATTCCAGTGGGAAATTAAGGTTTTTCTACTTTTCCCAAATTTACCACTTACTTTAAGAATCTGCACTTGGTAAATGATTTAAAAAATCTGCAGAGATGACATTTACAAATTACAATAGAAACTGTTGAATATTTTCTAAATAAATAACACAAAGAACATATGTTTTCTAGAAACAAACTATTAAAGTCCATCAGCTAAATAGAAACAAGTCTTGATTTTATGTTGGCAATGTTTTCCTTTCAGGATGGAGCTAAAATGCTATCTATCATGTTTGCTAAGAGCAATCATTCCATGATGTAGAGAAATTCCAAATTTGTCTCATGACAAATTGGTTACAGGCCTTCCCAGTTAAACAATAAAGAAAATTCATTATTGATGTGAATACATCACATAAATGTGTGCTTTGTAAAGGTCTCTTGGAAATGCTAATATTTTCCAGTGACTTCCTTCGCGTGGAGGGCCATAATCGAAAGGGGCGCCCAAGTTTTCCTGAGGACGTCCTCGCAGGATGTCACAGCAAAGGGGCGGGGAAACCCATATTATCGAAACAAGACGGGCGTCCATCTTTCGTTTCGATAATACGGTCGGGGACGCCCAAATCGCAAAATGTAGGTTGACCTTAGAGATGGCCGTGCCCGTTTTTGGCCATAAGGGAAACCGAGGACGCCCATCTCAGAAACGACCAAATCCAAGCCATTTGGTCATGGGAGGAGCCAGCTTTTGTAGTGCACTGGTCCCCCTGACATGCCAGGACACCAACCAGGCACCCTAGAGGGCACTGCAGTGGACTTCACAAATTGCTCCCAGTTGCATAGCTCCCTTACCTTGTGTGCTGAGCCCCCCAAACCCCCCCCCCAAACCCACTCCCCACAACTGTACATCACTACTATAGCCCTAAGGGATGAAGGGGGCACCTACATGTGGGTACAGTGGGTTTCTAGTGGGTTTTGGAGGGCTCACATTTACCACCAAAAGAGTAACAGGTGGGGGTGGGGGATGGGCCTGGGTCCGCCTGCCTGAAGTGCACTGCACCCACTAAAACTGCTCCAGGAGCTGGGTATGACATTTGAGGCTGGAGTGGGAGGGGGTTGGTGACAACTGGGGGAGTAAGGGGAGGTCATCCCCGATTCCCTCCGGTGGTCATGTGGTCAGTTCGGGCAACATTTTGAGGCTTGGTCTTAAAAAAAAATGGACCAAGTAAAGTCACCCAAGTGCTCATCAGGGATGCCCTTCTTTTTTTCCATTATCGGTTGAGGACGCCCATGTGTTAGGCACGCCCCAGTCCCGCCTTCGCTATGCTTCTGACACCCCCCCCCCCCGTGAACTTTGGACGTCCTTGCAACGGACTTCAGTTGGAGACGTCCAAAATCGGGTTTCGATTATACCGATTTGGACGTCCCTGTTCCGATTTATGTTGAAAGATGGACGTCCATCTCTTTCGAAAATGAGCCTGTTAGAGGTACACAGTTAATTGGAAAGGAGGAAGGGGACTTGAGTTGAAACACCTGATGGTGATAGCCCAACAGATACCAAATCATAGCAAAGTGACACAACAGTAAAAGTATGGTAGAAAGAAAAAATAAGAATACATACTGCTCAGATGTCACTCAGATAAAAGAAAATGTCCACTCAGAGCTTATACACTAGGCTAAAAGTGATGGTAGGATAGTGCTAAACAGGAGACAGAACCTACAAGAGACACAAAAACAGCAAAGGTAGTCCAGGAAGGAGGAACAACTAATGATGCAAGTGTAATATTTTATTGGAGAAGGACCCAACTTTGCCAACTTTCTACAATAGAATTCATCAGTCTACAAATACATAACAAAATGTTAAAATTAAAATCATACACCACATGAGATCAATATATAAGAATAAAAAACATCAGATTTTTCAGTAGGAAACATAATGAACACACGGTTGGACACAATCTCCCTAAAATAGACGAAAAAGATATGTGTCTATGTGTCTGTCTGTCTGTCTATCTATCTATCTATCTAACATATAAATTGCGAGTGACTGTACTCACCCGCAAATGCGCAGTAGAGACCGAACGTTCAAGGAGCAACACTCCAAACCCCGCCTCCACCAGCAGCTCCTGTTCCTGTACCAAACGTAATGCAGCCAATAGGGAGGGGAGGGGGCGTGGAAATTGGAGGTGGACGTAATGCAGCCAATAGGGAGGGAAGGAGGGGGCGTGGAAATCGGAGGAGGACGTAATGCAGCCAATAGGGAGAGAAGGAGGGGGCGTGGAAATCGGAGGAGGACGTAATGCAGCCAATAGGGAGGGAAGGAGGGGGCGTGGAAATTGAAGGAGGACGTAATGCAGCCAATAGGGAGGGAAGGAGGGGGCGTGGACATCGGTGGGGGAGGGAGGGAGGATGGAGAAGAAAACCAGGATGTAAGGGCACAGCAGGAACGATGAAGTGGCCGAGGCAACAAAAAAACCCGCAGCAGAAACCAAGCAGGGATCAAAAAACGTTCTGGGGCCAACAGAAAAAGGTAAACAGGTGCATTCACTCGCAGCACACACACACACACAAGTCCTGCTTTGCAGCATGAAGCAAAGACATAGCTGTCCCACCCCTTTGCCTCACTGAACAGCACGAGTCAGCAGAAGGGGCGGAACAACAACAACAACATGTATGCGGGGAGGGGGGGAGGGAGACCGGCATGCGACTGAAAAACGAGCCTGCCTTTCAAACTGCTCTAACAACTGCCTAAAAGGAGACACTGAACCTCCACTGCCACACAGCTCCAACAACTGACTACAAGGAGACACTGAATCTCCACTGCCACACAGCTCCAACAACTGCCTACAAGGAGACACTGAACCTCCACTGACACACAGCTCCAACAACTGACTACAAGGAGACACTGAACCTCCACTGCCACACAGCTCCAACAACCGACTACAAGGAGACACTGAACCTCCACTGCCACACAGCTCCAATAACCGACTACAAAGGAGACACTGAACCTCCACTGACACACAGCTCCAACAACTGACTACAAGGTGACACTGAACCTTCAATGAGACAGGGAGTACTAACAGCTCACCAGCACTCTCTCTCACTCACACACACAGAGACACACATGCACATACACACTAGCTGCTCACTCTCACACTCACTGTCTCTTTTTCACAGAAACACACTTCATTTCTCACTCACTCTCACACACAGACCCACACACAATATTCTAAGAAGGGGAGGGGGACAACAAAAAAAACCCTGATTTGCAGCTATAACAAATGGATATACAGAGCCACTGACCACCAACACTATGAGAGCTCACTCTCACGCTGTCTGTCTCTTTATCAGAGAGAAACACTTTTTTTCTCACTCACTCTCTGACCCAAAAACACACGCACCCAATCAAACAGATAAACGGCAAGCAACCAACTCACCTGCAAATACGCAGTAAAGTCACTCAGAACGCTAAGAGTGTAGAAGTCCAAGCCCCACCTCCACCAGCAATACAGTCCAATACGGAGGAGGGCTTGGACATGGGCGTGGAAATCGGAGGAGGAGGGAGCAGGGAGGGAAGGAGGGGGCGGAACTGAGGGAAACACGCTGGGGGGGGAGGGCAGGGGAGAGAGCAGGGTTGGTGGACCGGGGGGGGGGGGGCATAGGAAAACAAAAATCTAGCCCGTTGTTACGGGCTTAACGGCTAGTCTATCTATATCAAATCAGAATAATACTGTGAGTATAAATATACATTAAACATATCGGAACTTGACATAATATCAATTTATGCTATAGAAAAACACAGGATGTCGACCTAAAATGTAATAATCTGCTATAATACAAATTTATAAAATACTGTAGGATGAGCCATAAAAGCAGATTTAAAAAGTGAATGAGCAATGATAAACTTAAATGCTATAATACAGTGGTTCCCAAACCTTTTTGGGACACGACGTCCCTAGGTGCCACATTTCCTCTCAGGTCTCCTCCGCCCTGCTCTGCCCCCAACACCATGCCCAAGCCCCGCCAACTGAAGGAGTCCACTGCCTCAGGCCTTTGCTTGTTCAGCAAGCAAATTGGTGACATGTTTCAGTCACCAAAGCCAGCATTCTCACACATGCCCTCTTTTTCTTCCTTCTTTCCATCCAGTGTCTGCCCTCCCTCTCTCCCCACTTTCATCCAGCCTGTGCCCTCCCTCCTTCCCCCACCCATTTCTAACATCTCCCCCTCTCTTCTCTTTCCTTTCCATTGATGCCAGGCATCTCTCCTGTCTTCCCTTCCTTCTTGCCTAGCATCTCTCCCGGGTTTTCCCTTCACCTTCCCTCCTGTGCAGTATCTCCCCCTGGTCTCCAGTTCCACCTTTCCTCCTCTCCAGCATCTCCCCCTATCTCTCCTTCCACCTTCCCTCCTTTCCAACATCTCCCTCTGATCTCTCCTTCCACCTTCCTCCCCTCCAGCACCTCCCAATCTTTCTTTCCACCTTCACTCCTCTGTGCCCAGCATGTCAACCCAATCTCTTTCCACCCTCCTCCATGCCCAGCATGAGCCCCCATTTCCTCTCCCACATTCCTCTATGCCCAGCCTGTACCCAATCTGCCCTTCTACCATATTCAGCATGCTGCCCCCACCTTCCTCTGTGCCCAACATGTTTCCTTGATCTCCTCTCCCATCTTCCTTCTCCTCAATCTCTCCTCCCACCTTCCTCCATGTCCCTAATGACACCCTGATCTCCCTTTCCCACCATCCTCTTTGCCCAGTGTGTCCCTCTAATCTAATGTCCCTTCTCACCTTCCTCTATGCCCAGCATGTTCCCTGATGTCCCCTTGTACGCTCCTTATGCCCAGCACGCCCCTTTGATGTCCCCTCCCACCTTCCTCAGTGCTAGTGTATCCCCCCTCTCACCTTACTCCATGCTCATTGTGATTCCCCCCGATCTCCCTATGCATCTTGCCTCTTTATGCAGCATGTCCCCCCAATCTTCCCTTTTCTATGCTGGTCTGATTGAAAATGGCAGCGCGGGGCCTCGGAGCTCCAGTGCATGCTAGGCCTCCTTCAGTCCTGCCCACTCTGACGCAGTTTGTGAGGTCAGAGGGAGGTTGGACTGGCAGACATTGACTGAGCATGCGCATGAGTTCCAAATAGGCTCCACGATGCTATTTTCTTTGTGCAGCTTCCATCACAGTTTCCGGGGAGTAGGGGTGAGGATTCAGATAGTGTTCTTTTCCTGAAAGCTGGTTCTAGTGGAATATTCTAGTGGAATAATTTCAAGGTGTTTTTTTTTGTCTGTGAAGTAACTCTGATTATTCCTACCATATTTCTTCTGAAATACAGAAGTGGAAGAAGGGTTCTGAGGCTTTTTTCCCTTGATTATTTTTGTACTCCGCTGAAAATATTGTGATAGCTTTACGTACTGCGAACTTGTTGTGAAAATGAGTATTAGAAAAAAACATTAAATGAACTTTGACAGGAAGGTGTGCATAAATATCTAGTAGTAGAGGAAAGAGCACCAATTATCCTTTTGATATCGAAAACTGCTGTAACATCACTGAATAAAATACAAGCCATCAGTCAGTTTGCAGTTCCTGAACTCTCATAGAGCTTTGAAGTTGTAGACTAACCTTTTAAACATCTTGAAAAACTGGTTGTACAAAGAAAAAATACTCCTTCATGCCCATGAGGTAATTTATATATATCAGTTTATGCCAAGATACTAGATTCCTAGAAATGGAGGAGTAATGGGCCTTATAGAAATAGATTATTTATTTATTTGTTACATTTGTATCCCACATTTTCCCACCTATTTGCAGGCTCAATGTGGCTTACATAGTACCATAAAGGCAATCGCCAAGTATATACTCAAATATAAACAGATATTTTTTGAGCCCCCAAAAAACCCATCAAAAATTGCATCTTGGTTTATATTCGAGCCTTCCCCCTTCCCCTTCTGGTGTCTGGCCTTCCTCCCCTTCCCTCCGTCCGCCGTGATGTCTTACATTCCTTCTCTTTGCTTCTTCTGTCCCCTCCATAGTGTCTCTCCTGCTCTGCTGCCGCCCCTAGAACCAAAAGAGCTCCCACATCCTTCTTCCTCTTGAGCATAAGATGCCCCCATCCCATACCTCCTGTAGCCCCCCTCCCCGGGCCTACCGTACCACCTTGGTTGATCTAATGGTGAGTAGGGAAGGACAAGAGCAATCCCCACTTGTTCCTGGCCATGCCATCTCCTTAGTGAAAATGGCTGCCATGACTTCCAGTGGCAGTCTTGCTAGATTGCCGCTGGAGGTCATGGCAGCCATTTTGGGATTGCAGCCAGTATGAGTAGCCACCTATGCTGACTCCAATCATAAAATGGCTACTGGGACTTCCAGCATCAGCTAGGTCTTGAGAGGATAGCCTCTGTAATCTTCAAATCTGCAAGGGAGGGAGCAGAGGGAAAATGAGTGATAGCGTACTTGATGCTGTGGAGGTTGGCACATCACAGTATTGGTGGTCCCAGAGGCTGAAAAGGCTGGTTGTCACACATAAAGGGAGCCATCTGTGGGGAGAAAGGTTGGGGGAAGGGAGTGGGGAGTGAATCAGGAAGGAGGTGAGAGGGTGATGTGGTTGGGTGAATCCTGAGTACCTCAGAAGGGAATAATCGGGGAGAGTGCTTTGGATGATGGGTGGGTGGGTGGGGGAATGTATCAGCAGATATGGAGGACAGAAAATGCACCAGGGAGGTGACAGGATTAGGTAAGTGAATGGGGGAGTTGGGGAATGGGTGAGTACATGATATTGTGTGTGTGTGTGGGGTGGGGGAGGGAGTAGTGAGTGCATCAGAGAGGCATTGGGGCAGGTGAGTGCATTAGGGAATTGAAGTGGGTGAATGGATATGGAGAGAGGTGGAAAGGTGAGTGTTTTGGGGAAACTGGGGACATAATGTGTTAAGAAGATAGGAATGGTTGATTTCATTTGGGGTATGGGAAGTGTAGTGAGGTGGGGGTGGAGCAAATCAGGAGGGTAGGTATTGATTCCTATTCTGGCAGCTAAAATTTGGAGCTGGCTCATTTATACCATTTGAGAAGCATGCTTGAAGCCACCTCTGAGATAAGAACAGTACAAAAAGGTGAAAAGAAAAAAAGAAAGAACCAAACAGATTGATGTACTGGGTAGTAAGTTCCTGGGATCCTCATGATTCTTGTTTTTATGCTTCATGTCCCATTGTCTAATCTATGCCGATAAACATTTTAACAATTTTACATCTCTGTTCTTGACTTTTGTGTAGATACTGACAGATACAGACTCAGTGCTATTTATTTTTCAGACAATTCTAGAAAAAGTGGAAAGATTTGCTTTTTATGAACGGTCAAAAAAGGCTTTTGCTGTGGTGGCAACAGGGTAAGTGATAATGATTTTGATTTATGTTAACACTGAGTCTTGCATAGGTGTGCTGATGCAGAAAGATTATTTGTTTCTAGGCAGGATTTGTGTGAAATACAGGAAAAACAGAACTCACAGGTTCTTAGTTTGCTTGTATCAGTAACTATTTCATAGGAGTTGAGTGGCTTTGTGCAGTACTGAACCATCTTTTTTATCTGTAGATAGGAAAATTGATTGAGGCCAGCACAACCTAGAAGCGAAAAAGCTTATTGTAACATGTCCTCAAATAAACCCAATGCTTTTCTTAAGAAAAGAAGATGCTGGTACTTACATTCAGGACTCCTTCCACGCATAGTCCTGCCCCCTTAGGTACCCTGTCCCCTAGCAGTATCGTGAATCTTATACTGGTCCCTAGAATAACATACTTGCTGTGGGGAAAATAGAACATATATCAAAATATACACAGTTTCTGTAAATCCCTACACAGAAACTACATGCTAATAGAATTCATCAGTTCAATCACAAACAGAATATGGACAGAGCCTTACCAATTCAGAATATGGGATCATAAATTAGGAATAGAAATATGCAGATATATAAAAGTGAATTTAAAACCCTAAGAAACCAACCTCTGGATGCAGTGCAATACTGGGGAAATAAAAACAGAAATGCATTTACTGTGCTTCATATTTACATTCTGTAAGCTGACATATTTGAATCACTAAACCAAAGGTAGAATTACTTTTTCTACCTTTGTAATCTCAGCCCTAATTTAACAACTGTCTTCCCCGTTGCTGGATGGGAGGGTGGGAGAGCGTTTGGCTGGAGGCGGCCACTTCACAATTTCTGGGGGTTTGGGGGGGGGGGCGGCCCCACCCCCATCACTGGGTGGGAGAGGGTTTGGCTGGCGGCGGCGGCGGTGGCCACGACGTTTTCTGGGGGTTTGGGGGGGGGGGCTGGAGACCCACTGGACCTCCAGCCCCCGTTGTTCGGGCCTTGGGGCAGGCTATTTGACAGGTTTGGGCTTTTGACAGCCCAGACCTGTCAAACTAGTGCAGGAGGATTGTGCTGAGCGCATGCTCGGCACAATTCGCCCGCACTTCTACATGATAATCAAAGATAATTTCGCTGCTTAGATTTGCATGCATTATCTTTGATCATCTATGCAGTAAAGCCCTGCGCTGTTCCAGTGCTATTTTTAGAGCGCTGTTTGGAACAGCGCGGGGCTTTGGATCATGAGGGCCTCAGTGGCTCTAATATAACACTTCTCACTCCACCTCACACTAATTTGCCTGCTCTCTATCTCCTCTCAACCCTTTTCCCAGCATCAGTATATTGTACCTTCTGACACTCTCTCTTTCTCCTAGGCTCAGTATAAGAACATAAGAGTTGCCCAATTGGGTCAAACTAAGGGTCCATCTAGCCCAGTATTCTGTTTCCAACAGTGGCCAGTTCAGGTATCAAGTTCCTGGCAGAGTCCCAAAAAATAGCAAGATTCCAAACCTTTTTTAAACCCAGCTAGATTAACTTCTTTTACCACGTGTTCCGACAGTGAGTTTCAGAGCTTAACTGCTTAACTATATGCTGAATGAAAAAAAAATTCTCCTATTTGTTTTAAATCTGTAACTTCACGGAGTGTCCCCTAGTCTTTGTACAGCTGAAGAGACCTAACTTCTTTAGCCGTTCCTCATGTGAAAGTTGTTCTATCCTTTCGGTCACTTTGGTTGCCGTTTTCTGTACCTTTTTCAATTCCAACTTACCGTTTTTGAGAAGTGGTGAATAGAATTGCATGCAGTGCTCAAGGGCGGTAATATAGAAACATTATGATATTTGTTTTATTCTCTGTTCCTTTCCTAATAATTCCTAACATTCTGTTTGCTTTTTTGGCCACTGCTGCACACTGAGTAAAAGATTTAAATGTATTGTCCACAATGACACCTAAATCCTTTTCCTTGTTGACGACTCCTAATGTGAAACCGAGTATTATATAGCTATAATTTGGGTCATTCTTTCCAATGCGCATCACTTTGCACTTGTCCACATCACTTTTCTCTATACAAAAAGTAGCATCCCATCTCTCTCTCTCTCATTCCCATGTTCCCAGCAGGCACAGGAGACGCTGGGTCCTGATGGAAGGGAGAAAGCATTAATAGTATCACCACTGTTCTTCCAGACTACTGAAAAGAGAAGATACTGAAATAGTTTTCCTCAAATTAAATTATTATTAGTGAATCTTTATGGAGTTTGCGAGGATTCTATATTTCTGTATTCCACCTGTATACCACCAGGTCACAAGTGGTGTTCTGGGCAGAGTCCAGAGTGGTCAGTCTGGAGGGTAAACATGATTGTCATTACTACAGGAACAATATGTTGACCAGGGAGGATTCTTCCTTTGGCAGGGCAGTATTGGAGGGGTTCTTAGTTTCCTCCTGCCCTGAAGGTAAAACTTTGGTACATCTCACTTGTCTGGACTGGTCTAGGAGAATAATAAGGAAGGTGAAATTATTTGTATCTGTTAATTTCTTTTTCTTAAGTCCTGCTAAACCAGTCCAGCACTGCTCCAGGCAAGACTGCAGCCTCAGGATGGTTGTTCAAGGGTATCCTTGCTCTTAATTCTGACTGTGCATATTAATGTGCATATCTAAGAGATTAGGCCTCTAGCAAAAAGTTCCTATGGTAGGTTTGTAGTTCTGGCTGATTGTTATGGTTGCTGATTGGTCTGAGTAATTTCAGCTTTGACGTTGACATACTGAGTTGTTCCAGGCTACACCACTCATTATATCAATGATGTCACTGGAAGATTTAGAGTCTCTGCCTCCATCTGCTGGTAAGGTGACTATAACCTACTAGTCTGGACTCAACTAACAAGACTCAGGAAAGGAAAGACGGCTGAGGGGAGACATGATAGAGGTATATAAAATAATGAGTGGAGTGGAACAGGTGGATGTGAAGCGTCTGTTCACGCTTTCCAAAAATACTAGGACTAGGGGGCATGCGATGAAATTACAGTGTAGTAAATTTAAAACAAATCGGAGAAATGTTTTTTCACCCAACGCGTAATTAAACTCTGGAATTTGTTGCCGGAGAACATGGTGAAGGCGGTTAGCTTGGCAGAGTTTAAAAAGCGGTTAAACTGTTTCCTAAAGGACAAGTCCATAAACCACAACTAAATGGACTTGGGAAAAATCCACAATTCCAGGAATAACGTGTATAGAATGTTTGTACGTTTGGGAAGCTTGCAAGGTGCCCTTGGCCTGGATTGGCTGCTGTCGTGGACAGGATGCTGGACTCGATGGACCCTTGGTCTTTTCCCAGTGTGGCATTACTTATGTACTTATCCTGCAGATGGTAGGATATGCATAATCACACGGTTTGACATTTATTCGAGTAAAATAACACATTTTAAATTATGTTGGTGATGTAATTTCTTGCTGTCATTGAGTTAAGTAAAATCACTGGCACTTTCAGCAAACAGCAGTGTTTCTCTATAGATTTTCAGATGAAAGAAGAGAGGATATCAGCTGTAGGAATCCGTACTGGGATCAGCACTGTTTAACACTTACATAAATGATATGGTAAAAAGGAGGAACTGAGCATATAAATGGCAGATGAAAGTTAATATATACAAGTGCACAGTGATGCACATAGGGAAAAATAATCCAAACTATAGGGAAAAAATAATCCTAATGCTAGTTTTCGTGTTTGGAGTCACCTCCTAGGAAAAGGAGTTTTGGAGTCACTTTGGAGTCACTGTGGAGTCATTGAACGTTTTTGCTCAGTTTTCCAAAATCTAGTGTAAAAATAAAAATTTGAACAAAAACAGGTTAAAATCATCAATTGAGGTTGTAGAGGATCGACTTAGGAGTATGTCAGGAAGTACTTTTCATGGAAAGGGTGATGGATCCCTGGAATGCCCTCCCGCAGGAAGTGCTGCAGACAAAAATGGTAACAGAATTCAAAAATGTGTGGGATAAACACAAAGGATTTCTATCTAGAAAGAGAATGGAAGCAGAACAAAACTTAGGAAATAAGGTCAGTGCCAGGCAGACTTCTATGGTCTGTGCCCTAATTATGGCTAGACAAATCTGGATGAGATGGAGTGGGCTTTGATGGCAACTTCAGTATTTGGGAAGTATGTCCAGTGCTGGGTAGATTTCTACAGTCTGTGCCCTGGAAATCGCAAGGACAGATCAAGATCAAGTATATTTGTATTATATTGTAGCACATACTATGAGTTTATCTTATTGGGCAGACTGGATGGCCTGTGCAGGTCTTTATCTACTGTCATCTGCTATGTTACTATGTAGCTCAATGTGCTGTGGTAATGAAAAACAAAGGGCCCGATATTCAGCCCATGGGCTTCACAGAAGAGAAGCAGCATCTGCCTACTATTGTGTTCTGGATCAAAGCAGCAATTGAGTCTACATACATTCTCAACCACAAAGTAGTACTGGAAGGACTCTGCGTGCATTCCTCCAGGTCACAAGTGGTGTTCCGGGCAGAGTCCAGAGTGGTCAGTCTGGAGGGTAAACATGATTGTCATTACAACAGGAACAATATGTTGACCAGGGAGGATTCTTCCTTTGGCAGGGCAGTATTGGAGGGGTTCTTAGTTTCCTCCTGCCCTGAAGGTAAAACTTTGGTACATCTCACTTGTCTGGACTGGCCTAGGAGAAAAATAAGGAAGGTGAAATTATTTGTATCTGTTAATTTCTTTTTCTTAAGTCCTGCTAAACCAGTCCAGCACTGCTCCAGGCAAGACTGCGGCCTCAGGATGGTTGTTCAAGGGTATCCTTGCTCTTAATTCTGACTGTGCATATTAATGTGCATATCTAAGAGATTAGGCCTCTAGCAAAAAGTTCCTATGGTAGGTTTGTAGTTCTGGCTGATTGTTATGGTTGCTGATTGGTCTGAGTAATTTCAGCTTTGACGTTGACATACTGAGTTGTTCCAGGCTACACCACTCATTATATCAATGATGTCACTGGAAGATTTAGAGTCTCTGCCTCCATGTGCTGGTAAGGTGACATAACCTACTAGTCTAGACTCAACTAACAAGACTCAGGAAAGGAAATTAACAGGTATGAATAGCCTCATTTTATTGAGATAGATTTGGGAAAGCCTCTGCCTATTCCTGAGTATGAGAAACTAGAAATGAATCTACTCTTTGGGGTCTGCCAATGTCAGAGAGAGGATGCTGGGTTCAATGGACCTTTGTTCTGTCTCGGCATTCTATATCTTCATTTTTAGGAGTCTTATAATAAAATAAAAATGTGTTTAAATTATAAAAGGCAGAATGCAATTGTATCTAAGGTAGAAATGATTCTAAAAAGTTGGACTTATTAATTAAGAAGACTATTCACTAATCCCTGGATTCTATAAATGGCATGTAAATTTCCATACAGAAAATTACGCACTATGCTGAGATGCATGTGCAACAAAATTGGCTAATGAGCCAGTTGGGGCCTATAATTGGGTGCTAACAATCAATTATTGGCGTTAATTGGCAACAATTTGGATTGTGTGTGCATCTTGCTAAGCTCTATCCTATTAAGATCCGTGGTCAAATGATAACATGCAACTCAAAAGGGGACATGACCATGGGTGAGTTTGGGGCATTCACTAAAGATATACACAGTATTACTGGATACCAGGGATCTGCGCTTAAATTATGTGCCAAGATTTACACTAGGTTTCAGTTGGTATAAAAACTTGCACCCAAAATTTGGTGCAGATATTGGCTGTAAGCACTATGCTATAAACGGCGCCCGACTTGGAGCACCATTTATAGAATAGTGCTCCATGCGGATTTTTGGGGCGCCATTTTTGAGTGCCATTTACTGAATCTAGTCTTATTTGTATGGTGTGCATAAGTAGTGGGGTTTTTCACTCGATAAGCAGGATTGAGTTAAGCACATGTTGTGATGTCATCTGACTGTGCATGGACAGAACTTCTCTCCCATAGCTCAGAACTACAGTTCAGAGTTCTGAGCATGCATGGCCCATCCCACATGTAGAGATATCCTCAGCTCTTCAGTTTCCTTTTTGAAACTCTTCCTCCATTTAAAATTCTTTGCTCTATTCCAATTGTTTAGCACTCTTTTTCTGCTCACAAATGAATTCTTTTTTGTTTTCTTTGAAAGGAAAAAATTTCTGTTGTCAAAGTTGAGGTTTTGACCTTGCCGAAAGTGCAGCAGAAAAATCCAGAACGTCAACACTCATTCCAGATGTCTTCTCTGTTTGGATCTGAATCATGCTGAAGAAGACTG
The DNA here is from genome assembly GCF_901765095.1 of Microcaecilia unicolor. Lineage (NCBI taxonomy): Eukaryota > Metazoa > Chordata > Amphibia > Gymnophiona > Siphonopidae > Microcaecilia > Microcaecilia unicolor. Next base: position 110,992,970 of record NC_044035.1, read on the forward strand.
CAAGCATTATACTTGAATGTTTTCTGAAGCAATTCCATGACCATTTAAAGGCTGAAAAAGATCTCCTTCAAGAGAAAAACCAGAAAAGTGTCAGTTTTGTGCAGCTAGCCATAACCCTTGTGCATACAAGTCAATTTCTGTGGATCGACTGTCAACCTCTTGGCAATGTGATCTGCATACTCCTGCTGTCAAAGGGGATTGCTGAATGAATCTAAGCAGAGAAAGGCTGACCCTGAAGTCTGCCAGGTCTCTGTAGTGCAGCCATCATCAGAGCATCTGCCAAAGCCTGAAAGGTAGAGTGAGGAATGGGTGGAAGAAACTACCTAAGAGGAATGTAATCGTATCAGCACAGTCTCACCTCAGGCTAAAAAGCAACACTTAGATTTTTCCACAGAGCTGCAGCCCGAGTGCAGTTCACTTCTGACCTGTGTGTAGAACTCCCACATAAAGTGCAAGAGCTCTATTCATCTCCTGCTCAAACCTCTGTGCAATTGACAACTTCTATTCTGGTGCTGGTTTCATTGGCTAATAAGTCATCTGTTTTGCTTCCTTCCTCTGTAACAATTTTATTGTTCCTGCAAAAAATATTCATTGAATTTGTTAAGGGGTACTGAAAGGAAGCATCAGCCAACAGGAGCCCTTGGAAATACCTTTACATTCAACTGGGAGTTACCCTTATACAGAAAGAGGATAGGCCTTCCCAAGATCCTTGTGATAGTGTGAGTGTGATTGGAACAGGGGGCTTTCACAAAATACAACCAGACAACAATAAAAGTAAAGCAAACCCTCTTTATTAAACAAATACTGACCCCTGTTACATCACAGGTACAGTAAATAATGAATAAGGTCTTTTTCAGTTTCAAAAGCAAACTTCATCCATGTCTGTAGCTGACAGGTCCCAAACCCACAGTACATACAGCTACTTGCAGGATTGCACAAACACAGGTCTGGCTCCAGCCAGCCCTCAAGAATAGGATTCTAGAGTTAAAACTTGACTTACCTCAGCCAGGTTCTGGTAGTGTACACATCAGCAGGGGAGTTCTTACACTACAGGGTGGCTTCTCTCTTCCTAGGACCTCTCTGTTCTGTTCTGCCAGAGAGCTTTTACTTCCTGCTCATTGTTGAGCCCCATCCTCCTGGCCAGACCCTATGCTCACTTGAACAGCTTCAACCTTTATTATTATTTATTAGGATTTATTTGGCATGGCTGACTTAGCACCACCTGCTGTAAGGAGGCTAAGCCTCAACCTCAGTGAGGGAGTGTTCTTAGGGACACCTGCTGCTATACCCACTCACTCCCTCACAATCTTTGCAATCTACATGTGATTTGGAGCAGGGACCAGCATATTTACTACTGTTGTCCTTTCCAGACTCCATTGATTTTCAATCAAAAAGTTTTTAGATGACTGATACTCGCCCACCTTTGTTCAGTGGTACTGAAAAAGATTCTACAGGAATTTCATTTGACCTGCTGGCCTGGAACAAATCTCTATATGAGGATATTTCTTATCCACAGTTCGTTCAGAAGATGGCTAAGGAAGTACCTTTTCCTCTACTTCAAGATGTTGAGCCAAGAGTGGACGTATTTGGTTTTTAAAATACATCGAGGCACCAAAAGCAACTGTTGTTGTTCCTATCCCTGGCTTATTGCTGGACCAGTGATTCCATAAGTGGCAGAATCCATTCACTATTCAGCTAGTTTGATATGAAGTATAAAGTCCAAACAGCTCCAGGTTTCAATAAGATCCAACTCTCTCATGCATCTGTCATAGTTAAGACAGCTGTGAGGAAAGCCAAGGAGTACAGGAATTTCTTCAACATTCTGCTTGAAAGAGATCTATGAATGTTAGATCACTTTGGCAGGAAAGTTTTTCATGGGGCGATGTTATCAGTCTGTATAACAGTGCATTAAATCTATATGGTCAGGTACATACATACTGTCTTCCTGAAATCTAGCTTTTCTCACTGAGCCTTTGTTTGCAGTCTCAAACAGATGTTGGTGTCATACTGGCAGAGGTGAATGAGTATAGTACTCACCTTACACATACCACCTCAGTATGTTTGAGACTTCGTCCAGGATTTCCAGTTTTGCAGTTGCGGTCAGACACTTGGCTGCGTGCCTCCAGGTTGTGTGAGAATGCACATTCTAATTTGGTAGATGCTCCTTGTATGGGAGATTCCCTCTTTGAAGATAAAGTAAAAGAGATATTTGATCCTGGAGTGGAGAAGTGCAGCGGACTGGGAAATGGAAAGTCCATGTTCAAATCTCATGATAGCGGGGATGAGACGACTTCCCTATGAAGAAAGACTAAGGAGGCTAGGGCTTTTCAGCTTGGAGAAGAGATGGCTGGCACTTAGCTGGCAGTCAATAATCTCATTCCACAGATGTCTCAAATCTTCATTGCTTTGATAGAGGTATATAAAATAATGAGTGGAGTGGAACAGGTGGATGTGAAGCATCTGTTCACGCTTTCCAAAAATACTAGGACTAGGGGGCATGCCAGTGGCGTAGCCAGACCTGAGATTTTGGGTGGGCCCAGAGCTAATATGGGTGGGCACTATATATATATATATATATATATATATATATATATATAAAGAGAGAGAGAGAGAGAGAGAGAGAGAGAGAGAGACATGAGTAATGTTTCTTGGGATACTACAAAATAATGTCTTAGAATGCACTTGATGATGGATTTCTAAGTATTCTGCCCAACAGCTGCCCTGCATCAACATAAACCACTTACTTAATGTGGGGAAAAAACAATAGTTTTAAATATAGTTACATTATGCCATATCAAAGTTGATCAGATATGTCTACTATAATGGCAAATATGTCAACACACATAACAGTATAATCACAGCAATGGCATATACTTTGCTTAACAAATGTAAATGCCTGATTAAGCAAAACAGGAAGAAAACCTTGGAAGACTTTTTCCCTTCCTTTGGCTCTACTGCTTTCTCTCTCTATTCTGATGCTGACAAAATAAAATTGCCAGTTTGGCACATATCCTTCAACTTTGCTTTATAAAAGAAATGTATATCAAAGGACAGAACGAATCACAGACGAAGAACAAACCAAAAATACTTTATTGAAAATGATCCAACATGACCATGTTTCGCCTGAAGGCTAGGGACATTTGTAAAAACAAACAGTTTAAAATAAAAACCAAGAACAAAGTACAGGTGTGGTTATATATATTCAAGAAGTGTAACTATTTAAATAGAACAGTGTAGTGTGCTTTAATATAAAAACAGTAAGTGCATAAACGTACAATTCCAAAGCTGTATAATAGTATGTAGCAAATTAAGTTGAGAACCTATGCTCACTAAAGAATGAAACTATGCTCACTAAAGAATGAGGCGCCGTCTTTTGGTGTTGAATATATCAATAATTCTGTCATAGTCCAATGAATCACACAGTTCTCTTTCAAATGATAACAGTGACAGATTATGGAGGCGACTGGTAAGCATTGAGGCTCTTGATGCCGTTTTGATCCTGTTTACAGTTGAAAACAATCATTCCACAGTGCAAGTTGACATCGGCAGAGTGATAAGTACTCTTAAAAGGGCACTGACATTTGGGAAAATGTCCACATTGCAGCTGTCTAGTACTTCAATTAAAGATGGAAAATTTATACCTTCTACTACTTTGCGTTTTAGATGCTGATCAAACACTGTTAATTCAGCCTCCTCTATGGTAATGCCATATAATGTAGACGGGGGCAGTAGACTCTCTCTTCGGCCAAAGGCCTCAGATGTTGGCATACAGGCAGCAGAAGCAGTCATCATTCCATAAGCATCATCTTGAAAACGATTATTCAGTTCACTTAGCTGGCAGTCAATAATCTCATTCCACAGATGTCTCAAATCTTCATTGCTTTGCACAGAAGAAGATTTACCCAAAGTGGAAAAAAACAATGAATCACCAAACTTTATAGGTAGCTTTGTCTTTCGAGAGGAAGAAACATCCCACTTTTCAATATCATATTTCTCCATGTGATCCTCTGTTAATTTAAGAACTTTATCAAAGTCATTTGATGTGTTCTCCCTAAACTGAACAAAAGTTTCTTTTAGACACTCTATAAGATTTATGCAATCTGTAACAGACAACGTGGCACTCTGTAGTCCTTTTGTGGCAAAATCACTGCTTTCAAATAATTTCCCAAATGTAACTGCCAGAAATAAGAATTTCTTTGTCTCTATATGCTGTAGAAGTGATAAGGAATCTAGTTTTGTCTGTCCAGCAGCATTTGAAAATTCAGCAAGTACTTCAAGAATAACATCAAAAAGTATCAATAATTTTTTCACAGAGCCAGATTTTGAGCTCCATCTTGTGTCTGTTGATCGTTCAAGTTCAAGACATGGTCTATCAGGATGCAGTTGTTTCTGTACTTCCAAAAAACGAGCATGCCTATATGTACCTGTCATAAAACTATGCAAGGAGTTCAGAATTTCAAAAAATGTGCTAACAGAGGGACATGCTTTAGATGCTGTGCAGAGAACCAGATTGAGGCGATGAGAATTACAGTGCACATAAACAGCCCGCCGAAACGTGCGTTTCAAAATGACATGAACACCTCCTTTGTTTCCAGACATCAAAGATGCTCCATCAAAGCTGAAGCCAACACATAACTCTGGATCTAGTTCAAGCACGTCAATCACTTTTATGATTTTATCAGAAATCCCATTTGCTGTCATGTCTGCAGTATCAAGAAATCCAACTGCCCTTTCCTTTATTATCCCTTTGTGTAGGTACCTGACACATACTGCAACAAGCTCACGTTTAGAGAGATCTTTGCATTCATCACCCAGGATTGCATAGTATGTATTATCGGTTTCATGTATTTCGGATTTGATTTTGCGTAACAGTAGTATAGTGGCAGATTCTAACAGTTCATTCTGAATATCTGGGCTCATTAGAGTTGCATTCTTTGGAAGTTTTTCAAGACGACTTTTGATACTGTCGTCATATTTGCTAAGGAGTTTGAACATTTCCAAAAAGTTTCCTTTATTTAAGGCTTCTTCTGTCTCTCTGTGTCCGCGTAATGGGATTTCTTGCTTGGCACAGAATATCACAATATCAAGTACTACTTTGATGTGTTCACGATTCCTTTCAACTAAAGAAAGGTTCATGGCATCTTGGTTTAGTTGATTGAAAATGTTTCCCCGACCTCCTGGTAAGTGATTTTGTCTGTAGTCTTCAAATTTTCCTAGTGCAAGACAGTGTGCCTTGCTGGATTCATGTTTTGAGCAGCTCTGATTCATGTGCTTCCAATCTCTAAAGCCAGTTCTTGTGAAAGTTTCTTCAGCCCGGGTATCAGAAAAATGTCTGCATGCTTTGCAAAACACTGCATCCTGGCTTGCACTGTATTCCAGCCAGCAAAATTTATCATACCAGTGAGATGAAAAACTTCGGGACTTGCCACTAATTGTACAAACTGGGAAAGCCTGTAACTTTGGCTGTTTTGGTGGTTCATCAATGTCAGATAAATCTGAAAGTAATTCCATTGGTTGCACACCAGGTTTACTGATCTGTGAGCATAAAGTAGAACTTGTTGAGGGAACAGCATCCTCACCATGCTCCTCTAGATGTGGTCTTTCAATTCTATCTGCATCCTCACCATGCTCCTCTATACGTGGTTTTTTGAAGTAGTATAGTAATGAACTCTGTTTTGCCATGGGGGCAGAATAAGGAACACTATCAGGAAATATATTTATCTCTGGAACACTTCCGGGATTTTTCTCTCCTCGAAGCTAAAATCATAATAACTTCAGTAAGTTTTGTGATAAGGATCTTCTGAGTTTACATTTACATAAAGGACTGAAATACAAATCCACATATGCATCCAGCTTTTCCTACCTAAGCGCACAACTATGGAACGCATTGCCAAAAGCAGTAAAAACTACGCTTGACCACCTAAATTTTCAGAAAGCACTAAAGACAGACCTGTTCAGAAGAGCATACCCCACCGACCCAACATAAAAATACCTGGACACTTGCAACACAATGTAACCAAAGACCGTAACAGACATTACCTGACTCTTCTTCCCCCCTTCCCTCTCTAAGTTCTCCCAATTGTACCTACCATACATGCATCTCATTCTACAACAGTATCACTTTGTATTCATTCATACCATGTATTTGTTCAGACCAGAATTGGTTAACACCATTGACGGTTACATGTAAGCCACATTGAGCCTGCAAAACTGTGGGATACAAATGTAACAAATAATAATAACACATCCAACAACATAGGTAGCAGAAGCATAATAAAGTTGCCCTTTTACTAAAGCTTAGCACCCCCACAATCCTGGAACAATGTATTCAAATTGTAGTAGCACCTCAATAATAGTAACACAAAATCACTTTGTTGCCAAGTACTTTGTGATCCTGCAAAGAGGCTTCTTAGAGCCTATATTGCAAACGATAGCACCAGTTCCAATAACAGTACCTTTAAAAAGGCAGCAGTGAATATACACAACAAACACAACAGCAATACACATCCCATTGGAAAAGCTAGACACCACTTCAGGCACAGCTCCTTGTGATTCTGGGCAAGTCACTTAACCCTCCATTGCCTGCCGCATTGAGCCTGCCATGAGTGGGAAAAAGCCACATGCCAGCAGAAACTCTCATCTGCTCGTGGTCACATGCAGACCACAGACTAACCCTCATCAATTACAGAATAAAGGAGCAAAAATTATAAATGTATTGATTTATTTACTAAATTTTTATGCCACATTATCTCTGCAGTACTAAACAGATCACAATTCAACACACATTAATTTTAAAACATATTACAAAAACATAAAGACCTTCCCTACCCTACCAGATTCATCCCAGCAACCTGGCATCAGCATTTCCCTTCAATAATCTCTATCCATCCCCATAGCTCAGCATCAGCCCTTCCCTTCTCTACCTTACCCCCCCTCCCCATCCATCCCTGTAGCCCAGTATCAATCCTTCCCTTCCCCACCATCCATCCCATAGCGAAACATCAGCTCTATCCTTCACCCCACTCCTCCCTGTAGCCTAGCATCAGCCCTGTCCTACTCCCTACCCACCCCCTATGGAATTTTTCTGCACGCACCGGTCCACCCAGAGAAAACCGCCGATGCCTACACTTTTTTTTTAAATTTTAATTTTAAACTAGGCACTGCAGAGACCATCCCCACCCAAAAACCCACCAAAATGAGAGAAAGACAACTTTTTAAAAATTAAGCTAGCTTGGCACTATTAAAATTTATTGTTGGGGAATTTTTGGGTGGGGATGGGCTCCTCATTGCCCTAGGCACCGGCAGTGAAATGTCTACCCCCCCAATCCAGAAGCCCACTACCAGACCACAGCCATCATTTTGATTACAAAAGAATAATCAAAATGCTGGCAGGTCATGGTGGTGGGCTTCGGGGTGGGCTCTTCACTGCAGGGCAAAAAAAGGTATATTTTAATCATTAAATATATACATTTTTTGCCCTAGGCAGTGAAGTGGTTACCCCACCCAGAAATTCCACAACAATAAATTTTAATAGTGCCCAGGCCCCAGCTTAATTAAAAAAAATATACATGATGATTTTTATGATGAAAAAGAAAGCATTTTCAATTTTATTACCTGCTCCTGCTGGGCTGGGCTGGGCTGGGCTGCTGCTTACCTCTTGGCACTGGCAGTAAGAGAGGAGGAGGAGACACTGGAACTTTCTGCCTTGCCTTCTGGAATGATCTTCTGAACTTTTCTTTCCCCCACATGCAGGTAGGGCCAGCTGAGGCTCGCCTCGCACCTACGTGCGTGCGTGCACGTGCAGCAATTTTTTTTTTAGCCTGCCTGCCCTGTGTGCCCTCAGATGCCATGACCACGAGCGGAAGGAGAGGCGAGAGCAAGGCCGCGCACAGCAATGTCCAGATTCCTCCAGTCAGTGAGTGGTACTGGCGCGCTGCATTGCACTCCCGAAGGTAGGGCGCCTAGTAGGCGGGCCGGGCTGATGTTGCAGTGAGCCTGATCAGCTGAGCGCTAGGCCGCGACGCGTGTGTGCGCTTGGGTGGTGTGGGCGGGACTGGCGGGCCTGAGTGAGATGAATCGGGCTGCCGTGCGGCTGGAGACTCTGTCCGTCGGAGCCCGAGATCAGCTAGCGGGTGCGCCGTGCGGGTGCCGTCCCTGCCGTGCTGCTGCTGTCGCGAACTCGCGATGTTTGTGATTGGGCGGGCCTGGGCCCACCCAGGCCCACCCGTAGCTACGCCCCTGGGGCATGCGATGAAACTACAGTGTAGTAAATTTAAAACAAATCGGAGAAAATCTTTCTTCACCCAATGCATAATTAAACTCTGGAATTCATTGCTGGAGAACGTGGTGAAGGCAGTTAGCTTGGCAGAGTTTAAAAAGGGGTTAGACTGTTTCCTAAAGGACAAGTCCATAAACCACTACTAAATGGACTTGGGAAAAATCCACAATTCCAAAAATAACATGTATAGAATGTTTGTACGTTTGGGAAGCTTGCCAGGTGCCCTTGGCCTGGATTGGCCGCTGTCATGGACAGGATGCTGGGCTCGATGGACCCTTGGTCTTTTCCCAGTGTGGCATTACTTATGCACTTATGGCAGCTCTTTGTGACCTTGGGAAAAGTCTCCTCCATGCTTATGGGAGGAGTCAATAGCAAACCCAAGGGCAGGGAGTCCTTCAATATGCAGTTATCAGGAGTCGGTTTGACTTGAGGGCACATCTTTCCTAGTTTGATTATGGAGTTCTCTCTATGTGTATATAACATTTTAGACTGTACATTGCTTAGATCTGTCAGACAGTTTATGCAGTATCAAATGTTTTAATAAACATAAACACCTAGATATTTGATACTATAATGGATCATTGCTCCATCCTTCAGCATCTTTCGGCTGTGACACCTTCCTCTTCTGGATCATCAGGCAGATGATGATCTTTCAACCAGTACAACAAAGATTTCTACCAACTTAAAGTTTTTGTATCAGAAACAACCACAATTAAGTCAGCAACCTGTTCATTAAAAGACCTTGGGGCTCATTTTCAAAAGAGAAAAAATCCAAAAATGGCACAAATCTGTTTTGGACGTTTTCCCCACAAAAACATCCAAATTGGTATTTTTGAAACCAGTTTTAAGATGTTTTTCTATGAAGTCCATTAGAAGTGCATTCAAATCACAAGGGGGCGTATCGGGCATGTTAAGGGCAGGATCTGGGTGTTCCCAGTACTTGAATGTTTTTCTGCCATAATGGACATCTAGCAAATAGCCATTTTCCAAAAAAAAAAAAGAAGAAGACATTTTTCTGTTTTGAAAAAGGCTATATTCCCAACTTGAATTTTGGCTGTTTTTTTAGCAAAACATCCAGAGTTGGACTTAGACGCCATATCGAAAATGCCTCTCCACAACATAGAGAGAGGGCTCAACCTAAGTAATTTGTCTACTTTCTTGCTGAACAGTCACAACCCCTCCAGAATATGTATCCTGCTTTTCCTGTGGGGCAGACTGTTACTACAGATTCCTGATTTCAGAGTGTAATTGAAAAGAGTTACCACTTCATGCTTCTCAGGCGGCACCCAGATCAACCTTTTGCACTGGACCCAACTCCCCAAATCTTATGTCAACCAAGAGGTTTCTCTTGTTTTCCATTCCTTTCCAGACCACAGTCCAAATTTTTCTGAACAAGTTGAAAATCAAGATGAATACTCTTTTCACCATTCTACCATTTCTAAAGAAAGGGGATTCTCTGTATACTTAAACTCAAGGATCATTCATTCCAATCCATCCCAACTACAGAAAGTATTTATTTATTTGTTTCCATGTGATATACTGCTATATGGCCTGTATTAGACTTCAAAGCAGTTTACAATTCAATAAGAAAAAAGGGAGAAATGGAGGAGAAGAGAAAGGAAAAAAGCCCTACACAACTAGTTGCTATCTGGACCAAATATTTGAGTAAACAGATGACATTTGAGCAATCCCTTAAATGCTCAGAGAGTTGATTGGTTCCTGATATGAAGTGGGAGGTCATTCCACAGTTTTGGGCCAATAAAGTGGAAGACAGTAGAGCGCAAAGAAGTTAGATGAAGTTCTAAGGGTGACAGCAACCAGAGAACATTATGAAAAGCGGAGCGGAGGAAGCGGAGGGGAATGTAGGGGATGAGAAGTTTGAGATAAGCAGGAGCAGAGGGCAATTTGTAAACCAAAGTGAGACGTTTAAAAGTGACATATGCAGTGAATGGAAGCCAATGTTCAAGCTTAAGCAGAGGGGTAACATGGTCAAAACAGTTTGCAATGTAGAGCATCTTGACTGATGTAGATTGAATGAGCTGAAGGTGTGTAAAAGATTGAAGAGGGGTGCTGGCATAAAGAGAGTTACAATAATCATTTAATCTTAATAGTTAACATTGCCATGCAAATAATAAATCTTAAGTAACTTGGAAATAAAAGGAAGGAAAATAGAGAATCAGAGCTCCTAATAAAGAAGGTAAGGTTAAATATTGTTTTCCTGATTATTGGAATGGTGAGGATTTAAAAAGCCATAATTAGATTTATATGTTTTTTTTTCAGAGAAACTGCATTATATGGAAATCTCATCCTTAAGAAAGGTGTGATAGCTCCAGAAGACCAGCCCTAATTTTTAAGTGATACTGCTTTAATCATAGATTCATCATTGTCTTCATATCAAAATAATGCACAGATTTAACCTGAGATTGAAGAGATTTTGGAATATAAGAGACTTTCCTATAATTCCAACAATAAAAAATGAAAAAATAACAAATGATACAATTGTTTTGAAAACATATTATCAAAATTAAGAAGTGCTCCACATTAAAAGGAGGATCCAGATATATAATTGTTCCCTGTCCAGTGATTATTCTTCAAGATTCCAAGGAGCTGACACTGATTCTCAAACAAAATCATAAAGACTGAAATTAATTTGGGTGACTGTGGCCTTTATGTACTGAAGAAAAGTATACTTCACGATAATAAACTTTCACGTGAAAGCTTTTTAAAATGTGCCAGTAATGAGCTGCTGTGAAGCAAAATCATGCAAAGTGGCTCATTTTCAATTGACAAGCAGGTTGAATCAGGCATACATTCCAATCTCCAGTTCCAGCTCCAAGTCCTAGCTCTGGCTCCACATTCTAGCTCAGACTGCAGGTATTCATTTATTTATCTGTTGCCTTTGTAGATAATCAAGGTGACCAAATAAATGTGTTGGCTCAGGTCAAAATGCCTAGGGGGGGGGGGGTATTATTAAGCTGTGTTAGGACTGTATCCAGCTTTTCCATATCATCATGCTGATCAATCCATAGACTGGTGGGTTGTGTCCATCTACCAGCAGGTGGAGATAGAGAGCAAACTTTGCCTCCCTATATGTGGTCATGTGCTGCCGGAAACTCCCCAGTATGTTCTCTATCTCAGCAGGTGGTGGTCACACACAGCAGCAGCTCTGGCTAGGCCTCCAAGCCTAATTTTTAGGTTTTGTTGAGTGCCTGGGGTTGAGGGCTCTTCTTGAGCAAGTGCAAACCTGGTGGCGCCAGGTCCCTCCTTTTCTCCCCCCTCCCGCTGGCTCCGTTAAAAAAAAAAAAAAAAAAATTTTGAACGTCCTTAAAGGCGTTTATTTCGATGTTTATTTAAACGTTTATTGCAGCTACTCACTGGGACACCAGGTCGTTACAGCTCGGAGCGGAAAGCAGGTAATTTTTACCTTTTTATAGCGGGCAGGGGGTTCCCCGATTGATCTCCACGTGGCCTATGGCGTCGGAGGGCGAGGGCGCAAAGAGTCGCTCCCCTGATCGCTTGGGCGCTTCTAGAGGGGATGCGGGGTTCTTAAAGTCTGATTCGCCCTTGTTGGGTGACAGTTTCGTGACCGATGAGTGTCCCGGTCCTTCCTCCGGTGTGGCGGTTTTTCCCGCCATAAACGCCCATCCCCCGCGGCTCGCCTCCGCCATATTGGCTGGCCACGCGGCTTGGACGGCTTCTTCTTGGGCCGCCCTTGAGGTGGGAGACATTGATGCCATGAACGCCCTTAATTTGGGCGACGGCACAAAAGCGGCTAAAGTTAAGCGCCGTTCTTCCCGCGCGGCTCCTTCGCGGAGTGTCGCGCCGGACGCCATCTTGGATGCGCAGCATGTCTCTCCCCCGCTCTTGCGAGCGCCGGTTGAGGGTGCGTCTAGGGCTGTAGCCCAGGCTGCGGAAGTGCACAGTATGCGGGGTTTCTCCCCCGAGTTTGTTTTGCTGCTGCATCAGGCCTTCCTTATGCAAAACGCTGCCCCTGCTCCCTCGTCTGGTAAAGAGGTTGAGGTCCCCGGAGGTAAACGCCCTCGGGTTGATTCCCAGGCCTTGGAGGACTTTGTCTCCTCCGATGTAGATGAGGGCAGCGTTTCTGAGTTCTCCCAACGGTCCTTTGCGGATTCCTTGGAGGAGACGGATCCCCGCTCGGATGGAGCGGATGACCCCTCTGCAGCGCGGCTTTAGCTCAGAGGATTTGCCCAACCTGTTAATGCAGGCCATGGGCATTTTGAAGTTTTCCTCTCCGGAGGACGTCTCTCCCTCAGCCCCTGTTGGCTCTGCCATTATGCTGGGGACGAAGCGCCCGCATAGAACCTTCCACGTGCATGATGCCATGCACACCTTAATTTCGGCTCAGTGGGATGTCCCGGAAGCGAGCCTTAAAGTGGTTAGGGCTATGTCCCACCTCTATCCTTTGCCTGAAAGTGAACGTGAGGCCTATCTGTGGCCTACCGTGGTTTCTTTAATCACTGCGGTGACTAAGAAAACGGCGTTGCCGGTGGAAGGTGGCACGGCCCTATAGGACGCCCAAGACAGAAGATTGGAGGCGGCCTTAAGGTCGTCCTTTGAGGCGGCTGCTTTAAGTTTGCAGGCCTCAGTTTGCGGCTCCTATGTGGCCAGGGCGTGCCTGACTATGGTGCAGCGGGCTTCCCCCTCGGATCATTCCTTGAGGGCTGATTGGCCGGCCCTGGAATCGGGCTTAGCCTATTTGGCAGACTTGCTGTATGATGTTTTGAGGGCCTCAGCTAAAGGCATGGCTCAGACAATCTCTGCGCGGCGGTGGCTTTGGCTGAAGCAAAGGTCTGCTGACCACGCCTCTAAATCCCGCCTGGCTAGATTGCCTTTTAAAGGCAAGCTGCTCTTTGGGGTCGAGCTGGACAAAATCGTGACCGATCTCGGCACGTCTAAGGGCAAGAGGTTACCAGAGGTCAGGGCTCGGGCTAGTGCTCGCCCCGGTACCTCCAGAGGACGGTTTCAGGAAGCCCGTCGGTACCGCCCGAGCAGGTCGGGCTCCTCTGCCCCCTCTTCCTTCAAGAGGAACTTCTCCCCCAAGCAGCATTCCTTTCGCAGAGACCGCCGTCCCGGAGGTGCTCCCTCCGGTCCTCCCCTAGGGTCTCGTACCCAATGACGGGGCCTTGGTCCACGCCCCAGTGCAGATTGGAGGACGGCTGTCCTCGTTTCTGGGCGAGTGGATCACAATAACTTCAGACGCTTGGGTGCTGGAAGTCATCAGAGACGGCTACAAGCTAGAGTTCTGCCGACCCTTAAGAGACGGGTTTGTACTCTCTCCCTGCAAGTCTCCGGTCAAAGCTGTGGCAGTGCAGCAGACCTTGGACAATCTGATCCGCCTGGGTGCGGTCGTTCCGGTGCCAGAAAATCAGCTTGGCAAGGGACGTTACTCCATTTACTTTGTGGTACCAAAGAAAGGAGATTCTGTACGGCCTATCCTCGACCTCAAAGGGTTCAATCAGGCACTTTCGCATGGAGACCCTCCGCTCTGTTATAGCGGCAGTGAAGGCAGGAGAGTTCCTGGCATCCTTGGACATCAAGGAAGCGTACTTGCATATTCCCATCTGGCCTCCTCATCAACGCTTTCTGCGTTTTGCAGTACTGGGCCGACACTTCCAGTTCAGAGCCCTCCCGTTCGGGTTGGCTACTGCTCCGCGGACCTTCTCCAAAGTAATGGTGGTCATCGCGGCCTTCCTGAGGAAGGAAGGAGTACAAGTCCATCCTTATCTGGACAACTGGTTGATCCGAGCCCCCTCTTATGCAGAGTGCGGCAAAGCTGTGAACCGGGTGGTTGCTCTTTTGAGCTCCCTGGGGTGGATCATCAACTGGGAGGAAAGCCAGCTGCGCCCAACTCAGTCCCTGGAGTATCTGGGGGTTCGATTCGACACCCAAGTGGGCAGAGTGTTCCTGCCAGACAATCGGATTGTCAAGCTTCAGGCTCAGATGGACCAGTTCCTAGTAGCCTCTCCTCTTCGGGCTTGGGACTATGTGCAGCTGTTGGGCTCTATGACGGCCACGATGGAAGTAGTGCCCTGGGCCAGGGCTCATATGAGACCACTACAACACTCTCTGCTACAGCGCTGGACTCCGATGTCGGAGGATTATGCTGTGCGCCTTCCCTTGGACCCAGCAGTGCGCAAGGCGCTGAGCTGGTGGACGCAGACAGACAAGTTGTCTGCAGGAATGCCTCTGGTGACCCCGGAGTGGATTGTCGTCACGACGGACGCCTCTTTGTCGGGCTGGGGAGCCCACTGCTTGGGAAGGACAGCGCAGGGGCTCTGGTCTCCTGCAGAGGTAAAGTGGTCTATCAACCTCCTGGAACTCAGAGCCATTCGGTTGGCGCTTTTGGAGTTCATCCCGGTACTGGCGTTGAAGCCTATACGGGTCCTGTCAGACAATGCCACGGCTGTGGCCTATGTCAACTGCCAGGGAGGTACCAAGAGCGCCCCTCTAGCCAAGGAGGCCATGAATCTATGCCAGTGGGCGGAAGCGAACCTGGAACAGCTGTCAGCGGCCCACATTGCCGGAGTCATGAATGTCAAGGCGGACTTTCTCAGTCGCCATACCTTGGAGCCCGGAGAGTGGCAGCTATCTGCTCAGGCGTTCTTGGACATCACGAAGCGCTGGGGCCAGCCGAGCCTAGATCTGATGGCGTCATCGGCCAATTGCCAAGTGCCGCGCTTTTTCAGCAGAGGACGGGACCCTCGATCCCTGGGAGTGTAGATGCTCTTCTCCAACAGTGGCCGACACAAGAGCTTCTCTATGTGTTCCCGCCCTGGCCCATGTTGGGCAGGGTGCTAGACCGGGTGGCAAAGCATCCGGGCCGGATAATCCTGGTGGGTCCGGATTGGCCCAGGCATCCCTGGTATGCGGACTTGATCAGGCTCTCAGTGGACGATCCTCTGCGGCTGCCAGTGGAGCAGGGCCTGTTACATCAGGGTCCCGTGGTGATGGAGGATCCCTCCCCCTTTGGTCTTACGGCCTGGCTATTGAGCGGCAGAGTCTGAGGAAGAAGGGCTTCTCAGACAAGGTCATCACCACTCTGCTGAGAGCGAGGAAGCGCTCTACTTCTACTGCTTACGCCAGGGTTTGGCATACCTTTGCAGCGTGGTGTGAAGCAGGTTCACTTTCTCCATTTACTGCTCCAATTTCTTCAGTGCTGGCGTTCCTGCAAGAAGGTCTGGAGATAGGCCTGTCGCTCAGTTCCCTGAAAGTCCAGGTAGTGGCCCTGGCTTGCTTCAGGGGCCGCCTGAAGGGTGCTTCCCTGGCTTTGCAGCCAGATGTGGTGCGTTTCCTCAAGGGAGTTAATCACCTGCGCCCTCCTCTGCACTCAGTGGTGCCTGCGTGGAATCTCAACCTGGTGCTAAGAGCCTTACAAAGCCGCCTTTTGAACCCTTGTCGAGGGCATCTCTGAAAGACCTGACGTTGAAAGCAGTCTTTTTGGTGGCTATCACTTCAGCCAGAAGAGTTTCCGAGCTCCAGGCACTCTCTTGTCGAGAGCTTTTTCTGCAGTTCACTGAGGCAGGAGTGACTATTCGCACAGTGCCTTCCTTCCTACCCAAGATTGTTTCTCGCTTCCATGTGAGTCAGCAGCTCTGTCTCCCTTCCTTTCGTAGGGAGGACTACCCAGAAGAGTATTCTGCTCTCAAATATCTGGATGTGAGACGGGTCATCATCAGATACTTGGAAGTGACCAATGATTTCCGGAAGTCGGATCATCTGTTTGTCCTGTTTGCAGGTCCTCGTAAGGGTCTGCAGGCTGCTAAGCCTACAGTGGCAAGATGGGTCAAGGAAGCCATTGCAGCGGCTTATGTGGCCGCGGGGAAGGTGCCGCCTATCCAGCTGAAGGCTCACTCCACTAGAGCTCAGGCGGCCTCGATGGCAGAGGCCGGGTCCGTCTCCTTGGAAGAGATTTGCAAGGCGGCAACTTGGGCGTCGGCCCATACCTTCTCCAGACATTACCGCTTGACTGTGGCTGCTCGGGCGGAGGCCCGGTTTGGAGCTTCAGTGTTGAGTTCAGGGATTTCAATGTCCCGCCCTGGGTGAGTACTGCTTCGGTACATCCCACCAGTCTATGGATTGATCAGCATGATGATATGGAAGGTAAAATTATGTATCATACCTGATAATTTTCTTTCCATTAATCATAGCTGATCAATCCATAGCCCCTCCCAGATATCTGTACTGTTTATATTCTGGTTGAATTTTAGGTTCAAGTTTAGTCTTCAGTTACTTCAGGAGGACTTCGTGTTCAAGTTTTTTCACTTGGATTCTTCAAGAGTTGAGACGAGTTTGTGTTACAGTGAGCTGCTGCATTCCTCTCCCCTCCGTTTTACGGGGCTGGATTGAGACTTAAATTCTGCCGGCACTCCCTTCCGCTTCGTGCGGCTGTAGGGCAGCTTTGTACCCCTCCCGCTTCGGCGGTGTTAGGGTCAGTCAGCTCCTCCCGCGGTTGCGGTTGCAGGATAAGCCAGATCCCCCCGCATCGGCGGAGTGGTGTCCCTCCCCCGCTCCGCGGGGATGAGCTGGACGGATTCCCCTCCCCCACTTGTGTGGGGATGAGTTGGGTTAATTCCCCTCCCCCGTTTCGGCGGTGGTGAGCTGGGCAGAGTGTCCCTTTGTGGGTGTAATTCTCTAAGTGCTGAGTCCTGCGGATGGAGCTTTGATATCGACATACTGAGGAGTTTCCGGCAGCACATGACCACATATAGGGAGGCAAAGTTTGCTCTCTATCTCCACCTGCTGGTAGATGGACACAACCCACCAGTCTATGGATTGATCAGCTATGATTAATGGAAAGAAAATTATCAGGTATGATACATAATTTTACCATTTTCGAAAGAGAAAGACGCCCATATTTCGACCCAAATCGGGAGATGGGCATCTTTCTCCCGTGGGCATCCAAATCGGTATAATCGAAAGCCGATTTGGGGCGTCTTCAACTGCAATCTGTCGCGGAAACGGCAAAGTTGATAGGGGCATGTCGGAGGCGTGGTGAAGGCAGGACTGGGGCGTGTTTATCGGCCGAGGAGAGATGGGCGTCCTCGACCGATAATCGAAAAAAGAAAGGCGTTTTTAGCGCGAATTTGGGTCACTTTATTTGGACCCTTTTTTTTCACGAACAAGTCCCAAAAAAGTGCCCTAAATGACCAGATGACCACCGGAGGGAATTGGGGATGACCACCCCTGACTCCCCCAGTGGTCACTAACCCCCTCCCACCCAAAAAAAACAACTTTAAAAACTTTTTTTTTACAGCCTGTATGGCAGCCTCAAATGTCATACCCAGCTCCATCACAGCAGTATGCAGGTCCCTGGAGCAGTTGTTAGTGGGTGCAGTGGACTTCAGGCAGGTGGACCCAGGCCCACCCCCCCCCCCCTACCTGTTACACTTGTGGTGGTAAATGGGAGCCCTCCAAACTGCCCCCAAAACCCACTGTACCCACATCTAGGTGCCACCTTCAGCCACAAGTGATATGGTAATGGCGTAGAGTTATGGGGAGTGGGTTTTGGGGGGCTCAGCACCCAAGGGAAGGGAGCTATGGACTTCAGAGGCAGTTTGCTTTGCTTTTTTAATTGTTACAAGTGCCCCCTAGGGTGCCCGGTTGGTGTCCTGGCATGTGAGGGGGACCAGTGCACTACGAATCCTGGCCCCTCCCACAACCCAATGCCTTGGATTTGGTCGTTTTTGAGCTGGGCGCCTTCAGTTTCCATTATCGCTGAACAACGATAGCTCAAATCCGCACAAATCCGATGCATTTGGCTGGCACAAACCGTATTATCGGAAAAAAGATGGACTCCCATTTTTTTTTAAAATACAGTTTGTCCCGCCCCTTCACTTACCCGTTCTTGGAGATAGACAGCAATGGAGATGGGCATTCGCGTTCGATTATGCCCCTCAAAGTCATCTTATTTACCCTTTAATGTGACTTAAAGAGCTCTAACACAGTTTGTCGTGAGCTACTGTGGTGATATTTAGGTCACCGTAGGTTACATCATAATGAGATGCAAGCATGTAACTGCATGTAAAGGAGCTCATTACTATGTAAAAGCCAAAATGGAACTTGTGATGTGCATGGGGGGCATGCTGGAAGTTGTGTTCTGGGCTTAAAATGATGATAAAACAACCCCAGTCAAAAGCTCCTAATATCTGCTGTCTGAGTGTTATATCTTCCCGCTCTTCTGTGTAATAGGACAAGGTTCTCTCGACCATAACTGTAGCCTCTGTGTCAATCTCAAAGCTTTTAGTTTTACAGAAGAAACCTTCCTTATGATCTACCTATTGCTGCATGTTATAGGGAATTTGTCTTTTTTTATGGTATACTAGAAATCTTGGTTTTCTTGATACTGCACACCTGGCTACAGCTTGTCAAACTTCTCTTGCATTGCAGTGGCGTAGGAAGGGGGGGCGGTGGGGTGGTCCGCCCCGGGTGCACGCCACTGGGGGGGTGTCGGCTCCGTTGGTTCCCTGCTCCCTCTGCCCCGGAACAGGTTACTTCCTGTTCCGGGGCAGAGAGAGCAAGGAACCAGCGGAGCCGATGCAGCTCCCAGCGACGTGCACTCGGGGGCGGATCGGCCCTCTCGCCCGCCCCTCACTTCCTAATTGAAGTAAGAATGTGCTCTGGGGGGTGCGCTCCGGAGGGGGGAGGGTGCGTGCCGAGGGGGGGGGGCGCCGTGCTGCACCCGGGGGGGGGGGGGGGGGGTGCGCAGCGGCGACCCGCCCCGGGTGTCAGCCGCCCTCGCTATGGCACTGTTGCATTGATCAAGGATACTTCTTTCCTTGAGAATTATGCTTTCACCATGACTGTTGCTCTTAAAGATGTTATGGATACCGTTGCTCCCTATGCTTCTGTTACCATTAATAATCACTGCTCACATCTCTGCTTCTATTTTGGTTTATGAATAATTAAGCAGCAAGTGTGCAAGGCAGAGCATCTGTGCAGACAAACTAAATCCTGTCAGCTTTGCAGTCTGCAAAAGACTACTTAGGACAGATATGAATTGTAAGAATCTTACAAAGCAGTTATTTCATTTAGCGTCCCTTTTACAAAGCAGTAGAAAGACGTGCCAAGTCGACACTACTGCCTGGTTAGCGCGCCCACCTGCTGGTAATTTTGAAGTTGGCAAGTGCTGTTTCCTGTGGTAACAAATATTTTTCTATTTTCTACCATGGAGGGCGTTCTCGACAGTAATCGGCAGAGCGGCCACATTGGCACACACTGCATGAGTACCATGCATGGAGCGTGTGAACCCTTACTGCTAGGTCAGTGGGTGGTGGTAAGGGCTCAGGCAGTAAATATCCGAGCACAACTTTAATTTTAGTGCACGGCCATTTACTGCCTCCATTAAAAAAAGCTTTTTTTCCCAGCCATGGTAAAAAATGGCCCAGCGCACGCCAAAAACATTCGGCCACGCTACCACAGGCCACTTTTTACCGGGGCTTAGTAAAAGGATCCCTATATTATCAAACTGTCTTCTCCACCAGTGTAGTTGCAAAAGTGCCCTGATGCAGAATCCCTTGTTACATTTTTTTTCTGTAAGATTGCTGATCTTCAGAAAAATCTGACTCCTTCACTTGTTAGTACTGTTCCATCTATCTTTGATCCTCAGTGTGACTTGCCTGTGCATTCTTCTCTGTCTACCTATTTTTCCTCTAGTAATATGATACCTGGTACTGTTCTCTAGTCTGCTTTCAATCCCATTTCCTCCTTTTTTCTAAATAAATCATTAACCTACAGATTCTATAAATGTTGCCAAGAGTTAGGTGCCGAATTGCGTGCCCAGTTATAGAATAGGGTCAGTTATGCATGTAACATAATTAATTATTTGGCACTAAATCTGCACTTAATTGGAGATAAGTAAGCAAGTACTAATGGGCACTTATTAGCAACTGCGTGCAACTGTCTTATGATTTTATTCTTTATACTGAGCACCTGGGAGATGCAGGGGCATGTTAGGGGTGTTCTGACTAATCTTACATGCTCTTTATAGAATAATTGATTTATGCACCTGACTGCTGCTTTTTAGGTGCCAGCATGTATGCCTGCCATGGACATTTATTTTTATTTTTATTTATTTATTTGGATTTTGCTTACACCTTTTCAGTAGTAATTCAAGGTGAGTTACTTTCAGGTACATTAGACATGGCATAAGTGGCTGTGCCTAGAGTTTAGCGCATATCTGTGCATTTACACTAGTATTCTGTAACAGTTTTGACACACAACTCTGCCATTATAGAATACTAGCTTAGTGCTCAGTTTTTTTGGCACCTAACTAGGTATAATTTATAGAATCTGCCCTAACTGGTTTATCATCATGTTATACTATTCCACCTGAATTTCTGAAAAATCCTGCATTAGGTTTTCATGCTTCACTTTTGTGCATGGTCTGGAGAAATTTTCTTCTTCTCTCAATGTGTAATTAAAGTCTGGAATTCATTGCCAGAGAATGTGATAAAGGCGGTTAGCTTAGCAGGGTTTAAAAAAGATCTGGATGGCTTCCTAAAGGAAAAGTCCATAGATCATTATTAAATTGACTTGGGGAAAATCCACTCCTTATTTCTGGGATAAGCAGCACAAAATGTATTGAATTTTTTTGGGATCTTGCCAGGTATTTGTGACCTGGATTGGCCACTGTTGGAAACAGGATGCTGGGCTTGATGGACCTTTGGTCTGTCCCAGTGTGGCAATACTTATGTACTTATGAATCTTGCTGAAGGGATGTTTTCCAAATTATTGGAAAGATGCTATTGTATGCCTGCTATTTAAAAATCATCACTTCATCCCACCATTCTTGCAATATTACTGTCCTATTTCCAATACATCTTTTGTTTCTAAGCTCATAAAAAAGTAGTATTAGTGCAGCATCAAATTTTCTTCAATAAGACCAATGCTTTACATCTTAGACTATTCAGATTTAGAGAGCATCACAGTACAGAATCCTGTTTGATCTCACATGACCAAGACTGAGCTTCTTATCTGTTCAAAATTCTGCTGCATGACTAATATTCCGCCAGTGTCGTTTTGCTCATATTAGCCCTCTCCTCAAGTCACTTCACTGGCTTCCTATCCATTTCCGCATACAGTTCAAACTCCTCTTATTGACCTATAAGTGCATTCACTCTGCAGCTCCTCAGTACCTCTCCACTCTCATCTCTCCCTACATTCCTCCCCGGGAACTCTGTTCACTGGGTAAATCTCTCTTATCTGCACCCTTCTCCTCCACTGCTAACGCCACACTCCGTTCCTTTTATCTTGCACCATATGACTGGAATAGACTTCCTGAGCCGATATGTCAAGCTCCATCTCTGGCCGTCTTCAAATCTATGCTAAAAGCCCACCTTTTTGATGCTGCTTTTAACTCCTAACCCTTATTCACTTGTTCAGAACCCTTATTTTATCATCCTCACTTTAATATTCCCTTATCTCTTGTTTGTCCTGTTTGTCTGTCCTAATTAGATTGTAAGCTCTGTCGAGCAGGGACTGTCTTTTCATGTTCAAATGTACAGCGCTGTGTACATCTAGTAGCGCTTTAGAAATGATAAGTAGTAGTAGTAGTACTTATGGATGATTGGCAAAGTGGCCAATGTTATGTCATGACCTGTCAGCATCTGTTGCTTTAATTGACCATCAATTGCTACTCAGTCGACTCTTCGAATTGGTAATTAAGGGTCTATTTTGGATGACAGCCCCAGCAAGGATAGAAGCAACTGGGGATCACTCCTGCCGGCTCACTAGGGACTGGTATGTATGGGGAGGGGTCCTTGGGGTGGTTAATGGCCTGGGGAGAGGGTCTTACAATGTGTGTGTATGTGTGTGGGGGTACCTTCTAGAAGGGGGTTCAACAATAGGGGGCCCTTGATGGTGGGGGGTTCTGGCTGGGGAGCACTATTTAAGGGGGATTCATTTAGGGGTGCCGCTAGAGGGGATTTATGTTTGTGGGGGGCACTCTGGCTTTACCTATCTGATACTTTTTCCAATCTCTTTAAGATACACCTAGGGGCATTGGGCTACAGTTTGGCAGCCTGATGTTCCTGAGTGGTGAAATAAACTTAGCTTTTTTAAATTGGATATAACACTGCTTGCAGTGTGCACCTGGTGTTCATTCCAAACCTTGTTATAGTATTTACATAGTAATGAGTTGCTTTCCATGGATTTGCATGTTTTGTATCTGATTACTATGGACTGTGGGATAACCAAACTAATGCTGCATTAGAGCCTTTTAACAGATGTTACAGGGGCAAATAATGCAGTTTAGTACCCTAATGCAGCTTGATAACTACCTCCTAAATGAATTATTTGTTTTGGTCTTTACTGAGGAGGGTGTAAGGGAGAAATCTGTGCCAGAAATGGTATTTAATATGGAGAAACACAAAGTTTGGTGAACCTGGAAGATATAAGGGGGAAAGATATCAAGCTGCATTTAGGATTGGAGTTGCATTATTTGTCCCTTAACACGACTTGCTGTAAAGCAGCCTGTCCTGCTCTACCACAATGATATTTACGTCACTGCAGGTTACATAGTAATGAAATGCAAAAGATAATAGTGCATATTCACTAGCTAAATGCGCATCAGGAATAAAGAGGGCAGTGACCGAGCAAAAGCTTGTATACAGTCTCAAGCTTGTATACAGACTCAGTGTACTGTGGCGGCTAAGAAAGCAAATAGAATGTTAGGTATTATAAGGAAAGGAATGGAAAACAAAAGTGAGGACGTTATAATGCTTTTGTATCGGTCCATGGTGCGACTGCACCTCGAATATTGTATTCAATTCTGGTCGACACATCTCAAAAAAGATATAGTAGAATTAGAAAAGGTACAGAGAAGGGCAACGAAAATGATAAAGGGGATGGGACGACTTCCCTATGAGGAAAGGGCTCTTCAACTTGGAGAAAAGATGGCTGAGGGGAGATATGATAGAGGTCTATAAAATAATGAGTGGAGTGGATTGAGTAGATGTGAATGTTTTGTTTACTGTTTGCAAAAATACTAGGACTAGGGGGCATGTGATAAAGCTACAAAGTAGTAAATTTAATACGAATCAGAAAAAATGCTTCTTCATTCAATGTGTAATTAAACTCTGGAATTCGTTGCCAGAGAATGTGGTAAAGACAGTTCAACGGGGTTTAAAAAAGGTCTGGATGGCTTCCTAAAGGAAAAGTCCATAGACCATTATTAAATTGACTTGGGGAAAATCCACTGCTTATTTCTGGGATAAGCAGTATAAAATGTATTGAACTTTTTCAGGATCTTGCCAGATATTTGTGACCTGGATTGGCTGCTGTTGGAAACAGGATGCTGGGCTTGATGGACCTTTGGTATTTATGTACTTAAAAAAAGATAAGAAAGAAACCGTGATATGCAAGGTGACGTGATTACAATGCAATGTGACAGCGCTATAAAATAGCAACAGTGATCATGAGTGCAGTGACCCATAGTGAAAATAAAAGACAAGAGTACGAAAAGATCAAGGGTGGAACATAAATATGCAAAGTAACGGGATCTCAGTGCAACACAATGGTGCTATAAAATCAAATTAGTTATAGTGAGTGCAATGATCCATTGCAAAGTAGAGGCACATTACCTTTAAAACGACAGGAATACACCTCCAGTGAAGGTGAATGTTGTCAAACTCCAGTGTAAAAAGCGAACTCAGTGACTGCGAAAAAAAATGCTATTGCTGATCGAGTGATTGGTTAGTGTCCAGATCTTAGTCCAAAATTGGCATGAATTTAAAAATGCTATACATGTGCTCTTCTGAATGAAGAGAATGACATGAAGTTGGACAGTGAGAATCGCTATTAAATAAAAACAGTTATAAATATTAAGACCACTGTTGTGTGAATAAAGAGAATGTAAAAAAGAAGTGTAAAAGGTATTTTCATATGAAAATGCATTACTGAAACATTGCTTCCTTGGTCTATTAGGTATATAAACATAACTTCCATAGTCCATTGGGTATATAAAAAAACTATGTTTTCATGAAGATAAATCACACAGAAAAAATGATGAAGAAATGTTTTACACAGAAAAAATGCTTCCATAATCCATTAAGGGCCCTGTTTACTAAGGTGTTCTAGCATATTTAACTGTGGGTGCCCATAGGAATATTATGGGCATCTACATGATTAGTGTGCACTGAAAATGCTAGTGCACCTCTAGCACAGCTTAATAAACAGGGCCCTAAATTTATAAAAATTACTCCAAATGAAAAAGTAATATACAGATGCATAGCCCATAAAGAAGGGTATTTTTGATATGACGTCTAAGTCCGACTTTGGACATTTTGCTCAAAACATCCAGAATCCAAATAGCAAATATAGCCATTTTCAAAAACAACAAAATGCCTATTTTTTTTTTTTTTTTTTTAATGGCTACTTGCTAGATGTTTTTGTTCGCTGTTTATCTTTTTGGTCCATTTTTGTACAAAAAACATCAAAGTGAAAAATGCACAAAATCAAGCCATTGGGATGTAGGAGGAGCCAGCATTCTTATACACAGATATCCTAGCAGAGCAATGGGGCACCCTAGGGGGCAGTGAAGTGAACTTCACCTAAAAGCTCCCAAGTATACATATCACTGTTGTTTCCATATATTGTATAGTGAGCCCTCGAAAACCCACCAAAAAACAACTTCTTAGTTTTAGTCCTGGACGTTTTCATTATGTTGAATTATGTCTGAAAAACATCCAGGTCTTAGGAACGCCCAAATCCCGCCCTTAACATGCCTCTGAAAATGCTCCCTTGAGATCTGGATGCACTGCAGATAAACTCACTGAAAATGTCTGGAAAATGGGTTTCGAAAATACTGATTTGGACATTTTAGTGAGAAAAATGTCCAAATGCCACTTTTAAAACATTTTTTTTCTTTCAAAAATGATTGCCAATGTATATAAAAAAAAGTGTGTGTACTCATAAATGCATTACATAAAAAAATGCTTAACAAATTTGCTTCCATAATCCATTAAGAGGGGCATAATCGAAAGGGACTTCGATTTGGACGTACTCGCAAAACGTCCCCATCCAGGGGCGGGGAAACCCATTTTTTCAAAACAAGATGAACGCCCATCTTTTGTTTCGATAATACGGTCAGGGACGCCCAAATCCTGATATTTGGTCGTCCTTAGAGATGGTCGTCCCTAGACTTGGTCATTTCTGATTTTCGGCGACAATGGAAACCAAGGACGTCCATCTCAGAAACGACCAAATGCAAGCCATTTGGTTGTGGGAGGAGCCAGCATTTCTAGTGCACTGGTCTCCCTGACATGCCAGGACACCAACCGGGCACCCTAGGGTCACTGCAGTGGACTTCATAAATTGCTCCCAGGTACATAGCTCCCTTACGTTGTTTGCTGAACCCCCCAACCCCCCCAAAACCCACTAACCCCAACTGTACACCATTACCATAGCCCTTATGGGATAATGGGAGCACATAGATGTGGGTACAGTGGGTTTCTGGTGGGTTTTGGAGAGCTCGCTGTTTCCTCCACAAACGTAACAGGTAGGGGGGGTGGGCTTGCACCCATTAAAACTGCTCCAGGTACCTGCATACTGCTGTGATGGACCTGAGTATGACATATGAGGCTGGCAATCAATATTTTTAAAGATGTTTTTTGAGGGTGGAAGGGGGTTAGTGACCACTGGGGGAGTAAGGGGAGGTCATCCCCGATTCTCTCCGGTGGTCATCTGGTCATTTTGGGCACCTTTTGTGCCTTCAGGGCCATGCCAACACGGTAAGCGTGGTAAGCACCGCAGGGGGGCACCGACCTCTGGAGGGTGCCGCCGCGGTGCTTACCCTCGCCACTTACCTCAGCTCCGCGCCACCCTGGGGGCTTTAAATCTTTTACCTCCGACAGTCGCAGCAGCTGAGCAGCGTCAGTGAAAGCGCTGCTGATGTCCAGCCTTCCCTTCGCGCTCGTTCGTTCCCTCAGTGTCCCGCCCTCACAAGGAAATGACATCAGAAGAAGGCGGGACACTGAGGGAACGAACGAGCGCGAAGGGAAAGCTGGACGTCGGCAGCGCTTTCACTGACGCTGCCCTTTCACGCCTGGATCACGGCCCTGTTCCCCAGAATGACATTTTTGCTCTGATGGTCGAGCTAAGAGACCCCGGAGCGCAATGATGCTGAAAGCTGTGGGAAATGTGAGCGATTGGGAGGTAGGGGAGCAGTGAACAGGAGTAACAATTCTATGGGCTAGCAAACCGGTGCCAAGTGTGGAACAGGAATACAAAGAAATGCTATAAAACTTCAGGATATCCGGGCGTGGCAAAATAATAATAACAAAAATAATACTTTTTTTGTTCAGGTTCTAGGCGGCGAATCCAGCTGCAGAGTGGTAGAGATGTGTGCAAACTTGGAAAGTTTTAAAAGCTAACAGGGATCGCTAAAGTTAAAAAAAAAAAAACCCAGTGCAAATAGGTTCCAGCAGTGTGGCAGAAATGTAAAAAAAGTGGGAGAGCAACCAAGGATACCAGAAACTGGAGCCATGTCAAGCTCTGTTTGATGCAAATCAAGGCCAAGATTAAGGCATCACGGCCGGGAATTTAGGGGAAGGGGTTCAGGCAAAGCAACGCAGGTGGGTGAAAGTAAAGTGAAAACGAGGCTGAGGCTTTGCAATAATTATTGCTGTCAACAGAGGGGAGAGAAGGGGGCAGAGCAATGGTAATGGATGGATGGAGGAGGGAAGGGCAGAGAGGGACATGGGTGGGAGGACAGGGCCCAGGGAGAGGAGAAATTGCTGGAAATGGAGGGGAGAGGAGAGAGGAGAATTGCTGGATATGGATGGAGGATGGCAGGGCAGAGAGGGATAAGGATGGACATGGATGGGAGGACAGGGCCCAGGGAGAGGAGAAATTGCTGGAAATGGAGGGGAGGGGAGAGAGGAGAATTGCTGGATATGGATGGAGGAGGGAAGGGCAGAGGGAGAAGGATGGACATGGATGGGAGGGCAGGGCCCAGGGAGAGAGGAGAAATTGCTGGAAATGGAGGGGAGGGGAGAGAGGAGAATTGCTGGATATGGATAGAGGAGGGAAGGGCAGATAGGGACATGGATGGGAGGGCAGGGCCCAGGGAGAGAGGAGAAATTGCTGGACATGGAGGGGAGGGAAGAGAGGAGAATTGTTGGACATGGATGGAGGGGAGGGAAGGGAAGACAGAGGAAGGAGATGTACATGGATGGAGGGGAAGGGAGAGAGAAGAAATGCTGGGCATGGATGGAGGGGGGGGGGGGAAGAGAGAGGAAGGAGATGAGATGAGGGAAAAGGAAGAGAGGAGAAAAACTGCACATGGATGGAGAAAATAGGCAGAAGCTGGATCCACTGGACAGTCAAGTCTGCGGAGGACCCAGCTTTTACTTATGGATATAGAGCAAGAAAGGAGGAAAGTAAAGAAATAAATGGAAAGGAAGCTCTGGAAATGGAGTTAAGAGGACAGATAGCAGCAGAATCAGATACTGGGCCAGCATGATCAGTAAAAGAAAGTCACCAGACAACAAAGGTAGAAAAAAATTTTTATTTTCATTTTAGTGTTTGGAATATGTCCACTTTGAGAATTTACATCTGCTATCTTATTTTGCAATGTGTAGCAATTTGTTTCTAAGAATATTGCTGACAATTCCTGTCAGTGTGGAAGTGGTGAGCGATCATTTTCACGGTTAAAAATCATAAAAAAATATTTGTGATCAAGTATTTCGCAAGAAAGGCTTGTAAGGCTTGCCATGATCGCTATTGAGAATGATATATGTGCCCAGTTAGATATCAAAGAGTTAATTACTAATTTCGTGAACATGAAAGCATGAAAAGCTAAGTGGTTGTAAACCCTCTATTTGTTGAGCAATCCCACAAAGATGCACTCCATCTTTCAGCTCCTATTTGCTTTGCATCTTGTGCCACACGGGGGGGGGGGGGGGGGGGGGGGGCGCCAACTGATAGTCTGCAGGGGGGTACCAGAGACCCTAGGCATGGCCCTGTGTGCCTTGGTCGTAAGAAAAACATGACCAGGTAAAGTCGTCCAAGTGTTCATCAGGGACGTCCTTGTTTCTTTTGAACATAATGGTATACATAAATACAATGACAAACCTGGAAATGGGAAGTGTAGCAAAAGGGGAAAAAGAAAATTGTTGGATACTTATGAACATGTCAATGTTGCTAATACAACTCTGGAGAAAAGTACATGTTCTGTTGTATAGAGTAGAATAAAAAAAATGTGAAACCCTGATGAACAGAGGGGTCTGTATGTTAGAAAAAGGGGATGTAATATATGACTAAATTAGGTCCCGAGGGAATGAGGGTTGAATATTTATTTGTTCTTATAGAATCCTGAGGCAGGCACTTTGCCGAAACATGGTGCCTCGTTGAGTCATCTTTGGCTTTTAGAATAAATACTGTTTAAGACATTATCTGACGCCATCGTCGTCCTTGGAAGTGTCTGGTTGGCTACATTACTCCTCTTTATCCTCCAAAATAACCCCTGTCCATCCTCCCCTCCCCCCCCCCACTAGTTTCCCTAGCAGTCTTGGAGCACGCGCAATCTCCAGTTGGGGGATGGGATCCTGATTAATGGGGGGAGGGTGGTAGAGAGTGATTGGGGGGGGGGGGAAGGGCAAAGGTCCTACACCATGGCTTAGAAGCCTGATGCTCCCAGGTCACTGGAATAACACTGCTTGTGAGATGGCTCTCAAGCTGCTTTATTCCTTTACTGCAGTAGTCGAAAATCTGCGGGACTGTTATACCGCAGGTTGCTGACTCCCATGATAAATCAAGGTGTGGTAAAAGATCACCTTTTACAGCAACTTGATAACTTACCCCCATAATAGGCCAAATCAAAAAGTTAAGGAGCAGTAAATCACTTGGACTGGATGACACACATCTCAGAGTGGATGTTATTTTCAACATCGCCTCTGGGTAAAAAGTATAGCCTTGGAAAGGGGTTAAAACATAGCATAGCACACTTTTCCCCCAACAAAAGAACTAAAAAATGAAATTGGTGATCTATTATTAGAAATCTGTAACCAGTCATTAAAATCATCGATTGTACTTGAAAACTGAAATGTGGCCAAAGTAATGCTAAGAAAGGGTTCTGGGGGTGATCTGAGAAATTGTAGACCAGTAAGCCTACCATCAGTGCTGGGCAAATGGTAGAAACTATTACAAAGGGAAAGGGAAGGTAAATGGGACTTGATATACCACCTTTCTGAGTTTTTTTTTTTTTTTTGCAACTACATTCAAAGTGGTTTACATATATTCAGGTACTTATTTTGTACCAGGGGCAATGGGGGGTTAAGTGACTTGCCCAGAGTCACAAGGAGCTGCAATGGGAATCGAACTCAGTTCCCCAGGATCAAAGTCCACTACACCACTAGGTTACTCCTCCACTCCAAGAACAAAATTATGGAATACGTGAGTCACCCAAAGGAAATCTTGTGTCACCAATTTGCTACATTTTTTGAAGGCATGAATAAATATGCAGAGCCAGATGATTTAGTGTAGCTAAAGTATCAGAAAGCTTTCGACAAAGTTACTCATGAGAGACTCCTGAGAAAATTAAAAAGCTATAGGATAGGAGGCAATGTTCTGTTCTGGATTGGAAACTGTTAAAAGATAGAAAACAGAGAGTAGGGTTAAATGGCCAGTTCTCTCAATGGAGGGAAGATGAAAAGTGGAGTGCTGCAGGGATCTATATTGAGACAGGTGTTTTTTTTTTTTACATACTTATAAATGATCTGGAAAAGGGAATTACAAGTGAGGTGATCAGATTTGCAGATGACATAGAAAGTTGTTAAGTTGCATGTGGAATCTGAGAAATTCCAGGCGGACCTTATGAGACTGGAAGGCTGGGAATTCAAATGGCAGATGAAATTTAATGTGGACAAGTTATGCACATTTGGAAGAATAATCCAAATTATAGCTACTTGATGCAAGGTTTCAAATTAGGAGTCACCACCTAATAAAAAAAGATCTAGGTGTCATTGTGGACAGTACATTGAAATCTGTTCAGTGTGCAGTGGCAGCCAAAAAAGCAAATAGAACATTAGGAATTATTAAGAAAGGAACAGGAAATAAAACAATATTATAATGCCTCTTTGTCGCTCTGTGGTAGGACTTCACCTTGAATATTGTGTTCAGTTCTGGTTGCTGCATCCCAAAAAAGATATAGAAAAAAAAGGTACAAAGAAAAGCAATCAAAATGTTTAGGGGCTTAGAAGTCCTCTCATATGAGGAAAGGCTAAAGAGGTTAGGGCACTACAGCTTGGAAAAGAAATGGATATATGATAGAGGTCTACAAAATCCAGAGTGGAGTGTAAGGTAAACACAAATTGATTGTTTTATTTTTGAAAAAAGTACAAAGACTTGGGAACACTCCATGAAGTTACAAAGCAGTACATTTAAAACAAATGACAAAACAAATAAATAGGAGAAAATTTTCACTCCATTCTTAATATGCTCTGGAACTCATCAGAGGCTGTGGTAAAAGCAGTTAGCATAGCAAGGTTTAAAAAGGGTTTAGATAAGATCCTGGAGATAAAATCCATAACCTGTTTTAAGGTAGATCTGGGGAAAGCCACTGCTTATCCCTGAGGGTCAGTAACATGGAATCTTGCTGCTTGTTGGGATTCTGCCAGGTACTTACGATTTGCCTTGGCTACTGTTAGAAGCAGGATACTGGGCTAGATAGGCCTTTGGACTGACCCAGTGTGGTGATTCTTATGTTTTTGTTTGTAAATAACTATTCTCCAGGCACCCTCAGCATGCAACCTTTTGGTATATTTTGATTCTTCAATTTCCCCTTTTTACACACAACCAAAACATGACCAAAAATTGCTGATCTTTTCTCTACAGTCTCTCTGCAATTTGTCACTTCCTGTCTGAATCTACTACCAAAAATCTCATTTAATTTCTCATCACTTCTTGCACAGACTACTGGAGTTTCATGAGTCTACCACTGAAGGATCTGTCCATTACAGTCGGCTGAGAAATTGGCAGCATGACTTATCTTTCTCTGATGTTGATTTGACAATGTAACTCCTCTTCCTGAATTACCACCTTTATTTCTCATCTGATTCCACTTAAATTCAAACTCCTTGTGCGTACCTGCAAATGAATTCACTCTGCAGTGCCTCATTATCTTTCTTCTGTCATTTTCCTTTAAACTCGTCTTCCTAAACTTTGCTCATTGGGCAAGCTGCTTCTGTCTGTTCCCTTCTTCTCCGCTGCCAAATCTCGACTCCATCTGGCTTGCTGCACCAATAGCCTGGAATAGTTTCCCTGAACACATATGCCATACTCCCTCTCTTGCCAGATTGAAATCCAGCCAGGAAGCATATGCCTTTTTGAGGTTGCTTTTAAAACTTAAACCTACTTAGTCCATACACGGTCCCTTTCTCATGTTCATAAACTTCTTCTTCAAAAGGACTCAGCCTCACTCTGTGCAAAGTTCCCATCTTAAAGTCGTTCACAAGTTTTGTATGTTCTGCTCATAAGCTTCAAGAAGCAGGGATTATCTATAAGTGCTATATATACCTTGTAATGCTAATAATAATGAGATAAATATTCAGAAAGACTTACAGGTTTAGCAGTAGCAACTATGGGATCAATTCCTAATCTACCCGAATGTAACTTACCTTGAGCTACTACTGAAAAAGGTGTGAGCAAAATCCAAATAAATCAATACATTCATGTATTCTATAAACTGGGCACTGCCATTTAAGCACCGAAACTGCGCTCACTAAAGTCTCCAATGACCTATTACTGGCTAAATCCAGAGGTCAATATTCCATCCTCATTCTTCTTGATCTTTCCGCTGCTTTTGACACTGTCGATCACAGCATACTTCTCGATACCCTGTCCTCACTTGGATTCCAGGGCTCTGTCCTTTCCTGGTTCTCTTCCTACCTCTCCCTCCGCACCTTTAGTGTTCACTCTGGTGGATCCTCTTCTACTTCTATCCCTCTGCCTGTCGGCGTACCTCAGGGTTCTGTTCTTGGTCCCCTCCTCTTTTCTATCTACACTTCTTCCCTTGGTTCATTAATCTCATCCCATGGCTTTTCCTACCATCTCTATACTGATGACTCCCAAATCTACCTTTCTACCCCTGATATCTCACCTTGCATCCAAACCAAAGTTTCAGCGTGCTTGTCTGACATTGCTGCCTGGATGTCTCAACGCCACCTGAAATTAAATATGACCAAAACCGAGCTTCTCATTTTCCCCCCCAAACCCACCTCCCCGCTCCCCCCGTTTTCTATTTCTGTTGATGGCTCTCTCATTCTCCCTGTCTCCTCAGCTCGAAACCTTGGGGTCATCTTTGACTCTTCTCTCTCCTTCTCTGCTCATATCCAGCAGACCGCCAAGACCTGTCGTTTCTTTCTTTACAACATCCGTAAAATCTGCCCCTTTCTTTCCGAGCACTCTACCAAAACCCTCATCCACACCCTTGTCACCTCTCGTTTAGACTACTGCAATCTGCTTCTTGCTGGCCTCCCACTTAGTCACCTCTCCCCTCTCCAGTCGGTTCAAAACTCTGCTGCCCGTCTCATCTTCCGCCAGGGTCGCTTTACTCATACTACCCCTCTCCTCAAGTCGCTTCACTGGCTCCCTATCCGTTTTCGCATCCTGTTCAAACTTCTTCTACTAACCTATAAATGTATTCACTCTGCTGCTCCCCAGTATCTCTCCACACTCGTCCTTCCCTACACCCCTTCCCGTGCACTCCGCTCCATGGATAAATCCTTCTTATCTGTTCCCTTCTCCACTACTGCCAACTCCAGACTTCGCGCCTTCTGTCTCGCTGCACCCTACGCCTGGAATAAACTTCCTGAGCCCCTACGAATTGCCCCATCCTTGGCCACCTTTAAATCTAGACTGAAAGCCCACCTCTTTAACATTGCTTTTGACTCGTAACCACTTGTAACCACTCGCCTCCACCTACCCTCCTCTCTTCCTTCCCGTTCACATTAATTGATTTGATTACTTTATTTATTTTTTGTCTATTAGATTGTAAGCTCTTTGAGCAGGGACTGTCTTTCTTCTATGTTTGTGCAGCGCTGCGTATGCCTTGTAGCGCTATAGAAATGCTAAATAGTAGTAGTAGTAGTAGTAGTAACTGAGGTTGTGCGGTAGGAGCCTATTCTAGTCACCTGGGATCTGTTATAGAATATTAGGATAACCTGGTAATGGCAGGCCTAAACTCTAGGCACCCACACTTATACAAGCCATGGAGCTGTCATAAGTGCAGTTGTGAAAGTGGGAACTCTGCCTGTGTTCCACCTATGCTGTGCTCTGTGCATGCTCCCTTGCAAATAAATGCTTAAGGGGGGCATTTGCAGAATAGTGCTTAGGCAGAAAATTGCCATTTATTTATTTATTTGTAGCATTTGTATCTCACATTTTCCCACCTATTTGCAGGCTCAATGTGGCTTACATTTTCCACAATGGTGATCACCAATTCCGTAAGAGAAATGCACATGCACATTCATTTTTTTACATGTGCTATATTGCCTTTAGTTTAACACATCAAAGCAGTTTATAAGATTTTTTTCCAATAAAGAATAAAATAAAGGCAAAATTAAATTAAAACTAAAGAGGAAGATAGACAAGTGAGGAGGTAGGCACACTAGGGTAAGAGAGAGCAAATATAAGGATGACAGTAAGAATAGCAAAAGCAGGACACCAACTCCCAGTGTACCACTAAACCCACCAATTCCCATTTCAAGTTGGAAAAGCAAGGCCAAATAAATGTGTTTTGAGAGCAGCTTTAAAACTGTTTCAGATAGATTCATTATGAAGAGGTGTGGAGAGTGAGTTCTATAATGTAACTGCTAAGAAGAGAAATGCCATATGTCATGTGGAATTATAGTGGGCCAGTGACAACGAGGGATGTTAGCAGTGAATCATTTGACTAGTGGAGGTAACAGGTTGGTTTATAGGGAACTAGTAAAGTGGATAGATACAAAGGAAGCCCCTGGTAGATAGTATCGTAGACTACCGGAAGAATCTTGAAATCAATGCAGAAAGAAATTGGCAACCAGTGGTATTTCTGGAGTAAAGAGTGATATCATGGTTGTACTTCCATGCTCTACAGAGAACTCATCATCATATTCTGTATCATCTGTAACCTTTTGTGAGCATACTAAGGAAGACCAGCGAGGATTACATTAGCATAGTCTAAGTGAGAGGTAACCAGCACATGAGCTCTTTGCTGGCTATGAGAGGTAAAGAATGGTTGTACCAAATGAAATTGGCAAAGAGCAATAAAACTGCACTTGGCAACAGAGGATATGTGTTGGTCAAATCATAGCTTATTGACTAATTGAATTGGTAACCCATGAAGACGAGGTGTCAGAGAGGGTTGTAAAGGTCTGCCAGTGAACTAGGCAGCCAGTGCTTTTGAGGGCTTTAATAGAAAGCATTTTCCTGTAACCATGTGCTGATCAAGTTAAGGAACTTTTGCAGAGTCTATAATGGGATTTAAGGGGTCCATATAATGTGAAAGAAGGATATTTCTGCATATAAATATGTGCAGATTTCAGTTGACTGAATGATACTGGCAAGAAGTGCCAAAAAGTACAGAGCCTTGGGAGACTCCGCAAGGCAGATCATGTTTCGAAGTAGAATTTTGAAAGAAAAGTTGGAAAGTAGGATTTTGAAGAAATGACAAGAACCAGCTTAGGACGGTACCAGATATTTCAATCGTAGATAATTTCCTTTAAAAAAGTGCATGGTCCACCAGGTCAAATGTGGCAGTGAGGTCAAGAGACACCACCAAAGCTGCATTGCTCTGATCAAATGCAGTGTGGATTTCATTGAATATGTCATTCTAAAAGTGTTTAATACACATGTAAATAAATGTGAGTGCTTAGTTTACAGAAATGCCCTTCATGAGGGTGGTTGTATAAAGGGGTACCTATTTGGAACCTATTCTATAAAGGAATATAGCTGCCTACTTTCCTTTATAGTATACTAGCACAGCAGTGCAAACATACATGTATAATTTAGGCATAACCATTTACACCAGCCATAGAGCTGATGTAAATGCTTGCACCTAGATCACTGAAAACATACATAAATTATAATATTCTATAATTTACTTGTGTAATTGTGTACCCCACCATGCTCCACCCAGACTCCTCCCACTTTAAAACTACTTGCTGCCATATTTATGCACCATTTAATAGAATAGCATGTAGCCAGAATATTGACATTTACACGTATATATGCAGATATACGGGACATATATGCTGCATGTATATGCAGGCATCATGGTCATTTACATCCATTCTTGGTGCCTAAGGGCCTTGATTACAAAGGCGCACTAGCATTTTAGCGCGCTAACCGTGTAGATGCCCATAGGAATATTATAGGCATTTACATAGTTAGCGCATGCTAAAAATGCTAGTGCACCTTTGTAAACAGGGCCCTAAATGTTGGCACCCTCTCAATAGAATTGCCCCCTAGTGGTCCAAGTCCCCTATCGATGATTTTTCAATAGTACTATATGGATAGTACCACTGAAAATTTGTTCTGACATCTCCAGCACGATGCACAGAATGTTGTTGCAGAGCGAGGGCATGTTGCCCATCTGTCTGGATAGTGGTGATATTCAGCTGCTCTGCATATATCTAAGAGAACAGAAAAAAAACCCAGTCCTAGCTTAAATTGCATAGCTCTATGTATGGTGCTGAATATTGCTGCTGTATGTATAGTGGCTGGTGGTGAGCACTGGCCATGTATATCCAGAACCACCACTCATCCGAATAGTGGCACTGAATATACATTTTTTTAAACAGCATTAAAAAAATCATGCTCACTGCTATGCTTAAACACTCAGCTGAATAATAATAATATCATAATAATGTTTATTTCTTCAATAATGAATTTGTTTTACCTTGGCTACTCAATAGTGTTTAATGAATTATATTATGTACCTGAAAACATATACTGTTTTACATATCATCAACCTATCATAATACAGCAATAAAAGTTGATGGCAAAGGGCATTATTGGGAGTACTGATTTTTTTTCTTGGAAAAAATATGACATTTTATTATAAGGTTTAAGATTTTATTGAATTGCAGTATTTTATTTTTGATGATAAATGTGATCTCGGTCTTCTTCTGGCTCATTGTCAACTTGAGGAAAATCAAGCATCAATTTTAATTGCTGGACCTCCATCAACATATCAAGTGACTCATGGTAAATATGATCTTTATCTTCCTCTGGCTCCCTGGACCACGTAGAATATAGATGTACAAGAGAATCGTCTTTGGCAGCTGCAAATGAAAATTGCAAAGTGGAAATTTACTGGAATTTGGATTTGACAACCAGTAATAAAAGTATGGCAGAACAGATGATTTGGGGGATGATGGAGATTACAAGTACTCACCAGTTTCTTTTTGCAAAATTTGCAAGAGGATCTTCTGTTGAGGATCTATATCATAGGTTACATCATTCTCTTCTGGGGGTTCAATGATTACTTCCCCCATATCACTGTAAGAAAAAAAATCCTTTTACTATATGCACATTACTACAGTCATATCACATCAGATGCAAATATGTACAATTTGCTTGTAAAGATAGTGATACTAGGGGCAAAATATATATTACAATATTCATTGTCTCTTTTTTTATTTGCTGCCAGTTGTACTGAATGATTTAAATCTTTATGCCGGCTCAAATATTTGTTGTACATTTCCCCTGGAAGACCTCGATATGTATACCCTAGAGCAGGGATGTCCAACCTTGGCCCTCATCGGGTCAGGTTTTCAGGATTTCCACAATGAATATGCATGAGATCTATTTGCACTTGCAAATAGCTCTCATGCATAGTCATTGGGAAAATCTTGAAACCCAACTGGACTACAGCCCTTGAGGACCGAGGTT
The DNA here is from genome assembly GCF_901765095.1 of Microcaecilia unicolor. NCBI lineage: Eukaryota > Metazoa > Chordata > Amphibia > Gymnophiona > Siphonopidae > Microcaecilia > Microcaecilia unicolor. The sequence goes on from NC_044035.1 coordinate 111,030,138, forward strand.
GGACATTCCTGCCCTAGAAGAAAGGAGGGTATATGGTATAGACATTTACATACTTAAAAGGTATTGATATGCAAACTAATATTTTTCAGAGATGGGGACGTGTTAGAATTAGAGGTCATGAGTTGAGGTTGCAGTCTTTTGAGATTCAGGACCGACATGTCATTGAGTGATTTGAAAGAAGATTTCTTGTCTCCTATTTGACTTTGTACTCAAGGTATGTACATATATTACTGTACCCCAAAGACTCCTGAGGAAGACTTTATAGTCAAAACATGGCCTTTGTTGGGTCTTCATATTTGTTACTTATCCATGGTTTTAATAAAGGACTTTGCTGTTGTCATCCTGGTTCATCAGAGTGGTCATTCCCACTCCCTCTTGCTTACGCCTGGTTCTGTGTGTGGGATTGATTTGGTTTCTTGTGGTTGATGTTTCCAACTAACACATGGTAACTGCAAAATTTTACTGCACTTTAGTAAACGGGCCCCTGTATGTGTCATAATTAAGTTGTTATTCCTTACCTCGACATATTAAGGGAAATGGTAAGAGATCAGATATGAAGAAATAAATGAATAGGTGCCAGTTACATTTTTTGAAAGATGTATGCTGCAAATTTACCAAAGAATACATCAATGAGTCACGTCCCCTGATGCAGAAACTGACACTGAAACAGCAGCCATTTGTAGGTTCCGTTTGGGTGGCATATCATGTTTCTTCTTTCTTGCTGGTTTTCAGTTCTTCTTGTTTACATCCTCCCCATTTACTAAGCAGCGCGGTAATGCCCACACAGCCAATTCAAAGTGAATGGGCTATGTTGGCATTACCGCACTTATAGGCGGTCGGTGGCCCAACTGTTTGGGGAGGCTAAAGGGGGTGGGGTTAGGGGTGGAGCCAGGGGCGGAGCATATATCCACAATTGACAACACACAGAAAAAAAATAAGTAAAAATAAAAGTCACAATTAATAGCTTTTATTCAATTTAGATATTAGATATGTATCATATGTCAAAGAATAAAGTGGTTGCTCAAAGCATATACACCACAATCGCTCAACTGTAAAACACTATACACAAACTTGTGCAAAAACACACTCATAACCTCTCCAAACCATAACAGCACTAATTCCAAGGACAGGACAGCTACAACCTTATGCGTGGAAAGGCAGCACTGTAATTACACCGGGCTCTAAAACACCAGTACACAACCTAGTGAAACAAAAACAAAAAAAACAAAAAGGGCTGAAAATACTACACGCTAGCAGAATACTGCACCTTTTTCACACATGAAAAACACATGACGCAACAGATATGAAGGCAAAATACTGAACTGGAAAGTTACCTCAGGAAGTCAGACTCAGCATGCAGCAATACTAGAAAAATTGAAACTTACATGCAAACTATCACAGATGCACATTTCCAAAAGCTGACATATTCCAGTTAATAAATTCTGAATAAAATACTTTTTTCTACCTTTGTTGTCTGATCATTTAGTTTTTCTATTCACTTTGGTCCCAGTGTCTTCTTTCCATTTGATATTTTTTCTTTCAACATGTCCATCATCCTCCTGTGTCCTTATGTGTCCTGTCTACCATCTGTAGCCCTGTCCCTATCCTTTCTCCAGTTTCAGCATCTGCCCTCAAAGTGTTCTGATCCAGCCCTTAAATTCAGCAATTTTCCCTCCATCCATATCCAGCATTTCTCCCCTCCCCTCCATCCATGTACTTCCTCTGTCTTCCCCCCCTCCATCCATGTCAAGCATTTCTCCTCTCTCCCTTCCACTCCATCCGTGTGCATCTCCTTCCTTTGTCTTTCTTTCCCTCCATCCTTGTCCAACATTTCTCCTCTGTTCTCTGCCCTTCACTCCATCCATGTCCAGATTTCTCCTCTCTTCCCTCCCCTCCATCCATGTCCAGCACCTTCCCTCTTTCTCTTCTACCCTTCCATCCAGTGTGATCCCTCTTTCTCTCTCCATCCTTCTACCCATTACCCTCTCCCAATCCTTCCGTCTATTGTCTCCCTCTCCTTCCATCCATTGTCTCCCTTTAACTCCCCTTCTTTCTAAACAGTTCTCTCTCTCGACCCCTTTCAATTCAGCATGTCCTCTCTCTCCCCATCCTTCCAGTGTCTTTCCTCTTTCCCTCCCTACCCTTCTGTCCAGTGTCTTCCCTCTTTCTGCCCCCTCCTTCCAGCATTTTCCCTCTTTCTCCCTCCTTTCATTCAGCATTTCTCCGTCTGACAGTTAGGGTCTCCCCCAGTTTCTCCCCAGCAGCTTCTCTCTCTCTCCTGCCCATGTCCCCTCTTTCTCTTCCCATCTTTTCACTCATCTCTCTCTCTCTCTGTACCCCTCTTCCATCCAGCATCTTCTCTCTGGCTCTCCCCTGGTCTTTTCCATGTCCCTGGCTCTCCCCTGCTCTTTTCCATGGCCCCTCTTTCTCTCCCCATCTCTCTCTAGCTCTTCCCTGCTCTTTTCCATGTCCCTGGCTCTCCCCTGCTCTCTTCCGTGTCCCTGGCTCTCCCCTGCACTTTTCCACTTTCTCTCCCTCCCCTCCAGCTCCTCCCTCTAGTGTTTTCCCCCTCTTCTTCTCCTCCAGTCAATCTCAGACTGTCTGTCTGTCTCTCTCTCCCCGACCCCCACATACCTCTCTCTTCCTTTCCTCCAGTCAAGTCACTCTCAATCTCTCCCTCTTACTTCTCTCTCCTCCAGTCTAGCCAGTTTCTCCCCCCTCCCCAATGCAGCGTGTGTCCCTCTCCCTCCCTGCGGTCCCTCTAATTTGATTACATCGCCATCCCCATCCCAGCACTAACTAAACCGCTTCCTTCGGGGCTTCAACCCCACCACGGCCTTCCTCAACACGTCGTGAACTCGTCCTGCCCAGAAGTTGTGTCAGAGGCGGCGGAAGAAGAATGCAGCCTTACACACGCGAATCACGTGACGCGATGTTACTAGGTAGCCTGGAAGCAACTGTTTTAGGTAGTAGGAGATGGTGCCGATGATCTAATCAAATTAAAGGGTGTGAGAGGGAGGATGGACCAGACCACCGTTTCAATTAACCCTACGAGTCACTCACTGCTCTCCGCTTAATGAACTCCAAAACAACGCACAAGTTCTTCCTCGTCTAGAGCAATTGCAAACATGCAGTTTTCCATCGGTAGCAGAACTCTTCCAAGAATCTCATTCTATTTCGGGCTAGGGAGGCTTAGCCTCCCCAAGCCTCTTATACGGGGCGCCTATGCGCACTGACAGTCACTGTAGCGTGGCTTAGTAAATGGGGGGGGGGGGGGAGTTAGTCATTAAAATGTGAATAGGTTGTTTATGTTAGTAGATACCTTGATTAGTGCTGAGGATTTGATGTTGCAACATAATTCTAATACTCCAACTGCTAATGAATTAGCCATGTTTTTTAGAAATAAGGTTTCTAAGGAAAGATCACAATTGCAATTGAATAATGCAATAAATATGTATGAATGGGGAAGTAATGAGCGGATCCCGGGATATCATAAATTGAATACTTTTACCCCTATGAAAGCTTTTGATACTCAATTATTATTGACCAAGTGTGTAAAATCTCATTGCAGTTTGGATAATGTTCCTTCTTATGAAAGAGATGTCTCCATCTTTTCTTTATAGGATCACAGAATGGTTTAACTTTAGTTCAGCTTGCAGACATTTTCTAACCTCTTGGGGGAAAATTGTGCTTACCCCAATTCCAAAACATCCTAGAGGCGATTTATTTTCTGTTAACAACTATCGGCCATTTGCCTCTATCCCTCTGTTTATGCGAATATTAGAGAGATATGTTGTAAAATTGTTGGATGATTATATTGATACTCATAATATTCTCCATGTCTCTCAGTCAGGATTTAGAAAGAATCATAGTACTAAAATAGTAGTAGGGGCTCTGATTGCTTATGGTAAATCTTTGTTGAGCAAGGGGCAAAACGTTATTATTATTCAGTTTGATCTCTCATCGGCGTTTGATCTGTTGTTTCGTCTGAGTGAATTGGGAATAGGTGGGGCAGAGCTCTCTTGGTTTAGAGGCTTTTTGGCAGTAGATAGTTATATGGTGAAAAGGGTAGATTGTTTTTCCACTAGTTGGAGGCCTGGGATCTGCACTGTCTCCTACTTTGTTTAATCTGTTGCTTCAGTCTTTGGGAATGGAGCTTCAGTGGCTAAAAATACCATTTTATATTTATGTGGTTGACATTACTTTATTGTTACCAACAGTTAAAGATTGGGCCACCACCTTGAATAGCATGGGTTGTGTCAAACTTATTGATAATTGGATTACTACTAATTGTTTAAAACTAAATCAAGAAAAAAAACTAAGTTTCTATGGCTGGGATCGGAGTGTCTAAACTTTCCACATAATTTTCAAATAAAAACTGATTCTTTTGTATTTGAGAATTCTTCATGATTCTTAGGCGTTGAAGTGGATAGTTTATTGACCTTTTGTACAAAAATCTTTCATTACTATGCGTAAATTAAGAGTAATTCGAAAATGTTTTGGATTTGCTGAATTTAGATAGCTGGTTCCAGCATTAGTTCTAAGCAGACTGGGTTATTGTAATATTGTATTATTGGCTGTCTACGGAAATTAGTGAGTAGAATACAAATGGTACAGAATACTGCAGTGTGTCTTATATTTTCAGTTTCTAGATTTGAATCTGCTACTCTGCTTCTTAGGAAGCTTCACTAGCTTCCAATTGAAGCCAGAGCTCAGTTTAAACATTGATCTTTTGTTTACAAAGTGTTAACCGGGTTAGCCCCTTTCTATCTTACTGATTGGGCAAATTTGCTTTGTTCTAATTCTTCTTATTCTATGCGTAAATTGATGTTGCTACAGTTTCCTTCAATCAAACAGCTTAGATATAAATTTATATTCAATTCTTCTTTATATTATCAGGTTGTAGTACTTTGGAATCTTCTGCCTCTGGAAATTCATACTATTTTGAATTACTTAACCTTTCGTAAATTGTTAAAAACATGGCTATTTGAGAAGTTTTTTGTAGTTTAATTTTGTTTTATTTTTGAAATTTATTGTAGTTCCTGGAAAGTTTTGATCCAGTCTTCTTTATGTAATCCGCAACAAACTGGTCAGGTGTGTTTGCGAAATATAAGTACTGTATTGTATAGTATAGTATAGTAGTATAGTATAGAGGCAGATGATTATAGGCAGCAAGTACCATCTTTAGTATTCTAGCTGTCAATGTTATGGTCCTTCCCTTTATAAAATGCAATTTTGTTTCATGGTACTAGCTTTTAAATTCTGAATTATTTTATTGTTCCCTAGTGTGAGGCAGTGAGGGACACAGTGCAGACATCCCTAGATATACTCCCTTAAGGGGAGTTGCAGTTCAGCCACCTTGCAGCAGGTGGCGCTAGACCTGCTAGCCAGAGGATGAACTGCAGAGCTATTGTACTAGAGCTTGTACGTTATAGGAAAGTTAGGCTGCCTGGCCAGGAGGGAGTGGCTTCACAGTGCACAGGAAGTTAAAAGCCCAAGTTGGACAGAGCAGAACAGGGGAGGCCTCAGGAGAGAAGAAACAGGAGTTCCAGTGTGTGACCTGAATGAGTGCATTTAATTGCTGTGATTTGGCTGAGGTAAGCCACAAAGACATGTAATTGCTGTGTAGCTGAGGTAAGCCATTGTACTCTTTGAACTGAACTATGCAAGTGTGCTTGTTTCATTGGTATTGCTTAACTGAACTGTGCAAGTATGTTGGAGGTTGGGCTGGAAGCAGACCTGACTAGCGGAGAAGCAGTGTTTGGGGCAGAACCCCTTGCTAGTCAGAGGCCTACACAATTGATACTAACCAAGAGACGCTGTTGTACTTTTCAAGCCTGGTTCTATGACATAACAGGTCAAGGATTAAGCAAAATTAATACTTTATTTTCAGTTTATGCCTCCTGTCCAGCTGTATTATTTCACCGGTCATACCCAACACCCGCTCATGGTCTCACACCAAGGGCCCTGTTTACTAAGGCACGCTAGCATTTATTGCACACGCTAAACACTAGAGACACCCATATGGGAATTTTCAAATCCAAGTAACTGATTTGCTGCACTTACTTGCCAATGCCTTGACTTTTTATTTCCTTTGCATCAATGCCATTCTGAAAATGGAGTTTAAACAGGATCATGGTGAATTCAAATGAATGGCATCACCCTAAACAGTTGTAAAAATCTAGCAGTAATGCTTTGTATTTTAAAACAATAAATTTCAATGTATCAGTTTTTGAACTCATTTAACTGGCATGCAAATTCCTTAGCTCTAAGGGATTTTATCAGCATCCTCATGCCCACAGGGGTTGATGGGTCCCTGTTGCTAATCACTTTTTAATAAGCTGCACAGTAGTTGGTCCAGTAGTTTACAACTGTGTGATGTCAGTTGTGACAATGTTGCTGTTAAACACTCTTACAGAAAGACAATGTATAACTGAACTTTTCCAAGCACTATAGCAGACTCATAATTTGAAATATTGCTATTATTCTTATTAAATACAGGGTTTACTGGGTGCTTCCATCTGCACATTTACCCCCAAATTCTATACATGGCATTCAAAATTGTGTGTGCAAATTTGAGCATATGCCTACATTTGCATTTGCAGTTTAATTGAATAATG